>NC_134954.1:42762681-44203515 GCF_965638725.1 Aptenodytes patagonicus
GATAATAATCCTGTAAGGTGGCAAATTGTGGTTTCCAAAATGGGGAGAGCCAAAAATCAAAGAACAGTTTTGAAAGCTTGCTGCTACAGACTTTAATGAGACCCTGACTGAAGCCAGAGCCACAGGTATGTTTGGATGCACTCATTCTTTGGGCTGAGCATACACTGTGTCTGTTACACTTTTAAAATCTCCATCTTCCCTCTCCTATATGCACTTGGGGGGGGGGAAATGCCCAAAGTCACATACTGCTGCCTTCCAAAAATAAGAGTGACCTGTTTAGAAAAGTGGGATCACAGTGGGGGATGACTGTTTTTAGTTTAAAAATGAGGTGTAGGTCAAATCTCAAATTCTAATGCAGTCTTGAACCACTGTACTAAACGGAAGATAAATGAGAAAATAGGACAAGTGTATGCTCTGTAAAAGACAGCCATTTTGATGAGAGGCAACTAATTGCTTTTAACCCTCTGGCAAGCTAAAGAAAACAGCCACCTCCAAAATTTATGACGTTTCTTCCTTTTCCATGAAGGTATCCAACAGAATTGTAACGTACAGGCAATGTTAACATGCAATCTGTGTTATCCGCGCAGCAGGATGCAGTGTTGCTGATAAAGTGAAACTTCCCTAAGACTGATATGATTTGTAAAGAGATTAAAAAAGGGGTCAAGACATGAATAAATACTTGGTTGTGTCAGAGCTGGAGTAATGGAAAAGGGAGTTTGGATTAAGTGTTCTAGCTGTTCTTTTTTATCGTTGAGAAGGAAAGTGTAGAAATGAATGCGCTTGGTATTGTTCATAAAAGGTCCTGCAAAATTAAACATCTCTTCAGAGTTAAGTATTCTTCCATTAGACAAATTTAACAGGAGAGTAGTGGAAGTCTTTTACCTTTTTTTTCCTCAACAACACATTAAACTTGATGTATTAAAACACAACTATGTGAAAGGCCAAGCCTGCTTTAGGCATTTCAGATGGGTTTTAGTAATGGACTTGTTGACTTTTTCCCAAACCATTTCAGAAGGTATGTCCCTTTTTCTCAGGAAAAGATATTACTGGCCTCTAAAATCTGCAGAAATTCTGCTGTCAGTATAAAAAACTGGTGGTCTGTATGAGTTTGGATGCATGTAATCTGAGGCTCCCCAAAGCCTGTCGTATCTTTGCACAGTTAATCATCAGGCAGAGTTTGTTAGAAGGCCCTTGGGCTTCTTCAGATGCTGTTTTCAATACCCAAGTAAATGGGATCAGAACAGTATCAAAAAAAGACAAAAAAAAAATTCCAAATAATTACCAATATATTTAGCTATGTTACATGCATACTTGCCTCATGAATACGCTCTGTTATCCAAAATCACCATTGTTATTTTGTCCCCAGAGCTGTGCTCTTTTGAGGAGGCTACTCTGAATTTCTAAAATGCTATTTGGAATATATCAACTTTATTGATGTCTGGCTGATGCCTTCCCATGCAAAGAAATATACCTTGAATGGGATTTGTTCTGCTCTAGTATTAAGAAAAGCAGACAGAGCTTAGGTGATTCATGATTCATTCTCTTTATGCATTTGACTGTACTAGTAAACCAACAGTAGAAAAATATATATAAAAACTGTAATCTCAACGTCCTCTGCAAATTTTTAATCTCTCCTCTAAGGACATATTTCTATGTATCCTAAATTGTGGTTGTAAGTAGGTAAATCAGCCTGTCAGCAAGGCACAAAACAACTATCCCAAATTTCAACACTGAGTCTGATACCTTAGAAACAAGTCCACCATCTGAGAACTTACAAAAAGTTAGCGAGAAATGAAGGCCAATATTCCACTGAGAAAGGTTACAAGATGGACAGGAACTACGGGGAAACATTGGTTCAGCATTTTGTCTTAGGTGAGAGGCAACAGGTAACTAATGATTTTAAGGAGAGCTCACAGCCAAAGTACTAAGAGGGGGGAACCTTCCTTTATTTCTGAATTTACTCTCCCACAAGAAGCTGGGTATCTAAAGGAAGACACATTTACCAGTTGTCTATATATGAAAAATATAATAGGATGAAGAAGAGTGGAGTACTAGAAGCCAGACTAAGTAAACCTGCAATGATTTTATAGCAAAGGATTCCAATTTAGCTTCCAAAATATCAAAGTTGCAGAAGAATCATAAAATAGAATTTAGAAACTGTTCAATGTAAATGCTTCTGATAGCATTCTTATTCACACAGCTGCACTATTTAAAAACAATTCTACAAGAAACTGGGGTGTTTTTTACATGATTGGAATATTCATAAATCGGTGACTAGTACAACTAAATCTCTTCTAAATGAGATCCTTATAGATTTACAATGGATGTCTCTCTCAATGGAAGTTGCCATGGTTACAGCACAATTCTGCATGGAGCACACTTTCATCACAAATTATTACACATTTATATACAAATAGTTTGAACACATTTTTTCAACTTCTTTTGAAATGACAGCTACAAGGATAGTCTTAAAGGAAAAGTCCATATTTGTGCCTGGGCACAGTGATGGTCCAACTGCACTCAGAGTCATCAGATAATTCAGGTTGGGGTGGACCTCAGGAGGTCTCTAATCGGAACTCCTGCTCAAAGCAGAGTCAGCTATCAGATAAGGCCAGGTTACTTGGGGCTTTATCCAGTTGGATTATGTCTCCAAGGTTAGAGACAGCACAGCTTCCCTGGGCAACAGCCTTGTGTGCAAGAGATGGTACTGCTGCTTTGAAAACTATTCCTCTTTCCTTCCTGTGGCTGGGGTAGAAAGCACTTTTGTACAATCTGTCTTAGGAGAAAGACCTTACTGACTTATACTCAGTCAGCTTTGCACTCCAAGCCTGCAATAAGCCTCTCCCTTTCCACTTTCTGCTGTCTTGCTCACAGTATGGAGTACAAACAGCAGAACCCTTGCTCCGGTCTCCTTTCCTGTAGTGGTGCTCAAAGGTAATTTCAAAAGCCTCCTTGTGTAAAGACAAATGTCCTCTGAGCAGCCACCAGTTGTCCTGCTGAGGAGGTGTTATTAAAACAATTTTTTTCTTTATTACTCTGCTGCATTTTATTGCTCTGGCTGCATCAGAGCGTGCCACACTTACTGAACAGAATGGTAACTCCTGTATAATCTCATGTCACAAAATGCCTAGTGTTCAAGAGATCATCTTGCTTGTCAATGTGGGTACTGGATGATTTGTCAATGTTTAAGATAAAATTCAACATCTAAACACCCATCTATCTATTAAACAGTCTTCATGGTTGCCAGTGTCTGGGCGAGCCTTTTTTTATAAGGTCATGTTAAAGTACTGAGGATTAGTTTGGGTGAAGGCTTCATGCTATAATTTGGGGTTGAAATAGGAAATTTCCCAAAATTTTGCTTTATGACTCAAAGGAGAAATTGAAAGCAAGCTAAAAAAAGGGAAAAGGCAGGATATCATTGCTTAGGAAGTATTAAGCTGGCAACTCTTATGCAATGCTTTCATTAACTGATTGCAGTACTCTGGGAAAATATTTTCTTTGACTTTTGCTTGGTGAACTCAACCACCAGCAAACCACAAGGAATGGAGTCACTCAATAAGTTTTCATTATGCCTATCTGCAATGGCTCTTCAGGTAACCAGAGCACAGGTTTGCTGGGTTGCTATTGGAAATATGGAAGGCTTAAGGGGGATCTCTAATGCTGTGATGTGACTACAGGTGCTGTGGAGGGTATAGAGTGGCAAAATTTATTGGAGGGGGGAGTGTTTTTATAAAACAGCAAGAGAAGGTCATTGCATTTACAAATGATACGACGGTCTTACAGTTCTTCAGAGCCATCTTGCTGGAAGCAAGCCACAAAACCTGTTCTTCATTCACCCTTTCATGATATCCTTAACTCCTGTGACGGATTTCTCCATTTGTATAGGCTCAGACATAGTTGTTGAGAATATTATTTCTGATACAACACTGCAACTCTGAAAATGAGGGAGGACTATTTCTTTTCACCAGTTTGATAAATTCAGAAATAAACCAGCCTTTTTAATGACGTTGCCTGTGATTCTCACGTGACTAATTTGGCTGAAGGTTTCTTGGCATGGTTTAGGAGACAGGGCACAATCTTTTTCCTTCTTCTCCCCCTCTCCCTTACTAGTCCCTGAGAAGTAACATAAATTAGAAAAAACCTGCAGGAAGCCTAGGCTCTTCTCTGAATCTGAAATAAATTTTCAACATATGATTCTTGATGGTTTAATTGCAAGTACAGTCTCAGAGGCAAGAAGGAAAGCTAAGTTTCTAAACATATTGACATGTAATGGAAATCACGCCCAAAGTGCTGTCTGTGCCTATTCCTAAATCTCCCTGTTGAAATTTTTGCCTATTTACAAGTATGTTTATATCCAAACACTTGGACATTTAATGCAAAGTTATCTCACAGCAGTGCTGTGAGGAACCCTGATCTTACTAAAGTGCTTGGAATCTGACTTGCCTCTGTTGAAAACTAAGTTTGCCTTTTGTTCCTCTTCGGGGTTTGGGGTTTTTTACAATAATTATTGAAACAATTCTACAAGCAAAGTCTGCTTATCACTTACTGTAAGTCCAGCAAAAACCTTCACTGGGTGAAGCATGTTGTTTTATATGTGTGTGTCTACACAGCATGCACAGATCTTTCCTCATATTTATCAAAAAAGAAACATTGACTTTGTTGTTTGATATGCAGGTTTTTCAAAATACTCTCTGGTCAGCTGTGCAAATGACCATTTAAAAATAAAACTCAAAGCTTATTTAATGATCTCACTGTTGAACCTATCATTCATTGGCACTGTTTCCACTACTTTAATGTCTTTCAGAATCATCCAGTAGAGAAGAGAAGATTTTAGTAATTTTCTTTATCTTTCAGCAATTGAAAAATCTAATCACTACTAAAATCTTCTGGGCTTTTATTAAGTTAGCTCTGATTTATGTAATTTACCATAAAGTTCATTAAAGACTTCATTAATTTTTCACCAATCTGTAACAGTCTTATCTGCTATTTTTATTAGCTGAGATATAATTAACTAGGTTTGACTTTTAAATTTGGGGGCAAGTCATTTACCTGCCCTATCACCACTTTTATAATAATTACATTTTGCTTTGTCAGATGTGAAATGGTTCTCTTCTTATCCATCAGTTCCAGTGATTAGGACCCCGTATTTCAGACCAAGTGCTTGTCCTGACATTTTGATCTCAGCAGTTCATGTTCTCATTAGCTGACTGAATCTTTGGTCTTTCCCCTTTCCAGAAGAATTGCGGTTTTGATACTTCCAATGCTAAAAAGACAAAGAAAATTCCCATTGACCTGCAGCTCAACCATGAACCCTGAATGGATTGATGTCAATCTGGAATTCACTTGGTATTTGTCGATATGCCTTCCCTAGAGCTCAGTGGCCCTTCCTTGGAACAAGGAAATAGAAGAACCCCGCAGAGGTATGTTGCATGTCAGACCACAAGTCATGGCAGTGATTAAAAGCGTTTTGTAGAATAGGATTCCTTAACAATTTTCTGTCCTCTGGTAACACTTTTCCACTCCCTAATGCACCATCATCTGTGCTATACCATCACCCATTTGCATTCGACTTCAAATCTCTACCAGTGATTTCCAAAGAGACTGTCATTCCAGCGCTGTTGGGTGCATGGGCCCATTAATGGCCTGGCAGATCAGCTGGACCATTCTGTTATGGACCACTGCCTACCAATTCTAGTAGGCCACGTCTCAATGTATGATAAGCCATATACTTTTTTTATAAATTTGTAGGAGGTAAATAATAAGGATAAGTAGGTATTAAAGGCAATGTTGGGAGGTGAAGTGGGAGAGGAGAGACAAAGTGACCGTTCTCTGATTTACCTCAAACCAAAGGTTATTGAGCTTTTTTCATTCAATAATCTAAAAACAGCTACCAGAAATGAATAATAAATGTCTTTTCAAAGGAAAAATGAAGCCAGTACCCATTCTTTTTTTCTTTTCAGAACTGGCACTTCATAGTCATTTCCTCTAATACTAATTAGTAGTAATTAGAGAAGAAACAGGATCTTGCAAGAGAAACCCTGTTTTATTCAGAATTATTGTTATAGTTTCAAATTTTCTTCCTTTGCCCCCTTCCATTTGTACTCATCCTTGATAGAGTAAAATAGCTGTGTAAACGGTATCAGCCCTATTTGTATGATAACTCTGAGCCTTCTGCCACTGCAATACTCGGAGCCCTTTGTGCCAAAGGAATGTTTCAATGCAGAAAGCAGAGCAATACACTTGGCAGGCACAGAGGCTGTTTGGCACATTCAAGTGAACTGTGTTACAGACACAGTGACCTGACAGATATGTGTATTGTCTCTAATACCTTAAGTTCAGTGGTTTTAATCCCTACCTTTGTGAGGATTTTGACAAACCATTCATTTGAAGGACTTCTGGGATGCACAGGTGACTGCGGTTCACATAGTGATTTTAAAGCTGTCGCTTGTGTTTACTTTTTAATACTAAAGAGAAGGCATGCAGAGAGGCTAAGAAGGACCCTTTGCACACATTTGAAACTCTGCTTTGAAGCAGGAATATGTTCTGACATTTAACTGAGAGTTTATTCAGGGGTATATCCTTTAAATTTAAACTTTATTTAGTAGCAAAAGAGTGAAAGCATCTCAGTTAACCATACTTCTGACTTCTCCCTCTCAACAGATGGGAAACTATTAATATAGCTTATTTCTAATTCTCATCATTGTTACAAATAGTGCTTTCCTCCTGCCCAACATCCTGCATCCAGATCTTCTGATCATAGTCTCTGGAGATTATATGCTCCAAAATGCAAAAGCTTCTAGTAGCTACTCATAATTTCCAGCACATGAAAATGAAATTAGACTTGATTGAATGTCTAAATTAAAATATCTTGTTCTATTTAGGGTTCTTGATTAATCTTTTTACAACTATTGTTCCAATCTTCACGTTTTCTTTAAATTAGCAATTTTCCTCTCCAAATTGCTCCTAAGAGGTAGGCCCTATATCTGCACCAAGCAACATTAACTCCAATGGGAACAGGAGCTTGCTCACATAGAATTCACAGCTTTGATGACAAAGATTTAACCTTCTGATAGCATACATGTCAGATAAATTAACTTGCCTGCAGGACTAGGATTTCTTATTGCATACTTGAAACTTTGAATTCACAAAGATGAAAAGAAAACAAACAGAAAGAAAAACTAAACAAATTACTTCCAAGAAATACAGAAGAGGAGAGAAAGAAGTGGGTATTTTGTCTGTTATTTCATGCCTTTTTTCTAATTTGAAGGTAAAACAATAACATTATTGTGATAAATTCTTAATGGCAAAAAAATGAAATAAAATCTGTCAGTCTGCAATGAAAAATAAGCAATCTCAGCTTTGCAATTGAAAGATAATTGAATTCTTTTCACATAAATACAATTTTAGGAAGATTTATTTGCAATTCTCTTTGAGACTGATTGGAGTTTCAAGGGCTGAGCACCTCTGAAATCAGAATTTAAAAGCTTTTTAATAGCCAGCATCTTTCAGGATTGGGAATGCTGAGAGCCTGAAAAGCTGGAGAGAGCTGCCTGTGCTGTGTGTCAGTTTGCAAAGACATTCTCCAAGGCTCAGAACAGACATGAAAGCCACGGGGGAGGAAACATCCCTACTGATTCAGCAGCACTGCTCTTTGTTCTCTTTCTGATTTGTGTGTGCAGCTCTGCATCGTTCTAGCCACTGCGCAGCTGCGGTTTATCTTTTTTGATGGCTGTAACAGGGCCTATCGTTGTAGCAGCTGACCAGATGTAGGTGAGGTACGCTTGGCTGCGTGCTTGTGACTCCTGCTGCTTCTTTTTCCAGATACCTCTCAAGCTCCAAGGCAGTTGCTACCCACTGTTCTCCTCCCAGCTTCTGCTGTCACAGGGCTCACGCTGTCTCGTGCCATCCAGACCGGGGAGATTTGTTGCTCTTTGCTACACATAACTACCCCATCATCTCTATCTTAATCTGCTTCTTCCATCTGCTATTTCTGTACTTCAAAAGCTCTCTTCCCACTCTACACCTTCAAAAAGATACTCCTCGCTATCACTGTTGTTGAAAATAGAGGCATGCACAGTCCAAATCTGCACTTATCATGAAACTCTAGCTTGGTTATTCTTCTTTTTATTTTCCTTTTCCTCAAGTGGGTATTGTACAGGTGGAGATTTAAGAGTGATCTGAGCAAGTCTGTGCTGGAGGCTTTTCCGTGTCCTGCATTAATCTGTTATTCCAGCCTTACACTTGTCTTGCACACAGAATGGCAATCCACCAAATTGCTTGCTGATTTCACTCAGGCACGCCCACATACAGACAAAAGTCCTTTAGGGAATATAAAAAACTTACAGACTCTTTTGAAACAAGATATATAAAGTGTGGTCTTTAATGGGAGCAGCTGGTATGTTATTCACTCTAGCTGCTGGCCTAACAATAACAGGTTCTTTCTCCAGTGAACGCTTCTCATCATCCTCATGAAATTTTTTCTTAGCCTTCTTCAATAGCCTTATGAATATTTTAAACTGTCTTCTACCAGCAGTACTCCTCTTACATATTATTTCCCCTAAGATCAGTTCTCAATTTATGTGCTACTCATTTGGCAAATGTCTTGCTCAGAACAATCATGCACTCTATAATTCAGATAAGCATTTGAAGAGGCATAAGCTTTGAACGTGTGCACAAGTATCCTGTGAATCAAGATGCAGCGAAGTAAGGGAACAAAGATCTGTCCTGTGCACACATGTAGATTTTTCTTAGTATCTTCTATATTGCCTATGTTTTAAAGGTGTTTTGTGCTGGGACGTAAGAGCAGAATAACATGGCACAAACTGTGGTGTGAATTTGTAACAGTTAGCTACTCCCCGGTAAATATCAATGCATGAGAATACACAGTAAAATGTAATTCAGACATTTATCATGTGCCACTGTCCATACATACATTCCATTGAAGCAAAGATGTTGTATGCTATTTTTTCTCTTCTAATAGAATTCTGTCTCATTCAAATTTACAATCAATTCTCATTGTCTATTAACAGTAGCAGTCTGTAATACGTCTTATTAGACCATCTTTCGTTGGAGGATCTTAGAAGTTAGTTACACTATATAGCACCCAAGAGAGACAGCTAAGAAATATATTCTCACAGGAATCTCTTTAACCATCACGGAAATGTATCTTCTCTAAGAGAGAGTTGCAAAATATACAAAACAAGGCACAGCAGTATGCATAATGGTTTCCCACAATATGAAAATGAAAAATTATATGCATTGAAGCTGATACTATCAATCTCATTTTTTCCAAATGAATCCTGGAGAATTTTTATGCATTCCTTTAAAGGCAATAAATTACATCATTACAACAATTACATACATTATTAATATTTTTAATACAGGAGCAAAATTTGCACAGTGATTTTCTCTGAAAATTAAAATCAATGAAAAATTGGTGAAGCCAACATTTTAATTGAATTTCAACACAGTGCATTATACATTCTGTGTCTGACCTACAAAGGCAGCTGTTTTACTACTGTTAGCCTCATAAGCATTTCTGTTACTGTGTGCACTTTTTGTATATTTAAACCCGTTGTTAGATGTGAAAGCACTTGATTTCATTTAATGTATAGGGAGAAAAGGCTCTTACATGGTTTTGCCGAATCTACCTAGAAACAGCAGCACTAATATCTTTTTTAAATAGGGCAAAAGATAGAGGGGGCCTTCAGGCCAGTAGTAAAGGCATTTTTGTAGTCAATGTACTTTTAATTAAAACATCTGTCAATAGGTCTCAACTTGTCACTAATTCTGGACTTGTCATTAATTCTCTTAGTTTTGATTAATCTGCTCCCTATTGTTTTGGATGATACATATTCATTCCTTATAATTCAGAAATAACTACTTAGCCCAGAATTTTTAGTTATTAAAATTAATGTTTTGTTAATGTTTTCTTATTCCTTAGTTCAGTCCGTAATATAGAAATATAGTTAAAACATTAGCACTAGCATTTTAAAACAGCTTTACGTTGTGAATTTTTTTTTAATTGGTGATTTTTAGTCTTTATGTAAGGTGTTAAACCTAGGAGACAGGCAGAAGGTTTTGTTGCTCTGGTTCAGTGTCTGGAGAAATAGTGTTAGTGTGCTCCCACTGCCAGCTCAATGCATTACTTCCCACTGTGAGTGGCAGAGAGATGTAATGCTTCAATTTATGTACTGTGTTTAGACAGCAGTCAGATAAGGGGTCTGATATAGAGGGTCTGTTCTCTAATACTTGATCAGTCAGTAAAACCCTCAGGCTTTGATGATTTCGAGTTACTAATTTATGACAGGGATACTGAGGGAAGGCAGCTTGGTGAGATTAGAGGAAGAAAAAACATCCCTGCCACATTTTGGAGGACAAACAGGATATGGAGCCCTGATCTTCGTAGAGCTGTTTGGAAGGAACAGCAAAACTTATTTATATAGACATGATAATAACGGATGAGTTGCCAACCGGACTTAAGGAAGTCTGGCAAAGCCCTTGGACTACAGAGTGGGAGGTAACTGGGAGTATAGGATAAGTGGAGGTAATAAAGGGAGAGCAAGTCTTTTTGTCTGTATGTTCTGTCATCATTCAGAATCTAGGCTGTGTTTCTTCTCCCATCCTTACACTGTCTTCTGGATATAGGGTTGAAAAGATTACTTGGATTTCCTGTAAGAATTCCAAATTCTTTCTTCCTTCTGCAAAGAATGCCTTTCACAGGGCATTTTTGGCATTAGAGAGAATGAACTGAACTATGGGCTTTGTTATTTTAATACTAATTGAAGAGAAACAGAATATCAATATTTTTCATACAATAGCATTCTGCAAAATGCTGAGGTGGCCATTTCAAGTACTGTATATTTTAGCAAGACTGTCTTTCAATTCAGGGTAAAAATAGGATACAGTCATTTAAATGCATTGTGTGACAGACATTTTAACATCTAGTGCATTATTTGTTGAACAGCAGGTAAAAGAGTAACTGAGGTTTCTGAAGGTATTGCAGAAATAAAAAATACTAAGAACATAAAAAAATAAGCTATATTTTGTACTTCTTATTCACTAATATTTTGACATTTGGTGCTGTACTCCCAAAGTGGATCCTTAACTTTTCCTGAGTAAACCAATGATGAAATTCTGTGGACAGAACTCAAGATTACAAGATTCTTTTTAAGCTAATGAACTTTCAAATATTTTGGGGAGTATTTTGCATGTTGCATATAGGCATAT
The DNA here is from genome assembly GCF_965638725.1 of Aptenodytes patagonicus. Taxonomy (NCBI): domain Eukaryota; kingdom Metazoa; phylum Chordata; class Aves; order Sphenisciformes; family Spheniscidae; genus Aptenodytes; species Aptenodytes patagonicus. The sequence continues at coordinate 42,773,911 of NC_134954.1, forward strand.
GTCTGAGTTTACTCAGGTCCTGTAGTCCTGAAATATTCATGTCATGCAGAAACTTGTCTGAATATAAATGTCATCAAAATCTGGTGCATTCGAATCACAGCTTCTCAACTGAATGTTATTTCTGTAAAGAACTACATCAAAACTCAAGTCTAAACACATCTAATCTTAGTTTAGACCCAGATCTAAATTTCACAGCGGAGACTGATCTGTCCTATCCTTAGTGTACCCTATCCTTAGTGGATCATTCTCAAATCTGCAAGAAAAATGGATGATATTTTTAGGTAAATATTAATCACATGTCTGTAATAGTACCCAGTGCTGTTGATTTTGAGAGCCTTTCTTTAAATTTGAATTTTAAAATCCAATTTTAAAATTCTGCCCTGTGATCAAATCGCTTCTCTGACTGAGCTGTGTTTGAATAATCAATCTGTTGTATTCAGTTCTTGGAGTTATAATTCGTGCCTTTCAAAAGTAATTTTTCCTCAAAAATTATGTACATCCCTGTACAGACCTGCAGTAAATCCAAATCAACTGGGATTCTGTTAGGTTTATTTTTCAAATGTCTTCTCTTTGTTTCTCACAGCTGAAATGAGAAATATTTCTATTTTCTAGTGTGCCAGAATAGTCTGGCTTTTGTGTCCTCTAAGAGGGAACCTACTTCCAACATGTGAACCTCTCTCTGATCACGTAAACAGGAAGAGGTGTGATGCTCAGTTCAAGTTACCAAACCATGAATGAAAAGACCTTTTTAGAATTGTTTTTACTGTAATATATAGTTCTTATAGTTGCTGCATGCACACACATATGGAAATAATAGCCAGTGAAACAGAGCAGAGGTGTGATGCATTTGCATATAACAGATCTTTACTGTTCTCTTCCCACAGCCATATTTCTTTGGGTTTTAATCTAGTGTCTTAAGCTCCTAAGCAACCTCAAGCAACCAACAATTAAAGCTCTGTAAAAAATGTTTCCATTTCCCCTAAGTATGGAATTTGGCCTAATCTTGCATATGTTAGCTTAGTGGGTGGCTTGCTTTTGGTGGTTTTAGAGGTACACCTCAAAAGAATGGCGATCGATTCATAAGTAACAAAGCAACTTTTGAAAAAAAGTGGCAACAGAAATGTCATTTTCTCTCTGTTTCCCCATAACTGAAATCTAGAGACCAGTTTCAGTTCAAGGTAGTGGGAACTGAAATGTCGTAGTAGCTGTAAACTCATCTGCTCCACCCCCATTTCAAGCCTGCCTTCCCTGCCAGTCTGGCTGCCCTTCTCTGTTCCTGGTCCTTGTTCAAATCTTCGCTTGTTTAACGCTTCACCCAAGTTCTTGACCAGCTTCCCTGTGCTCCTGCAGGACCTTGAGATCTGATCGCTTCTGCTCCCCTCCAAATTTTTCTCTGTTCTTTGACTCTTGCCTTCTCATATGCCTGGACATTGCACATTAACACCGAAGTAAAATCACCATTATTAACTTAGAGAATACATGGCAGTGCAGCTTACTGCTCATCAGCACCGTGGCAACCATGCAAGACTCATTCACAGAAAGTAGAGGCAAGTTGCCATTTTTCCTTTGCTAAAGGTTAAATGAGCGGGTATCCTGGAAAAATTCTTGGGCCAGTTCTGAATTTCACCATGACACAAAAGACTTGGCCTTATAGGAAATGCAACTCAAGATAGGAAATACAGCTCCTTGACATTCTGTTGATGTAATGCACTGCAGAATTCTGCCAGAGAGCTATGAAAAGAAATAGTAGGTTTCTCCTATAGAGGAGGCTATGAAAAGAAGATACAGAAGATTATTCCAGCTATACAGCAGAGTCTGGATTTAAATTAAACAGTGGCAAGCTGCGTATATTGCTTAAACTCATGACAATTATTTAACAACATTTGTGCTCTGGTTGGATAAATCATGGAAAGCAATGCTCTGTCACAAAGGTAGTCCATGATTAACATTGAATAACTGCTTAACCAAGCACCTCTTGCTACTCCTAAGATAACAGAAGTAGCTGCTTACTCTCCATTATACAATTATCAGGTTCTAATCCTTTTATAGACTGTAATCTACCTTTAGGCCTTTCCCCATCCATAGCTGTGCCTCTAATTGAGTTTACTTAGGAATTGAATTATGCAGTTGTCAGCAACAAAACTGACAGACTCATTTTTCTACTTCTCAAACAGCTAGCCATGCAAACAGCCATAATATCTAGCAGAATCTTGCTATTTGTCTGTCAGCTCAACATTTTTTCTTCATTGTCTGTCTAAAATACCTTCTATCTCTAAAATAATTTACAGGTTTCTATGGCTTCCTGAAAGGTAGGAGAATCTGTAAAGATACTGTCAATGTGGTGTTCAACAACACAAACTGATCTAGTTATTGTATTAGTCTGCGATTGTTTTAAAAAGGAACCTTATTTACCTAAAGCAGTCTACCCAGAATCTAACAGGACTTGGAGCTGCTGTTCTATCTCAGTTCCATTCAGAGAAATGGTGCAAGCAAATCAGAGGAAGACAAGTACTCCTCCCTTTGAAGCCAATGTTGAACCTGGAAATTGAGATAGAAAATATGATTTTGTCATTGACTCAGGTTGAAGTAATGCAGATCCAAAAGGCAGTTCCTGGTCTCAAGGAGCTTTCAAATGAAATAGCAAGAGGGAGGAAATAGGTACAATGGAGGGACAATATCTTAGAGGAACAATATAGAAAAAACTAGCATGGTTTAGACATGGCTCTGAATCAAGGGAAGTGCTTGGTTAATTGCGTGATTGATACAGAGGATGGTGATATGTTCACAGCAATGGTAATGGATACAGAGAGTCTTCCCATGCCCTTTTCTTGCCTTGCAAAGAGGAGAATTGAGGTTACTCAACCTACAGTCCAACACAGGCTAGCAGTGATTGCAATGTTTAGTCTGCCTCTGGATGGACAGAGCGCTGCAGCCCACTGGGAGGATGTCCAAAAAGTGGCCATTAAAAGAAATCTGGGGGTGTTTTTTAATCAAAAAAAAAAAAAAAAAGGTGAAAGTCAGACATGACATAAGTCATCTTTCAGATCCAGGTACCCCAATGCATCATCAACGGCACAGCCCAGAACTGATGAAGATCCCACAGTGAATAAAACCTTTAGGTAACGATTCAGAAGGTGACAGACTGAGAGTGAGGTATGATGTAATACACAGAATGAGAGGAAGAAGAGGTGATCCTCTTTCCATCTCTCTGTACAAGGCTGCACTCCTACAGGTGTATTTAACTGTCACTATGAAAAGCGTTGTTCTTCTTCAGGGTGGAAAGATCTTTTAATTTACCAGTATTACCATTTCAGATTGGTACTGCCAGGGTTAAATCACTCATGTGCCTCAGATGAAAGTTTACAAATAAAGCCCAGTGGATGCAGGAACAGGCATTCCTAGAAAATATGTGTTTAATAAAAAGCAAGCCAGTCTCTGATGTTTTCAAACTCTTGAGTGCCTGCTGTTGCTACCTCACATTCCAGTAAAGCTGAGGGGGGAGGATGATAAGTGCTCTAAGTGGCTGTATACCTCTGATGCTGAGATGATAACATTGTGTCTGAATGGGGGAGCCGCTCAGATTTTGGTACCAGCACATTTGACAGAGAGCATTTTATCCATTGAGACTAAATAAAGTGTTTGACCCTCATGCTCACAAAAGAGGAAGTCTTCCTCTGGGTGAAAGCTTAGTTACTGCGGTACAGGCCCAAGTTCTGCTCTGTTCCGCAAAAATCATGTTTCGGTCTGCATTAACTTCCAGCAGGTGTTTATATTTTTTGCTTGTATTGCAAAAGTGTAAAAACAATGTGAATTTCGATACTTACTTCATTGCTTTCCTGAATGGTGCCATAATGCTATTAAATAAAGCTGTTTTCACCACTGCTTTAGCTTCTCTGAGATTAGTTTCACAATATTTCGTAATTGAGTTAAAAAGCATTTCCACAGAGTTATGGTATAACACAAAATCTTCTGTTCATCTAATCTCCTGATCATTTGCAAGTATGACTGGCACTCCTAACACTTGCCAGAATAATAATAACCTTTGTTTCTCGGGTCATTTTTAGTGTCTAAAATGAGAAATCTCAGCTTCTGAAGAGTTTTAGAAACAATTTTTTTTTTCTTACAAACTTTTAGAAACAACACAGCAAAAAGGGCTGGTGTTTTTATACAGTGCGTGTGTCTTTCTGAGTACCAATGGCAGTGTATCTGACTAACCATGAATGGTAATTAATCACACCAATATTTTCATCGTAATATCACTAGCTTTCCCTTTTTAATTCCAAGTGGCTTTCCTGGGCAAGATAAATTTACAAATACAAAAATCCCAGAAATTACAAAGCATAATTGCTCCAGACACTGAGCTTTTCCAAATCTGCTTATTCTTATGACTGTAATTAATAATAATAGTAATAGATATGATGCCCTTGTCATTGAAGTACATTGTTTCTTAAGTAAAGCTCAGTGTATCTAAAATATTTCTTCAGATTCAGTACATGAAAGTACTGCTTCTAATAAGCCAGAGAATAACTAACAAACTATTGCAGTTCATTTTACTTGAACAATGCCTCAGCTCAGAATTAGCATACATTTCTTTTAGACAGCTAAATGAGATTACCTCAATATAACTAAAATTGGAATTTGGTCACACACAAAAACATGAAAAAGAAAAGTTTGTTACCTAGGGTATTACCTGTTTTTATTTCATGCCACTGAACTATGCAGGCATCCAAGAGCACTCAAGTGTGATCATTAAGCACATAAGTAGTACTGAATATCAGTGACTTGGGAGAATCAGAGAGAAATATGACCTTCAGAGATACAGAAAAATTGCATAAACCAATAGTTTGTACAAATTTTTTTGTGTTACAGAACCCCAGCAAACTGCAAATCTAGATATGTTTTTATTATGTAACGATCAACACTAAAAATTCCATTATCAGAGTTAATAGTTTTGTGGTGGATAAGGCATGATCAGAATATGCTGTCTTTATTGTCTGTATTAATGTCATCTTTCCATTTGCTGATAATACTAAAACCTTTTTTTATTAGGAGATTAGGCAGATTTGACTTGGAAGATATACATACACTCTGATACGTATGACATTGTTGAAGGTGCTTTTTCCTCCTTAAATTTAAAATGTGTTTTTCCCCAGTAAATTCCCTGTGGTATATATATTTTTGTTTAAAACACGTAGCTGCTTTTCTTCTCTGAGGCGAAATTGCTACGCAATTGCTTTTTATTTTAATTTCTTTTTGGATAAATCTTTAATCTATATCTGCTAGAGGCACAAGAAGCTCTAAAGTGGGTTCACTGGTGAAAAATTCTTTTGGAATGATTTTTTTCGAGAATGAAATTAAAGTTTTGGGATTTTATATAAGAGATATGCCCTACTGCAGCACATCTTCCCCTTGTTGCTTTATGCAAGCATATCAAAGTAATATTCCTTTAACTTTGTTTTCTGTGTATATAGACTTTCAAGACACACTAAAAGTCAATATCATGTTTCAACTCAATTTTCCAGTGATAACAAGTACTGCATCATTCTTATTTTGATGAGTCTAGTATCTAACGCTATTCACCAGCAGGTGAACCTCAGACTTTTGTCAGTTAGAGAAAAATACAGACAGCTCAAATCTTTCCTCTTTGAACAGAAAATGCTGGGAAAGCCAGCCGTTCCGCTCAGCCCTTCACAAAAGAAGTCCAGAGAGGTTCAGTTTTTTTCCTTTCTCTAATTCACCTGTATGAAGCTATTGTTGGAAATGAGACTCTGTAAAGAGCAGTAATGCAGGGACAACAACAAAGCACAAGAAAAGAGTATCACCTTAAAATATCATTGGCAAACTGAAATTTATTAGAACCCCAATGAAGAATGTGACTGAATTTGAACAGAAAAAGAGAGCTGATGGTAGAAAATTAACATAAACACAGTTAAGTCACTATGCCAGAGGTATGTGGCCTCTGTTCACCTAAGAAATGTGCTGTCTGGAGATCTTTTTTGCTGCATCTAAATATCCACAGTAGTGGCTGCTAAAATGTCACCTTCTTTCTGCAGAGCACCAGAAGATTGTCCTTTCTCATCAGACTAACTTGGCAACAGCGATGCACACACACGACTTTTAGGCTTGATTATTGCAATTCATTATAGCTAGGAATGAAGCCATTTGCCTTGAGACAGCTCCAGTTATATCAACCCGCTCATTCGGCATCCAGAGCTGCCAGCTCCCTGCTATCGACTTTCTGCCCTGTTCTCTGCCCTGGCTCCCTGCAGAATATATAATCCAATTCCAGGATCTTTCCCAATGGGCGTGGGCTGCTAATCAGAAACCATCACTGAAGCTGGCACTGACTGGTGCCTGTGTTGGCACCAGCTGCTGAGCATTGGATGCGTCTGGAGATTGAGCTGACTGCTCCCTTACAGATGGGCTCTCTCCACCTATTTTCTAAGCCAGCTCCTGCGTTCTTTGCCTACTCAAACCGCCCACTGAAATGAGGATGGTTTGCATGCACTCAAAATGAGCAGGATCCCAATCTCTTTCTTCTTCTGAAGAATATTTAGTTAATTAAGATGCTGAAATAGAACTGAGGGATTTATAGTTATTATCTAAATTATTATTATATGTCAATGTTTTTATCTGAAAATAGTATCTTATGTTATTGGGGTTCATAAAAGACTGTTATTATACAAACGTAGATTCTGTGATCAGAGTCTCATGAGATTGAACTCACACAGGATGAACCAAAAGTCTCTGACAACAGCTAGTGGCAGATGTCTAAACAAACAGCGTTGAAATTGGGTAAGCATACAGGGACAATTTTGTTCATATTCCTTCCCAATTTCCTACAGTCTTTTCCTTAGGAACTTCCTGAAGGGATTGCCCATGTGTTTGTGTTTAATAGACTTTTGGTATATTATATATAAATTATATATATGTTATGTAGAAAATGGTTGTGAACAAATAGTCATTCTCCTTGCCAAAGACGTAACAAGAATAGGCATAAGTAAGAGACTACATTAGTATTGTAAAAACAAAAATTGAAGGGTCATCTGGTCCACAGCAAGCCAAACAGAGATCAAAACTTCAATTTGTTTTCTTCATTCTGCAGTCTATATATGTTAGCTATCTTAAGGAATGGAAGCTTTCTGACAATTTTCAAATTCTCTCCTAGGAAGGAACAGCAGCGAGTATATTGATCCTGGTTACACACACAGTTCAGCCATGCTGAAGCCAGAGCAAGACCAAGGTAAGCATTGCTTACAGACACAGCAAACCCCACTGTATTAGTAATTAAGAAGGAATTTCAGTCATAGTTCTATCACTAATCTTATATTCCCCATATACAGATATCCTCTTTCTGTATATTGCTGAAAATAGGAATGTAACATGGCTGGACTAGGTCACATCAAAGGTGATTTCTCTTCCGTCTGTGATGCCAAGAGAAGAATGTAGGAATAGGTAGGGTGTATGTATATGTACAACTAGTATTTCCTAGCCTGCAGTCATTTGCAGTCCTGGGGCATTTTGAGATTAGCGTAGTTTTGGCAAATGTTTTTCACTTTTAGAGTTCTCTTTTTTGAGATGCAGGCACTAGAAGAGTACCTTCATTCAGTTTGCCTTTCTGACTGTTACCGAGCACTAAATTGACTTTTTCATACAACTGTCGTAACACCAAGATTTCTGAGTCATAATGTTCAGCTTGGAACTCATCATTTCATGCATGATTGCTGTGCATCATTTATTTAATTTATTTATATTCAATTTCACCTGCTATTTTATTTGCCCAGTCACTTAATCTTGTAAGGTTCTTTTGCAATTCTGGCTGTGTTTTTGCAAATTATGAATCTCAGAACAGATAGGAAGTATTGTATGGACACTGAAAATGAAAAAAAAGCCGTAATAGAAATGCCGTACAATGAAAAAAAACTGCATTTGCATTTTGGGAAATAAATGGAGATCATGTAAGAGCACAAAAAAATCAACAGATTTTGACTGATTTATTCTAAAACAGCGAAGACAGTTTATGCAGTATTACAAGAGGAGTAGATGTGATCCACTATGTTTGGATCAGCTTCTTTTTAAGCGGTAGCAGAAGTAGTTAAGTAAGAATATGGTAAGAAAGACCATATTCTGATCACATTATAGGAAGAAGTACTGGAAATCTGGTGAATGTCCTGTCCCATTTTACCCACTTCACAGCCATTGAGCTTTAGATGGTTTATCTCCAAACCTTTGGAGATTCTTCTATTACTAATTTTCATACTGGTTATAGAGGAAATAAGCTTTAATATTTTAAACCCAACTTTTTAATATCCTAAACAATTGTAGAAGACAAGTAAAGGACAAACAATGGGATCTTTTTAAAAGATATTATTGAATTTTAGCAGGTAGTACACTGTAAATAACTCCTTGGAAATGCGGCCATTAAAGGCAACTCCCTATCACAAAGCTTGGACAAACACAGTTCTAGGAATATTGCTTGCTTTTCACTGTGTAATTGACATTTCTCGGAGCAAGGATTTCGAATCAGTGACCTAGTAGAAATGTTAGTGAAACCAACCTCCTCAGCTACCTAAATATAACTACAGATGCTCAAGTGAAACGTAAGTTATCTTTCTCCTTTGATTGGACAGGTATTATAGCACACAAGCAGGTTAAAGGTCTCTTCTGCTGTTTGGCCCAATTTCAGTGATTGCTGGGCCAGCTCTAGTGCAGCCTCCTGGCAAAGTCTTGCGCAGCTTACTCCCAAAGTATCCTGTATCGAGGTTGTGATAACCAAAAGCTAGGCTAAGCTTGAGTTCAAAGGATAAGACTGCAGCCATGGAAAAGCAGCTGTTTCATTATTATCTTCCTCAGTGGCTGACATGGAAAGGAAAAGGGTGCGGGATGTTGACTGCAGTAATAATAGTCACTTGAAAGGAAAGGTGAAAAATGTCAAGTGTGACTGTAAAGTAGCTAGAGAAAATCAAAGTGCATTTTAAAACATTAAAACATGCATACTTACATGGTTGGCTGGATTTCCTGCTGAATGCTTTGTAATGATACTGGACCACAAGATTTCCTGGTTCATCATAATACCTGGTGTAATTTATTAGGTTGCCACCTATGTTTTTAGTGCTAGAAGCAGGATTGAGTTTGGAAGCAGTGTTCTTTTAAATCCATATTAGAAATCAATATCCAGAAGACTTTTCCAAGGCTAGAATATGATGTGGTTGTAAAACAAACAAAGGAGCAGCAGCATGAATGACAGCTTTACTAAAACATTAGGCTTCACCTAAGGCAAAAATCATGTGTAAGTGGAATAAAATTGCCAGTAATGATCTTGGTCATTAATGTTTAATTATGCATTTCATTATGTAAAGTTCTTATTGTAAAGGAGTTCATTAGAAACAATTAGAGTGCCTCTCTTCTAATTTATATGCACCTGTTCTTAATTACCATGGTATTGAAATCAATACTGAAAGATGTTTAGGTACTTTACATTCTACATAATGTGCTGTATACAACTAGGATTACACCACCTTCAGTGAGCTCTGCTGACATTGGATATACCTCCTGCTGTTTAGCACCATACGGTTATTAGCTGAAGATCAAGTTAACTTAACATCTGCTAAAATATGTTCCTCTTTGTTCTAAAATGAGGTCAAATCATATCTTCCTGTAAAATCCAAATTTCATAGTGAAGGCAGAAGTTATCTGAATGACTATTAAATTGATATTTGTAAGCCATTTTAAAATAATCTTTTCTGTTTTCTATCATTTTTAACTTCTTTGTTCTAGAGTCTCTGTCACTATCATATATCACTGCTATATATATTATACATAATATAACTGTTAAGTCAACTTTCACGGCATTCGTTACCAAATGATGTCCTGACAGAAATAGTTGCTAGGGATAGTAACTATGTGCCAACAGCAAGAAAGCTAGCCTCAGATGTTTCATGTGAGACGACAGACTAAAAGCCCATTATCAATTCACTGCTCACACATACCAGTTCGACTCTAAAAATAATTCTTATTCTTTGTAATTTTTCATACATAGCCAGACATTCTATATAGAAAGTCCAGTTTCTATAATATTTAACTTTAAATGGGTAATGGTGCTTTCTCATGTAATTAATGAAAATTTTTCTTGATATGTATCGGTGATTATGTTTAACAAGCAACCCTTCAACAAGTAAGCAATCCTTAAAATAGTAACCCTTTTAACTTTAGCAGAGCATCAGTGAGGTTATAGAGCTGTGCCCTAAAATTGCTCGGACCCAGCAACAAACACAGGAGCAGAATGAGAACCCTCCCAAGTTCTCTTTTTCCTCTAGCATTTTGGTTTTGAAACCATATAGCCCACTGAGATTTCAAACATGTTACTACTTAAAGCCATTAAAGCTAAGAAATGGTTTGTGGTAAATTAAACCTCAAGCATACCGGGCACCTGTAGGAAGCCAGGCGTGGCTTTCTAGATTGTATCTGATTCCTCAACTGTCAGGCAGATATTAGGCATGCTTCAGGCAAAATGTGGCTTAAGGTGTCCTTCCAGGTACCAGACCTGTTCTGGTTTAGTCTTAGGTGTACTTAAGTCAGACCAACCACACTGCCTTTCTCTTTCTCTCTTCCCTGGCCATCCTCCCACTTATTCAAGCTACAGCAACATTAGAGCAATGGCTCTATGTGATGAATGGTCTTTAAACCACTTAAATCTCTAATCTGATCCATGTGGTCACTCATGTTCTAAGTGAAAGGATTTTGACATATGTTCTCTTGCACCTGTCCCGGAATCCACAGTATGCTCTTCCCCTGTAAAAGCAAAAACATGGAAAGTGAGGGAACATCATAGCACAAATATAGTAGCAGGAAATATTAGCAATAGTCCATGCAGCCTTTTTAGCACTAAAAAGAAAACTGACCCATGATACAATACACAGAAATAACAGAATCAACCTATTTTTCATAGGAACCCAAATGAAAGTTCATTTCCAGTTATGACTTAAAGGTATGATATGTCCATAATAAACTATAGCATCTTTTTTATGTGAGAATGAGGTTCACGGACACATTCTTGTCCTATTGCTTGTCACTTGGGAGAAGAGACCGACCCCCACCTCACTACAACCTCCTTTCAGGTAGTTGTAGAGAGCAGTAAGGTCTCCCCTGAGTCTCCTTTTCTCCAGGCTAAATGACCCGAGTTCCCTCAGCCGCTCCTCATAAGACTTGTGCTCTTATTTGGACACGCTCCAGCACCTCAATGCCTTTCTTTTAGTGAGGGACCCAAAACTGAACACAGTATTTCAGGTGCAGCCTCACCAGTGCCGAGTACAGGGGGACAATCACTTCCCTAGTCCTGCTGGCCACGCTATTTCTGATACAAGCCAGGATGCCATTGGCCTTCTTGGCCACCTGGGCACACTGCTGGCCCATGTTCAGCCAGCTGTCAACCAACACCCCCAGGTCCTTTTCTGCCAGGCAGCTTTCCAGCCACTCTTCCCCAAGCCTGTAGCGTTGCATGGGGTTGTTGTGACCAAAGTGCAGGACCCGGCACTTGGCCTTGTTGAACCTCATACAACTGGCCTCGGCCCATCAATCCAGCCTGTCCAGATCCCTCTGTATAACCTTCCTACCCTCGAGCAGATCAACACTCCCGTCCAACTTGGTGTCGTCTGCAAACTTACTGAGGGTGCACTCGATCCCCTCGTCCTGATCATTGATAAAGATATTAAACAGAACTGGCCCAAATACTGAGCCCTGGAGAACACCACTTGTGACCAGCCATCAACTGGATTTAACTCCATTCACCACAACTCTTTGGGCCCAGCCATCCAGCCAGTTTTTTACCCAGCAAAGACTACGCCCGTCCAAGCCATGAGCAGCCAGTTTCTCCAGGAGAATGCTGTGGGAAATGGTGTCAAAGGCTTTACTGAAGTCTAGGTAGACAACATCCACAGCCTTTCCCTCATCCATTAAGTGGGTCACCTTGTCATAGAAGGAGATCAGGTTAGTCAAGCAGGACCAGCCTTTTATAAATCCATGCTGACTGGGCCTGATCACCTGGTTGTCCTGTACGTGCCGTGTGATGGCACTCAAGATGATCTGCTCCATAACCTTCCCCGGCACCAAGGTCAGACTGACGGGCCTGTAGTTTCCTGGATCCTCCTTCCAGCCCTTCCTGTAGATGGGCATCACATTTGCTAACTTCCAGTCAACTGGGACCTCCCCAGTTAGCCAGAACTGCTGATAAAGGATTGAAAGTGGCTTGGTGAGCACTTCTGCCAGCTCCCTCCATACCCTTGGATGGATCCCATCCGGCCCCATAGACTTGTGTGTGTCTAAGTGGTGTAGCAGGTCGCTAACCATTTCCCCTTGGATTATTGGGGCTTCATTCTGCTCCCCGTCCCTGCTTCCAGCTCAGGGGGCTGGGTACCCAGAGAACAACTGGTCTTACTATTAAAGACTGAGGCAAAGGCGGCATTAAGTACCTCAGCCTTTTCCTCATCCTTTGTCACTATGTTTCCCCCCGCATCCAATAAAGGATGGACATTCTCCTTAGCCCTCCTTTTGTTGCTAATGTGTTTATAGAAACATTTTTTATTGTCCTTTATGGCAGTAGCCAGATTAAGTTCTAGTTGGGCTTTGGCCCTTCTAATTTTCTCCCTGCATAACCTCACGACATCCTTGTAGTCCTCCTGAGTTGCCTGCCCCTTCTTCCAAAGGTCATAAACTCTCCTTTTTTTCCTGAGTTCCAGCCAAATGTATTTCAGTGCCTCCTGTACTAGATTTACTAAACTTTTGCTGGTATCTCAAGACAATGCCACAAATTTTACCTGTGACATTCAGAAGAAGGTGAAAGAGGGTGAAACTGTCTTCATAATATGAGTCTAGTAGGAGGAACCTTCAAAGAAAAACTGATGTAGCAAATACACAAAGCATAAGAACAAAGCAATACTCTCGATTGTGGGGAAGTTAGGTTTTGTATCTGAACACTTCAGACTCAGTAAACACTAACAAGCAAGCTAGGGCTTGCTTCTAGTGAAAATTAAAGGATATTCTTTAGGGGTTTCTTTCTGAAATATGATTTATAGATGCTACATCTGCAAGCCATATGTTAATTGCATTGCTCTGATGGTCTGGCTTTAATGTACATTTTTAAACATGAAACTGACAACCCAATAGCAATCATTTAAAATGTTTATTTAAATTATTGTTTTGCATCCATTTCTTTAATTTTTTTATTTAAAATAGCCATTCAAATGAACAGTCCTGAAAGATCACTTTGTTCAGAAGGACAATATCAACACTGCAAAAATGTCCACAATATGATTACATTGTCAATGTATTTTAAATTATGCAGATAATTACAGTTTATCTTCACAGAAAAATACTCTAGACAAAAATAATTGTCAGATGTAATCACAGAATCTACTTAATTCTCTTGCTCAAATGTGGCAAATGTTGTTTTAGGGCTTGGTTTAGTGCTTGTGGAAGACTAAGGAAGAGAAGCGAGTAACATCCTTGCACTGGACAAGCATTCCTGCTTTTATCCTCCAGTTCACTAGAGGCTGGTTGTTTCTATTTCTGGGCCTTTCCTGTGTAAACTGCTAGTTATATTGAACTGTGTAGCAATTTTGTGACATGCACAAATTACATATCGGTCTCCCTTTCTCTTTGTACAGAATCCCAGCTTTATGATGCAATACAAGGCTTTTGTCTGCTTTGGGATCAATCACTGAGACTGTGCTGCTGTAAAGCGACTGGAATTGTTCATCAATCTTCCAGTCCAATAGTTTTGTCTTTCATGAAGTAAAATTGATTTCCTTATCTGAGCTTGTGAAGAACTGGAACATGCACCTTTCTTGATTCATAGCTCAGGATAGGCAGTAATGGATAAGCTACAAAAGCAGCAGCTTTTAGGACACCAGAAAAGGCAGTTTTAGGTGCAAAAGTCTGATATTTACTCGTGGGTGGACTGCATATTGCACAGTAACTAGATAGCACTTTGAAAATAGGAGAGTAGTTTTACTTCTGTGATGACAGAAAGTCTCTTCACTCATAAATGGATATTTAAATTTTGGGAAGTGAGATCTTGGGGGAGCATGAGCTTTTTTACAGATTTGGTTTATTTATTCTCTGCTGGAGAGCTTCACGACGGTTTATATAGTACAACAAATCTCTTCAGTTGCAAGAGGGATAAATTTATTCCACTGTATTTGCATCAGCTGAAAAAAATTAGAAGAAACTTTGAGTTGAACTACTGAGTAATTTCCAGCTTCTTTTTCAAGGACCAGCAGACCCAGGAATAGACAGCTTTTCCATCAGAATCTTACCTATTTTCTGGCCGGATGGTAGCAAGAAGCACTGGAAATCTGATTAATATCCTGTGGTGTTTTTTACCAGCTCCATGGTTACTGACCTTTCAAATACTTCTCCAAACCTTTTGAGACTCTTCTGTTAGTAACATTAATACAGGTGATAGCTGCACCTAATATCCCTACAAAAATGAGTCAAATCTTGGTTCTGTTTGATTTAACTGAAGTTCTGTGACAGTGTCCTACCTAGAAACTAACATTTGAGGAGCTATATTGTTTCCCATTCCTTTCCAACGTAGTCTGGGAGTGTCTGTACAATCCTTGCATAGCCACCAACACAAATTCTTGAATCAAATCCTGAAAAAGAGGGTCTGTATTACTTTGAATTTAGTCTAGACTTTAACCTTTTATCCACCATCTACCTCATGTACTTTTCAGTAAAATGCAAATTATTTAAGCCTAGAGTATAATTAGTGTTCCAGATCTAGATACCAGTTCCACATGGCTGCTCTTTGACTAAGTTCTTATTTTGTTCATTTTCATTCCACTGAGAAGATACTCAAAGCACTGCATTAATGTTCTGTGGACAGAAAAGGAACAGAGATAAATCAGCTAGATATACCACAATTATTCCCTAGTCTGCAAAATAATTGCCTTGATAGCCATTTTTCTTACTGTTTGCTCCTACTTTCAGAACTGTCTGCATTAATAATGGGGCTGTGCATCTAGATATTACTATAGCAGGGCATAAGCTCTGCTAAAGTAAAGTTTAACGGTCACTGTGCAAACATCATCTTCTCTATGGGTTCTACCCATATGGTTAGCTAGAAGAAGCAATAAGGAATGTACTTGCACCTGTATTGCATCAATAAACAGAGCAGGAAATTTGTATCACTAATGACAAAATATCACACTCACAAAAGGCCTTTGATGGTTCTAGATTCTATTCCTCACTCATGTTACATAGTCCTTTATCCCATATAAATACATGTGACTACAGAAAGATAAACATTTTACAGAGGTGTTACCCACCAGATGGTGGTGTCACTGTTTATTATTGTTTCCAGCTGCTGGAATCAATATCTGAAATGTAAGTCAGACAGTGGAAAACTAAAAACTTTGAAAATGTGTTTTACCGCAGCTTAGAATCGCAGCACTGGAATCTCTGACCTGTGGACACTTGCAATTTGGGGTCTGCTGACATGGTGGTTCTTCTGTAATTTCTTGTAGCATCAACAGGACTTAGGATGCAAGGAAGGAGCTTGAAATAAATACCCTTGGTGTTCAACACAGCCAGAGTATGAAGGTCATCTTAGGAAAAAGGAAATCGATATATGCCGAGAACAAAGGGCCAACACAAAATATAACATACTATTATCCCAACGCACAGTGCTGTACACAGCTTACTGTCAACAAATGCTCAGAAATAGCAAGAGAGATGGAGTGAAATCCCTCTTATCAGAGTTGTTTGGAAAGCAAAGCAACTGGAAACAAACCCATTCCACCAGGGAGAAGTCTTGATCTCCTCCTATGAAATGGCTGACAACTGAGTTGTCTTGGACCAGGGCACAGGAGGAAAACCATAAATAGAGTAAGCTGGTTTTTACATTCCATAGTTACTTATTTCTTTGAAATAAATGTTTTGCGTTACTTATCTCAATCTTCTTATTACCATGAGATCTACTATGTATATATTTTTTATGTTACAAGCTAGTGGTGTGCTAGATGTAGTTTGAAGGATCTGTTAAAATGCGACTACATGCAGAAGAACTGAACAAGACAAGGTTATAACCAGTAGTGCCTTTTTCTGGATTACGTCTCGTTTTCGTTTACCACATTCTTAACTAACTTTCAAATTGTGGTAGAACTGATTGCAGGCTAGGATCCCCATAGGACAGGTAGGGTAAACAGTGCATGGGACATGAACTCATTCAAGTCTGCAGATACAGAAAGGCTTAAGCAACTGTGTCATTCAGAAGGCCTTACCCAAATTCCTCTCGAAATGGCTAATGAACCACACAAAATCGACATGAGATTTCACAGTGCTAACTGCTTAACCTCAAAAAATCATGTTTTGGTCATCACTTCTGCAGGGATGAGTGAGATGGGTGCTTTTGGAAGTATTTTTGAAGAAAAGAACAGATCAGTTGAGAAAATACAACTTTGGTACTTCCCATTTGTTTTGTCAGCTTAATGGAATCAAGATAGAATGAGGTATTAAGTACTACTATGGGGCTAAAGTGGAAGGACTTTATTCTACAAATGCCAGCATTAAAAGTGAAGGGAAATCCAACTACCAGTGCAAGGTAAATTCCTGCATAAGAGAAGAAAATCGATGAGCTATGGCAGTTGTCTGAAAACCTTATTAGTTCAATGAATCACATTTATATAGACACTAATAATTATAATATAAATAAGGCAGTTAGAATAATGTAAAATAGCCCATCATATAATACTCTGTATGTCAATGTTATTACCATAGTGTTACAATTACTGACGTTTAATAGAGAAATATAAGACACACACAGAAAGTAATTGAGGTAAAAGAGCACAGTAAATTGGTATAGTACTGCAGAGAGTGATGAGCCACAGTTATTAATTTCAGCAATTACAAACTTATAGAGCAAGTTCTGCTTTTCTTATCCCAATGAATGATTGCGTTAAAGCAAATAGTCCACACTCCTAATATAATTCCCCTACTTCATAAATCTGGAAGGTTTGTTAAACATCCCACCTGGATTTTCTGCAATGCTGCGCTGCTTGTGTTTGAGTGTTTCTTCCACAGCATTAACTGCAGATGGGGAAATTCCTTGAGGTGCTGTAGAATGTCTCTGCACTTTGAAGTGTCTGTCCTGAATGTAGCAGACATGCCATCAGCCTGCCTCAAAGCTAAAGACATTCGTGGATCTCAAAGGAAATAAACTAATTCTTTTTTGTGTCTCCCTTACACTAAAAATACCTCTCCTTTACTCTCCCTGGAGTTATCTCATGCTTCTGCCCTTTTGAGTGGCTTCTTTGGAGGGAGGTAAAGAAAATTGACTGGCTGTCAAGACAGCATTAAGAAAGAAGGGGGGGGCGGGGAAAGAAAAAGCAGAAAATAATCCAGTAAAATACAGTAGTGGTCATGTTTCTACATTTCAATGAGAAAAAGCAAGACAGAGGTGTTGCCTAACCAAAATAATTGCCATTATAAGGAACAAATCAAATCCAGAGAAATATTAAAAGTCTAGCAAGCAAGTCAACCTGGTGACAACTTGGCATGATTTATATCAGACACCATTTCCTGGAGAAGAATTTCTATTGGAGAGGGACGGGGAGAGGCTCTTCTTGTGGTTTAAGGAGCAAAGGATACTGCCTGACTCATTTGGCTTTGGAAGTTAGTTCAATGAGATTTTATGATTAATCAGAAAATGCACAAAGTGAAGTGCTTATATGGTAGGATATCCAGCAAAAACCTTGTTGAGCTCCTCCTGTGACGAGCTCCTCCTTGTTGAGCTCACACATCCTGTGAGCTCTCCCACTTGTCCCGATGTCTATGACTTTTCTAAATGCCCCATCAAAACTCTCTGGCCTTATTGCGCTACTGGTTTGTGAGTAGTTATCTGGTCTTAAAATAGTCTGAAAAATGAGGGTGACCTGATTTTCCACACACCCACAACATCCAGCAATTAATTCTTCTGTTCCTAAAACAATCTTCTCTCCTGCTAGTTGCACATGTGTTCGTTCTGCAGCTTCTTCCTCATGCCACCTTCCTTAATCCCAGAGGGCTGCAGAGGATGCTGAGCCTGACTGCTCCACAGAGCAGGAAACAGTGAGAGAAGAGAGTGTAAGATTTAGTGTGTCAGTTGGGGGCTGAGGAAAAAGATGCAGGTATCCTGAGATGCTTCAATGCTTTTAATCAATGAAATTGTACTGTGAATTAAATGCTTTCAAAGAGAGAAGAAAACCATTTTTTAAATGTTTGCAAGTTCAATTTAGTAATTAATACTTTGCATAGATATTAATAGGGGAACAACTAAGGCCGGATGAGACTGAAAATACCTGTTCTGAATTTGAATTTTTGCAGGCAATCAGGAGGACAATTAAAAAGAATTATGTGCAAATAAGGAGGGAAGATAACAGCTTGAAAATTCATTAAAGTAGAGCCTCAAAATCTTTTGATTTGCAGAACCCTTTCAGTATAGTATATAATAACTTTTGCAGCATTCCCAGGATTTACAGTTGGAAATCTTTAGACTCTGGGAAAGACAGAGGTTTGTGCCTGTTTAACAGTATCACCTATGAGTCTGAATATAAAGAAAAAATATGTAAAGCTGGGAGAGGGAATTACTGCTGGGACATATGTATGCATTTTCCTGCCACTGTAGGAATGTACAGATTATCAGTCTGGGTCACTTTGTCTCTGGAAGAAATTCAAGAATTCATCCATAGGCCTTGTTTTTCCAGCTGCTTTTCTTCAAAGGTATCTAAGTGAGCTCTATCAGCGTAAATCTTTCCATGAAAGAGCAGCATCTGCATCCTGCCCCATAATACACACACCCTTTTCCAGGCTGCTTCATGGGAGATTAGGTGTCAGGTCTGATGAGGGGAAGGAGCAGTGTCAATTGCCTGTTGTATGGCTCCTCTAAAAAATTGTATCCAGGATGAGGTATTTCACAAACACCAAAATAACTTCTTGCTGTTGTGAGGAGTATCTTTATGTTTCTCTGTGTCAGCTTAACTAGAATGTGATAGCACTACTTGCTACTGATAAAGCCAGATCTATCATATGAAAAACTATAAAGTACTATTGCAAGTGTATACTTACATCTCTCTTGATACAGGCCAATACCTAGGATTTAGTAGAGTAAAATAAAAAGTTGAAATATACTTCATATTAAAACAGAGTAAAAAAAAAAAGCATTACAGTTTCTTAAATGAGCTATTTCAAGCTTGAGAGCATTTTCAGAATTGCATTTCAGAGACAGAAAATCCAAATCTTAACTTTTCGCACTAGTTCATATCCAAAAGGGATGTAGAAACCTTGAAATGTTTCATATGATGGAAATCCTTTTCCTCCACTAGTTATACTTTAATCTGTTACTCCTCCCCCTGTTCCCCCCAAAAAAAAAACAATAAAAGGAATTCATAATGTTGTTCATTGAGGTATTCATATAAAAATTAAAAAGGAACCTCAGGCTTTTATCATATAATTATGTATGCATTCCCTTTAAAGTCTGATCCAGTATCCACTGACATCAAAGAATAGACCTCTTTTGGATGAGACTAGTCACTGATGAGATTGGATGATATTAGTCACTGAAATGAAGGTGCTATGTTACTAGACTCTCTGCCCGTATTACGAATCTTAGGTGAAGACCCCATTATTAGTTTGTGCTTACATCAAGCTTTACAAATTACCACATTATTATTCAGTTACTGTGGTACATTTTGTCTTTAATGTTCAGATCTCTTCAAAATTCTCTCTCTGTTACTAAGAGCTATATGTAAAAATACTGTTAGTTCATAATCAGGCTGCAAAATGTATACATAAAAAAGTATTTCTCTTTTGAGGAAGCTTACAGTAAGTCCGAAAAAACAACAAAGATTTGTTTACCCATAAAATTTACACATCAAACTTTATGATTCAAAAGAAAATGTCATAAACACAGAAACTTAAGACATTTGCATAACACAGACAAGAAATTTCATGTAACCTACTACCAGTTTTATCAATGTTATGTTAAATGATCCTTTCCTGCATTTGCTTCATTGAACCCTAATAACATTTGTCTTTCTTTCTGAATTGAAATCATGTTAGCATGACAAACACTAGAAGAGAAATCTGCTGGGTGATTTATGGGAATGATTTATGAGGAACTTGGTACGGCAGCTTTTAACAATACCTAATCCTGGAACCTTAGCCATGACCTTCATTAACCAGAGAAATATTGTCAATTATTAAAAAAGATAAACTTCAAATGCCAAATTTTACTTAAAAGCACTAAACCCCCCCCCCAAAAAAAAAAAAAAAAAAAAGAAAACCAGGTTTGGGAAAAGGAAACAGGAAATCTGCTTGTGGGGGAGAAGAAAACAGATTTCCAAACCAGAGTTGAGTAATTATTGAAGGCCAAATTCTGGATGCCAAAAACAAGACAAAAACCCCAGATGTGACATGACAGGCAGTTCCCCAGAGGTCATGCCACCAACAGTGCCACTGTGCCTTGTCAGTTGGATAGCCTTCCTCACTGAGCACTGAAGTCAGGAGGTGTCAAGTGGATCAGAAGCATTCTGTCCTGCCGGGTTGCTCCAGCGCCCTGCGGAGCACGGACTCAGATCTCACAGATAGTATAGTCCTATTCCTTTACACCAGGGCTGTGGAAGAAGGGGGGTTGAGATAGCACCCATTCAGGAACCTTTTTGAGAGGCACATCAATAAACTGGAGAATCCATGGGCGGCTAGAGCTGTTCTTTTATATGGTGGATAGGTATATTGATACAATACGACATTAAGCGCAGCTGTGGTCCACAAAGTCTTTGCAGTAAAGAAGGACATTTCTCCTCCTGGAGAAAGGTATTACTTGGATAGTAAGTGTGTCGAGAACACTGGTTATAGTAGTTATAAGGTCTCCCTCTTACTGCAGGACAAAAACGCTCCTTATCATGCTCTGTGCTGGCAGCCTGTGCTTCCTTGAGGACTTTGAACAGGAAGTATGTACATGGCTGCAAGTCCAAAGCAGGCCCTCCTGCTCTCCTTTTGGAGGAGGCACAGAACAGGTGAGACTATGGCTGTTTATTCCTTAGCTGTGACAGATTTGCACACTATCATATACTTGCTGTGTTTGGTTGTTTTCCTTCTATCAAAAGAAAGATGTTTCAAAACTGTTGAGAGTAGAGTACAAATGAATCCATACCCACATTGCTATTTATATTTATATACTCTTAGGGCACCCAGTGGACCTGGTTATGGAGCAGGTCCTTGTTGTGCTCAGTTACTATTCTGCTCATAAGCACTTAAGTGCAAACTAGTTATTGCCGTGCCTGTACTTAAAATTGCTCATTGTGATTTCACATCAGCTTCTATTCCATATCAATTTTCTATGCAGCACATTATAGTATCTGCTCATGTATTTTGTGCAGACTGTGTAGCAAGAAGCTTAATCTAAAACATCTGCAGCAAGACAAGATGATCACATAAACATTATTTCTTGCAGAGGTTCTGTCTATAAACTACACTGAAGTATGTTTCTACTGCATCAGCACAATCCTACCTTTCCATTTACCTTTTATCATCAAAATGGAGAACAAAGGAAAATAAAATACAAGGGTAAAAGTCAAATTCCCAGGCACGTAATCAGTGTGTTCAGACAGAAACTGACAAAGCTCTGAAAATTATGTCCCTGATCTGTAAACCTGTTCAATAAACTGCATTAAATATCACTGCTGTGTATCTGTTTATGTGCCTAAATTCCCAGTAAGCCATATGGAAAATTACTTTCTAATGTGGAATTGCCAGAGCTTTTTGATAGCAAAAACTCCATACACATGCTAAACTGTTCCAGAGTAATTCATGTAGTCAGAGATTCGCAATTTTCAGAGCCTAATGGTTACAGTAGACACTTAAGGGATATCCAACTTCAGCAGCAGCATTGTGCTCCATCACATTACCCTGCAATAGAAGCAATGGCACACAACACAGTCTCGTAAAAGATGGTACAAATTATCCTTGTAGTTGAGATTTAACCTTGAAGGTTGGTACCCATGCCCAAGCAATTTCTCTTCAATCATGCCCTCTAGGCATTTTCCAAAGGATAGGAAAGTTGCTCGGTATCAGACATGTTTCAGCTCTAAAGGTGCTTATATGCAGTCTCATCTGCGTATAAAATATAATAAGGATGCAGCTTGCCATCAACACACAAATAGCTTTTGTCAGCAAACATGCTAATTACAAAAATATGTGTTCCAAGACTTTCCATGTTAGTTCCTTAACAGACTAAGCACATTAGCTGTTTTCTCATTACATCATTTCGGATATGAGAATGAATGCAAGTCCCAACACAGGTTTCAGGCACTAGAGAGTGCAGATTATAAAGATTCATCTAATGGTTGAAAAATTTCACAAACAAAAGAGTCATTTTTACACAGGAATATGCTCTGAATGTTAAACACTTAATGCATGCCCCTTGGAAGTCAGTGGAGCACTTGGATCCCCTCTTACCTTGTAAGATTTTATTAATAAAAATCTAGTCAGTTTGCATGATTTGTAGCCTCCTATTTGATCTTTCTAGTTCAGAATGTTCTTCAGCATCCTCAGTGGAACATAAGCAGAAGAGTTATATATGTGTACTTCTAGATGCCTACGAGGATTTTTCCCTTTTGTTATGATCCACCAAACTGGAGTGGGATTCAATTAATAAAATATACTCTTAATTCCAACTGGCCTATAATATGATAAGTCAGAATATCAGAGCCACTGGTGTAAATGCAAACATCTCAAAACTTGAATGTATGGTTACAAGTAATTCATTGGTTTGTATAATTTTAACCAAAATAAATTAAATTTGTGGGGGCAATTTCATAAGATTTTTCCAAGCAGACTGTAAGAAAAAAACTAACCTGGTTTCTGCTGCTGAAGTAGCAAAAGGAGTAAAAGCAACATTTACCAAACAGGAAGCAAACCTGAGGGAAGAAGGCTCATTTTCAAACCTTGAAACTTGGATCTATGTACCAAAGTAAACTGAGGACACAGTACTGTTAGCCGCTGGTGAATTCTCTTCACTTTAAGAAGTCTGGAGATCAAATAACAATAAAAATCCATGGGTGATGGGACAGCCTTTGTTTCAGATGGTTTTGCAGGAGAACAAACACAAGTCCTATGGTACTGAGTTCAATCTCAACTCACACTGTAATCAACACTCCTGTACTTAGTGCCCAGGCAGACCCTCACTGACAAGGAGAGGTTCCTACATGCACAGGCACCGACATGTCAGCAGATCACAGGTATAATCACTGCGTCTTCGGCAGGGGGAGGAAAGAACTGTGAGAAAAAAACTTGAGGCCAAAAACTGCCTAGAGCCTAAACACTGGCAATGACTTCACTTTTCTATTTAGGACAGAAAGGAAGGTAGGAAGTCCTATTATGTGCAGGGAAGGAAAAAAGTCCTTGAGGCTCATTGGTGAAGTCTATGAATTGAAAAGTACTAATTTAACACATGGGTAGTAAGTGGAATGATGGCATATCTTCAAATGATTTCATAAATTAAAAGGTATTTCACATTCTTAAGGGAACATTTTTGTTGGTTATAAAGAAATTAAGAAAACTGAAAACCTCTGAGTAATACATTGTAATTGGATTCACAGGTTATCACTGAACGCTTGTGTTAAATGAGGAAAATAACATCTACAAAGGTTTTGAGCTTAAAATGAAAACTGTAGCAAGGCATTCTCAAAGACAGTTTAGTTCTTGGCAGCTCTTCTAAGAACACATTGACTGATCTCTGCCCACATAAAAGAAGAGCCTATACTTAGTGCCTTCAATAAATTGAAGGTTTGGATATTCCAAGAGGGTGTGGAGAATATGGGGAAAATGTAGATTTTTAAAATAGATTTTTAAAAAATGCCAGGTATTTCCTTCTGTACAGCTACTGTGCTCAATACAGTGAAAGTTGGGTGAAATGCACTGCATGTGGAATAGAAGTCAGACTAGGTGAGCCCTTCTGACCTTAAAACAGAGATACAACTTAACTGAGTTTTATGGGACTCACTAACATAAGCATCTAGCCAAAACAAGTTTTGTGAGAGTATTCTTTGCATTATAGTTATGTATTTAATGAGACTTCATACTTTTACTGTAAATTAGTATCTGTATCAAATTACTTTCTTTACGAGGTTGTTTCCCATCTGCTTCTTGTTCCTTTTTGCTTCATATTTCTCTTCCTTCATCTCCTTTTCTCCAATTGCTTGTCCTTTTCCACTTTACTGTCCCCAGCTACTTACTTACTATCAGTTTTTACTTGCATATCACAATTCATTTCTCTTCCTGTTTCTTTCCATCATCATCATGAGAAAATAGATACTGATCATGTGGCATTTTGCTGCTTTTCCTGCATTACTAAACATATTTTACAGCTGGGAGATTGGCACAGCTAATAAATAATTTGCTGGTTTGCTAGTGTACCTTTAAAATATGTGTCTGCTAAAAACAGAACAGAGATCTTCTGTGTTACTGGACAAAGCCCTAACTTAAAGAATATTTTTCTTATTTTTTACAAAACTGAAAGAACCTTTATTACAATTATAAACATAGCATACTCTTTCAGAGATATACGTACCATTTCACCAGCGAGAAATCTGATAGAACAGTTTTGGCAGGCCTTTCTCTCATTCCCCACCTCTGCTTTCGAGAGGCAGCCATGTTAGATACTCTGCCAGTGTTCAAGTATGTTATGTTAGGGAGTGTTTCGATTGTATAGAGCTCAATGATTGTGATGATGGTATGGTTGAGTGTCTATGGGTAAGGATGAGGGGGAAGGCCAACGAGGCAGATATCCTGCTGGGAGTCTGTTATAGACCACCCAACCAGGATGAAGGGGCGGATGAAGCGTTCTATAAGCGGCTGGCAGAAGTCTCTCAATCGCTAGCCCTTGTTCTCGTGGGGGACTTCAACTTCCCGGATGTCTGCTGGAAATACAACACGGCAGAGAGGAAGCAGTCTAGGAGGTTCCTGGAGTGTGTGGAAGACAACTTCCTGACACAGCTGGTAAGTGAGCCTACCAGGGGAGGTGCCTCGCTCGACCTGCTGTTTACTAACAGAGAAGGACTGGTGGGAGATGTGGTGGTCGGAGGCCGTCTTGGGCTTAGCGACCATGAAATGATAGAATTCTCGCTTCTTGGTGAAGTAAGGAGGGGGGGCAGCAAAACCACAACCATGGACTTCCGGAGGGCGGACTTTGGCCTGTTCAGGACATTGGTTGAGAGAGTCTCTTGGGAGACGGTCCTGAAGGGCAAAGGGGTCCAGGAAGGCTGGACGATCTTCAAGAAGGAAGTTTTAAAGGCGCAGGAGCAGGCTGTCCCTGTACGCCGTAAGAAGAACGGGTGGGGAAGACGACCGGCCTGGCTCAACGGGGAGCTCTTGCTGGGACTCAGGAAAAAAAGGAGAGTTTACCGCTTGTGGAAGAAGGGGCAGGCGACTCAAGAAGAGTACAGGGATCTCGTTAGGTCGTGCAGAGAGGAAATGAGAAAGGCAAAAGCCCAGCTAGAACGCAATCTGGCCACTGTCGCTAAAGACAACAAAAAAAGTTTTTACAAATATATTAATGACAAGAAGAGAGCCAAGGAAAATCTCCATCCTTTATTGGATGCAGGGGGGAACATTGTCACCAAGGATGAGGAAAAGGCTGAGGTACTCAATGCCTTCTTTGCCTCAGTCTTTAACAGGCAGACCAGTTATCCTCAGGGTACTCAGCCCCCTGAGCTGGAAGACAGGGACAGCGAGCAGGATGAACCCCCCGTAATCCAAGAGGAAGCAGTCAATGACCTGCTACGCCACCTGGATGCTCACAAGTCTATGGGGCCGGATGGGATCCACCCGAGAGTGCTGAGGGAGCTGGCGGAGGTGCTCACCAAGCCACTATCCATCATTTATCAGCGGTCCTGTTTAACGGGGGAAGTCCCGGACGACTGGAGGCTTGCCAATGTGACGCCCATCTACAAGAAGGGCCGGAAGGAGGATCCGGGGAACTACAGGCCTGTCAGCCTGACCTCGGTGCCGGGGAAGATTATGGAGCGGTTCATCTTGAGGGCGCTCACAAGGCATGAGCGGGACAACCAGGGGATCTGGACTAGCCAGCACGGATTCATGAAAGGCAGGTCCTGCCTGACCAACCTGATCTCCTTCTATGACCAGGTGACCCGCCTAGTGGATGAGGGAAAGGCTGTGGATGTGGTCTACCTGGACTTCAGTAAGGCCTTTGACACTGTCTCCCACAGCATTCTCTTAGAGAAGCTGGCGGCTCACGGCTTAGACAGGTGGACTCTGCGCTGGGTCAAAAACTGGCTGGACGGCCGGGCCCAGAGAGTTGTGGTGAATGGAGTCAAATCCAGTTGGCGGCCGGTCACGAGCGGTGTTCCCCAGGGCTCAGTACTGGGGCCGGTCTTGTTTAATATCTTTATTGATGATCTGGATGAGGGGATCGAGTGCACCTTCAGTAAGTTTGCAGACAACACCAAGTTGGGCGGGAGCGTTGATCTGCTCGAGGGTAGGAAGGCTCTGCAGAGGGACCTGGACAGGCTGGATCGATGGGCCCAGACCAATTGTATGAGATTCAACAAGGCCAAGTGCCGGGTCCTGCACTTGGGTCACAACAACCCCATGCAGCGGTACAGGCTTGGGGAAGTGTGGCTGGAAAGCTGCCCAGCAGAGAAGGACCTGGGGGTGTTGGTCGACAGCCAGCTGAATATGAGCCGGCAGTGTGCCCAGGCGGCCAAGAAGGCCAATGGCATCCTGGCCTGTATCAGAAATAGTGTGGCCAGCAGGAGTAGGGAAGTGATCGTGCCCCTGTACTTGGCACTGGTGAGGCCGCACCTTGAATACTGTGTTCAGTTTTGGGCCCCTCACTACAAGAAGGACGTTGAGGTGCTGGAGCGTGTCCAGAGAAGGGCAACGAGGCTGGTGAGGGGTCTGGAGAACAAGTCTTATGAGGAGCGGCTGAGGGAACTGGGGTTGTTTAGCCTGGAGAAAAGGAGGCTGAGGGGAGACCTCATCGCTCTCTACAACTACCTGAAAGGAGGTTGTAGCGAGGTGGGTGTTGGTCTCTTCTCCCAAGTAACAAGCGATAGGACGAGAGGAAACAGCCTCAAGTTGCGCCAGGGGAGGTTTAGATTGGATGTAAGGAAAAATTTCTTTACTGAAAGAGTGGTTAAACATTGGAACAGGCTGCCTAGGGAAGTGGTGGAGTCCCCATCCCTGGAGGTATTTAAAAGACGAGTAGATGAGGCACTTAGGGACATGGTTTAGTGGACATGGTGGTGTTGGGTTGACGGTTGGACTCGATGATCTTAGAGGTCTTTTCCAACCTCAATGATTCTATGATTCTATGATTCTAAGTTAGTCAGTAAGCACGTTGGCACCACTGCCATTAAATGGAAGTTCTTTTACAAAACTACACTTCTAAATCCACTCCCACCTTTTTTCATACATCAGTTAAGTTTCATTTCTGTGGTTTTGTCCTCTGCGTTAACTTGTCATGCCATGCCCCAAATTATATGTTGAACTGGCTTCCAGTGCACTCTCTACAGAGGTTGCGGAAGACACAGAAGTGTCTCACAGAACTCACTGATCACGCTGTGATTTATTATGAAATAATGAAGAAACTGATTGGCATTAGTTTCAAAGCTTTTAATCGGGCCCTTGGAGAATGGATGAAATTGGATTGTATGATATTATAAGCTAGCAGGTTTAAAGAATTCTTTAACTTTGGGTGGTATTACAAAAGACCCTGAAGATATTTAGTTTAAAAAAAAAAAAATCAAACAGCCATTCCCCTATTTGGGAAGTCAAGAAGAGCAAGGCAACCGTTTTACAAAGCTGAACTATTACGCTTCTAGCCAGCTTCCTCATCTATTTTGTAGTGAATTAAATAATTGTTTATACGTGTGACATTTTCACTACAGGATTAAATTCATAATTATTCATTGTACAGCAATTCAAAGTAGAAACACTCATTGAAAATATGAAGGCTCTAATCAAAACTATTTATAAATAATGGGTACTAAAGTAATTTTTCTGTATCAAGAATTTACCACTGGGAAAAAGGAAACTCTTTAAGTTTTTTATAACAACACAATTAACTAGTTAATCAAATAATAATTAATTTGCTTCTTCTGTAACTTTTATTGCTGAGAATTAAAGTGCATGGATATTAAGCAGGGTCTTGTTTCATGGCAGTCACATTTTATAGTGCATGAGAAACTGTCTTGTCTTTAATTTAAACTTTCATGGCATCTAACTTTTCACTTGAGCCTGCACAGGATCAGCACTATTTTTTTGTATGCCTCTATGAAATTACAAAAAGAAAGCCATTTTAAGTTGTAAATGAGCATTTATTTGTCTTAAAGCAAATGGTTGAGGGTACACCTTGTTCATTAGCACAATTACTGACCTAGCCAGAATTAAATGAAGTCTGCATTTAAACTAATATGCTGTAAACAGCAATGAAAAACGGCACCTAAACAGCAATTTAAATGCATCCATTTTGGTGGAATGAGTATTTTAAAAGAGAGATTTAGTTCATATTAGAAATAATTTCCTGCCCAGCTCAGCATCTTTATATTATCTCCTGTGCTTATTTACTTTTCATATCATTACCACTGTTGCTTTGCCAGATCTTTTTTTTTAATGATAACATCAGTTTCTCTCAGCCAAGAATCTTATTTTCCATAATTGCTTCTCATATTAGAGCTTTTTGGAAATTAATGGCCATTTGGCACTAGTTGTTGAGGTGATGCTGAGGACTTTCTAGACATCCAGAACTATCACTTCCAGAAGAGAGAGTGGGAAGCAGTCCCACTGCCAAATGTAGGTTCCTAATTCAGCTGGTGATGCTGACCAACACTAAGCCAGCAAGTCCATTCAGGGTACCTCTGAATTCAGTGGAGGTAGAAAGGTTCTGTTCGCTATTGTCCTCTGTGTGTAATTTAGGCATTCTTTCTCTCTGGTGAGACACTTTTGTGCTGCTCATTAGGGTTGATTCTCAATTTTATTTTTTTTATATCCAGATGATGACTCTCTGAAAAATTAGATTTCTTGTAAAAAGTAAAGGATAGTGTTAGAATTATATAATGCAGAGAGTAAATCAGGATTTCCCAGAATGGTATTCATAACGTTTTTGCACTAACTGACTCTTCAGAAAAGGGATCAGTTTAAGGCCAAATAAGGTAAGAAATAGTGATTTTACATTTGTATAACTGTTGTACTCAATACTGCCTTTTCTCATACTCTGAACAGGCAGAATTCAGTGATGAATGCAATCACTTTTTTTAGAAGTTTAGCTTAACTTGTCATTTACTTTGTGTAAGATGGAAAAATGGTCTCTTCATAGTCGGGATGGGACTGATGAGAGTTATACAACTGCCACAAGAGTAATTGCAGATTCAGAAATGAAAAGACATTGTAGATGTGGAAAGTAATCCTACCATCTTCTCAGAGCTGTGCAAGGCTCAGAGTAGCCCTGAAGGTGGACTGGAACACTATATTCATTGTACCTATTTATCCATCTCCTCTCCTGACCCTCCCCAGATCTCCTCCACCTAGAAATTTCCATGAAGGCTGTAGTAGGTATCTGTGCTAGTTTTGGCTGGGATAGAGTTAATTTTCTTCATAGTAGCTAGTATGGGGCTATGTTTTGGATTTGTGCTGGAAACACTGTTGATAATACAGGGATGTTTTCGTTACTGCTGAGCAGTGCTGACACAGAGTCAAGGCCTTTTCTGCTTCTCACACCACCCCACCAGCGAGTAGGCTGGGGGTGCACAAGAAGCTGGGAGGGGACACGGCCGGGACAGCTGACCCCAACTGATCAAAGGGATATTCCATACCATATGACATCATGCTCAGCATATAAAGCTGGGGGAAGCAGAAGGAAGGGGGGGACATTTGGAGTGATGGCGTTTGTCTTCCCAAGTAACTGTTACGCATGATGGAGCCCTGCTTTCCTGGAGATGGCTGAACACCTGCCTGCCGAGGGGAAGCAGTGAATTAATTCCTTATTTTGCTTTGCTCGCGTGCGTGGCTTTACCTATTAAACTGTCTTTATCTCTACTCGCGAGTTTTCTCACTTTTACCCTTCCGATTCTCTCCCCCATCCCACCGGGGGGGAGTGAGCAAGCGGCTGTGTGGTGCTTAGCTGCTGGCTGGGGTTAAACCACAACAGTATCTTATCTGTTCTCCTCTGAATGAGATGCCAACAGGCAAGTTGAAGCAACTGAACTAATATGACCAAATATCATTTAATTTTGTTCAAGCAATGGCTTGAACTCAATTCTGTGCTCAGTTACATCTGTATAAAGCCAGAAAAGTTCCACTTACAAGAATCTGACTGAATGCAGAATTTTATTTATTATTTTTTATATCAAGTTAGGAGAAAATGGCACAAATGTGAAGTTTGAAATCAGTGTCTCCCAACAATCCTTTTCCCACAGTGTTTCCTTACAAACTTACAAAATCAGTATTTATACCCTATTGGGTATAAACTGGAGTCTGGGAACACTGAAGACTTCTGGAATAAAAGATGGTGAGGAAGGTTCAGCAACTATTTAGAAGCCCTCAGAAACAACACCTACTGAATCAAAATATTATTTTGTTATAGTACTGATATGTATGGGACACCAACTGGGATATGCACCAGTTCATCCTCAGATTCAAACCTCCCTTGAACCCACATTGTGACTGTATACTCATGGTCAAATGCATCCTGTAGGCAAGCTTGAGTACCTGCTGCTAAAAATCCACCTGTTGCAGCATAGTTTGATGGACACGCTGCTCATCATATATTCTTTCTTACAACATCCACTGGCCAGTATCAGAAAGAGAAAATATCCCTTCCTGGAGAAGAACTTGGCATCATGTGCTGCAGGGCAGATGAGGGTTCTGGGCAGCTTCAGTTCAGGCTGCTGTTATAGCAATGTAGAGTTGAGGTCCTGAAAAACAGCTGCTGTACATCTAGTATCAAGGATGTGCAGACTCGTGTTTGGTCCCTGTAATCAATGAAAATGTAGTCTGGATAGTTCTAAAAATAGCCAAGTATGTGTGGGAATACTGAGACATTAAAACTACCTTTCTTAAATTAATATGAAAACAAACTTATATTAGCATAAGATCAATCAGATCAAAATCTAACCCAGAGATTCTTTCTAGGAATTGCACTTCATGTTTAGGTCTGCTGATCTATGCTACAGAAATTGCGTAACTGTATTTTGGGACTTTATCAGGTGATCCAAATTTCCTCACAGCTCAGGTGTTGATTCTGTAAAGTTATTCACATACTTTAGACATCTTGATGAGAAGCCCAAATGCAGAGGCTAGTGTTCTTAGGCTGTCTATAAATGTTGGAGGAGAGTGGGGGCTATAACAGGACATTGTTCAAAATAATATCTAAATTAGGTTCCAATGGAGCAGCATGAATATTCCCTCTTCCTTTGTGCCTCCGAAAATTGTAATTTAGATGGCACAGTCCAATACTTAGGGAGGGCAAAGGCAGACTTATGTTATCCCTCAACTTTCAGGGGTGCTCTAGGTACTAAAATGGCACTCCAAATATAGTAGCATAGGCCTAGAGCCATTTATACCAACCTTACGCTTTTGCACAGGTGGAATCCTGTCCTGGCCCATTCAGTCCTGAAATCTTTCTGAAGTTTATGTTCTGGAGTTAGTGATCTGAAACAGCGCAACAGCTTCAGAGTGGTTCAAGGCAGGAACCTCCAGGAGCACAGTCTCACTGCAGAGAACCTGGTAGGGAACTCCCACAGGCTATAAATGATCCTTGTTCCTTTGGCAAACAAAAGTGAAGGTCCAACCAGCTCAGCCACAGAACAGCTCTGCTGTTCATAGTTTGGGGAACAGGAAAATGCTCCACTGACAGCATTTTATAACCTTTGACAAGACAAATCTCTACAGTCTCGGTCCTGCTAGTTGCTTCATGTGGTAGACTCCTTGCTAGACTGCACTGCAAAGTTGGTGCTTGGAAAGACAGGGCACTTGCCCTGAAGAACCCTTTGGAGTGTCAGTGACAATGCTTTTGTAAGCCTGTCTCATTTTATCCAGCATTAAGAAAGGGTCTAATATATTTCATGGCACTGTGTGGCTTAATTGCTTGTGTCTTTTTTTCCTCTGACTCTTTCAGAACGAAGAATGCTATTTCCATACATCCTCACAGGCTATACGCCGTTAATGATCATCCAGGCCACAGCTGTATATTTATTTCTGTGCATGATTTCACACTGTCTCTCTGAAGTCTTTATTTTTAAAGTCATTCAGTCTTCTCTTGAAAATGTGAGTAAGAGGCCAGCTAATTTGTTCCCAAAGATAATCAAATTCTGCAAGAAGTGTCTGTGCTGTTTTTTTATACACTAGTCTTGCCTCTAAGGATAGAAGTACTTTTTAAATCCAAGTGTTAAAGCAAGTCAAAGGCAGGAGGGTGAATCAACTAGGCATTTACATTAGGATGAGGTAACTCAATGCTTTCGTACTGCAGGATAGCTATTTCATGATCTTTTGCTTGCAAAGGGAAACAGCAGTTCTGATTAAACACTATTTTATCCGTGTTCTTTGTAAGCATAACTCAGTGAAGATGACGGTATGATATGGCTGAGTTTTGAAGGTTTGTGCTTAAAAGACATATATCTTTAAGGCTAGTGCCTTACGTGGATTCTCTCCTAATTAAGAACACCTGTAGAGGCCTGACCAGACCCTGTGGTTCGGCAGCAAAACTGCCGAAGGGCTCTGAAAAGGCAGAAACTTTGTGTTGTCTTTTAGCCTAAATTATAACAGGGTTCAAGCCTGTGCCAAGCAGAGTAAAGCTATATAATTTATGAGCTACGAGGGCAGCTTGGGGCCTCTTTGAGGTGATTTTTATCAGTGCAGTAGCATAAACAGTTCTTCTTTATTTGAACATTAGGAACAAGGAGCACTGGAAGGCCTGCCGTATAAAGGGGATCTAGCCTGTGCTAGTATCTATGTAGCCCACGGATATTCAGGTAAGTGTGTTTGCATTCCTCTTCTTTTTTGAGCAATGGCTGAGGAAGAGGTTATGCTGAGCTCTTCTGCAGCGTGTTAAGAGACTGAGCATGGGCTGTATGCTGCATGGCTATATGAGGTGCAGTTTGAAGGCAACGATTTCTTTTTTGCTGTTAAAGTTTTAAGCCTGTTAGAGAGGATCTCTTCTACTTTGTTTGATTCATTGTCTGCCTTTGTTTTGGAAGGCTCAGTTGTGCCAAACCTCACCAGTGGTGTAATGGGACTACCCACGGTAATACAAACTGTACTCAGCTGTAATGATGGGTTTCAGCCCTTGCTTTGTGTTTTGAAGAAGTCTTATTCCTATGCACAAGCAGGTGTTATTTAAGGACTGGTCCCTGAGTAAGTGGAAAACTATTAGATATAAGCAGAACATATAAAGAATTCTTTTATTTGTTTGCTCTATATTATTAATATAGTTGTATATAAACCATAAAAGATGGTTTGTAATAAACTCAAAATGACTGTATAGAACAGAACTCAACATATTGTATTTTTTTCTGTCAGGGTTTGAGGGGCTTTGGGAGACTTAAATAATAAGCTATTACTGCAGCTGCATGTTCTTTTCAGCAAATACTAGGCAAGAGGTGAGAATAGCCTAAAAATATCGGCTAACTGGAAACAGAACTAAGGCAACGTCCAGGTGATCCACCTCCAGAAACAACAGATAGGCTCCAAGAGCATCTGGCCTCTGTTTCTGTCTCAGTTTTTTGTGGTGCAGGGGGTTTGGGGGGTTTCTTGTTCTTTTTTAAACTGTCATTTTGACTCTAATTGTTATAGGAAAAGGGACGCCTTGAAAATCTTAGTGCTTGTTGTTCTTGCATTTATTTCTAGTAGCTTTTGCTCTTTCATTTGCATTTCCTGCAAATGAAGTTTACAGTACAGTGAAAACGTCAAAGTCTTGTGTTGTTCAAAAGTGCATCTTCAAGTACATATAGTTAAAAGGCATGTACTTTTATCTGAACAACAGGGTAATCTTGAGAAATCTTTCTTGATACTAGCTGTTACTGGGATATTGATTTTCCTTGAGCATCCTGTTCTAAAAATTTACTTCTGGCCTAGCTTCTTCATGTAGTCACATAAAATGTGTGGCACATCCACCACTATGAGGCATGAGTTCAATGTTTTTTCCCCAATGCTTGCTTTGGGAGGAGAAGGGAAAATCTATTCTGAAGTAATAGATCCTGGGCTTTACTCAGTGCTTTCCTTGTTCGAGGTTTTCCAATTTGTTGTGCATCTGATGAAGCAAAGCAATGGAACCAGTTCTCAGACAGTGTAAGCACAGTGTCGCAGTGTATCGATGGGCTGTTAAGACACATAGATGCATAGCCGCGTTTACAGGCTGTGTTTCTTGAAAAGAGGCTACCTTGATGTATTATTCCTCCCTCTGTAATGAGTCTCTGTTGCTGTCCGTTTCCCCCATCACTTCCATCCTCTCCTTCTTGACACTAGAAAGTCAAGAACTTACTTTGCTGTCTCTTTGCAGATGGGTAAGAACAGTACCACTGACAGGTAGGTCTAGACCTGTAAGTGGGGTTACATGCTTTACTTGAGTCCCCATACTCAATACTTGAATTCTAAAATGTATGTTGAATTCGAGACTTCCTAAAGGTGTACTTATAGTCCATAACATCTTTATCTAGCAAATGTAAGAATGATCTGTTCTGTGTTGTTTGCAAGATCAATACATGCAGATATACTGGAGCCCCAGAAAAGTCGGAGGAAACCCACCTTATTGAAGTAGGAAGTGGCTCCTTATTCTTGCTACAATAAATAAAGGCTGCATGTTAATTTTGACAGAGCTTGGTTTAGGTGATTTTATAAAAGGCCACTTTGCCAGCTGCTGCTGTTCTGTATTGTAGTAGTCAACTTGTATCAGTCAGAGCTTTCCGGTCATGTCAATACTGCCCCAGAAAAGTCTGACTATGCCATTTCGGTTAGGAATAGAATTCAGGGAAATTACTAGACCTTGAAACAGCCCTGAAGATCTCCTAACAAGTTTTGGCTAAGACTCTATGGGAGGTCTGTTTAACCAGGGTATAGATCAAATATTCTTTATGACAACACTTTGGGATATCAACATTGCTAATGTATATAGATGTGAAAACCTACTGAAACTTCTGAAAGTCCACCAAAAAACACATTATTTCAGTGTAAGAAACCAGTTTTCAAGCAATGTAAATAAGCACAATTCCACTAATTGCAGTCTAGTGCTGGGGATCTACATTCTAGCTTCAGTGGTGCACAAGCAAGGGTCAGCTAGAGCAGGTTGCCCAGGACCATGTCTTGGATGGCTTTTGAGTATCTCCACAGATGGAAACTCCACAACCTCTCTGGACAACCTGCTCCGCTGTTTGACCACACTCACATTTTTAAAAATAAATAAATAAATAAAGTGTTCCCTTGTGTTCAGATTTAATTTCCTATTTTTTTAATTTGTGCCCATTGTCCTGTCACTGGGCACCACTGTAATGAAGCTGGTTCTGTTCTCTTTACAGCCTGTTAGCAGTAACTTCACTGAGAAAGACAGTTGTAAGGGAGATGATTAAGGCAAGGTGTTCTGTGTGCTGTTCTGTTTTGTCTGGCAGTTTCCCCAAGGTCCAAAGCAGCATCTGATTCAGTAAAGAAGACCCACTGAGTCCCTCTGCTGTAGTCCCCACCAAAGACAGAGGTTTGAAATACCCACATATTAAAGATGGTCTTCCATACTTCAGTAACTTGAAAGCTGTAAAACTTCGTTTCCTGAACTGACTTAGAGTCACCACGTTCCAAGCATGAGCTGTCTTTCAATTTCATGTTGATTCTCTCAGTGTTTGTCAGTTTAAATCCTTAGAAAGTTTGCAGTTCTGCCTGAATTCATTAGATAAGGGAAATGGGTCATCTAAATCTCTGCAAACTTTGGCTGCCACAGAGATTCCCTATTGCATATCTCCAGCAAGAATAAAATGTAAAATGACCTTAAAAGCCTTTGTTGGTTTTGGTTCCTGATGGTTACTGCTGGTAAACAGCTGCAATAGTTGGTGTCTTAATTTAAATTGAAAAAAAAAAGAAACCTCTTTGAAGTTGCTCTATTTTTTATTTTCTCTGTAATGTTACGTGCTGACTGCTGCAGAGGAAGGGGTGGGGAGACAGATTTCAGGCTCAGCTTGCCAGTTGCAGCAGAAGGGGACTTGTTATTTAAAAGCTTTTTCTTGATGAAAAGCTGGAGCCCTGCCCTCATTAAGCATTGTCAGTTGGCATAACTTAGTTATGTGCTGCCCAGTTATGCCCCATAAGTCTGGGATAAGAAGCACTCCTTGACAAATGATTAAGAGGGAGACTCTTAGAAATGTTTTACAACATTATGTAAGCATTGAGTCAGTCTGTAGGTTGTCCTTGGACTTGAAACAACCAGGGCCACAGTTCCAGCCCAAACATGAGCTTAGTGCTCTCATCTTGGAGTTCTTCAAAATTTTAAGCCATTATGGTCTATGACTAACTCTGCAGCTTAGATTGGCACAGTCTCAAAGGAAGGTATTTCCCTGCATCTGGAAAAAAGTGGACACAGTCAATGGCCTTTTAAAGCATACTGCAAGAAAACTATACAACAGCTAGAGGCATCATGTTTAGGTCGTTTAATTTCTTCAGCATCATTATCCTTTTAATAGGTGTGTGCAAGTACCATAATTGTCCTTTCAGAAATCCAGTAGAAGCCTAAATGCTTGACTAGTTCAGGCCAATGACTTCTATGGGATCTGTACTGTTCTCTGTTGTATATTTAATGCAATGGGTTTGTTCTGTAAACAGAAGATCAAGGTCAGATTTCTCTTGTAGGATCTGAGCATCAGGAAAGTTAAAGTAGTTTTTGATTAAAAACTTTTAATATGTGAAGTATCCTGCCTAATGCTGATAGGGTTGTTCATAGTGTTTGTATAAAGTTATGCTATTATTCAACCACAACACCCTCAAAATGAGAGTCTATAAAAAACATATGGGGCTAGTTTCACTGAGTGGTTATGCAGGTTGTAACATCCACTATGGCTCACACTTCACTTTTGTTGTACCTTTCTGCTCATTGTGAGTCTGTTTAGCTTTGATCCAGAAAGCAAAATGAGCATTTGAAAATTTTTTTCTCTTCTGTTTGTTATTTATCAAAAGCAGTTTGGAAGCTTCCTTCTCCCCTGTTCCCCAAGACTAGATCTGAGATGGATATTCTGCTTTGTTTGAAAGGAGGAACAGAAAGTTTTGCCTTAGAACAATTTAACACTATATCAGACATGCTTTGTCCCTAAAATAAGGTGTGCAAGTTAGAATAGTTGAGGTGGTCACCTTGTTTATCACTGTGAACAAGCACAGAATGCTGGCCAGATGAACCAGGCAGTATTCTCCTTAGATATTTGAAGGTATGTTGCTAGCTGTGGTGGATTTTTCTGTAATACCTCACAGGATGCCTCCTAGAAATAGAAGAATATGGAATCTGATTCTTCTATTTTTTTCCTATGCTGTCCATGTTTTGCCACGTGACAGATAACAGCAGTTTGTATATAGATTCTGTTGCTTTGTATAGGTTTTCATTAACCAGGCAAATCTGCTGGTCAGATTCCAGGCTATGTATGGGTCAGGAATATTTCATACTCATCATGTTGTCTAATGTCTGTCTAGACATTGTCTGTTTCGGGATTTTTTTTTCATATCATTGCTTACCTGACAATTGTGGTGGTCCTAGTACCTGACTGAGAAGCACGTAGCTATTGCTTCTTCTCAGCTTATTTTCTGTATTATTTGCATTTAAGACTCAGTGCTGCTGAGAATTGAGTTGATCATAACTAAGATAGCTATCTACTGATATCTACCAAAATGTTGTGAGGATTTTGCACTCCAACAAAGCCTCTTTAAAAGGCTATTTGTGCTTAAAGTCAGGTTACTGTGTGAAACAGTTCTTGTCATAGGAATGGACAGTGGAAGCCTGCCAAAATCCTTCACTTCATTCAAAAGCTTCTGTTGGAGATCCTCTGTCTTGATTTGGTGCTGGGGGCACTGTGTGTATCCTGTTGGGATCGCTGTGACTCTTCTCCAGATCAGACAGAATAAGTAGCTCACCAAACTGAACAAGCAAGCTCAGAAACACTATAGGAGACCTCCCACCAGAATATGTACTATAGGGAATATGCATTCTGTAATGTGAATGGCCAGCACTTAAATGAGAAGGTGATATCTGTCTTAAGGTAAGTGCAGTGTGTTGGTGAGTACAGAGGTAAGCCCACCCTGGAACAAAGCAGTGCATGGTGGGGTAGCTGCTGAAAGACTGCTGATAGCAGACATCAGGAATGTGTCTTCACGCAGACAAAATCCCTGCAAGTTAAAATAGTGCCGTGACCTAAAAGGCCAAGAAGTCATGCTGAAAAAATACGAATCTGGAAATCATCAACTTGAATCAGTCTACGCTTTGAGGCAGGAAGGGCAGCAGGCTTGGGAAATCTGAGCGTTGTGCGCTTTGCGCTCCTTGTGCTGTAAGGCCTTCAGGGAAGGGAATAACTTTCTGTGATGGTGAAAGATGATCTGGAGCCTTCCTATAATGACGTTGTTCTTGGCTAGTTGAGCAGCTGGCCACAATCACAGCAATACTGCACTAGTAGGAGTCTTGAAGATCAGGAAGTGGCAGCGCAGTTACCAGACAGGCACAGTGTGTCTTCTGTTGAACTTCTGTACCCTGTTTAATACTTAAGAAAATGAGAGGAAATATAGCAGTGCTTTTTAACTAAGAGAATTTTAGATGGCTAAAGGAAAAAATCCTGCTGCTAAAACAGGTTTTACAGTAGTGAAGCATCATCAGGAAGGTGCACAAAATCAGGGCAGGCTGCCAGAACAGAGCAATGCCTGGTGTTGACGCTGCTGCTGACTGGGCAGCTGCCTCTGTAAGGCAAAGGGAAATCTGTAAGAAATCAGTGGATGGCTGGGATTATACATATTCCTAGCATCAAAACCTGAGGAAAGAGGGCAGGAAATATTTGGAGAGAGGCAAACCCATTTTGCATGGAAACAGCATGTTTGAAGAGCAAGCCTAAAATGGGTGTTGTCAGGCATGGACTACACAACATGAGGAGGCATAGTTTCATATAGCACTGTATAGTTTTGGGTTTTCTTCAAAAGAAAACAATAGACAGCTGTCTCCTGGGTAACTGTTAAGGGGAGAGGAAAATGGTGCCACAGGGACTAAAAAGAAGCAAATCCAAAGTGTGGATTCTGGCTGGGCACATTAAACTCACAGTAAGCCAGAAATAAAATACAGCTTAGGTTGGCAACCTCATTTAGGGGACAGGGATTACTGTACTGTTATAACTGACTTCAAGTGCAGCTTGGTTGATTGTAATGAAAGGACTAGGAAAACTGGGGAAAACTAATTGTATTCTCTGTAAGACTTCTGTCATACTCCAGACAAATATTTCAATTTTGTTTAAAAATCTATGGATTCCTTCCCTCCTTTACTTAGGCATTTCTTGTATAAAGCTGCTACAACCCTTTCTCGTTATCAGTGTAAAAGTCTAACCCTGCGAACTTGCTAGAAAATTGCTTTACCCACTTCCCCTTTCAGCTAAACCATAAAATTCCATGTGCATGAAGTAGCTTGTGTGTTTTACAGGATCAGAGCCACACCATGCTAGTAACTTTTAATCTCACAAACTCTTTGGTACTGCCATGGTCTGTCTTCC
Organism: Aptenodytes patagonicus; assembly: GCF_965638725.1. Classification (NCBI taxonomy): domain Eukaryota; kingdom Metazoa; phylum Chordata; class Aves; order Sphenisciformes; family Spheniscidae; genus Aptenodytes; species Aptenodytes patagonicus. The sequence goes on from NC_134954.1 coordinate 42,813,663, forward strand.
TTGGACATTTCCATTGATGAGCATTGCTTATTCACAGTAAGCATCAGCACAGTTCAGCTGGAGCTGCTCTAGTTTTGATCCATTATGCAAACAGAAATGTCAGCGTACTTCCCTAAATGTTAGCTTTTTATTTATGATTTCTTTTTAATCTGTGCTAATTTGGGGGCTACTTGGCAATAATACATAGCTTGAAAAAGAGCATTAGTGACTCAAATGTTGTTGCCAGGTTTCTGTGGTTTACTTTTGCCCATACCAAGCATTAAGCAATTAATCTCAAGGTCTTAGGCATGGCAAAACAAAACAACCTCTCAGATGTGGCTTACTGTCAGTTTGAGAAAACTTTCATTGGCAATGAGGAATTTGAAAGAAAGAAGAACAGAATATTTATAAACAATAACTGTATGACAAAATGCTTCTGTAAGCAGAGACTAAACTTGGCACTTGCAAGATTTTTACCTGTTTTCCGAGTATTCTGAAGCACAGGCAAACTGTTTGATAGGTCAAAATAAAGATCTTGTATGAGTTGTTTACACTTCTTATGCATACGTTTTTATAACATCTTCCTGAAAACTACATGATTTTTTTTTCCTTTAAAATATTTTTCTCCATTTGAGAAGGCTTGATAGACATGCCTCAGGTGAAAAGTTTGTCTTTGAAATTGGTGCCGGGTATTGTACAAATGAATTAAATTGCCTACAGCAAATGTTGAGTGAACAGTGGGTATACAGCATATGGCTATCCACACTTAATCAAAGTGACTTTTCCTTTAGTGGGTAGAGGTAGCCATACAGCACCTACAATGCTGGGAACGTTGGATGAGCCATATCACGATGCATAACTAAAACCGTGTATTGACTGGGGTTTTTTTGTGCTGCTAAATGGGAGAAACTCACTGGAAAACAATAGCGAAAGACCACAAGAATTTTTTTGGTTTTTGTTGCTCTGCACCATCTTAATGTGTTGCATATTTTTAATTATGTAAGCCAGAATAACACAGCTACAGAACCGTGTTCAAAGTGATGGATGACACAGGACAGTAACTACTTGCATATCTGGAGCAGGCATGAACTTTCCAGCACTGCTGCATGACTTGCCTAGCTTGTTTAAAACCAGGCTAAACTGTGGGACTCAATAGTTCCCAGGTCCACTAGCAAACTGTGCGCTGTGCTGAGCTCTGATACTGAGGATGCAAATGTGCATGCGTGCTGAGGAATGAGTAAAAAGCTTTTTAAAATACTCGTTCTGACAAGCCTCTGAACTGCTTACTGCTGGCTAAAGTGAGCGGTTGGACTGGAGCCTGGCTGCACATGAATGCCTGGCACACGGGATGCATCACCTCTCATCTGAGACACATAAAGCAAGGGTTGAGGATCACTCCCATGCAGTCAGGTTCCAGCCTCAGCTATGAATCGCTGCCCCACAGCTGCAGTGTGTGCCAGCTGCCTGTGCCCTGGTCTGGCAGCACAGCAAACAGCTCAGCTGTGACCACAGGTAAACTGGATTGGAGCACATCAGACTGTCCCCATGGCAAGCAGCAGACGCTGCAGCCTCTGCCTTTCAGCTGAAAGTTGTGCTTCTTCAGCAGTGGTTAAAGACAAGGGCAGGCACTCAGGAAACAACTTCATCTCTTCCATGTTTGCTGCTGAAATAAGTCTTTTCAGCCTTCATTTTGGGTGCTCTTAGGCTTCCTCCCCTTCTTCAGTGAAATCCCAGAACTCTGCCTGAGACGGTGCTGAAGCATGAAGTGTGAATGCTACAAATCTTCATGAGCCAAATTGCATCAGCCTCAAGTGGGTTTTTCTAATGGGTCAAGATGACCAAGAGCATGTAGAAGCCCACAGATAGACTGGCCAATGAGCAGTGCAAAATACCAAGGCTGGGTGGCCAGACAACAGCTCTGGAAAAGCACTTCTCTCTGCTTGATGTCATGCTTTGCTGAAACCCAGGATGAACTCTGTGTGTGTGTAGGTGACAACAAATAAAACAAAGGTTATTTAAACCACCAAATTACTTGAAGCAAAGATTTTTATGATACAGGTTGCTTAGAAAATATAGCTGTGCCTTCAACATAAGTACAAACCAGCCCTAACATTTCTCCATCCCATCTGTCTAGGCATATATTCTGACTTCATGAGGGATTGGAAGGGTTACTTGCTTTTGGGTTGGGTTTTTCTTCTGAGAAATGAGTGGGAGTTAAGGAAAATGTTTGAACAATACACTGTTGTTACTGGAAAGCTTCTTAATAATGATAGTGCAGAGAAAGCTTAACAGAGTGTTAGCAGAAGTGTAAAAGGAAGCCAGGTAAAAATGGCTTTTGCAGAGAAGGTAGTGAACGTTTTTGGATTGCCTGTCATGAGACATGCTTTCAAGTTCTTGTATGGGGAAATCTAAGAGACTGAGAGGAAACAACCATTTGCCAAATACTTTCAGTATTTCTAAGAGGTGTGCAGAAGGAACATAATCTCTGCTACAGCTTTTGCAAGCTTCATTACAATGCAAAGTTAAGGACCTAAAATAACCAAGGTTTGTAGGATTATATTGTCTCATTTTCCCCTGGCAGCTTTGGAGATGTTGGCCACTTTCAACCAAATTTGAGAGGAAAGTTTTTAAAGATAGTGAAGTTCACCCAAGTTTTATGAGAGCCATTGTATGAGCAGGGAAGAGAGTTCCTATAGCTAGTGCTAGAGAAGTTGCCCATGGATATGTTAAGTGTTGCCCATGTTGATCCTGGTAAGATTTGAGACAAGCTGCAGGGTCTTCTCCCAATAAGCATGGTGTGGCACAAGAAACATGGGGAAGTAGAGTAGGAGAAGCTAAGGGTGTGGGTTTGAGGGCAAGAGTATGGCTTCTGTTTTTCTAACAGAATTGTTCTGTGCTGCTAATGAAGTAATTTTAAACCAGCTTCTCATAACAGCTCACTAATGTACCCTGCCAATGCTGTAAATGCTCCAATTAACACTCTGGAAGTTGTGAGGATTCAGGATGTCACGAAGGGGAATTCCTGGCTGGAGACAAGCCTTCTCTCCAAAAAGCAAGGAACATACTTGGTCTGCTGGGGAAAGAGCTGTTCTCTCTTCCTAACTGCTCTGCTACTATTTAACAAAGCAGAAATCCCACTTTCTTCCTCCTGTATGAAGCAATGGACCCTGCTTTCTTACAGTCTGTCTGCGCCACCACTTTCCTACTTAATACACACAACCCAAACAAAGCTTAGCTATGTTGTTCCCCAAAACCCCTTCCCCAATCTTTGTTACCTATTATCATCATCCCATTCATTTTAAATAGTTGGTCTCTATAGTTACCTCTTCTCTTTATCCCCTTAGCGATCCTATCTATCCTACACTTGTAAGCCCATTTCCAGTTCTCATGAGCCCTTGGAGTCCTTTATTCCTCTCCATGTACCTGTTTACAAGCTTTTGAGAGCCTAGCTGTCACTCTAAGACTAAAGACTGAATCCAAAATTAACTAAATATAGCTGTTCCACAGGGAAGCACCTTTACTGATAAGGCCATCAAATTACAGGAAAAAATAGAGGTGTAGAACACAAGTCCTGTACAGCCAAAAGCAATTAGTAGTATTCAAACAATGGCTAAACCAGCTGGGTAACAAAACAAGGTTCAATATAGCCAGGAAAAAAAACAATGCAGCAAACTAACTAAGTAGTGCTGTTCAGGCAGCCTTGTCTTGCCTCCTACCTAGGTCACTGAGATGTAGTCTGGGCTTTTGCCTGCTGCCCAAAAGGCATGATTATCATGGGGGCTCCCTCAAGGAAGAAGGCCAGCACTGTGGATGTTGTACTAGCAAACCTATGATGATGGTGGGTATCTGCTACAGGTGGGACAGGAAGGATAGCTACTTCAGGAGTGAGCAGAAACTCAGACATTTTCCAAAAGACTAGGCTGTTCCTTTCTCTCAACTCTGACTCTCTGTGTACCCTCAAGATGAGACACCACAGGGTCATGGGCTGGAAGGAGGGCTTGAGGTAGTCAACAAATGGCAGTTTCCATATGAGGAATCTGGCTGTATAGGTAACAAGTATATCAACCCTTGAGAGGAGTGCAGTCACAGTAATGTAGATTGGCAGGGACCTCTGGAGATCACCTTGTCATCAACACTGGGTCCAATCAGCCATGGCTTTGTCTATGCAAGTCCTTAAAATCAACTCAGGCATGGAGATTCTGCAGCCTCTTCGGATAACTTCTTCTAGTGCTGCACAACTACCTTCTTTGTGAATCTTGTCCTAATATCCAGTTTTAATCTCCCAATCTGCAATTTGTGACCATTGCCATTTGTCATATCATCTGCCACTACTGTGAGTAGGTATTTCGGGGGGGGGGGGGGGGGGGGGGGGAGCTATTATTTTCCACATGGAAGGCAAAGAATGAACTTGTATGTGTACACTGTGGACCACTAGGAAGTAAGAACTAGAGTGAATAACATGCCACATCAAATTCACCACTAGTTGTGCCCATAATGTGCATATACCTAGGAATCCCACCACTCTCCTCCACCTGAATTCTTGATTTAAAACTGGGATCCTGTGATGAAGTAAACTCCACAGATTCACCCTGTTTAATGGCGTTTGCCAGGGAGCAGGAGGAGGACAGTAAATGAAGAGCCAGCTTTATTTCTATAGCTGCCATTTTAAAGCAATATGGAAATGATAGCTGAAGTGACAGCCCTACAATGACGTTGGTGAGTTGTAGTGGAGAAGCTGTGGAAGGCCAATCATCAGAAAATAGACTGTAATAGAGATGCTAGGTAAGGACAATAAGCTGCAAGATGCTATGAAGTCCATGGTTAAAATACTGGCTTGGGATAGGAGGGATTAAATTAGCTAACGTGTGTTTAATTTTAAATGTAGGCACTCATTTGCATATTGCTGAGGTTAGGATAAGATTTAGAAAACAAAAATCTGTACAACCCATTGTGCTGTTCTCTCTTTGTTAGCCTGCAGAGCTAGAAGGAGGGCTAGGGTTGGAAGGTATATACAGTTTGCATTCATCTTGCTGAGTGTAGAGGTCACTCATATATTTATAAGTCATTAACATCAGGGAAATAAGATTTTCCATACAAAAAAAAAAAAGGAGCAGGGGAGCTTGCAGACTCGTTTCCTACACAATTTTGCATGGGACCTAGCTAGTACAAGGGCTAGCTTGTTCACAATCAAATAGCTTATCTATTCTTGCAGACCCTTCCTTGACTTTCATTTCATTTGATTCCTCTTCAAAATACTTTCTGGCCTTCTGCCTTAAAACTGAAAATCTCTTTCCTCCTCTTCCTGAATGACCATAGAAAGACAATCTTCGAGAGTTTAGGAAAAACTGTCAGGCTGCTTCTGCTTTCAGTGCCTGCCCTGGTCCAACATTAACTTCACTAGGAATGTCCGTCTTTTCCTCTTGAGTTAGGGATACACCTTCTAGTCTGAAGAATTATGAATAGACCCAATCAGTGCTAGGAATTATAAGAAACCTGGGCATAATCAGCAAGTGTAAACTTATACCACTGTCTATCAAAAGCTTATAACTTGGCCAAACTTGGATGGATTTTTTTTTTCTTGGAAAAGCACAGGAGCCCTCCCTGACATGTGTTCCTCTCATTCTCTCATTCCATTTTCATACGTATAATCTGCTGCATGAGGCATAGGGAAAAAAAATTGTTACCATAATTCTTGGTAAATTGTTAGAATTGACAGAGCTTTCCACACACACTTTAAAAAAAAAAAAAAAAAAAAAAAAAAAAACCACAAAAAACACCAACCCACCCAAACTCATCCATGCACTGGGCATGGAATATTTAAGCCCAAACGGCTGAAATCTTGCAAAATTATAAGCAATTGTAAATACATCTTGTGAGAAAGACGTCATGAACAGCATATTAATACGTATTTATGTTACAAGCTTTGCCATTAACCAGTTCAGATTATGCTTTATCTGTTGTGTTCACTTACCTGTTATGAGACTGGTTAAGTGAGAAAGACAAATGAGACTTGATTCTTGGAGGGTTTAAATCTTAACATCTGAAGTGCAGGATGCTTTTGAAAAGTGATTAGTACATATTGGAAAACATTCTAAAACACTATCTGTTTTTTTCTGTAAGTTCACATCAAATGTGATCAATCTTATGAAATAGTAATAATGTTTTCTTTTAAGTGTTAAGCTTGAACTCAGTCTCAGAGTTGAAAGCCAAGATAGATTCCTTCATTCTGGTTCATCTTCAATAATAAAATATATGTAGGTCAAACAAGATTTTCATTGACAATTGCATAACCTTATAGAGTTTCTGCTGGCTGAAAATAAGCAATTATCCTCCCAGCCTCCATGTTTTCGGTGTTTCTTAGTCAAGAACAAGTAAAAAGCAAGTCTTCAGCATATTCTTGGCTGGACCTGTAGAGCTGACAAGATAAAAATAGCAAAATCCTTGCATTAGTAAAGGAAGCTATTAGTCTACCAGGATACAGAATTCATCAAATGCATGAGCTGAATATAAAGGTGAAAGAAAGTAAGATGGTGTACCGGATACTCCGAAATATGGTATTGCTATTGGTCAGCATTGGAAATGCCTACCCCAAATGGTGCAAAGGTAGTGGAGATGGTGAACAACTAGGCATTAGTAAGGTATAATCTCTTCATGTTTTCGAAGTGATAACATAGAGGCAAAGACCAGGAACTCAACTGGAGGTAACGTACTGGCTATATTTTTCTCTGTAGGTAAATCAATAAACAACTGGATTTTTCCTAATAAACTCTCCAAAGGTAATCCCACTGGCCTGCATAACTACACTGTGCATAGTAACAGTAAGACTCAAGAGGGTCAATGTGCCTTGTCTAGATTTCAAGCCTCCAGTTATGATTTGTGTTGCTCAAAGAACATGGCTTCTTATACAGTCTGTCCGATCAAGAGATTACAAAAACTCTAACCATTATTGTTTAGGAAGTAAACTTTCATCTGCAGAAATGAAAACAGGATGTAGACTAGCACACATTCTGCAGCACAAAATGTGCTTACAGTAAAGGTCCCCTGTGGGACTGTACACGGCTTTGGGCTAGAGGAAGCTTGATAGATGGAGCAGTTAGTTTCCCTTTCTCTTGCCAGTTTCTCTGTAGGGGGGCAAAGCTTTGAGCAGTTATATGCCATATCAGATGCAGTGGGGAGGAAAGGAGATGTGGAAGAGATGTTTATTGTAAGAACTGAGTGTAGCTATGTTTGTTCATCTCTAGCAGTACGCTATCTCCATGTGCTGTATTCAAATATTTATTAACATTACCACTGAGCCACAGATGTTCGGTTTAAAATTGATGTAAGGAAATTAGGGGCTGGAGTCAAAAAGCTTCCAATTCACAAGTTTTAGGAAAATAAATAAGGGATAGTGGAGAATGAAGACAGAACTAGGCCAGTACAAAATAGAGTACAGAAATCTCAGCACACAAGCAACACTCCAGGAATCTCATGCAGAGCAGGAAATTACCTTAAAGCTCTTAGGGCTCTCTCTGCTCCAGTGAAGTAATGGAAATGGACATGGGAGAAGTATTTGGCCTCTTTGACCTACAGGTGGTTTGAGCCTTGCTATTATTTCAGCTAGTGATGATCTAGTGACATGAAGCTTGCAGAAGATGTAGTAACATAATTATGGTTCAGGGAGAAAACAGACTTCTGTAACAGAAAGATAATTAAATTCTTAAGGGGTCGCAGTTGATGGTCAAATAAAGGACAGAGAGCAAAACACAAGACAGGTAAAGGAGAGAGCAGACTTAGAAGTGTCCTGATGAAGGGAAAGGCAGTGCTTTAGGTTGTCATTGGAGAATCTAAGTGAGTAAACACACCAGTGAAAGAAATCTCATCAGTGCCCCACTGAAGAAGCAAAAGCTTTAATCAGAGCCTGAAACAACTACAAGAATTGGAGCAGTCAGACGGGAAGGGTTGGCATATGTGAAATCTTGAATTGTTCCCTCATTTTCCACCCTCCTTAGTCAGATTGCTTTTCTTCTGGTTTTGCTTGCCCTCTCTCCCCTTCCCAGTGAAATTCCTCTGTGGTCACAAACGATTAGTCAAGTTTACTTAGTATCAGTTTTCTCATGATCTGATCTTCTTTTAATCTTGCAGCTGAGAAATATTAACATGGTGCGATCTCAAACATGTTTAAAAAAAAAAAAACAAACAAAAAAACAACAACGCACATGCAGACTATCCTATCTCACGTTAGTTCTGCTTGGTCCAAACCAAAATATTCAGCACTGGATAGTGGCCTGATCTGAACACTGGTGTGTTCAATTTGCTTTTGATTCATTCTCAATGTAACTGACAGTAGAACCAGCTTCTCTCTATTGATGCATTTTTATATCATTAGCATCTAGACAGGCTAGCTCAGACCCCTGCTTTTCTAAATACTATGCCCTACACAAAGCAAGACTGTAAAACCTTTGCAATACTAAGATTAAGGATAATCAACCCTTAAATAACAGTCTGTTGGGGAGGAGGCTGCTAGTTGAAAATCTGAAATAAGTGAAAGCAAGTCTTTGTTCACAGACTGGCTGAACTGTGGTTTCAGCACACAGTAAAATTACAATATTTTACAAATAGCTGCCTGCCAAATGAATCACGGTAATAGTCTACATGGACACTCTTTATCTGTCCCCGTAGTGAGGTAATGCAGCTTAGACAGAGTTTGCATGAAAAAATGTACTGTGTCTTTGGCAGTAATCCGCTTCAATGTAGAAACACTGATAGTATCAAGGAAGCTGAACAGACAATGAATCATTTTATTGCCTCTTCAATATAAAACTCAAAAGAGAGCAGAGAGTCTTAGAGCATCAGGGAAATAAATTCTGGTGGTCTTTTTGACTAAAACACAAGACAAATATTGTGGCAGCACCCCCAAGAGCAAGGTCTGAAGCTTCCGGAGATATGGTATGAATTTTAGGATCAGAAGATGTGTACAGTGAAAACTGAAAGTCATCTTTTAAGTTGAAAACTCTTAACTAGGTGAAGTTCATTTCACTGCTTCTCTCTCTGGTGAACAAGGAACATACTGTTTTACACTCCGTGTGACAAATTTGGGGCCTTTAAAGGAATGGAGTATGCAAGGGACTGGGTAGTGAAAATCCAGCATGCTTAGTTGGGGAACAGATGGGTAAAAACTTGAGTCCATAGCCTTTGAAGACTTCCATGTATGCTTATTTTATGCACATAAATCGTCTTTTTTATTTCACTGGAGTACCTCATACGTAAAGCTAAATAAGTCTGTGTGTGCAAGTAAAATGCCTTCTGCTGATCCTGCAGGGACTGACTGTCTCTGTTGTAGAGCAGAACTTCTTGCAAGCCTGTATTACTGCATTTAAACCTCTGTGTGTATGTGCATTTTTATGTGACAGTGTTGCGTCCCCGTAAGCATTCCAAAGCATTAACCCATTTCTGAGAACGCTTTATTACTGACCCAATGGTAAGCACACAGAAACGTGGAGAAATGAGCTGCTGATCTACAGGTTAAAAGCTTTAATAAACAGGAATTTTCACAGTCAAGTTGCAATAAATATTGTGGGTCTTCACTAACAGCCGATTGATCTTACTCTGGTGTGAAGCCTAACTCTAGCGTATTTTATCAGTATCATGAGCTATTATCAACAGTAATTCTTGTTAGAGTTGCACTGAAAAAGGTGAATAAACTCTAGTAATTGGGTCTTTACTTGAAATGTAAACATATGATGTAACAGATTGCTGGAACAGATTATATATTAAAATGAAACTGAATTGTGTTACTTCTTTAGAACATTAACTGAGGTTAATAAATGCTGTATGAAGAAAAAGAAATTCCCCAGAATTCCACTGTCAGCAATTTAAAATGCATCCATCACTAATCGTTTGTGACAAGCGTACAAACAACTAACCCCAGTTGGAACAGATCTAGAAGATGGGTTCTTGATTGTGTTGGCAGGTATCTAACATTGGTTTTAAACTGAATTCTGAGCCCATCTCCCTGGTGTTGCCATGCTATTATAAAAGTAAGGACAATTATTATATCAAACTTACAGAGCATTTGTCATCCTCTAGATGTTAAAGAATTTTAGCAAGTGATGTGTTAGTTTATGACTTCAGGATGAACAAGGTATGAACTTGAAAAGAAAAAAATTTAAAAGTACCTTCTAGCCTTTTGATTCCGAAGGACTTAAAGCAAGGAAACAATAACAACAAAAACAATCACATTCTGTTTTGTCATTTAGTCATGTCTAGTGCCAATAGCCATTACCATTCCTTCAGCCTTTCTGTTCATATTCCCAGGTGTGCTAATCATTAATTAAGCCAAACATGCTGGCTGTATTTAGAACCTCTGTAGGAATAATTCAACCCTTAATAGAGATACTTAATCATATCTTCGTTCTTGAAACCAGTCTGTCTGCTGGAAATGGCATTGGTAACCAGACCTTGCTCTTCCTTTTTGTTCTTTATCTATTTATATATAAATAGTTTTGGCTTGCTTTTTGAGTATTGATACTTTATGGACATCGGTTGAAAAGTAAAAGTAATTTTAAATGTCAGGCAGAAAAATTTAATTCAAGGAACTGAATTTGCAAACTTAAATAGTGCTGGACTGGAGGGGTTGTTTGGGTTTTGTCTGCTTTTTTGTTGTTGTAAGTATTAAAATGCCGCATAATGTTTGGGGTTTTTTTCTATTTCACAGGTAATGTTTTACTGAGAAAACTTAAGAGATCCAGTAGCTTACAAAAGCATAATGCCCAACTGTATTTAGAATTGCTTGTATCTGTACAACAAAGTGGGAAACTCAAAGGGGCTAGTTTTTAAATTAACTACCTGAGCCATGTGATCTAGCAAAGCTTCCAAAGAATGAAAAGTATGTTTAATCTGGTAATGACTTGTTTGATCTCTTACTACCAAAGCAACATAATCGGCGTTGATTTCTCAAGAGTTTCTCTCTCAAATCCACTTAACTTTATTCTCAGTAACCTGGAAAAATTCTCCCTTACACATCTAAAGCAAAAATTTAAGGCTGAGATTTTTCAAGTCCAGTGAAGCCCAGGTGACTGATGCCTACTGAATTCTAGTGGAAACAAAATGGACTTTCACAAGATACTCAGCCCAATGTGTTGTTTTCCAGCTGTTTCATTTAAAGACGCATCTGACTTTACTGTGGCTGTAACTGCCATGACAGAAAGCTCTGATGTTTAAAATAGATCTCAACAATCTAGTTATTCTCAGTGTTGCATCTTCCTGCCACCTTGATGTTCCTTTCTCCCCTGTCTCCCCATCTGCTGCAACCTCTGGAAAAGAGCCAGAAGGACATATGCAAAGGACTGGCACCTCTAGCCTATGGCCTATCTCCATGCAAGTCAGCATAATTCGGCTCTTCTCAAGCTATAGTGAACTTGGCAGGGAGCAATTGTACAGGCACACACTTCTTCTCATGCTGTACCATACTTCTATCTAGGCCTGCTGAGGTTTGGGGTTTTTTGGTTTGGGTTGGGGGTTTTTTTGCCATATGAGAAACTTGCAGCCAGCACTCAGCTTGGCAGTCAGGGATGAGTTATCATTGGTACTGCAGTGTGTCCTGCAGAGAATGGATAACCATGGTTAGTCAGTGTTTGAACACCTCATTCATGTCATTAATTCACTAAAGAACTGTGGGGGGAGGAGGTTTCCTTTGTACTCTTTATGCAGCCTCTGTTTCCAAAGCTACTGTGTATTATAACTGCTAGTGGCTGTGGTGGTGCCTTCTGCATCATAACTTATTCTACCAGTGAGGGGAACTCATTCTTAGTTATTCTATGGTGGAGTTTTTGGGGGTTTGGTTTTCTTTTTTTTTTTTTTTTCCCTTAGTGCTGCTGGCTTGCTCTCAGTTTCATTTATGGCCTGTAATTAGCTGTATATTTTCAACAGCTTTATATGGGCCTATAGTTAGCTTGGACTCTTTTAGCATCATAATTCAAAGTATTCCGTCCTTTGCTCTCCTACTAGTTTCTTCCAAATGAGTTCATATATATGTCATTTGATAATTATATTGTGTAAAGCGGGCAATATAGCTACTCACAGCTGCTTCTAGATTCTTCATTGAAAAATTATTTATTCTTTGTAGTTTTGGGGTTGTGGTTTGGAGGTTTTGAGTTGGTTTTTTGTTTGGGTTTTTCTGGTTTTTGTTTTAATGATCCTGCTAATCTGCTGTTGTTAAATCCAGATGATGCTGGCACGTGTTACAACCTTTGAATGTTAGTGAAGCTATTTCTGTGTTCTTATTTTACTTCCTTTCAGTTCAACATCACTAAAAGCTTGTAGTTTTCCCACTTATGATCAAAAGAATGTAAAAACTCTTAAACTCTTTCCTGCTATAAGTCCTGCTCAGGTTTGAAATATGATATGCTGCCCTCATAATAGTAGGGGTTTTTATTTGGGGAAATGAAAGTGCGGTATTCCACTTCAACCCTCGCGCGCGCGCACACACACACTCACTCTTAGTTTCCATTTCATATGCTAGTAAAGGCTAATATGAATCTGAAACATGATTTGTTGTCAAACAATGATAAAAAAGACTCTAAGTTCCTATTCTTTCCCATCTACACTAGCATACAGCCCCATTTTAGTTCCTTGTACACCTTCTTTACATGCAGCTATTAAAACGTTTGTCACGAAGATTTTGCTGTCTTTATTCTGGAGAAATAGTAGCTTAAACTCCAGGTCTCTGTAGAAATACTGGTAATGCCACAGGTTTTTCTTCATAAAAATAATACAGCAAGAGATCCCTTAGAATAGCACATTACTGGTGGAAATAAGGTGATAGAGCAATCATTTTTTTTCACATAGCTCTTTTGTGAATAGTAATAACAACTACAGCTAGACTGCAGCAACCAACATTAGGATGTGGCCCTAGACAGAGTTGGCTTCTCTTCTACAACAGAGCCTTCAGTGGCTCAGAAAATGTAGCAAGGCATGGTGGGAGCAAAAATTTTCCTACCTTTTTGACTGCATGAGATCTTGCATTTCACTCCTTTCCAGCGCACAGTGACCTCATCTGCAAAATGATGAGAGAGGATGAGAATTGTCTTCATTATCCACGTCCTTCATCAGTACTGCCTTACCATGCTGTAACCTCTGTCCTCCCTTGCATCTGTTCTCAATTGATAGAATCATTACCATTTGTAATAAAGTTCAATAATCACTGATGTAGACAGTGAACATGATACCTCTGTATATTCAGATATGTAGCTTGATCCACCTCACAGGTGACTTCCCACATGGTAAATGGTGCCCAGTTCTATGTAGAGCACTTGTCTTCAACTCATCATTTGGGGCAACTGTTTTGAATGGTAAAGCTTCCTGTATTGAAAGAAATCAAATGAATATGTGTGCATGTTTTTGTGTGTGGCTATCACTTGCTTGTTTGCTGTCTTGCCAACACATACATATGCTATATTACATGAGTTTTTATGTTTAAACATATTACATAAAATTCTCAGTTAACAATGGTCATGAGCTACAGAACTCCAGTCCATAGCTAAGATTAATACACGTCATAGCTGAAGAGTTGCTTAGATTTTGTTTGGGCCCATCTTAAATAAGTCCATGCTAATAGCAATTTTCTGCCTTTTTTCTGCTGCCACTCCCCCAAAGCATTTACAATACTTGCTTACCTTGGGGCTTGGGAGGGAAGCAGTCTTTCCAGCCAAACTGCTGTGTTAGCCTTTAATCAGTTGTCAGGAGGAGCCAAAGTTAAAACTTTTACTTTTTTCCTAGATTGATGACTTCCTGGCTTTCCTTCATTCTTTGTTTCTTGCTTATAATCCCAAACCTGTGCTTTTGGATATACTGAGCACCAAAGGTACATGGGGCTTTGGAGGCCCATGCAGCAAAGACGGTTTATCTTTTCAACTTAGGAGCTAAAGAGAACAGCAAAGGCGAATCAGGAGCCCAGCTGTTGGACTAGACTGCTTTTATCAAAATGTTTCTAGTCTATTTGTAGTGGAGAAAGTCTAAAACATATAACTTGATTAATAGATTTAAAAGCCTTGATGGATTCTCTTTCTTTGAAGCTTTTTCCAAAACTGCCTTTCCCAAAAGCACAGGATAACTTTGGAAACTGCAGACATGCTCCCTTCAAGCTTGCCAGAGCTCCATCCAGTCTGCAGCAGAGCTAGTACTTGTGCTGTTTCTATCTTTTTTTCTATTTTGGACATGCTAGAAAGAGATTGAAAGCCTAAAGAAGTGGTATCTCAGTAGAACTGTCAGCAAAAATTCCTGTGTTCCAACAGGGCTCTTCTACTACCCCTGAAACTGCCTGTGAGCATGACACTGTTTTAGCTCCAGTTGTCTCTTAGCAGCATGACAGGCATGACCTTCCTATTGACAGGCACTCAGGCTTAATATAAGAAAGGACATATTCCATAAAATAAAGATTATAGTCATAGACTTGGGGAAACAGCTTGGGGGGGGGGGGGGGGGGGGGAAGGGTTTCTAAGTGAAGGGAAGAAAATGTCTTCTCCACTAGAAGATATTTTCAATTTTACCAGGAATCACCTCTCTCTTCCTAATCATTAACCAGAGTATCTACAACTAAAATCCATTGCCTGCACCATCCTCCCTGTCCCCTACATCCAGTCACAACCAAAAGTAATGAGTAGCAGCTACTAATTCCAGTCCTACACAGCCATGTTTGCCCAGCTATGCTGCCTTCAGTTCTGGTACTGGCCTCAGGATCACTGCACTACGTTCCAGTATATAATGTAGACAAGTCCTCAAATCATCACACTGCCTTATCTTAAACAGGAGGCTTTTTCTGATTTAGGATCATTGATCGCTTTTGTTCTGAATCTCTCTTTCACAGACTGGTCCCTTTTCCTAACTTAAAAGTTGGAAATGTTGTCAAGAGTATATTCCTGCAGAGAAGGACAAGATAAGGTAACATACAATGCTACTAAATCTAGTGGCCTCCGTAAACTTCTTATGAACATATGCAGTTTGCAGTGACTGCTTTTTAATTCAGCTGATTAAAGAGCCTGCAAACAAATATGTAATGTTTAAACTGTGTATACATATGGGCGTCGATTTTAAGGACAGAAGAGAGCCTAGAAAATTCTTAAACTATACAAGCTTTTTAACTAGGCTTCACAAACTACTTTCCCTTTGGCCTCTGGCCCAGTGTAACCATATTTTGATCTCTTGGCATGAAACTGTCTCTCTGATGGTTTAATTCTTCTGTGAATAACTAACACTTCACTAGAA
The DNA here is from genome assembly GCF_965638725.1 of Aptenodytes patagonicus. Classification (NCBI taxonomy): domain Eukaryota; kingdom Metazoa; phylum Chordata; class Aves; order Sphenisciformes; family Spheniscidae; genus Aptenodytes; species Aptenodytes patagonicus. Next base: position 42,828,885 of record NC_134954.1, read on the forward strand.
ACTTTATTTAAGCACAGAAGAATGGATGACCTTCAAACAAATCATTTTCTAATACCTGAGAACCTGGCCAGGAATTGTACCGGAAGCGTGCGGAGCTGGGCATTGTACCACGAGCACTGTCGCTTTCTTTTATCTTGCGCCATATGTCGTCCTTAGGCCCTCTCTGATCAGTGTCACTGCAGCAAAGTATCTCTAGCTTATTCTTTGTGAGAACAAAGGGCTTCACAACCTGGTTGCAAACCAGATTGCTTCTTGCAGCCTTACAAAGTGGTTTGCCAGGTGGTAGTTTTCTTGCCAGAAAGGAGGCTAAGCTCGGCTGCTGGGTTCCTGTTGACTTCCAGACTCACCGGGAACTGGATGATGTTGAATGCCCTCAGAGTTCTGAGTAAAGCATAAAGATGCATCCTTGAATACCAAAAGTTTATTACCTACCATTACCCTTTAGCTGCTCATTGGTAAAATAGGTAAATGTCTGTAATGCTTGGGGGGAATGCCGAACAGGAAAACAAACATTTCCACGTTCATGTGAGCTGTTTCCTTGCTCACAAAAGCCTAAGTTCTAAATATGCTGTTAGCATGATCTTTTGATGCTAATGTTGCTGCTTTCCGCATAGGAGTGAATGAGGCTTTGCATTACCGTGGGGAAATATGTGTCTGGTCGGGAAAGGGAGGCAAAAGATATCAGCAGTAACGTACACAATTCAGAAGCCCCATTTCCTCCAAATCATCAATAACCTTGCAAGCTAGCAGCTTTCTCTGTCAAAAAATTAACTTTTACAGGGACAGCTACTGACTGTCAGTCAGCTCAAACCAGAGAGCTGCTGGATGAGAGGAGGTGGATATGGCATCCTCCTCTCCTTGAGAATCTGCTGAAGCCCCAGATTTCAGTGTGGTGCTGTTGCTGCTGCTGGGCATCACAATTCTGCTTTGACTCCACTCTATGCAATGAATTACTCTGGCTAATTCGCATCAAAGGAAGGGAACAAACTCAGATGCAATGCTGGTGAGTAAAGCAGCTCCAGGTATAGGCTCTGTGGAGATGACTTTGTCCTCAGAAAAGAGTCCAGATTTTAATCACACTGTGTAGGTGAGTTAAGGCCACTGTGTTCCTAATTTAGGTGATTAATATGGGCCACCGTTAGTCACCTTGGTAAGAGACTGTTCGAACAGCTTGGGATCTTACTGAACCTCAGCACTTCTGTTGGTGGGTGTCCCAGTGAAAAAACAGGGAACGCTTACAATTTTGGGATCCTTCAACACTGAGCTTCCTGGTTGTGAAATGCTGAGGTATTGCAAAAGGTGCGCTTGATAGTAAGTGTATTAATTATCAAATGCATACCCTGCAGCATGATGTTCTTTCCAATAAAACAGGTGGTAACAAAACCAGATTGCGCTGGATAGGGAGTGTTCAACAGCCCAAACTGTGGTGGTCTTCCTGCCAAAATCCAAAGGGTAACACGCCCCCTCTTGCAAAAAAAAAAAAAAAGTCAGAAAAAGGCATTAAAATGTTAATGACCATATATAATCAGAACTTTGATCTTGATTCCAAGAAAAGGTACCTCAAGCCATTAGTTGACATCTCAAAAGCAGGCACAGGCATTGGTTTAATAATGGCACAGACTAAGCTTAATGATGCTGTTGTCTGCTGGTTCTCCCATTTTGCTTAGCCTATGCCTACGTACTTAATCTACAAAATCTAAGAGACTATTTGGTTTGTACTGATAACCAAAAACCCTTATGGTTTTTAAATGCATTCTACAAAACAGATGATAACCCCCTGTTCTTCAAGAAAGGATGTTCCATGGTAGTAAGAGGCAGTATGGTTAAATTAGAGTGAATTCTTGTTCTCAGCCCAGTTTGATACTTCATTAAATAATGCCTGTCAAACTTGGGTCCCTGAATTCCTATTGTGAGTATAAAATCAGCAAATGATAAACAGGAGGCCATTGTTTTTAGTGAATATTTAGCATTCTATAAATAAGCTTGGAAGTACTTGAGTGTACCTTGCAGAAGTCATATCTGAAAACTGAGACCATATGTAAGAAGCTGCAGAATATGAAACCAAATAAATCTAAATACTTACTGCTGTATTGTATAGAACTGCTGTCTGCTACCAGAAGCGAGGAGAGGGGAGGTGGGAACAAGGATCCCTTGAAAAAATTTGCTCAAGCTCCTTGGGGGGGGGGGGGGGAGGTTTTGTGCACAAGCTAGGATTTTGCTGAGGAGTACAATTCTGGTGAAGAACACAGAATGGCAGAGCAGAGGGATGGAGGGAAAGGGCAGAGAGGTCCATGGCCTTCTGAACAACAGAGATCATGATCTAGAAGGAAGCATGGGCAGACAGCCCCTCCCATGTGAGCTACTAACAATAAAAGAGCTGAGAGGGTGGCTTTGTGTGTGTGTGTACAGCGTTTGTGACGCTCCGGTCCTTTTAGCTCTACTGCCTTTGAGCACTGACCTACTGGATGCCCAGCAGTGCAGACCACTGGATCTCCACGTATCCAGAGAAAGGAGTTTAGTACTAGAGCAACTTTATACTGACCAGCACAGTAAGACAGATCGGTTGTGCAGCAATGTGCTATAAATGTGCTGTGCAGCATGTGTGTAGTAAATCCAATACATGGTCTAACAGATTTTCAGCAGGCAGATGACTTGCATGTGCACAGTACACCCATCAGGCTTACTGCAACCTGTACCTGAGAGGCTCAGTCATGGAGGACTCAGTTCAGCCAGACTGAATCAAGTACACAACCTAGTTCAAGTACCTCTAGCCAGAAGTGTTGGTGAAGGCCAAAAAGGGAATGAATGCAAAGTGAGACCCGCTTCTTTTCAAAGAAAGCTCAGAAGAGAAGAGGGAAGAATGGTGGAAGTAGAAGGAACACTTTGGTTTTATAAATATGAATAGCTGTCACCAGCTAAGCCATCCCTGTAGCAAGCATAGAGCTCATGGGAATTGGTGGAAAAAAAAAAAAAAGGCAGGTATTACCATATTCAAAGATCATGATCCCGCTCAAGTTAATGAAAGCTGAATGGCTCAAACTGCATCTGAAGAGTGAAAGTTTAAATGCCATCATAGCTATATTTAAGATCTTGTCCCAGATCATATAATCACATGATTAACCAACTAATTCTGGCAATCCAAAACAGTAACTTGCATAGAAGAGCCATTCAACTTTTTTATTCCATGCATGCCAAATACATTCCATCTTCTACAGTCAAATATGCTGTGGGGTTTTTGTATGTGTATTTTGGTGTTTAGGAGGGGGTTTTTTAAGTCTTTCCTAAGAAAATGTAAGATCAAGCTCTAGGCGCTCCAATCTCCTGTAGTTTTCACCATTCTAAAACTAAGGCAAATTGCTAGTGCTTTTATGAGTTAATTTTCTTCATCCTTCTTTGTTTTGGTCATAGGGCCTGTCCTACTGATTTTTACAAGGTACATGCTGTGTTCCTGCTGATTCATTCCCTTTGGAAAAAAAAATGTAGCACGTGTCCACCTGCTCCTTACCTATGGGATGCATCTTGAGTGATTAATTGGAGGTGTCTTTCAGCCATCTCTCCCCTTGCTTTCTAAGAAAATCTGAAATGAGCATGCCAAAGTTTGCTTTCAAATAAGGAAGTTAATGGATAGCTCTGTTTGGGGGTGTGGGGTTTTTATCATTTTGGTGACATGTTACGTGTCAAATTCTAAATGTTCCAAAACTGGCCTCCATGAGAACAAATTAATTCTCTTGTTATTTCATACGGGGGGGGGGAATAGTGAAACTGGAGATTCTCTGGCCATCCTTCAGACAGCTAAAAAATGGCTTTCAGGGCTGTAGTTTTAGGGTATGTGGGTTTTTTGTTAAACAACTTCTCCAGAACTCCTCTCAGCTGGCAAATGCAAGGTGAATTATCAGGGCAACTGAATGACAACAAGGAAGGGAAAGATTCAACAGGAGCAAATTGAGGCATTGAAATGATTCGCATTACAGTAAAAGTCAAGTAGAATTCAGGCCTTAAGTAACAGTTCTGATGTTGATGTAAAGGGTTCTTTGTGCAGCTGCTGTTTTTCTTCCTAAGTATTTTGAAATATATCTACATCTTAAGTCTGTTTTGTGTTGTATTTCAGAAAAAGGGTTCTATTCAAGGGAGATCTAAAAAAGTATAAAATCAGGCCACTACTGCTGTTTCTTATGTAAGAGGCAACTCAGGCATTCCTTTGCTATAATCTACCCTCATTACATAGTGATGTTCTCCCTAATCACTCTGGCCATTTTAGGTGTAGCATGAACAGATGTGTCTATTTTTATTTCCCCTGCACTCACATCTCTCTGTTTCTTTCTTATCAGCAAATTATCTATTCATTGATCCTATCTCATTGTTTTATATTTATCTGCATTAAAATGTGTGTCACTCATTACCTCAGGGGTTAATAAATTAAAGTCTCCTGCATCTAGCAGTTTTATTCTTTCTGGTTATTGCGTCACCTAGAAATAAAATTCTTTCGTTTATAGCTGATACTTGAATTTCTATCCCTTAACTATTTCTTAGTTTAATCAGTCAATTTTTGCAATTAGATTGTGCTGAAGTCCCATGAGTTTGATAGAATAATTGCAATTAGAATATTCTTCTCCTTCCAAACTTGAGGGACCTAGAAATTGGAAAACCCGCTTTTTTTTTTTTGTGCAAGAACGAAAAAGTTTCTGACCCTCTTCTAAAAAGAGCTTTGAACATTATTTAGATAGAAAACTCACAGGTTTATAAGCCTGAGCTGTATCAGCCTTACCCTGTAATAAAAGTCCAGCACCTAGAAGGAAGTTCATATTTAAATGTGAATTTCTAGTGAGCTACTTGTTATTGTTTTCTGTCCTAGGAGTCTACTTGAGAGAAAATCCTTGAGCAGTCCTGCTAACTGCTCTGCAGTCATAATGTTTTTTTTACTTCTCAGAGTACTAAAATATACTGTATGTAGGTATGTTTACATTAATTTTTCACATAATTTTAAAAATCTTAGCATACATAATAAACTTCTTGTAATAACATAATTTAATGTTTTGCTGTGAACATCTTATACAGAGAATGCTTTAGTGCAAAAATGAAAGGTAAATTTGATTATCTAAATTAGGTGTTGATAATTAATGCTGATCTGTCATCTTTGCCTAATAGGTATGTAATAAGCCTTCCGAAAACAGTTGCATCAGATTTCTGGCACTTTATCCAGCTAGGGGAACCAAATGCTACTATTATCTGACTCTGTAATCATACGATTAAACTCCAAAGCCCACTGATGCTTCTAGAAGGACTTGGATAGGCAAGTCTCTCACACATAGTACTGAGACCTTCCTGGATGGAGGAACATCCTTTCCTATGTGCCTCTCTTCTGCAAACAGGATATGTCCCCTTTTGCCAGCTGCAGCTACTGTTCCTCCAGACTGACATGCTGCCCAGTGGGTGCACCACTTTCCACCGGCTGCAGCTACTTTGACAGGTGTAGAGGTGGAGGGGGGATTGTTTATTCCTGGTGTGAAGAAAGTGCTTCTTGGTGCTTGACTGGTGAGGCTTCTGGGGATAATGCGAATTTGATGGTGAAAACAACTTGAAACTAGATTAGGAACATCTGAAAACAGACTTTAAAATGTGGCACAGAATAGCCTGACTTTAGTTCCCAACCATGTCGCTTTTCAAGTTAGTATATAACTCTATCCCAGTTGAACAATTAATATTTAGCACTCAAATATGGTTTTGTAATGGGAAGAGTTTAATTTGTTTCAGTTACCTGTACAAATAACTCTAATCTACAGATCAGTTGCTCTGGTTTGAATAATGGGCATGTTTAACACAGCAAAACATATGTGTCTAAACTTAGCTTGCAATGTTGAAGCAACTTATTAAGACAGACAGATATTTGACATATCTTAGATATGTACAGCTGATTACTAAAGTTTATCATACTAATTCTATTTAGTTAAATGTGCAGTTTTTCCAGCAGAAACACAGAGAATATTAGTATCGTGTCTGAACAAACTACCTGTAATTACTTCCTGTCAAAACTGACGTAAAAGCAACGGGAAACAAGTTAACTCTCTTAATTCTTTGATATTTGATGTTCTATTGTCTGATGCAAGGGGGAAAAAAAAGGAAATCATTTACTACTACCATAATCTTACTTCTGTAGCGCAGAAATTACTTCACAATTACGTAACCATGTCCTTTGCATGCTTTGGTGTCTTTTGTTTGTAAATCATCTCAAGGGAATCCACAAAGCTACTACCGGCAGTCACAGAGGCAGGAATTTTACATGGTTTTCATGACAAGCACTTTCCCAAAAGTGCCCTGTTTCATGGTCAGTTCCTGGTAGCAGTCTCATTTGATAAACATCCTCCACGTGTTTTGGACCTCCTTGTCTATAAAATGTTACCCCAGTAGTCTTCTGTGGCACTCCTGTGGATAAAAGGCTTAGGGAATGCTTTACATATATTAGAGTAAAATCTCTAGTCTCTTTTCTCCCCCTGTGAAGATAGTCCACTCATCTCCAGGATAGCCAGTAAGTATAATAGGATATTTCATTTATTTCTGTTATCCTAGCTGAGCAGGCAGTATGTTACCAGACAATGAAACAGTGAAATATAATAAACTTCTACAGAATTATTAAGAAAGTTGCAGTTGCAGAGCAAGATTTCGAGTCTGCTCTCATCTCCCTAACTCTAAGTCTGTAGGTGTAAACCTGAGGGTAGAATTTGGTTACTTTATTAAACCAGGAGTTACAGGAAGTCAATTAGCTTTTCCTGTCCTGCAGACTGTTTATGAAACGTCAGGAGAAGCAAAGAGAGCGAAGTATTCCTTCAGCTTGTGAACAGAAGCAATAACCCTGGAAATTTAGGATTATATTTTTAGATTAAAATTTCTTGTGGGCATGAAACACACTCCCAGGGAGTTGGTTCACAAATGGGAACCATGATATCAGATGTAATAATGACATATTGGACCATATCTTTTATTAATTCAGAAGTGTTGCAAATCTTGCAACTTCTTCACATAGGAGGGTTGGGTATTAAAGCTCTAAACATGAAGAAGTGAAGGCAGTATGAAAGCCTGTTGCACACTAAATGCACTCAGCAGCTTGATAAATGCCTTGTAGCTGGGCTAGCAGTGTGTATCACTTACTTTGGAAGATAGGCAGTTTGATCAGTAAAGACCTGCTGGATGATCAGAAAAAAAGAGTAGACACACGGAATAAGTGAAGGATATAGCTGAATCGGGTGTGTTAAGCAGTAATGAATGGGTGAAACGTGCTGTTAATGTGATCATCAGTCTTTTAATGACACATCATAACTGTTTTCCCACCATTCGTGTATAGAGTGTTAATAGCATATGCTCAGAAGCAGCTTGAAAAGAAACAAGTAAATCACATCATTTCCTCTTGAACTGTTCTTTAGAGCTGTTTTAGACATTAAACAGACAAATAGTAATGTGAAAGTGGTAGAGCAGAAGATAACTTAGCTTTCCAAAAGGATTCACCAAATGCCTGCATTTAAAAAGGGTTATGGTAAATTTATTACGCTCTTATCACGCAATGAATGTTATATAGTGTGCTTAAAAGTGTTTTGTTTGGGGTTTTTTTAATTAAGAAATGTGTTATATAATTGAGAATTTAATACACCAGTGATGGATCATCAGTAACTAAAGCTAAGCAAGGGTTAGGGGTGCCACCTCAAGTTAGATATCAAACCTAGGGGTGGCAAAATCATGGTGTCCCCCAAAAACAATTTTTGGAGGGAAATGGTTCGGGGCACAGAAGGCGTAGCCTTCCCAAACCCATTTTTACAAAATGCTGCAGTGTTTGATTTCAGATAAGATCTGATCTTGGATAAAGTGCAAGTAAACTGAGCTATGCAGTTATATCAAATAAGACTGGCAGGTTATGTATGCATGGAAAATATCAGGTTGCATGATAAGCTGTGTGGAAAAAAGCATCAGCCTGGGTTTTGAATCGCTTGACAAGAAAGGATGTTTGGCATCACAGCAGGTTAAAAGTAGGGTTCTGGAACACCATTAGCATAATCTGTTTACTGTCTAGGCAGGTGATAATTGCTTCCGGATAGGCCTAAGGGAAATGAACATTCTGAAAACATAAAGAGGTGCTCAGTGACAAGGAGGGAGGAATTCTGGAGTTACCTGGGACCAAATGAATAGTAAGAAATCCTTCTCAGCAGGGTGGAGTGAGAAGGAAGCCTTACATCTTAATAACTCCCCAAGAAGGGTGTTGGTAGTACAAAAAAAGAAGGATTCCCAAAGCTAGGTTCCCTGTATCCCTCAGGATATAAGCTATGCAAAAGGACTGAATCTCTGAACACCTGTGTTAAGAATCGAACAGCTTATTGGCTGGATAGAAGGGAAGTAGAAGAAACTTCTGGTCTTGCGATAAGTAGATTCTGTATGGTTCCCTCTCATTTCTGTCCTGTCTGCAAATGCTTTGTATGTAATTCAGTTATCTATTTTGGATTTTGTACAAACAATCTTGCTACTTGTTCTTAAATAACCTGGATTTTAATGACTTCAAGACACCTAACTAATATCAAGGTATCCCACCCTTTACAGGCACGATAAACTTTAAACTGGGATGCTGGACCACTTTCATAATGTGCCCTCCCCACTCCCCTCCAATATCACCCTAAGGGATCCAAAGGATAACCAAGTGTACCTCCATTAATGTGCATGGACTACTGTAGAGATGACAATTCAGAGCTGTGGGTCAAAGAAACATCTTTGGATTGGCAGCATCAGCCAAGAAGCTCCTTGATACACATTAAGGTAGTGGGGCCTGTGCAACCAGTAATAATTAATGTTTCCTATCACTGAATTTTGGCAGCTTTCTGCTCAGTGTGTCAGCTGCTATGAATGGTATTCCACGACATATAGGAACATGGGTTGTATTTTAGGGAGAGGATACATTGACTTAGGCATTGAAACATTCACCACATATATTCTTTTTGAGAGTATAGTCCTAGGTGATATAGAGGCTTTCAGAAGTGTTATCAACTTGCTTAGATTGTGCCCGCGTAAATCTTTTTACACGTTTACATCTATATGATGAATATACAGGCTCCTAACCAAAACTGGTAACTAATATTGTAGCAATTCTACCTAGAATACCAAAGGTACAAATTAATCAACAATAACCTCTTTGAAAGTTATGTCTTTTGGCAACTTTCAGGGGATTCAGGAACAAAGTCATAATCAAAGAGGGGTTTAGTTTTGGGTTGGGTTTTTTTCTTTTCCTGAACTGCAACTGTACAAACTCAAATCCTAATCAAAATTGATCTTGATAAATTTTGAAGTGTCTCGCCTGTTAAAATGTCTACCTAAGGTCCCAAGTACTACTTAGTCTTTCACTTTGTCAAACTTGTTCTTTTAAGGTCACTGCACTTGTTCCGTCAACAAAACTTCCCTGTGACTTTTTCCCTAATCACTTTTGTTGTCTCTTTCTCAGTTCCCTTTTTCTTTTCATCTCATATTTGCATTTTTAAAATCTATTCATATTCATCCAATTTACACCCTCATCTTTATTCCAGAATATCCATTACCTTTAAGATTTCTTACTTGATCCAACAGACATCTTTTATTTATTTTTAGTATTTCTGATTATCATCTTCCTCCCCCATCATTTGGTCTATTCTCTTCATTATTCTCTCTAACTCATTCTATTAAGCTTCCATTTAGACGCTAATATATCATTCCAGGTGCAGCTGTGTTAAAGAAGTACTGGCCATTAAATTATTTTAAAGAAATAGGCATGAGTTGTTCTCCTTTCTTCTAAAGAAAGTTGGGCTTTGGCAAGGAGACAGAGTGGAACTGACTGTCAGAAACTCTATATTGTGTTTCCACTTGTGTATCTGTCCTGGTATGTAACTTACCGGGATTTTCTTGTGCTTCTGATTTCAACCTCCAAGCCTAGGTATTACAATGCTTGTCTTAATTCTTGCTAGCATACTTTTAATTATTTGCATTCATTTACAAGTCTTGTTCCTCAGACCAGTAGAAATTATAATGCTAATTCAGTGTGTCTAACTTCAAAGCACTAAGTGTACTTTTAGGTCCATACAGGAAATCTACTAAAAATCAAAAATAGTAAATTTCTTGAAATTTGAAGGTAGATATATTAAATAGCTTCTAGTTTTTTGCCTCTCCTTTCTCATCACTGGTTTTAAGTCACTTTTACTGCCTCTGCATAGGGCTGCAGTACCATCAGAAATGACGATGTGCTGCTTTTTTTTTTATGTCATCATTTATAATGCAGTTAATATTAAATTGAAACATCAAGTTAATGTTCATTGTCCAAAACAAGATCATCTAGATACCATTGGAAGAGAGCTCTAGAAAGTATTTTTCCTTTATGTTCCTGTTAGTTAAGGCTCAGTTTTCCATTCCAATTAGGGTAAAAAGACAGTATCTTTGAGGTTTTATGCAGGTTCAAGGGCTTGTCTACCCAGAGCTGACTTTAAGAGGAAGGCTTGAATCACTGTTTCTTCCTCTTCTTGTCTGGGGAGAAGTGGCCTATATGGAAACTCTGTCATACTTCAGGGTTACTGTCTGCCAGTATAGTATGTCTGTGAGGACAGTATTGCAAGGTCACCTTTTGCTATGTCACAAAATAAATGTGACACATGTAAGGAACATCAGACTTTCTGCATGTAAGCTGCAATAGGATGCTGGCTCAATGGATGCCACAGATTTCCAGATTTCCAATCATGGGTGAAAGAGCTTGTGCTATTGCACATAACTGCAATAACCACAGATGAGAAGGAGCTCTGAATTCTTTCACTGAGAATGGGACCAATATACCAAAGTTGTTTGTTCTCTCAAACAAGGTTCTATCTAGGAGCAGAAGACTCTCCTGGAAAGCATAAAAGTATCATTGGCCTGATGGTCTCACACTGGTAGACCTTCCATGGGATCTCCATGAATGTAATGCATGGATATTAAGAGTGTTAGAAAGTTTGCCATTGCTGAGGTAATTCTCTCTATTGCTAAAGCAACTTCTTAAACTTTTTCCCAGAGATACAACAGTGAGAGAGATCAAGGAGCAGGAATCTTAATCTAGTCAGAGCCTGAATATTGGGAAGAGGGACGTATGAATGACAAATAGCTAGAACTACTTTCCAGCAGCTTCAGGGACATTATTGTACAGTATGAAAATTGCCAAAGCTGAAGATAAGAAGAATTTCTCATAACCTGTGTCACTTCAAATTGGTTAAATGTGTCAAATGAGCTACTTTAATGTTCTCGGACACTTCTTTTCAGGCATTCTTCCAGCTTAGTAATACCTTCTGAATTTTCCCTAAAATACTGCTTCAACATATCTGCCATCCACCTTTGCAAAGGGGGAGGTGGGAGCAGAAAGCTTTTTGACGATGCCAATTCCTTCAGTGCCACTCGTCTGTTCCAGATTAGTTTCCATTTTGCCTCTCTTCAGGTTAAACCTTCTATTTTCTTCTATTAAAGCAATGAACATATCATGTGCATTTTCCACCTCTTTAACTTTGTCTGAAACTGATTTTGACCCCTTGGTTTTAATTACCCTGAGACAGTCTTGAACTACGTTTAAAAACCTTCTGTGAAGCCAACCCATGCTGTACATCTTAATTGTATTTTTCAAATTGAGGATTCTTGCCTCCAGTCTTCAGATATATTTGAATTGCATCCCAAAATAGAGGTTTGTAGTTAACACCCACGCCCTCACCCCCCAAAAAAAGTTTTTCTATAGAGCAGTATCTCCAGTTAATAAGAACCTAATTCCAGTTTAGATGTGGAGTAGCTAGTAGACCGTTACCCCTTCGATTCTCTCAGGAAAGAAGTGAGGGCAAGGCAGTGCATCTGGTTAAGAGCATTAGTTGTTCACTTTGTGCCTTTCTTCTATTACGATTTTCAAATGTGTACCCACTGTTATAACCAAATTGGGTTCACAAGAGCAATTGAATTAGCAGAATTTCAAAACTTGTGGCTTTTTATGACTGTATCTGTCTTGTCTTGGCCAAGAAGACTCATTATTATAATTCCATCTGGATAGAGGATGCTTACCACCTCCTCAACAATTTGTTCATTATTATCTCTATCAGTATGCATTCCCATACCCTTCTCCAATTTCTTATCACTGGTTGCTAGCTCTGGAGGAAAACAGCAAGAGGCAGGACTAATGGGAGAGTTAAATTTGCCCACTTTCACATACCTCCTTCAGTAAATCTGCACCCGAATAAAAGTTTTCAGTAGCCAGAAGGAAGAACAGAAGGTAAAACTTGTAGCTCAAGAGAGGCAAATCTGTGACCGACTCCTCAGATGAAGGACATCACAGGTATTCCCTGCAATGATGCTCTAAGTCCATTTCCTCTCTTACTGTAGCGGAATGTCAGACTTAATGCTACTCGATCCATACCTCTTTGGTGTAGTTATTGGCTTAACCTTAGACCTTCCTCTCTCATACAAAAGAATAAAGCACCTTGGCTTTGCATAGATGGGGTGTCGATCCTCTACAGTGAAGCACTACTCCTGTTACTGCAAGAAGCCACCTCATGCAGATAGTGGAATTAAGCTAGTCTAAAAATACAACATCAGCATCTTCTCTTTAACAGAGAAAGACAGATCACTGCTGGAATTAGAAACCTAGCTTTACTGCTCAAAAAGTTTTTTCCTTTTCCTGTATCTCATTCTGTGTCCAAAAATTCGTCCTGAAAAACTCAGACCTTTAACAGCCTGTTGTGATGACCATAATAAAAGCAAATTTTGTGCTTCTTTTTCAATGCTAAATAAATAAAATTACTATTTCTTCTATTTATTCTTGAAGTATTAGGTAAGCTATTATTAAACCAAATCACTACATTTGAAAACATTAAATCATTGTCCCCCATAAGTAAATGGAAACCATCCTGAAGAATTCACAGGACACTGAAACAGGAAAAAAAGCAGCAATTATTGTTATAGTGTGCATTTGTATATTTTGGGGAATACTGTAGGCAGTGTTCTTGTGTTTCTTAAAGTAATTATAAATACTTAAAGGGTATTTTGAAGGGGTTTTTTTTAACATTGCAATTTTAAATTTGTAAAGTCTCTTTGGTGCGTAGCTTAGAGTTGAATGTACAAATAAATGTTCTAAGTAAGGAAGTAGAAGAAAATACCACTATTAATTCTAGTTAACGTGCAACCGTTGAGAAGAATCCTAAACCAAACCAGTTACTCCCACAACAGATATCGCACTCAGGAAAGAGCGTGGTAATTTATGCTTGACAATACAAAGTTAAATGCATGTATTTTTCAGATTTATACCAGATCAATTGAGAGGCTATCACTCATTTTCACGTTATTGATCTTTAATCTATCTGGTAAAACCCCAACCTTCTAATAAAAAAAACCTGATCATATGAGAAGTGTCAATCAGTGGAGACAGAGTCTATTAACAAGCTGAATGCTGTGTACCTAACTAGGTTTGGCTGAGCTAACTGCTCTCTGAACATGTCTTCCTGTGCTTCAGCTAGAAAGCCAACCTCAGGGCACAGCTAGTTTTCTATTCCTGCTGTGCTGCCTTAATCTAGTAAACTTCCACCTCTGACCTCATTAAAATGTTTTATTTTCTTAATTACAAGATGCTTGCTCCACTCTTCTGCAAGACCATTTACCCTGATTCCATCTCTGCATTAAATGTTTTTTAGATTTGGGCATATCTAAGCATTAGTGAAACAGAATCAGAATCCATTTTGATTGTGACTAAGTGGAGAGATCTGATCCCTGGAAAAGGAGCTGTGCTAGTTTGAGCTAAAGCTAATAAGACATTCTTCTAAGTCTTCAGACATTGCTGGAATAGTGATGGCTTAGACATGGAAAAGGTGTTTGTCCAGATTAATAGTTTTTCCTATGGGAATTATTATAAACTGCCTTGAAGACATTAAGCACAGAATTACAATAGTTAGACCCAGTTCTTTTTTCACCCAAATTCAAGGGAGCGTCAGGTTTTGGTTTTTAGCTAACGTCATAACATCATGCACTGTAACTAGAAAAGTGGTACTGGGCTTTGATTCTTGGTGTCAGCAGAGTCTTTGGGTATCCAAAGTCCAAATGTTTTGGTCTTCTGTAAATGGTCATGACTTCACTTTCTATGCTGCGTAACTTGATTTAAAATACATTTTAAAGATGCCCATAAAAACTTGCAAAGGTCAGACTAAAATGGCATAGTCAGTCAAATGTGAGGCAGCTTCAAATATTCTGCAATCCAACTTTAAGTCTACTGTCATGGCTCAGGAATTCTATGAAACCAGTATCAATGGTTTCTGTTTAGTGTGCTGCACTGCTAGTTCAAGCAAGAAAACTGAGCAGCTGAAAACTAAGTAGTTATCTAACATTTTTAATCTTTAAAATTAGGAGGGAAAGGCAACCAAAAGAACTGGCTAAACAACATTGTATTTAGTCTTGCGAAGATGAATGAACAGAGCGCTACTATTCCTTTCGGCACATTCTCATGAAATCTCGGAGAACTCATTGCTGGTTCAGGCTTTGTGTATCTTGGGGGGAAAAAAAGAGGTAAAAAAAAAGGTATTACATTTGAGTTTCTAAGTAGCGTTTTGTATGTAAAAACAAAGTGACTTTTCTGGTAATAGGTACTACTCCAATTCCAGGACTACAGTGCTGGAGCTGAAATTACATGTGTTACAAATACAATTTGTCATAAATTTATATGGTGCCAGTCAGCAGCTCTAAATGTAGGTTTTGCTTCCTATAAATCTAGAACCAAGAGATTTTGGTGGGTTTGAAACTTAGCAAATTGTTAACATAAACAAAAAGTAATGATAAGAAAATTAGCTAAACTTCTACAAAAATACCCATGCTTTTGGACATATCACAATCTCCCTCTGTATTTAGTTCATATTATTATATATTATATAAAAGGCATATTATATTATACCTTTTACTTATAGTGGTATCTTGTTTGTTTATTTTACTTTGAACTTTTCGGGGAAGGGGCCTGTGCTTAATTTATTTGTAAAGAATAGGCTAGTATATGTGGCTCAATGTGTCTGGAGCCTCAGCTCCTGCCTTCTTGACAATATGTATGGTAGCAGCTTCATTCACCTTCTATCCTTGCCGATTCCAGTTAGACTTTTCCTTCAGCGGATCTACAGGAGTGGGCCCCAAAACAGCAAAGGAAAAATTTCTATGAAGTGGCAAAACAAGAAGAACTTGCTCTTAGATTTAATGTTTTAGTTAAAAATTAGATTAGATTTAGTTAAACAATGCTTTAACTAAATAGCACAGAAATAGAAAGGTTTTTCTTGACACAGAATTGTCATTATGGGTAAACTGGACTTAATAATTATAGACTAATAATATGAACACGAGCAAATGAAGGCAAAGCAAAGAGGCAATGTATTAAGGCAGACAGTACATAACTTCTGGAATATCTATGCTGCATACTTTTCTGCAACAACTTTTGACAGTTGAAAGCAATGAAACATCTTGCTGCTTACAATCAAATACACTCAGAAATTTTCTGTGATGGCTCAAAGAAACTAAAAGCTAAAACAACTTTCTTGAAGTGGTGAGAGGGAAGGGAGCCCTTCTTCATGTGCAAAGATCTCTGTGGGAAAGAAACCAAGCCATGCCATTTAATGATAGCTGTGCATTACTGCTTAATTGTAGATGCTGGTTTTATCTTTTATATTTTTTTTCTCTTCCATTGTCACTAAAAAAAAATCTCTATTGAAACTGAAACTTGAGAAACAAAACTAACTTTGAAGTTTAATCCAGAGTTTATTGAAGTGAGCATATTCATTTTAGTAGATTTTGCATCAGTCATTTGGTATACCGCTTTTCTCGTAGAGCCGCGTAATATTTGGGAGGAGTATACATATACCTCTCTGCATACTAGAAAGGCATAAATGTTACTATCAAATAGAGAAAGAAACAATGTCATTTTGGTTCATACTGAATTCAGTGTGTATGAAGCATTTAATAAAAAAGATGATTTGTTATGTTGTTATTGTGTCACATACCTGGCAGAAATCAAGAATTTTTTTTCTTTTTTTTAATGTGTATGCAATGTACCTAAAGAAATAACGTGGCTTTCAAAATGCCTGGCTTCTAGCATCTAGGACTTCTCCAGAAATGGCAGAATCTGGAAAAGATCTAAATGCTTGGTAGTCTCACAGCAGGAAACACACACACACGCACACACCCCCATTCAAACGCACACCAGCTTCATGTCCTGCCACGCTCTACCTTCCATAACAAATGCTCTTGTCCTAATTTGGTGTATGGTCACGACCACATTTTTCAGTAATGATTGGGACATGCAAAGGACATGATTCGGCAAGACCCTAAAGCATGTGCCTCACTCGTAGCACATTTATATTCCCATTGATTTGAAAAGAGCTACTAAGCAGCTCAGTCAAGGTAAATACTTGCCTGTGTAAAGCCAGCAATATGTTTTAAACTCTTGAATTGGAGCCTGATAAAGGGTAAGTACCATGTTCCTTTATAAACTTGTTTTATCATCATTTTCAGGGAAAAAATTAAACCAAGCAGACTTCCTTTAAGTTCACTAGGTGGCTACTGGAAATTATTGCTCCAGGGTAAAAGAAACCAAATAATCTTTTTTCCACGTTCTCTTGGAACTCCACCAGCCACAAGCACAATGGGGGGCGGAGGGAGGAAAATCTTACATCCCATTGTCTCCACAGGACTCACTGTTCCCTACTGAACATGAGTGTCAATTTTTCCGATGGCTTACAGATTTGTCAGATGGAAAGCATCTTTCTGCCAAAGATAATGTATATGTTTTGAGTGTATGGGTAAAGAAGAAAATTGTGTCACTCGCATGTGGCTTGCTTGGTTTTTAAGCACTTCAGTAATCATTCCTAACTTGGAGTTTGTGGCAGACTAAATTGTATTAAATCCTTTCTTCAAACATCTTGACAAAGTATTATTGCTATAGGTATCTCAAAATTATGTACAACGTTTTATACCTTTTTTTAAAGGTCAATGTTGAAAGTTCCCTAAAAAAGCTCTAGCGGTCAGCTTTTTTTTTGTGGGAGGTTTCTGGTGTCTGGTTTTGCTCCTCCTAGAACGTGACAAAGTGAAACTAAAGGACAACACTTTTTGCCTCCTCTCTGAACTTATATTAACAACGTGCTTTTTTCCGAAAACAGAAGAGAGTTTCAAGACCATACAAATATTATTGCTAAGCTTTAATCCCTTGAAAATAAAGTCAGGCTAAAGCAAACAAAGTCCATTGAGGACAAGCTGTTTTTATTAGGGCATTAACTTCAGCAGCACTGTGAAAGGCCATTCCCGTGTGTGTCACTAAGCATCAAATAGAAAAGCGTTCTCAAGCTGCTTCTTCCTGTATGATATTGAACGAAAACTGCTTTAAAACTTAAAGAATAATCTTCACAGAATTATCAGTATCTCAGGAACAGCATACGTGTATGTTCTATGTCCTCTACATCACCAGGGCATGGCTGTCTGAGAGAGATGCTATGTAATAACAGTCAGTGGTTAGAGACTTCAAAGGCCTGCAGTGAGAAGAGTGACCGGGCAGTGAAGAGAGGTAGATAGCTTAAGTTTTACAGTTGAGCTCTTATCAGCAACAGATTTGTTTCTCTTATTGATTCCTCTGTACTTGTCACTATTCAGTTACAATTCCACCTTGTCAAATGCTGTCACAAAGGAACCATCAGCACTAGTTTAAGTACTGTGTTTCCTGACCTTCAAAAAAACACCAAACCTCAAATGACAATTTGGTAAGGTCCTAATACCAACATGACTTTTCTGGAGCTGCATTGGTAATAGCAGTAGGAGGAATTGGAGGAAAGAAGAAAGAGTCAAAGAGGGAAGACTAGTTCAGAGGAGGAAATCTATTGTACAGCATCTCCTAGATTGAATATGTTTTGGATTTGTAGGATTCCAAGGCAGTGGTCTGTTGTGAACATGACTGTCCCTATCTTGCACACACCTTACCACCAGCACAGACAACCACTGCATATTTTTTTCTGGCATCACTAAAGAGAGAGACCGTTTTGGGGTGGGTTTGGGTTTTTTTTTTTTTGGGGGGGGGGGAGGGCGGGGAATGCACACACACAACTAGGAGCCTGCTGTCAAGCATTTCTCCTACTCTTCTATTACACCAAGATATTTTGGTGTCATAGACCGTACAAAAAAAAAAAAATAGTTCTGTTTCACTCACCCATGAGCCCCACCCCAGCACAGGTTATTGAAAACAGAAGTAGTATGCTGCTCTTCTCTGCTCTACCTAAAGAGTAGATGAGTTATTTACATTGGCAAATGTTTTTCACCTGCCTCACAGATTAGCTTCTGATGAAGTATACACTGTCAGAAAAGGTCATGGCAATGCTGTCCCTAGAAGGAACAGAATTGCTGGGCTGGTTTCCTGCAACTGGAAACCAGAATGTCTGTATCTTTGGGGCCTCTGCACAGATGAGACCATAAATTTGAGTCATGTTGGGAAAAAGAAGGTGGGCTCCTTTGGCTGAGATTCTTGAAAATATGAACTACTGCTTTATGAAGACTGAGTCAACTCTGAAAAGGTTTCTGTGGCCAAGTTATTTTCACTATTATCTGTCAGACTTTAGGAAAGCAGGACAAGAGAGAGCAGAGTTGTGTGTTGTCTTCATTTAGATGGCATTATAAGCCAAAATGGCTGGTGACCTTGCTGGTGGCTCCAGCCAAAGGGCTGAACATGAGCCATAGCAAGACAGAAAGCTGTGGGATACAAGGGGAAGGTAGAACTGCTCTGGGTGCAATGAATAGATAGACATGTTCTGGGGCAATTCCATCGGCCTCTGCCAAATTCTTGAAGTCTTGTTATTTCCTCGCCACTCAGCTTTCTGAACAATTGCTGATCAGGTTAGGTTAGCATGAAGACTGGCTCTGTCTTTTGCCTCCAGATCATTGACTTTTGAGATGAATGTTGTTTCTGTACTGTTTTGCAGTGCAACAGAAGTGGCATTTAAAAAAAAAAAAAAATAATGGAAAAAGTTGCAGTAATTTTGATCCACCCCATCCTCCCCTGCAAAAATCACTTTTCTCTGCATTAAGGTTCTAGATTACAATTAAAAATCTCAGCAATAACCTCCGAAAAATAGCCTTCTGCTGCTTTGCTGTTTGCAGTAACTGGGGCTTGTACACTGCACACATCTCTCTGCTCAACAGTTAACAGTTTTGTGCAGCAATTTGGAGTGTCCTCCTGTGAAAACAGCAACTCTGGTTTTAGAACTAGAGCACTACCATAATATTGTTTTTACTAGCTCAAGGTTCAATTTCAATATAATAACAAATAAAAAAACCCCTGTTCAAACAGCTCCTTAAAACTACAGTAGTTTAAAAAAGAAACTGCAGAGATAGCAACTATTCCTGTTGAGGGAAGTGACTATAGGCCATGCAGTCTCTCCCTCCTGTAAATGAGGAAGAAGAGAAAGAGCAAAATTACAAGAATCAGACACTGCTGTCCTGCATGATGAAGTTGGCACTCAACGTTGTGTAAGTGGACTGATCTGTTCTGTAATGTGTGCATGCTGCTCTCAGGAAGGGGAGGGGGTGCATGCAGTAGTTTCAGGTGCGTCATGGCTGGCAGTTCATTTTCTGATTCACTGCTGTTCAGAAGCTGCATAATCAAGTCTGGTTTTGTCTAATTAGTGATATCTGTGATACTGTTAGTATCTTCTGAGATAATGGGGCCAAAATGTGTATACCTTTATTTTAGGGTAAGAAGTGTAGATTACATTAAAACCAAAGCCCCCTTGGAAAAAAAAGCAATGAATTCCTGTCATTCTTACGCTATGAATTTGACACAGCCTGTAATATAAATAATGTTATCCCAGAATCACACTGTCCAAACTAAGTACTTTACGGCCATTTGACATAAACTTCCGTAAAACTCCATGAGCTGGTTTTGGGATGAGAATTTCCCAGAATCTGGACTCTGCTTCACATGGGAATTTGGCAATGAGCCAGTCCAGCCCAGGAACATGTGAGCCAGGGAGCCCCAAGCAGTCTCTTTTCAAGTAACCGGCTTGCCTAAAATATTCTTATTCCAAGCTTCCTTGCAAATTATTAGTAAGTATTGACTTTAGGTTTAGCTTCTATTTAGTTTAAGAAACAATGTCTTGAAGCTCCTGTGTACAGTTTCCTTCTTTTCATTCTATATATTGATTTGCCAAAGGATATTATGTTGTGCTTCAGAAACTTAGTCTCAGAATTTTAGTGAACTGGAAATTTGATAGATTACAGGCTTTCAAACTTCAGATTTCACTTGCAATTAATCCAGTGGATTTCTCTCTATTAAATTTAACATTTAATTAATAGAAAAGTAATTCTGAAAATGTGAATGAAATTACAGTGTTTACCCAGTTACAAAGACTTATACTAAACTATCTGCAAAAAATAAAGAAAGATGATTTCCTGAAGTAAGTACTGTTCAAAGTAAGGCTATGATTCAAACAGTTGTGTTAAGGTACTAGGTTTAGGTAACCACCTAAGTGGTCTGATAGCCAAAAGCTACTCGCTTCAATATATGAACAGGGTGAAGCGCCTTCATACGTGATTTTTTTTCTTCTAAGAAACAGCTAAGAAGCCTCAGCAGTAACTTATACTGAAAAACTATTCAGAAGTTATACAGATACACTCTTCACATGTTTAGAGAAGGCCACCTGTTGGAAGCAGTTCCACAAGCAGATGCATTTACTGAGAGATGGCACCATGATTAAATGAAAAAATAAATATCAGTTCACTCCCAAGACCTTGAATTTTACCCCCACCTGTCCAAAAGGCAGTAGTATTTGCTTTCTTTTTCAATTAATTTTCAGCCTTGAATTACATCACTGTATGCTTGTGGAGCATTTTGGTATGGATTCAATAATGTTAACCTGTTTTAAAGAACAGCTTTCACTGTTCAACATTTTAAATATCCTTGGAATGCACTGCTTTACCAACAAAAGGCATGAACTCAAACTCATATGTTTTTCCTGGAGAAGTCCACAAGAATTTCGCTAGAGCTATCGTGGAGGCTCAGCTGAATTTACCCTTTGTGAATAGGGGAATGAATTTTTAGTTATATTTATAAAGTGAGAGGTAAGGGATAAGAGAAGGGAAGGTTATCTGAGAGGGGTGGAAAGATGTAAATAGTGTGAGTGGAATCAAGCATTTTCAAGCATAACTTTTTTTTCTTCCCAATTTCAGCGTTCACTAAACTGGCATTAAGTTTGTCTCAGACTGGTTTGCTTCCCCTGAGTTTGACAGTCCACTAGTTATCTCAGCAATGTTAGTCCAACCCAACCATTACAGAAATGGCTTTATTTTCTCTCTGCTTGTTTACTGGCATTCCCACCCTTGAGTCTTCTCAGAGAGCTCTCAATGCTCTAATACATGCCAAATACATCACCTGACACGTCAGCAAAGACGTGTGATCATATCCCCTCTTCCACAAGCAGTCTCACTAGTCCCGTGTCGACTTGAAGAAATGCTTCAAAACTTCTCTTCAAAGGATAATGGGATTTATTCATCACTGTCTATCTGCTGCTATAGCTTGCTCTCAGTGGAGTTACTACTGCTTTGCAGTAACAGGCATCAACTGAGGTTGCTAAGTTTTGCAGCTGAAAAATAGCAATGAAAGAGGCCTCCCAGTTTCTTTGCCTCTCTTCCCAGCTTCTAGCCATGCAACATCCACATGGCCTGTCTCTCCCTGTAATTTCACTGGTATTCATCTCTGATTGTCACATTTCTTGTCATTTAGACCATATTCTATGTGTCCCTATGCTTCATCTTTTTGTGTATCAGCTGAAGTTTACTCTCTTCTTTGTAGCTGTTTATGCTTAAATTCACACTCTTGCTTGTGTCATTAAAACTGTAATTACCATCCAACTGTGCAAAGCATTTTGGGGCAGCAACATGGAAAATAAAGCTGCAGCACCTAGCAGTAATGTCAAATGGTTGTAAAGATTTGAAAACCGGGGTGTTTCCTAATGTCATTCATACTCCTCCTGGTGCCTCCTTACTTATTTTCTATAGAAATGGGGGGGGGTAACATGCTTTTACACTGTGGAATACAGGTGGAACAAATACAAAAATGTAAATTATGGGAAAAAACCCCAACAACTTCAGTACCTGCCAACATTTCAAAGCCAAGATCATGTACTTTTAACATTGATGGCACCCTGAAGGCCAGCGTCCTACTGCTCCCTCTAATTCCCAATTATCAGGCATGGAAGCATATACACAGCTAAGCTTAAGCTAACTCTTTCCCTAAGCTGTGGGCCACTCGTCAATAATTTTGAGAGCCTTTCTGTTGATTGTAGATTTTGCTACTGGTACAGTTGATTTAAAGAAAAACAAACAAAACAACAAAACACCCGTTTCATAATTTGCTTTATTTCTGCAAACGATATCTTTGTTTGTTTTCCCTGCCAGTGCATGTTCTTGTCTCCTGTCTTCTCTGTAGGTGTCGCTTTGAGGCTTCGGATCTGTGATAAAGAAGGGATGAGGCTATACAACATTCTTGCCCATTCATTCAAGCTTACGTTACTGAAGCATGTCCACAATAGCTCGTATTGGCTCCCCTTTCCACTGCTGAAATTTCATAGATGATCAGTTCCTCCTGAAGTATTCAAAACAGGTAGCCAGTAACTCAAGGATGTCTTGGCTTCTTGATTCTGCTTGCCAATAATGGAGGAATTGCAGGAGTTTAAAATTTGTCATTTCCACTTCCATGTGCAACAGAGGTGAAAGAAATGGGGAACTTCACCCCAGCTGCCTACTAAAATCCAGCTTTAGAAGAGCTACGCTTGTATTACTCAGCTAAGTCTAGGTCATATATAAAGACTGCCAGTCACCAAACTAGTGGTTAAAAATTGGCAGGGACTGACATAAGAGATACTGACCTTCATTTTCTTAGTTTAATCTGCTCATTGATTCTTTCAAATAATGTCAGGGATGGTAT
The DNA here is from genome assembly GCF_965638725.1 of Aptenodytes patagonicus. Lineage (NCBI taxonomy): Eukaryota > Metazoa > Chordata > Aves > Sphenisciformes > Spheniscidae > Aptenodytes > Aptenodytes patagonicus. Next base: position 42,851,857 of record NC_134954.1, read on the forward strand.
CATTAAATTTTTCCATTCTCTTTGAGAAGAGGGCATAAAACAAATTCCTCAGCATGTAAAAAGATTGCATTAAAGTCAATATTTCCTCTCTAGTGGGGTGGGTCAGTTTTGGAATCGATCCAGTTTGCTTTTATAAGTGTAAGCCTTTTGAGGAATTTTCAGTTTACCCCACCCAGCCAGTTAACACAGTTTTGTTTAATGTTTTGAACCCTGCCTGTCTCCAGCAAAGAATATCCCATATTTATTGATACAGAGCTCTTCTATGGATATGACCGTAAGTTCTTTGTGCTCAGCAGTCTCACCCCAGTCATGTGATGAAGGAAGCAGCTGACTGGCCATTCCCCATCATGACATTTTTACTGTGTTGTCCTAAAAAAAAAAAAAATCTCATAACCCTGTGAGATATGTCAATTAATCCAAAACCTCTGTTCTGCTTGCTTGTTATAAGAAGTGAAAGGCTGAGGAGGAAGAGGCATGACAGAGCAGTATAAACTATGCACGTGACAAATTGTACAATACAGCATACAGTCTGGGTCATATCCTTTGGTATGAAGATGAGATCTTTCTGCAACCAGTGCATACAAGTGTTTCCAACAGGCAGGAAGGAAGGGAGAAAAATAAATAAACCCGAGTCTGCAAGAGAGGAAGGAGGCTGTGACATGCTGTCCTTGCTTTCTAATACCTTCCATTTTGAATCTTATCCCAGCCCTGCTACCAGCAAATCTCATGTGTCTCAGATCCAATGAAAGGGCTTTTGGCTGCTTTAGACAGTAGGACTGGCAAGTTGTGTTTAAAACAAATAATAACAAAACAAAGGGAGACTCATTTAATAAAGTAACGTTTGCCCAGCAAGAGTTTTCCTGTGGATAAGCTATACTAGTGTTTGCTAGCTTTGCAAAATTAACCAAAGGTCTACAAGTCATATTGGCTTTTTTCCATATTGCAGAAAAAAGCTTTGTGTGAAACAAATACTTCAGTTTTTGCTGCAGCATCATGCCCTTTTGCTTATGTCCTTTGATGTTTATGTAACCTTAAGTGCAGAGCCAATGAAAAAGGTTATAATTTTTTTTTTCACTAAAAATGTCAGCTTGTGTTTAAAAACAAAACCAAAAAGCCTAGCCCTTTCGCACAAAGAGACCAACTCAAAAACTTCTGAAACAAAGATCTTTAAAACATGTATCTTGTTTTGGCAAGTTTAAAAAAAAATCTTGAGCTTCTGTTTACACTAATTTCCTGTCAATATTTACATTAGTACCATATTTAAAATTATGCAGACTGTGTCATTGACATCAATACTTTTGCTTCAAAACCTACACGTATGCCCATGGAAACATTCAAGGTCAGGTTGGACGGGGCTCTGAGCAACCTGATCTAGTTGAAGATATCCCTGCCCACGGCAGGGGGGTTGGACTAGATGGCCTTTAGAGGTTCCTTCCAACCCAAACTATTCTATGATTCTGTGATATATACTGTCCGAACAGGGGAGTATGTACATATTGTTGTAAGAGAAGGGCAAGAATTGTTCTAAAAAAAAAAAAAACCAAACAAAAACCTAAAAGCTCAGATGGATTTCCCTTTTTGTCCCATCTTATGCGTAAAGAAACTTTCAAATTATACTTTCTAGTTGGTGCAAAACTAGCCGGATCTACTTTGAATTATCATTGGAATTTATACAGTTAAAACCAATTAGAACTAACTAAGCAAATCTGCCAAACAAAGGCTTAAACAAGATCACCCAGTTTAGCACGAATGTGAAAAAAGCATGTATAGTCTCTACTAAAAGTACCGGGTTTATATACGGCCTTGCAGTTAAATAAACTTGGGCTTTAAATTCATTGTAAACAAGCCAAGTAGTCCTGAGGCAGCAAAATCCCCCAGAGGACATCACTGCCTATTTCCAAGCATGAGCTTTAATCACAGAATCACTACTCGTTTGTAGTGATACTTAAGTTCACACTAATGCTTAAACACCTTCATTTATGTCCTTGCCATAAGCAAAGTTTTTGCTGCTTCAGCACCCGATCTCAGTGCCCTCTTATATAGCCTGGGAATGAGTACATATCAAACCGCTATACCAGATAGTGAAGGTATAAGTAAATCTGTACGATACAACTAACTACATATGGTTATATAGTAAGTATGTCAGTAAATTCAAAGCAGAAGAGACAACTGTCAACAGGTCATATTTTGAGATCCTGATTAGGAAATTATGTAATGAAGAAAGAAAATGTCTTCTAGATGATTTCCTGGTATTTCACTTCAGCAGCTCTTGTTAGTGCATTTCTGAGCAAAGCCTCCTGTAGTAAAGCTCTTTCACTCCTAAGGAATTTGGTAAAATCGCTCTGCTTGGCAAGTTGGCATCGACAATAGCTGTGCCCTGTTAGCCATTCTCTACCTCCTCGAGGTTAATTCTGCCATTTGCAGTCTCCATAAAGCTCTTTAGCGACCTGAGTAATACTTGTTGGCCATTGTCAAATAAGAAATGGCATTTCTGACTTTGATTCAGGCTCTTAGAATGAATGAAAGGCAAGGACAGAAGCTAGAAAAATGTTTTAAAGAACAGGAAAGAAAATATACATGTAACACACACACCACAAACCCAGCTATGTTGGCATTCAAACTGCACTAAATTCTGATTAAATCTTTGGACAAGATGATTTCAAATAAAGGAGGAAGTTGATTTTTCAAGCTATCATCTTGGCTTTTTCTTGAGACATCAATATTTCAAAAGTAAGGAAATTAAGTTGGTTCTTCAACCAAAAAAATTTAATTTGTCAGAGACTTTGCTCTAGGGGGTAAATTATTAGTGAGGAAAAACTTGCTTCTAAACAAACTACTTTTGTGTATACGTACATATGTCAACGTTCTATCCCTCACATGCAATTGGGTTGTTACAAGGGAGGACAGGAAGAGAAATCAGCGTATAGATCTGTTAAACTCTGTCCAATCTCACACGTCTTCTCTTCAGGCCTGCATCTCACAACTGAAGCATGACACTATATCCTGTCTCTTCCTTTATCATCTTCTGTGCCAACACAGCTAGCTGACCTAAACGGGGGTCTGCTGACCAGATGCATCAGGTCCACAGGGTACTAGAAAGAGGTCATAGCACTGTACTAAAACTGGAGCTGTGCCTCTAGACAGGGCCCCATCTTGAGACCGAGCCCTGCTAGAAGCCACAATCTGCTTTTGCAGCATTATACCCCAAGCCCTTCTGTATTACTTGATAGGATATATTCCCTTCCTGCAGCCCAATGTACGAGTGTGTAGCGTGCAGTGTTACTCAAAAAGTAAGTGCCGGGGGGGGGGGGGGAGGGGGGGAGAAGATAGTTCTGTTCTAAAAGTATAGTTACATATCATTCTGTCTGAAGCTTGAAAAGTCAATCTGGATTTGTTGTGTACATTTGTGTTATCTCAAGCTATCAGCACTCTTGCAGTGCTGGCTACCCTGCTCTGTTGTACCAGTTTCCCTGCAGCATAGAAAGTTGTTCCATATGCTTTACAGAGAAGCATACGTCTCAGCTGCATGCTTTCCATAGTAATGCCTGATTTAATAGTTTTTGTTCTGGGTTTCTGAAGCTGAGGTATAGAAACTCGTACTTTCTTAAGTATTGATGTGCAGGCAGTTCTTGTACTAAAATACGTGGTTAAAAGTACGGAGAAGTAGCATAACTGCAAGATACAATGTACAACTATAGGGAAAATACTCTAGATGCAAACAAGCTTTTCAATGTATCAAGAGAAAGCCATCAGCAGACTAACTGGGAAGGTTATAGCCTCACTCAAAATAAAAATGAGACTCTTAACAGGAAAGGATACTCTATCTCATAGTGCTGGCAGGCCTGCTAATGGTCCCTTCTGGCTTTAAAAGACACAGATATATGTTAGAGCATGTAACAGCTGGAGAGGAGGACTTCTGCATAGAGAAGCAACTAATCCAGAGATTTTTTTAATTGGTATACCTTGTTTGGGTGAATCTCTGGAAAGCAGCTATGTAGTGTCAGTACCTCCACGATAAGGCAAAGTTGCCTTCAGAAAAGCTTCCTTACCCACCTAAATTTTCTGTTTTCTAAATACAGTAAAACTAGTACAAAATCAATCAATCCTGAAATTTTAAAGGACCTTTCTGTATTAAACATCTTAATTTCAATGCATCTATTGTAGTGCTCTTACTGGAGTTCTTGATTTTTTTTTTAATAAGATCTTTACATTATTTGAATTTTACGCAGGAAAGCTAACAAACCCCATATGCTCTATTTTATTACTGTGTACAATTCACTCAGAATAAACTCTGAAGGAAGATGATACAAAACTTTACATTTTTTACATTCTTTGCACTCAGTAGTTTTCTTTCGAGACCAAACAGCAACACAAATCAGTCACGCCTAGTGATCAACGGTGGGTATTGTGGTAGGTGTCTCAGGACCAATGTCAAAATCAGATCTGTATTTTATTTGCTGTACAAAAATTCTGAGAGATAAAGGACCTGCTTTGAGGCAGAAATCATTCAAATTGTACAAATGATCTGGTGCACCAGTTCGGTATAGGACCTCATAACCACTTTAACAGTCTCTAAACTTGACCTGAGCAGAGGTTGTCAAATTTTTGGACTAATATGGTTTGTATTCTAGTTATTGATTCGGTAAGATATTTGGAAAAAATGAGGGAGGGAATACAGATGTTATTTTTTCCCCTCAAAATAAATACTAAAGAGAGAAAAAGGTGTTGGAGGAGATTTGAAATTAGAAAGTCTGTCACCGGGACATGAAAATGATGGAGGGAAAAAAAAAAAAAGAGTAATTGGAAAAGTTCAGTAATGATTCAGCATCACATACCAAAAGATTAGTGTAGCATAACACACAAAGCTGATGCAGTCTTAGGTCCAGAACTGTTTGATAGGTCTACATGTCTTTTTCTTTATCAGTTTGTTACATTATCTGCATTATAATGAATATTCATCTTACCTAGAAAAGTTTACTCTGGTTTTCTTTTGCACTGTGACTTTAGTTTTATGCTTACGTGTTTTTTGGAGTCTTACAGATATCAACTTTCTTTTGTTTCTAAACAAACACATTTTTAGTATTTTCAACTGGTTTTGTTTTCTAGGGATATGTCACCAAGCAAAAATTCACATAATGACTTTGGGAGGCTATCGGGGTCAATAACCATGGCTTGGATTGAGATAGACTATGGATAGGATTGGATTCTGGCTCTGCCAGGCCAGTCTTAGGGTAGTGCTGGTGTGAATCATCTAGTTTAACAAAGGGACAAGTTTAGAAAGGATTAGGTGAATTAGTTCAATTCAGTAATATGAAAGTCTAAAAGAAAAATGCATGCCTCCATAACAAATAGGGGGGAGGTTGGTTTGCTTGTAGATTGAAGCCTGCTGTGGAAACATCGGTTATTTTTGGAGGAAATTGTGGTGAAAATTGTATGCAAATTTCTCAGAAAAATGAAACGAACTAAAACTTATTTGAAATGTTCCTACAACTGCAATTCAGTTAGAACATACTTTCTAGAAATAACCATTACAAAATAAGTTGGTTTATTTTAAAATAGTATTTGATGTGAAGGGGTCCTATATATTGTAGATCATATGTTATAAACCAAGATGTCTACTGATCCTCTGTTGTTCTAGTAAAGACTTTAATTTACATAAGGTATTACCTTCTTCCTGGTTTTTTGTTTGTTTTTTTTTTTTTGTAGTTCTATAGCTGTTGTGTAGGAATCAAATGTATCGTGATGAGCAGCCTGACCTCGAAGAGCGACCATGTTTATCATCGAGATAAACAGGTTTTGCTTTTATTTCATGAGTAAGCCTGACAGGATTTTCTAGAGTTAAACGGGCGGTAATATGCATCTCGTTCTCGGAAAGGTATCCCCGTACGAAAGCCAAGCTCTATCCATGAAATACCCCTTTATTCTTGAGACCCTTTCTCCCCATGCCATCGGGAGCCTAGACAGCACCGCGCCTGCGGCCGCGAAGGCCCGGCCCCGACTCCAGCGGCAGGCCCGGCTCTGCGCCGAGCGGCCGGCTTTGCGCCGAGCGGCCGACTATGCGCCGCCAGGGCAGTGGCCAAGGCCGCTCTCCGCCCGCGAGGCCAACGGCGCCGCCGCCCGCCCTCCCGCCGGGACGGCGGGCGGCGGCTCCGCTTCCCCTCCCCGCGCCTCCCGCCCGGGGATCGCAAGGCTCTTGGCCGGGGGCTCGCCCGGGCCCCGCGGCCGTTGTGCGACAGCCGACATCGCGGCAGCGTTTGACGCGAGCCCTCGCCAGAGCGAATGGCGCAGGCGGCACAGCTACCACCGGCGCTGCCCAAAGCCGGGGATCCGCCGCCCTCCTGCCCCGGGGCTGCGTCCCACTTCCCGCCCAGCCCCAATCGGCTTGAGTGATGAGCGCAAGCCGCCGCAGGGAGGGGGCGGGGGGGGGCGGCATACACTCGCTACGCCATTTTCGTAGTCTGTGGTGGAGCAAGGGAGGAGGGAGAGAAGCGGCGGGGGGGGTGGGGGGGAGAGGGGAGGAAATGGCTCCGCATTGGGTAAAGCGGGCTGCGGGGACGCGTGTGTAGTCCGATCCGCATGGTGCGTAGGGGTGAGTGTGGAGAGCGCGCCGGGGCTTGGCGTAGCCGTGGTTGGTGAATAGCGTATCGGCGGCGGCGGCAGGAGCTGCAGGAGGAGGAGGAGGAGGCGCCGCGGCGGTTTGGTACCGAGCGGAGAGGGAGATGCACACGGCACTCGAGTGAGGTAGCTATAAAACCCCATTTGTTTACATTCCCTCCCCCACAACCGGCCGGCGCTGCGGTGAGGGTGGCGGCCGGCCCCGGGCTGGCGGGGGGGGGTGGGGTGGGTGGGGGACCGACAGGGGTTGCGGACGAGGAGAAGGAGCCGGTGACGATCGGCAGTAACGGACACCACCTTCCCCGGGATGTGGAGCGGCATGCGGGGAACACGGCGGCGCGGCTGCCGCCGGGCCTGGGGCTGCGCGGGTGTGGGCGAGGGGGGTCGGGGGGGTGGCGGTTTGGGGGGCCGTGTGCGGCCCCCCCCCCGCCCCCGAGGCAGCGGAGCACGAGGCGCCGCCGCGGCCCTGGCGCATCCCCCCCACCTCCTTTCTTCCTCCTGCTCTTGAGTCGACCATGCGGCAGGTAAATCCTCCCCGCCCCCCCTCTCCTTTAACGAGGGGACTGGGACGTGGCGGCGGCTACGGGGCTGTAACTGCCCTGGCCGTTTTGGGCGGAGAGAGAAAAGAGGGGGGGGCGGCAGGATGCGGCGGTTGGTTGGGGGGCGGGGGGCGCCGCGGGCTCCCGCTGCGACCTGCGAGCGCGCGTGGCCAGCGCGGCGGGCGGCCCGGCCCGCTGCAGGGTGGGCTCTGTCCGGGGCGGCTTCTGTCGCCTCCCGGGTCCGGTTCGCACGTAGCGCTCCTTCGTGTCTGCTCTTCCATTTTCTTCTCGCACCCTTCCTGTTCCGAGTGCGGTTTGGGAGTGCCCCATCCCCGCGGAGCCGTCTCTGCGCGGCCACGTGGAGGCCCCGAGTGTCGGTAGAAGGTGCTGTCCCTTCCCGTTTCGCGCAGGGTGCTGCAAAGAAAGAATCGCGTACAGGGGGTGTGCGGGAGGGGGTGAGCTTCGGTGGTGTGTCTGTGAAGGACTCTCCTAGTATTTTGCCATTTTTCTTCGGGGGCAATATGGTGATGGCGGATGATGAACAAGACACACGATTGAATCTTGCTTTGGCTTGAAGTCCCTAGTTAGCGTTAACAGCTGCAGAAATAGCACTCGGGCTGTAACCGGCACATAACCTTAAACACAGGTAAGAGAGGGTCAGGAGATTTTGTCGCTGCTGTAGGATACCTTACACAGAAATAATGAGTGAAAGGAATTGATTTACTGTTCTCAACTATTTCTACTGCTTATGCTGCATCCTTTGGAAACATATACTTAACCTTGAAACTTTGGAATAAAATTGCTCTTTAAAATCTTTAGTTATCTTTGTCTTTTTTGGGGGGCTTCTGTGGAAGTGTTCATACCTGCTAGCTCTTAAATTCTTGCCTCTGAGCAAGAGTTGCCCGAGTTAGAAATAATTCTGGTTTCTAGCACTCTAAACTCTATATGTTTTTAAATAACAATCACAATTTTTTTTTATTAAGATGTCATGTCGTAATACTGAGGGAACCTGTGATATGTGAAGCCTGATACAGCATTGAGAAATGCACACTGGAAGGCCTGGTTGGTTTTCAGAAATGTGGAAGCAATTGCCATCTAGTTAGCAAAAGTAATTCCTGGGGTGTTCCAACTGGTATGTTCTAGTGTCCCTTTGGATAGTAGTAACTGATACAATGACAGAAAACTATTTCTGTACAAAACAGGTGTCCTATTAGGTTTTAAAAATTCTATTTGAACAGAGAATGCACTCCGGTTTTCCTTCACTTAAGAATGTGCTTTCCATTAGATGTGTAGGGTATTCTGTGTGGGCTGGTGAGGCATGCTAATCAACTCCAAGAATTAGACTTACTAATGGTTACTTCTGAGGCTATTATTCTGGTATGATAATGTAAAAAAAAAAAAAGGTGAAAAAGTTCTGTGGTTCCCAAGAACATTGAGTCCAGTGTGGTTCTAGACCTTCCTAACTAGATTCTTGTTCTAAAACAACTGTTAAAGTAGAATTGGTGGTATTGTCCTGCAGCGCTTCTTTTTAAACTGCTTTCAACACTTACATACTTTTGAGGAAAAAAGTATGCAGCCATGCAATCTGTTTCTAAAAGCAAATAGGGTGTGTATATAGACTGTGAATTAATTGTGTATGTTTTATGAGATTAATGGTGGGAGTTCCATATGGGAATGTGCCTTAGTGTCCACAGAAGGTGGACATAGGAAGATTGTACACAACTGCCTATCTGGAATAGGCAACATGAAAGGAGATTCTGCCTACGTAAATTTCTCCAAAACAATGAGGTTTGTTTTAATTAATATCCCTTGCTTTCATGTAGGTCTTTGTACTTTCCAGGTTGGCTTAAATAAAAACCAGGTACTAAGTTTGGAGTATGTATCCAAACAGTCATAAAATGTGCAATTATAGAAAAGCTGTGGTTTAAAATGGCACAAATACACTCACAGGCTTAGCTGTCTTGACATTTGTTTCTCCCATTACAAAAAAAAATAATCCAGTGAAATTGGATCATCAGGGTAATTCAGGCGTGTTCCAGACATCTTACCTTATGTGAAAAAGCACGGATCCTGGTGCTGACCTTCGTCCACTAGAGTGCTTGGAAAATACTCCCTTTTAATTAGTGACCTCAGACTAAGATTTATGTGACATTGTAACAATATCCATCTTGTAGAGTTGTATTGTGAAAAGTCAGCAGGAGAGTATTGAGTGCATATGGTACTTAGGCCTTAAATGTTAATAAACCATTCCTTTTGAATATTCAGCAGGAAACCTTAGTAAGATACATACTTTTTGTGTAGTTTGACTTACACAAGTAAGATAAATGTATACACATGGGAAAATGAATATATCCAACCTGGCATAGATTTTCTTTGAGTTCTTCACTAAGTAAGTCAAGCAACTGTAATTTAGATACTACATTCATAATAAATTTTCCGCAAAGCAGTGGCTGATTCAAGTAGGAAGAAACTTTAAGTAGTACCCAGATCACATGGACTTCAAGCTTGGGTGTATATAGACCCAAAGGAAGTATGTTTGGACTTGTTTGCTTTGGCTGTCCAGTTTTAATGTCGTTTGATCATGATTGTGCCTATTGTACTGGCTTTGTTATGCCTCTTTCTGTCACAGTTTTTACAGAAGTGGAAGTTTATTTGAACATATGATGGGCACTTGATAAATCAGTGATAAGATAAAACAGTCTGGATTTGGAAAGTTAAGTGTTTTCATAAGGTGGAATTACTGAATTAAAATTACACAAGCTACTTAAAAGCTAAGCTCCATGAAAGTTTTCCTGTAAGTTAAGATTCAGTCCTTAACTGTGGTGAAACTTAGTGGAAAGATTGTGGCATCTTTACAAACCGTTCTACAGAATCAGGGATGGACAGGCGTAACTGCGTGTGTCAACAATGAAAATGATACCAGAACAAGAAAACCTCATTCCATTTTCTTCACAGTTTGACTATCAACTGTCAGAACGTTTGCTATTTTATAGCATGTTATTTTATAGCGTGTTTTCAGAATTGTCAAATGAACGTATCCTGACTTTTTTCTTAACACATTTAAAAATGTCAGTAGAAGTTTCAAAGAAGGAAAGCGTAATCGCAGTCTTCTGTTCCTTGTGTAGGTATGCTTTTCACAGAATTGAGCTTTAGGTGCCCAGAGAGTTCTGTGAATACTAAGAATTCATGCCTTTCGGGAAGCAATTTCTGTTTTCCTAATGTGAAGAAAATCAGTTTAAGTTCCTGTTTTTCTATGAGAGTCCAACTTAATTTCAAGAGCAATTATTTAAAACAATTTTATCATATGAAAAGTATTCATCTTTGGGGGTGGGCTACTGAAGTTATCTTAAATGAGAACTAGTAATTTTAGCTTGCTGATAAAGGCCTGAAGTAACACCTAATGCAGAAAGAATTTAGATTGGGTTTAGGTCATTCTTAAATTGCAACTGAGATATTATTTGAAATATACCTAATAAAGCCTGGTAAGGAAATGTGTACCAATTGGGCAAAGCTAATAAAAACAAATGCTTTTTTTTAAGTTTCAAAAACTGAAATGCTGGAAACCATGTCCTGCCTACATTGTAATCTCCTAAAGGAAAGAAAGGTATGCACTGCATCAGTCCAGCTATTCATATTTTATGTACTATTGCATCAGTGCCATTTCTCCGTTTTTTTTGATGTAATAGAAAGTAAAGAGGAGTAAAGAAGTTAAAAAATAATTGTTTGAAGTCACTTGTGTTTTGTTACCTCTTGTGATAATCCAAATCCTGTACAGGTTTTAATACTCAAAAAGCTGGAAGCCAGCATGAACAACTGGGAAGATGATGGTTTCCTGATGTCGGTCTCAAAAGCTTATGAGAAGAAGGGATGCTGAAATTATATGTGGAGTGTGGTACCGATGCGGGGGGACACGGTTCATTACACTGGAAATGTTTTCATCTTCTGGGTATCAGGAGAGTATTGTGCTGCCTCATCTTCTCCCTTCCCGTTTTCCAACTTCTTTGTTGCTGCAGAGGAGGAATGACTCAGCTGTTGTCTTTTCTCTCTCAGCTGCTGATGACCTAGGAGCTTCATTCTCATCTGGCTATCACCTTTTCTATAGCTTGCTGCTTTCCAAAGCAGTAGGATGAGAGTGAAGAAAATCTGGTTTTACTAACGCAGAATTAGACTGCTACTAAAACAGATGGACCTATTACAGAATTTACACTGCATTGTCCATTGGGGAGCCTGAATGTAGGTATATTTATTTGTCTGTTACTGCTGCTCTATGAACAACGTGAACAGAGTAAGAAATATTCCTGAACAGATCTTGGAACATCAGCAAAATGAACCTAGCAAGCTGTGGATCAGTTTGCTTGTGTTTGTTAGAAATTTTTGGCAGCAAAAATTAATAAAATTAATCTCCACGTTTGTTTTTTGGGGGTTTTGTTTTTTGTTTTGCGTGTTTGGTTCTTGTTGGTTTTTTTTTTTTTTTGAAGAGCAGTCCTAAGAGAAATCGCGTTTTCACTTGTGAGGAGTATATCTAGTCTTACGATGAAGTTTGCTGTAGAAACCTCCCCCTCTTTTTCTTCTGTGTTGACAGTCACATCATCTCAGTATTAAATAAAGTATCAAGTATGTACAAAATGTGGAATATTAACTAGGGAGGAGTTAGAGCTCTATAGCTTCTGAACTGTTAAGAGGTACAGAAGATTGTATTCTGTAAGCATTCAGTTTGGTGCTTAAGTGACAAAGAGGCTTTTGTAGTCATTGATATTAGGTAGCTAAATCGATCTAGAATAGATAAAATCTGCATCATACTGGAAGTTAATGAATAACTATGATCATGTCTGAAACTCATTAATCAAGTGAAGTCTTGTAAAAGTTCCTGTGGTTAGTCTTTTTGTTAGATAAAATGCGTATGTGAGAGAAAAATTAAATTTAATTCAGATTAAAAATGTAGAAAGGAAGTTTTATGCAAGATTGCAGGATTTGCATAAAATTAGAAATGTACTCCTCAACAAAGACTTTGTGCAGTGTTTCTGCATGTAGGTTATAAAAGCTTTAGAAATAGTTTCCAGTCACAGTTCCTAGTAAAGACCACTATAATAAAACGTGAATTCCAGATAGGTGCTGTCGTACAGTTTATATATAAAGATAGATATCTCAAGATTACCTGACTTGTACCACATTCATAAAATGATCTTTGTACATTTTTATTACAGCTGCATTTTTATTACTGCAGTGTGATGATTATTAATAGACAAAAATAATACCTTGAATTTTGAAGGATAACTGTAAATGGTAATTGATTTACAGCTGGTGATTGGATATCTATAAATAGTTCCTCTTTTAACCAAGCTAATTGCTGATGATAGCATGCAGCCATACTTTGGTTGGTGTATCAAAGCAAAACAAAGGAAAAATATATGTAATCTCCAAGGTAGACTCCTCGAATAGGTGTTACTCAATGTGATTCTTGATGTGGATTTTTTTTGAGTGTATTTGTATCTTTGTTAATATTGATTTGCATTTGAAGTGGGACTGAGTAGCACTGTACCCCAGGATGACTGGTTCTAAGGTCGTTCACGATAGTAACCATATGTCATTTGTACAACTGAAAGCTGAATTTAACTCACCTTGCAAAGTAACTTATAATACCACAACTGAGTGTTTCCTATAAGGGGGAATAGCGGGCAGGTATGCATCTAAGTCTGACTAAGTCTTATTTTGCCACTGTAGGCACTACTTCATTCAGTCCAGAAGAGCTTCTTTACCGTCAAGTGGAATATCATACTGTTATGTTTTAACTGATGATTATATTACTTCTCAAGGCTCTATGCAATTTCTGTAATCCATTCCTGTAAAGAAAGACCTCTTTCCATCAGGGCTCCGCTACCTTGATAAGTACTCTCACTCCATGAAATGCAAACATCATCATTTAGGCCGTATTTATTGGCTACTTCTTTCTGCAGAACATAAAAGCATTTTATTTATTGCTGACCTAAATGTCTGCTTATAGAAGACAATATCTCAGCCTAAAAGTACAATTCTAAATTGTACTAGCTTACATTAAAACTTAAGAAATAAGCTACTTGGCTGTAGTCCAAATAATGTGGTAGTCTTGCATGGCTACGTTTTTATGCTAAATAAAATATTTCCATTTATTTGATGTCTGATAAGATACGTAAACAGAACAGACTTTCTGTCATTCCTGTTCTGAACTGCATATTGAGGCAACTGTCTAGCAGAGGTATTGTATTATATTAACAGTGCTTGAATTGTCCAGTTGCTCTGAAGACTTATACCATATATTCAGTAAATATACAGTAGTTGCAGCAGGATGTATGTACAAAATTTACCTTTTTATTGTAATATTCCCATAGCTAATTTCTTAATGCTTGTAATATATTCTAGACTTTTATTTTGTTTGCATGTTATTGAAGAAAAACAGCCTGAATTGCCTTCCATGCTAAAACTTATTTTTTTACACAGTTACTGTCTTTGTACTACAGGTAAGAGATTTAGTTTTGCAAAGTGTGTAGTCTCAATTTATGCATCTGCATCTTGCAGAGTAAGGTACAGAGTCCCAGCAGAAGTTCATTTTTAGTGGCTCTGGGCAAAAATTCTCATGCTGGCTTTTGATAATTATGTACGTTCAATAGTAGGGAGAGGAATGTGAGGGTTTTATGCTGACTCTTAAAAAAGAATGGATTAGGATGAGATGCTTTAATAAGAATGCAGCAACTATAGCAAATGATTATTACTTCTGTTTTCTACATATCAAACATTGTGGTTCAGATTAATTTCAGTAAACAGTTATGCTAGGCGATGTAAAAATACTTTCACTGTCTTTGAAGACCATACTTTGTATTCCCCATAGAAACTGCTGTTTTGTCAGTGCTAAGTGGGTGCATTTGTCTAATGAAAGAGTGTATTATTACGGTACTGTTTAGCCTTTGATGCATAGGAACACCTCTCATAGTTTAATTGTGGTATAGTTTAAGCCAAAAACCCCTTAAAATATGTGGATTTAATATTTTAATGTTCTTTTTGTTAATTGGACTATGGACAAATCAAAGTGGTGTTTTGGAATAAGACAAGGTACTGTTGAGTTCTTAAAATAGTAATAAAATTGAAAAAGGCAAATTGTCATTTTAGGGAAAATTCTGAGTTTCTACAAGTAAATTCATTTACTGGAATTTTCTCTCTTACTGTAGCTTAATTGTTAACAATAAATTCAGAATGTGGACATGAAAGGCGAAGGTTTAATTACATTTTATAAACAAAATATTCTCAAGATTGAAACACTGAGAGGAGTACATTGTTCTTCAAATAAAAGGAATGTATTATAACTACGAAAAAATACTTTTTTTCCTGAATTTTTGCCCATATCTTATCAAATATGTCATGCAGTAGTTCCAAGCAGTGATTGAATAATAGTGAAATACTGAAATGATACCTCATGTGCTCTGCTGTTTTCTGTTCTGTACATGCAGTTATGGTTTGCTTTGGTTTTACTTTTCTTGACAATAAGCAAGGTGTGATCCTTAACATTTCTACCTCACAGTCCTATTACCAGTAATATACTTTTTAAATATTACACTTAACATTATAACAGTTAAAGCTGAATACTAGAAAGTACATGTAGTTTAATCAGAAATTTATAAATAGCGAACTTAGCTTATGAGACAGGAAAATATTTTTTTGTATTTTTGCTTATTTGTTGTGCTTTGCTTTGAGGATACAGTTATGTTGGCCAAAGATAAGATACATTGTTAGCCTTGTCCAATTTCTAAAAAAAGGTATTTCAACCTTTCTTATTCAGGCATCAGGTTATGAGATTTCCCCCTATATTGAAAACTTCTCTGATCAGGGACTGTGGTATAGCATGAGCCTAGATATGGATGCCAAATACAGGTTTGAGTGTCAAATAGCCAACCTATTTATTGAAGTATTTCAACTTCTTAACCTGGCAATGAGGTGGCCTGCTAGGAGATGGCATGTTATTCTAGTGACTAGATATCATAAAAACTTCAATGACTATGAAGAGGATCAGAGGATTCACAAGAAACTGTTGTGCATCTAGAAATAAAAGTAAAGCCTCAGACTCTTTTAACAGCATACAAATGTTTAGGTATCTTCAGCTGTGGTCCACGGGAATCAAAAGTTTGTCTGTTCTCAGGATTAAACTCTCATACTGTTTTATGTTTAATGATATTTTAAACTGAGCTATTTTAGATGTTAAAATACATTTGGAGGTGTAGATGGACTGTAACTGTCTTGATTCTTAACCGGTTCTTCCAGTAGATTTTTATTTTGCTGATGTGTATCAGTTTGATAGATTTCTGTCAGTTTACCCTGGTGGTTTAAGCCATCTTCTACCACAAGTCTGTTTTGTAGTCTGTTAATTAGTTAAACATGTAATTTGAAACACAGTAGTTTTAATTGGCTTGATTTTGTAGAAAAGATGTGCAACCCTGATCACATAATGCATTTACTTTGGATAGCTTTAATATGATCACAGTCAAGTATTTTGTAATATGACTATGATGTGCTCAGCAGACTCTGGAAGGGGGTGATGTACTGTCAATTACAGTAGCAAAAGAGGAGGGAAGGAGGGAGGATATTTTTAACAGAAAATGTTCACTCCACTATCCATGGAATAATAAAGCTTTTGTTACAGAAACTCATGTTTACATTCTGTGAATCTTAAATAGTTTTGAAGTTGAACCTGTGAAATAATGGTCACAACCAACTATTGACCTTTTGATTTTAGAGGTAGAGTCCAGTTTTCATTTGGTTTCAGCTAGCACTGGCAAAGAGCATAAAACATCTTTCACAGGGAAATTTGATAACCCATAATTTCTTTCTTTTTTTTTTTTTTAAACTCTTTCTTGGACCATAGTATGACAGTAGAAACAATTTTAAATTTTAATACTGGAAGAAATCACAAGAAGTTGGTTCACTTGCTTATTAACTAAAATTGACAGGTTTCAGGTAATTGGGAGGATGTATCAAAGTAGTAGGTTCCTGATAAAAAGTGTTCTTTCTTTACAGAAATGGGTTATAGAAATTACATAGAGCCTTGAGAAGTAATAGAATCATGTAAAATGAATAAAGCCCCAATAGCAAGGGAAAACAATGAAGATGAAAGATGTCAGTGATCCAAGGAGTGATATAGGAAACATTAATGTCCTAGTGATCCCACTGAGAAGGATTGTGACCACAATAGTACTGAATCAAATCAGCAGTTAGTCCAGAAAATCCTTATAATTACAAGTATAATGAAAGGCAGAAGACATGGTGACGCTCAAGGAAAATTATAGGGGAGCATCCATATTTCAGGAGAGGTACTAGAAGAAGAATGTCACAAATTGTAGTTACTGTAAAAGCCAGGAACTGATATTAGATCAAATTATAATGCTACACAACATAGTCTAGGTTAGATACATCTAACTGTAATGTAGTTTTAGAAAAACTGGTAGCGCAGTCTCACTTTCCATAGTGTCTGTCCTTGCTTGTCTGTGTTGCTATTAGAATGTACCTGCACTTGCAAGGTGGTGGACACAGGGAAGTACATATACATAATGGTATTTTTAAGATTTCAGTTTTAGCCCATCAGTATTTTTAATTTGATTGGCTAAGGAGACATCTCTGCTTACATTTTAGATTAAGGCTCTAAGGATTCTGCTTCCTTTCCCCTTTTCTGTCTCTTAATCTTGCAGTAAGAGTAATATTGGGTATTAAATACTGTATTTTTATTCATTTGCCTCAAAGTTGTGTCCCTTCAAAGTTGCTTTAACACCTTGTTAAGAAAGGTTAGTGAGTGATTTTTGAAGCCAGTCAGTATTTGTATCAGTTTGAATGGTTGCCTCGATGATCACACAGACCTGTAATGGGTAGCCATGTAGATCTTTTAACAATAATCTTGGCTAAAATAAATGAGAGCTAGGCAAAGTCATGACTTCTGTTGAGGTCTTACTTGGAATGTGATGGACGTTACGCATTTTGGTTTAGCTGGGCATTTTCTTGGTGGATCTGCCCGTTGAAATGTGTATGACTATTTTATGTCACACGTCAGACTGGTTAAGTGTTACTTCTGAATCTGCCAAGATGTCTTTAGAACACTTTTGTCTCCCACAATTATTGAACAAAGACAGCTTTGGGAGCCCACTAACTGAAGATGTGAGTGGTTCCAGCAGTTGCCTATTTCCCAAATTTCCTTTACGCCCATAGGAAAAGAAGGCTGTGTTCTTGCCTAAGAAGAGTAGTAGTTCTCTTTGTTTGTACTCTGACAGAATGAATTTGCTAAGAAGAATTTGAATGGCATGTTGACAGAGGGCCTTACAAAAGTCTGTGATGGTCGTTCATTAATTAAATCTCCTATTTAAAAATACAGATTTGAATCAATGGTATATGTTGTCAAGTAAAAGACTTGCAACCTCTAAATTCTAGAAATGGCCTTTAATAATCATAATCCGCCAGGCGCTAATTTGGCATAGCACATGTAAAAGAAACATGCCTTAGTCCCATTTTTTAATGGGCGTTTATACTGGATCGCTTTTGTAAAAATTTTTTTTTTTTTTTTAAAGTGAGAGAAGTCATTGGCTTAATAGTAGACATGCATAATTCCTTTTTGGATTGTAGCTGTGATAGAGGGGTTTATATTGTAATAGTGTAGGAATTAAACACATATCAAAGACATGCCTTTAATGCCTTTTAACATACTGCAAGTATTTTAACATAGCGCAAGGATGAAATAGGTATAGTGATTTAAGTTATAGGAAGAATAAAAATGCTGCAACTGGTTTTAACACTTTATTGCAAACATTATTATATTCTGTGTTGAAGGGAAAGTGGGAGAAATTATTCTGAAATGGCTTTCAATAGGAAATTTGTCTACTGCTGTTTTTTCAATGTTATTTGAGTACATTTTGAGGTGGCCAGTTGTTCTATTTGTGCTATAGCCAAAATACTCTGTTAGGCTGCAGATCAACCAAATCTGTAAGCTGGTGTTGCTATCAAAAGCAAGGTTGCTCTTTTTCGTGTGGAAAAGAGTGGTGTTTGTGCAGCTGCACAGTAAACCAGATAGGAAAAGTAATCTGTCTTGAAAATAATCTTTTTTTCTTTTTCTAGGCTATTTTTCAGCAGAATCTAGTTGTACAGCTGCACAGTGAACAGATCAGCAAACAAATGTGCTGGTCTACAAAAATGGTTTTGTGGGAATGGGAATGAATGAATGAAGCAGTGGGGGAGGGCAGGAGCGCTGCTTTAAGTGCAACACCATCTTAAAATATTTGTTGAACTTCAGCCTTAGTTCTAACAAAAACATTTGCTTACTTTAAGTAGAAAAAAAAAAATAAAATGCAGGTGTAATTGGTTCATCTTTTCAAGTATTTCATTCTTACAAGCACTGGTATCTTAATAGGACCTAATTGAACAGTAGAATATTGGCACAAAATCATAACAGCTCCCTTATAAATTTTGTGCATTAATACATGTTTTATGGACTACATACAGTTTATATATGAAAGACTGAAAATTAATTCTTGGTAAGCAGGACTAATACTTACAGAACTTCCAACTGTTTTGATGTTTTTATATTTTGAGCTCCGACAAAGATCCTATACTCAACAATTTCTTAGAAAGAACTGTCCTTTTGAAGAAGGCTGCCCATTTTTTTCCCCGTTCAAAATAAAATAAATGCCCCTTTCTGGATAACTGAGCAAGTAGATTGCTACCGTATTAGTTTAGGATAATTTTCTAGTATGCTTGGGATTTGGCATTTCAAATACTTCACATTTCAGATTTTTAAAAAGTTTTCATGGTGTGTTCAGTTATGCATAAATGCTTTCTGTACTATTTAAGTCTTATCTGGTATTAACTTAGCAAATATGGCTTGGATCAATTAGTTAATGGTCTGTTCTTACAAAGTGCCCCTCCTACTGGGCTGTAGATCTTCAAATGAATGAGTTTTACTTAAATCCACAAACCTGTTTCACTGAAATTGAAGAGGGAAGAAAATACAGGAGATGGGTGAGAACTAAAGTTAGAAATTGTTAATTGTAACTTTTTAGATCTGTAGCGTGTTTTGCTACTTGTATATCCAGGAGCTAATGTCAGCTTAAGACTGATAAAACAAAATGAGATTATTATTTAATTAAATGCTTTTATGGCTTTCTTAAAGTGTCTTTCAGTAACAGCAATATATTAATTTCACATTAATAATTTTTTAAAAATAATTTAGCTTAAAAATGTGTGCTAGATTACTAAGACTTCATATATTCTGGCATTTGTTAAAAACTTGAAATTTAAGAAATAAAGAGTAGGTTCATTTGGATTTTCAGATTCCAGCCTTGTTTTTGAACTAAATATTAGTATGAAATATTGCACAGTGGCTGGAGTGGAAGTGGTGGGGGGCTGCAGGCATCTCTCCTGCATGTACTTTGGCGTAAATACCTGCAATATAAGAAAGAATTTTAATTTTCAGGAATTGTAAGAAAAACTGTCTTTATATAGTCGGTAGCTTTATTTCAAGAAATATTTCTCTCTTTTTAAAAAAATTGCCATTTCTCATAGAGCTATTACTCTGAGCAGTTCTGAATGACATGAATGACGTAAGTGCTTAACTTTTCAGTGCTGAACAGAGAGACTACCTTAGTTTGGTAAGAATATTGCTTTGTCTTTTAACACCTTTTGGCTTTCTCAGTTCTCTCTTAGCTGAAGCATGTGTTTGGTATTTTTGTTTGGTGTGAAAATTCTGGTTGCCCATGAAGTCTTGCTAAGGCACTTTAGTCATTGTGGCATTCAAGCTGAGTAATGACTTAGAGGAGTCAAAGATATTTTTTGAAGATCTCTTCTGCAGATAGAAAAAAAAGGGCAGAACATTCTTCAGAGAAAGCAAGGAAAGAAAGTTGAACAAAAAGGGAGAGAAACTAAAGTAACTTGGGAAAGGGAGAAATCCAGTGCATTTATGTTACAAGTATTTCAGGTTATTAAAATTGTTGGGAGCAGACAGGAAAAAGGATGGGGGAAGAAAGTTGGGCACTTAAAATATTCTAGTCAGCATTGTACACTGAGAAAAAATGCTGTAGTATGTGGGTTGCAAAAACTAAAATGATAGATGTGACTTTCAATTGAGTTTGAATTTTGTATGACTACATTATTTGAATCAAAGTTTCTTGTTTTAAGTAAAGCCTAACTATTGAACTAGTTTTCTAGTTTCAGTGAAGCAGTTGGTGATAAACAAACAAAAATGTCCCCCAAAATCATGCTCATATTCCAGTCTTCTCGAAAATAAAGTGCTATAAAAGAAGAACAGTTGAAATAGTAGGCATTGTGGAGAAGTTTCAGGAATCCATGGGAAATTGAATGAAAAATGCTGTTAAAAAAACTCAAAAAACAAAAAAACCCCCCACAACTTTCATCAAAGGTGCATTTAGTTTAATAGATGAAACACCATAGGCAGATGATGGTTTAGCATAGATACTGTGAGTTTTCCATGCAGAAAAGATAACTCTCTTTACTTTGACCTCAAGCCTCTGAATTAAAAACCTTGTCTATGGATATGCAATGAGTACTGCATTTAGTATGAATGATTTGCTTGCGTTGATGAATGAAGAGGGGAGTGGATGCACTTGGCAGCACTGTGTGCATTTTCTGAAATGTCAGTTGGTGTGGCAGAACTATTTACCTTATCCACTGTAAATTTACACGTTTGTTCTAACTTTGCAGCTTGCCTTAGGGTGGGGTTGTCCCACTGCCTGAGCGCGTCCTGAAAGACTTGTCTTGTTCTCGTTTGCAGTTCAAGGAAACATAGTAGGTGCTGTTATTTCCAGCTCCAGCCTGTGGGTGTTGTAGTTTCTTCCCCAACACATAGCTAGGAGATACTTTCCCTCGTGTCTCTCCCCCTTTTGGGTGCCAGACCATCACTGAGCTATGGAGGGAAGGAGGGGAGGCAGCAGGGAATCAAATGAGTGAATAAAATAAGGCAAAGGCTGACAGCAGTAATAGCCGGAATCTTTTTCAGCTTTGGTGTAGCCTTGTCCTCAGGCTTCCCTTCCATATTCTTTTGAAGGGATTTGAGAGTATTGATGTTCTTATATTGAGATCAGATATATAAAATCCTGTGCCACTGAAATGTATAGAATTTGGCCTTCAGCTTTCTGGTATTTTACACGTACGAATACTGCCTGACAGGTTAAAGATGACAGCTATTTATAATTGCCTAGAGAATAATGAAGCTTGTTTAAAAAAGAAACAAATTAATAATCAACTCTTAATAGTTGTTCTCTTTGAGACTTTCTATGATGGGTACGTTTGTTTTTTGTAAGCATCTTTGTTCTGTAACAAGAATTGCAATAGAAGATACAGAAGATGATAGAAGATTAAAAATACTGTGCTAGGGTTATTTCTATTTTAATTGAAAATAGTGAGACATCTAATTGATTTTGAAATTGGTTTGATAATGCTCAGCTCTTGTATTTCAGCAAGGAATCATGATCATAGGTTACAAATTATTTTAACCATTAGGGCGTGGAGAAGAGGTACCATTCAAAGCTAAACACCACAATTAGGGATGCATGACTGAAGTTTCAAAGTAATGTATTAGTAGTATTGTATGAGGCAGTCACATGAAAAAGATCATGAGGTTGTGAAAAGGATTATGAACATGCTTTAGTCATGAATTTCCCGGTAGAGATATTTTAGTCTGGATCGTGCTTGTTTAAATTAGGATAATTTGACTTTGCTTGTTCTGGTTTTATTACAATTATGTGGCAAAGGGGGAGAAAAGGTGTCTTACCTACAAAAGTAGTATCCTTTGAGTAACTGAATTTTACTTAAACTTGAGATGCTGTTTTCAGTACTGAGAAACTGAAGTTAAAAAGATACTGAACAACTTGCTATAGCATTACAGTATACTGCCTGTACATACCTGCTGCTGCCGTCTTCTCTGCAAACATATATATAAAGTTTGTCTTTCTCCCAGGGCTTTCATTTGTCTTCCATGTACCTTAACTGCTTATTCCAGATCCTGAACCTGCTCTTCACATTAAGTAACATTCAACATTGTAAATCCTCAGTTGATGAAAATCAGCATATTCCTATAGAAGTGTGGAGCTCTGTTGATCTGTCACCAGCCATACTCCTGATCCAGTACCTTTACTTACTGCCAGAATGTTTCTGCTTTCTGGGATGATGTAAATCTCAGAGCCCAGGTTCTCAGCCCGTGTGAGAAGGAGCATATGTTCTGTATTTAAAGGTTATGGAATGAGTTTCCAGGCAATCATACAGTCCAGTGGCTCTTAGATAAAGATTTGCAACCTGTTTCTTTCTACTCCACCAGTAATGACTCTGTACTTACCTGTTTCCTCAAAGGAGAATGGAAGAAGCTTCTGGAAGGTGCTTTGAGATGCTTTTAATGTGTCTGTACTAATCCCAGTGGTGTATTTATAAGAACATTAAGGATGCCTTAAATAGAGTCCGTGAGTGAAAAAGGCTATATGAAAATAATATCTCAGTAAATTTTGGGGATGAACTCATCATACTAAATTACTTGAAAAGGTTTGTCACAGCCCTTAAATCAGTAACTGGAATGTAGGTGATTGAACTGGAAACAAACTGCGGTCATTCCAGACTGATGATTGAACAGTTGTTTATAAAAATAAAACAGTAGTATACAATGATTACCCATTGACCTATCTGATGTCCCTGGAATCAATTTTGATGCAGATGCCTCCATTTGACAGATACTCTTCTGACCTTACATCTGTAACTGGGTCGGTATTACAGAAGAGACTTCTGCTTTTTTTTAATCTTGCAAGCGTTTGAAGCTCCAGTGAAAAGTGAATTTTCATTTTTTGTATTTCTACAGGTTAACAGGAAAAACTTTTTCCCCAGTCTTCTCTGTTAACTCATTTATTTGATATATAAAGTAAGTAAAAGGTAGCCCTTTCCTTTTTTTCCTCTGATTCCTTTTCTCTGTCAACCTGTTGCAATTATAGGAGCTTCCAAGAGGATTTTTTTTTTTTTTTTTTTGGTGCAATAATGTGGTTGCAAGTGCTTAAGCACAGAACATCAAGCTAATATTTTAGGAAATTAAAATGGGCTTTAAATGTTTGTGGTTTGCTGCAAAGCACTTTCTTGACTGATTTCAGGAAGCACATTTTAGTTAGCAGCTGGGGTGGGCCTGAGAAGGACAACTAAATTTACCATTTCTTGTCTGAAAGTAGAGTTTTAGGATGCGTTGACCATGTCGCTTGCATCTTTGTGAATGTAGGGTCAGTCGCAGCTCTAGTCAAGGTGCGCGTAAGGAGCTAAAACTGCTTTCAGTGTAAAAAGAGATGAAAGCATACTTGACCTGTTTTCCTATTACTTTACATCCTTGCATTTGCTGCAGTGTTTTGGTAGCATCTGAGCATACAGAAAGCAGGGTGGATGGAGCTCTGTCCTTATCCTTTCCCTCAGCCCTCATTTCCTTCTCGGTCATATTCTAAATTTAAGTAGTTATGTGTAAAAGCCCTATTTCTGTACTTGGTTCCTTTTTCTATTTTAATCAACTCTGTTAAACTTCAAAATAGTCGTTCAACTGTTCAGATTGATTGGGAAGCTCCATGCTCCTTTCTTCTTCTTGTCTGCTCCTTTGCTGATAGGAAGACTTGATTATCTATCTACTACATGTATCTAGCAGAACTGTAGTAAATGTTACACTTTTTATTTGGCTTGGTACCGAACAGAAAAAAATAAGTGTTGCTAGAAAACCCTGGCAGTGTTTAAATGATTATTTTTTTAAAAAAAATGTGTTTTAAAGGTTATTGTCTACCCAAACTAAGTCTCTAGAAAATAGAAGTCATAAAGTACAGTTCTTGGCTTATCTTTAGCTTTCTAGTTTGATAACATTTTTACATAAACTTGGATTTTTTTTTTCTTAAAAGTTTATAAGAATTATTCCAGTTTTATATATGCTTTTGCTAGCAGATGTAAACAAAATAAAGCTGTCATATTTTGTAAAATAGTGAATTTATTTCAACTCTGAACACAAGATAGGCTTCTGCAGTGTCTTCTTCATTACCTGATATTGAATAGTAAGTTTCTTACATTTAATACTAAATTGAAAACCACATTGTCTAGATGATATAATTTCTAAAAATCAGTACTAACTACTTTGAGCTAGTATGTCAGCATTAACAGTATTCTTTGAGTTGCATAAACTGACATTTTCCATATAACCTTATTTTTAAATTAACGTCCACATAGATCTTTGAAATCAGTAAACTCATGTAAATAAAAAGTACTAAAAATATGAACATTTAAGCGATATATTGAAGTTGGTTAATGACAACTTATTTTTAAATCACTAATTACCAATCGAAATAGGGAATTGTGCAGTGTGTGTGTTTAGTGGAGGTACTTTAGCAGCACATAAGAGAACAAATGATGTGTGGGTTTTCAACTGTATTATCTGCCTGTCATCCCCATGAGTAAGAAAATACAGTATTATTGTTTTAAAATAATTTTTATTCTATTGTAACTTGTGTTTTAACAAGATTTTTCAATGTTATAGGTTATCATAAGCATAGATGCCTCTGAAAATATACACAAAAAATGTTCTGTTATGACTGACACTAAATGCTGATCTTTTTCTTGTAACTGCCTCCTGTAAGTATGGTATGTAAGACTGCATCTCTAAAATACACAGAGCCTATCTTACTGTTGGATAAGAGAAGTACATTAATACAATTTCTGCAGTAAAAATACTGCAATTGTTATTCTGTTAATGCCAGTGTCTAAAAAAGATTTGTGAGTCATTCAAGTGGTACAAATAAGTACCAGACTGATACTCGTGTAGTACATATGTTGAGGTTGCTTTTACACCTAAGTGCTTCCCCTTGTGTTTCTTGTAGGAAACAGAGATGAAGGTACACATGCACACAAAATTTTGCATCATTTGTTTGCTGACATTTATCTTTCATCAGTGCAATCATTGCCATGAAGATGGACATGACCATGATCCTGAAAAGGAACGTGTACACTACCATAATGACTATCAGATCTCAAATGCATCCTACTTCCAGAATGCAGGAACAGAATCTATGCCGAGTAAATTTTCAACGTTGGAAGCTGAAAATGAACAAAAATACTACATTGAAAAGATTTTTGATCGTTACGGTGAAAATGGAAGATTATCTTTTTTTGGCCTGGAAAAACTGTTAATAAGCCTTGGTTTAGGAGAGGTAAAAGTAGTGATGATAAATCACGATGATATTGGCCATGATCATGTTTCTCACTTATATGCTTTAGAAGTACAGGAAGGAAAGCATTCTCATTCTCATAATCATCCTCATAGCCACTCAGATTCAGAAAACCAAACCACGATTGGTATGGCTGCAAAGAGAAATCATAAATGTGACC
Organism: Aptenodytes patagonicus; assembly: GCF_965638725.1. Taxonomy (NCBI): domain Eukaryota; kingdom Metazoa; phylum Chordata; class Aves; order Sphenisciformes; family Spheniscidae; genus Aptenodytes; species Aptenodytes patagonicus. The sequence goes on from NC_134954.1 coordinate 42,877,404, forward strand.
CTGAGAGAGACACAGTAGTGCCATCAGTAAAAGATGATGGCAAACACATTCATGACCAGAGTCGCCATCACCATCACCACCACCCTCGTCTACATCATCATGACCATAATGGTACACATCATTCTCGTAATGATTCAGTTAGTCACAGTGAACATGGAGAACAGAACCATGAACCTTCAACAGAGACAAACACAACTCAGGATCAGCCAGAAAGAAAACAGCGGAAACAGAAGAAGAAGCAAAAGAAGATCAGTGAGACTTCAGGAGATGCTACACGGGATTATGCCCCAGATCGTGATCCAGGTGATCAGTATGAGCACAATCGTGTTCATAAACATGATCACGTACATGATGCATCTCACTTGCATGTACACCATCATGAACACAGTAGTGATCGTTCTACTAGTCCTGGACATCAAGATTCCAGTTTAGGTAATGAGGATGGACACCACCATACCAGCAAGCGAGAGGCACCTCATAAGCAGATTAGTGTAAGAAAGCATGCTATTTTTTCAACACGTAGTCATAAGGATCATAATGAAGATGAACGTGATCGTGAAGAGGTGAGTATGAAATGGAGAACCGGTAAGTTCACTTTCGCTGTTGTTACATAATAATTGAAGGTGCGTACCCACAAATAACACAGAAGCACGTTTGCGACCATTGCATAATACAGGTAGCAGAGTGAAAGCGCTGAAGATCACTGACACAGTTTTGAGTTTACTTTATGGGTTTTCATTTCTGTCTGCCCATCACCCATCTCTGAGAGATCTATCTTCTTGCCTATATATCTGTATAAAGACATACTTAAAGCTTTCTGAGATACCCTGCTTACAGATGGTTTTTTTTTCCTTTCCAATATTCATGAATACTTCACACACACACCCCTTTTTTGGACTTCTTTCTAAATCTAAGATCGTTAACGTTTTTGGAAACTGCACTGAGACTCTTTCCTAAAAGAAACAGCTGCATCTTTTCAACACGCTTCTAATTTCTTTGTCCTGAGAGATTGTGAAGCAATGTATATGTAGCTTCTGTAGCACCACGCTCAGTGTAAGCTCTTCCATTTCTCCCTTCAGCATCCGTTATTTCTGCCAGGACCATAAATATACTTTCCCTTCCCCCCTACAGTTAACTAAAGAAGCAGGACATTTTGACATCATGGTTTTAAACTAGAAGTCAGGATAGGAAAGGATGGAGTGAGTGCAGAGTTTGAACTTTTAAACTGAATTAAAAAGTGAAACTCCAAACAGAAGGTTGGTGGTAAAGAGCAGTGTTAGAAAACCTATTTTGGATTTATGTTCTTCCACTCCTTTCCTGTTGCTCTTTCTTCATTGCTTGTACTGTGTAATGGTAAAGAATATGGAAACTCATTTTCATTGACGTTTATCAAAAATTATACAGGTGTTTGGAGACTGAGTTTGTAGTGCAGATATTTTTACTGTTTCTTTCCCCTCATAAACCACTTAGGTCAGCTTAGACGTGTTTTAGCACTGGTGGAATGTTGTGGCCAGAGTCTCTACTTTCTGTTTGTGTTCTCAAATTATATGCTAAATTTTCCATAATTGTAGTTTTTTAATGAAATAGTTGCTTTCATATTTAATTTGTTTGTATAATTTGCTTGCAGTGCTTAAATGTTACCCAGCTGCTACGGTACTATGGTCTGGAAACCAGCTCTCCAATATCTCCTGAATTGTTTGTATACATGTGTCCTGCTTTGCTATACCAGATTGAGAGAAGGCTTTGTATTGTACATTATGATGAGCTTGAAGATTTTATGAAAAGTAAAAATGCATCAATTGAGAATAAAGATAAAACAGGTGCATCAGGTAGGTGTGTAACATCTAAAGCCTTCAAAACTATTTTGCATTGCAAATATTAACTCCAGAGTTTGAAACATTATACAACTTAGCATTGACTGTAGAGTAAAGGAATGTTTGAAATTTAACATATTTACTAGAAGAAATTTGAAACAGCATGCTCCTTTAAGTCAGGAGACATAGCATCCTGTTTGGTGGTATAATAGCTTCTCCTAAGTAACAGCGGCTCAGGGAGGCATACCTTTCCTTCTTGTACCTTTTTATGCTTTTTCATTATTTTCACATTTTATTTTATGTTTGCTTATTTTTATTTCTTTTTTTGCCTTCTATCATTGAGGCCTAACATTCTATCATTGGGCCTATGGCCCAGGCTTTTTGGCCTGGATTCTTCCCACATATCTTTAGACGTTGAACTCTTCTTGTAGTAGGAATATAGGCAAGGTACAGAATCTTTGGAGACAGAAGGACCTCTAGGGATGAGCAAGTCCACCCACAGTTTGGATTATTTCCATCATTTAAAATGTTATTTCTTTTTCTCTTAGTGTGACTGAGGTGGTCCGTATGTTTATCTCAAAGTCGGAAAGTTGCAGTGTTACTTTGGCACAAATTTTCTTAATAAATTTGACTTGGATGTATTCACTCAGGAATAGAGAACAGCACCTTCATCACAGTTCGTTCACTGGAAAATATGATTTCAGGTGTTACCGTTTTTATATTCTAGCAGTGATGCAAATTTGTAGAATAGACATCCAGAATTTTTTGTGAACTTAAGCATGATACAAGAGCATTTAAAGTGCCATTTCTGACAGCAGTTCCCTTTTTGGACTTCCAACGTCAGTTATTCTATACTATTCCTCTCTTAAGCATATGAGAAGTACTCAATCAAAATCCTCTGTTGCAGGTTTTTTTTGTGTGTGTGCCTTGAGTAAAAATCAGTAGACTTTTTTTTTCTTTTTACCATAGTTCTAGGCTAAAAATATTTTTGCTATTGTTACAGCAGTTACTTTAAGGGCAGCATCCATTGTTGTGATTTCATAACTGAGTATACTTTTAAAATACATGTTTACTACTGCTGTCTTTCATAAATTATAATGGAACTGTTGACAGATGTTTAGCTGTGGTGAAATATTAAAAGTGTAAAAAATCTTGGCTACGATGTCCATGTTTTGAAAATAAAAATATTGGTAATTGCGAATATTGATTAGTATGTCGATGCTTATTAGCATCGTTAGAAATAAAGCCTGAAGTAACTACATTCTCATATATATTAATAACTGTTGGTAGGAATGCATTGCTGGTAATCTTAACAATGCTGGAGTCATTAAAATAATTAACTTGTTATACATAAATCTCCTATAGTGACACAGCTACTATCTTGTTAACTCTTCAAAGATTGCTGTAAACCAAATATACTGTGTGTTTTATATGGCAGCAAATTGTGGGGTAGTCTCATTGTAGTAAGAGTTGACCCCTGCCTTATTACCAGGAGGATTTGTGGAGTAGCTGTAAGCATTTTCTGCCAATTAAAATGTTGAAACCACGTACAAAACTGTCATGTTTCACGTGCTTTGAACCAGTTTAATTAGAAAGTTTCTACAGATGAGTGCTTCTTTTTAAAAGAATGCATTTCTTTCTCTGTAATGAGTAAGGGAGTTGATGAATAACTCAGCTTGAAGACCTTTAAGATTTTAAGAGACTTAATTTGCAAAATTAGTGAAGCTTATCATGAACATTTAACATGTTTTACGGCATCTGATATCACATTTGCCAGTTAATTGTAAAAAAATTGGGTTTTAACTTACTGATTTGGCTCTGAAAACAAACAGTAGCCTCTAAAACAGGTCGACTTGATGAGATAATGATAAATCATTCTTCGTAACAATTTCCTGTATATTCTTGTGTTAACTACAGTGAGACTTCAGTTGATGTAATAATCATTTTCCCTTCTTAAGTAAGGAAGTGAATCACAAAATAACAAATCTTAACTGGTATATGGGGATTGTGGGAGGTGTAGGACGAATGTTAGTCATAGAGTAACTTAACCTGCAAGTTGTAGGATTCTACTAAAATGAAAATGTGTGCTTACCCGAGCTAATGTAAACGTTTTTAGATAGAAATATTTGCTAAAGTTAGGAGGATACAGACATTTTTAAACACTAGCTTTCTGTGGTTTTCTTTAGTTTTAATTAAAGCTTTCAAAAAAACTTAATAGACCAGTGCTGCTTCTGTTCATTGATACTGACCTGTAAGGTTTCCATTAGTTATGATAATGCCATTTTCTAAAGCAAAGTAATTTAATTAACTGATGACCAAAAACGTATGAAGCCATGTTGGGTTTTCTTCCTGTAATTTACAGATAGTTCTGTAACATCTTCTAGTTGAGAATTTGCAAGGGCTTATACATACAACTGAGCTTTCGCAGTGTACCTATTGGAAGAGGTGGCATTGGTATCGTTGAGGTCTCCTAAACAACTTAACTTAAAAGGAAAGGTGCACCCTGCTATGAATCAAGCTAATAGAAGTGATACAAGTAAACAGTGAGCGATTTTTTTTAAAGATGGAGATCAGTTAGAGCTGTCGATTAAAAGTATTTCAGATCAGATGTATCTTGTAAATCTGCCTGTGCAGATGCCAGTGTTCCCTGGAGCTTACGTTCCCTGAACCCAGGAAGGCTTTGCTTCAGTGGAGTCTTTCTGTTAGCTTGCTTTCTTGTTCAAGCTTGCAGATAGCTAACTATTCGCAGCCTTCCAAGGAGTCTACCTTACTACCCTTTTAGTCTGTTTTAATTTACAGATAGCTGTCCAAATCCGGTGCAAGCAGCTGTCTTTTGTTTGCTACCCACTGTTTGAACAGAGGTCCCTTACTGAAGAAATCGTTCAGTCACCTCCCTCTTGTTTTTCTCCACAGAAATATTTTATAAGCCAGTGCATAACAACTTCACCTCACTGACCAAGCTTTATACAGTATTCCTAGGAGTGTTATACACTGAGATCTTTTATAACTTAAGAGCTCTTGCAGTGTTCATAATATTGCGTATTAGTTCCACTTCCATAATATTTTAGTGTTTTGAACACTACAGTTGAATGAAATCCTTCAACAAAATTTTGTGTCAGAATTTTGTCATAAGTCTTCCTTAGTAGTCCTTTTTATATGAGGAGTGTTTGTACATATATGTAACTGTGGGGTCATGCACAGCTTTTGTATATATTTTTTATCTTTGACTTGACAGCAACATTTTGCTGATAATTTTGGTTCCGTAGCATTTTTTAAGGGTTTAAACAGAAACAGAAGCTGATGACCAAGATCTGAGAGATGCACAGATTCCATATTCTAATTCTCATGTGCCTCACTGTAATCATGGTCCCATGTTTAGATACTGTATCATTCATAAGAGTACGTAAGCCCTTCAGAGATACGTTTGCCAAATCTATGCTATGATACGTGAAACTTAAACCAGTTTGCGTAATCTCCTTTCCATTTTTCCCCATGTAAGGCTGTTGGTCATTTAACCTGGCACTTAACGTCATAATGTCTGTGTCCAGATTGGAGATCCAATGTCCTGCCAAACGGCTGTGTAATTCTTATTTGGGCTACTTGTGCATGCACGCGTGATTCGTATTGAATTACAAGTCCATGTATGCTGTTTCTTTCAGCAGAGCCTGTTAATCCTGAGTACATGATTGAAGTGCTCTGGGGATGAATCAAGGCTATGTAGTGGCAGTATTTTGGTCAGCAGGGTCTTGCTTCCACTCTAGACCTATTTTTGTATTTCCATTTTCCAATTTCTGTTTTTTAGTTCCTCATCTGATGGCAGTCTGCCTTTTCACCGACTCTCTGTTTTCCTCTCGGTATCAATGTGCATTTCGGTGTACGCTGCATACTTTCTAAAGCTTTTTCCAATCAGTTTCTCCTGGTGGGTGTGCTCTGGAACCCTTTGCATTTGAATTGGATTGCTTCCTTTTCTGCACTGTTGTGGAATGACAGCTACAGACATCGTAAGAATGACTATCCCAAAATAAAATGTAAAACAGCAGATGATGTAAGTTTTGGTGTTGAACCAGACCAGGCCTGCATTAGCCGCAGTTCTAGTGGCAAAGTCTTGTCAAATCTGACCTGTAGCATTTTTGGTACAGATAGAATTCTTGGGACATTTGACTGCTAAATGATAAAATCCATTGAGCAGCTACAACATATTCATTCCTCCTCTCTTTTCTTCTCCCCCCATCCCCCCCGTTTCCCAGGATGGTTTCCCCCACTTGATAAAAAAATGAGTGGACCTTCACAGATGTAAGGAAAGTCAGATCATGCACCAAAGTATGGAGATGCTAATGATTTTAAATCAGGAGTTGTTAACTTTCATTAAAGTTGGCAAACTGTGTAGACATTTTTGATTAAGAATGAAGCTAGGAAAAAACCTGGAAAAACCTGAAGCATTTAGGCTAAAACTTAAAATAAATAAAAGTTCAGATTGAGGAAATCATGTTCATAAAAGATCTCAGCCCAAACAGTTAATGTTTGTAAAATAGGAGCACCGACTATTCCTGTCTTTGGGACCGTGAACCTTTTGAACTGTATTGTTGGAATTAAACAGTTTTTACTTACTGTTCTTTGAAGTTTCTGTGATGCGAAGAAACAAGAGAAGTGATAGAGAAGCAGAGAGAGAGGAAAAAAAACCCAACAGTTTTTAATTCTTAGCCTGACTGATGACTTAACAAAGTAGAAGAAAAAAAATATTTTATTAGGGCGAGATGCTGACTGCAAGAGCCATGCTTCTTTCCTTATAGGATCTGTTTCTTGTGTAATTCCTCTTTTCCCATGTCATGTAGAAATTTGCACGTTTTCCCTAATTAACAGGATTATGTTGAGTGTACCATATCCCATTATCACCTTTTCTTCTAATGACAGCAACAGAGGTTCTCAGAAAAAAATATATGCTGCTTTTTGTTGGTAACAAGTTGCTTTCAGCTCTTCAAGTTCTTATTACAGCATTTGATTTTAAAGTTCCTCTGTCAAAGGTTGAGTCTTACTTACTTCTCATAAATAAAAATGCATGTTTCAAAGCACCAGGTGAAGAGCATGGTGCCTAACTGAACATGTTCCTCCTAACAGAGGAGGAGAGAGATTGATTCCAGTTAAATTTTGCATCAGAATCATGTTAAAAACAAATGTTAAATATGAATTAGTGCTCGTAGAGCCCTAGTAAGTTAAGTAGCGGAGATGTTTTTGTTCCAACAGGAAATCTTTTGCTTTTTGTGTTTCATTAAGGGCTATGGAGCTAAGCCTGGAACTTACAATCAGGAAGAACGCTGGGCTTTTTTTAGCTGATTCTTCTGATGTCTTTCACTATATTGTACTGTACTGTCAATAAGCCTGTGTATTTTTTGCTGTGGAATTCAGTACTGCCTTCATATTTTTCAGCACCTTTTGAATGAACAATCACACAATTTAGGTTAAAGGAAAGTCACCTTCTTAAGAGATAGTTGAAAGTCATTAATCAGTCTTAAAAGTTTTACAAGTATTGTTCTGATAACCTTTCTGTATTCGTTTCTTCCCACAGCCTGGTTTTGTGGTATCATCTCTATCACCGTCATTAGCCTGCTTTCCTTGCTAGGTGTGATCTTGATTCCCATCATTAACCAATGGTGCTTCAAATTTCTTCTAACTTTCTTGGTAGCTCTGGCTGTAGGAACAATGAGTGGAGATGCACTACTCCATCTGTTGCCACATGTAAGCATTGTTTCCTTACCTTTTATTCTTAATTGTAACTGTATATAGAATTTTCAAAGAATTGCTTGACAAGTATCAACAAATAAATGTTCACTGATGCAGAGGTAGATTGACTTGACTATGAGGGACATCCTGAAACAATGTTTGAGACTTTCTGTTAACAAAAAGAAAGGAAATGTGTGTTTCTTGAAAGGGGGGGAGGGGGGAGAAAAAAAGTAGTTGTGTATTCATAGTTTAACTTCTGTCACAGTATTTTAAAATACCTAATGAGACCAACAAGAGTATTTTAAATTTAGCAGTATTACTGTCTCTTGTCTGCCGATACTTGTGTATCAGTACCACCTAAAAGTATTTTGGGGGATTAACCTTCCTGGTTACTAGTTTTTGGGGAGAAAGTAACCTCTGACTTACTGAATCAAGAAATTGTCCGAGTTCCTGGGAAGGTAAGCAGTTTTTAATTTGTGACGGTATACTGTAATTCTTAGAAGGGGAAATGTTTTCTAAAATTTTGTTACCGTAATTCTTTTAGCAAAAAGAGTAATGTTTACATGTTTTCTTTGTGTAAATTTTAACACAAATTTTTGGTCATGTATTTTTTTTGCAAGTTTATATTTCAGATCAGAATTAAGTCTGTAATTGACTGTCATAGTTAAAAAAAAATCATGAGGTTTGGTCGCTAATGGGAGTGTAGGAATGGTAATTCCTTGTGACATTTCTGAGTGTTAGTCTCATTATCTTTAGCATTGTGACAGAAAAAAGGTGAAGCTAGATTATATCCCCCTCTCCCCTAAAAATTTCCCAGAGAGATATTTTTTTATTGATTAGGGCAATGAATAGTCTAATGAAAAATTTCAATGGTAAAATGTGTTTGTATTAAAAAAAAAAAAAAAACCAAACCAAAAAAAACAACCAAACAACGCACAACCCAACTTTTAAAGTCTTTTTATGCTGCTTTTCTGGCAAGGTTACATGTTTTGTCATCTGAGCTCGGAGCTGTTTCAGTCTCCTGATTGCACCAGTTCATGCTGTGTTACTGTTTTCTCTCCTAATAGTCACATGGAGGCCACAACCACAGTCACCACCATGGCCAGGGTCATGTTCATGAACACAAGCGGTCTCATCGACATGCCCACGGACATGGAGTACGGACTGAAGGCTTTCTAGAAGAAAATGATCCAGTGCTGAAAGGTCTTGTGGCACTTGGAGGCATTTATGTTTTGTTCATCATTGAACATTGTATAAGAATGTACAAGCATTACAATAAACAAAAGGTACGCACTAAAATTGCATGCTATTTTAAAATGTTACCTGAACTTATCTTCCGAGTGTTGAGGAATTGTCTGTGTGATGATGCATTATTCTGTGAACATGAACAAGTGCTGCTAATCTGCATTCTGTTTGATTTTATGTGAGGAAACCCTTTTCTAAAAGAGGTTGCTTTTCTTAACAAGGTAGTTTGGGAAGACAAAGTAGAAATTTGATGGGGGAGGTTGCAGCTTTTTGGCCAGGTATATTTGGAGGTAGATCTAGGTAGAAGAGATTACAGCTCTTTCTCTAAAGCGCCATGATCTTTTTGCAAAAATATGAAAGGCAGTATGTGAGAAAGAATTGGAAATAGAGCCAGACAATTGTCAATTTACAAGAAATTTAACTGTATACTATTAGCTAACGATGCTAGTGTAACAGAGGTATTCAGTTTTCCACATGAGAAAATGCCAAAATTTGCAGACCTCCTGCTTTCTAGAAATTGCCAATCAAATTTTAACTTGTTTCCCTGAAAATGATTGGATTTTTAGGGCTGGGAGCATGCTGTATTCATGATGGTGGTATGAAAAGAGAGCGAGTACCTCGGGGGGAGTATGACAGTGGGTAGAAATTCAAGCCACCAAAGAGCCATATTCTTTCAACAGTCATTATAAATACACTTTTTACTTCTGTCTCCATCATTCAACTTCGAGGAGAAAATGATTTTGGTGAAACTATTAATTGCTTCTCCCAAAATGAGTGGGAAAAATAAGAAGTTCTCCGTTTCATGTCAGACTTGCTGCCTCAGCTGGACAGGCAGCACAAGATTTTCCGTGTTGGAGGAGGCATTTCTTAGATCTCCTGATAAAGAGAGAGAAGCTGTCACATTGAGCATCTCTTCTTTGAGATTAATTAAATAATTTAAATCCCCTAGGCTGCTTTGGCCAATCTATGATCTCTGTTGTATGGGCTGCAGACGGGAAAGTAGCAAGCTTTTCTCTGAAGGAACATACAAGGAAGTTATAGGAGTATAAAACTTCAAAGTTGAACAAAACAGAGGAGCTGTTCTTGCTGCATGCTTGCTTTCTTGAGCCAATATAACTCTTCTACATACATGCGTTTCTGGGCTGTTAGAGCAATCCTTGTCATAATGTGCTCTGTTACTGAAGTGAAGTATTGTCTGTGTGTGTGTGTTTGTGAGTGAGTGATATTCTGTGGTAGGTAGCTAAGAATTTCCACTGGGATAGATATCGTTGCTGAGCCTTACAAAGATTAATATTCTGTAGTCACATACTTCCGTTAGGCATATTAAGAGAGAGTAACTTAGTCTATTTTGAAGAGATTTTTTGACAACATTTCAGTTTCTTTTATTTCCATCAATGTCCTTTTACAAACCAGATGTTACCTGTTTCCTGTTGCAGAGTAAGCAGAAATGGTGCAAGAAAAAACAGACTGAAGAATCACCAATTGGAAGGAAACTTTCTGATCACAAATTAAATAATAGACCAGATGCTGACTGGCTTCAGCTCAAACCCCTTGCAGGTAGTTTCAGAATTTTCTGATTACGAGATTCAAAGTATTGGCATGTAACCTATGGCATGTAGCATGTAACCTCTTGTACAGTTTTGCTGCTATTATGCAAATCATGGTTAATAAGACTTAATAGGCTTTCCCTATTAAATCTTTTTTTATTTTCTTTTCCTTAGATCTGAGAGCACTCTGAACACTTCCTAATGTGCCATACAAATGGTTCTCAGACTTCTGAAGCAGTCAGGTTTTGGGTGGCTGTGGTTCTTTGGGGTTTTTTTTATTTGTTTGGTTTGGGGGTGTTTTTTTTGGTTAAGTTGTGCCTGACTAGCTCAGCCCTGGCAAGAATTAGATCAAAAATGAACACACACAACCTGAAAGGGGATATCTGTTACACTTTGAAGATTCCAGCCTCTGACCCATTATAGTTTGGCTGAAAAGGCTAAACAAAATTAATTTCTTTTCATGAATACCACCAAGTATCCTGAATGTTCCTCAGGTATCCAAAACAACTTTCACGTACTGTTCCTTCATGACAGTCTGAATGCTCATGCACTATGTACCCAGAAGGAATGCCATAGCACCCTTCTTGAAGGGGTGAGGGAAGGGCTTTGCTTTATAAACTTCCCTTTTTGTTGGCTGCATGGCTGCTGAATTCATTTGTTGATGAAGAATCCATAGCCTATATTTAGACAAAGGCAATTCTGTTAATTTGAATGGTTTGTAGAAGGGAGAGTTAGGACTGTAGCCTTCTCCACTCAAACAACTTAAAATGGGATGTGGGACACTGACATGTAACATAGAAAGACTTTCAGTTGTGAGGATGGTGGTACATATATTTGAAATGTCTTCATTTCCTTTTAATGGGCGATCAGAGGAATTTTGCTTGTGATAACATGGAGTACGCACTGGTTTTGTAACACTGTTCCTCTGAAAGCGCACTCTTCTGATCAGTAACTCATTCATGCTACAGGCACTGGAAGCTTATGCTGAATTTGAATTTTGAACTGGAGTGCCACTATCACTGACCTGAATGGCCATTCCATTTCTTTTTAAACAGCCTCCAAATGATGTTTAAGAGCCTGTTTATCTAGAACTCATTGTCTGCTGCTTAGGTACTCTGTGCCTGTTTTTTTAATTCTGCTTACTGTTTGCTTATTTTTGACTCTGAAATATTTTTGTTGAATTATTGTGAGTTAGTAACTTCATTGTCCAGAACTGCTTTTTTTCCACAACTGGTTTTGTTTCCTGGAGCATAGATTGCCAGTTTCATTTATTTATTAATACTTAGAAATATTAGTAGACTTACAATTCATGCACGTATGCCTTCTGCATTGTTTTCACTTTGTATTTCTTTGTAGAAATGGCTTTGATTGCTAGCAGGCTAATGAGCTACGTTGAAGGAGCTCACTGTATGACACAAGTGTCTGACACAAAAATGCATGCAATACAGAAACTATTTAAAGATCTGTTGTATCAGTGGCAGATCCTGGTATGCTTCAGTGAAGGCTAAGTTGTGACCTGTGTGGGCATGCATAGAGGGTGGCCAGTTAAGGTTTCCTGAACCATTCAGGTTCCATCTACAGCATATAAGACATTATTATCATTCTGGCAACTTTCCTTTTCCAATGTTGAACCATAAACTTCGTCAGTAGCAAAATTACAGATACAAGCCTAGGATGGGCTAAAACTGACTTTGTGTGCTATGGATACAGTGCTGTTGCCTTGTAGTGGAGACTTCTATATGCTGTACATGCAAATTCGCAAAAAAACGGGGCAGTGAGAAATACGGTTTTTTGGCTGAATGTTGACAACAAAGTTACTAGATTGGGATGCATTAAAATACTTTTTTTGCTTTTGCAAAGCAGTTAAATTCTTAGCTCAGTGATGCAGTAGTTGCTGGTAGTATTTTAAATAAAAACTAATGCAGTGTCTCTCCCAACTGGCTTCAATGTAGGAGCAGACGACTCAGTTTTATCCGAAGACCGACTCAATGAAACTGAACTAACTGATTTAGATGGCCAGCTGGAGTCCCCTCCCAAAAACTTCTTGTCCGTAGAAGAGGACAATAACATGCACCATCCTCACAATGATGTCTCACATGCAGCTCAAGAGCATGATCTTCATGATTCGGAGTATGACGGCCATGGCGAAGATAAAATGATAGCTAGAAAACACAGTCACCACTGGCATCACAAACATTCCCATCATTCCCATGGCCACTGTCATTCTGGAAAAGACCTGAAAGATACTGGGATAGCTAATATTGCTTGGATGGTAATTATGGGAGATGGCATTCACAACTTTAGTGATGGCTTAGCAATCGGTAAGCAAAAGCACTGAGTATTTCTCAACAGTTTCTTCTTACCTTTGGTAACTTTGGTAATATTTTACTTATCAGTGATCACAGGTAAGGCTTCCAGTTAGCTCCTGTGGTTACTGGCATTGTTTGATCTCCTTCAGAGCAGAAATTAAAAGGCCATCAATTGTAATAGTCTTCCCTTTGTTAATATTCTGTGACTATTTCCACCAAGATTACTGTATCGATATTAGCGACAGTAGCAATCTCTGCCAAATAAGGATAGGTGCGGACAAATCTCTGTATGAAAAGTGGAGCACATGTAATGCACATTTGTTGTTTGGGTCTTAGTATTTGCCTTCGAATAATAAATAAGTTCCTTTCAGTCTTATTTATAATGATATTTATGTATAATAATAATACTATTTCTACTATTAATACATAGAATTATACAGTACTTGTAAATAATAAATGTACTATGAGTCAGGTTACTGAAATAATAATTTTAAAAAAGTACTACTAAGGATAACTTAATTTGTTTGAGCAAAGTATTGTTTTGGCTTATGGTCAGTATAGATTTATTTCTAGCCAAATGTAGAAGAAATTGAAGTACCAAACAGATTTTATTAGATTTAATAAATCAACTTTGATTCACATAAACCTCTAAATGTGATTTGAACTGTAAAACACATTAATTTGAATATATGTCATACAAGTCAAAATGATGGTGAGAGTACTGAAGTTGCGTACTTTTAATTTTTTACTAAGGTAGCTACTAAGAGTACACAGGGTTCTGATCTACTAGCAGAAGGAACGTACCCATTTTGAAGGATGGGGGAGGAGCTACTTATTAGGGTCTGGAGTTAACAATGGAATCTACTACAGTTTCTCCACTTTCTCCAAACAATTTCTAAAGAAACTAAACTCCATAAAAATTAACTTTTTGCTTCATTTTCACGTTAAACAGGTAAGGCATTTAGACAGTGGCTTCTAAGGCCAAAAAGGACCACTGCGCCATCTGTTGAGAGCTTCACTGTACTGAAACTCCATTTCTAAATATTCCTGTGTCAAGCCCAAACAGCTGATTCCTTGGTAAAATGTCGATTTTAGAAAAGCATGTTCATCTCTTTAATATACCAAGTTATGAGGCATCCAGAGGAAAGTTAAATTTCCTCTGTCTTCAGATTGTGTCTTCTCCTTCTACTTTATTTTGCCTGTTTTGACTGCTCACCACAGGCTCTTCTTTTACCTTTCTCTGCTACAGTACAGAAATCTAATAGCAGTTTTCTCATCTCAGAATTATTTAAGGTATGAACTTAAAGTTGATTGAATCAAATTAGCTTACACAAAAGTTGCTGAAAGAGGTTCATGCCAATGTTTTTCTCATTATTATTTTCCAGATCTGGCTTATTAATGTTGCTGATATGCACTCTACAAATAAGCATAAAGGAAATAATAGAGAGGTTATGGGTTAAATACTAGTTTGGATTTCCAACCTGGAAAGGAGAGAGCTAGACTGTTGCTCATGTGCATTCTTAACTGTCCTGATGTACTTAAAAGTTCCTAAAAATGTAAAAGTGGTGCTATTTTTTAGCTTGTTGCCTTTATGTGTCTGTTTTGCTCAGTTGTGTTCTCCTCTCCTAGGATTTGTCTTTCAGATAAACAGAGTAATAAAGTATGCAGTGGTAACGCACATCCAGGATACTTCCAGTATTTTCAGTTTATATACAGACAGGGGACAGACACAATTTAAAAATACGAGAGCGTGCATTCTAACAGAAGGGTGTCATCTCTGGAAAGTCTGTTGATAAAATTTTCTGACTTGAAAACAGTAAAATATCATTTGAACCTTTTTTTTTTCCCCTAGGAGCAGCTTTTAGTGCTGGACTGACAGGAGGAATTAGTACATCTATAGCAGTATTTTGTCATGAGCTACCCCATGAATTAGGTAACTAATTATATGAACTCAATGTGTTCAGTCTCTTCATCTGTACAAAATACCTATCTGAAAGCTGTTGTGATACTCATCCTGATAAGCATAATGCAATGGAGATGCTGCAAGGGTGACCAGAACTTCAGAGAGTAATGGAGCAATATTGTTTCAGAGTACATAATGAGAATATTAATACAGGATTATTTTGGCGGGTATCTAGTTACAGCAGTTCTGTAAGCTTTTTTTAACATGTTTTAAAAATGTTCTTAGGAGCATACGGTTTACGTTTTGGTGTTATACCTCTGCATTTTATAGAGTGTTTCACACTACCTGTGTGATGTTGTTGCACACAAAGTTAAGTAAAGTTACGTAAGTAAACATAAGTTTACGTAAGTAGAATTCTTTGTGGAGATCTTCAGAAGATGCTTTGTACCGATTGTTGCTGAGTCCAGTAGGTGTGGATGACTATTTAGGGTAAAGCCTGTAGGCATTGTTGCCAGTGCCATTGATTCTTTTCCCCAGTTGAAGCATTTCTTCTTGGGGTTAGCTAACCATGATGAAACCTGTTGTTTTCCTGTGAGCCGTAAGGCACATTGCATGAAATTTTAGTGCACCCTAAGACTTAGAGAAGAGCAGCTAGAGAGAGGAGGAGTCATCTTTTTTGCCAGTAATGTGAAATTGTGCTAGATTAAACTGTGTATGTACTCACAGCTTGCTTACTTGATGAGCTGCTAGCTCTGAATGATCAAAAGTAAGGTAAAACAAGTACTTCAAAAACCCTTAGAGGTGATGAGTGAAAGCATTTTATATAGGCAGATACTAAGTATAAGGTAAGTAATGGGCACAGATGGGAAATAATAGAGCAGATGTTCATGGTTTGACAATGGTGCTATACGATCGTTAGTTAAGTGAAGCTGCTGCAGTAAATAAAGGATTGCAATATATATTGGTGTGCTTATAACTTGCTAGGTTAATGTGATTAAATTAATCTTGTTTAAGAAGTGAGTAGTTCACTGTACATATTTTTTGTTTTGATTCTAGGTTTTGATTCTAGATCGAGCGATTAATTTCTAGCATATCTGACATGAGTATATTAATTACCCTCATGACTGCATATCATCTTTCACTCCTCATGTTCACAAGAGTTCAGTTTGAAGGGAATAAAACTATATCAGAGCTGATCACAAGACGAAAATTTAGATCTTTATAGAACATGTACCTCTATCGGCAATTTTAGCAGAGCTGTCCTGAATTCAAACTAAAACAGGTTAACCTGGCATGTCTTAAACTAGCAAACTGATTTAGCATGGATGTGAAGTCATTCTTTCTGAATGTAACTCTTCCTTTTCCTAGTGCTATATTTCTCAAATTCATTGTCACCTTCTGTGGGGACTAATGCCTCATTATCCTCCTCTTGAATTTGCAGAATGAGGTGTATATAGCTAGGAGGAATTTTCACAGGTACTGATCAAAACTAAGCCTCTGTTTTTATGTGCCGTGAAGAACTTCAGTGAAGCAAAGGCAAGTCTGTATGCACAGACTCCTCTGTGGGAGGACCAGATCTAGACTCCTCCATTTACCTTTAACCATTAATCACTATTACCTTTGTGATAATCAGCGTGATGAATAGGCACCTTTAAATCATATTTTAATCAAGGGATTGCTGCACATAAATACAGTTCTTATAAGAGTTGTCATATCCTGTTGCCCAGTCTTCCTTTGAGCCTCTGTAGCAGCATTTTTACTTTGGGAATGCCTTGGATCGGTGAGATAGTAAATGTAGGCTAATTTATCTACGTACTCTCCTGAGAAGCATTGATACTAAACCCCTCTGTTCTGTCTCCATTTTAGGTGACTTTGCTGTGCTTCTTAAAGCAGGTATGACAGTAAAGCAAGCTATTGTGTACAACCTCCTGTCTGCCATGATGGCTTACATAGGGATGCTGATAGGCACAGCGGTGGGACAGTATGCTAATAACATCACCTTGTGGATCTTTGCAATCACTGCAGGCATGTTCCTCTATGTGGCATTGGTTGACATGGTAAGATTGTTATGATTCTGTGTCATTTTTGCATTCCATGCATAAAACCTAGGACTTGAAATGGCACCTACGACAGAACTTTTTTGTTACAACACATAAAATATCTGTAGATATTATTATATTATATCACTATTATATATAATAGTATAATAATATTGTAATATTATATTATTGATATTATATAATATTAATATTATAATACTGTCTGTAGACAGTAGATGGCTGTTTCTGTTCTATGATTTTTTTTAAAATGTTGCAGATACTTTGAGAGTTGTAGTGAAGTTTTACAGTTGCTTGCCTGTTTGGGTTTCTGCTACCAAAGTCTGCCAGCGACTCCTGTTAAAATACAAAAACTACAGGGGGGCTGGGAAAGACACTCACACTTCCCACTAATGAAAATAGGATGATTCTCTGTTTTGTGGATGGGGCATTAGATGCTGGAGTTCGATCCAGTATTTAGAATTGTTCTTCACTAAAATTTAATCTTCATATATTTGATTCTGGAAAGCTTAGTCTGAACCCTTAGCATGAACAGCTGGTAATACATACCTCTTGTCGTGATTAGCTTTTTAAAAAATCATCTGGTGGAAGAATGCTGCTGCTTCAAGGACTTAGCTATAGGTACATTATATTTAGTGTGGGTACACCATAGATCCAGATCCTTCAGGCAGTAATGCACTTGTGCACATGGTATCAGTCCATATTCAATCCTGGTTTCTCTCCTAAGCAGCTTCGGAGCTGCATTTAAATATGCCAATTTTCCCACTTCTTGTCTTTCCCAAGGCCAGTGATGATGAAATCAGTTTTCACGTCTGGGGTATTTTGTAATGCTCTTTCTGCTTTAATATACGGAGAAAAAGATGCGTCACTTCCCTGGATTTTAAGGACAGATCTCGTATTGTATTAAATTATTAACCAATTAAACTAGAAACTCCAACCTAGTTAAAGCTTTAATTCACAAGGGTTCAGACAGCTTTTAGTGGAGTGGCTCCCTGGATTTCCATTGCTTCATTCACAAACTACTCTTTCCTAGCACAGGCATCTAAAGCAGAGGCAAGTTTCTTCACAGCTCTTATTTTTCTCCTCAAATAGACTAAGTAGCCATCTACCTATTCTCAGTAGATTGCTACTTGGATCGCCTGGTGTGGCTACATACTGCTTATAGAAAAATACTTAAATGTAACTGGAGTTCTGGCTTTGAGTGATGTTCCAGTAGAGATTTTGTTTAACCTCATGGCATCTCTGTAGAGGGTTGGGTTTACTGGAATGAGGACCAGCCTCTTTCAGTTTTCAGTTGTGGGTAAAATGGAACATTTTACTGTTCTGAAGTATTTTAAACCATGCATTTTCTTCAACTTTCCAAATTTCTTCAAAGATTTTGTTACCATATCTGGTAGCCCTGTTAGCCTACACTGCTAGTTCTGCTCTCCTGCATACATTTGTGCTGACTATCCTGTTTTCAAACCGCATTTTTTAGCAGCTTCCTCAAAAGTTAACTGGTGCAGGAATGAAACGTGGTATTTGACTCTCACTGGCTGACTTGTCAAAGCAGGCAGGCATCTGTCAGTTACTTTAAGCCACAGACACAGACTTCAGGTTTCAGCAATTCTCATTGAAACGGTATCACATCTTTGTCAGATCACTGTCTATGAGGCTGTCGGATGTCTGCTCTGGTGTGGGCTGACTATTATTTCCCTGGTGCTAACTAAAGCAGCTGACATTATAAAGATCCCTCTCCCCTTTGCTGCTGTGGCCAGTAGTTGCCAGTTCCTAGCTGTGGCTGCTGAGTCTGGTTTCTCAGCCTCCGTGGTATCATTGAAGCACTAGTGAAGACCGCTGAAAGCAAGGGTTCAGTTTCTGCTGAATTTCCTGATTATCAGCAGAAGCTGTCTTGGCCATTCTGCCCTCTAGCAAATTTACCTCTGCAGTTACTTCTGTGTTCAACACTACTGCCACATTGGTGCTTAAGAAACTTAGTGTCAGTGGGGCTTCCAGCTTGCTTCTGGGTGGCATCCTCCACATCTGAGAACTTTCTCTTAAACTCAGCTTTGGTTCTGAAGATCCCATGTTAGTCGCATTGGTAGTCATCAAATGGGGGCTTGAGCATGGGTCAAGGCAGGACACAGTGGCGGAGGCTGCTCCTGTGACCTTCAGTCCTGCTTGCCATTAGGTCTCTTATGACTAGGACTCATGGAAGCCAAGTGTTGGCCATCGCACCATGGGATATTTCACTTTGTTACGGAGGACTTTAATTTGTAAATATACTCCATTATATCTATTAGGTTAAGTAAGTTCTTTTCAGGACTTGCGAAATAGAGTGTCTGTCGTTGAGAGTGATCCTTCATGCAACTTCAGATGTTCTACAGTAGCCTATAAATACTGAAATATCACTTGCTTATAAGTCCTGTGGCTGATATTTATTTCATGTACTTCTTTTGACTGAAGACATCATGTATAAAGGAAAGCAGTATTTTCATTCTTTCATTCCTTGTCCTTTTCCTCAGTCATCGTAGTCACAACCAAAGTCAAAGCCCAATGGTCTGACTAAACAGCAGCAGGAACGGTTCTGCAAGATACGCTTGAAACGGCATCAGTTTTTTGTCTTGATGTTTCCATAATCTGCCTCCCTATTAAAGGCCTTATTTTCTTCTTATCTGACGCTTAATAAGAACAGATTTTGATCCCTCCCTAGCTTGACAGAGGTTCACATAAAGGCAGTTTTCTATCCATTCCTTACACCAGCCCATTGAGAACCAACCTTTTGGTATTTTTGCATCCAATTGTCCTGAAGTTTGTCTAATTACATGTTTTCTAATGGTAAAGATACTTTTCTCCAGTAGAACCTAAACTCAGGCCTTTCTAAATCCTTCAGGCTTTCCATGATTCTCATGACATTTCATTTGTTGATAACTATCAGAAGAATAATCGTAATCTCCTCCTTCCTGACACTGCTGTTTTGGTTTGAATGGGTACACTGAATTTTCCTATATTCCTTCCCAGTCCGACTTGAATTATATCTTACTGGAAAATAAATTTATCTGTTGTATTTTTCATTCCTTATATCTCTAGGGCTGAAACTGTAAGCTTTCAACTTCAAGAGGGTGTTGAGTTTTTTTTCTATTGACAGGACCAGATTCTTTACATGGTCCCTGAAATTGGTCACATCAATAGCAAATAAAGCAAACAGTTTAGTAATCTTCAGACATGCTGTCAAAGTAGATGATAACCGGCAGTGTTAAAGCCCATTATAGTAATGCTAAGGTGAAGCCTTTTTTTCATCCAGAGCATGTTCCACCAGATCTCAAAAACCATCTGTGGCTTCCCTGAAAAATTTCTTCATGCCTGCCAAGCTGCTATCTGAAGTTTTCTTTATACCTCCTTTAGCTACTGCACCATTGCAGAGACATCAGAGTTGAAGCAGTACTGTGTAGAGCAGCTGGGCAGTACCTATTCAAATGAGGTACTTCAAGGAGATTTGCCTCCAGGTAAATGTGAATATGCAAGAGGTTCCTACAGTACTAATATATGTGTGGACTGTATCTCAAAGATGGAAGGAGGGGTTTTAGCCAGTAACAAATTCTTGCAGTGCACAGCCTCCTTCCACCTTCCTCCTTCCCTCTTGGAGTCTTTCCAGGACCCTTTCTACAGTGGGATTCTGCAGCTGAGGGAGAGCAAAGTGGCACTGGCCTCCTCTGCCTGCATACTCAGGCTCTGAGTACAAGAAAGAGGAGCATGAGCATGCCTCTTCAGATATGGCGACAGTAAAAAAATAAATAAGTATTTTGAAGACGGTGGGGAGTGTGCCCATCGTACTGGTTACCATTAAATAACCTTTTTTTTTTTTCTCTATCTTAAAGGGGTCTTTTACTTGCTGTTCAGTTCCACAGTTTTGGTGATACATGACAGCTGTCACTATCCATAGCTAAGACTTCTACTCATGATACTCATCCTTTTCATGTCCGTGAGCAGAAACCTTGGAATTTATGGAGACAGAGCACTGTGCTCTTCCTAGTTTTGAAACAGATGCCATTTATTCTTAATGACTTAACAGTACTTTGTAATTTGGTGTAGTGCTTGTGGTTAAGCTGCCTGGTCTATTGCATAGGTGATGAACATTTTTCACACCAGTATATTTTTTATATTTAAATACTCAGTGGGTCAAATTAATTGTTATCTTTATGTATCTTTTGGAAATACAGTAATACAAGACCAGATGGGTAATATATTTGGGTTTTTTAGCAGATTTGATGCTGATAATTTGTCATTGTCTGTAATGCGATATTCAGGTACTTGAAATAACCAGAACTATTCTAGCCTATCTAATGAAAAGCAATAAATAGAGATTTGTGCTGTGTACTACCTGAAGTTTCCATTTTGTTCTGTTTTTTTCTGTACTAAGTGTGTCTTGAAGGAATTCCTTCATTTACCTCATGCTTTCTTGAATTAATTTCTTTGTAAAACATTTTAAGTTATTTCTCTTCTGTATGGGTGGCTTTGTAAGACACTTCATAAGATTTATTTTTACATCTTCCAAGTCCACTGTTATTTGTTGCTTTTGTCAGTACTATTTGACTTTCCTTCACAGGTGAGGAATATAAGGCATATCCAGAGCTTTCAGAATTTTTTATAGCTTCACATAGAATTTCTCTGAATTACTTGTAGCTATTATTCCCATATTTAAAAGGGAAATGTATGTGAATATGTGTAAGCATATAACATGATGAATGACTAAGTTAATCAGCAAAGTCATTATAAAGGGTATATTTATAGCAATGTAATTACTGTAGCAATAGTCAAAGCTTTTCATTATGTTTATCTGAGCATGATTTAATTTTAATTGAGTAAAAACTCGAAAGAGCAGAACTCGAAGAATGCTGGGCTGGTCCTTATCTTGAGGAACTTCAAGTAGATGTACGATCTAGTAAAAGCTGAAGGAAAAAAAAAGTCGAAAGGAAAGGCATTTTTAGTTTGTTTTGTAAATATGTGATGTGATCATGTTTTTATCAAATGTAGTGGTTAGGTAGAGTTTTAGTTGTCCTAGTATATTGTTTTTATAACTGAATCCTGGAGTGTTTATTCTTGACAATATCGTCTTGTAAGCTTGCCCGTGTATAAATAGAATAGAGGTGAAATAACTTTCTAAATTGTTTTTCCTTTTAGCTTCCAGAAATGCTTCATGGAGATGGAGATAATGAAGAGCATGGTTATTGTCCCGTGGGGCAGTTCATTCTTCAGAATCTAGGCCTGCTTCTTGGATTTGCCATCATGCTGGTGATTGCCCTCTATGAAGATAAAATTGTGCTTGACATCCAGTTTTGACCTAATTCTGGTAATCACTGTGGTTACAATAATGTTACTGTATGGCTTTGAGTCTGCACTGTTTCACTGTATGCACATTGCTCAGAGAAAAAGCAGTGGCTTGCACTACTTACACACATACAGTATATTCATTTCTGTGTAGATTAACTTCTGCTTTTTTTCTAATTCAAGTCAGATGAGATTACTCAATGCATCTTCTAAATTCAAGTGATCGACAATTAGGAAATACTAAATATGAGAAATAAATGCCAAGTTCAGTGTACTATGTAGGAAGCACTGCTTGCTTAAGAAAGAACAAGTACAGTGAATGATCTACGCATTCGGGAAAATACCATTTCATTAGTACATTTGAACAGAACCCAGAAAATGTTACAGCTGAAATTCATACCTCTGCAAGGAACCTGAGTAAGCTTTTAGTGCCACGTAAGTCTTAAGTAGCGCGTATATATATATATCTATATATATGTATAGATATATATAGATAGATGGATGTGCATGCATATATATATATGTGCGCGTGTGTATATATATATATTCATTCTGTGCTGATTCTTCTGCATAGTGGTGACTTGAAGTATTAAATCTTAAAACAGCACATGACTGGAAACCACTGTGCTGGTTTAAATTTTAAAAAAGAAACTCGAAACCTAAACACTGTTTAAATTCTTAGAGTATGTGTTAAGCTGCACTCCATCGTTATAAACTTCATGTGTAAGAAGGCAGGCTGTTGCAATATACGCTGCAAAGTGCTATGTTCTGTCGAGGATCAGTTTGACGATGTTTTCCTGACTAAGATTTATTTGATGTTTGTTCCTTGATATTAGTAGGAAAATGCAAAATGCAGTAGAATTAGTGTTAGCTTGGGGAAATCCCTGGTGTTGGAGTTATTGAGCTATTTCTGGTTCTTTTTTACAGATGCTAAACATGTATTGTGTGCCACTTGCAGCATAAACTACTGAAGAATTGTGGCTGTGAATTTGTGCAAACTCTTTTAACAGAGAATCTATATGGGAATTTCTCCATTTTTTTAACAATTATTTTGGAATGTTTTCTCCTCTTCATGTTAAAACAATCCAAAGTGCAAGATGCTAGTTATGAACCTGGGCACAAAGGTTAAATTATGCTCTGTGTATGTAGTACTGGTAGGTTATTTACAATACTGTAATATCAGATCAAAATCTGTTTCTACAATGCCTTGATACCAGACATTGTAGCACCAGCCATTTCTGGCAGTAGAGAATATGTAAGAAGATTTCTACTTCCAGCATAAAGGAGTTCATTTCTATGATATTTTTTTACAATTTTGGTATTTAAATTAGATTATTAAAAAGCAGATGTGATAGATGCGTGGTATGTGTAATTGGGAAGGATAGACGGAAAATTTGGGCCTTAACTTGCTGGGATCAGCTGTCCTAGATCGCATTGTGCCGATATGCTTATATTGCCAGACATGAGTTAGTTCTTCTTGTACCCATCTCCTTAAAAAAATTGTGAGTTTGCGAGGAGTGCAAGTTGATTCTGTAGTACTAGTCCTAAGCATGGTAGTAGCCTTTTTTAAAACATACAGTTTGTCTTCTTTTATGTGTATGGCAGGTAAAAGCTGTATTTTGACTATGTGCCGTAAGTTTTGTTTCGGTCTGCTTGGTGCCAGTGTAGCTGCTAAAAACACTGATCCTAACGCCTTTAATGAGAGCCAGTTGGTATCATCTTCATTCCATTTCAAATTAATGTGTTTCCTGTGGCCCTTTACTTTTTGAGGCTTCATTGGTCAATTCAGTTTTTACTGAGAGCAGCTCATGTATTTTAAAGATACCGGTTGGTTCTTGCCAGTATTTCTTCCTAATGCAGTATCAAGAAACAGTATTAAGGGTCCATTTCAAAGGGCGCAGTTTCTTCAGTGAAGAAGCCAAAAGCCCAGAGTTCGGGCATGCAGCCATTTGATGCTCTGAACTCAGGTTTTCTTTTTTCTTCTTTAAACGTGTTTACTGTTGGACCCTAATTAGCACACTGTTGTTAGCTTCAGATTACTGAATTTCTGCAGTGTAAAGACCCTGACATTTTTTCATAGTGCCCATGTTAGGTCACTGAGTACCATTTTCAAAGAGACTTAACTCGCTGGATACCTTCTGAGGATCTAAGCTTAAACAACCTATGTTTCTTATGTATTAAACTGACCTTTAATTTTCCTTTTCTGTTGTACTCGATAGAATTAAGGGGGTCATTATGTGATTGAACTGATACTTTGTCAAATCATTTTTTTAAAGTTTATTTCTTTTAATTCTTTTCAAATGAAGATTTCTATATTTCAGGTAGTATATTTACTTTTGTATTAGTTGGAATATGGTTATAGCTTAATACACTGCCTCTATAGGAAAATAGTTAACTTCCTTCCAAGACCATCTTCAGACAAGGGAAAAACATGGTCCTTGAAGGTAGGTACTGTATTTTTCATTAAATATGGGTTGTTTCCTTTTATTTTCTAGTATTTATTACAAGTTATGAAGAACAGTGTAACAGCTGTGACTTCTTCTGTATGTTTCCACCAGTATTGAATTCCAAATGATTCTAATGTACGCTTTTGAGTCATGTTACAGACAATCTGAATTCCACTACATTTCTCCTTGGCTTCAACATTCCATTCTGCTTGAATCCAGAGTCTCATTTAACTTGTATTTGTTGGAGGGCGTAAATGTTACTTGTATATTACAATGCTGTCACTGTGTGACATCCCATATGAATTTTGATGTAGATCACATTGCACTCAATTCGCTGTGATTATGCTTAGAAAATATTGTAGTTGCTAGATGCAGTGTGATTTTTTTTTTTAAATTTTTTTTTTCTTTCCCCTCCCATTAACAATTGAGTCTGTTTTAAAATGTGATTATGGTCCTATAAGATAACTTGCTGAGCTATCAGTCTTTTTGTTATAACTAAATCATTTTTTAAAATTTTATAAAGCTGGAAATGATCAAATGCTGTTTTGTTCATTGTCAACAGTGTTGTGTTCATTTTATGTATGTTCCTTATAAATAAGGAGCCTTCAGAAAATAAAATTATTCAAGGAGCAGATATTTTTGTTGGCTTTTATAAGGTTTTATTGTGCACCTTTGTATTTTAGTACTTTGTTTCAAATCTCATGAAAGGCACAAACACAACATTGTAAACAAACTCATTTTGATTTCTCTTTTTATGTGGCACTTCAGGACTGGCGCACGTCTCTTATAAGTGATCTGGAAAATGCACCTACCTCTGTAAATTGTGATAGGTTTATGAGTTAAGCTGACATAATAATGCCACACCCCGTCTGATCCAATGTTCTTGCGGTTTGTCTGAAGGGAGAGTCATTGCGATGACAAAGTTGGTGGAATGGCCTGTAGTTGACAGGATCCCTCTTCTCTCGCTGGTCTTGTACACTGGGGCCAGGTAACTTGGTCGCTGTGGAATGTCTGCTCTCTTACACGGCTTTAGCCATATCTGCAGTAAAGAATAAAATAATCCTTTTCATCTCAGTTAAAATAAGAAGTAGGGAAACAGTCTTGGCTTGGCCAAAGTATTTTGACGTTGTTGGGGTTTTGTTTGCTTTTTCACAGGTAGCCCTGAAAACCTGTTTCTTGTTTCCTCTTTCTTATCAGATTGCTTCCTGGCCCAAAATATGCAACACCAAACTTTTCCTGTCACTGTCATTATTAGCAAAGGATTCTTAGCTCCTCTCAGGCACTTAATTTCTATTTCAACACAAGCATTTCAATTCAATTTTTTTTTTTTTTAAAGCATTACCCTGTTTCTTCAAGACTAGAACTTAAGAATATTAATTCTACAGTATTTGTTGGTATACAATACTATAAAATGTCACCAAACGAAAGATACTGACCACAGGTACTGTATCATAGAGGATTTTTGGATGAGATTCTCCTAGCTTCTTAGTTTGCCTGTTCCAGCGTGCTCCATCCAAGAACAATCCCTGAATGTAGACCCCTGAATTAGTTGGAAAAGATACCATATTAAGCAAAACCTGAAAATGTCTTCTAGCTGAGAGCAGCAGCTAGTGCAACGCACTTCGCTGTCAGTTGATTGTGTGGGACTTTTTGTCAGTGTTACGTGTTCCAAGTGATGATGAAATAACTTTCAGTATAACAATCTTATACTGTATTACAATTTATTATGATTACAATTCCATAAAGATTTATAAAGTTACAATGTCTAGTGATATCATAATGTATCCTGCCTTTTTGAGTGACAGCGGTTAAAAATTATTCCAAAGTACAGGATGCTATTTTTACAGTTGTCATTATTATAGAGTTTTCTGTATGTACTACATATTGTCAGTTTTAATGTTTCCAGACTTGGAGATTTGATCATATAAAGAGTCTTTCACTACTTAGTCTTCACGTTGTTTCATTGCTTATGTTTCAAATTGCCACTTGCTTATACCTTTCTGAAGCGGTTCATTAAAGGAGTAAAGTAGGAAAAAAAAAAATCTTTACATGTTTAAAAAACATAAATATCGTTATTTTGACATCATAATGACATGACAGAATGACAGCTGTCATTCCATCAGCTCTCCAGAAGAAAACAGTAAATTACAGCAACATCTGTTTTTCACCAAACTTGCACCTTCTTGCTCTGTAGACTGAACCTGCCCCAACAGAAAATGACTTGAAACTGACTGGATGTGGCTCTCCCAGGCAACCTGCCGAGCCCTTCTTTTACACAACTTCCAGTCAAACTGATCCTCAGAAAAGTATTAAAAAGAGCATTAAGAACAGTTCAGTTTAATCTGTCCTTTTTTCTGAGGAAGGGCAAGCTAACAAATGTATCTGCAGCTGGAACCTAAGGTAAGTAATACATTATTAACGTGGTTTGATAAAAAATAGGGCTTTTCACCCCTTAGAGCAGTCCCCTATTGGACATTGTGATCACATCCATAAGATATTTTTCTAGGGATAGTTAACGTAGCATACCCAAATTCTCTACTAAATGTTTGGTTCTCCTTGGCTTAGGAAAATACGCGTCTTCAGACATATATGCTAATGGAGTGAAATAAAGGGGGGGAAAAAAAAGGCAAGCTAGATACCACTTGAAAGTTTGATCTGTTGTGGGAAGTTTGGGGTAAGGAGTGTCCTCTGGTGGTGGTGTTTTATATCTGCATGCTAATCCAGGAGGTGAACTAATCTCAGCAGTTCTTAAGGACTTAAATAGTATTTTGCCTCTTCACTTCTTGTGCATCTCATGGGGAGCAGTGCAGTTGTGTATGTTTTCCAGCTGAATTCATTAACTTAATTGCATAACTGAGTCTTCAAATTAACGTTAACTTCTGAATACATCAGCAAAGACAGATAATTGTCATGCATTTACTTACCATCTTCAGGAGCAATTTCATATTCCTTATCTTCCAGCACTTCATAGTCAAATTCTAGGAGGTCTATTGGAATGGTGTATTTTCTGGCATAGTTCTGCTGGGCACCTGTTAAGAATGCTTGAGTGAAGAAGAATCCTGAAATCCAGAAGACTGGTGGAGTTCCATTTTCATACCACAGCTGCAGCAGCAAAAGAGAGAGGAGGAGAAAAGAAAAAAACTGCTTCTTTTTTTTTTTTTTTTTTTTTTTTTTTTTTTTGTATTTAGGAAAGCAATTATCTTCTAGAATAATAGCAGAAGTAATTTCTCCCTTTGTGAATCCAGGATTGTCTTTTTCTTTTCTGAAAGCAGTGGAACTTTGGATGGCTGCCATGTCTTTTTAAACAACTTGTTTAAAATGTCACTAGCTTCTGTTTTAAAACAAACAAACAAAAACCCTCAAACAAACAAAAAACACACACAAAAAAACCCAAAAGCTGCTGCCTGGAAATACTCAGCTTTTGTGAATGACTTAGTCTGAATAAGTCTGTTAAACATGCATCATCCTTGTAAGTTCATCAAAGGAGCGTTCAGTTCTCCTCCTCTCCCTCATTATTGAAGGCTGTTCAGCATTCACCTTTGTTTCTCTGTGCAACTGACAGGTTTTTGCAGGCTGTTTTCTCTTTGAAGGGGTTGTATTTCTCTTCCAGGGCCAAAGTCACATGTTGTAAGTGTGTAGAGCAAGCTGAATATGACAATGGATGATTTCCTCATGAGGAGGATATGTGGCCTAATTAAACTTCTTTTTTGATTAGGGGGAGGTGGGGAGGGTGCTTTTTTGTTATGGGTTTTTTGTTTGGTTGGTGGTTTTTTGGTGGTTTGTTTTTTTTTTTAATAGCTTACACTGTGGAGACCTCTGTATAAAAATCATTTTTAAAAAGGCAAAAATTCATTGGATTTGGTTGTAATATACGTGGGGTCTGTTGCAATGGTGAATATTTACTGCATGCAAGAAAACCTTTTTCTCATTGTTGCAAACATCAGTTCTGAATAATGTCTGGAAAAAATTTGCTACAATTAGCTGCTGCAGAGAATTACAATGAAGACAAGTAAGCTAGTTGTCTCTACTAGTAAGTAGTTTTCCTCCCAAGAAATAAAAAGTCATCCTCATAGCTATTGGCAGTTTTCTGTTTGTACAAGTTTAATTTCTGTCCTGGATTCTGTTCAAGAAATGACACTTTTGTTCTTCACACATACTGCTGTCAGGCTTGCTACCAACGAAAGTGGAAGTTACTGAGGTGCGTTGGCTGGGTGATGTGTGTCCAAAAACATAAAATAGAGGTTCTCTGGAAATGCAGATTTTGTGAATATCCTTCTAGACCTGAAACTGGATGCTTCTTTTGGTTTTTTAAATTTTTTTTTTATTTACTTACGATTTTTGTTCCTAGATCTTTTGTCTGTCTTGGGACCTGTTCTTACAACAGGTATGGATGGAGTAGGCAACCTGCTGTGAGATGGGTTTTCTTCAGTTGATTGAGATAACTAAGCCACAGAATAGTGCTGAGACTCTAGATAGTACTCATTTAAAGTCAGTTTTGGGAATCTGCACTCTTACAGGTGAAGGAACCTCACTGATTGTCCCTAACTCGCCCAGCTTTCTTCTCCAGCACTCTACTGAAAGCTTGGTATTTGACTTTAACATAAGATTTTGCGTTAAAATGTTTTACTAATTAAGTTTGCTCGCTGGAAAAGAAACTCAACAGTATTTTCCTAAGTTCTATTTTAATTAACTTTATTACCACGACTAGATCTGTATGCAGTTTAAGAGGCCCTTAGTAAATTCACTTCAGAAGGCCAATTCTGTCATACAGTGTTACTGATGTACTGCAGCTCTCTTTGTGAGGTGTAGGGTATGTGGCAAAATGTAGTGCTTCATTAGATGCTGTGATGAGCAAATTGCTATACGAAACAGATGCACAAATGAACTGAACTTTACCTGTCAGTTATTCAGCGCAAGCAATTCGTGTGTGTATGTTCGCTTGTGGAGATGTCACCTGACATCAACAGACAAAAATAATAAGCGGCATTGAACAAATCTGCGTAAATGGGGTGTGCTCACCTGTAAGAACTTCAGTCTATTAAGGAAGTCAGTCACATAGCTGCCCAGAGGCTTGAGGCTTGGGTAAGACTTCCTCATCCATAGTCCTGGAATTTTGCCTTTCAGAATGCTGTTTACCACTTCTTCCAGTTCAGCAGACATCACTACTAGTCCCTAAAAGAAATTTTGGAAAGGAAGATGTCAAAATACTTTGCCTAACAGGCTTGCTTTAACAACTAAAAATCAACATAGCGCTCTGTCCAACAGATGTTATGAACTTCCAGCTAAGTCAGACAGGAGTAACAGTGAAAACAACAATAATGGACATAATGGATTTCATGAAAAGTTACTGTGGTCTTCTGTCTGATCCGGTAGAGTCACTAGATTGGTCAGGGAAAAGGTCCATAGCCTCTTTTGGACAACACTGGCCAGACTGGAAAATTCTCCCTTCCTCAGAAGCATGGTCTTCCCAGAGCACTTCTGAGTTTTACTAACTGTAAATGCTCTTTTTTATTATTATTTAAATTTTCATCAAAACTCTGCGACATTGTTGCAAGTGCCTTATTCTAAAGTGGCAGACTTTTCAGCTTGTAATTTGGCTTCAGTGGGGAGAGGAGTGGTGTTTGTGGGGGGTTTGTTTGTTTGTTTGTGTTTTAAATGCCTTGTCAGCCTTAGGCTATAGTAGGATAAATAAAGATTACCCAAACTGACGTTTTCCTGCTTTTTTCTGTATTTTGCTCAGCTGTAGCTTTTGATGCCTACTGAGAACAAACATTGACTTTAGACTGTGATAGCTCAACTGGAATCCTCACTGGCAGTAATTTGCTACGTGAGGTGTTGAGGAGATCTGCTTTCATCTGTAAGAAATTGTGTGAGGTGCTTCAGTCTTTCATGCCAGTGAGGCAGAAAAACAGATATGAACCTAGTTACTGCTTGTCTTATTTGCTAGCAAATCTGTAGTTAAAAGCTCTCTGTTTTGGTTTCTCTACAGTAGGCACAATAGTACTTTTATATTCCATTGTACCCCTATCAGAGTACAGATTTAAGATACAGATCAATAAATCGGTTTGGAATCCAGATTCTTTAAAGCGTTTGACTGACTGTCCTGAATCAGGCTTCAGGGTCAGTTCTCTAAGGTACTTGCATTAATGGCTCACAGATTGAGTCTAGGTATATGCTTTTAAAGGTTATCTTCAGCTCACCTTTATTGCTTTCTGGATGTTTACACAGGAGTCCCGTATTGTCTGCAATAACTTGTTAAAGCGTCCCATCTCTTGGACAAGCACAGTATTCATGCTTTGAGTATAAGTGGTTGGATATCTTCTCATTGCTGCTTCAATGTCAAAATTTGGAGGAAGTTTGCTCAGGATGTCACCTGTGACTTCATGAACAACTTCATCAGTGGATTTTGCACCACCACCAGATGCCCGAGACTAGAGAGAGCCAAAAATTTGGATTTATTTTGAGAAAAAGAAAGAGGACTTAGGAGAGTGAGTAGTTAAAATGCAGGAAAATAGAGCTGTTAGAAAGGCATTGTTTAAAAGATCATTACAGTTCCACCCTCTTCCCCTGTGACTGAAATTAATTTGTTTCAGAATTTCCTATATTATTGTGCAATAAGTTAATAGCTTAGAACTAAAAAAATCTGGTTTCCTACAGATTTGTGTCCTCATTTTTTTTTGCTGAAATCCTGCTTCCACTGTAAACCAATCTTCCTCCCCCCATCTCTGATGTACCTGTCAGTGCCATTAGCTGGCCAGGTGCTGCCAAATGGCACAGAGCAGTGCCAAGTTCTGTCTCGCTGTCCCTCCATGTCCCTCTTGCTCCCTATATTCAGCTCTTCCATTTTCCTCATGAAGCTTACAGAAACTATAGTATCCCTAGATTGTACCTGGCTTACAAACTAGACTAAAACTGGCCAAGAAGTTGAAAATTGTTAAAAGCTGGGGAGAGTAGAAGATAGCAAACTGATTGTACGATCACAGAAGCTATGTTTCCTTAGGAAGACAGTCAGGAAAATACAAAACCAAAAAAGCCTTAAAAGATTCTTAAGTGGAACAGTGATTTCACCAGAATGGAGATACAACGCAATAAGGTACAGTAAAAACTGGAAAAAAAATCTGAACATAGTCATATGTAGAAAGTTATGGTAAGACGGTGTGTGACTTTCACATACCTGTGTGAGAAGAATGTTATCAAATAACAGTTGCGTTTCTGACTGATCCTTGGTAATATCAGCATTTGCATTCATTCCAAATATCTCTGGGGAAGGATTCAGTGGAAGTGTCTTTGTATATTCAATATAGCTTTGGTACTGAAAAAAGGAAAAAAAAAATAGGCTTAAAAGGAGATGCAGAAACAGCCAAACAGCCCATGACAGGCTGCAAGCTGTGTCTCAAAACTACTACAAACTTTCCTAGTGTAATGAATACAGTGTGTAAACTAAGATACAAAAGGAAATACAGGGGCTGACTGTGCCTCACAAATTCCTGTGGTCCATCCTCCTACCCTGAAATCAGGATTGGCTTTCCTTAAATAATTTCTGATAAAATTTCTGACAGCTGTTGGAAATTCTCTTACAAAGTAAGAGCATTTCTGGGCCCACTGCTTGCCAAGTGTCTGAAGGCATTTTGCTGATGTGTAACATTACTCTCCTGTGTGATAAATTAAGCTGATTACTATGTCCTTTCTACCTCCAGCAGATACGATCATCTAATTCTCTTATGCCTATTTTATAATGCTTTTAACTTTATCAGGCTGGGTTTCTCCCTTATTGTCCCCTACGTGTGCTGACGCACACAGAGCAAAGTCAATTTAGTTGGTAGTAATTGGGGTGGGGTTTTTTACATAATTTCTGTTCTTAGAAGTCACTGAAACAAATCCTAATAGAATGTGAGATTAAGCCACAAAAGTGAGCAGTGACAGCAGTAAGCACTGAGGCACATATCAATGTGAATAAAGATAGATGTATTTTTTTAAAAAATAAGCTGTTGGTAATGCCATTGTTCTGGGATACTTACATCTCCTTCAGGAGGAACAAAATAGAGGCCACTTGCATCAAATTTATAATCTACGTTTGTAATGATTTCTGAGGAAAAGAACATGTTTAGAACACTACGGAGCGTACGCCGATCCCAGTCATCAGTGACTCTGCCACCATAATTACATTCTCCAGTCATATAGCGAAGAGCATCATATGGTACCTCCTGAAAAAAAGCAAGATGATGATCTGAACTGCAGCCTAGCACTTCTCTGGACAGCCATATTGGTATCACTGTAATTTATTTGGAAGTCATCCAGAATTCTCACTGGAAAGTTTAAAAGTTGTTATTTACTTCTGCTAGTTCATGCTTGTACCATTGATCTCCTGATCTTCAAATACTTCAGTAATCATCCATCAAGTCACCCAGCATTGCTTCTTTTGAAGAACAATAGCACCAAAAATTTCCATAGTAATGCAGCTAGAACTCCGCAAGTACAAGTTTATGGAAAACTTCTCCAAAATTATCTCTACTTGTTTGGCTATACATACTTCTAAAATAAATGTATGCTTTCACAGGGCTATAGCTGTGCTCATAGATTTTATTTATTTTTTTTTTAGAAAATAAATGTGCTTAAAGTCTTGAGGTTGGGAGAAGCTGGACTCCTTTTAGGTGCATAAAAGGAACAAATTATGAGTGATAAGAGATAAATTATTTACAGGAAGTCAGGGCAAGAGTGGGTGATACACTGAAACTGGAGTAAAGCAAACTACTCGAAAGAAGTACCAAGAAATCAGTTTACTACGTACAAGTTGTTATCTTTCAGGAAAAAAAAACGCTTCCCTCCCTGCTAGGCACTACATTTGCTCATAAGCTTTGGTCATATAATGGGAAGACATCCCCCTCAGCCCCTGGCCCTTCACTCTCCCACAGGAAAAGAACACGCCTTCATGAAGTTGCTTTCTCATGCTGTATCACCTATTAACCACATTGCTAGCCAAAAAGACCCCAGGCTGACAGTGGTTTGAAAGTAACACCCCTTCCTGCTCCCAGCCATACAGATTCTGGCTATAGCGGGTTGCTTTTAGGAAGCTGCAACATAAAGAAGTGTCATGTATTGCTAGCAAATTCCAGAGAGGCTTCTATGAAACACTACCTAGCTCTGCAAACAGGGAAGGAAACGTCATCTGCCAAATTTACACAAATAGATCAAGGTTGTTATTAATCTGCAACAGTCCAGGGTCTAGTATTATCCCTATCATTGAGTAAATCACAGTTAGCAATTAAGCGTTTTAGTATGATATTTTACAGCTTGCAGTAACATCGCCAAGAGCTGAATCCACAGCTCCTGCCTAGAGACAGGATAAGAGTAAGGCAACTGTATGGAACAAACACCGCTCTGTTTTGCATGGCAGAACTTCTAAATTGTAATTTGAAAGTTTCCCACATTAGTTACGTACTGATCATGGTACACTAACCACTTCTTAAAATGAATGTGGTTAGCACTACCGCAAGTAGACTTTGGTTTCTAATTCACTGCCCCCACTAAACTGTTGCCATGGCAGCACTCAGCCTGCATTGGTAAATGCACTAACAGTCCTAGAAAGTGCAAGCAAGGACCAGTGACCACTGTGAGAGGTTGCTGTACCTCGTACTGGTTGAGGAAGATGTGCAGCTGCTGCACACTGATGCGCAGGTCGGTCTCATTGAACTCGTATGGAATGTTCCAACCCAACGGCCCAAAATTCCGCCTTTCTTGCACCAGCGCATGGAAGAAGCAGAGGCCATACAGCAATGTCTTGAACTCGGCCTTAAAACCAAATGCAACACCATTAATAATTTATGGCTGGTTTAAATAATTTCATTTTTTCTCACGTCCTGCACAGCAGTGCTGTCGTTGAGTCACTCAAAACCCAGCATCTCCTGCTCTGGTAACACACTGTTTATGAGTCAGGGGGTAGCTTTTTCTTGACATACAAAGGCCTTCAGCAGGAAGTCATCAAATTGTCATAAGCATGAGTTCTAAATATTCTCTTAAACCAGTGTGAACCCTCAAAGCAATTTCCTTTTTAAAGCTATATATCTATGTATATGTAATTAATATACATGACACGTACAACTATGTGTATGAGACCATGTACCTATGAATTTTTTTTTTTACACTTTTGTATTATAAAACATTGTTCACACAATATTTCTGCCTTTTTTTTTTTTCTCATTATCAAGATAGATTTCCCCCCCGAGCATACATACACAGTCATCAGGGTCTGCTTTAACTGATTTACAAAGTTACAATACAATGTTACTAACAGGTTTTCTGCAGCTGTTGAAAAAGTCAGAATCAGATATTGGATCCATCAGGTACGAACGAATTATATTGGCCCGTAAACCTTTTGGTGCTTCATTAGTCATCTTCACTCCATTCTGAAGTACAGACACGGGGAACGTGGCAGATGGGTAACTGGTGAGCCAAATTCGGAAATCTGGATGTGTTGTATCAGGGTTTAGCTCCTACAATAAACACATATAAAAACAGGCAATTGAAAGCAATACACACTAGTACCTCTTTGGAAACCTATAGCTGGTTCAAGAGTAAAATTCCTTAGCATACTGCTTTTCTGCAGCAATAGACACATGATGAAAGCCCTTGGCCAGAAGAGACTGTTGTAGTGGCTGGGATTTACCATTCCAGGAATGGCTCAGACGCACCAAGTTTGTGAGCAGTTTATTCCAGCAGGCAGAAGGAAAAAGACAGAATCAATATGTGATTATTACCCTTATATAATGGGAATCATCAAGAAGTATGCTACGCTGGCTTTTCAGTTGCCTGTATGGATCAGACATGCCTTCAAAAGTATTTCTAAGAAGAAGGTAATACTTATTTTTACCTCACAGACTTTTTCCAGTATTGGCATCCATGAACTTGCTAGATGGCAATTTTGCAGAACTATCCATGTTCCTTCCTTTACTGCCTTCTCTATCATTTTCATGGCTATTGGGCCTTGGCCTTGACCAAGTGACAGAGAACTAAGCTTTGTACCACCATATCCCTGCATATAGAAAGCATATTATAAGTAAGAATAATATTGCATAAATACACTAAACCTGCTGGTATGAGAGTTCACATCTATATGTATTCTTGAAATATTGAATGTACAGTATATTTTAAAATACAGTTTAAATCTTTTTCATGTCATTCCAGTTGACTAAAATGTCTTATCTATCTTCCAGTGAAAAGCTCCAACTACACATCTATTTTATCCGGAACTGTAAAATTCTGACACTTTCAAAATACTCCTGAAAACAGTATGCTCTTTAAGGATGTAAACAACCTAACTATAAAATGCAGGATACATTTGCAGTTTGGTCGTTGGAGACTTGAAGTATGTATGTCTGTCATTCTCAACAGCACAGAATTCTGACAGAATAATAGTCAGGAAATGCAAGAAATACATCTTACCAGAAAACAGCAACTTTCTAGTATTACAACAATACTCTTCTACATGAGAACTGATTTAGACTGTTGGGAATTTTTTGTTTTAAATGCCATAATAATGACAGTCAAAGCCAACAAAAATCCATATTAGAATTCTGAGGTGTAAATGCCACCCAAGATCCTAAGGTCCTATATTACTACAGTGGTTTTTAATTAAGATATTACACATAATGCTTATTAGAAAAAAAATACCATTTTCAGGTAAGATTCCTTACAATGAACGTTTAAACCATTATGGTTTTGTTCCATTTTTCCATTTTCCATTTGAGATTACATGAACTAATTAGTTAAATAGATCATGACATCACAACATTACAAAATATGCCAAAACTATTTAACATACAATTTCTTATAAACAATAGACAAATTATTCATTCCTAAAAACAATCCACTTGCATTAATTAGTGCTTTGTGTTAAAGAGAACCATGAGATCAATTTTAACGTGTTTTTGGGCAGTTAAAAACAGGTTTTTGAGCTTACTTCGGCATTTCAACTTTTACTTAAAGTTCCTTGCTTCATACAAATGTACACACGTGCGCGCGTGCACACACACAAGCATCAACTATATTAAAAAAGTCTGGAGGTATTAAAATACCTGATCATCAGCAAACTTAAGAAGGGCTGCCATGGGGTCGGCACCAGGAGAAAGTATAAATATCAGTGGTGCACAAGAATGACTATCAGAAAATGCTTTTGACAAATCAAATGGAGGTGGCTCAATAAATGGACGGCCCAGGTTGCGAATGATAAACTCCTGCACCATTGGTATTATCTGGAAAAAAAAAGGAAAAATAGAATCAAAATGTCCTATTTTTGTGTAAGCATTAACACATATTACTCTAAACTACTTAATATAAATTTCAAGGACAGTATTCCTGCATATAAAATTAGATACAAGTACAGTCCCAGAGAAATCAATGATTTAGCATGTGTAAATCTAGGCAAAAAAGATGCTCTAAGAGGGTTGAAACTGGAAGTCCTATGCAAATGATCCTTAATCTCATTTTTGTCACCACATCTGGACAGACTAATGTGCTGGTATAGGAAGCAGGATTTTTGTCTGGACTTACTCCATCTGTATTATGGAGAGGATTTCAATTTTCAAGTCTCATAATGCAACACCTTTCAAAGGTGTTAAGATCTTGGCTTAGAAAACTGCTGTGTACAGCAGTCTTGTACACACTGGTGTTTATGAAGTTAACCGGTCTCTACCAAAATGAGAGACAATTTATAAAATGACAGCTTAATGCTTTGATCCTGTAAACCCTAACAGATATAATTAGTTCATACGCCACCATTCATTCTATCTCTGGACACACTCTAGAATATTTTATAATAACCACCTCCCCTTTAAAGAAATGCAACAGTATTTGCAAACATGATACTAAGAGTTAATCTCTGAACACGAAATTCAAGAAACACTAAAGGTTTCAAATAGCAATGTTAATTCAACCACTTTGGTCACAATCAGTATATTTTTAAAAAATTTGTTTGTAAAATTGCTGTATTCGTAACTAGAGTTTTTAACTTGCATTCTTGACATTTCAATTATAAAATCTGTAATTTTCATACTGCATTAGCATAGGTGCTTTCAGTTAATACATATATAGTGTGACCAAGTACGCAGAATGTAACATGGGAAAAAAAGTTCCAGTAGCTTCATTTCTCTTGATTGTCCTGCTCATAAACTCACCTGTGTTTTTACTTACTTTAAAACTTACCCTTTGCACCTTTACAGGTGCAATGTGTCACCAATTAGTATAATGCTTTAAATTTGAGAGCAGGAGAGAGGCTCTGGGCTATACTAATTGCAGGCTTTATAGATGGAGATACTCTTGAAAGAGCTTGGTTTGGCTTCCAAGCTCTTGAGTGATTTTAAGGATATGTATGAATACGAGAACCGTTTAAAAACCTTCACAAACTGGCCTTTTATAGAGAACTGCAAGTGCACTCCAGAGAATGTAAGTCTGAAAACAGATATTTTGACTGCGCCTTATTTTTTATATACCATGCCTGAATGTGAAGCCATTGTTAAGTATATTCATGTTCAAGAAGAGTTGTAAGCTTCCACTAAGCCTGAAGAAGATGAAAAGTTGAATACTCCAACTTTCCTCTGTTCCCTGCTCAGAAATACTGTAGTAGGATGACTGGCTTCTGCATGTTCGGTTCACTAGTCTAGCTACGGAATTGAATATAGTTACTTTTCTTGTTTTCGTTTTTTTTGTTCTTATCACTTGAAAGTTAATTTCTTGTATTATGTAGTCTTTTTGATTGCAAATTTTCACTCATAAAAAGGAAGCCTACATTAGAAGAAACAAGTACACATCCAGCAGGAAGGATGAAGTAGCAGAATGATCACTACTTAAAATTCAGAAATTGAAATTAATTAAATTTTAGAAAACTTAATGTTTATGTCCCTGCAGGCTTTGACTTGAGCATTAAAAAAAATCCACCTGACTTCTACTTTGGCACACACATGAAACTTCCAGGCTGGATCTCAGATGAGTCATATTGCAAGAGTTATCTGAGAAGGTGTGAAGTTTGATAACTGAAACAAACTTACTTAATTTTTAGTGTTCTGACCAGATATGATTCTAAAGTGACAGGAAAACATAGAAGTTAAAGATGTAGCATTTTACTCACATAATTTATATTTAAAGGTTCTCTGTGTCCATGGTCTTATGCTATGTTTTTTCTCTGAAAGTATTCTTTAAAGTCCTGGCTATGGCAGATCTCATGCACTGCTACTGAAATGCCTGTGTAGCATGGCATCTACTAGATGTTACCTGGTAGAACAAAGCTACTCCAGTAGCCTGCAGATACCACAGCTATGCAGAAATCGTTCACTACTTGTAGCCTATTCCTTGTTCCTTTACTAGTTGCTTATTTACCTGCTTGCAGTCCTCACACTTAAAACCTATTTTTCAGCCTGATCTGTGCTGATAGACATTGTGGGAAAAGGCATTATTTGCAAGCTCTTGGAAACAGTTTGCTGATGTGAACACGAGCAGTGTGTTGGATGAGGCTCTAAACTTCTAAACTGTCACCTGCAGATGGCAAAGGCGGGCTTTGTCCACTGTCCAAATGCAAATGAACCAGATGTGGCAAAATGTTTCTTTTGCTTGATAGAACTGGAGGGCTGGGAACCAAATGATGACCCATGGTAAGCACAGATGTAACAACATTCTTGAAGTATTCCTCCAAACTTCTTTGACAACATCCCCTTACCCATTATAAAATTACCAATTTCTCTGTAACAGTCCACAAAACCGAAGCCTACTGAAAGTTTATCTTACCCAGTAACCTTGAAATAGTTCAACTAGCTTTTATCTCAGATCCACTAAAATCTATTTCATATGTTTTCTGTATGATACTTTTTCTACTGATAGACAGTAGAAGTACTGAAGAGACCTGTCTGTTCAGATTTCTTCATCTCTCAAAATCTAACTTTCATGGTTTTAATATCTGTTCTTATTCTGGGTTTATGCTGCAGGGAGGAACACACCAAACGTCACAGCTGTGGCTTTTTATCCCTTACTAAGCACTTTGATGACCTGACAATGGAGGAGTACTACATGCTGGAGATGGCACGGCTGAGAAACTTCCTTGTAAGTGTTAACCAAATAATCTTAATATAAGATTCAAAGCTAGAATGAAAACAAGAACTTCCATCTCCAAGATTTCCAAGCATCGGCAAGGAGTGATGGCGTAAGGATAGAATGTGACTTATTCTGAAGTAATGATTTACATGCATTATTGGCTAAGAAATCTGCACCTAAACACTTCTCAATGTAGTCTATTGTCTAGCTTTTGAAGGAAAACCTGTTTCCTTTAGAAATGTTTTTTCAACAACTCATTACAGCAGAAAAAATATATCGGGTACAATAATCAATCAATCCAGGAAGCTCTACAATGAGCAGCTCCATCTTTCTCAGGAGGGATGAACAAAGCATGTGAAAAGACAAAATTTGACCAGATCATTGCTTTACAGTATGTCCAGTTTTACACGTAAATCAGTCTAATTAAGCTTTCAAACTTTAAAGCCCATTTCAAATGTTTTACAGTCATCCAGTTTTACTCCTCCCCACTACTGGCATTTCATGCATGCCACTGCATTGACATATACAGAAGCACACAAAACTGAGCTGCTTCAACTAATCGATCAAGATCAGCGGATCTTTGATATATGACCCCTAATCCTATGGATAGTAAAAATCAAGTGAATCAAGTTCCCCGATGAGGGCACAGTAAAGGTTCTGCATCTTACTTCCTGGCAGGTTTGCACAAATGAGATCTTTGCCTTGCTGATAATGTTCCGTATTGAAAATATACCTGGTGACTGTCAAGGTTAAGTATTTAAGTTCCCTATACAACAGACTCAAATACATGAAAATAGGATCACATGCCGCAGTGGGAGCAATCTGATATCTTAAAAGGTGGACTAAGAGTGAGAAGATGATGTTGTTATCTAACCTGAACAGTGAATGATTTAGAGCAGTGTTCCAAGGTACAAAAGGGGTCTCAGCCATAATATTACTTTATTTCTAAGTACAGCATACAGAAAACTTGAAACAGCAGCTTCAAGTGGGGACACTTTGCCCTCAAGATTACTGTCTCCAATAGCTTGGAGGGCTATGCACTAGGGCTGATCCAGAGCATGCTGCCATCCTGAAGCACCAATATCCTAATGCATCCTGAGAAGCAATATCATGCCTCTTCACACAGAAGAAAATCAAACTGATGTCTCCCTCCCTGATGTGATTTAAAATGCAGCTAAACAGTAGGTTCACAATTTCATTTAAAAGAAAAAGTATACTAGACATAACCAAAAGCGGTCATTGAACTGAGCCTTACTGGCAAGGCTGGTGGAGGAGTTTCTGAATCAAATGGGGGTATGCATATGAAATATCTGCCAAACTGCTCTGCACCATTCAGACAGCAGTATTGCTGACCATAGCCAAAAGTAGACTTCCAAGCTAGAATTAGTGGCAGATCAGTGGGGTTTTGAGGATCTAAGTTTTGAATGTAGTTGAACTAGACAGTTAAATTGCTCAATTGAAAGTCTCAATCCTTTGCTTTGTTTTAAGTGCAAAACTGGCAGAAGCATAATAAACTCTTTTGAAGAAGAAGTCACCGCAACTAGGCAGCGTCTTGTGGATAACTTTGTCTCCAAGCATCAGTATACACTACCGCCGCCAGTGCCTCTCCATGCTGATCCATCTGCCCAACACTCTGAAAGCTCATACTGCCAGTCAGAAAAAATCCAGGAGAAGTGAAGTGTAAAGTCTGACTCTAAAAGTTTCTCTTCTTTATATGGTACAAACTTTCATATTTTTATGTGAGTACTAATATAAAGCTAAACAGTTGCGTGAGGAAGTGTAGACAATTCCTTTCATAGGCTCTCTGGAACAGAGGTCATAACTGTTTATACTAACTCCCATCTTTCACAATGTGCTCTGTCATTATGGCTAGGTGTGGACTAATAGTAGTCCCACTAACCTGTGAATATATGAAAAATGTCTAAGCAAATATTTATTCTGGTTTTTAGTAGGTTGACTTTTTT
Organism: Aptenodytes patagonicus; assembly: GCF_965638725.1. Lineage (NCBI taxonomy): Eukaryota > Metazoa > Chordata > Aves > Sphenisciformes > Spheniscidae > Aptenodytes > Aptenodytes patagonicus. The sequence continues at coordinate 42,918,790 of NC_134954.1, forward strand.
GGAATAAAGATTCACAACTGCGACCACCTATTGTGATCTGTGCCACATTCAAGCCTTACAGCTAGACAGACTCAAATCAGAACAGTTCTGCTTCAAAACACTTTCCATAGAACAAAATGGATCTGTGTGTCTACAATAATTGCTACCTTTAAGCACCTACACTATCTACACTCCTGCTTACCAATCAATTATCTTCCTAGGTCAGACAAAATTTACCATAGATAGCGACGTCCATCAAAAAAGTTACATAAGCAAAAATAGCAGGTGTACTGAAAAAGGAAAGTCACAAGGTTTGTAAGACAGTCTCAAGGAGGAAGAGCTCTGGGGATTTTGGTGTGTGCACTGAAACTTAACAAAAGCTAAAGGCCTACCCTTCTGGTGTAAAAAGGTTTTTCATTACAATTTCAAACTTGCTGGTTTTTTGAAATCTCATTCAGTCCTATTTTCCTTTATGATAGACTGTTGTAGACAACACAGTTGAAATGCATACTTGCAAATAATTTTGGTTTCTAAGATGGACAGGCCTTTTTGAATAAGGTGAAAGTTTTGTACATACTTTGTCAGGTCTCAGGCAGCGAATGATAAGCATCCTTTGGAACTCCCCCAATTTCTCTTGCCACTCTGCAGGAAAATCCTCATGCTGGGGATCCTAAAAACATATGTATTTCAACATTCTTTAAAGCATTTGTGAATTACCTATAGTGAGAGTAAATTATCTTTTTACTTGACACATCAATCCATGATGTATTTTCTTTAATCTACAGAAATGGGGTTGACATGCTTAAAGCTTTTTTAAAAAAATAATGTTAAATATATGTTTATCAAAGAAGCTTCTCTTATGGCAGAGAAGTTAGAGTAATTTTTAAGTGCTTAAAAGATGATAACCCAAAGTTCTTCTCTAGAAAGTGGGGAAGGAATGAGGTGGAGGAAACCTGAAAATGCACTTTACCTCCCTCTTTCTGTTAGAACTGAATTATGGTGTCAGTCTTCAATATTACAATGTTATTACAGTGATAGCCATATAATCAATGACAATCACATTACAGTATTACATGATAACTATGAGTTAGGTTGCATCTGAATGCAGGAAATGAGTGCAGGAAAACAAGAATCAGAAAATTCACCAGAGAACTTCGTTTGTAAATGGCCTATGAATAATCCAGCTATTATGTTGTTATTGCAGTTATCAGGTTGGGAACAGCAGTTGTCGTGTGGCATGTTAACTTCTTATTAGACTGAAGTACAGTGCCAGCTAGGTATGCCTTTCTGGAAACTGGTATTACAGCTCTGCTGGTGAGCCTCTTAGGCTTGCCTGTAGAGGGTTGGGCACAGAGGTATGCAGACAGACCTGAACAGACTGCATTCTGAGCAACTTTAATTTAGTAAATCAAATCACAGTGGAGATCATGTTCTGCTAAGAATCTGGAGCCTGGCTCCCTCCTTCCCCAACTTCTAGGCACTTAGTTTCAGATCAGAATCCAGAATGCTGCATTATTTTTATATTAATATATGGGAAAAATAGGTACCTCAGAATGACATATATAACGGCTGTTGAAGAGTTTAGCTAAAAATTTGTAGAAAACAGTGAATTGGGAAACACTGAGGAATGAAGGTTGCACTGAAGACTCCATTGAGTTGTGCCACTGTGCTGAAAACTCTTCACTTCTCCATGAGAAGAGATGCATCAGTAGCTTTGAGATTAAGTCAGCCAGCTAGAGGAGAACTGAGTTTCAGTCCCTACTCCAAAGTATGCAATACAACTTAAGATAAAATACATGGAATCCTTGAACGGGGGACTTGAAGTCAGGTCTCCCCTACTTTTGGAAGCAACCTGATCTACAACTGTAGGAGGAGAAAAGTGTATCTCAAACTCCTTTGAAAAACATTCATATTCAGTGTATGGTTGCTGATGACAAAGTGGCTCAAGCAACACTGATTTGGTGCCCTCTCTTTAACACACGTATACATGCATGAAAATGCCCTTTATTTAAATTTGTGTATCACTAACAAGACGAGAAAAAGCTGGTTGCATATTACTGGGGATAAACTATACTGGTGATAAAATACAGCTATCAAAAAGGACTCTTCCCTAAGACCCATTAACTAGCACTTTTGAAAATTCCAGTGCACTCACATGAAAGTACTAGTATTAAAGCTAGGTAGGTAATGAAAATGTTTTCACATAACAAGTAAGAGGCATAGCAACTCTTCTATATCAGGGCAGTGATAGATAATGCCATTCCTTTTGATCTAGCACTCGAGGTTCTGTAACTGAATGTTCCTGGCTTCAGTGTTACTGTTTATTAGATTCTTTATCAGTTAACTGATGACCTGATTGTATAGATCTCATTTTATTGAAAGCCACTTAAATGAAGGAATTTCTATTTATTTCAGTCTGGCTGCGTGAATGCACATATAGCTATCCCAGACATCTTGAACCTTTACTTCTGAAAGTCAGCACCTTTCATTTATATTAGGTGTTGCTTTAAAAAGCTATGATCCCAAAGTGCGTAACAAAGTAGTCCCCTCCCTCAGTCTCTTTTTCAAATGCCATCATTTCTCTGTTCATTTTCCAAGTGACTATTTCCCAAAGAAGAACTAAAACCCTGAACTTGCTGTATCTTTTTGTAAATGCCCAAGGAAAGCTTTATCTCTACTATTTGCCTGTTTCCTGCAATCTGGACAACTGAAGGAGCTGCAGCTGCTTAGTTTCTTTAACGTCTCTCATCATACACTTATGAGCATTTACAGCCCAAAATCAATTCTTTTCCTCTCTACATACTTCAAGTCCATTTTTTAAATAGAAGGAATTTCTAAATCCTTGACATTTACAATGAATAAAACACACAATTAATCTTTTTGAAACGAGTGTAAGAAGTCCCGGGTCATTTGACTGAACATGGGTGATAAATTTTCATCATTTAAGTTAACAGTGAGAAAAGTGGTTCAATGGACTAGCACAAATGGACAGTATTATATGAACATGGAAGTGGTTATGGTCAGATATGGTGCAAGTAGGAAAAAAGGATAACTTTTTTAATCATTTGTTCAGGAGGTATGTGTATGATGACCACTTTGCGTATCAAAAAGCAGAAGTGGGGAGTATGATAAAATAAAAAAAGGAGTTAATAGTAAGATTAAAGATGAAGCAAGTGCCCAAATGTGGAGTAAAATTCATCTAAAGAGCTTAGATTTTAAGGAAACTGTGATGAAGTTAGATAAAGACAAAGTAAGTCATTAATGCATATATCAGGTCACTGTGAGAATAAGGAATCACAGGTCTCCCGAATCACATTCTAGTTTCTCTACATGGCAATAATTGCTTTTTTACACTTATCCAGGAAAGCAGCATGCTACATAATAGCATGAAAAGGCATCCTCAAAGCATGGTAAACAAACATATAAACTGACAAGGGACAGTGGTTGCCTTAAGTTCAGCAAATTTCACTATCACCTTACCACTCCGGGTTTTGTTGCCTTTTTTCCCATCCAAATTCAATTCAAAGCATGACTTGCTATTCAGAAGCCACCTGACAAATTGGCAATAATCTACTACTATACACCATTTGCTTAAATATTTACATTCATATATGTAAGAACATACCATGTAAAATGACAGCACTTTCTTTTCCCTGAATAAATATTTTCAATGTGTTAATTAGCTTATGAATGCAAGCAATCAGGAATCTTAACATACCAAGCTGTCATATATCAATTTCCATCCATCCTTCAGTCGCGTAAAATCCTTACGAATGTTCGTGAAGCACGGCAAATCTTCTAGTCGGCAAATTTCGTCCCATGATTTTGGAGGAAGCCAGGTACATGGATTAGAAAAGGGATTGTCCAAACCTATGCCTCCAGTCAACAGAAATTTCCACTCATTCTCATTAATCTACAATGAAAAACAGTATTCTTAGGACTAAATAAATAAAATCTAATGGCTTTAGTACATTATGTAGGAAATCGATACATTTATCTGCTTGGTAGCGTGCCATGGGACAAAGCCCTGGAGGGAAGAGGGGCCCAAGAAAGCTGGCTAATAGTCAAGGATCACCTCCTCCAAGCTCAGGAGCGATGCATCCCAAGAGGAAGTCAGGCAAAAACGCCAGGAGGCCTGCATGGATGAACAAGGAGCTCCTGGACAAACTCAAAGACAAAAAGGAAGCCTACAGAGGGTGGAAGCAAGGACAGGTAGCCTGGGAGGAATACAGAGAAATTGTCTGAGCAGCCAGGGATCAGGTTAGGAAAGCTAAAGCCCTGATAGAATTAAATCTGGCCAGGAACGTCAAGGGCAACAAGAAAAGATTCTATAGGTACGTCGGGGATAAAAGGAAGACGAGGGAAAATGTGAGCCCTCTCTGGAATGAAACGGGAGACCTGGTTACCCGGGACACGGAGAAGGCAGAGGTACTCAATGACTTTTTTGCCTCGGTCTTCACCGGCAAGTGCTCGAGCCTCACCGCCCAAGCTGCAGAAGGCAAAGGCGGGGACTGGGAGAATGAAGAGCCGCCCATGGGAGAAGATCAGGTTCAAGACCATCTAAGGCACCTGAAGGTGCACAAGTCCATGGGACCTGATGAGATCCATCCATGGGTCCTGAAGGAACTGGCGGATGAAGTTGCTAAGCCACTATCCATCGTATTTGAGAAGTTGTGGCAGTCCGGTGAAGTTCCCACTGACTGAAAAAGGGGAAACGTAACCCCCATTTTTAAAAAGGGAAAAAAGGAAGACCACCCGGGGAACTCCAGGCCAGTCAGTCTCACCTCTGTGCCTGGGAAGATCACGGAACAGATCCTCCTGGAAGCTATGCTAAGGCACATGGAGGACAGGGAGGTGATTTGAGACAGCCAGCATGGCTTCACCAAGGGCAAGTCCTGCCTGACTAACCTCGTGGCCTTCTATGATGGAGTGACTACATCAGTGGACATAGGAAGGGCTACAGATGTCGTCTATCTGGACCTCTGTAAGGCCTTTGACACGGTCCCCCACAACATCCTTCTCTCTACACTGGAGAGGTATGGATTTGATGGGTGGACTGTCCGGTGGGTGAGGAATTGGTTAGATGGTCGCATCCAGAGGGTAGTGGTCAACGGCTCAATGTCCAGATGGAAATTGGTGATGAGTGGTGTCCCGCAGGGGTCCGTATTGGGACCGGTACTGTTTAATATCTTCATCCATGACCCAGACAGTGGGATCGAGTGCACCCTCAGCAAGTTTGCAGATGACACCAAGCTGAGTGGTGCGGTCGACACGCCAGAGGGACAGGATGCCATCCAGAGGGACCTGGACAAGCTGGAGAAGTGGGCCCGTGTGAACCTCATGAGGTTTAACAAGGCCAAGTGCAAGGTCCTGCACCTGGGTCAGGGCAACCCCCGGTATCAATACAGGCTGGGGGATGAAGGGATTGGGAGCAGCCCTGCCGAGAAGGACTTAGGGGTACTGGTGGATGAAAAGCTGGACATGAGCCAGCAACGTGCACTCGCAGCCCAGAAAGCCAATCGTATCCTGGGCTGCATCCAAAGAAGCGTGGCCAGCAGGTCGAGGGAGGTGATTCTGCCCCTCTACTCTGCTCTGGTGAGACCCCACCTGGAGTACTGCGTCCAGCTCTGGAGCCCTCAGCATAAGAAAGACACAGACCTGTTGGAGGGGGTCCAGAAGAGGGCCACAAAAATGATCAGGGGGATGGAACACCTCTCCTATGAAGAAAGGCTGAGAGTGTTGGGGTTGTTCAGCCTAGACAAGAGAAGGCTTTGGGGAGACCTTATTGCAGCCTACCAGTACTTAAAGGGGGCTTATAAAAAAGATGGTGGCAAACTTTTTATCAGGGCCTGTTGTGGCAGGACAAGGGGGAATAGCTTTAAACTATTAAAAGGGGGGGGAGATTGAGACTAGATATAAGGAAGAAATTTTTTACGCTGAGGGTGGTGAAACACTGGCACAGGTTGCCCAGAGAGGTGGTGGATGCCCCATCCCTGGAAACATTCAAGGCCAGGTTGGACGGGGCTCTGAGCAACCTGATCTAGTTGAAGATGTCCCTGCTCACAGCAGGGGGGTTGGACTAGATGGCCTTTAGAGGTCCCTTCCAACCCAAACTATTCTATGATTCTATGATCTGAATTCTTGCATTAGTTGAAAAAGCTTCTATACAACTACTAAAAGCTTATTTCCAAAGTATTCAGTGTCTGGTTTTCAGTTAAACATGAATTTAAGGAATCAAAAAAACTAAGGTATGAGCCAATTTAAAGGTTCATCTGCACCCCTAACTTGGGGAATTAACAAAGTTAACTGATTAGATTTTTAGACCCGTTCTTCAAATCCCAAAATGTTGAAGGAAAAAAGTACTGGACATATTTCAGGGAACCATGCATTTTGCAACTTTTCCCTATAATGCAAGTCTAAATATGAAAAAGAAATATCAGCCTATTACATGTATCATTCTTTTCTCAATACTCCTTTATCTTAAAATTTCTTTGATCGCTTGAATTTGTAAATTGAAGTCCCTATGAATGGGAGAACACTGTCCCATGATTATTACCATCAGCTCTTGAAAGAATTCACTTCTATGTATCCCCCAATATAAAAATTTCAAAAGTTTCTAAAATTTTAAATGTTTCCATATTACACTGAAAGAAACAACTCCAAACAACCCTAAGTACTGTTTTGCAGATGATATGGTTAAAATGCGTGTATTTCATTATGAATTTAAAAATTACTGTAAATAAATATTTTGTAAAGAATTACTAGAAATTACTAGAATTCAGTTGGTACAAGTGTTTGATTTTCAGGAATTCTATGCAAAAATAAACACATTTAGCACCTTAAGTGAAAAAGATGAGTGGTTTCTTAAATCAATGGTTACAATTCATTTTGATACGCTCTTAGAATTTGGAATACATTACAGTAAAATTTTGCAAAGTGTAAGAATAACATAGGCTGGGCTTTGGTTTCAGTAATGTTTAGAAAAACTGTTATCATCTAGCTCAGTTTTGCCATACCTGTTTGTTATATATTTATTTTATTCTAGAGAGTCTTTTCTAATGCTTACAATTGCTTATTAAAATGAAAATAAACAACAAAATTGAGGCTTAAATAATATAATTATATATAAACTTATTTTTCTATTCTTATCCTTTATGTTCCTATTACTGATAGTTTGTATATGCAGTTTAATATATATCATATCAAAGTGCAAATTATTTTTAATTATTACTGACCAATTTTTCATACTTCAGGAGATTTGCAGTCAGACAAAAAGAGAAGAGCAGCTTGTCCTTTTCAAAGAGGGAGCGACAGACATTGACGTAAAGTGAGTAAGTAAAATGATCCTTGAGAATCTTCAACCTACAGGTGTTGGAAAAAGAACAACCTTCCATTAATAGCACTCTAAAGAGTGTGCACTCTGGAAACTCATTGCAAACCATTTAGATCTCCTATGTGCTAATAAACTCTCTGGTCAATTACGCCAAAGCAATCATTAAATACATGTACCGTTTTGTGAGCAAAATAACATAAAAAACATTTAAGTGCAATTACATCTTAGTAACATATGATTTTCAGAGGAAGTGAGAGGTCCCTTTTGGGAGGGGCAGAAAAGAGCAGCAATTTCAAAATTCATTACGAATATAAATACCAGGGTCAAAATCAAAACAGTCCATCTTTAAAGGTTATCTGAAATATGTTTCCCATTCTACAGAGTATTTTCCTTAATACACTATAATACAAATATATTTAAAACTTTGTGATTTATTATCAATAATTTCCTTTAAATACAATGCAAGGAGGCTATCTATTGTTTTATAAAGGTTTAAGTTTGAATACCTTGAATATCTAGTCAAAATAAGGAAAAGTCCATTCGGATAGTTAGAAATGCAGTGTCTGAATTTGCACAACTACTTCAAATATTTCTTTCAAGGTAGTAACAAAGATGTGGAGAGGTGCTATGGCTTTTTTTCAGCTACCTAAGTAAGTCACCAATCCCTTGGCAGGGAGCTACTTGGAGGGTATTCCTGCAGTCCAGACATGGTGATCATTCAGAAACCTAACTGTGATCTATTATAAATGAAAAGTGGAAAGCTTTTGAAAGAAGATGAAGATGGAGAGCAAACTATGTTGTTTGATCTGTGTCTCCTTTTCAGTCTTGTGTTTCAATCTATTTTTGTTTTCTTCCATTCAGCTAAGAAGAAATAGACTATTTTTAATAATATTAATGTAATAGACTGTTCTGGTTTCGGCTGGGATAGAGTTAATTTTCTTCCTAGTAGCTGGCATAGTGCTGTGTTTTGGATTTAGCATGAGAATAATGTTGATAACACACTGATTGTTTTAGTTGTTGCTAAGTAGTGCTTACACTAGTCAAGAACTTTTCAGCTTCTCATGCCCTGCCAGCGAGAAGCTGGGAGGGGGCACAGCCAGGACAGCTGACCCAAACTGGCCAAAGGGATATTCCATACCATGTGACGTCATGCTCAGTGTATAAACTGGGGGGAGTTAGCCAGGGGGCGGTGACCGCTGCTCAGGGACTGGCTGGGCATCAGTCAGTGGGTGGTGAGCAATTGCATTGTGCATCACTTATTTTGTATATTCTTTTATCATTACTATTATTATTAATTTTCCCTTCCTTTTCTGTCCTATTAAACTGTCTTTATCTCAACCCACTAATTTTACTTTTTTTTTTCCCCAATTCTCTCCCCCATCCCAATGGGGGGGGCGAGTGAGCGAACGGCTGCGTGGTGTTTAGCTGCCTGCCGGGTTAAACCACAACAGTCCTTTTGGTGTCCAACATGGGGCACAAAGGGTGGAGATAACAACAGACCTGACCAAAGCATGTTAAGGCAAATTTGTTATACGCATCCATCACATTGGTTTAACAGTTGCTGGTCACAATGGTGATTAATTTACCCTCACAGTTGTCGTGTCTGCTCTCGAAGTTGTGTTATATAACACCTTACTTGCTGTACATGTTCCTTGTTGTGCTGTCTATCACCTCTGGGAGCTGGATCAAGGATATCATTTTGCTGCACTGTGTACCACTACTGGTTTATGATGTGATAAAATTATTGGTCATGAGACTAATTTTTGTATTTGTGCTTTTGTATTGTACTCAGCATTGCTGTCATCTCCGTACCTCGGGAGCCACTTTTTGCAAACTATTAATAATTACACCTTTTACTTTTCTCCTCGGGGAACCAATCTATGAGGGAGACAGGGAGGCACACTTTCCCCTGTTCCTTCACCTTCCCTTTCTCCTTCAGGCTAGTTACAACAGCTCTTGAGAATCTTCAATATCCTTGGGATGTTCAAACCAGCATGTTTCTATTGCTATGTCTCCTGAATGGTGTTCAGGTCTTGTTTAAGGTTAAACAATTATTTAAGAATACCATCCAGAGATCAACCCCGGCGACAGGCACTGTGGCTACTCCAACCTCCAGGACAGGCACTGCAGCTACTCCAACCCTGGCAACAGGCACAACAACTACTCCAGCCCCCATGGACAGGCACTGCAGCTACTCAAATCCCGGTGACAGGCACTGCGGCTGAACCAGAGAATCAACCTGTGCTGGTATCAGTCGCCCCTATACACAAGAAGAAATACAGAAGAAAATCAAGTCATTTAGTAAGGGATGAAGATGAACCAGGGCCATCACAAGAACAGGAGGAGGAGGAAGAGGCAGAACCCATAAATGAGATGGCAACCACCCAATCCCTATCCCTGAGTGAGCTGCGAGATATGCAAAAAGATTTCAGTTGTCGTCCAGGTGAGCATGTTGTCACCTGGCTGCTCCAATGCTGGGACAATGGGGCCAGTAGCCTGGAATTAGAGGGTAGGGAAGCCAAGCAGCTGGGATCCCTTTCCAGGGAAGGAGGCATTGACAAAGCGATTGGAAAAGGGGAACAAGCCCTCAGCCTCTGGAGACAACTCCTTTCAAGTATGAAGGAAAGGTATCCCTTCAAGGAAGATGTTATATGTCACCCAGGCAAATGGACCACCATGGAAAGAAGTATCCAGTACCTGAGGGAATTAGCCATGCTGGAGGTGATTTATGGTGACCTAAACAATGAGCAGTTATCCAAAGATCCAGATGAAGTCAAGTGCACACGACCCATGTGGCAGAAGTTTGTACGGAGCGCACCATCACCATATGCCAACTCATTGGCAGTAATGACTTGGAAAGACGGAGAGGAACAAACGGTGGATGAATTGGCTGGCCAACTCCAGCAATACAAAGAAAGTCTCTCTTCCTCCCTACAGGCCTGCATCTCGGCTGTGGAGAAACTGCCAGACATGTTAGTCGAGAAACTGTCCCAGGAGTTCCAGTGATTCAAAGAGGGTATGTCCTACACTGCACCTGTACAGACCAGTATCTCAGCCATTAGGAGTAAGCGTCCCTCTGCTCAAGAGAGAAGATATAGTGGATACACACCACGGGCCACCCTGTGGTTTTACCTACATGACCACGGAGAGGACACGAGGAAGTGGGATGGAAAATCTACCTCAGCCCTAGAGGCACAGGTACGTGAGTTCCAAGGAAAAACAATCACAAAAGGGGGTTCTTCCAGGAAAATTGCTGCTCCAGTTTCCAGCAGGCAGTTCCCCAGACAAAGTAGAAGGGCCGATCTTACTTCTGATCTTAATGAAGAGACTTCTGACTCGTATTTACAGGAAATGAGTAATGGATGCTATGATCAGGACTAGAGGGGCCCTGCCCCCAGCCAGGTGGAGGAAAGGGACAACCGGGTTTACTGGACTGTGTGGATTCGGTGGCCTGGCACATAGGACCCACAGGAGTATAAGGCTCTAGTGGACACCGGTGCACAGTGTACCCTAATGCCATCAAGCTATACAGGGGCAGAACCCATCTGTATTTCTGGAGTGACGGGGGATCCCAACAGCTAACTGTATTGGAAGCTGAAGTGAGTCTAACTGGGAATGGGTGGCAGAAGCACCCCATTGTGACTGGCCAGGAGGCTCCGTGCATCCTTGGCATAGACTACCTCAGGAGAGGGTATTTCAAGGACCCAAAAGGGTACTGGTGGGCTTTTGGTATAGCTGCCTTGGAGATGGAGGAAATTAAACAGCTGTCTACCTTGCCTGGTCTCTCGGAGGACCCTTCTGTTGTGGGCTTGCTGAGGGTCGAAGACCAACAGGTGCCAATTGCCACCACAACGGTGCACCGGCAGCAATATCACACCAACCAAGACTCCCTGATGCCCATCCATGAGCTGATTTGTCGACTGGAGAGCCAAGGAGTGATCAGCAAGACTCGCTCACCCTTTAACAGTCCCATATGGCCAGTGCGGAAGTCTAATGGAGAGTGGAGACTAACAGTAGACTATCGTAGCCTGAATGAAGTCATGTCACTGCTGAGTGCTGCCGTGCCAGACATGCTAGAACTTCAATATGAACTGGAGTCAAAGGCAGCCAAGTGGTATGCCACAGTTGATATTGCTAATGCGTTTTTCTCAATCCCTTTGGCAGCGGAGTGCAGGCCACAGTTTGCTTTCACTTGGAGGGGCGTCCAGTACACCTGGAATCAACTGCCCCAGGGGTGGAAACACAGCCCCACCATTTGCCATGGACTGATCCAGACTGCACTGTAACAGGGTGAAGCTCCAGAACACCTGCAATGACCTTGATGACATCATCATGTGGGGCAACACAGCAGAAGCAGCTTTTGAGAAAGGGAAGAAAATAGGCCAAATCCTTCTGAAGGCCGGTTTTGCCATAAAACAAAGTAAGGTCAAGGGACCTGCACAGGAGATCCAGTTTTTAGGAATAAAATGGCAAGATGGACGTCGTCAGATCCCAATGGATGTGGTCAACAAAATAACAGCCATGTCTCCACCAACTAGCAAAAAGGAAACACAAGCTTTCTTAGGTGTTGTGGGTTTTTGGAGAATGCATATTCCAAATTACAGTCTGATCGTAAACCCTCTCTATCAAGTGACCCGAAAGAAGAACGATTTCAAATGGGGCCCTGAACAACAACAAGCCTTTGAACAAATTAAAGAGGAGATAGTTCATGCAGTAGCCCCTGGGCCAGTCCGGGCAGGACAAGATGTAAAAAATGTGCTCTACACCGCAGCCGGCGAGAACGGCCCTACCTGGAGCCTCTGGCAGAAAGCACCAGGGGAGACTTGAGGTCGACCCCTAGGGTTTTGGAGTCGGGGATACAGAGGATCCGAGGCCCACTATACTCTAACTGAGAAAGAGATATTGGCATCATATGAAGGGGTTCAAGCTGCTTCAGAAGTCATTGGTACTGAAGCACAGCTCCTCCTGGCACCCCGACTGCCGGTGCTGGGCTGGATGTTCAAAGGGAGGATCCACTGTACACATCATGCAACTGATGCTACGTGGAGTAAGTGGGTTGCACTGATCACATAACGGGCTCGAAGAGGAAACCCCAGTCACCCAGTAATCTTGGAAGTGATCATGGACTGGCCAGAAGGCAAAGATTTTGGAATATTGCCAGAGGAGGAGGTGATGCGTGCTGAAGAGGCCCCACTGTATAATAAACTACCAGAAAATGAGAAACAATATGCCCTGTCCACTGAGGGGTCCTGTCGTCTTGTGGGAAAGCATCAGAGATGGAAAGCTGCTGTATAGAGTCCTATACGACAAGTTGCAGAAACTGCTGAAGGAGAAGGTGAATCGAGTCAGTTTGCAGAGGTGAAAGCTAGCTTTAGATATTATTGCTGAATGAGAAACGTCGCCAGTGCTCTATCTCTGTACTGACTCATGGATGGTTGCAAATGCCCTGTGGGGGTGGTTGCAGCAATGGAAGCAGAACAACTGGCAGCGCAGAGGCAAACCCATCTGGGCTGCCACATTGTGGCAAGATATTGCTGCCCAGGTAGAGAACCTGGTTGTAAAAGTCCGTCACGTAGATGCTCACGTACCCAAGAGTCGGGCCACTGAAGAACATCAAAACAACCAGCAGGTAGATCAGGGTGCTAAGATTGAAGTGGCTCAGGTGGATCTGGACTGGCAACATAGGGGTGAATTATTTATAGCTCAGTGGGCCCATGACACCTCAGGCCATCAAGGAAGAGATGCAACATATAGATGGGCTTGTGATCGAGGGGTGGACTTGGCCATGGACACTATTGCACAGGTTATCCATGAATGTGAAACATGCGCTGCAATCAAGCAAGCCAAGCAGTTAAAGCCTCTCTGGTATGGAGGACGATGGCTGAAATATAAATATGGGGAAGCCTGGCAGATCGATTATATCACACTCCCACAAACCCACCAAGGCAAGCGCTATGTACTCACCTTGGTAGAAGCAACCACCAGATGGCTGGAAACATATCCTGTGCCCCTTGCCACCGCCCAGAACACTATCCTGGGCCTTGAAAAACAAGTCTTATGGTGATATGGCACCCCAGAAAGAACTGAGTCAGTCAATGGGACTCATTTCTGAAACAACCTCATAGACACCTGGGCCAAAGAGCACGGCATTGAGTGGGTGTATCACATCCCCTATCATGCACCAGCCTCTGGGAAAATCGAACAATGCAATGGACTGTTAGAAAACTGAGAGCAATGGGTGGTGGGACATTCAAACACTGGGACACACATTTAGCAAAAGCCACCTGGTTAGTCAACACTAGAGGATCTGCCAATTGAGGTGACCCTGCCCAATCAAAACTTTTACATACTTTTACGTAGGAGGGGATAAAGTCCCTGTAGTGCACATAAAAATGTGCTGGGGAAGACAGTCTGGGTTATTCCTGCCTCGGGCAATGGCAAACCCATCCATGGGATTGCTTTTCCTCAAAGACCTGGGTGCACTCAGTGGGTGATGCGGGAGGATGGGGAAGACCGATGTGTACCTCAAGGGGATTTGATTTTGGGTGAGAATAGTCAATGAATTAAATTGTATTATGTTAATTGCTATATAACACTATATATCATCACTTCTGTGGTGGCTATATATATGCCATATCAACAGTATTAGAGTAAGAATCACCTAGATTAATGAAGAATGAACTTTGATGAAACCGAGCAAAGCACAGCGACGATGGGACCAAAACTGGCTTCAGCGTGCAACAATACAACACCACACACCACCTCTCCTGCCCTGAAGGACTGTTATGACAGATGGAGCCCAAAGTCATGGACTAACTGAACTCAACGAACATTTTAGAGGGATGGCCCATAGACTAAGGGAATGATATCTGTGTGTATATATCAAAAGATAGGAAAAATGGTGGTGATTAATTGGAATGTATTGGAAAGTGTGAGGACCTGGGCATGATGTAGATGGTCTAGAATAAGGGATGGATACTATCCTGGTTTTGGCTGGGATAGAATTAATTTTCTTCCTAGTAGCTGGCATAGTGCTGTGTTTTAGATTTAGTATGAGAAAAATGTTGATAACACACCGATGTTTTAGTTGTTGCTAAGTAGTGCTTACACTAATCAAGGACTTTTCAGCTTCTCATGCCCTGCCAGCGAGAAGCTGGGAGGGGGCACAGCCAGGACAGCTGACCCAAACTGGCCAAAGGGATATTCCATACCATGTGACGTCATGCTCAGTGTATAAACTGGGGGGAGTTGGCCGGGGGGCAGTGACCGCTGCTCAGGGACTGGCTGAGCATTGGTCAGCAAGTGGTGAGCAATCGCATTGTGCATCACTTATTTTGTATATTCTTTTATCATTATTATTATTTTCCCTTCCTTTTCTATCCTATTAAACTGTCTTTATCTCAACCCACAAATTTTACTTTTTTTTTTTCTCCACGATTCTCTCCCCCATCCCAATTGGGTGGGGAGGAGTGAGCGAAGGGCTGTGTGGTGTTTAGCTGCCTGCCAAGTTAAACCACAACATATATAAATGCTCCTGGTTTTTTATTAGCATTTTAAGTCTTTTCAAAATTACTGATTCCTCATCAGTTAAATGGATATACATACAATTTATACACAAAATACTGACACAAAGATGGCCATGGGACAAAATGTAAACTTTTTTCACGTTACAGAAGTAACATGGTTTGCATGAGAAAAGAATGGTTAAAAAAAAACTCTCAGCACAGAGCCTGTAGTAAAAAACATCTGACTAGTGAAGACAGCCCAAGACAAACAGTCTTATGTGAATTATTAATTCACAGAGAATTTTCTGTGAGTCTGTCTTCCTCTGCCTTCACTGGGCAAAATTATCAAAATGGGCTTACACCAATCATTCCCTGGGAATGCATACCATCAGCTGGGATTCAGGTCCTGTCTCTTTATATTTCTGCTGACAGAAAGGTTCTGAATCAAAATGAGATTATTTTATTCATTGCTTACTTTAATTTAGGTACAGGCATACAGAGTTTTTTTGAGATATGAGAGAGTAAGATTTAAAGTCAAAGAGCTAAGTTTATAGAACACAGATTGCCTTACTGGTAAAAAGGCTACCTTGACTGTAGTTTCAAATATGATACCAAAATACTAAGCTCTGATTTAAATGATTAGTAGCAATATCTTTGATAAAGCAGTTATGCCAGACTTAGATTGCCCAGACCTTGACTAAATTCTAATGAAAAAATAACCTTCATAACCAGTATGCCACTAAACTGAACACTACACATTAAACTACGCACTAAGTACTACGTTACCAGGTACTACAACTTACTTGTACTTAAATAAAATATGGACAGTAATGGATAATTCAGAAATTGCCATTTGCAATATTAACTAGAAAAATCTTCTATACACACATTGGGAGAGTAGTTTCCCTCTCCCACCTGTTGTTCATGTGATGAACAGGCAAGTAGCTAAGTAACAGAAACAATGCTCCGTGATTTGAAGATCAAATAAAGCCACTGAAGTAGAATTTAGTAACTGGTGTGATAGAACACTGAAAAACTTTCTTTAAACAGTCTCTGTGTAGATAATTCACTTCAAGGGTGAATATCCATTGAATAATCCTAATATGATCATAACAATCCAGAAGCAATCAAAAGGGACTTCAGGGCACTGGGGCGACTGGTTGAAGGATCAGGAGCACAAGTAGTGTTTTCCTCAATCCCTACAGTGGCAGGGAAGAATACTGAAAGGAACAGGAAAACACACCTGATCAACACGTGGCTCAGGGGCTGGTGCCATCAGTGGAATTTTGGCTTTTTTGATCATGGGGAGGTTTACACAGCACCGGGCCTGCTGGCAACAGATTGAGTTCAGCTGTCTCACAGGGGGAAAAGGATCATTGCTCATTAATTGGTGGGGCTCATTGAGAGGGCTTTAAACTAGGTTCAAAGGGGGAAGGGGATAAAACCAGGCTCACTAGAGATGAGCCTAGGGGTGGCATGCTAATGCCGGGGGCGAAATCGATAGCCCAACTGAAGTGCATCTACACCAATGCACGCAGCATAGGCAGCAAACAGGAGGAGCTAGAAGCCATTGTGCAGCGGAAGAGATATGACTTGGTCGCCATCACAGAAACATGGTGGGGTGACTCTCACGATTGGAGTGCTACAATGGATGGCTATAGACTCTTCAGAAGGGACAGGCGAGGAAGGAAAGGCAGTGGGGTGGCTCTGTATGTTAAGGAGTGTTTCAATCATCTAGAGCTCAACGATTGCGATGTAGCGATAGGATGAGAGGAAATGGCCTCAAGTTGCGCCAGGGAAGGTTTAGATTGGATGTAAGGAAAAATTTCTTACTGAAAGAGTGGTTAAACATTGGAACAGGCTGCCCAGGGAAGTGGTTGAGTCCCCATCCCTGGAGGTATTTAAAAGACGAGTAGATGAGGCACTTAGGGACATGGTTTAGCGGACATGGTGGTGTTGGGTTGACGGTTGGACTCGATGATCTTAGAGGTCTTTTCCAACCTCAATGATTCTATGATTCTATGATACGGTTGAGTGTTTATGGGTAAGGATGAGGCGGGGAAGGCCAACAAGGCAGATATCCTGCTGGGAGTCTGTTATAGACCACCCAACCAGGATGAAGGGGCAGATGAAGCGTTCTACAAGTGGCTGGCAGAAGTCTCACAATCACTAGTCCTCCACTTGTTCTTGTGGGGGACTTCAACTTCCCAGACGTCTGCTGGAAATACAACACGGCAGAGAGGAAACAGTCTAGGAGGTTCCTGGAGTGTGTGGAAGACAGCTTCCTGACAGAGCTGGTAAGTGAGCCTACCAGGGGAGGTGCCTCGCTCAACCTGCTGTTCACAAACAGAGAAGGACTGGTGGGAGATGTGGTGGTTGGAGGCCGTCTTGGGCTTAGTGACCATGAAATGGTAGAATTCTCGATTCTCGGTGAAGTAAGGAGGGGGGGCAGCAAAACCGCAACCATGGACTTCCGGAGGGCGGACTTTGGCCTGTTCAGGACGTTGGTTGAGAGAGTCCCTTGGGAGACGGTCCTGAAGGGCAAAAGCGGTCCAGGAAGGCTGGACATTCTTCAAGAAGGAAGTTTTAAAGGCGCAGGAGCAGGCTGTCCCCATACGCCATAAGAAGAACGGGCGGGGAAGACAACTGGCCTGGCTGAACGGGAAGCTCTTGCTGGGACTCAGGAAAAAAAGGAGAGTTTACCGCTTGTGGAAGAAGGGGCAGGCGACTCAAGAAGAGTACAGGGATCTCGTTAGGTCATGCAGAGAGGAAATGAGAAAGGCAAAAGCCCAGCTAGAACGCAATCTGGCCGCTGTCGTTAGAGACAACAAAAAATGTTTTTACAAATATATTAATGACAAAGAGAGCCAAGGAGAATCTCCATCCTTTATTGGATGCAGGGGGGAACATTGTCACCAAGGATGAGGAAAAGGCTGAGGTACTTAATGCCTTCTTTGCCTCAGTCTTTAACAGGCAGACCAGTTATCCTCAGGGTAGTCAGCCCCCTGAGCTGGAAGACAGGGACGGGGAGCAGGGTAAATCCCCCATAATCCAAGAGGAAGCAGTTAACAACCTGCTACGCCACCTGGACACTCACAAGTCTATGGGCCCAGATGGGATCCACTCAAGAGTGCTGAGGGAGCTGGCGGAGGAGCTTGCCAAGCCACTCTCCATCATTTATCAGCAGTCCTGGTTAATGGGGGAGGTCCTGGACAACTGGAGGCTTGCCAATGTGACACCCATCTACAAGAAGGGCCGGAAGGAGGATCCGGGGAACTACAGGCCCGTCAGCCTGACCTCAGTGCCGGGGAAGATTATGGAGCGGTTCATCTTGAGGGCGCTCACAAGGCATGTGCGGGACAACCAGGGGTTCAGGCCCAGCCAGCACAGGTTCATGAGAGGCAGGTCCTGCTTGACCAACCTGATCTCCTTCTATGACCAGGTGACCCGCCTAGTGGATGAGGGAAAGGCTGTGGATGTGGTCTACCTGGACTTCAGTAAGGCCTTTGAAGACAGCCTTCAGAAGGCTGTCTCCCACAGCATTCTCCTAGAGAAGCTGGCGGCTCATGGCTTAGACAGGTGTACTCTTTGCTGGGTAAAAAACTGGCTGGATGGCCGGGCCCAGAGAGTTGTGGTGAATGGAGTTCAATCCAGTTGGCGGCCGGTCACAAGCGGTGCTCCCCAGGGCTCAGTTTTGGGGCCAGTCTTGTTCAGTATCTTTATCAATGATCTGGATGAGGGGATCGAGTGCACCCTCAGTAAGTTTGCAGATGACACCAAGTTGGGCGGGAGCATTGATCTGCTCGAGGGTAGGAAGGCTCTGCAGAGGGACCTGGACAGGCTGGATCGATGGGCCCAGGCCAACTGTATGAGGTTCAACAAGGCCAAGGGCCAGGTCCTGCACTTTGGCCACAACAACCCCATGCAACGCTACAGGCTTGGGGAAGAGGGGCTGGAAAGCTGCCTGGGGGTGCTGGTTGACAGCTAGCTGAACATGAGCCGGCAGTGTGCCCAGGCGGCCAAGAAGGCCAATGGCATCCTGGCCTGTATCAGAAATAGTGTGGCCAGCAGGAGGAGGGAAGGGATCGTGCCCCTGTACTCGGCACTGGTGAGGCCGCACCTCGAATACTGTGTTCAGTTTTGTGCCCCTCACTACAAGAAGGACGTTGAGGTGTTAAGAGCATGTCCAGAGAAGGGCAACGAAGCTGGTGAGGGGTCTGGAGAACAAGTCTTATGAGGAGCGGCTGAGGGAACTCGGGTCATTTAGCCTGGAGAAAAGGAGGCTGAGGGGAGACCTCATCACGCTCTACAACTACCTGAAAGGAGGTTGTAGCGAGGTGGGGGTCGGTCTCTTCTCCCAAGTAACAAGCAATAGGACGAGAGGAAATGGCCTCAAGTTGCGCCAGGGGAGGTTTAGATTGGACGTGAGGAAAAATGTCTTTACTGAAAGAGTGGTTAAACATTGGAACAGGCTGCCCAGGGAAGTGGTTGAGTCACCATCCTTGGAAGTATTTAAAAGACGTGTAGATGAGGCACTTAGGGACATGGTTTAGTGGGCATGGTGGTGTTCGGTTGACAGTTGGACTTGATGATCTTAGAGGTCTTTTCCAACCTTAAAGATTCTATGATTCTATGATAATAGTGAGGTCCATAACATGTAAAATAAATTCAGATCATTAAAGATTGCACAGTTTCTCCTGTTCTTATGAACAAACTGGAAGAAGGAGGGACACCATAAGTATAAAACAATAATCAAACTGAATTTAAAAAATGGTTGGGTTAATAATTACTGCGTTGCACACTCTACAGCCAAGAGCCCCAGCCACAAGACTTCACTCTGTCTCACCAGTTGTGTGAAAAAGTTTCTTGTCTGTTTCTTGAAGACCTACGAAGTCACTACATGAAATGAAATATAAAATCAAAGCAAGTGGGCCATTTTTATCTAAGTGACACTTTGTAATTTCACACACAACTTGAGGTAGCAATTACTGAATAGAAATAGTGGAATATGTTGCACTTGTAATATATTGTACCATTTTGTTTCTATGAATAAATTATTTTCCAGAAAAGTATCTGACATATAGACGTACAAAAAAATATTTCAAAATGCAATGCCTGAGACAACACACTTTGGAGAAATGATAGTAACATTTCTGGAGTAACTATGAATACATCACCAATTAGAAATGGTGAATTATCACTCTTACCTTGTTTGTAAAACTTCTGATTGCTCCGAATTATCTACAGACATGATGAAAAGGTTAATAAACCACATGAGAGAATACTGGTACATTGGATCAATGTTGGCTAGATCAGCAATAGAAAAAAACAAGATTGACGAATGGATAGCTATAGGACGATAGCCCATACGAGTAGCATCAATCTTCTTTTCTGTCTCTTCAGCTACAGCTTGCTTTTCAGAAATCTCATTAGCCAGAACTTTGGAAGAAGACAATATCTTGATAGCAGTTTCATCCTCCAAAATATTTCCTTCTGAGGCTGAAAGAACTTCTAAAATCTTGTCTTCTATTTCTTTTAGCTGCCTAAAATAATATACAAGGTTTTTCACATATGAAAATTACAGCTGTTTTCTGTTAGTTTCTATAAAATAAGACAATGTGTAGATTCTACTCTTGGTATGCAACTTACGTAACAACATCTTTTTTTCTTATTAAACATTCCCTTAAATTTCTGAAAAATTTATCTACTTTCAGGCTAAAAAATGGATAGCAAAGGGAGGAAGTGACAAACCACTTTGAATACTGCACATTTCATGCTTTGACCCATGGGGGAAGGTGCCCTTTGCCACGTATCATCAGTGCAAATCTAGCACACAATGAAAACATTTCTAAAACACAACCATTAATATCTAATAAAAATTTGTGAGGACAGCAAATCATATACCAACATCACGGACGGGATGCATAAAAACACAGGACAGGATCAAGAGTTACATTGTGCAATTACACAACCTGCAATTCAGATCTCTAACATTTTCTAATAATCCCAGAAATAGGAAACCATATCAAAAGAAGAAAGGCACAACCAGTAAGAACATGAGTAAAAGCATACATCCAAATCAGCCTAAAAAACAAATAGAAGCCTAAGTTTGAGATCTCAAAAATAGTAGTCTTGAATTTCCTGTTAAATCAAACCAAAAAAAGGTCTCTGAAATGTATTTTCCATGATTCTATTTCCTTAAACTGCAGTCTGCTTCTATCCCTGGCAAGGGAAGTTATCTTGATACCTTTTATTCTCAGCCCCTTGAAGGATGAGGGCTTGTTTTTCTTCTTCAAGATCTGGCCTTTCTCTTGCAACTACAATTCCAAGAAGCTGATCCTGCATTCCTTCTGAAGTTATCATGAAGTTCAATAATGTTACCTGTTAGAAGAAATATTTTTTTTGAAAGATAGTACAGTTATGGCCAGATGCAATTAAAGTGCTTCTTCATTTACAAGATGAGGTTTGTATAATATCATGTAATACGCTCAACCAAACTTTGAGAGTAAATGAATTGCAGCTGAGGGTTTATGTGTTGGAAAGCTAACTCCAGGGTTAACCCAAAAAGTTAACCATAAAAGGGATGTGACAAGAATGTATAGAATTTCATTCTTTTCCTCAAAATTACACTGAAACTTTGAATATCAGTGCTTTAAGTGATTGGTCCATATAACATGAACGAACACTTTTACACACGAGAGGGATCTACCCATTGATACCTGTATGCATCAAGCAAGCAGCCTTCACAGAGAAAGGAGCAAAACATTTCTACGAATGCAAGATTCAACTTAATGTACAGATTTTGTAAATAAATTTGGTATTGTTTGTTTTCCAGAATTGTTCCACCTGAACATCAGGTGGAACAAATGGGATGCTGGCACAGTATTTTGTGAAAATATAGATAAAGACCAGGTAGATTACATTTTATGGTGTTTAGAAATTTTTCATCCATAAAATTTTTGCTGTTTTCATAAAGTAAGTGGTAACATACACACAGGAGTTGTACTTCAAACTATTATTGCCTCTGCCACATATGTTTTCTCTCTTTAATGGATTTGTTCACATGCAATTTGCGATGTTAGTATTACAGGGATATTTGTATCCTAGAATTAGGATAGCATCATGTTCTCTTTTTCATGAGAAAATAAATGACTGGAAAAAAAAAAAAATATTGTTTAAAAGAATTCCCATCCCATGACATATTTATAATGGATCCAGAAAAACTCACATGCTCTTGTGAAGAAGTGGCAAAAAGGTACAATATTTTACATGAGAAAGGGAAGGAATACACTACCAGCAGAAGGCTAGAAAATAGTTTGATGCATGTAGTTTAAAACCAAGAAAATAATCTACTTAGCAATCATCAAGACCGATGAAAGTATTGGTTTTAATTAATTAACTATGTAATAGTGACTACAGATTGTCTTTGGGCTTTTTTGGTGGGTACAGATACCATTGATTTCTGTTTCAAAAGAACATTCGCCTTGAACATAGTGATCAGTTAGAATATGCAATACCTGTGAAGTTAATTTGTCTTGATCTGTTTCTGCCACTAATAATATCTGAAAGTTGTCCAAATATCTGAGGCTTTTTTTCATGAGTTTTGCTTGTAAAGTTAAGAGGGGTAGTATTTTAACTTTCTTAAAATACATCACTAATAGTTTTTTGTTATAGTAAGCCTCAACTGAAAAAAATTTAGGAGCACAGATAGCATATCGCACTGTTTTTGGAATTTTGAGAGGAGGTTCAGTTCTATATGACACTAAGAATAAATAAGATCTTCACAAGCATCATGGCCTATTTCTTCCTCACCTTATGTAACAATTTTAGTAACAGGAAATATAAGAGGGACCTAATGTTTCAAAACTTCAAGAGTCTTCTATAGGCTCCATTTCCCTTCTTCAAAGTAAAAGACTAGCTACAAACAGCATTGAGAGTTAGCTTTCAATCAGAGCTGCCATGCTCTGAAAGGTTGGCTGGTTCAGACATAGGAACCTCTGAGGTCTAAGCGCAAACTGCCGTCTACATCCTACATTTCTCCTTGGTCCCTGAGGGACAGAATGATATTTTTTATAGACATGAATAAGTCACTTTTCCCTCAACAGTGCTGAAAATGATCTGATTTTTTAGTGGGTTTTACTACATTTAATTAATAATGTTAGAAACAGAAAAAAGCTACTCCAAATGGCTAATAACTGCAAATACATATCTATGCAGTGTAAATACATGTAAATCCATGACCTATGTCTCTTTGCAGACTTCACTATGTACGTCACATGAGAATTCAGTACAATCTTTTTCTGTGAAATATGGTAACTATTTCAGTAACCATTTTCCCTGGACTCATTTCATTAGCTAGCTCCTGAATAATCCTCAGGACAAATTCACCAATAGATGTTGCAATTAGCGTCAGACCAAGATATTTAGAGATCACTTTTCTGCATCCTGCTCCCTGTATGTGAGCCACCTTAGTCAGCTAGCTCAGCAGTGTGTGGTGTAGCTTGGAGTATACCCAAGCATGTCATGAAGCAACTGCTCCTCATTAGAACAATTAACAACTTATGTCTGACTGCATGGAACCCAACTAGAGAAGATTAATCTTTAGAAACTTTATATTCTAAGGCGGGGGGGGGGAGAGGCAGGCACGGAAAGAAGACTGTATTGACTGTTGATTGGCAACTAGGAGATTTTAATTGTTAAGTAAACTTTTCCTAGGAAATAACCTTCATATAGCTTTTAAATGTATATGTACTCTAAGAGTAAATCTTTTGGATGTTCTCTTCCTTTCATACTTCATCTTTTTTTCTGAACATGCAGCTAATTACCTTCTTTGATAAAAGATCAATGCCTAGGTGATTTGATGTGCATTGAAGTGAACAGAAGTTTTTCCCTTTCATTAATTTTTGTCCATTTTTCCTGCATCAGAACTCCTTCATTGTTAAAACAACTTACTGTTCCATTTTACTGAATACCATAATAGTTTAAAAACTTTTGATTTCAAGGTTTTGTGTTTCAGTATAGTCTATGTTTAACCAAAGTGTAAATTTGCAATACTTTTCTATAAACAGTTCTTCAAAAGTAATAATAAATAAAAGGGGGAATATATCTCCCAAGCAACTTCAAAAAGACTAAAACACCAATTTTATTCTTTAAAGAAGGAAACCACCTTTTTTTGTCCTAACATAGAAAAATAAGAACAGCTATAGTTATCAAATATATGAATCTGTAAATACATTTTCTATCTGTTATAAAAAAGGCACAATGCCAGGAATTGCTCAGACTCCTGTCCCTAACTATACTACAGATAAAAATCGTGAATATGAAAGCCTAAAGTAGAGTTTGCATGTGAGGTGACTTTTATATTAAGTCCTTGTAAATACTTTTATAATAAAAGGTGACTAAATAGCATCAGGAGATACAGACTGGGAAAGGTGATAAAATTAATTAATTAAGTAAATTCCTGACAGTATAAAAGAATGACAATATTGCAAGGTGAAGTATTAGATATGAGAAATGTCAACACTTCTAAGATGATACCAGTCTTCCAGCGGTGTAAAAAAATCCCAATGTTGGCAGGGGAGGAGGAATAAACGAATGCCAGAAATTCTTCCCCGGTTTTAGCCAAGGAATCATTTTAAAATTAAAACAGAGTTGCACGTTCACTTTCAAAATTCTCACCTTAACAGATGTTTCAGGAAGATAATGTGGATTTCTCAGCTTAGTTGTTATATAAAAGCGGAATTCAGGAGCATACTCGATAGTGGAGTCTCCAAGGCAAATGCAAATACTCCCTGACTGCTTAAATGTCTGTTTGAGCAAAAGCGGCTCTAGGATAGGATCAAGTTCTTCTCCAACATTCTCCAGTAGCACTTCAAAATAACATAAGAATTAGTAGGACTTCCTTGGTATTTATATTACTGATTGACTGTTGTTTACAAAACTTATGTATAATGTGTATTTACAGTGTGCAAACAATAACAATACTAATCGAGCAATATCTAGAGATAAGGTTAATGTTTCTTAGAGTATTCAGCTGATTGAAAAATGAATCAAAGAAATGTACCTTTAATTTCTTTTTCTAATATTATATCAATTTGCAAAAAAAGCAACTAAAATGCTATCACTATTACTGCTGCCAATAGCTTAGAACAGCAGTTTAAGGCTACCATTTTTAAAAAGGGAAATAACAAATTAAATGCCACATGCCACAGAAATAATTTTGGGTAACTAAGACTGCTTCAATTTTCACTGTTAAGCATATGAGATTGTCAAAATCAAGAAAGAAGTAATGGAGAATAAACAATCCATTTCTTTACTTGTAGTTCAGTTAGCCATTGAAAAATAGCTGGAGTTGTAACTATATGTTTCATTAATTTATTTCTATTTGAGGGTAATAAGACTACTTGCAATAAAGACACTACAGAGAATACAAGAATCATTAATGATCACAGCCTAGCAATCTGGTATTTATACTCTTGAAAAGCCAAATAAAAACAATGTTACTTTTTAGAAATAAAATTATTGTAACATGAAAACAAAGAAATGGCAAATCTCAAAGCAATTAGAAGATACAAATTAAACTAAGTATTATAATTATATTGTGCTAAGAAGTATCTTATAACCTGGGGTGAGGACTTACTATAGTACTAATTTGATTCAAAACGAGAAAAAAATTTCTCCACTTTCCTTAACTATGAGAACATTCGATACTCACTGGAGTTTCATTTTTTAGCTAATTGTGCCCCCTCCAGGTTCTTCTGTAATTTACATTTCCATTAGTCATTAACCTACCAGGACTGCCAAACTGAATGCAATTTTCCAGTGTTGTAACAAATTGAGGGTCGCTGAGTTTGATTATATGCAAACTATTGGCTTTTTCCATGTTCTTTATCCATTTATTTGCTTGACCCTGAGGATCTATCATCAGCGGCCATCTTCTTGCATTACTGAAGGGAAAAATACAAACTTTCAAAATTGAAATATAAGCTCTTCAAAGGTTTACCTCAAAGTACTTCTTAAGGCAATTTATTCCCTTTTGTCATTAAAACAAAAATGCATCAGTATGAAATTGTAGTAGGCACATACTCAGGTATAATCCTTGATTAATTTAACAGGAGATAGATGAATCTTGAAGTTCTTTCTTTACAAAAAATAATTTTCCTCTTTCAAATAAAGTACTTAGAATAAGACTTCTTACTTCCTAGAAAGTTCAAGCGCATTTAATTTTAGAACACTTTCAAAATAAAAAGATTACTCTAAGTTTTGAAATTTTGAACAGTTTTAGTACAGTCATATGCATAAGTGAGCATTTTCAAGTGAAAACGGATGGAATTTTCCACTAAAGAGACACTTTAGAGTTAATATAAAGGGAAATATATAAGCAGATTCAAGGTTATCTACCTTTTAATCCCTAATCCTTAATAGACACAAAGAACTTCCGGATTTTATTTTTGGCAGACTTAGTAACTACTTCAAAGATTTTTTACAGTATTCTCTAGTACATGTAGTTACATTACCAAGATATCTAAGACTAGTGACACCTTTTAATGGTCAATTACAATTACAGCAATAATCACCTAAATTAGAAACCATCTAAGCAGGCAGAAGTGAGAATTTCAAAATAAACGTAGTCCTAAAAATTTGGATCAAGGGGCCCAGTCAGATCCCAGTTGGTTAGGAGATATAATATAGTTTACTACTGGAAGGAAAAAAGCAGCAATACCTTTTTTTCCAGATTCAGCATAAAAAGAAATCTTTCAGACTACTTCTATGGCCTCTATCATTATTACAAGTTAGCTTACGCACAATTACACTGGCACATTATTTATCATTAATAATTTTTTTAAAATTGAACCTGTCTCTCTTCAAAAATTCTGATTCACAGATAAAACTTGCAATGTAAATGTGTCTGCATTGTATTCTTCTTTTCCTTAAAAATACTAAGATGAAATGTATGCAATTAAGTAAAAAATCTCATTTTTGTGTGATCTTCAATTATATCTTTTCTTAGAAAGAGTCGTGTTTTATGAAAGGTTTCCATAAATTGTCAACAGAAAGTGATAAGCCTTGAATTAGAAAAAGGTACAGAGCAAGTGGTTGTAGGTAAGAGTATAAGTTGTAAAAGACAATGCTCAGACAAACTTAGTTCAATGTAATCCAAGTTATTGCAGGCTTATTAGTTTCAAAACTGCTGGCAGGCAAAACTGTGTAACACATTATAAACCTTGATCTTCTTTCAAGAGAGTAATTTTAAAACAGTTTCTCAGTTTAAGAGAGAAAAAGCTTTTATATTCTCTGTTAAAATCTCTATTCCACAAACTTCTTATTAAGGACTAAGCGTAGTTGTAAGGCCTATTTATACATGTGTAAATATAACAACACACAATAACACACATGTAACCCTTAATTCAAGGGTTCAGCTATCTGTGACTCAGATGCAGTTCTGTGAAGCGCAGCTGTGCGACTCTGGATTATCGTTACTGAATTTTTTTTTTTTTTTAAGCTGTGAAAGACTAGATAAGCAAAACTATGTAAGATATAAAAAGTGAAAACAAAGCAGAAAGGGAAGTTGGTTGCTTGGGAATAGTAACTCACAAGTAGTTATGGAACTTTGGAAAGAAGAAAAAAGCAGAGACTGGTTTTTATTTTTTTGGCAACTGATGTCGGATCTGGCAGCTCAGCAAGATCAAGAACCAGTCCTTTCCAAGACACAACAGAGGCCAACATTTCCCCACCTCAGTGCTAGCCTTCTGGCTAGCACAAACTTATAAACTGTTCTTGATGCAGTTATGAGCGAACTGATCATTAGCTTAGTAGTGTTAGTCCTAACTATCATGTACGTGTATTAGTGAAAAAATAAGTCTGTATTCAGAACTCATGACTGATCCTCTTGCAGAATCTCTGCACAGTAAAAAGTGCCCAAATAAATGTGATCCTTTAGAAGAAGGAATAAATATGGAGGTAAAGGAGCACAAGCACCTTAGGTTCTTTGGACTGAAAATTGAGACTGTGGAAGCAAGATAGCAGAAGTTTAGGAGTGAAAGTTTTGAAAGAGAAATGTACCATGTGTGGCAGTAGCTTGAGATTGTACAAGGGATGCTACAGAGGTTCCTTCTGTGTTATGGATCACAAATTGGACTTGGGAGTGACCATTCACCAGCTGAAGGAGGATGGCTTTTTTCCCCTTGTAGAATGATTTAGGAAAATGGGTCATCTGGAGGGGACCCTGTCCAGCCTGCCCATAAAGTAAGAAAGCTTTCACGGGTAAAATGCATTGAGATTCAGGAAATGCATTTGTAATCCACCAGGACAGTGTGATACCTAAGCAGACATTAAGAAAGTTAAAATGCGGGCTTTGTAAAGTTACAAGTATTTCTGAATAATTTGATAAACACAGATAAGGACAAATTTGGTAACACAGTAGGTCTAGAGAAGCAAACAGGATTTGAAATCTGAACATCTGTCAGATGAGGCAGTAGCATCAGCAGTATTAGAAGACAATCTCACTGTAGGTAACAGTGTTCACCAATGGATCCAAAGTGTACTGAAAGAATTGCTGAGCTCCCAAATTGCTAGGTGGTTCAGTTGCTTGTGAGAACCCAAAGGGAAACCCAAGGGATATATGGCCAGGTGATTTTAAGAGTAAGATGATACAAGGTGATACAGCAGTTGCAAACTGTAAACTGAACACAGTAAACTTACATGTTAAGCACATTCTAAAACAGACAATATTTGTGTAATTTGCTCATAATAATTTTGCTTGTTCTTATTTTAAAACAGGAATTTAAGATTTGAGAAAACCCCAGCCAAAACCTACAGTATATATTTCTTTCCCTAATTACTTCAAAGTTTCATTCACATATTATTTTCAGCATATCCCATTTCAGATTTACTGTGTAAGAGACATGAAATACTTAAGACTGAATAACTAAAGAGTGGTTCTTTAATAACAACCAAACACACATAGCTTTCATCAACGATAAAATCCTTCTTCATTGACGGGAATGCATAAGCAGTCACTGTGTATGTTTGCAAATTATCCTTGAATAGCTCTCTAATTCTGCTTTTTAAAAAAACTGTCGTTATAAAAAGCTTGAGTTGCATTTTATATGGTTCCTGGGGTCCTAATATAAAATTCATCTAGCCATAAACTCTTAACTACAGGCATAATATGTATCATCAATTTGAGGTAGATTCTATCTCACATTTCAAAATTAAAAGCTATCATTATTTAGTTTTAAAATGCTAATCATCTTTCCATTAGTACAAAGAGAATTTTGATCAAAGCTTTATAAAAGTGAAGTGTTAGGATGTACTGTAGAAGTGCTGAATTCATTAACATTTGTCAACTGTTTAGCCTGAGGGATTGGATTATTAACACAGTAATTGCTTAAAAAAAAAGTTACATATACAATCATAATCCCAGCATATACCCTCTGACTTCAATAAGTAGGTTTGCTTCCAGAAGTACAATCAATGCCAATTTTTAAAGTCAAATGAAAGTACATTGAGGTTCTTCAGCTAGTGCATTATTTTTGCCTTATCTGTTTAATTTTGGACTTTGTCACCTATTCAGTTTCCAAAGCTGAAGTATTATCCACACATCTATGCTTCCAAAGGTTAACCCTATAATATACAATTTCAGTTATGTGTGAAAACCTAACATTCACTCTACAGTAAAAGTAGTATTCATTCACCAGTGCTATACAACATTAGACTCCTCAAACAGTAAGAAGAATTTTCACGTAAACAGTAGCAAAAATTAAAGATTTATATTAGTAAGTTTCTGCAGTAGCATACTGTAAAAAAGATGCATAAATGTCAGGTACGTGTTAATAGACTTGACAACCATTAACCTGGCTATGGAAAAGAATTGTAAGAATTATTTATTCATTATACAGAAAAGAGATGTGCTGGTTTTGGCTGGGGTAGAGTTCATTTTCTTCATAGTAGCTAGTATGGGGCTATGTTTTGGATTTGTGCTGGAAACAGTGTTGATAACACAGGGATGTTTTCATTACTGCTGAGCAGTGCTGACACAGAGTCAAGGCCTTTTCTGCTTCTCACACCACCCCACCAGCGAGTAGGTTGGGGGTGCACAAGAAGCTGGGAGGGGACACAGCCAGGACAGCTGACCCCAACTGACCAAAGGGATTTTCTATTCCATACCATATGACGTCATGCTCAGCATATAAAGCCGGGGGAAGAAGGAGGAAGGGGGGGACGTTCGGAATGATGGCATTTGTCTTCCCCAAGTAACCGTTACGCGTGATGGAGGCCTGCTTTCCTGGAGATGGCTGAACACCTGCCTGCCAATGGGAAGTCATGAATGAAATCTTTGTTTCGCTTTGCTTGCATGCGCGGCTTTTGCTTTACCTATTAAACTGTCTTTATCTCAACCCACGAGTTTTCTCACTTTACTCTTCTGATTCTCTCCCCCATCCCACCGGAGGGGAGTGAGCGAGCGGCTGTGTGGTACTTAGTTGTTGACTGGGGTTAAACCACCACAAGAGAACCAACAGACATGAAGTAAATGGGTAGCAATCACAAACAGAAAAGCAGTTAAAGCAAGATTGTTCCACAGTCAATTCAGCTTCAGCTGTGCTAAGAACAAAACCTAAAAGCTAAGTCAGTAGCAACGCATTAGCAAGCATACTGGACAGAACCGAGAGGTTCTTTATTTACAGTCATAACAAACACCAGTCCAAATGAAAATCATAACTGTTTATGCAAGGTCACAAAGCTTAGCCTATTGTAAGCACCCAGCTCTGTATTTAACAAAACTGTCAGTGCCGTACGTATCTCAGTCATCAGCAGGCACATTAATCTAAAGCTAATCACTAGTGAGCTGTAGATATTTCTAGATATTAAAACATTAACATGGTTAGTTCCCATGCTACACATTGTCATACAAAGCACTGATGTTTGCACTGATTGTGACATTGATATATATCAGATGAACTCTGCCCAGACAAGCGTAATTCTAGTGACTGATGCGAGACACAGATGTGCATGTATTACAATACTTCATAAGAATGTAGAATCATCTTAAAAGTGAAAGGCAATAATATTAGATTTAGAGTTCATGGGATCCATATTTTCTTTCTATGAGGAATTTTGAGATTTCAGAATTTGTTTCCCTTTTCAAATAAGAAGGAGTATATCTTTAAATATGCAGAATTTAAAAAATGTTTTAGATCAAACAATGTATCATTAGATAAAGTCAAAGTATTTTATTTGGATGTAGCTTAAGATAATTACAAAAGGGAAAATTTTTTTTTAAAAAAAGGTATTTCAAAATGAAAAATAAATCCTTCTTCCCTTATCAGAACTTTCTTCAACTTGTGATAGTATTGTCATACTAACCACATTACAACAGGAAGCTACAATTGCAGCTTCCAAGCTTTTAACTATAAATAGTATTTAGTAAATTCCAGCATTTCAAAGATGTAATAAAGTCTCCGCTGTGAATTAATATTTTAATAGTTTTTTTTTTTAAAGTTCTTGGAGGACTGGACTGGGTGCAAAGAAGACTTTGTGGGACTCTATTCATAATGCCTACTAAAGAAGTCCCTACGCTAGCCCAAAAAACAAAGCTCTCTCAGCTTTTGTCTAGGAATATGCCAGGTTGTTCTGCTCCAGGAGGGATCCTAGGAATGACTAGTCTGTATGAAGTATTGACAGTTAGGGGAATGAGGCCCTGAAGAAAACAGACTCCAAATTGTCAGTACAGATACACCTTTTCACCTTTCATCCAATATCTAAAACTATTCACATGGATAAGGAAGACCCATATCTAACTCCCAACCACCTGACGTGATGTGAAAGCACACCTTTCTGAAATCAGAGGTTACTGCAGGAAAGGCCTATCTCACCTTTTCTTGTTGAAGCGGTTTAGCAGTACAGAGAATAAAAGGCAAGAAACAGAGGAAGAAACTGGCAAGAGCTGGTTAGGATCATCCTCTGTAAGAAAGGAGACTAGAAATTCTCTCCATTCTAACTTTTTTCACCTCCCTCACTGCCTTCAGTAGAAGATATACATGGGCCTTTTTTTGTTGTTTTGTTACTGTGCCCTAGCAAAATAAAGATTCAGCTCATCAGTGTACAAACCAACACTTCCAAAATGTCACTAAATACGTTACAAGCCTGGATGTTAAAATCTTCTACCAGTTGGCAACATAAACTGGGAAATTGTTTATAGACAAGTAATCAAGATATTAGCTATAGTATTTCCAGTGCCATCTTAGGGAAAAAGTGTGTGACCCTCATAGAAAGATTAGCAAAATAATCTTCAGTAGCTCTGCAGAAACACCTGATGCCAGCATGTTTCTTTAAACATTTCTTTAAAGAGCTTTAGCTTTTTAAAGGAGAATTACTTCCATATCTACTGATTATACTGCTACAAGAATAGTATTCAACATTCTGTTCCTGCAGCATTTGAAGATGTCTTAAACTGAGTCCAGTGTGCAGCATGTTTGTAAAAAAAAAAAAAAAAAAAAGGAGGGGGAGGAAGGTATCATTATAGCAATCCATAGGAGTTAAAAAGGCGGGGAGTGAATTTACAAATTTAAAAACTTTACATTATAAAAAGTATTATTAGTATTTCTTATAAACATCAACATTACAGTCATTTTATAACTCTGGTTGTTAAACTGGATATACAGTAGAAAACTGTCTATAAAAATAATAACTGAAAAGCATGTTGAAAGAAGCTATTTAATGAAAGTTATTCATTGTAATTTTTATTTTTTTACTTACGAGATAATGATGCCATTATCAATAGAAAACATGTCAGTAGGTAGTCCAGCAATATTCCAAGCTCTGATTTCCACTGGTTCTCCCAGGGTATTTGTTAAGGAAAAATCATCAGAACAAGGAATGTCTTTTGTTTTACATAGCAATGCCCACTCTTTAGTTTGCATCTAGATAAGAAGAAAACAAATATTAACTAAAGTTCTGTCTATTCACAAAATTTTCAAACTATTAAAAAATGCATTTTTCAACCCATTTCCCATAAGTTGCTACATACAAGATCACTATATCTTCAAATGGAAAGAAACTCATGCTTCTGTATAAAATGTCTAAAAATGTCTCTAAAAATGCCTTTGTATATGATTTCTATATATGAAATATAAGTTTATTTGGTCAGAGCCTTGGTACGATTTTATTTACCATTTCAGCAGTAGTCTTCTATACTATAAAATGAGCGTAGAACAAACACACATATTCTAACTAAAAAAATGATTAAAATCTTCATTATTTAACTCTCAGGACAAGCATAATGAGCACTTGTCAGGACTTAACCAACCTTAACAACCTTACAATCATTTAGAGTTGCTTTTCACTATTCTTTGTATTTAACGCACTACAGTTGTGCAAACTATACATGTTTGTATAGTGCATAATAATAATAAAGACACACAACTTTAAATATGTAAGCCAAAAAGCGTATTCCACTAGGAAGAATGCTTCCAAAGAAGGAAAATATATGGAAGTAGCATGTTCATGTGAAAGGCACAATCTTGTATGAAAGCTATGTATAAGGTCAAAGTAGCATGCTGTAGTATTCTAAACTAAAAATTAGCTGGCAAAACCTCAAGCAACAAAACTCAGAAATGCAGTGTTAAAGGAAATGGTCTAAGTGCTAGAGACATTCACAGAGGTGGAGAATGAAGGATTCATCAATTTGTGTAAAACAAGGTTGATATTCCAAAAGATACTGTAACTTTTTCTCTTATGAAAACCGCAGGGGAACAAAAAAAAAAAAAACACCACACATAGCAGCAAATGAAGAACTGCACAAAAGTGATTATGCTATCCAACAATTTCTGAAAGAGACACCTAACTAATACGTGTCTGCACAATCATGAGAGTAAGAATAAGCAACCAGGGGATCCATACCTACTGTTGCACAGAGAAAGAAACTATACAGTCAGAGAGAATGAAATCACACTAAACTTTCCAGATGAAACCACTACGTATTCACTTTTAGTGAATAATCACGCAGATGTCTCTGCCTTTTATGAATATCATCTGCACCTATATCTACACTTGCCTGGAATAAGGTTCAGCACCCCTTAAGATGTTTCACCAAAAGTACTCCTACCTACTCAGACACAATATTATAGACAATGCAGGTTTTAAGCATAAAAGAGAACACTCTCTCAAATTTATGTAATTTGGAATTGTAAAAACTGCTGACTATTTATTTACACTATAAATACACCATAAACTCTCACTCTATAAAGTTTTAAAATAGTAACATCACAACATGGACATTATGAAGAAAACAATAGTTTGAAACAACAGTACAAAATTTTCTAAAGAAAAATGGACAAAGTAAGTATATTGAAGGAAAGGAGGAAATAAGGATTATATCCAAATTCTATGTTCAAATGAGGTACATGGATTTTTTTTTCTCTCAATTTTTAGCAATTTTTGATACCCTGGACCTGATTTTTGAAAGAAATGGACATTAATTTCTTCAGCTGAATTCAGTGGCAGGTTTTGGTGTTCGAAAACTTTCAAAGTCAGGCTAATTTTAACATCCAAAAATTGTTGTATCTAAAATCAGCTGCCACGTCAAAATCTTTTTGTATTCAGAATTTCAGTTTATTTCACTAAGAGTTACAGGCACAAATCTGCTATGTTATTGAGCTACTGTATCTTTTGTCTCTTTTTGTACAGAATCACTCCACTTTCAGAACTTGCTTAACTGTGCTGCTGCTGAAATAGAAGCTAATTCTGTTTTCTTTGAAGTTAAGGAGAATTTAGCCATTGAATGGAATAGGAGTAACCAGAGCCATGAGGTATAAAGTTACTGGCAATTGCTTTAGAGAAGAAAAGCAACCAAAAGATTCCATGCTTTACACAGCAGTAAGTACTTTACAGTAGAATG
Source organism: Aptenodytes patagonicus (assembly GCF_965638725.1). Classification (NCBI taxonomy): domain Eukaryota; kingdom Metazoa; phylum Chordata; class Aves; order Sphenisciformes; family Spheniscidae; genus Aptenodytes; species Aptenodytes patagonicus. The sequence continues at coordinate 42,953,504 of NC_134954.1, forward strand.
AAGGAAGAATTTCCCCCAAGAGTCTTACAAACAAAACTCAAAATCCTATAATACAGTTTCAGTTCCACTTATGAATTCTATTAAAACATAATTTACAAATATAAACTTTATATTACAAGAAAAATTAATAAAATTTAGATTATTACAAAACTTGGGGACAAAATCACTGTACATATTACTTGTCTGTAGCTGGATGTAAAGGCTCCTAGATAAGCTACAATTCCCGATGAAATAAGTATATCTCCAGTCAAATTGATGTACTGCCTTCCCAGCTCCAAAGCAGTCTCATGCCAGCGAGTTTTCTCACCCCCAAGGCCACCAATCAATTGTTCTGCTCGCTGTAATTTTTTGCTGCATAAGTCAACCTCAGAATAAAAAAAAAAAAATTGCTGATTATGTTATATGATCACTTTAAAAACATTTTACAAATATTAAAAAGCATTCAATAATTATTTTCCTGTGCAGATGTTTTCTTAAGTAACTTATAACTCTAAACAAATAGAAAGAAAACACCTTCTTATTATAATGGAAATGTTTAAAGAACAAAAACAATCTCAGTACCAGCACAGTAAAGTCTATTCAGTTACATTTTCATCCAAATAAAGGAAGACCACCAGTATAAAACATGGAATTCAAAATAGCTCTGCATGTGATATGGAAAATATTAATAGTCAAGGAAATGATCTACATGTCATAGGAGAAACAAAAACACCTTAAAAAGAGCAGTCTCATAAAAGTAGATACATTTTTTTTCTGCAAAAAAAAATCCTTATGAATACATAATCTGCATTTCTGTGTCAGTTTTTAACTAAGCCATCTTTTCAGGCACGTTTATAATCTAACAAAAAATAAGATTTAACAGGAATTTAATCCAGCTCTGTTAGAATTCTTTACTGTCTAGTAGAGACACATTTCAGCCACAGGATAGGAGGAAAATTATGCCAACTCTTGCTACTGTTACAATCCTTTCTCTCTTCTGGTAACCATAGCAGCCAATTTACACCACAGTAACAAACTGCTTGTGTAGTTTATCCCTCCCTTCTACTTCCAAACCGTATCAGGATGCAGAAGAAACACACAAAGAGCTGAGTTTAACTACAGACAGGAATTAAGACTCCATTTCAAATTCCGATACTATTCTTGTAAAAAAAAAAAGCTCAAGATGATGTACTGCAAATTAAAAAAAAAAAAAAAATACCATCTTCTAATGTTGCCTATTTCTGCACACATAACAGCTATTTAGCAGTCAGGAACAGAGTTTACCAAAACCATTCTCAAAATTGCATTAGCACAGAAGGCATAAATAAACTTTCAAAACTTCAAATGTACTGACTTGCAAGTTAGTGGATGAATCAAACTCTTGGTACAATCACTGAAAATTTATCTCCTCACAAGAAAGCAGATATGAGTGAGGACATAGGGGAGGGATATCAGTTCATAAATTCATAACATCTACATTTTCTATTACTTTAAAGCATTTATTCCCCATGCTTTGCCCATTTATAACTTCAAGACCATTACACCAAAATAAAAAGATGGTTATCTAAAAGTACGACTTGTTTGGCATATTGGCAGTTAAAAGGAAAAATACCATTTGACAAAGAAGCAAATTTTAAATAACTTCGGTAGAACAATAGTTCAACTTTTGCATCATATACCTGATTTTCTAAGTCAGCCTTCTCCTGTTTCTTGGATTCCAGTGTCTGTTGGAGTACAGCCAATTTATCTTGAACATCCCTCAGGTCTGCTTGTTTCTTTCTGAGACCATCCATAGCAATTTTTAATTTTCCTTCAGCTTGATTCAACTTTAGCTTTTTGGGTGCAACATTTTTTGTCACTCTAAATAAAGTCAAAGAATAAATTAAACATCCGAAAGATACACCCTCACTGCAGTGTTACTATTAAAAAAAATGAACATAGGAAAGAAGGGAAACCTCAGCAACTCAGTAGCTCATGCAATATTCCATTTCATAATTTGATATCTGAAGACAATTGGGTTTTACTTCATCACTTATTTCTGTGCTGATACTGACCGATTTATGCAGTTTCTGCAAATTTTTCTGTAATAACAGGTAACAATTAAAAGCAAAAAGAGTTATGCTTCCAAACTGTATGCCCCATTTGATCACAATTTAGAATCCATTATGGATTTGTGCCATTAGAAACACACAGATCATAGAATCATTGAGGTTGGAAAAGACCTCTAAGATCATCGAGTCCAACCGTCGACCCAACACCACCATGTCCACTAAACCATGTCCCTAAGTGCCTCATCTACTCGTCTTTTGAATACCTCCAGGGATGGGGACTCAACCACTTCCCTGGGCAGCCTGTTCCAATGTTTAACCACTCTTTCAGTAAAGACATTTTTCCTCACGTCCAATCTAAACCTCCCCTGGCGCAACTTGAGGCCATTTCCTCTCGTCCTATCGCTTGTTACTTGGGAGAAGAGACCGACCCCCACCTCGCTACAACCTCCTTTCAGGTAGTTGTAGAGCGTGATGAGGTCTCCCCTCAGCCTCCTTTCCTCCAGGCTAAACAACCCCAGTTCCCTCAGCCGCTCCTCATAAGACTTGTTCTCCAGACCCCTCACCAGCCTCGTTGCCCTTCTCTGGACACGCTCTTAATACCTCAACATCCTTCTTGTAGTGAGGGGCCCAAAACTGAACACAGTATTCGAGGTGCGGCCTCACCAGGGCCGAGTACAGGGGCACGATCACTTCCCTACTCCTGCTGGCCACACTAGTTCTGATACAGGCCAGGATGCCATTGGCCTTCTTGGCCGCCTGGGCACACTGCCGGCTCATGTTCAGCCAGCTGTCAACCAGCACCCCCAGGTCCTTTTCCGCCAGGCAGCTTTCCAGCCCCTCTTCCCCAAGCCTGTAGCGTTGCATGGGGTTGTTGTGGCCAAAGTGCAGGGCCTGGCCCTTGGCCTTGTTGAATCTCATACAGTTGGCCTCATTGTTGCACAAAATAGAGGCATTATTGAAATGTCTTTGAAGTTTCTGACAGTCATATCAAGCCCGAAGGATATTTTTTGTTACACATTGTATCTGATACACTGAAAAAGTATGCTTGTTTTTTATATATATATAATCATATATATTAAGTAACAGTCACTGATACTGTACGCACACATACAGCCAACTGTGTACACAAAATAAAAGAGAAAATTAACACCTTTTCACATCCAAGGATCCATTTTCTAGTTTTGAGTATTTCAATCTTTTGCACAGATATTTTTGTGAGGAGAATATTGGAAGTAACATATAACTGAAAACATATTGTTTATCTTTCCAAAAACAACAAGCAAGAAAATATGCTGGAATGCTCCTATGCTCAACTGAAACAGTATTTCACAAGTATTAGCTTCATAATTAATGAACCCCCTCTCCTACTGGTGTAAGTTGCAATCTCCTTTAAAGTTCACCTTTTTAGTTAATTTTCTCTCTAACAAATTGGCATTTGTAATATTAACAGTTGTTCTCAAATTGACAACTCTATGAAGTATGCATTTACTAATCTTTTAGTCAAGTAACAAAATACCCTCTCAAATGAAGGCATGCACTACTTACCATGACTCAACTTTCAAAGTGCAAATTGACCTTAGTCACCCCGTGCTGATTTACTGTTAAATGTGACTTCCAGATGTTTCAAATCAGGAAATATCATAAAAAACAAGCATACTTTTTCAGTGTATCAGATACAATGTGTAACAAAAAATATCCTTTGGGCTTGATATGACTGTCAGAAACTTCAAAGACATTTCAATAATGCCTCTATTTTGTGCAACAATCTAAAAGGAAGTTAGCTTTATTTGCTAACTGAACATATTGTTGCTCCCATGCCTTCTTAGAAAAATTCAGAACTGAAAATCAGGCTCTACACCTTAACATCAGGTATCTTACATGAATGAATCTTTATGACTGCTTGTTTGCACAAGTTTCCCACTAGGAAGAAGTAATTTCACATCTCTAATCAAATTTATTTTAACCTTTTTTTTTATTTTTATACATACTTACGTATCATAAAACTCCATAGCTATGACCCATTTGCACAGACCCTCTGCTGCTGTGGAAGCATTTCGAATCTTGTCTGGTACAAACTCAGGATTTGTAAGATACTGTTTTCTTATGATAGCCATGTAAGCTGGGGGAATGTTATCTTTGTCATATTCATGAAGAGACTGAAGAAATCTTATGTCACCCAGAAGTCTCTTAGCAGGACCCCAGAAATCCTCAATTTTTTTTCCAGAACCTGTTGGGTCTGGAATCCGATCTGCTTTGATGCCTTTAAGGATGCATACAGCTTCCATTACAAGCTTGACACCAGCAGGAGGACTCTTCATGGACTTAACCACTGTAATATCCTTAAAATAATAATTAAAAAAAAAAAACAAACCACAACTTCAGAGCTCTGAACATAGGTGGATTAATTCTTCTATTACAATAGAAATAATAACCCTTTTTATGTCAAGATAGTATTTTTCCATATACGTTTGCTATTCTCACACTTGATAATTTTAAATACACTATGATCTGAAGTTCATAGCACAAGCCTGCATAGTCCATACATATATATCTCGTTTTCTTTTTGCAAAATTTTTATTTCTTTTTTTTTTTTCCATTCTTTCTAGTCCTTTCTTTAAGGTGCTATGCAGGTTAAACTAACACTGACATCTATACAAAAATACCTGAAATTTAGTTAACAATCAGTTTAGAGAAGACAAATTCTTATCTGTAATTCATTTTTAGTTGTACTTTTTCTGCTCCTAATTCAGTAGTGGGCATTGCACCTCAGTTATGGAGTTCAGATGTTCCAGCTCCACCCTTCAGTTCAGGCTCTAATACAATAATTCCAAGCTTACAAGATCATATCAGCAGTGGATTAGTATATTTAAGATACCATAAGGTAAAAGCGGCCTTCAACCCAGAACTAAAGATCTATGTTCTCCTAGTACAGAAAATAAATCAATTAGTATTCTGGTCAGTTATTAAATTCCCAGAGTGAGCTGAATGAGGGAAGAGGCAGCTAAAAAGAAGAAAACTGTTGGGTAAAAAGTACTGACATTATAAGAAATAGCAGGAAATGAATAAGCAAAGTTTTAACCGCAAATACAGAATAATAATATAAAAGAATGAAACATTTCTACACATATATGTACAACTAATTAAGCAAGAGGTTTGTAAACTAAAGATTTATGGAAAATAATCTCTCTCACTCTTCCCAAAGAATAACTCTGCATGGTAATTCAAACGTTCTTTCCAAGACCTTTTCTCAGAGAATACATACTCCAATAAATTAAAGGATTTCTAGATTCTCATGCTTATTTTCCCAATTATTGTTAGATTTTGAGAGCTTGCCCATGGTTTCTTTGAGGTCTAAAACCTTGGTAATTTGGATAGAAAGGGGTATCTTTTGAGTTCTGGGAATGTTCATTTGTGCCACAAAAAACAGAGAAACATTAAGACTGGATGGGGGGGGGGGGGGGGGGGGGAATATATAATTATTTCCTTGAAACTGTGAACTACGGTTCCTGGAGCTACAAGCTTTTAAAAAAGAAAAAAACAACAAAACAAAAAAACTCAACCAAAAACTGCAACTACGCAAGTGTTCAGGAGAGGGAAACAAGAGCAGGTAAATAAAGCCAGGGAATTTCAATGAGGCAGCCCGAAAACTGGCTGATGGGATCTCCAGAGAAGGAAGTTCTTGGGGAGGAAGAACAATCAAAGTTAGCCAGCCATTCCAGGGAACAAAATTAAGGACAAATACAAATTAAATTAATACAACCAAGGGTTGTAAGCAGAGTAGGAGACTATTTTAAAGGCTAAACTCAAATGCAGCTGCAATTAAAAGCAATATGAAGTGTAACAAGAAAAATTCTATAACTACAGTAAGAAAAGTACTGGCTAGGAACTTAGTGAAAAGGGTGAGATACAAGTAAATGACGTAGACAGTCAAAATGTTAATGCTCTTTGCATCTGATGTCTCTAAAAGGTTAACTGTGAGTACGTGACTAGCACAATTGATAACGGTCAAAACACAGCAAGGATTTGACCAAGGTCACACAGGTCCAGACCTATGCAATGTTTTCATTACTGAAATGAATGATGGAAAAGAGAGTGAGTTTATTAAATTTCCAACTGATAGAAAGTTGAGAGTAAATGCAAATACATTGGAGTAGAGAACAGGAAAAATTATTTTGATAAATTGCAGAAATGGAAAAGTATAGTAGAACTACTACAAAAAGAAAAAAAAAGAAAGGGAAAGCAATGATTATGTAATAGTGATTTTCAGGAAATGATACAGCTGTTAGCATGAAAGACAAACTACACATGTCAATAATCCTCCACTACTCTACACAACATTCAGCAAAACTACAGCTGAAATACTGTATTGAACTTTGGGCAATGCACATGAAGTGAATGTACGGAGAAGGTCCAGAAAGAATAACCAGAAAAGCTGATTTGATTTATGAGAAAAGACCAAAAGAATAGTGATTACTTAGCTTACAGAAAAGAAAACTGGAAGTGGTGAGGATCAATGAGTACAGTCTTTAACTGCATAAGAGATAAAGAACCATGTCTACAGGGAGCAGGACGGAAAACAATGTTAAGTTGTAATGAGTAAGATTAACGGTAAACACCAGGAAAATCTTCTTAATGATAAATGTGTAAAGTGGAACAGATTACAAGTGGAAGATGACGACTTCCAGAGGTCCCTTCCTAGTTCTAAATTTCAGTGTCTTCCTATGTATATTGCTACAAAACTTTGATGTCAACAGCAAAATAATACTTAAAATTGTTATACTTTTTCTAATCCTTGCTGAACAATGAGCCACATGAGGTACACAGTTCCTTTTGACTGTAGATACTCATTTCAGCAGTATTGGATTATGTATAGGTCTGTTTCTCAAAACAAAGCACTTAATCTGCACATTTATGTACATGGATTTATGGACACAATTTGCAACGTGTGTCCTGCTCTGCTTTCCATCAGTGGTGACCAGGGTGAAGAGTGAATCAAAACCAAGAGTCCTGTACAAGTACTCTAAACTCTCCTACACACAGATTTTTCTTGTGTTGATCATGCTATTTAACTATGTTTTGAGAAAAAAAAACTCTTTTCCTTTGGAAGTTCCTACTCTTTTTTTTTTCCTCTTGTATTATAATGCTCCCTGCTACTAAGCATTGACAGCAGCTGAATCATAGAATCATTGAGGTTGGAAGAGACCTCTAAGATCATCGAGTCCAACCGTCAACCCAACACCATCATGCCCACTAAACCATGTCCCTAAGCGCCGCATCTACACGTCTTTTAAATACCTCCAGGGATGGGGACTCAACCACTTCCCTGGGCAGCCTGTTCCAATGTTTAACCACTCTTTCAGTAAAGACATTTTTCCTCACGTCCAATCTAAACCTCCCCTGGCGCAACTTGAGGCCATTTCCTCTCGTCCTATCACTTGTTACTTCGGAGAAAAGACCAACACCCACCTCACTACAACCTCCTTTCAGGTAGTTGTAGAGCGTGATGAGGTCTCCCCTCAGCCTCCTTTCCTCCAGGCTAAACGACCCGAGTTCCCCTCAGCCGCTCCTCATAAGACTTGTTCTCCAGACCCCTCACCAGCCTCGTTGCCCTTCTCTGGACACGCTCTTAATACCTCAACATCCTTCTTGTAGTGAGGGGCCCAAAACTGAACACAGTATTCGAGGTGCGGCCTCACCAGGGCCGAGTACAGGGGCACGATCACTTCCCTACTCCTGCTGGCCACACTAGTTCTGATACAGGCCAGGATGCCATTGGCCTTCTTGGCCACCTGGGCACACTGCCGGCTCATGTTCAGCTAGCTGTCGACCAACACCCCCAGGTCCTTTTCCGCCAGGCAGCTTTCCAGCCACTCTTCCCCAAGCCTGTAGCGCTGCATGGGGTTGTTGTGGCCGAAGTGCAGGACCCAGCACTTGGCCTTGTTGAATCTCATACAGTTGGCCTCGGCCCATCAATCCAGTTCCTTGTCCTCAGTCCAGTTTTGCTTATTTCTGAACTTCTGTGTTTGACCTGGAGCCTCTAAGCCTGATCAGTCCAATTCCAGGGGGTTTTGTGTTCTGGTTTTTAAACTATAGGACACAAGACACATTCACAAAATTGTCTAAGCAGGGAAAGGTCCTTACAAATCACAGAACTGACCATACATCCATCAGTCGTGTTATCACCTGCTGAAGTATTACTTCATTAGCTTTCAAAGCCTGATTCTTGCCTTGTTATTCACAAGTATAATGCAATTGCCTTGACGTGACTAAGTAGCCATCTACCGTTTTCACAAAGCATGCCAATGATCTGATAATACCAGAATCTAAAACTTTTGATACCAAGCAATAGCTTTAAAAAACAAACCATCTGCTTTTCATCTAAGAAGGTTTCCTTGAAAGTTTTTTAAAATCTTGTTTTCAGCAACAATAGCTGGAGCACATAGCCCATCCTCACTCTTACAATCTTGGAGACTTCCTTTCATCCCACCGTGAGCAAAACATTATCCAGACAAAGAAAACCTGAATATCCATAAAACCAAGGGCGGCTGCCTCCACTGTCATACTCTTGCGAAGAGTGGTCCCTTAACATGGGGAGACATAGAATTTCAACCTCAATTTCTAGACTCTGAAAGACTGGATATAAAAAGATTAGATGACAGGATGGCAGGTTCTGAACAAGAAAGTAAAAAGCATACGTTTTCTAACTTCTCAATTGTTGAGTCAAAATATTTTTATAACTATGAATTTTGAAACGCCCAGAATATTTGATCTTGTAGTCCATAAAAATTCAGCATTACAGCTTTTTCACTAGAAAATAAAGAGAGTACCATTTTGCTTTTTAAAACTGAAAGATTTCAAGAAGTTTCTAAATTATAAAACTGTGTAAGTATAATGTAAAATCTGAAAAGGCAGATATTCCATGCTTTTGTATATCTGAATAACTTTCCAGTGCGTAAATATGCATTGTTAGCCATACCTGCGCAGTGAGAGTGTCAAGGGCAGCCAGAGCACTTTCTAAACAAGGCATGGCTTGTGCTAAGTCAGCATCACATTCATCTTTGATGGCTTTTGCAGCCATAGTCTGCTCATTTGCCACTGCTTCATCAGCTTTCACGACTTTTTCTGTTTTGGCTACTTCCAAAGATTCTTTTTGAATAACAACCATCATCTCATCAACCTGCTTGCTAGCTTCCCGTAACTGAGGTTGCAGAGCCTCCAGCTCAGACTGCATCAACGCTACTTGAGATGCAGCAGAGTTCAGTTTCTCCAAGCCAACTTCGTATCTTCTTTTCATTTTCATCACCTTACTGAAAATAAATAGTATTTTATTATAAAGATATTTTATCAGCACTTGATCACTTCATTCATTGGGATCCATTCCCCAAATTTCTCACTACTCTGAATAATCAAATGCTCTGCCAATCTTGTTTTATTTGCTCAACAAATAGTAAATAGCAGGGATTACTTGAGCCATAGTCTTTAACTATTCTATCATGTATACTCAGAGACTGGGATGTAGATAAATAAGTGATTACTTATAGGTAAATAAGTGATTGTTAAGCTTCTGCCTCTTTGTTGGCAGGAGCTACAAAATCAAGATGGCACAGTATTAGCAGACAAGAAAAGGAGAGGGCAGAGATGGGGATACGCTCATGCAAATCATTAGTTGAGGTCAGGTTGAAATAGGATTAATATAATTGGGATAATAATTTTAGCAGCAGAATGTGAATGGCTCTAGGGAGAGTCAACAGTGTCAGAATCAAGAAATTCCAAAGGCATTGGATCACTACATTCAAAACTGTATTCCTTTATTCCTGGAATTTCTTGCTGCATGCATTGTTTCACACAGCCTGTTGATTAAATTAAGCACTTATCTTAGTGCTTAATGATAGTGTCTTATCAATGAGACAGAAAGAAAAAGGAACTTTCCCTCACCAGCCATGAGAATAGAACAGATGTGCACATGCATACAGAGGTCCTTTCTGCACAGGCACAGCACAGCTGAACCCTGCTAGCAAGCCAATGGCACCTAGCAACTTGGAAGCTGGTTTCCCAGATGTCATCTTCCCTACATCCTCCAGAGAACCACAGAGTAAGCAGCCTGCATTAATTACTCTGGTAGCATAATATACATAATCAACATATAGCAACATCACCAGGGATGTTAGAAGTGGTCTAATGCAAGGATATTTTGAGAGCATCAAGTCAGACCTTTTGTCCAATAAGCAAGTACGTGTCCTAAGAGTACATTTTATCCATCTACCATTCTGTCAATTTAAATTAACTAAAAACAATTCACTTGCTTTATTCAGATTAGCTATGAGAGATAGAAAATAATATTTTTGGTGAACTTGGGTTCCTCTAGAAAAGGTCACATTATAAATCCTTACATGCGTTTCTTTTCAAGTAGACTTTTAAAAGTGGAGATCAATTCCAAGTATGAAGTAGGTGTAACATAGTTGTGTCTTTGAAGCTCTGCATGGTATAAGTCAGATAAAACAATGGTAGACGTATGAAAGCTTTTACACATATCAATACACCCACTTCGAGTTTCTTTCGACATTTCAACATCTTCCAAGAAGCGAGAGGCAACAGCTTCTAATGCATCTTCAGGCCATGTCTAAAACAAATTAATAAACACTTTTCTCTTATTCAGTAGTTCACACTCATAAATCTCAAAACATTTTTCAAAAAAGTATCTTTACCCCATTTCATAGATAAAGAGACTGAGGCACAGAGAAATTACTTCATGACAAAAAGATCATCAAATAGGACAATAACAGAACTGGAAAGAATCAAACTACTTAGGGATTCAGCTCAAGCCCACCATCTTTTTTCATCCAGTAGAAATACTATTACTAAAAGGACAATTTTGCATTTTCACAGTATGTCCATATATGTGTAACTGTGTCTGCTCTTTCTCTTCAAAATAACCTTTAAAGATACAGTACTACATATTAAAACAATGAAATTTAAATTCCTCAGATTCTTTATATGATTACATTCTACACCTTAAATATTCTGTCTAAGGTCTTTTTCACATAACAGTCAGATAGAATATAGTTTTATTGCAGAGCAGTGGGGAAAAAATCTGGTGTTCTGCATCAAAAGATGTCTGTATTTTTGACAGGTATTTCAGTTTCAAACTTTTTGGGCACCCTTGATTCTGGTAGTCCTGGTAATAGAAGAAAACACTACATATTTAAATCTATAATGTCTACAGTACTATGTTCATTCAGTTATACTTTTCTATCACAATCAGACAGTTTTTTCCTGATGATTTTGCATTCAGCCTATACTGGCCTTTATTACAGTCATAGCGGTTCTAATGGTCTAAACAATTTAAAACATGACGCTAGGAAAATTCAAGATATTTTTCACTGCTAACTTGACCAAAGAAAATTACTTGCTACAAAAAGGGTTGAAGTCATGTTTCTATTGCATTTCCATTAGAATAACAAGCCCAACAAAAGTTTTGGTTTTACCTGAAACCAGTCTAGTGTGCAGCAGCTGACAAGAGCTGGAAACTTACGAAGGCGATTACGGAAAGCATCTCCAATGGGACTCATTGCCAGTACTATATGAAGCTGATCTCGACAGCGATCAACAAACTTGTTAAAAAGAGCTATAGGACTGCCATCTGTCTGTTTTGTCCTGTCCCATTGGCGATCTACTTGACGCATTTTTTCACAAATTTCTTGTTTCTCATCTACTGCAAAGAGGTTTGGCACTTCACCTGCATTTAGTAAGTTGTTAACGTCTTCTAAGAATGACTCCTTTTTAATCTGCGTATCTGTGAACAAGAAAACTCCCTGCATTTCCCCTTCAGTAGATTGTCTTAGTATGGCTTTTAAGTCTTTATGCCACTCATTGATACCATAACTTTTAGTTATTTCAACCTGAAAAAGGTTGTATTCAGCCATATGGGCTGCTAATCGAGTAAGAGACTGTCGACCACTACCTCCAACACCAACAAGGAGGGCATGGCTGCGAGGCTGTTTCAGAATACGGGAAATTCTACAAATATGTTCTATAGCAAATCGGAACAAGACAAGCTGCATTGGCTTTTTGCTCATGTTATTAAACTCTTCAAGGTGACTCTCTACAACTAATCTCAATTGATCGACATCACTAATCTCCCTGTATTTAGTGTCCTCTCTTTTAGGGTCATGAAAATCACAAAACATTAAGCTATGTAAGTCATCTTCTTCCACTCTGCCATCATTGTTGAAGTCCAGATTCTGGAAAAGTTCATCAAAGTCTTCATGTAAGTAATTTTTCACTACTTCTTGGATAAATCCAACAAGCCAAGCCCGGTCAGGATTATCCACCAAGCGATCATAATACACTCTAAGAACCTGTATAATAAAAATTTAATTCTTTTAATAGTTGCTTCTGCTCTTGAATTTATACTTCTTTTAAACAAGATAAAACAAATACAATTCTGAAAAAGGCTTCAAAATATAAACTCTTAAACTTCACTACACGGAAAAAAACAAAATAGATATTTAGAATTAATTTGAACAATTGAGCCCAGTAATATTACTTCTGAATTAAAGTGAAAATTCATACAGAAATACATACACACACACATATATATATTTATAAACATTATTACATAAATGCATAAAAGGCTGCTGCAAAGAGGAAGGGAACAAGTTGGTCTTTCCAGTACAGCTAGATAGGACAAGTTATGGGTTTGTATTTCAAGAAAGACTACAGATGGCTATTAGAAAATGTTTTTAATGAAAAAGATAGTGAAGAACATTAATAGATTGCCTGGAAGTCTGAACATCCTTCATCCTTAGAGACTTGTAAGAATTTTTTAGAAAAAACACTTCAAAAGTTACTGTTGTTCCTTTCTTTATGTGATCCTGCTTTGGGGAAGGATGACGGACTAGATGATCACTGAAGATCTCTTCCATGGTCACTTTATGCTGATGTAATTCTATGAACTATAGCCAAATATTTAAAAAGCAACAATTATCAATGACCTTGCTTTCTCTTAATCCAGGAAAAAAAACAAAGAGCAGATATCACCTATATGGGGCTTTTTCCTCTTGTTTTTAAAAGGGATGTTTCACCTGAGCTCTTTCAGTGTGTCTGTCCTACTATGACTGAAAGAGAGGAAGCATTTGCTGAAGACAGTAAGCTTAAGAATTTCTTCTAAAGGAAGCCCAGAAACAAAAAAAAAAGTAAGGACCAAACTTTAAATCACTTAAAATTTCCAGTGACCCAGGACTATCTGCTGTTCTTCTCACTGTTGATTTGGTTTTTTTGGAGGAAGGAGAGAAGAAATGGAAAGGACTGTGCAGGCATTCAAAGCAGCAAACAGAGACTACACAATCACGTGAAAGTGAAGGTATCAACAATCAACTTGTCTACTAAGATATGATTCATACTTTGAAAAAGTCTGATTTCCTCTGCCCATACAGTATACAAAATCCTTTCTCATGAGTTGATACCAGTTTACAGCTATTAGCCAATGGAGATGGCATTACAAAAAGATAAATACACAAATCCACATCTTTTTCTTATTTATAATAAATATAATTTCTTAGTATTAGGCAATTTACCTCATGAACCCAGAGACGTTTTATCATTCCTGCAGATTCTGTTGTTTCAGGCCTTGACAGGCAAACACCTTGAATAACACGTGAAAAGTCACGGAGATTGAACAAATAGTGAGATTTGGCTGGGGTAGGAAGCAGATTCTTCCTAGCTTCTTTAAACATACGCATGGTTCCATTAATAATTTGCGGAGTCAGTTCTACATATTGTGATGGAAAGCTGTAACTGACAAGTTATAAAAGGTGGTAAGAATAGAATGAATCTCATAATTCCATCATACTAGCATGTGAATTAATAAATAATATTGTATATGTACACTGATTTACTTATAAGTTTGTGCCAATTTTTAAGTTCTGTGATTATACTTCCTCACAGGCAGTTTTACAAATCTTAGTTCTCTCACTGGATTAACAGATTAACTCCACAAATCAAATCTAGTAACTGTGGAACATGCTGACAAATTTGGCTATGCTAGACAGATAATTATACACTTTTCCCCCCTCATTTTTATGACTAACAGCAACAATAGGGAAGTCAGGTCAAATAGCCCTTGCTGTCTTCTGGGACCTCTCTCCCTCAAAGGGTCAGAAGCTGTCAAATCACAAACTTGGTCTGGAAACAGGATGTGAGCATCTTTTGGGGCTTAGCTGTCAGAATGGATAGACAATGGAAGTTGAAGTCCATTCCTAATAATGGCATTAAAAATTATGCAGTGATGAAAGGCCAAAGAAAGAGTAAGCCTTCTCAAACCACAGGAAATGTAAGAGCAATTTCCAGTTCTATTCTATGAATAATGACTAACCAAATTCTATTCTTATTTATTACACATCAAAAAATACTGTATTACAGAAATATCTCAAATAACTGAATTAGTCTCAGCTAATCTAAACCTCTGGTAGAGACTTCAGAACAAGAATTTTACCACTGGAGTATTTTAAGATGAGCCCTACTTCTGTGGAGTAATGAATAACTCAAAAGGCACAGGATATAAAAGATGATGATTTCTTTTCAAGAGCAGTGTCCTACAAACGTATCTTGAAGACTTCCTAGTACCATAATGTAAACACTGACTTTGATTTTTCCCAATATATAGAGGTCACTTACCATACTGTTAGATGCCAGTCTAATATTCTAGAAAAAATTGTGTACATGGATTCATCATCAAACTCATTAATAGTAACTGTATTGAAGTGTCGCAAGAATCGTGATGTTACTGGATTTCGACCACCACCTAAATATTAGAAAGCATTAATACTACAACTAACAGAAAAATTAAAACAAAACAGTAAAAGCCTAGCAATTTTTTTTTCTCATATTCATCTTTGATTCACCTAGCAGGCTCACAGTGAAAAGTACCACATCTTGTCATAAACCTAATGAAAGCAACACGCAGTTCAGTGTCAATCTGTTCTCCTGTAACCAATAGTCTGTAAAATACAGATTGAAATCATCAAGTTATAGATAGATTTGACACTATTTTAACTATGCTTCTGTTATAAAAGAAAACTTTTATAATAAAACTCCAAACCCATGTTTTTGATTTTCAAAGCATCCCAACGAAAGAAGCCTCTACAAGTAATGCTGTATATTTTATTCAATTTAGATTTTTATCCCAGTTCTAGAGTTAGTAGTTTTTATGACTAGACTGTGATTTGGACAATGAAGCTATGTATGGAAATAAGGGAACGTAAACCAGAAATTTATTGGATACTTGCTCCTTCCTTTGGAATTCAGGGTTAAGCTGCTGCACAGTGTGTTCAACCTTCTTATAGCAGCAAATCAGAAAAAAGTAGCTGAAAAGCAGGCAATCTACCATCCCTAATATCAGGAGCATAGCTAAGGGCAACCAAATTAGCATGGTAAGTTCTTTTAAAACACATGACTTTGTAGCTCAGGCATCACCCTGCACTAATGAAACTAAAAGACTCCTGGCCTGGAGCTGTCTCACATTCAGCCACCTAAGACTGCAAGCAGAACTAATGATTCTCTGTATTTAACTCTGTATGCATTACTAGTACCTGCTGAGGAATCTCAGTATTTTATGCTAAATAGGTCAGTCATTCATCCTACTTCCTTCTACCCCAACCAAGGTCATCTCTCGGACACAGCAGTTCACAAAGCTTCTTGAAGTTTACATGTGCACTGATGGCAAAATTACACAAGCTATTGGGATACCAATATGAGTTTTACCCAAAAGATAATCCTTTCCTAATATAAATTTTAAACCGAACTTTAACAAAATAGCTTTAAATGTTCTTTAAATAGCTTTATATTGCTTCAATAGCACTACATACACATACAGATTTCAGATTTTCATTTCTTCTCAGGAGGAGAAAAAAAAAAAAAAAACAGGCTGGAAAGGAGAATATAATTTTGTGAGTTCTGGAAGTAGCTCCCTGTACAAAGCTACTAAAATAAATTCTTCAGCCTGAAGCTGAATTGTGATATTTGACACAAATAGTTAGGACCGTAACTTGTATATTTGATCAGTCCATTTTTCACCATTCAACCAGAAGAGTACTGGAACAAAATTAGCTACAAACTTCTCCTGGGAAAGGAAAATTTGACCCAATTTCAGAGCAGTTGAAAGTAATTTCTACACTGTCACCCTGGAACAGGAACATAGCATGAAGGGATGCTTTAGCATCTCCAAGCACCTCCAAGATTTGGCTATTTCTGATGTAAAAAAAAAACAAAACACCACCACCACCACACCACCCCCCCAAAAAAAAGACCTGTACAATTCAGTTATGCCAGAACACAGTACAAGTCATGACTTCACCTAAGCTTTAGGAAAAATGAAGATATCAAATTTTAAAATTCTTTCACAGTTTGCTTCTGCTCAGTTATTCCACAGACTGATACTTAGATCAAGTGCTTTGAACTGTGGATGAACACTGCCTCTAATTTAAAATGACCGCCAGAAGCAGTTTTGCTTCTTTAGGAAACCAGATAGGTGTAACAGCAGTGGACCCCTATCCCATGGGCATGCATCACCGTCCCAAACACAAAAGTAGTATCAGTGGAGAAGGTTCACTGGCACGTTCCTGTGTGTGTTTGTGTGTGTAAACAACTCTACAAAAGAAAGGAGGAAAGTGCAGGGAGGCTGAAGCAGAAAAAAGAAAGAAAGCACCAATCATAGCGTGATTAAACACTGTAAATGTGCTCAGCTATGACAAACTTTTTAGGTGGTAAAAACCTAAATTTTAGAGACAGGGCCGTGAATAATTCTGTGAAAAGAAATTCTGTTACGTGATTCCTGCTGTAGTGAAGGAAATAGGTTGTATAGCTTCTTTAAAAGCAAACACAACAGCATCAAAGAAACATTAATTCTTCATTTTAACTGATAAAATACGCCAGGGTCATTTTTTTTTTAACTAAATAGCTCATGTAGTCAACGTGTACACAGGCGATCAGAAATATAATGACCTCTTTACATCATATACTTTACTTTTTTTTTTTGGCCAAATAAAGTAAGGTTTATCTGCTTAAGAACATCACTTAGTGCTATTTAGAAAAGTTTTGAAGAAGAATAAAATTGACTGAAGGCCAATGGAGGGTCTCATTAGACCAAAGGGATTTCATAAATACTTTGTAGACACATTCTTGGCTTCCTGAAAAGCAGTATTTCCTCCTGGCAAGCTTGTGTAGTCTCTCTGCTGCTCCTCAACCACTCTACTATGATTGCTGTTCATCTTTCCTGCAAGGAAAGGGTTCCTTGAGTTCTATCTCTAGCCATAAAGACCTAAATTGTAAAAACTATGCATCAATAAGCATTCAGCCTTTGGAAACCAAAGAAACAGGAAAAAGCATGTAAGACACATCTCTTACCTGGTGGTCCCATTGCACACACAATCTGAACATCTACAAGTTTAATCACTGAGCAGTCTTTAAGGTCATACCAATTCCAGTGATCTAACCACTGCCGTAGTAATTCAACAGGCGGTTGAGCACCATAGACCTCTCGTGCTGGCATATTAACATCATCTACAAATACAACCTGAAAAGAAAAACAAAGGATTTTGCATTTATTTATTTTACTGAATATATGCCACCATTGCGCTTGATTCTGGAAACACTGCACATCAATTCACCTCCATTAAAATCAGTGGGAGTAATACACATAAATACACGTTTTTGAAAAGCAGCCCTAAGCTCTTAATGGCTGAGTTAAATAAAAATCAGACTTACTGTGCCACTCTAAAGCCATTACAAAACATACCTATAGAGGAGAGAAAAACTGTGTTTCTCCTCTTATTTCTGAGTGTATTTAATGAAAGATGGTAAACTAATACTTGCTATTTAAACCTTACTGTACTACTTACATTACTTTTCCTGGAAAAAAGATGGAGTCAAGAAGACCCACAAAAACCCCAAACTTCAGCGAGGCTACGGTTCTGTTTTTAAATCTATTAAACATTACACCTTTCTTTGCCCTGCTGTTCCTAAAGTATAGGTCACTGCTGATCAGGAAACATCTTCACACAACTAAACTAATGCAACTGATGCAAGTTCTAGAAACACATTTATGTGTTTTATCCCCCTTCTCATTCTCTAACTGATACAGAGTAGGAATTTGGTCAAAAGAGAGAGGTTAAATCATGGGCCTTGTATCTTATTTAGCACTGCGATTTGGGCAAGATACTGAAATGGTTTGAAGTGTTCTTGGCTAATATAGATCAAGACAAAATTTATCCCTTCTAAGTATCTTTACATTTTTAAGACTGGGCTAAAATACATCTTAAAATAATAGCTTGGAGGGGGAGGCAGGGGAAGACCTTAAAACACATTAACTTTAAATGGTACTTCCTTAAGGAACTTCTAACATTAACATATTTTGCTCTTGATAACAAGCATTTATTAAATAATAGCTAGGAAAAACTGAAAATAGAAAAAAAACAAGGCTGCAAATACAAAAAGTCTATAGGCACCCTAAAAGTACTAGTATTAAATCATACACATCTATCACTACATTTTAAATATAATAATTTTTAAAATTTCCTTAAAAGCTAAGTTTTTCCTTAATTTTTCAGTCTCATTGCAACTCCTTGCAAAAGGATTTGCTCAGTGCAGAAAAAAAAAAAAAAGAGGTCTACTCCAATATTCTTCTCAAGCTTCTGAGTACTCAGAGTTCCATTGATCTTGAAGGGTTTGGCAGGCATCAGTGATAACAACATAAAAGATTCAAATCTCCTTTAATGCTTCCAAAACAAGTGAATTATCCAGGTTAGAAGGAACCTTGGAGTTCATCTAGTCCAACCTCATGCTCAAAGCTGATTTCTGAACACTGATTTCATACCAGCTTCCTCAGGACTTTACCTAGTCAGGTCTTGAAAACCTTCACAGAGATGCCATTAGCCTCTCTGGGCTGGGTTCCTTTGCCCAGAGGAAATTTGCCTCTGCAAATTGCTTTTTCCTTATATCCAGTCAGAACCTCTCTTGTTTCTATTTACAAGCATTTGCTCTCATTCTTCTGTTGTGCACCCTGATGAAGAGCATGGCTTCGTCTTCTTAACAACTTTTTCATAGGTACTGGGAAGCTGCTTTTGGTCCTCCTAAAGCCTTCTCTTCTCTGGGTTGAAAAAGCCGAGTTCCCTCTGTTTATCCTCAACAGGGCTTGTGCCCCAGTCCCCTGGCGATGTTGGTGGCCCTCTGCTCAATCTCACAGACTCACATAATTGTTTAGGTTGGAAGAGACCTCTTGAGATCATCTAGTCCAACCCTCCTACCTAAGCAAGGTCAGCTACAGCAGGCTGACCAACACCATGTTCAATCAGGTTTTGATTATCTCCACAGATGGAGACTCTACAACCTCTGTGGGCAACTTGTTCCATTGTTTGAACAACTTCACAATAAAAAAGTCTTTTCTTGTGTTCAGATGGAATCTTACGTATTTCAATTTGTGCCCATTGCCTCTTGACCTGTCAGTGGGCACTACAGAGAACAGTCTGCTCCCTCTTATTCATCCTCTCTCATCAGGTATTTATACGCATTGATAAGATCCCTGCTGAGCCACTTTATCTTCTCCAGGTTGAACAGTCTGAGCTCTCTCAGCCTCTCCTCATATGAAAGATGCTCCAGTCCTTTAATTATCTTTGTGGCCCTGCACTGGACTCACTCCAGTAAATCCACGTCTTTCTTGTACTGGGGAGCCCAGAACTGTCCAAAGCACTTGAGATGTGGCTTCACCAGTGCTGAGTAGAGCAGAAGTATTGCCTCCAGCACAACCATCTGGTGTATCAGCCACTCTTTCCAGTTTTCTATCATCTGCGAACTTGCTAAGGGTGCACTCTGTCCCAGCATACATGTTCTTAATGAAGAGGTTAAACAGTATTGGCCCAAGTATCAACCCCTGGGGTACACCACTAGTGACTTAATCTGCTTGAATTATCAAAATTCTTCCTGTACTGGAGGGTCCAAAACTTAATACAGGATTCCATTTTAATAAGCACTGAGTAAAAAGGAATAATCACTTCCCTTGGACTGGCAGTCTGCATCCACTCCTACCTTATCTTTTCCCTTTATCCAAAGGATCAAGGAGAATACCACCTTGGTTCCTATATACTTTTCCTTTGCCCCCAGAGGTCTGTAACCCCTTTTGATATATTCCACGTCTCTCTTCACAGTTCACTGATGCCCATGTAGATGAGCAACAAGAGGTAATAATCTGAGGGCTGAACAAGCTTCTGTAATTTCTCCACAACATACGAGATCCAGGCCTTGAACAAGTGACAAACCCTACATGATCTCACTTTGAGATTTCTATAAAACTGAAACCACAATACTGTCAAGAGCTATACTGTCAGCAACAAGCTTACCCATACAGAACTCTTATCTCAAGGATAGTATCACAAAATATAGAGGGGGAAGTATGACAATGCTGTTCACAGTTATTCATATCATATATCACATTTTCTTCTCTTAATTAAAACAGGATGCATATTATTGGGAGAAGGGACAAAGAGGAGAAACATGAGGATCGAAATTAGAAGAATTAGAACTCTGACAGTTTATTTCAAATTGAGCATCCTTTTATTGGTATCAGCTGTGATCAGTTGAGAAAATAATGCATTTACATATCGGTTTGCATTTAAACACTTATTTACATACAGAAATATATCAGTTACCATTCTTTTCCCAAGAGGAGGTCCAAAAATTCCTCTTCTCCTTTTGTCCAGCTTAGACATTATAATATTCTGAGTCTGAGCTGCTGTAGTTTGTGCTGAAAAGTTGATGCGCAGTGGCTTGTAAACGTCTTTATTCAAATTATTTAAAAGAAAATTCTGGAAGGATTATGAAGAGGAGAAAGTTAAACTACATACACAGATAAACAAATTGTAAAGCACTTTAGCAAATAGCAATCAGATAGACATTTTTGTACCATTTTTATTTCATTTAAAATTATAAAGTAGTAATTTCTAATAATCATATTTCATCAGATAAACTGATATTCTTGAACAATTCAAAACATAATAAACTGAATTTGTCAGAGAAAAATTTCTACCTCCAATATAGACATTTTCACATTTTCTCAAAAAAAAAATCTACCTATTGCATTATATAAATTCAGCATGTTAATATTTTGCACACAAAATACTTCATAGTACTAATTAGAGTTGATATATATTGCCTGTACTAATCCACACCCAAATTTGCAAAAGTATCCACAGGTCCAAGTATTTATGCCTGGTTTTGAAGAGTTTCCAGGAATATTTCCTTTGAAGGGCATAGCAAGAATATCTAAAGATAAGCTTTACCATCAACATTGGTAGTATTTTATAATGCTAACTACCTTCCAAAGTCCCTTACATTAGCTGCAATTTAACCTCTGGGGGAAATCTGGATCAAAGTCAGCATTTCAAGTAAGACTGAATGGGACTTATTTCCTACCCACATGTAAGTAAAACCACAGCGGGAAGATACCCTTCCATCCTTCCAGCAGTTGCTACAGAGCATTATCGCATATAAAGTAATGTCTCTAATGACTAGTCTAATCTCTGCCAACAGCTGTTGGGACTTTCCAGATCATACAGTCTTTTCAGCAGAAAGAATGTTTAATCTCTATCCTTGAAGGAAAAACCTGAGCTGCTGCACAAAAACGTAACAATGACAACTCATGGAAACTACAGAGCGATGTGACTCAATGGCCATATTTCTTTTATTCTTTTGATCAGTTCTGAACTCCCAAGAAATACCACATTCTTAACTATCACCCCAGAAATGAACTGGGCAGTAGAAATTAGTCATATTCTTCATTATAAACAAATGTTTTATTTATGCTTTATTATATTTCTGACATCAATATTTCAGGAAGAGTCTTTTATTAACAGATCTCCTTCCAGTCTTAATATTTATTTTCTTAATATTTATTTTCTTCAAAATTATTTCAGAAAAGTAACTTAAAAACAAAACTAAGTTAAATAATCCTTAGTCAGTAACTTCACAGTTAATTTTTACCACACTACACGAAGAAAAGATAACAGATTCAAGACCATGAAGCCAAATTTATTTTACCTGCTTACATAACTTTCACGTTTTGCTCCCGCTGCAAAACAATTGAGTGTACACAGGCTTCATGCTGATTGCACTGGAACAATCAACAGAAGCAAAATCCTCTACAAAAAGACATACTTGAGGAAGAAAGAACAAATAAAATCAATTTTGTGCTGCTCAGAGGAACGGCTTCTTCCTTCTCTCTTATAATTTACTTAGAAAACCTCATTAGCTAAAAATGCAATAATGGCTTTGCCATATCTCCACTCACATATCCCCCTTTTTGCCTCAAAAGTATACTTTCCCACAGATCTAGATAGAACCCAGTGAAAAATGCTGAATTTGGAGATTTCTGTAAGTGAACCTCAACAGCATGAACATTCTATTGGCACAATTCCATTGCCTGTCAGGCTTTAATAGTCTCCCAGAAAGATTGATGGTATCAGGATTTAACCCATAGTACCCATCAGATCTGTCTGAAGAATTAAAATTTATCTAAAATTTTTAATCTAGACCATTAGAATAGTTTTCTATATTACCCATATTGTTATTTTAATAACCACATGACAAAATCAAAATGAACAAACCATCACTTGGTGATTGAAGATGAAAAAAAGGAAATACTCTATGCCAAAATAACGATGACTCAATTGTTTCAAAAAGGTAATAAAGTCTGCTTTCAATTATAAAGTCTGACTTATCCCTTTAGACAGAAAACATAATATTTGTAGACATAGAAAAAATAAAAAAACAGTAATCTTGATCTCTTATTCTAATACTTGAAGTTACAATGCTTTTTACAAGATTGTTATTTCCTTTGATTAGAATTTCACAAGCTCTGAGAAATATTGTATTTGGCTGTACTAAGTCATTGCTTACACTATATGTTTTTATTACTTACTATCAGGTGTTTTGATTATCATTAGGCACACTCAGAACTAAGTATATCTTGCCTCTTTCATTATAAAAATGCACACTGGTAACTTAAAACAGCTGTCGATTTGTTTTCTCTTCAGTGCTCAGTGCTCATCTTATTTATTGAACAGAATTCAAATCATATTCAAAGACAAAATTAATAATTTTCTAACAAGCTTTTCTATGGTACACACCAATACAAACATATGAAAAGGTAATGGGCAAAATATTATCCAGTTAGATATCTAACTTAAAATATCAAGTTGTTGTTATCTGAAGAACAGCACTTCTGCAAATCAGAATCCATGGATTCAAATCAGCCCTCCAGAAAATCATAGAATCATTAAGGTTGGAAGAGACCTCTAAGATCATCGAGTCCAACCGTCAACCCAACACCACCATGCCCACTAAACCATGTCCCTAAGTGCCTCATCTACACGTCTTTTAAATACGTCCAGGGATGGTGACTCAACCACTTCCCTGGGCAGCCTGTTCCAATGTTTAACCACTCTTTCAGTGAAAAAATTTTTCCTCATGTCCAATCTAAACCTCCCCTGGCGCATGAGGAACACAAAATAATTGAGGAACACAATAATTGCCTGTGAAAAGTTTGACTTACATGACTTGTCTACTGTTACAGAGGGCTTCTGTCACTGACAGGGACAGAATCCATCCCCCAGAGCTGCTGTTTTCCTGAATTTACTGCAAGTTTTTGAAGCTCTGCAAGTGGAGCAGAGGTTCTATATAAAAGTCTTTTCTTTTTTTAAAAAAAATTTAAATAGACTAATACCTATAGTGTTAAGACTGGAATCCTACAGGGCGGGAAAAAGTGTATGATCATGCAATTCAAGAGTTTATCATAATGAATGCACAAGAGATGTCAAATTATTGCATAAGGTAGAACTTGTTAGCTTCTGAACTCTCTATTTTACTACCTTAGAATCACAGAATCATAGAAACATTGAGGTTGGAAAAGACCTCTAAGATCATCGAGTCCAACCGTCGACCCAACACCACCATGCCCACTAAACCATGTCCCTAAGCGCCTCATCTACATGTCTTTTAAATACGTCCAGGGATGGGGACTCAACCACTTCCCTGGGCAGCCTGTTCCAATGTTTCACCACTCTTTCAGTAAAGAAATTTTTCCTCACATCCAATCTAAACCTCCCCTGGTGCAACTTGAAGCCATTTCCTCTCATCCTATCACTAGTTACTTGGGAAGAGAGACTGACACCCACCTCGCTACAACCTCCTTTCAGGTAGTTGTAGAGCGTGATAAGGTCTCCTCTGAGCCTCCTTTTCTCCAGGCTAAATGACCCCATTTCCCTCAGCCGCTCCTCGTAAGACTTGTTCTCCAGACCCCTCACCAGCCTCGTTGCCCTTCTCTGGACACGCTCTTAACACCTCAACGTCCTTCTTGTAGTGAGGGGCCCAAAACTGAACACAGTATTTGAGGCGCGGCCTTACCAGTGCTGAGTACAGGGGCACGATCACTTCCCTACTCCTGCTGGCCACACTATTTCTGATACAGTCAGAAATAATTAATAGTCTTTTTAATGTATTGTGTGTGTCAAATATAGAAATATGCAATACAATATTAGTCTAGATAAGAGAGCTGATTTGAGATACCAATGTATAACATAACTTCTTTAAATATTAAACAATTGTTGACATTGCTACTTCCTAGAAAATGAAAGACTCACGTTGAAACTACTGTTTATATACTAAAAATATCCTTTTTTTTTTTCTTCCTACAGGAAGATTATATGAAGCTTAAAAATCCTAAAACTAGATCAAGTATTAGTATTTTACCAAGATTTTGTTTCAGAAATAACAGAAATTGTGTACTGCCAAAAGCTAAAGCCAAATTAGATTATCGTTATTATTTGTGCTGTGTTTTCATTGTCTCTCAAAGACAAGGATAAGATGGGCAAAGAATATTTGGCATTCTATAAAACAGGGCACACAATTGTTTTAAAATGTATTTGTCCTGAAAAGGGCAGCTGCTTTTCATTGTAATGACCAGATATAGCTAACTGATTATCTGAAGAAAACTGCCTGGGAAGATCTTGACTAGCCAATTCCCCTTCCCACAGTACTCTTTTTCTATAAATAATTCTTTGGTAATACTGCTATTAATTTTTTGCCTTCATATTTCTTTCAGTGACAAAATTCTTGTTCTTCCCTGTTTTCCAATGCATGGAATTGCCATAGTAGCATCTGACTAGAAAAGGCTATCTACTAAACTTTTCCACAATAACAGCAGCACACATTTTTGCTGCTTCTAACTAGGACATATAAATTTCTTTTCTTGTTGTTTTGAGCAATCCTGACTGGATATCTTATTAAATGGTTTAGTCTTTTGTGCATCAGTGTCTGTGTGGACTATCCCAAGTATATCTATAATCACAATGCAAAGTAAATCAATTCAGGAACCAAACTGAATAGTCCTGTTTGGGTTCTATTAGCAGCTTATTCCAGTGGATATCTGGGTGCTTCTTAAGAATTTAGTCTGGAAGTGCAGAGAAGAAAAAGAAAACAAAACCCCAAAACCACCACCTTTTGCTAGGCAACTGTATTTTTAGTTGCCCATAATTTCATTTCATAATATCCAACAATTCATGTCTCATTTTCCTTTTTAAAAAAGAGTTATCAAATTATTCCTCATCTTACCCCTTTTATAACTATGTCTAATGTCAGTATTAAAAGTACTTACAGTAATATAGGTACTTTTTCCAGTTCCTGTTGGCCCCACAAATATAGAAGGTTTTTGATGTACCGTCAACAATTCCATCAATGCCACGTATCGAACAGTATCCAGAGTCGGTACAATTATTTCATTAAACATCATATCTTGAGGTATAGGAGGAGCTGATTTGAGTGTTTCCACCCAGGGTTCCCAAATTCCTGCTCCCTATTTTAATTTATATGAAAGTCATATATTTATAATAAACAGGAAAAAACAGCATAGAACCAATGGAAATAGAAAAATCAAAGTTCTGTGACTTAACAGATGGGGTGATCAACCAATTTTTAAAAGGATTAAAAAAATAATTTCATAGGTTTGTTTCAGAATGCAGTGCTTTCAATTGAGAGTACTTAAAAAGAAACATAACACCTGTGCCTGAAGCATGCAACTACTGAAAGACAAGGCCTTTATCTTACCTTTTATATCTGTACACATATTTTATATATATATGCAATGGAAAAATACATGTATTTACATAGACCTCATATACAGTATATAAATACATAATGAAATAGGAAATTACTGTATAAATTTAATCACTAAAACTAAAAAAAAGCATAGTCAGACTTTCTTTTTTCACAGACTCTCATTCATCATAAATACTTCCAAACTATGGAATTTGAAGGCAGATTAATTTTAGTGCTGAAGCTCCACAGCAAAGCTTTCTCTTGTAGATCACCATACTAGAGGAGTCTTAAAAGATGTCAAAACTCTCCAGCAGTAAATTAATATAAGGAGATTTTTAAAAATTCTAAATAGCCCTGAAGCGACTGTATGTTCCATCCTATCCCAAAAAATTTGTCTTCAGATAAAAATCATATGGAATTCCTAGAGATTGCTGTCTCCTGAAGTCTTTCTTAGAGGAGGCATATTTCCACCTCTGAGCACAAAACCCCGTTTACTAGAAGAACATGTTTTTATGGATTATGATCAGAAGACATAAAGCCTTTACTGCTGATTGAAATCTCAGCTACTTTCCTTGGAAAGATGCAAGAATCATGCATGAGCCAAAATCTAGACAAAAGTAATTCTCATTGTACTGCAACAGGACTTCACAGGAATGACAAACTCAAAAAAAAAAAAGGTACATTTATTTTATCTTGGAGTCTCTGGAACATACTAGATCCAGTGTGTGAAGTTTTCTTCTCCACCGGGAAAGATGCATCATAGGTTCACATGTTAATCCCAGGAAAAGGGGCAGAGAAGAAGAGGCACAGAAGTAGCCTACTGCAGTAATGAAAGAATTATGGCCTAAAGTATATCAAGTGCTTCCTCAATCTAAGAAAAGGGCTGAAACCCAAAATAAAATAATCTTGCAAGAAATCAAGAATAAAAAAATAACAGAAAAAAATAACTGGTTGAGATTTTCTGCAAACTTGTTCTACCATACCAGGCAATTATTCTGGTAGTCAAAAAGAGAGGCTTTGGTACTGCAAGTCCCAGTCAGAACACTAGACCATCACTAGCTTGCAAGGATGGATGTCTGGCCTATTCAGGGATAAAAGAAGCAGGCAGTAGAAGCAAATTCACAATAACAATACACACTTTGTAGCATTCATAAAAGATTACTTCAAAATGGAAGTCCACATCTTCATTTTACAATCCTCACCTTTTTGACAAACCGATAATCATAAATTGTTCCTTCTCTTGGAAACGGGACTGTGAAAGCTTTTGAAGGCTGTTGATCAATACTGCTCAACAATTTATATTGTTCTTTTGTCTCCTCACTAATTGGTCCATTAAGCATTTCTCGCACAACTTTGTCAAATTTCAGTCGATCATCTTCCTTACAGCTAGCTCCTACAGACCATATCAGTGAAAACAAAAAAATACCCTAGAGTTGGAAAAAACCAAAATGGAACTTCAGTACCTGCATATTACAAAGTTCTTATTCACTGAAGTCAAAGAAATCTTTGCCACAAATCACAATAGAACTACACTGGACCAACTTGATTTTATGTATATAGTATGGAACCATGCTGCTGGTAAAATAGAATACCATTTATGTTGACTATCAGCATCCAATGCACCTTTGCTGTGCAGCAAAATGCCTGACCTGCTCAGTGCAGAGCCGTTATTTTGAGAGAGTTCAAGCGTAGACTGCTTTTTATTCCAGAACAATTTAAATTATCTTTCTGTTATGCAAAGGCCTATCTCATACAAGCGATGGCTATGTCTGTTAACAGGACTTTCCTTGAATTGTAATCCTTAGATAGCATTGATCTAACTAGTAATAAACTGAGATACCAGAAACTAAAGAATCATATAAAATTTTGGCTAGTTAGTATAATATTCATTAAATTTATATCAAGAGATCAAACACATCAGACTTAACTACGTATGAATTATAAAAAAGGTAACAGTATTTTCCTCAATGGACATTACAAAATATGTATTCTAATGACGAAATACAGGTTTTATTGCTTGTGAAGTCTGTTTCACTGAAGCCTGGTTTGGAATTCCCTATTCTGTATGTTAAACAAACTGCCTACCTCAAGCCAAGACAAAATGTCATGGTCATTCATAGCTTTAACTTTGGCTTCATCAGCAAATTCATCCATCATGCAGTCCATCAGATTCATTAGTGATTGAATTAAGTTGGTATCTGAAGTGGGAGAAAGTTCCTGAAAAGAAAGAAGAAATACTCTCAGTTGCAGGTGTGTTTTACTCACTGTAAAAAGACTGCTAGATAGTGGGGTCTTTTTTCTCACTGTGAAGATAAAAAAATACTGCAGGATAAACGTGTCTAAAATACATTCAGAAGCAAGTTGAACAATACACACAGAAACCTTGCTCACAGCCTTCATCGTAGCAGCTGTTTTTAAAAATTAATAAATATAATGTGGTCCAAGTAAAACAACTTGTTCCTTTGGCACTTGGAAGTGAAAATAATTCATACACTCTTAGTTTCTCAGAAAAGTTCTTTATCCTACCTTTGTGTATTTCCTAATAAACTCAAGACAGAGCGGAACCATTCTGTCAAACAGGTCTATTATAAATTCTTTATGCATAGAGCCGATTCCTGAATGCATTGTATTTAGCCAAGACATCATTAATGGTCTCCAGCCTAACATATGGGGCTCCATATAGACCATACCACACCTTGAAACCTAAAAATAAACAGGTGCATGTTATCTTATGTGATCTCCAAAGTTTTTTTCCTATCTACAAGAACTTAAAATAACAGTCACTGTTATAACACACAGGTTCTGGGATTATTAGAAACTGGTACAAAGTGTGCAGTGGGATTCTGCGAGCCCTGGGACAGAAGAGTTTCAAACCTTACTTTATTATCACAAAAGATAATAAACTGACTACTAGAGTGCCTAACACTTAATTTTTAATGAAGTTTTCTACTATTTGTAATTAAAAATTCCTTCCCAGTATGACTATGCAGATATTTTGTTCTGTTTATATTATTATCTGAACCTCTATTCATATTCAAGAGAAAATTTTTGCATTCCACAAAGTGCCATTAGAAAAAAATAGGTGTGATAGATATAGACAGGTACCAGAAACGCAGTGATTGTTGGTTTTACCAGAATTTGTCTGGGAAATTAAAGATTTGCACATGAATTATTTCATTTTTCTTGTCAGGCACTTGCAAGGGCCAGACTCTAAACAGTTACAGGGTCTTCTGTATATGCAATTTACATTACATATGTAAACATGTCATTTTTCACATCATATTGTAAGACTATGAAAAATTTAAACAAGAAAAACAATGTTCTCTACTTTAAACATATATCAATGAAATAACAAACTCATAATTACTACTCTCAGTTAAGTATATTTTTTAAAAATTAGAATATATATCACAATAATGAAAAACATTTGTAATCAGTCTTTCAAAGACAGGTACTTACAGTAGCAGGAGAAGCAACTTCTAAATCCATTGGTTCAAAAATAAGGTTCATTTGCTGTGACATTTTGATGATCTCTCCACTCATAAGGCATAACTTTTTATTATCGTCAAGCACAGTATTCATATTCTCAATCCATACTGCATCCACTGGTCCATCAAAAACCAGCCATTTCCTATCTGGAGTCTGGTTTGCAGAAAATATTTTTAATCAAATATTTGCAATTTGTTTTATTATGTTTACTGTAAAATAAATATTTTAGATCTAAAGTTATTTTCCACAAAAAATAACTGAAAATACTTGGAGTACAGAGTTGTGTTCACAAGCAGTTTCTGAAATCACAATCTACATTCACAATTTAGTTTTATAACTTTAAAGCATATACTGTAGTTAACTATAGAAGGTTAATATCTTTGACTGGTTTCTTTCAGTTATACTTGCAATGCAGTACGTTGCTTCTGTCAAACTGCAACAAATTCAAATACTTTGACATATGACAGAGTGAGACCGTTAATACAAGTTACTACTCATCAGTAATACCTACTGCACACTTACCATGGAAGTCAATACGACTAATTTAAGGAATATGGTAATATCTAAATGTAATATGTCTGGCTTTTTACAATATAAGCAAATAGTCATAGGTATTAATCATATTTCTTATAGGAAAATACAAAGCAGTGGTGCAGTTCTGCAAATGTTATTAGAGATGGTGAATTTTGCACTGATCAACTTCAATATACTATTAGTTTATTTAAGCTTATAGGGGCAAAGAGTCTAATACTGCAATCACTAGCAAAAAGTAAAGTGTCTGTCAGGTAGATACACCTTTTATTATACTCAGTGAAAATATTTCAATGGACTTCAATGGAAGGTCAGCCATAAGCCACACTAAGATAGCAGTTTCTTCCAAAATAAACATCAAAATGCCTGTATACATAAACAGCACAGATCTGGGCCATAATTAGACAAGATATGGTAGAAAGATAAATAAATGAATATTTAATAACATACGCAAACAAACAAACCCTTTTATCTTCACATAAGGACTTCTGAAACACAAATCTTAATTCACCAGCATCCAAAAAGTACTTTGCACGGAGCATGCTACAACCAAGCCAAACTGCAGTCTCTGCATTCAAATGATTAAGCATACGAATCCTACAATGGTTGTGCAAACAATATGGAATTAAAAACTAAAACGTATAAATGGAAAAGTCATTTCCCAAAATGCTCTAAGCCTTTTAAGCACTTACTGGGGAAGAAGCAAATGCTCTGAAACTCACTGCTAGGATGCCATCTGACCATTCATGTGACACTGGATCAAATTGTCCATAGAGCTGACCCATTGTTATGGATTTGGGATTTAAAACAGTGATCTGAACTTTGTTTTCTTCCATCAGCCCCTGAACACACAAAAGTAATAAAATCTGTTAACACCAAACATGCAATTTATTATGCTATTTGTTTTATTTTGAATTTTACAGTTATGTATTATTAAATCGTCATAAAAATTTCATCAGTTTACAGCAGGAAAGACATTACACATATTACATTTTAAAGATGGTTTACAAGTGTCTAAAGACAATTATCCCAACTTTATCATATGTAGTTGGAAGTCTAATTTTAATACTGAACAGTGGCTTGATAAATGAAAACGGAATTCTTTGTTTTTAGTTTTTAATGTTAGTGAACTGGAAATTAGGCAGTCAATCAAGAGACGCAAGTTCTATTCTTACACTTACAGGAATTACAACAGGCCAAGCCCTTTCGTCTCTCTATCCCATTTTTCCCATGTTGAAGGAATAAATATGACTGCCTTGGTAAATTTCTGAGATTGATGTCAAAATGACATTACAAAGTTGGTTTGGATTTTGGGGTTGTTTTTTTTTTTTTTTTTACATAAACCATGTAAAGATACCTAATTTTACTTTTTGATTAAAATTCAGTTGATTCTTTCTTCTTTCCTTGTGACAAAATATGACATTTAATACTGCACACAACAGAGATCAGGTGGCTGAAAACCACTGTTCTATAGGAATGAGCTACAAGCAAAAGTGACAAACTGCAAACACTCATTTGAACACCTACTTACTACAGCCTTAAAATATAAGAAACCTGTATCCCTGATTCAAGAAAAGAACCTCTTTCCTTCCAAAAGCAGGCCTATTGTTTATGAACTTGAACTGAGAAATCAGGAGTTTGGCATCATTTCATGCCTGTTCTGACTTCCTCCCACAGATACACATAATCTTTCTTTGATTCCCTTCATGAATATTCAGAGGGAAATGCAATATTTAAAGAAAGGGGAAAATGGATAACATCTTCTTGGAAAGAGTTATAAGCTATGTGAACAGCAAACACACAAGCATGACAAAAATACAATTTAAAAAAAAAAAAAACAAAAAACTGAGTACAGCAACGTTGTCACAGTTGCCCAGCTAAAAAATTAAAATAGTTGCAATGACAAAAATTTAGATTTACAATCTTCAAGATTTGCAAGTACATTACAATTTTCTTTTATATTATTTCTGTTAGCAGCTTCTTACCTCATTCATCACAAATCTCTCCTTCTCCTCTTACTCATCACAATGCCCCCCAGTTACAAAATTCTGATATAGTCCCAATACAGCTGCTAGAGTTCCCAGAACTAAACACGAATCGGTTCAGATCACGGAGAAGATTTTCTTCAAGATAGTAAAAATCCTCCAAAAAAGCAATTGTTATCATAATCAAAATGAAGTTGTGTTGATTAGTTTGATACCAGGGTTTTTTTTTTTGGGGGGGAGCTCCAGTAGGTCTGATGGCCATTAAATTAATGATTAGAGTTGACTGAGAAACTGAGGTAACAGGAAGAAAATCATTAGATAAAAATTTCTTACTCTACCACATAACTTTTTTCCTTAACAAAAAAGGGAAGGAGTGGACAATGATTCACTGAATTAAAAGGAAAAGCAGAAAGTTAAATATTGTTTTACCAGAGCCACAGGCAGGAACAGAATTTCTCCTACATACCTAAAGCAAAAGCTTCACAATTTAATCTATAATATAGGAAGCAAATAAGTAACAGTTTTTAATAAAAGATCGTAAGAGTAGAGTTCTGTCTGATAGCAATACCAATGTAAAAGTCTAGCCAGTCTAGTCTTGCTGATATCTGCACAAAAATACAAGGTGCCTGCCTGAAGATCACCATTAAGGAAATGAAACAATTTTGCTAAGGTGGTTGGTTGCATGTTTCCAGTCAGCCAGCCTGAAGAAATTCAGTGTCCTGAAGATCACTTATGCTTCATGGTTATTACTATTTTTCTCTGGAGGTGCCTGGAGTTCACTGAGTGGGCCAGTCACCTCTCAAGTCTCAAATCCTAAACACTTCATTTCAGAAACAGCTAAAAAAGTGCCTTGTACTGGGTTTACATTCCATCCTAGCAGATCAGACTAGACTGAATCTAGAGGTCCTCAGAGCACAGAATATGAAAGACAGTAACTATGATTAGATTACTCTGCAAAAGCCTCCACAGCCCAAGTGGCAGGATTCCAGCGATCCCATATGAAACATAAATATTTTGATGGCTTGAATTTGAGCAAGATTTGGTATGGCTATACTACTGGACCACTTCAACGTTCCACAGGTAACAATTATTACCCACTTCTCCTATATCAGGTAAGAAGTTATTTAGCAGAACAGATCTTGGATTTGTTTCAGATCCAAAATTTGTCTGAAAAATTGAAATACCCTGGTTTCAAAAATAATCAAAATTTGAGACTATTTAGTTTCTGGGTTTACATGGGTTTATTATATTCTTATCAGAAAATCTTCAAAACTTTGTATAAGTTTATGAAGCAGATCCATTGTTTGGTGTAGTTCTAAACTGAATAATCTCTGTTAAAAGAGAGTTCAGTAGCTCTCGTGAATAAGTTGGAAATCTGGTATAAAGCTTTTACAAGGAACAGTTTATCATAAAATTTCAAGTAGCTAACTCATTCCTTGTCCAATCCAATGAAAGAATTTAGAGAAAATGCCATGTATAGAAATGCATGAAATGTGTATATCCTATCTCATGTAAGTTTGGAAGTACAGCTTCTCAATCAAATTCTTTAGCTTTTCCTTATACTTTTAAGTTCCTTGAAGTGAATTCTGTATTCAGTATAAATACTAAAATACGTGTATAAAATTTGTTTGAAAATAGTTTTCACCAGATTTATAAAAATGTTTAGATACCTTCTCACATATGTCTCCCAATGCTCCTGCCAGAACTCGATATGCACATGTTTTTCCCCCAAAAGGCTCTCCAACTATCATAAAGCCATGACGCACAATCATCATCTCGTATATCTGCAGGATCTTCATAGTAAATACATCAGTCATTTGCAAATTCATAGCATCACAGTTTGTTTTGATGGCTTCCAATAGGTCACTGTAGTCTGGTTTTGGTAGCTTCATACCAGGAAACAAATCAGAAGTAATACCCTATCCAAACAATTGGAAAGTACACTTATTTTCACAGTAATTTGGTTTGAAACTCATGCAATCAACCCTTTGTTAACACTAGGTAGACTAATATCTATTTTGACTAAAATAAAATAATTATGAATTTCACATGTCACCCTTGTCTGAGCCAAAATTCTGACTTTGTAATTTTTATTGATATTTATTTCATGTAACTTTTTCATGTTTACCTGGGCACATGGAGAAGGGATTAACTTTTTAAGCATATTCTTTCCTGATAAACATTAGCTTTTATTAAACTAGTTTATAAAACTTGCGGTTAGGAAATGGAGAAAGCTTTTAACTTTTTTCCTCAATAACTGAAAAATAATTAACTGAAATCTAAATTTAAAAGCAAAGATACTGCGGTTCTGCTTACAACAAAACAAGAAAGATACAGAATAAACTGAAGACATAACAAATGAGAAAAAGAATATCTCGGCTATCATTTCAATTAGAACTGCAGTATCAACTCGGAAAGCAAAGATTACTGAAAAAAACATTCAAAATAAAACATATCCTTTAGAAATGACAGTGACAGCAATTATTGGTGAACTTAGAATTGCATTATTTTAACATTTTTCCTGTTACTATGTATGTTGGTTTCCTTCTACTGTGTGCCTTGGTTTTCATTTAGCACTGTTAGATTCCACTGTTAACATGTTAATGAGCATATCACATCCTGACTTTAAAGTGTTTGTTTTATTAAAGTGAATTAAAATACATGTTTAATGTTCTGTGCTACCAGGGACAAGTTTTACAATGACTATGACAAAACCAGGGCTTTTCCAATTAAAATAATCATATTTCCCAAGAAGAAATATCAAGCTGTGTACAAGGTGAGCAGCTTTTCTTATCTGAAACACAACTGATGTGAAATTTCCATTGGTCATTCATCTCCTGCACTTTTTCTCCACACTCTCTGTTAAAGAATTAAAGATTCATACACTTGTGCTAGAGTGTGGTCTTTCTCTGCTTGCTACTATTTTATAACTAAGATGAGTGAGAAAAAAAAAAAATCTATTAATCATTTCCTTCTTACAAAATAGATGACATAAATACGGGGAAATGGAGGAATACCATATTAAAAGAAATCATTTAGTATCACAGAATAAGTTGTACTGCTGGGCAAAAGTGTCTTCTCCACAACAGAGCAGGATCAATTTTATAAACAAACCCATTAATAGGGCACAGAGACTTTATGATAGGCAATATACTACAGGATAGTATTAAAGGAAAATCTTTTTTTAAGTGTTAAAAATCAAGATTCAAAAATCTGGACAGACTATAATTTAAAACAGTCAAGCAGAGTTTTGAGCGAAACAAGATAGAGAAAGCATGTATCATTTGCATGTTCCTACATAAACACAGAAGAGTTACTGTGTATCTGACTACACTGGAGACCTGAACAATGAAGGCAAAACCAGCAAAATGTAAATTAATGAGGGAGGACGTGGGTGTTTCCCCATTTCTCTCAAGAGTGATATAAAAAATGGGAGAAGACATTAATATTTCTCATAATAAAAATGGAAATAATTCTTAAATTTTAAAATCACATTTAAAATTTTAAATTACATTACTACTGCTGAACTTAAATCTTTTTATAATTCTTTCTGTATCTGATAAGAATGTCAAACAAAGCTACTTTATTCCAGAACTAACAGAATTAAACTATTACAGTTCCCACATACTCTAGGCCTAACTTACTGTTGACTCTTAAATCTGTCCCACAATGGATAATTAATTACTAATGACATTGTGGCATCATGCTCATTTGTCAGTGTTTTTCCTTGTAACATGCACCTGTTCTGTACTGACATAATCATCTACTTTAATTGTGTTTCTTAGCCTTCTTTTGCTGTTTACAAGTCGATAATGTGATACTTCCTAGCTTCCACTTATAAATTTTTTCCTGTTTCTGGGATATGTCAACAAGCAAAGTATTAGTATGTGCAAGGCTATTTCATCTCTAAAGCAACATACATTTGTTATTCTATGAAAGAGAAAAAGTATAGTATTACTTCATAAATATACTTAATTAATTTTAATTTAGTTAATTAATTAGTTAATTTCTGTATACTAAATTCTTAACATTGCTATTCTTATTCTTAAAGACTGAAACTTAGAGAAACAAATAGAGAAGTTGCTTCAATTTTCCCAGACAACTTCTCTAAATTTATCTCCACTACTTCAAAACGTATGAAAACATGAAATCCCCCTTCATACTCATTACTTGTTTTCAGGAACAAGTGTGTAATTTAGGCAGAATTTTAATTAGATTAGAGTAACAGTGTCCAGAGACATATGTTCAGTTTCTAATTCATTATGTTTTCATTTAACTTTGGTCAAGGCCATTACCTTTTCTGTGCATCGGATTTCTAAGGCTTTTTCTTAAAATTCCTAAAGGAAAGAGCTTCCATATTACCTTCATGCCTTCATGGATGTTTTCTTACAGAAACTACCTCATTTTATTGCATTATAAAATTACACAAAAATAAGTATTATGTACTGAAAATACAATTGCAACTAATATGACTGCTAAAACATACCTATTACTATCCAAAACAACTCGTAAGAGTTTTTGATGTTGTGAGTGTATAATTGCACACAAATTCCCATGGCTGTATATGAAGAAACATTTTTTTTTCCACATAAGATCTTTCAACTAAAGTTTAAAAGGTACACACGGAGGACAATGTTTTCACAGTTTCCAAACATCTACATACACCAGCCCAGATCCTTTCTTTTTCTAACAGGACACAAAGCTCACAGCTACCAAAGAAGATTGCAAACTTTTCCTAATGAAGTTGACAGCTCACGTTTGTGTTGGGCATGTCTGGTTCAATCAGAGGTATATTAAACACACATATTCTGCAGTAACAGGTTAGAAGTCTGTCCTGGTTTGGCACAAATTAGAACACAGACTGACTGTGTTAGTGCATCCTGTAAATCAGGGGAGCAAGTAACAGAGCATGTTCTCCAGCTCAGTTCCATACTGATCAACTCAGGACTAGAACGAACGTGGGCCATTTAGTCTATCTACTGTTTTGCACATTTTAAATGAAGATCCAAATTTTCTCTTATAAAAAGGAGAGTATTAATACCTACCTATTTCATAAGAATACTTACAAGGTACTCTGAAATCTTGAATACACTATATAAAAAAAGTATGTTACCATTTCAAGTGGTAGACTTGGCAGAAACTTTCATTGGTCTAAACTATCAAAACCCCAATGCTCGCTATATTTGCTAGGAAGGAACAGTTAAGCCTAAGTTTTAAAATAATTACAGGCTAGATTAAAAAAGTCTTTGGTCCACCTCTCTGATAAACCTGTTATATATAATATTTTTATCCATTAGTATTTTTAGCGAGCTCTTCACATTACTAAAAATCTTTATGTTTTCTACCTCAAAAAGTGGTAAATCATGAGACAAGAATTTAGGCAGGTTGACATCAGTAATGGATCTAAGGAGCAAAATTTCTTCATCTTCCAATGGATATTTCAGCTAAAAAATATAAAAAATAATGTTAATTTTTATAGTTTCAAAAAAACAGATGTTTAACTTGTCTGTTTTACTGAACAGTTCCTGTTGTGCATCTATGTAATTATTTTGGCAGGTTCAGGTCCACCGATAACAACGTATGTTCTGGATGTATGTTTATACATTCATATCAAGGTGTTTGCACCTTGGTAAGTTTCTGTAGTCAGGCCAATTTCACTTTAGTTTATGTCCAGTGATGGGTGTTACTATAAATTTGGTATGACATTTTTTCCTAAACCATTGATTTTTTGCTTTCTAAGATGTATTCCTTTTTCTTCCCGAGAAGGATAATTTTCCCTACTTTGACATAACACTTCTGCCTTCAGCAAAGTGGAAATTTTAAAAGCTTGCATATAGATCTCTCTCCCAGGTTATAAAAAAAAAAAAAAAATTAAAAAAATGTGCCTTTTAGCCACAATACATAGCTCAGTTACTGATTTCAGGTTTTGTAGGGTTTTTTTGTAATAGTAGGACTATAGGTTGAAAAAAAATTGGAATAGAAGAGAATTATAAGTTATACTAGTCTACCTAAATAAAAATAACTGAATTAATAAAACAGCTTAGTTTCTTAGTAAAATGTATTTGTTCATCCACAATGCAAGCCAAAACAAAATACTACATCCTACACCTTTTTTCTTAAAGATAAAAGAGTGATCAAAGTCACACGTGGCAGGTATTAGCTAGCGTGTTACTGGAAAGTATTCACATACTATGGCAAAAGCATCTGAACCTGGTGAGAAAAGCAGAGCAAAGCAGTGGCCAATATGCCAAACAACTCAGTAAATTTGCATTTAACTAGAATTCTTGAAAGATAATCAGCACACTTAATAGGCCTGTCATTCAGTGACAAGTGGTGTGGTGAATGGCCCGGTAGCTTTCTCTCTTGACTTTCCTCAGCTTATGCCCTAATACAAACCCTTTTCATTTTCACAGGTATCACAGGATGAAATTGTAAACAGCTACTTGCCATTATGTAGAATAGTGTACCTTCTGTTACAAAACGGACACATTACTAAGTTATCCAATAACAAAGAAAATTCAAAAAATCATTTACCTTCAGGTTGCCAGCAGCAGTGAGTACTGACTTCACAGCTCTCATTCCATAATCATAATGGTGCTGAGAAGACAACTGCTCTGAACACAGACGATACGTAGCTACAATCTTTACAGATAAAGGTCGAGCAGTAACAAAACCACAAGAATACAGAACAATCTCTGCAATCATGGCATAATCAGGAACCATCATAGCTACTGTTCTAAAGAGAGCCTATTAAACATATATATAAAAAATCACATCAGAAAAAAATTATACCACGTTATTATATACAACTTTTTTCTACAATTACATAAAATACTATTTTTCTTCATTATTTCATTAATACAGTGACAGCCAATTAAATTTAACTATCATGATTATGACTACAATATATTTAATAGTTTTCCATAAACACTTAGAAATATTTTCCATTGTGACAATTCATGGTTGTAGGTCGTCTTTGTCCAAGATTAACAACAAAAACACATAAAACACCACAAGCTCTAGAAGGAATAGGGGAGTGCAATACAACTACCACAAATAAGTTGATGCTGTCAGACTCGTACTAGCATTGTCTAGCTGCAGCCTATGCTTCAATTTTACCATTGTTCTACCAAACAAGCATCAGAATACTTTCAAAC
The DNA here is from genome assembly GCF_965638725.1 of Aptenodytes patagonicus. Lineage (NCBI taxonomy): Eukaryota > Metazoa > Chordata > Aves > Sphenisciformes > Spheniscidae > Aptenodytes > Aptenodytes patagonicus. Next base: position 42,992,834 of record NC_134954.1, read on the forward strand.
AGACAAAACTTTCACTACTTTTCATGTTCTACCAGAAAGTTTTTTAAACTATCCTCTTTCATCTATACAAGTAGTATTTTTGAATTTTTTATTCATACTATGTGTTAGTGAGTAAACTTCCCAGACAGTTCTGGGAAATATTTACAAAGACTGTACTTTTCTATGTTTTTATTAATTTGTCAATATATTTGCTCAGATTTCCTTTTCTTTCTATGGACACAGGACAAATGTATTTAAAGGGTAAGAAACGATGTAGCACTCTGATAACAATCACTCAATAATAAACTTAAACAGAATAGAAATCTCTTACATTAAAAACACCACAAGTCCCTTCAGATCAAACCAGATCAATTTGTCAGAAAAAACAGAAATTAATAAAAAACCCACATTTTTATTCAATATTAAGATATTATTCACTGCTTGTACACTATAAAGTGTTCCTTTTAATTTTTGAACTTTCAGGTGCTTAGCCAAGAAACACAAAGTTGTGGGGTTTTTGTTAAACTTTCATTTTTTTTATCCTGTCAGTCAGACCTTGAACCACTTCCTGACATTTTAAAATTTAGTTTATTCCCATTCTTCAGTCTCATTATCCTTTTTAATTTCTTCTTCTTCTGAGAGAAAATGATTTTTACACTAGTGTAATAAAAACCAGAAGGTAACCAATATTAAATATTCATAATAAATTCTATATTTGACAAAAAGTGATTTCTTTTTTTACTTTCTCTATTAGCTATTAAAAGTAATAAAATGACAAGTGTTATAATACCTTAAGATTATCAGGAAGCTCTGAACGCCCAGCATAACCAGGATTCATGGTAATGAAGACAGCACATGTAGGGTTCAGTTTTAGTTCAGTTCCTTCAAATACTATTAAATCAGATCCTGAATTAATGCCTATGGAGAAATAAAAACTAATGTCATTGCTGGGCAGGTTTTGTTGCATCTTTATTCTTTGTCATATGTAAGTGAAAGGTATGATTAAAATAACAGGTTACCTCTTTGGATAGTAAAAATCTGCTGAGCAACCACAGAGAGTACTTCCAAATCAATCCTGTTGAATTCATCAAAGCAAGCCCATGCCCCACAAGACAACAAACCCTGGAAGAGACAGAAATATGACTAATTAATAGGTCACTACTTATTTTGGACATGCTGATCAAAATAATTCTGCAATAAGAGAAACTTTTAATGTGCAAAGAAAGGACTTCTATCCATGATCCAGAGCACTAACTTCTAAACAAAATCACTCCAGACAGAATTTGTTTCAAAAAGAATTACAGAAATTTAAAACCTAAGTTTGTTTGTAAAAAAAAAAAAAAAAAAAAAAATCAAAAAACTTGTACAAACTAATCCAAAATCCTAATTCTTCTGTCATATGCAAAGTGCCTATCAAATACACACATTTTGCATGTTTTACATTTATAGTCAGTATTTTCCAACTGAACAAGAGGGAAGATTTCAGCACTAAACAAGCCTCCAAAAAACCTACTCTTCTTTTGCATCTATGCTAACAGGATTCACAGTGAAAAAAGGCAATATAAGGACTTCTGCAAGGCTAAAATTAACCATTTGCTTACGGCATCTTACGGCATATCACGTTACCTAAGGTGCAATTAAAGAATGATTCTTTTTTCCTATAGTTCTGGTTAATTCATAGGTCTTTTCTGAGCTATGCTCCCCAAATGCTACTGTACCATCTCTGCAGCACTTGTAGTCTTTTGATGACACCTCATGCTTTGTTAACAGTAATTCTAAAATTCCCATTTAAGACACAGAATTTTGCTTTCATCATTCTAAATAAAAGCTCTTAATTTAGCTTATTTTGGTGAACTACCATCATGTTGAAATTTGAAGACAAATTGCATTGCTACCTCTGACTCAGAAGGTAAGAATAATGCCAGGGAGGAAAGCATACTTGCTCTATTTTTGTACCATTCCAGCCCAAACCAGGACACTGGGCTATAAGACACACGTGTCCATTCAGGATAGATTTTCATAATACAGAGCTGTCTACTCAGGCTAATATCGAAATGAATATATGCTTGATATGTATAATATAATGACTCTTACCAGCTTATTTAGAGTTTAGATTAAACCTCAAGTCCCCTAAAATTTGCAATCAGCTATTAAAAATGTACTCATTGAAATGGCATCTATGTTGCCTATTTAAAGCAAATAAAATCATTATGGAATATCTCATTTTCAAAGCACAGAAAAAACATTTTGATATCTCGGTTGGATTCTTACTTATGGTAAGACCTATCTGCACAATACTAGCATTATATAGCAGCCTGGAAGTGGAGAAGGATACATTTACAATACCTTAAGACCACTTCAAGTGCCAAAATAATTGAAGGGCTTTAATGTAATTGAGAATACGATCCTCAAGATTTATCCAAACCTTAAAAAATTTTCCTAATGCAAGGTAGTCCAATCCATCAGAACAATTGAAAACCACACACTGTTTAGCTACAGCCTTTGCTAAATCTTTTGTAGTTTCTGTTTTTCCAGTTCCAGCAGGACCTTCAGGGGCACCTCCAAGATGTAGGTGTAACGCACCAAATAGGGTTCTGAAAATAAAATGATAGAACAAAAAATAAATTGTACAAAGTTTTATGCTATTTTTCCAGCTGGTCTAACTTTCACCAGAAACTTTTAAAAATTTGTTTCATGTCTGCATTTTCCTACGAAGGTACAGTTTACTTGCTTCTGGTCATGTAGGAAGTTTACTAGAAGTTCACAGCAGAGAATAGTTTACTTTCCACTTTCTAAATCTAAATCCTCTTGTAATTTATCACTAATTATAGTGTCACAAATTTATCACAAATTTAAATTAAAATATTCATACAGCACCAATTCTATTCCACCAAAAGAAATGTATCCTGTTCTAATTATGCCTATTAGAACATGAAAAATACAATTCTGGAGTCATCTATTCTCAGGACTAATTAAAATATCTCAACTAAATAAATTCTTGCTAATACAGTACATTTAGTAACTTGCAGTTTTACCTGTAGCATCTGTCTGTAAGTGGAGTAATAACCAGCCTAGGGGTATTGCCAAGATATTCATATCCATACCTCAGTCCAGCATTGATCATCTTTGTTTGTAGATGCCCTTCCTAAGAAACAAGGCATTAATTTTATAGATTAAATAAATAATTTTTAAAAACCCCACACCCACAACTCAACACTATTTCTCTAGTTCCTAAACAGGCCTGATGCTGTTAGAGACAACTACATGGCAAACTACTGATTGCTCTAAGACACTACTTTCAACGTGACTCAAACAAAAAAAAAAAAAATTGCCAATTAATAGATACTAAAGTATCGACACAAAAAGACCATTTTTTACATTAACTGTTATATAGAAAAAGATCCTACTAACCATATTGCAGAATAAAATTGTCTTGTGTGGCTACTTAGAAAGTTAACGGAATTTCTAAAAGGTAAACAGAAGTAATCATGAACGATAGCCGTAGTTGTGGTCAATCTGATGACTCTGATACGGCAATGTATGATCCCTACATATACATTTTTTTTAATTTCACATGCAATGTCTTCTGTATTACAAGAACTCTTGTCCTGATGAATGTAAAATATTGTATCCTACCACTATCCAGTATAAACATTATTTTGCCAACAAATGTAATGCACAAATAAAATAATATTGGCAAGTCAGATTAAAACCTCTAACTGGAAATTGTCATCCCTATAGCATTCTCTATCCTGCAGAACCAGAAAATCAAAATACAGTCTCTGGGTGAACAAATTTTGTCTGTAACATGCAAACCCCCCTCCCCCCACATACAAATTCAGCAAATATACTGAGACTCAGCAGTGATGAAAAAAGTAATTTTAATTAAAAACTGTTGTGTCTGGCTACTGGCCATTCTAGTTAGCAATCCATAAAATGATTGGTTATAGGTATTCTCTTATCAGCAGAAATTCTCATAGTAGTGTAACCATTCTCTGTGTCAGCAAGCAAGCAGAAATTGAAAAGCTGTGAACAGAAATTAGCTTCTAATAGGATTGAGAGGTATCACTTACCTCCCAGTAGTACCTAAGCTGACTTAACCATTCAAAGTCACTCTCATCTTTGACTTTCTTGCTTACTAGAGATGCAAGAACATCCCTAGCATGAACATCAAGTACAACAAGTGCTCCTAGAGTCACTCGATTCTGCTTAGACAGCTTTCCTCGCACCAAGGTGACAATGTCCTCAATCTGTCTATTATTCTGTTCCAGAAAATCCTCTAGCGCCTGCAAAAATTTTTAAAAGTTAAGAAGTTGCATGTCTAGTCTAAGGCACGATTATTTTTTCTTATATTACTTTTATTTCTCTGCATTAAAAAGTTCCTTCTCACTATAATAGTAGTACAATGTCCTTCATTCACTGGTAGTTCAATAGAGGGTTGGGTTTTTTTTCCCCCCTACTTTTATAGAACCATATGTGAAACATCAGTGATACATACTGGGAAACAAAACAGCATACACTATTTTCTTCCTGGAACACAGGAAATAATCCTTATTTTTTTATATATTTCACATTAAGAAAAGGAAAATGCCACACGTGTTTTAAAGATCTACTTACATGTATATAATACACTTTCTGTGGTTAAGGGACACTATCACACTAGAAAAACACCTTTATGTCCTACAATAGTTAGAAACAGTAACACATCTATAATTCAAAAAAGTTAACAAGAAAATGTATTTTTCTGCAATCTTTCAGTTTACTGACTTTTGGTTATAGTCTGTGTTCAGTTAGCTTAATCATTTCTTTTACACAGTAATTGATAGTTTCTTTCATGCTAATAAGTTGCTGGTAAACAGGAAAGGTCTGATTAAGGAAAGCATTTGTATCATGACAGTACTTAGATGTGATGAAGTGCCTTACTGAATTGAAATACAAAAGTGGGAATTAACCTTAGTAATACATTCACCACAAAGCATGTTTCTATAGAGGAATGGCTTCTATTTGTCTGGAGAAAAAAAACTTATCTAGGCCTGGTTTAGATTTTTCTCCCTCCTAGCCTGCTGTTCATCTCCAAACACACTGGCACTGGTAACCCTCAATAGATTATGATGATTTTGAGATCTCTCATCTCAGCTAGTTATTTTCCAGACATTAAGTTTGGATAATCATCTGCTTAGTATGACTTATTTTTATTTATGAGAATAAAGCAGTAAACACAGAGTTCAAAAGCAGTTCAATTTCTACAGTGTTGTATTAGAAGTTCTGACCAGGACAAAATCTGAAATATTTCATTCAAGTCAGAGATAATAACCCACTTGCTTACCACCAAGATTTCTTCAGCAAATGTGAGATATCAGTTGAGGCACAGAATATGTCCTCAACTCCCATATCAGTAACATTCCTTGGTGCTATCCTTCTGACCATATGACTGTAATTCACTGAGAATGCACATGGTCCACAAGACGATGCTCTCAAAATTTATGAAACACCTTTGTTTTTATACAGCATCTTAGTTCATTATTTGGTTTTAATAAGAAATTTGCACCTTTGATTTATGTACACAGTTATTTGTTGGAAACAATTAACTCAAGAATGTTTGAAAAGGAGCATGTGTGTGTATGCATGTGCATGTATGTGTGAACACATATTTAATATTAATGAGTGACTTAAATGATATTGGCATCCTGTCCCAGAAAACACTGAGGTGTTTCAGGCAGAATGCAGTACTTGGCCCTCTCACGTGGTCACTGATTGTCTGTCATGTTTCTTATGCTTTAGTATACAACATAGGAATGACAAAGGGAAAGAATATTGAAGGCTGTAAGACAGAGTTCTTCTCCCTGCCACAGATTTGTGACAGATTGTCAGGAGATACAAATGCCTCTGCACCACTTCACTACATACAAACCCTTTTCCACAGCAGAACAAAGATTCTTGGGCTGAAGCCAGATGAGCAGAATTCCCACTACAACAGAATTTGAGTGAAAGCTACAGAAAGGACAGGTTTCCCTACCTGCCCACCTACAGAAAAGGCTTGATACAGACCAGAACAAGAGCTTTTGTCTACTCTCAGAATTCTGTAACAAACATTCCCAAAAGCAAATTAATTTCTCTCTTGCTTAACTTCCTTTTTTATTCACTAACAACATTAACCACAGACTCATTAAGGTGAGGTTGGCTGGCTTTTTTTTTTTTTTTTTTTAATCTAAAATCTCTAAGATTAGAATTCCTGTCTCTCTTTCCTGAAAGTCTTTCACCAATTGAGGATAAATGGTGTAGAGTATGTAGAAGCATTATTTCTTTCCCCAGGAAACTGAGGATCTCCTTTATTACTGGGAAAAGAAAATATTTTCAAATCTTTTTCAAATCTTCTGATCTTTTGCAAGATTTACTCCTTGTATTAGTCCTCTTCTTCCTTTAATTCCCTCTTCCAAGACACTCAGAAGCTTCTTTTTCTTGCATGTCGGAAGTGCAGCTGCTCAAAAAAGCCACTATTACCAGGAGCCATTGCTTCAACTTGTGAATAAGCAGAAAGTGTTACACAGCCTTAAAATACTGCTCCATATTTGGATTAAAGATTAGATTTAGCTTTGTGTTTGTGGTACAGCTCAGCTATATATGGATGGGGAGAATCTAAAAATACAATACTGTAGAAGTTCTTTCAATTGATACCATGTCATTGGAAAAAAATAGGAATGAAAAGAAGAGAGTATCATGAAGTATCACGAAGTTATAACTTTATGTGTAAGTGAAAAACTTGATGTTTCTTTCTGTCCAAACACCAGAGAATGAAAATCCAGTTGCCTTATCTGATGGTGGCAATTCTGGAACACTTCCAAATACAACAGGTGAGAGCATTAAGCCTTAGTGATAAACAGAAGAAAGGTTCTACAGAACACATATCCTGAATCTTAATTCAATGCCTTAAGGACCTTTATTCCCACTAGCATTAGCTAATAGATTATAAATTCTGTATCAGTCAGGCATATATATTCAATATTTGACAAGGGTGAGGATGGTATATATCTTCTAATGCTAGTCCTAGCCCATCTTCAAAAAAAGCACTAAACGTTAATGAAATTAAGTTAGACTTCTGAACCAGAGACAAACTGGTCTATGGACCAGTTATGCTGGTCCATACCACCTGAATACACCACTGGGCTGCTTTCACAGAAACGCGTAATCTACATGTTGAGCTAAATAGACTGCACTCTGACATAGTGCAGAAGCATTGGTGCTTATATCCAAAAGGAAATATTAACTTCAAAGTCTTCAAGGATCACATTTCAGGTAGATCTTTAAAGTAGATACTCAAAAGATTAAGTATTATATTGAACACCTATTCATCCAAAAACATTATTACGAAAGGTCTGAGTTACTACTGAATTATATCAATTTGACATAAATTTAAATTTAAAATATTCTTACCATTTGGCCATTTCTAATAGACATCTGTACTTGCATTGTCCAGAAAGTTTGGGATACACAAAGAACTGTTTGTCCAGGCCACTCTCTTACCCAATTAACACGTGGAGTTTTCGGATAAGCTTCAAGTGCATCCCCAATGACCTAGAGAGGAAAAAGCACACTCTAACTACATGTGAAAACAGGTAATGTTCAGCTTTAGAATTAATTTAGGCTAGGTTGTATTACTGAGAATAAAAAATAAATCAGGGTCTAGATTGAGCCTCAAATTCAACTCTATAATACTGACATCCTGCAAGCAGATCTCTCAAAGCTCAAAAAAACCCAAAATGTCATAATATGAACGAAATGATCACACAAAATTTCTGAGAACTGATTTCACAACACATTCTAAAATGATTCTTGCCATCAGATACTTAAAATTTTCTAGCTCCATCTACAATGAAACTAGAAAATAAGTACAAATATAATTTAGTTAGAAGTAACATCCCAAACTGAAAGTTTTTTCATCTATTCATTCTAGTAAAAACCCAGAGCTTTTAATTTTGCAGATCATAATATTTAAACTTATACCTAAACTTATACCTAACTTCAAGTGTATTTTCTAATAATAGAATGACTAACCCGGTTCTAGCGCCACTCAACGATAATCTCAATGAAATCAAAACTTGCACTGGAAAAAAAACTTCCAGTCTATACCAACAGGTTGTTTTCCTGCCATTAACAAAACCCAAGCAAGAATAAAGTCTTATTATCAAAAACTCCTCAATAAATTTAGATGGCCTCTCAGACAAGCAGGGTAAACTACCTGAGTGAAAATCTGCCATTTGTTTTGCAGTTCCAAGCCTCTTTGCTTTTAACAATTTATACACACAACAGCATCAATTAAAAAAAAAATACATCTATGAGGGAAAAATGTGTCTGTATTGACATTAAAACTATGTAAATGCTATCTGGTTTAGATCATTATAAAAGTAGTCAAGGCTAAATGCAGACAAATGGTGCTTAACCATTTCTTATTCACGCAGCTCAGTTTGTCCATGTCTGATATGCACCAAATGCATTGGGTTATTCAGTTTCTTCTGTACTGATATGCCACTACAATAATTAAACTGTTGTACTGTAAGACAGTGTCAGGGAAAGCATGTGTGCATTTAGTTACCTCACTTGACATTGAAAAGGGCCACGAAAAAGAAGATGACAGAGATGGTTAATAAATATACGACACACTGATGAGACGCTGTAAAGGCTAGAATGATACAATGTGAAAAGAAGAGTGAAGGGTCTTGATTAAGGTAGTCATAAATTAAGAGGAACATTAAAAAAACCCATGGGCAATCTTTCAGTTTAAACTTGTCCCTTAATACGACATCAAGCATAGAACAATCTCTGGCAAAAGAATCCTTGGCGCAAACGTTTTTGACTACACTATTTAAAGAATTTTAGAGAATTTTACAACCAGAAATTGACACCAGAACTAAAAAAAAGACATAACCTTTACAGACTAAATTCATTGTTTTAATGTTCATGCTAGGTGCAAAGAATAAAAAGTGATTCCAGTATATGTCAGTGTTTACTGAAGAAATCAATGCTGAATGACATTAGCCTAGAAAATTAAGAGGTTAGGACTTGTTACCTTGTGGACAGACTTCAGCATAGCCGTCTCAAGTTCAACCAGCCATTTTTCAACTTGACCTCTAGCTTCTGATGTCGAGATTGTCTCTATGAGTTCCACAGTCTCTCCTTCACTACTTTTAATGTGTGTAATATCTAATACATCAGTAAATTCCACTCTTGCAATTCCTTCAAAACACTTTTTCAAGTGAGGTTGCACTCTAGAAAACAAAACTAGTATTAAACAGCTTCCGACTATGTTTTTCTTGCCAATACTACCAAAGATGATCTATTTTTTTTTTAAAAAAATATGAATAATTTACTTAAAAGATCATTTTAAGTTTGTTAAAAAAAGTTTATCCTCAACAATAATTCTTGTGTACTACCCCCCTGCAAGATGCCTACCACAGTATTTTTTGAAGATCAGTTTAAATATGTAAAATATTACTTATAGTCTGTAATACATAAACTAGTAAGGATAAACAAGTATTCTTTCTTTAACTGTTAATCCACCTACAGTACATAAAATTCCATTATTTATGCCTTCCCACCAAACTATAGTAAACATTAAGAAATACTTGGTTGCTTTACTCAAATAACCTTAACACAATAGCTTGTAAAAAATAAAAAAAAAAACCCTTTAAGATTTTTTTTCCTCACAAGATCTCTTGCCCTCTTCGTTGCACTGTATGAATATTTCTCTGTGACTGAGCTGGCATTTTATTATTTATTTTCATTCTTATTTTTGCATGACCTTGCACTGCATTCACTGCATGCTATCAAGTCTGCATATTGGGAATCAAACCCCAGTTCCGCTGCTTATAGCAAAGGCTATATTGCTTAACAAGATCGCTTCTGCACAAATCTTTGTAGAGTTAATTCCACTCAACATAAGAAGGACTTATAATTCCTTCAGTATAAGAAGGACTTATACTGAGTTATAATTTTTGCAGTTTAACCCTGAATGAGGTTGGGGAGTAGAAATCCCAGAGAGAGTTGAAACATGGCAAAAAACTTCTCAAATACTTTAATTAGGACTGCCCCTAAAAATGTAAAACTCAAATCAGCGGTATGCAGGTTCCATCTGATAATTCAGTTTTCTACTGGGAAAGATCAGGTATGTTAACTTCACCATGAATTACTATATGGACTTCTGATTCTTCTGAAAACCAGTGTATGGACTTCTGATTCTTCTGAAAACCAGCGTATGGAAGGGTTACTAGTTTAGAAAACGCAACTGAGTTTAATTACCCATATTAAAAATTACTCTGTGTTCACCTATCAGAAAATCTAACCAAGTAGATACTTATACCATAACTGTCAGTGAGAAGAGAAAAAAAACCCCACAGTTCTGGGCTCAGAGAAACAATGTGACAAGACTATCTGCATGCACTGCGAGTCAAAAGTACATCTATTAAATATTACCATACCGGGTAGGATCTTTGGTCTCTGAAAGAATCTCAAGGAGTTCATCATTAGATAAAAAAAAGAATCTGGGGAAAAACAAGCGCTTCTTCTCTAGGTATTCATTAAGTCCCTTGAGAATTAGCTCCAGAAATTCATTGCACTTCCTCAGTTTTTCCAACATCTTGTCTATTATTACTACTGTCAGCACATGTTTGTCCTGGAAAAGAAATTATTCCAGATAAAAATGTTAATGCCTTCTCAAGTAAATCACCACACAGCACTGCAGGAAGTCTTAAGCAAATGAATCTTTATTTCAAATTCTGCTTTACTCAAACCACTGTCAGGGTTACAATTTACTAACCTTCTTCATTGCCAGGGTTCACTGGAAAAGTAGTTAGGCAGTTGCTATTAAAATAAATTTTTCAAAACATGAACTATTATTTTTGAAAATAATTTTCAAAACAGGATCAATTCATCAAACAGCACAACACCCATCATTCTGTTGGAGCAACATCAATTTACACTGGCTATTCAATTGGATTATGTAATTAAGCAGCATGAACAACTGAAACATCTTGATGGATTTTTAAAAGTGTACATTTATGACAACAATGCAGTCACACATTTTAAGTGGTAATCATCTATCAGTGTTCAATGCAAAAAAAATTATCTTTTCTTCCATATAAAATATATAAATATATACATGAGATTATAAGTATTAAGATGGCAAAGTTGTATGTAGGAAACACTGACACTTCAGTACCAACACTAACTAGTAATGTGATCTGAAAAAAGGTATTCTCTGATCCTTATACGTTTAACTAACTAAATACATGTTTAAAGATTTTTGCTAGCAAAACATGAAAAGTTATATTTGCTTTAAGAATATAAAAAAAAATTATATTTTTACTTCTTTTTATAATGGTACCTGAATAACACCTGTCAAGATACACTACTGGATAAACACTGGGTTTCTTATATTTATACACTGTGTAGATGAAAAATATATATTAAGACATACAGTGCTTTCCAAATTCTTTCTAGTGCTTTCTAGTGCTTTCCAAATTAACCTCTCAAATTAAATGCATATAAATGCTTAGAAAAGCTACTGCATAAGATGAAAGTTATCTCAATTAATAAAAATACCAAAAGATTTTGCAAACCTAAAGGTTGCCAAGCTAAGAAGCTTTAAAGAAATATAGTTGTCTGAACATCAGGTTCTAGCATTTAATATGCCTTATGACCAATTTATAGCCTAATCATCATTACATTTTTTTAATCTTGCTCACCAAGTATGGGGTTTGGGGAGCAAAACAAGAGAGACATTGAAAAGTAGGAAATTATGCAGATTTATGACTGAGGAAGTCAAACCAAGCAAATGCTTCTACTGAGTTCCAGTATGGTCTTGGGTTCATCTGTGACTGAATTTATTCTAGTTCAGTTCTAGTTCTGGCTTGTGCCAGTACATTAACTGACTTGTTAACTGTGAACTGATTCAAACCCGTTCATGTTGCAATACATAATGTTCTATAATGACAAAATCCTGGCCAGGAAATGGAGAGTGATAAATCCCAATCCCCTGTTCCACCTCCCAAAATCTGGGAACACAGCTTCTGCCATAGCTTCTCCTTTACCACCTAAATCAGACTGCATTTCCCTGGAATTTGAATGGGGCCAGAATGACCACAGGTGAGATGGAAACAGAGCTAACTAGAAATGTTATTCAACCCTTAGGTCCCCTCTGCTCTGCCCAGTGAGTCTGCACTTGTAATCACACGGCACTGAACACATTTCCAGGATTAAAATTAAAAAAGACACAGATATATCCAACCATAAGAAACACCAAAGAGATTGGCAGGGAGAATTTCAGACTAGTCCATCTGCTGAGGGCTTGTAAGAACTGCTGACAATAACAACAAAGAATACTCCCAACAATGGACAGCAGAAATCAAAGATGTACCCAGACTATTTCCACTAGGAACAATTTTGTCAGAGCCCATTACAAATACAGAATGTCCCACTCAGAAAAGTCCCTGATAGGGTTTGCAGAACAACAGAGTCTCACAGAGCAGAAGCATGGTTGACTCATGTTGCAAGGGACAGATGAGGAGAGACAGGCTAGACTGCTGTGCAAAGCCCAGAAGGTGCAAAAGATATCTGTAAGAAACAAACCCCTCACAGGATGACAACGCAGATTTGACCCAGTAACCTGACTGTTCAGCTTCAGTTTGGAGAATTTAATAATAAATTCCAAGTTAGTTTCAGTTCAAAAATTTGTAACATTTTGAAATTATTTGCAATGTGCATTCAGCTTTCATTCAATTCCCTGCTCATGTTACACATATACTTCCAATCTACTGAAAAAAAAACCCAGAATTGTATGTTTATCTAATTGATCTTCATGGGGATGCACCTCCCTAGTACAATAATCATAGTGTTCCTTTGTACATGAAATACATTTACCCTCTGTTACTTGCCTCTTGCATCATACCAAACCAGAACAAACTCAGTAACTACATATACTTTCAATCTATACATAGACAATTAAGCTGTCAGCATACAAACATAGTTCATAATTGGTTTTATAAAACAGTTTTTAATGCACAAACAACCATATAACTATATGTTGTCAACAGAAAGAGGTTTTGTTCCCTTTCTTAGCATATTTATCATCAGCAAATAGAGTAAGTGCAACTGGTAAAGCAAATCAGAGCTGTGTTGCCAGTTTTATAAATGGGATTGCTTCCTGCTTGTTTTTGGGGGTTTTTTTTGAGAAAAAGTCAGGAAAAAGAATAATTTATGCTTCAACATAGATTTCCTATTTACAGTTCTGCTAAGGCATGAAGGAAAAAAAGGGAATGCCATCATTCTCAGTCATTCAAAACACCAGTGTAACTTATTTTGTCAGTGACACTGTCAGTGTCAACTAGGGGAAAAAACTGTATCAAGAAAATAGTATAAATCAAATGTATAAAAATACTTTGAATACCTTGTTAAAACACCATCACTAACTTTAGTTTCTAAATATAATTTTTAACATATCACAGGTTGTAGCCTGGGATTTTTTTTTTCTTGCCTTTATTTTTTTGCTTTCCTCCCCACAAAGACAGAAAAGCTTCCATATCCTAGATTTTTTTTTCTAAATTTATGGGAAGTGGAAATTAAACCACTAAGTAATTTAACCCTCATTAATGTGCATTGCTTAAATTAGATATTTAAAATGAAGGAATAATATATGATTATTCAAGTTTGTGATGAAAAGCTAAGCAAATAAAGGAATTTTATAATGCAATGGCATATAAATGCAAAAAAGCACGAACAGACTCAAGTTAGCTTTATGCTTTAAGAAAGACCATTCTTATAGACTGGGGAAGAGCATTCTTTTAAGCCATGAAACTCAAACATTGCATTTGCAGAAACAGAGTGCCATCTTCTGGAAAATAATGCCTACTTGTTTAGCCAAAATCAACTTTAGATTGTTAAACTTCTATTCTGCCGTTTACACTCTCCTGTACAAACAAAAGATGATTCTTTTTTCTGCCAGTGATAACACATATCACATTCAAAAAATACTTTGTATTTGATTAGCACTGAATATCTGAATTAGAAGATTTTATCAAAACAGATCATTCAGCACACAACGTTCAGAAATACAATACTCAACAAAATTCTGAAATTCATGCCCTTTTTTATTTTTACCCAATTTCTTCCCCAAAATGAATACTATTGATTTTATAGCTCTATGGGATAAATTCCTGATTTTCTTCTAAATCAGAAGAAAAACAGAGAAAGAAGGCAGGAGGAGTGTAAGACAGAAGGAGAGAGAGAGAGAGAGAGGGAGAAAGGGAGGGAGAGAAAGGGAAGGAGAAAGAATAAAAAGATAATAAAAAATTAAAATTAACTTTACTTTTAAGTGATCAAGCTGAATTGCCAGGAAATGAAGCAAATGCTTCTTTTTGTACATTACACATTTTGTGTATTCCTACATTAAGACCATCTCTGCAATGTGAAAAGAGCTTAGACCAAAAGCTTTTAGACTGAGTGAAGATTTTAGCATTTGTCCTGATGACATAATGGATCTCTGAAAGTTCTGCAAAGGCATGAGACAGATGAAAACAAAGCTTCTAATTTTTTCCTTCAAATGACAACCTTATATCCCTACCCTGGAAAACTGTAGACCTCATAAATCTTCTCAAGTCTGTTGAATAGTTTAGTAAATCCAGTTTAAAAAATATTGAAAATGCTACATCCTACTAGAAATGTCCTTGATATTAGGGAACTTTTTCAGAATGAATGCAGTTTTCTCCAACCATTATGAGAATCATTAGAATTACATAACAGGATTAGCAGAATTACTAGGTTATTCCCTGAGGAACAGAATTTGTGTAGAGCATGCATTCAGACCATTGATCATGTAACTGCTGAAGAATCAGCTGTGCCGGTTTCAGATGTTACCTCTTCCCTTACTAGTACCACCTCTTTGCTAGAACCTATTGCCCTCTCAGCAGAGTCAGCAGAAGAGATTGTAGGAGTGTTCTTCATCCAGTTAGGCTGGCAAATATAGCCAATCTAACCCAATCCAAGGCTGAGAACATCTAACTACTGAAGCAGAGAGCATTCATATAATCTCATCAATTGATCCTAATAATAGTGCTAACTTCTGGAAAGGGTCAAAGACAAAGCAGATTGGCAAGACTGTAACACTTTGAACTGCCAGACGTGTGCAGTGATGGTGTCTGACAACTGCCTTAGGTACTGATGTATAGTAGATCAGAACAGTACTTTTGAAGCAAGTTAAATATCTAAACAGTTTGAAGTTATAGAGGTGTCTCTACCATTCAATATGCAAATAAACAGCATTTTTCAAAAGGAACAATCAGTGTCAAATTTCACTGATTCATGTCAATTGACGTACGGTGCCAGGATCATCATTGCTATGTTACTTTGTTTTGTATGCTGCTTAATTTTACTCACCAGAATGGCACGTGGCCTATGAGAAGAGGTTGGGAGAGCTGGACCTGTTCAGCTTCGTGAAGTGGAAATTAAGGTAGAATTTAACTGTAGCCAGGAACTACGTGAAGGGCAATTGAAAAAAAAAAAAACAAAGCCAACTTCTCAGCAGTGACAGTTGAGCAACAAGGGGCAACAACTACAAATCTTTGCTTGGGAGGTTCAGCTTGGACATCGGGAAAAAATTATTCACTAGGAAGGTACTACAACACTGAAGTCTCTGGAGGTAACCTGCAAGAAATCTCTGTCCTTGGAGATTTTTGAAATTTGTCTAAACAAAGCTGTGGCTGACCTGATGTAGTCTTGGCAAAAGTTCTACTTTTAGAAAGAAGTTAGACTAACTGAACTCCAGTGGCCCCTCCCAATCAATGCTTCTATGAATCTATGTGAAACAGTTCTGCAAAATAATTTTTAAAAGAATCTAAGAAAGGGGGCTAAGATGAAACAGAACAGATTACTGTGTTATCAGAAGCAATTTTTGGTTTTGGTACATACTACAAATTCACTCTGTATTCTTAAGACAGCAGTACTTACCTGAAAAACTGATTTCATTACGTCTTTCCATGTCTTAACCACAGTACTGAACTGTCTACTTTCCTCAGGCATCTGAGCCATGATGTCAGGAGAACTGAAAATTGGCTCCAAATAAAGCCAAGTAGCCTGAACCTTCAGCCATTCATCCAGGATCTCCTGTACCAACAATAGCTTTCCTTCCCATTCCCTATAAAATAGCATTAGTTCAAATGCTTAATTGACGCTTCCAGTAAAACATTTCCAGCAGACTGCTAAGATTTTTTTGGCGATTTGCATGTTCAGCAGCAAGTGCAATAGGTATAAGTTTTAAGATTTCAGCAGAATATTATATCCACCTAGCCTGATTTCCTGCATAACAAAGTCCACATTAATTTCTGCATCTGGATCATCTGTAAGGTTGATTGTAGGATTTCATGAAGTAGGTTAATCCAATAAACAGACTAACAGTATCAGGGAATAAACATAGCACACACTTTAGCATGTGATAGTATCTGTGGACAAATTCACTTCAATTGAGTATGTAATCTGGTTTCTGGCATACACCAAAACCCAGACTATTACTTCTAGCTGTTTGCTAGGCTGAGATGGCAAAAGACAGACATTAAAGTAACCTAAACTACTAAACCAAAAATATGTAGACATTGTCTTAAAAAGACATGTGGTCTTAATTAAAAGATTTCAAGTACTAGAGTAAATAATCCAATGGTTAAGTCACATTTTATTTCTGACTTCAAATTCCAAATGTGGATGTTGAACACATTTGTCCGATAGATTAAAGAGTCTTTCAATACTACTGCAACACCACTATGGATACACAATATTATAATTCAATAGATATTCAGTCTTTCCTTTTGATAGCCAAAAATTCAAGATCCTTTAGTCTATCATTTTTTTTAAGTCTCCTCAATTTTTCTGCATAATTTTAAAATTAACAACACCATCTGACACTTCTTACTATCTCACCAATATCAGACAGATATTATCAGTTCTCTAATGTCATTGTTATTTCTAGTTCACTGACATAAGCAATTTGCAAAAAAATATATAAAAATAAAATGCTAGTTATAATCCTATAACAAGTGCATATATTCTTCTTTCCTGTATAAAACCAGTGAGTATCATTTTTAACAACTCTCATACCACTGGACAGTATAGATAGAATTATTATAAAAAGTGCATGCTGTTAAAATATATATTGTATAAATGAACAATAGCAATAATTTTCTCAATGAGACACTCATACATGGGCTGCACTGAGTTCTGTAAAATAATGCGTGTGAAACCATACTTAACTTCTTTCTTCCTTCATTTACCTGCCACAGATTCTAAACAACAGACCGCTTCGCTTGCATGTACCTTCTCCTCTACCCAAAGTCCCTCTTTTATCTTTCAGGTATTCGTATTTCATCTCCAGTGATTTTGCTTCTACCAAGAGGTAGAGAAAAATGCAGCTTTCCAAGAGGAAAGTTAGGCAGGTCAGTTAATTTGCTTACACCAAAAATACACAAAAATTAAGATGA
Source organism: Aptenodytes patagonicus (assembly GCF_965638725.1). NCBI lineage: Eukaryota > Metazoa > Chordata > Aves > Sphenisciformes > Spheniscidae > Aptenodytes > Aptenodytes patagonicus. Next base: position 43,010,326 of record NC_134954.1, read on the forward strand.
GGAATTTGGAATAATCCCTGGCAGCAATCCAGAATTCTACATGCTTTGTTGGGTTATTGAGAAAGCAACCATTGTGTGATCACAACACCTTGTATTATTACAAATGCTGTCAGTCACCAAAAAACTCTGATGAAATTACCATGGTGTGCTTACTCTTTTTAAATAAGCAAAACCTACCATTTTACATTAATAAGGAAGGAACTCTTATACTACAGTACAGTAGTAATTACAGAATTAATACTTATTGGAATGTACATGTATGTATATGTACTTATGTATTCATATTTATTGAATATGTGCTGAAATCTGAAATAGCATTTTTGCAGGTTCATGGGAATTTGGAGGTACCTATATAGCTAGATAATTATAGCCAAACTTTAGATGGAAGATTTTTGTTTTTCCACAATACGGCTATGTTTGGGGGATTTAAGAAGTAAGTAAAGTATTTATTGAGGAAAAAGACAAAATCAGATTAAAATCTATGCTCAAAGATAGAAGTACAGAATTTTTAACATGCAATGCTAAGTTTTGGAATTTAATTTTCTGCATTAGGAAAAAAAAATCTTTCATCACTTCCCTGAAATTTGTCTTGTTTTCATTTTCTTAATCTCCCTTATAGAAGCCCTAACATTTTTAATTGTTGAAGAGCTAAAAGATTCAGTAGCTTTATAATTTAGGTAGAAAGTTTAGACTATATTCTCTTAGTCTACAACGTTTCCATCTATACCTCAGATATGTTTTATCTGGTAAAACAAACGCAATGTTATGATGCATCTGGTGCTTTAAGTACCAGAGCACATTAAAAATGTTTAACAACCTCTCCAATGCATTAGCACTTCCCATTTCCTTAATTAAAAGTAAAAGTCAGCTTTATGGGATTAAATAGTGTGTAGCTGACATGGGACAAAAGCTTTAGCCCTTTAAAATGTGATTAATTCACTGCTTAAGCAGAATAAACAAAAGCATTTGAAGTCCCTATGCTTTAGATTAAGCAGGAAAGATTTCTTATTTGGTAACATTACTTGGTGACTTTCTATTAGAAAAAAAAAATATTACCTTATTCTCTTTTCATAATGCTTAATGAATGGAGATCCTCTCATAGTCTGAGTTTTGACAATGTGGTCATCCAATAACATCTGAATATCATCTACAGATGACAAAATATGGGTTCCTGTTTCTCTATAGGCAAGAAGAGTGAATTCCATTTGATCCCATTCAGAAATCATTTTCGTTAAAGCTTTCTCAAGTGAATGTTCTTTGCTGGCTGTTTCACTGATGGTCTCAAACTTTTCTAGGAATGGTTCTAGATGCAAGTTAATATATGACAAGACATTTGAGTCTTCAGAAGGAGACAGTGGTAAACCAGCAATTTTTGACATCTCTTCCCAGTGCCTTTCTTGCAAACCAGGATTGCAAATCACCTGGATTAGAGGAATGTGGCATCTGAATCCCTCTACTTTTGATTTAACCTGTCTTGTTATTGCTAATGCATTTGGAGAATTGTGGAAGGCTTTTTCTAGTTTATACAGTCCATGCCAGTAGTTTCCTACATCTACCTCTACTTTGTCTGGATTGACTTCTGTAAATGATCCCTCTGTCCAGTCTTTGTGTTTTCTGTTGAATTCAACAGTCATATCATAGAGACAAAGATATGGAGCAAGAGTATTCCGGATGTTTTTATGCTGAGGGTACTGAGATACTGGCCATCCAAAGGACTCTTCTTCTGAATTAAACTGATCAATCTGTTGAGACATAAATGAGGTCTGAAATACAAAGAAAGTTGTCCATGATACCGCATCCTTACCACAGGGATTAGGGAGGTTTTCTGGTGTCTTCAACAAGCTTCAAATTAAGTTTTGAGTTACTAAACCAGTCTATTATGTAATTGCTGCCATTGACTGCAGTTAAAGCAATCTTTAACAGTAACAGCTCAGCATTCATGCTAGTCAATAGAGGAATATAGTTAAAGGTTTAAAATGGTACCTGGGCATTCCTCTATAACTTGCAGCACCATGGAGGCTTTAACAGACAGGAAGTAATAATGAGCATCAGGAATTGCACTTCCAAGAACATAATAGTATAATTTCTATGCAAACCTACATAAACTTAATCCACTCTTTCACTATGCAAAGTGCTGCTGTATTAACTCAAGACTACATAGTAACAAATCACTGTGCCCAGTAAATCTGCAGTTTAAATTGCAAATCACGTAAAAATATTTCATAGCTGAATTAAGAATTATTTTGCCACACCTCAGTAACTGCATTACTAAGCAAACTGTTGATTCTCATAACACAAATAATAAGATTTACAATTTATACTATTGGACTAGTTTAGACTATAATCTGTACCTTATCAGCAGCAAGATCCAATTTTATATTTAATGCTTGAGCTTTCTTCAAATACCTGTTGACTTCCTGAATATCTCCAAATGTGCTAAGTTCTTCAACCTGCTTAGAATAGCTTTTCAGTTCCTCAACAAATTGTTCACAGCGTATCTAATTAAACATCAAGCAAGCATACAATCATTTTAAAAAATCACAATAAATTTCTGTAAAAAGAAGGAATAACTATTCTGATTTGCTATAGTAGAACACTTTATACTTGCAGAAAATCCAAGACATCCAACATATTTGCACATGAGTATCTATTCCAACCAAATTACAGAATTCGCCCTGAATTTTACTTTACCTGCAGCGACTTATTGGGTTAACTGACAGACGCGACTTTGGGTTCTATGTCATAGGATATAGTTGGACACAGAAATTTCTGCTTTCTGTGATGGACATAGTCAGTGGGCTAATAATAGAAAGCTAAATTCAAATTCCTAGTGTATCTCAAATTAAAATAGAATAACAGGATTAATCAAATGACAAAGCTAAACAGTTTCACAAGACAGAGGTGTCTCTTGTCTTAAAGCCACACAGTTCAAGGATAGCTTTTTCCTCATATATACAACTCCACAACACATATTTCACATTGAGTATCAATAGTGGTCAATGTCTGAAACCAAGCATCAAATTATACAAAGCAATAACATGTTCCAAGATAACAGAGTTTATGCTGCACGTTTATTTATAACACAGTAACACTTACCAGCTACTTCTTTAAACGTACTGCATAAACATAGAAGCTCACTATCTCAAAATATGTATGATCTAAGACAAAATTATGATGAGACTAAGGAGCACCAGAAAACCAAAACAGACAGCTATAGAGGCAGTAACTGTAACAGATCAGCAGCCTAGTAATTAGCAATCTTTGTGGAGAGACCCCATCGCTTAGATAATATAACAAACTGTACTATAAAAGCCTAGTAAATATATTGAAAAATTCTATCAGAGATAAAATACATGTAAAGTATAAAACTACCTTATTTGACATTATCCTGACAGCAAGATCACACTTACAAATTAATGGGGGTTTATTTTTGAGCTATCATAGAAATTTCATATACTGCCATTGACTCCAAAGGGACTGCTCATGTGCATAAATCAAGCCACGTACATGTCTTTAAAGGATCTATCTGAATTTTACTATCTCACATACAGACAACTTTCATCAACATCACTGGAAGTTCTGTAACCAAAGAGCTTTCAGACTGCAAAATGTGAGATGTGGCTTGTCTTGCAGTACTCGCGGATATGTGAAAAGCAAGTGAGTGGAAAGCAGGTAAAAATTAGTTAATATCAAGAATAATATAAAAACATAGTTCAAACTTCTTTTTAAATGCACAGGAAAATAAAAGAGGTTATTCCATCCATTATTTCATATCCTATATGCCATTCAAAATTAGTAGCTCAAAGATTTTTAAAATAGTGTCATTACAAACCTTAAGACCATCTTGAAATTGATCTGTTTTTTCTTTAATTATCTTTCTGTGCTCTTCAAAGATATCTGGCATTCGTGCATACCACTGAAAAACATTACTGTTCAGTCGAATGTCTGCTGGTGAAAAGTTGACACATTCTATCAGGAAAGCAACACAATTTAGAGCATCCACTAATTTCTGCCTCAATTCAAGCATGTCACGTGTTTCCACTTTCTGCATACAGGCCTGGGGAATAGAAATTAAAAGGGAAGACACTTTTTATATAATTTAATGCCAAAATAATGACTGAAGTAGTTAATATTTAACTTTAAAAGCTTATTTTTTACAAGGAAAATTAAATAAAATTAGAAATACGTGATCTGAAAAGGTGTTTATTTGGAATGGCATGGTATTAGCCATTTTTACAGCATATAATTTGTTAATACGACTATCTTACTAGCTATTTTATTGACTAAAACTCAAAAGAATAGGTGAAGCTGTATGTACACAGGTTTGGACTAACGGAAGCCAATCCAGACAGCCTGTTGCAGGTTTGGGAAAGAAAGCATGGTGCTACCGAGGAAAAATTAGTAAGAGAACTACAAGAGAAAAGAAGGACGGTTCAGAAAGGGAAGCACTGGATGGCCCAATGTAAGATTAGGTCTTCCCTAGCCGTAAGAATATAAGGAATATAGACAGCCACTGTACTGCTCATTGTGATTAAAATAAAAATTACGTTGCTCTTTCAGATCTCAAGAGTTGGCAGTAAACTGCGTTGATACATGTAGCATTCTGTATGGTACTCTTAACAGAACAGCAACACAGCCCAGTTTAAACAATAATCCATAATGAAGCACTGTGAAAGCCTCTTAACAAGAAAAGAGCTGTATTAGTAAAAACGTTGGCCAATTAGACAGATAAATAGTATACCAGTATATGTAAATATTACTTGATATCCATCAATTGAAGATACAGAAAAATTTAATATGATGATACAACGTGATATCACTGGAAACATTTTTAGGTAGGGATAAATTGTCCAGTAAATCTACACTTCTGCTCTTTTAAGAGCAGCTTCTATGCTTCATAATATACCCATTGCTATGGATCTAGAGAACATTTGGCTATTAAAAGAATACCCCAAACAAACACTGATACATCTTTTCAGCAATGAGACAGAAGAACTATTAGAAGGGGTTTGATGCTGGTATAATACTACATGCTACACATGATAACATGCAATTTGTTTGTTCTCCAACACAAAATTATAGCATAACATGTATGCATTTTAAAGGCACCATGTTCTCAGATAGCACATAGTTCAACTTCTATATATTTTCCTTTTTACTTGGAAAAAAATACTCCAGTTATATCCTACATTAAACTTCACTGTAGCAAAAGTACAAATCACTCAGATCCAAATTCAGCCAACCACTCAGGCACCCAATTTATTTTAAGCACACACCTATATTCCACACATTTAATATTGGGCACATACATCAGAACTTTGCTGAACAGCAAGACACTAAGACACGTTACATTTCAAGTGTGAATGTAAGTGCTTTGCTGAACTGGAGCCTGAATACATCAAAGAAACAGCAGGGTTTTGATTACAGAAGTGGTATTTGTAAGTGAGGAGATGGGATTTTACAGTTACCGAATGCAAACCCTACATCTGCTAAATTTTAAATGATCATTCAACAAAGGATATAAAGGCAAAATTACTTCATACAACTTGCCAATGAGTGCTTTTTAAAGTTTTCTTGTGAAGAATTAAATACATATTAAAGTTCCCTACATCTCAGGTTTCAACTCTTTGATTAGTTGAGGATATTAGGAATGGATATTGAGTCTTCCACATCTTGATTGCTTGAATTTAATTCAGGAGAACCAAGAGGTATTCGCTGTTTGACTACACTATCTGTTCAGAAGCCTGAAGAACATGCAGTCTAAATTTAATTCTACTGGCATGTTGCCCACACTACAGAAATTACTTGTTATCTGCTTACATTAGGCTAGATGGGGATAGAAATAAAACCATGCACTTATTCCAAGGCATTATATACAAATGCTTTGCTTCGTGAAAATTGGTGACAAAACTTCCAGGTAATATCTATATTACTAACTAAATACCTATATTACCAAAAGGCTCAATCAGCATCCCAGCCAGCCACAGTGCTTGCTAGCATGCTCTTCTACAGCAGTGGTCTCCAAACTTTATCACACATCCTTATCAGTAAGAAATTTTTGAGCACACGCCCCCAATATATGTATATTTATTTATAGATTATACACACATACTACTGTACTAACATGTTATGTACAACACAATAAAACATGCACAAAAATAGAAATTAAAAAAGGATTAAATGAAGATGAAATAAACAATATTTTAAATTTTATTTATTAATTTTACAGAAACCTTTTTGCTTCCACTAATAATATTATTATAATTATTTTTAGTGAGAGCAATGTGATTGAATATGCTTCATTAATCTTGATTTAATACTTTGAGATTCAGAGATTCAAAGATCTGGTTCTAAGTTCATTTTATTTCAATACTTCATTTTAATGGCTGTCATAGCTTAAAAAAAAAAAAACTCAAAGATACATAGATCCAAATGGAAGAATTGCATCATTGGCTGCGCTTAATAAATCATGATCCCATCCACCAATTATGCAAAGGTGTTTGTTGAAATTCATCTAGTAAATTTCCATCTTCCCTGATGTCACTCAGTTGTTCTTGCAAACTAACTGGAAGGTCTTGCATTTTTGCATTTTTTAACAAGTGAGTTCAAAACCCACTGAAATATTTTGTAAGATTTTTAAACAGGTTAGAAAACCCTGTTTCCAAGTTTTTAAAGTGTACAAATATGAGAGTTTTTATAGGGGGGGATATACAGTTTTCAGCAACAAAATCACATAACAATGGAAACGTTTCCAAACATCCATTTTCAAAATGCTCTCTCCATAGCACGATTTTCTTCTGAAAAGCAGTTAATTTCTCACTCATTCTTAAAGATGTCACCTTTACCTTGAAGGACAGATTAAGTGTCGTTATTTTACCAAAAATATCTGCTAGGTAGCATACTACTGACAGCCACTTGTCATCACGGAAAAGGTCAGCAAAATTAGGAACGCTTGTCCTTTTGCAAAAGAAAAACGCATAACTCATTTTTAAGCTTGACAACTCTTTTAAAGGAATTTGCCACAAGATAACTAGCAAACCTCTGCATGGTACAAAAGATTTTCATGGTCACATCCCATCTCAATACAAACTATTATGAAGATTCTACTATTCAAAGATCCTGTTTTACAAAATTAACCACATTGATAACATCCTGTAGAACTTTATTTTGCTGCCATAGCATGTTCATGAATGATGCAGTGAATGAATTTCATGTGTGGTGCTATCTCCGTAACCTTATCCTGGAATCCTTTTTTTATTCTGGTCAAAGAAGCCAATCCCATCAGTGGTTACACTTGAACAGTTTTTCCATAAAGCACTGCTTTTATTGAAGAAATCATTTACTGTTGAGAATATATTTTCTCCAATACATCTTTTCTTTAGTGGCTCAGAAAAAGGTAGTTCTTCATGTATTTCATTATTGAAACAGAATCTGGCAAATACCATCAGCCAGCTGTGTAACAAATCTCCCACACTGTATGATTTGTTCTAATACTTGTTTCTACAAATCTTCAGCAATGTTTTCCATGCACCTTCCAACAGTATTTGCTGACAAAGAAATGCATTTTAGTTTGTCACCATACTGTTTTTCATTTATTATTTCAGCCATTTTTACCATAGCAGGAAGAACAAGTGTTTCCCCAACGGTATGTGGCTTTTTCTCTTTCAATATTAAATAAGAGGCGGCTTCTGAGTCTTCTAAGCATGGATCATCACATTTTGTAGAGTACTGGACTGAGTATCACATGACCTGAAACTTCACTGAAAAAACTGTAGAGGTTTCTCTTCGTGATCTGGATGCTTAGTTTTTAAATGTCTTGCTAAGTGTGATGGTTTCATACCATGATTAACTAATCTCAAGGCACAATAGACATTTCAGGCAAGGTTCATCATTAACGATAGTGGATGTAAATTCATATTTCTAATAGTCTTTCTGATAATTTTGAATCTTTTTGGCCAACTTGTCAAATCTGATTAGACCATCATTATTTTTACCTCGTAACGTAGACAACGAAGAGCTTGTACTACAAGTGTCAGCTCTGCCATTTTCTTGTCGATCACTTGTGCTTGCATTATTAGTATTATCTTCAATCTGCAGTTTCTTTGAGGGAATCTTTTTAAGCCACTTGCCCATTTTGTGAGGGTTAGGTTAGTTAAAATTAGGTAACATAATCCGTAAATCTACTTAACTGGGCACACAAACTGCAATACATAGTAATACACCGAAAGCAAGTGAACAAGTGAGTGTCACTGTGAATCCCTCCGCATTGTGGAACACCCACTCTTTCCTCAGGACACCTCACATGTATAGGTGACACAGGACCCTCTGACATACAGACTGAGGGCACCAGTGTCTATCTGTACATTAAATATTGGTAAAGCTTAATTTCCTTCTCACTTTTTTTAGATAAAAAATAAATACTATTTCCTTCACGTACTCCAATGGATCGTCTTGTGCATCCTCTGGGCTGCACAGCCCCCACTTTGGAGGCAGCTACCCTACAGGGTTTTGGTCCATGCCAACTGGCATTCTCACCAGTAGTACCACTGTACAGGGAGTGACAGCAGAAAAAAAGGACTGTTCCAAATAGGCAGTCTGGTTGCAGCCATAACTTTTTGGTGGGGAAGAGTTTAGCTGTATGTGTAAGAGCCAGGCTATGACATTTAGCCTCGCGGCCAAAGACAACCTGTCCTTTTCTATTTTGTAATACAGATACAGCACCAGTGACTTTAACAAGGCCAGAATCACACCCGTAAAGGGGGCAACTTGCATATACTACTGCTTAAGGCCAAAGCAATAGTGCTGGTAGCTACTTCTTGCTTGGACTCATAAAAAAGAAGAGAGTACCTTAAGTTCCATTAGTTCCTGTGTATTAGACGGAGTAGTAAGGGCTTTTTCTGATATTCTCTCAAACTCATCACATAGTCTGAAAAATACATAAAATAAGCAGTTTGGCATATGTGTTTTGTTTTGATCATCCTTGGACAAAATCACATACATTTATAACTACAAAAATGAGATCAACATATCCTTTAAGGCTTAAAAAAATTCAACAGTGGAAACAAAATTAAGTACATTTCAATACACATTTTCAGTTTGAGAGTTACCTTGCATTTATGTCTTGATGATCTTTGAACATTTTGGAAATAACTTTTTCACAAATATTATCTGCTCGTTTTACCAAAGCACTTATTAATTCATCACAGTGCAATTCAAACATTCCTAGACGGAGATACTGCAATACAAATATAACAGTTGTCAGAACATTGAATAGCTTTTACCTATTTTCTCTCACTGTCCTAAGCAGAATGTCAGGGATCTCACCTGGGAATTTAGTTAAATCATAAAATGCTTTTAAAACTTCCAAGTGAAGAAGGGAAAGAAAAAGCTATAGTTGCAAGTAACTGTTCTTCTGTATCTGCATGTCGAACTTCATATAAATCTTATTTCTAGTCCTTTTTACCTTGACAAATAAGCTACTTCCTCAAAAAGGAAGGGCATCTACTGTCTGTAACAGTGAATGTTGTCTGGTGAAATTACAGAGTTTGAGAAACATCTAAAATGTAGTAATCTTGCTTTACTGTTGGAGACAGGTGACATTCCTTAGGATTAAAAAAGGACTCTGCCTCCCCGTGAGTCTTCGAATCCAATGCTTTCTTTGACTAATGGGCAAGTGAGCTTGACTTCCACACACAGAAGCCCTCATGACAGGCCTGTAAGTATTAGTTTCTTCAGAACTGAGGTTTGAACTGAATGCTAGGAGAGAAACAATTTAAGGAAACCCGCTTTAGCCTTCTGAGTTCTTTTTCAGAATGGACGGACAAAGAATTCTTACCACAGAATATCCTTACAGGGACTAAAAAAGCGGTTCATGTTAAGGATTCTCTCTCTGCCTTAGATGCTTGGAAGGAATTTGGAGTTAGCTGGACCCACACTTTCTCTTGCGCCTTCACATCTAAGAGAAGCATACTCTGAATGCCTTCAGAAGTCCCAAAACAATTTCTAGCAAAAATAACTAAGTTTCACTTAAGTACGGCAGCTACACCCCAGAAATGCTAACTCCTGAAAAGCTCTCCCTTTTTCTGAAAAAAAAAAAATTTTATTTCACTTTAATTATCTCACAGCTAATTATCAACTTTGACTGATAAAATTCTTAGTACAAAATCAACATTAAAATCATATCCATATCTCTTTATGAATATTATTATAATTTACCTTCCTAGAAGTATATTTTACTTCCTTAGAAACTTTCTGGTACTTTATAATTTCCCTTTTCATTTCTTCAAAAGTATGTTCCTCTGTCAGGAATTGATCAATATCTTGTTCAGCTTGTTTGTTTATCAGGAAGCTGTATTTATCATACAGCTTGAGATGTTCCACAGGTGCAGCACTCTGTTTGATGATTTCTTCTCTGACCCTTTTCTTATGTTCATCCAAGATCTCATCTAGGATAACAGGCTTCAAGACAGCTGATGAGGACTCACCTTTTGGCTTTGAAAAAAACCACACAAAAAACCAAACGCATTTTCAAATTACAGTTATGTCTGTAGCTCAGTTATGCCATGGAAGATAAACAGCATAGAAAAATCAAGTAAATATTACTTTAAAATCTTTCTAATTAAAGTCTGATTACAAACCTAATTTTGTATATACAGCTATTTGCATTGTACTCCCAATTATTTTTTAATCCTGGCTTATGGATGTTTGCCTCTAACATGTAAGAAATCAGAGCTGCTTCATTCAGAAACTCAGAAGTCCACATACTTATCCACCCAAAACAATCCTATCAACAATTTTAAATTTAATCTACATGGATTTTCTTTCCTGAACCACAGGCACAACTTCAATTTTGCTATCAACTGATGAATCTGTAACATTAGAAACATGGAAAACACTTTCCTGCAACCCCCCAAATGATCTAAAGCCTTGCTCTTGTGCATTTAGACATGCTTGAGATGCTTCTTTTAATTTGCCTTTTCACAGGTTATTGATTAGTGCTTTTATAAAGCATAGCATACTACTCAGGTTTCTGCTTGGTCACGTGTTCAAGCATATTAACAAAAATATTGAGGGTTGGCATCTTTATTTAAAATTCAAGTTGGTGCTAAACAGAAAGGGCAACAGAATGTCCAAATTACATTCCTTCAGGAAAAAAGAAATGTTTGCCTCCCACAGCTCTCTGGGAAATGATCAAGAAGCACCACAGGGCATTACTTTCACTCTCTCCATATTAAAAACTAAGACTGCTACACTGAAAGTTACATGCAAATCTAAACCAAGTAGGTACTTTTTTTTTTTTTTAATTATTTCACAAAATGTTTTTTACTTAACCTGGATTGTTTCCTGTTTGACCTAATGTTTTAATATGGTTGAATGCATAAAACAACTAAAATATAGACTGCTTAAAAATGATGGTTTAGATTTTTTTTTAAAGGATAGTCTACTCAAAAGACTCTATATTTAAAAAAACAGTACCCTTTCCAGTATCAAAATAGAAGGTGTTTTCCAGAAACTGCAGAAATGTGTTTAAAATTTAAATGCATCAATTTTGTTTGTAGTACATTTGTAGTTGCTGCTGCAGAAAATAACTCATACAGGAAACTAGGCGATTCTTGACTTTTTATTTGCTTAGAGAACAGTGATTGGGCCTTTTATTAATAAAACTAAGATGATTTCAAAGTGTTCCAAATATTCTCAAAGAGTGTTATACTATTACTATGTGAGTTCTGACAATAAGGCTATTCATTAAAATACTAGGAACTAAACGTAGCAACAATATAATGATAAAACAAAACCCATGAGGATTGTAATTTCTTACCCACTTAGAAAATAATTTGGTCTCAACTCTTGGTATATCACTGACAGCTTGAATCATAACAGTATAAACATTCAGTAATATATCCTCGTAGTCATTAAAGTCAGGGTCAAATTTAATACCGTCATTCTCAAGGATTAGCCTCAGGATGAAACCTGGGTGTTTGTAGGCTCGGACTGATTTCTAATTAAAAAAAAAAAAAAAAAAAAAAGGAAAGTAAAATATTAGTTAACCTAACTCGGCAGGAAAAGTCAAAGGATCATTAAGAATTACTCCAGTATATGCATTTTAAATTGTCAGGACTTTAATTGCAAATGACATGCCATAACCCTAACAAAAATACTTGTGCAAGTAGGACGTACGTCTCTGATAAAATTCACATAAACTGATGTTCATTAAGATGAAATATAATGTTATTTTTAGTAGGCGCAAGAGGCATCCTCTATACATCAGCCAACAACTTTCATAAAGCTGTTTGCATAGACTGAGGCAGAGCAGCTTTACAGTAGTAGCCCTCACAAGTGTAGCAATATATGAATTATTATGTGTAACAACAGTACATGTATTCATCATCTGGAGCAGTCACTATGAATCTACTAACCTTAAAAAAAAGAAAAAAGTGTTACATCAATTTTATTTGCTAAACAAGAATCTGATCCACAAAAACTAATGAGTATCATGAGGGTTATATTTGCAGTATGGATTCCCATGTATTCCAGTATGAAAATTTGTATATGCTTTTGTCCTTGGTGGCATAATTTGATTTTTCATCATATCTTTAATCTGGATCAGACATCTCTTAACTTTCCCACATCTGCTAACATATTCTAACTACACTAAAATTTAATTAGGAAACATGAGGAAGCATTTTATCACTACTACGTAGCATAGGATCACCATTAGGAAGGTTAAGATTAGAAAATACGTACCTATTACTAATAATAACTGAAAATAGTACTGTAGACATCAAAGCTCACTTAGCTCAGAATTATACAAAGCAATTACAGAGAATCATAGAATCATAGAATCATTGAGGTTGGAAAAGACCTCTAAGATCATCGAGTCCAACCGTCAACCCAACACCACCATGCCCACTAAACCATGTCCCTAAGCGCCTCATCTACACGTCTTTTAAATACCTCCAGGGATGGGGACTCCACCACTTCCCTGGGCAGCCTGTTCCAATGTTTCACCACTCTTTCAGTAAAGAAATTTTTCCTTACATCCAATCTAAACCTCCCCTGCCGCAACTTGAGGCCATTTCCTCTCGTCCTATCGCTTGTTACTTCGGAGAAAAGACCAACACCCACCTCGCTACAACCTCCTTTCAGGTAGTTGTAGAGGAGTAGGAATGAAAAATATATACTCTGCTTCCACAACATGATTCCTTACTTCCTTACATGCTCTGCATGTTTTTTCATCAATATTAGCTGGAGCCAGAGTTCTGTGGATATTTGATGGTAAGGCTGTATTAACAATAAGCTGAACAAAGATCCAGTTGCACTCCAAGACATCAAATATCAACAAGAAATATTTACCTCTACAACAAACATTATGTGAGTGCAAAAGAGAAACTCCTTCCTTCTTACTTTATTTCTTTCCCCAAGAACTATTCTGCCAAAGCATGTAGTAGACACCTACTAATAGCAGAGGGAAGATAAGACTTCTTCACAGATGGGTATTATGGAGAGAGCGCACTAGTGCAAGATGCAAACGGCCTTTATATTTATGAATTTCTACTGTATGTCTAACTGACTGCAGTGTGTTCTTGAGGATACCAGATTTAAAATACGCTGATATTTCCCTTCTTAGATGACAAAAAAAAATTCTTAACTCTACTTAATAAATAATGCATTCCTAAAATATTATTCCTTTTTCTCCAGAAATCACCTGCCACCAGAGTTCATACTTTTTTTCTTTTTTTCGAAAGAAGCAAAATAAACAGGAAACAAATTGTATGTACATGGATAAACAAATGCTGCTAGTGTGCATATGAAAGACTACTTACTGCAGGTTGAACAATTAGATCTGTAAAGTCTTGAATTGAACGTAAAAGTAAATGTTGAAGTTCACGAGTCATTAAAGTGGCAGCACAACCGAAGAAAGACTCTAATTTAGTGATGCTGGCATTTCTGGGTACGTGTTTTTGTTTACTACCTTGGTAAAAGATTTTCTGCACTTCTGGAAACCACCTTAAAAGAATACAATATTTTTAAGTTTTTCAAATGACTAGCATTAATAAATCTGTGGTTTTAAGTTAATTGCTATAAATGGTTATATTACATGCAGTCAAAAGATGTTGCAGTATACTTGGAAAACTATAGTTTAACTTAAGTAGTTAAGGTCATATGGTAGTATCTTTGAATTCCAAGGAATTGTGTCTCTGAAAATGTTACCTGTTATTATGGAACCATATTTAAAATATAAGATATTATGATACACAAATTTGCTATCTTGCTTTGGTCTCCTATTTCTCAGGCCAGAAAGGCTTCACAGGCAGCACACTTAAGTCCCAGAGGTTGTACAGTTTGTTATGCATCCTTGTAACCTCAGTAGATGTTAAGATGTGAAAGCAATACAAAGGGAATTCTGCCCAGTTACCCTTAACCAAAATGAAATTGGCTCTGGCATTGCTGGGAAATAGGAAGGAAGAAAGTACAGAAGCATGCAGCCTTCAGTTAAGAGCAGAAAGGTATCTTCAGGGTCAGGAAGAAATACATCTGGAAATGGTAAAGGTAATACATAACAGAATCATAAACAAGTACAGAAATAAAAACCTTCAAGGTTAATGGCATAAAAAAACAAGTATTTGAGACTATAGTAGTCTCGACAGTTGTTTTATTTAATTAAAACCTGAAATAGTATATATTTAAAAATTAAAACCTTAAATAGTAAAATATTTTACTAAAATAGTAAAAATGCAGAAATACGTAACTGCAGCAATCAAGCATTATTGGTTAAAGAAAGATCAGATGCATACAAACAATACCGTTTGGCCACAAATATCTAAAAAAGACCTAGCAATTTTGATGCTTTATTTGAAAACTTAACTGCAGCATACTGAGGGTGCTACCAAGAAAATTGCCTTTCTTCTTTTAAAATATCTCGGGCTGAATATACAAAAATCATGACATCCAAACACTTTACTTTTGAAAATCTTAGTCATAATCTCTAAAGTCAACGGGTATCATTAATATAACATTTTTCAGATGACTCTGCTCTCAGAAACAGCTACAAAACTGAGAATATACAAACTGAAATTCCAAAATCATCAACAGATATTCTACAGAGATACTATTACTGATGTGATACTAGGTTAATCTTCCTATCAATGAGACACTTCCTTTGTGTGAAGTAGGGATGGGGCAAGTCTTATTAAGTAAGTTATATCACAGCTTATATTCTAAAATGTCATAAACTATTGATAGTAGTAACATTGTATTTTCTCATTTATCCAGCACAAATAAGTCCACAAAATAAAAGCTTTTGTCATAACAGACTAAAACACGTATTATTAATGTCCCTCTAAGTGAGCAAAATACATCACACCAAAATTCAGAATAAGAAAACTGCACAAATCATGGTAACATGCTCAATATTTACACAGCAGTTTTCGTTCATAGGCCTCAAAGCACTCCATAAAACAGCATCTCTTTCTTTAGTATGTATTATTAAAATGGATCATTCCTTCTCTCTCCAGAAATTCAGAGTTTCAAAAACAGCTGAAGAAAAAGTTAAATATTTCCCTGTAACTTAAAAAATATGGATACACTGGATCATACTTCTTAGATAGAATCACTTTGGATTTTCCAATTTCCTTCATGACTTTATTCTGGAAAAATGAGAGTTCCTCAGCTTTTTGTTTACTGTGAAATATTTCTGTATCAAGAAGGCGTAAATTTCTGAAACAGAATAGAACATAATAATAATTTAGGAGCATATTCACTGTATCTTGTTTTTTATCCTTTTGTTTCCATAAAACTTTTTTCATATTTTACATTTCAAACATAAAGGGGTTTTAAACATATTTTAAACACTTAAAAATAATGTTATTTTCAGAAATTAGCTTCTATTGCTTCAGAACAACCAAATATAAGCACTGCAGTACTGTCTGTATGCATGGTCTTAAACTGAAGTAGTAATTACTACATTTGAGCATATTAATAACTATTTTCAGAATCAGAGTTTGTGTGTATGTTATTCATTATATATAGGAACAAACATTAAAAATTCTGAATACATTAAATAGCATTCCTTTCTAGGACTGGATGGATTTTTACAAATCAATGTAAAAATAAATAAATAAATAACCATCTAAACCTAGCTTCAAAATCATTTTCAGTTTTTATATTTTTAAAAGACATTGTCTGAATTTTGTCTCCTACTTAGCAAATACAACAAAAATTTAAAAAAAAAAAAACCAAACACAGAACAAACAAACAAAAAACCCACACCAAACCAAACCACTCCTTGCAACTTGTTACAGCACTTGGCCTGGACAGGCCAGTTCATTCTCTTTTGTATCACCAGTCAAGAAACAAGTGAGCAGCTTGGTCTACTCTGGGAAGCAGAAAATAATAGCCCATCTAATGCCTTTTTCCCCTGTTAATCAGATAAGAGGAAAAAACATAAGTGCCCTGCCAGGCAAGACAGCACTTCTCTTCATGGGAGACAAGACTGTTTTGAATATTCCTGACCTGAGAAAGACCGAAAAAAGAGTGTCAAATTTAAATAGAGATTAAGGGACTATACTAAAAGAAAGAAAGACTATTTAAAAAATGGAAGTCATATCCAAAAATAAATTATTTTTCAAACATGTCAGAAGCAGGAAGCTTGCCAAAGCCTGTAAGATAACAAAGAGAAAATAAAATTTTTTTTAAAAAAAAGAGGGCTTAGAGAAGATAAAATCATAGCAGCTCCATTCTGGAGCCTTTCTGTATAAGGAACATGGTGTCTCAAAACAAAGTGTCAGTGGAACAGGCTGTAGAAAAAAAACCAAACCAAATAACAAAATCACAAATTTCCAGGTCCAGATGGCATTTCACCCAAGCTCTAAAGAAAATCAAGTACAAAACAGCTAAACTATTCAACTTTCACGTGTAGCTTCTTGCTTAAAACTGCCTAGATACCAAAGGAAATGAAGAAGGCAAAGCATTCCATGTGATTTCTGGGGAAGTACAGATAAGAAAGATTGACCTCTACAGAAGAAAAGTTGGCAGAAACTCTTCAAAGCATAAAGTTAGAGGGAACACAGACAAATATATTTGGGATAATGGTTTTTGAACAAAGCCATCATATCCATGATCAGTGTTCAGATGTATATATTGTAGCAGTCCCAAATTCAATAGGGCAACTTGGAAATCTTAAGATGTTACTATCCATTATTTCCCTATATAGATTCTGAAATCATTGAGCAGCTGAAACCTAAGAGATACAGATAACACTTACTTAAATGAGGTCTCCCATAAGTTCAGAACAGCAAGCATCGAAGGATTTATTGCATGCAAATTTTCTTTCAGGTAACTGCACGCTGACAAGAAAGACTTGTTCCAAGGTTTTGGCACTACTTCTATTCTAAAAAAAAAAACCAAAACAACAAAACCACAAACACAAGAAACAGTAAGATGAATGTAGCTGCGCTAAGAACCGAAATATTTATACATTTTCTTTAAGATAATTGTTTGCATCCGAGAAAGCACAGAATTCAGGAGGTAAATCTATCTTTCTGCTCATTATTCAGATATTAAAAAAAAGTCTTCAAATATTGACCACTGTCTAAAAAAAAAGAAATAATGAGAGAAATATTGGCCAAATCCTAAGATATCTGTAACCTGTTCATGGACCCTTATATTTAGCATGTACTAAAATCATTATATGTATATATTTAGTCAATTAATATGCAATTTTCTATGATATGTAATATCTATGTTTATGCTCATCACATCAAATCTGTAAAAACTCACAAATTGAGAGCCTTTTCGTAAACTCGGTTGGTCTGCTTTCAAATTTTTAAAAACATTAAGCTATTCTGGTGGGGGTTTTTTATATACTCATAACCTTTTTTGCTTTAAAAACTGTTGTCATTTTCTACAGGCAGTCTGGTTTTACTATTAAAATATTAAGCATTGCAACTTAAGAAGTATATACTGCAACTTTTAGGTTACAAGGGAAAAGCAAAAATACTCCTGACAAATTTGTCACGTATTTGCAATACTTTTGTTCCCATTTTCATAATGAACTCCTATCAAAAAAAGTAATTTCTGATATAAAATAAAACTTATATCCATTTCTCAGTGAATCTGTACTCTGTAGGAGACAAAAAAAGTAGCTACAGGAAGTTAAGTTAAAAAACTTCAAGTTTTTCCACATCTATCTTACATATTTCTTTATAAGACAGTTTCATATTTCAAATACTGTTAATGGAATAAAACTGTTTTACCAACGATTATTCTACTAGGAGAATTTTGTACTTTTGGGTTTGCATGTAAGCGTGTGACATAAGTTCATATACAAACTACTGTGATGTCCTACACAGTTCCTAGGAGATATGGAAGATCAATAAAGAATCAGATGTAGGATGGCCTCTTACCCAGGGGATACAATAACAACAATAAATTCATAGAATCATTAAGGTTGGAAGAGACCTCTAAGATCATCGAGTCCAACCGTCAACCCAACACCACCATGTCCACTAAACCATGTCCCTAAGCGCCTCATCTACATGTCTTTTAAATACTTCCAGGGATGGGGACTCAACCACTTCCCTGGGCAGCCTGTTCCAATGTTTAACCACTCTTTCAGTAAAGAAATTTTTCCTCATGTCCAATCTAAACCTCCCCTGGCACAACCTGAAGCCATTTCCTCTCGTCCTAATTCATCACATATTATTTGTCTTTTTAAGATGCAAATTGCTTAAGTAACATCTGTCACAGCCACCCCTTCTATTATATTCTGACGCCTACCGTTTGATATTTAAAAGCATCTACCTCAAACCACAGACCAGAAATTATTCACAACAAAACCTTTTCTGTTTTTAAAATTACTCAGTAATGCTACCCCCAGTACAGAGCCTGGTTGATATCAGTGGAAATGTTCTGTTTCTGCAGCATTTGTAAGATTTCATTCCTCTACAAGACAAATTTATTTTACCAGTTTTTGCCTATAAGTATGAAAAAGGTACCTCTTCAGTTTCACATCTCAGGAAGAATTAAAGTATGTTCTAGGACAGTTGATACTAGGTAGGCTGATCCACACTGGACAGATGTATGATCCTGGGAGCAGCACTATACTTGCTTTCAGTAGACTGCAGTCTTTTCAAGGCAAGTGTGAATGGAACGGAGATAGGCCATTACTCTAAACAAAGGCCACATCTATCCCCTCCAGTATGGAGGTTGCTACATACTGAAAAACCCAGCCAGAAAAGCTAGGCATCTATCACTGTTTATACTACATATTGCTGAATTGTTCTGAGGAACAAAACAGTCTCTATTTATTACATTCTTAAACCTGTATGTATTGAGCCAAACTGTCACAATCTGTAAATAAGACAGAGCTTCAGTGAAATCTGTCCAGATCATGACGTGGTCCCATTGATTACAATGCAGTTTATACAAAAGCATTTGGCCTGCTATATCCCATTTTCAAATGCTGTGGGATTAATTGTGAGACTTCTTACCAGTTAAGCACTGCTAAACAAAAGTAATTCCAAACAACCTTTCAAGGTAGACACATATTTTCCAGGGTTTTTCCAAAGAAGCTCTATAATCATTATTTGAATTTACATAACTAATAACTATGTCTTAGTTACAGCTCACACTACCACTATTAAGACTGTTCCTGATACATGCTATTCTACCCTACCATTCTCTAGTCAGTGTTTTTAAATAAATATATTTTCTTACTCTGCACGATGAGGTAGAAGAAAATCTTTCTTCTTGTCTTCATCTTTTTCCCTGGTGTCTCTTAAAACAAAGTCAACTGAAAAAGTATAACAAAAAAAAGAAAAGAAAAGCCAAAATAAGCTTAGCAAAGGAATAGCATCATAGAATCATTTAGGTTGGAAAAGACCTTTAAGATCATCAAGTCCAACCGTTAACCTAACACTGCCAAGTCCCACTAAACCATGTCCCTAAGTGCCTCATCTACATGTCTTTTAAATACTTCCAGGGATGGGGACTCAACCACTCCCCTGGGCAGCCTCTTCCAACGCTTGACAACCCTTTCAGTGAAGACATTTTTCCTCATGTCCAATCTAAACCTTCCCTGGTGCAACTTGAGGCCATTTCCTCTTGTCCTATTGCTTGTTACTTGGGAGAAGAGACCGACACCCACCTCGCTACAACCTCCTTTCAGGTAGTTGTAGAGAGTGATGAGGTCTCCCCTGAGCCTCCTTTTCTCCAGGCTAAACAACCCCAGTTCCCTCAGCCGCTCCTCATAGAACTTGCGCTCTAGAACCTTCACCAGCTTCGTTGCTCTTCTTTGGACACACTCCAGCACCTCAGTGTCTCAACCAAAATGTCCAAATGCGCAACTTATTGAGATGAACAGTTTTATCTAGCTATACATGAAAAGGGATTTAGGAGAAAGCTATACTATTAAATAGGGATTTATAAAATAATGGTTTTAAAACGTGTTGAAAGATCAAAAATACTGAATAATATTAGCTTTGATCATTACAAGGACAAGAAAACCTGAGTATTCTCTGTATTAAAATGTGTTTCTAACATTCAGGAGAGCACTTTTATATAACTCTTCCACAACAGTAGCTCTCAGCAGTGAACAGCACTCAACAATGAATGCTTCTGAATATTAGCAACTTAGGAGAAAATGCAAGTAAACTCCTAGAAATCTACCTATAGCCTTTTTTACACTCAGAAGATAGTCTTCTTTCATTTCATCAGTCAGCGAACGTATACTTTGATCAAGTACTTTCAGATGTTGTGGAATTAAAGCTAAGATGTGGTCTAGCCATGATTCATCCATTGGGGCCACATTTGCTGTATCAATTCCATGGTGAATGTAATAGTAGTATTTCTGCAGGACAAAAGAACAAGATGCATCAGTTAAGTCCAGCACTAGAAAGGCATTGCTACTACTAATTTAGCTAGAGATATGGACTTATTTCGTAAAAATAAATGTAATTAGTACTAAGTACTGATTTATGTTGTAAATTACATATACATCACCAAATCTGATGTAAATATCTTCATTAGCCTGCCAAACACTAGTCAGTAGAATAACGATAAAAAGCTATTGAGATAGAAAAACAGGGTATAGTGGCATAAGCTTCATTCCATTTCTCTGGTAAGAGCTAAATAACAAAAATTTCATTGAACAATGGACATAACTCATAGAAATCTGGCTTTTGTTTTGATTTTGCTGTTACAATTCTACAGTTCTGGGGAGATGCCTCTCCTTTGCACTGTCCCAGTACCAATCTTTTCCTTAAATAGATTTTCAATATATATTCATCTATCTCATCATTCCAGTGCTGCCATTATTATCCATTAGCTCTGGGGCTGGACCATATATTCAAGAAGAAAGCCATGCATTCTGCAGAGTTTTGTGTGGATATGCAACATACAGCTAATGCATTGCGCAGAATATGAATGTATAACCACAATTAAGTACCTCTGCTTGTATGCCAGCATTTAAACAGGCCTGTGAAATCTGATTAACAAAACCTCAGAGCATTAAAGGAAACATAGATGAAGAAATGTATCAGCCCAAATTCAAAGAAATGCAGAATGGAATATCAGCTGGAAGATTACCAATGTCAGGAAGTAACACATAAATTTATTTCAATCAATTTATTCCAAAATGAACTGAATCTATTTTAAATATAAATAAATCACAAAATTGCGTATACAATTGTGTCAAACAAGGTATCTTAAACCAGAATGAGAATGAAGAACATCCTAGCCCTTAGATGAGGGTAACCCAAAGAGAATTGTCTTGTGGATACTACCTGCTCAGACAAAGCAGTGCACCCTCCCTTACAAGTTATTCTCACCTTCAGCAAGTGTAGAAAAGATTCATTTATTACTTCCTGACATTGGTTACCCTGCAGTTACTATTCCATTCTGCAATTCTTTGAATCATCCATACATTCCTAATGCTCCATTCTCAACAGTAACACTATACATAACATATTGTATGAAACTAATAGTGGAAGAATACGTCACTGTCAGTCATCTCTCATTGTGTCCACCATCTTGTCAATATTTACAATAAATGACTGGCACTTTTTAATTTAATACTCTAGAAAACAGTCTTTAGCTACCAAAATATCTTTCTCTATTGGTGTAGAAGAATCTGCTCGTGGAGGCTGGGTTCCATCAAGGGATGGAAGCTGTTCTTCAGTAAGGTCTTGCTGTCTGAGACAAAAACACAAAGAGTATGCATCACATTCTTCAGATACATTTTACTGGCATAAGTAATATATAGCCATCCTACATGTCAGTTGTGAACAAACAAAACAAGAAAAGGTAACTGCCAAAACTTTACAGTGAGCACAAGACATTCTGATTCAAAAAGAACACTGAAGCGTGTGACCAAGTTTGTATTTTATCTGCTAAGGTTCAGCTTTTAAAACTGGTGGTATAGTTCATGCTCATATACATACTTGCAATTTGCAAAAGTCAAAATTTTAAAATAATTTAATTTAAAAATTTGGTTCATCTATCAAAAAGGAAAAATACATTATTCAAAGATAAGGAAACTCACAATATAATGTTAACAAGAGCACTTCTGAAACTTTCATGGTTTTTTTTCAGATGACTGCTGCTCTGCAATGTAGAGGTTGATGGTCCAGCACCTGCTTCATTATCTCTAGAATCCTGTATCTTGTGTCTCTTGCATCTCACCTTCAAATAACCTCCTTGCAGAAAATACATTTTGAAATTATTTTTTTTTAAAAGTTCAAATGTGTCACACGTTTATGTTTATGAGAGGTTTGCTTTAGTAGTACTAAAAATGTTAACTTTACCAGGTGAATACTCATTTTTTACAGTAAACTCATCTGACTCGTCATCTTTCTGTTCTTTGCTTAGATGGAATGAAGGACAAGTCTGCTGCCACAGTGGTTTAGACCTTGCCTGGAATAAATATTTTATATTTTAATTTTACACTTGTTGTAGGTGCCACTAACACACACTTCAAGACTTCTTAAATATAGTAAATCAAAGAAACTGCAGCCTAATATACAGCAGGAATAAGGCAGCATACAAATCATACAATAAACTACTACTTATATGTTGCCCTCAAATTCTAAATATCCAGACCATTAGAGATAAGCATGTTAAACGTATATGTAATATTTGTAAACTCTCTAGTTTTATACTATTACTTAAATATTTTCAAACTTGTTCAAATACTCCGCTTTCAATGTTTTCCAAATATTGAAATATAAACAATGCTCCACATACAGATATAATATACATACATAGTGCAGAGAAAGAATATACACCTCAGCATATATTTGAATGAGAACCATGGTCTTTACATAACCATGCTGTGACACATACTTGAAAATGAAAGCTTATAAAAAAAGCCAACAAAACTACCTGAGACAACTGTGGTAGTAAGTTCACTGCTCTCTTTGCCAACTTCCCTTTGCCACTTGGACTG
Organism: Aptenodytes patagonicus; assembly: GCF_965638725.1. NCBI lineage: Eukaryota > Metazoa > Chordata > Aves > Sphenisciformes > Spheniscidae > Aptenodytes > Aptenodytes patagonicus. The sequence continues at coordinate 43,033,769 of NC_134954.1, forward strand.
GGCTTGAAAAAAAAAAGGAAAATCACAACTAGACATTTAAATTAGTAGTAATATTAGACTTCCAGGAATACTTAAACTTATAATCTAGCTATCATTCCATTTTTCTCTCTTATATAATGTTTTTTACACATACAATTTCATATCACTTCCCCTTTTCTTCCTAGAGTGTTTCCATGTAGAATTCAACTTTCTCAAATGCCTTTGAAAAATCACAGCTGTGAAAAATTATTTTTAAGCTGGGAAGCATTTATGTTACCTTTTTGCCATACACTAAAGCATTACAAGATACCATGAAATAATACAAATAAAAAATTAATTTTTTGATTCCTGTTCTTCAGTTAACATTTTTTAAAACACAAAATAGTCCTTTTTTTCTAATCCATAAACTTGCATTTAAGAGTGTCCAGTATTCTCTGCTTTTCCACAACATCGATCCCTCAGCATCAGACATCAAAGCTGCCTGTCCAAAAGCACCCTCTGACTGTGCCCAGGACTCTGGCTAGCACATTTTAGCAAGGTACAGCACCTTCCTATAAACAAACAAGACAATCTAGTTGTAAAATTATTTAAAATTGGCTCTAACACAACTGCCTTTGGCTATTCTTCTATTTCTCCTCTGTTTCACACCACCAGCATACCCCTGGCACTGCCCACACAGCCTGTTTCCGTGCAGCTGCACTTGCAGTAATATTGCATGTCTATGCTACAGCTGTCCTCTTTCTGCTTTGTGTCTTACGCAAAGGCTGTAAGGGAGGAAAGACACAAAGCACAGAAAGTTTGTGTAGACATACCCGAGCTACCCTTAAACAAGTCAGGTTGGCTATCATTTGCAATACAGTTGCTGTGGTGTAGAACTCACACAAGTTTTAGGCACTATTTACATGAATTTTGCAGTCAAGGATAAACTCTGGCAATTCCCAAGTGAGCCAAAAATCAAATCAGGCTCCAAAGAAAACCTCCTATGAAATACAGGAATTTGACAGTGATAAAATATGTATAGACATACATTATCAGTTGTTAGCAATCTCTTCACAAACTAATCTGTGGTCCAACTTGTGAAAGGGGAGCAAACTCATTCCAGCTCTAGGGAGTTCTTCCCCTGAACACGATGGGGAGAAACTCCTTGACTGCCACTAGCTGCAAGAGGGAGTCATACAACAAAATATTTTAAGTATCTTGTTTCAAAATCAGCAGCACTATTCTTTTAAGGAACAAAAGATCCATCCTCCCCCTTCCTCTCCCCAAATGAGATTAAACACATCTGGCTTCCCCTTGAATAGAGATCAAAATGCCTGGTGAATTAAAGTATTCTAAACACCAAGCAGGCCAATGCTGGTATTTTTAATCTAGCTTTTTGGCAATCACAGAAAAGGTGACTGAAGACTTCACCACAATAACCACATATCTCTTTCAGTTCCTCATTTAATGCTCTCTCCAGTCTATCTTCCAGTTAGGCATGGTCCATGTGCAAGATTTTTCACACCTCGAAATTCTAACACCCGTAACGGTCTCATAGTCTGCAGTGACAAGATGATGAACTTCTTTCAGCATAAATGAGGGAAAAGCAGTATTATAACCAATACAGAAATATTTACATGACAAGCCTGCTTTTTGTCTGGTAATTGGAGTGGTGCAACTCTACTGAGAAAATATGAAGCCATTTATTTCCCTGTAGACTAACACATTCAATTGCAAAAAGATTCTTACCACAGACCGTGTAACAACTACCAGTCTTTTCTAATACTAGCATGAATACATCTCCTAACAGTGTATCCGTACTGCATTATGAAACTACTGCTTACCAAGCCAATAAGCCTATAGGATGCTGTGTAGCCTATGGACAGAGTTTGGACTGGTTTGCACACAGCTCTATACGAACATGCTATGATAGAATCATAGAAAAAATTAGGCTGAAAAGGGCCTCTGATTATCTACTATCCTTCTCAAAGCAGTACTAACTACAAAAAGTTAGGTCAGATTGCACAGGCCCTTGTCCAGTTGAGATTTGAAGTTCTCTAAAGCCTGTGCCTCTCTGGGCAACCTTCTTCCCTGCTTTATCACCTCACTGTGAAAAATATCATCCTTATGCCTAGTCAGAATTTCCCTCCCTGCAACTGGAGAGCATTGCCTCTCCTCCTGCTGCTGTACAGCACCAAGAGGAATCTGGCACCGTTTTCTGTCTAGTTCAGGCACTGGAAAATAGTAACTACATGCCTCCGCCACCTTCTCTTCTCCAAGCTGAACACACACGGTTCCCTCAGACTCTCCTCATACAGCAAGTGCTCCAGCCCCCTAACCATCTCACTGGTGATCTGATGGACTCTGGTTTGTCAACAGCTTTACAGCTGCTGGACCGGAGCTGGCTCAGGCAAAGTTACCTTAGGTGGTTCTGAACTTTGAGTATAGACACGCTCTTTGTTCTCCGTGTCTTGTGTAATGAGACTGAAATATAAAGCTCATTGTTTCTCTAGCCCAGATTCTAAAGCAGATGGTGAATGCTATCTACTACCCTCTGAAGGGAATAGATGGGAAAAAAATCCTTTAATATAAGAGAAAATGGTTTTGAATTCCTGGAAGAGTATTATCTATTTCTCTCAGTGACAAGGTCCACAGTCTTAATTCCTAGATTCCTGGTTAGGAACAAATAACAGAAACCTGGGTATTTTTACAAATAATAGGGCTACAAAAATTACTATACCTTATCTTCATATACAACGTTACACAGTTTTGTTTAGATTTTCTTTTGTTGAAAAACATAGAATTCAGCACCACAACTTATACCACTGAGCTGCTGGTACCGATAAACTCAGTGTTGAAATTAGTTCCACTGAAGACAGTGCCAATAGTTTAAAATATTATACTGCAAACTTACTACTGGCAATAAGACGTACTAAAAAGAGAGTCCTGGACAGTGAGGACTATCTCAGATAGTTATGAGCAGCCAACTCACACCCTCTAATAGGCACCTCAAGAAGAAACACACCCGAAGAAAAATTGGTGAACTTTTAATTCACTGAAGGAAGTTACTGAATTATTTCACTTAAAATATCTCACACGTTTCATTAGAGGAAAACAAATCTGAATGAGGACATCAAAACCAAAACAGACTGAAAGAACAGGATTGACTTACTAACAGGAGAACAACATGATTGAAGTCTGAAGTCAGACTCTTCCTTATAATTACATTAACCAACTACAACCCAATCAGGCCACTAGAGAAATAATACAAATTAGTATCTGTTAATGCCCAGTGATTTAAAACCACATTCATAGCTAAAAGCTTCTATTGGCATTTGTCTTTAGCATTTAAGCTTCCTGCAATTCTGGAAATAAACTGAATTAATTAAAATCTCTTCATGCTTCATGTTTAAAAAACAAAACAAAGAACCCAAACAAACAAACAAATGGGGAGGGGGCTTATGACATAACATTTTGTACCAAGCTAAAGACTGAAATTCGTTTCTGTGGTTTACAATGGGATACCTTTAGGAGAGAGTTACTCCCTCTGAAAACACTACAGGAACAGCAGCCCAAGCCAAAAACGTCTGTTTAAATTTGCACTGCTAAAGTAATTAAAGGAAATCTGGGCAGCTGCAAGGACTACGTTGCTTCCAAAAACCTGATTTAGGGAGTTGATGGCACAGACACCACAGTTTAATTTTTCTGGAGGGTGTCAGTCACAACCAGCCTGCAGCTAATGGGACAGTGTACTGAAGTCTTTCTCTACGAACACGGCTGCCCCACCAGGCCTCCGCTTACAGAGTGCAAGGATTGAATTAAGTGTCGGGGATAAAAAACGTAATTTCAGAAGCTTAATTCAAGCTTGTTATTTAAGGTTTAAAAGAAAAACACCACTTTTCAGATCAGAACAAGCTCCCCTCCGGTAGCCAGGTACACCCGAGCGTTCTGCTCTCTGCCCCGTGAACGGCAAGCGCTGCCCAGACACTTCTCCTCAGCCAGCCCGCTGCTCCCCGGCACCCAGTCCTGCCCCACAGCCCCCCACCAAGGCGAGGGCCGCCGCGAGACCCTCGGCCCCCACCTGCCAGAGCCGGGGCAGATGCTGTCCGCTCCAGGCTGAAGGAGGTGGAGCGGCCGGGCAGAGCTCGGCCCCGGGGCCGTCCGGCTCCCGCTGTGCCCCCTCAGTCCCCAGTACCTGCTCGGTGCCCATGTCTGTGCGGGCGAGGCAGCGCCGCTGTGTTGGGGCGACGCCGTTACCTAGCAGCGCCGAGCGCGAGCGCCGCCGTTGGCCGCCGCCGCCCCGGCCGCGCGGACAGCGAATCCCAACGGCCAGGCGCGGGGGCCAGAGCTGGCAGCGCCCGCCGCACGCTACCGTCACTCTTGGCCTTCGACAGCAAAAGACGGTATAGCTAATTACAGCTGCTTCGTTATTCTTCCAACCGGTAACGCGTTATCTAAGCAGCAGAAAACCTACAGTCTTGGCGGAAGCCTAACCCGGAATCTGCTGCAGGGAAGAACGAGAGAGAAACGTCCAGTACTTGAAGCCAAGTAACAGCTTGCTTTCTGCCGTCACGGTAGCAAACAAAGCCACAGCTGCACTTGGTGAAGTACCCTGAAGTTTCAGCACGGCTACCTGCTCGGCTGTTACCGATTGAAGACATGCAATTTACTAGCTGATAAACAACAGAGAGTGGACTACACCTGTGGTGGTTGTTTTTAAGCTACTGCAATGTATTTGCAGCTACGGCAAGCTGAATTTCAGCTTTACTGTTATTTCACTGAGATTGTCTTCCAGTAGAAAATGCTTGATACCCTTCTGAGGCCTGCCAAGTTCAGGAAAATAAGGATAGTTAAAATTGCTTTGAGTAGCACGTACCATGCACTGCTGTTTAGGCAGGCATTCCTTCTTACCTTGTAAACTAACTGACACGTATCTGTAAGTGAATGCAGCTGCTTGTCTTTAGGCAAAGCACTGAGACGTGTGCTCCCAGTAAACGTGCAAAAGAACTCAGCTGTGCTTGCAAAATCATTCTTAAGCTCTAATGGCTGGACTGGGGTGACTAAACCACAACAGCAACCAAAGATTTTTCAGGTGCCATGTCATGCATCAGCCCATCTTGTGCGCAATAAAGTATTTAAACAACCTGCCACCACCCCTCCTAAGTCAGTAAATTAAAGAATACAAGAAAATATAAATAAAAATCTCTTTCCGTTTCATTGGCAGTCAATGGGTGTTCCCTGCATTATGAATCTGATGCTTTGACCAATCTAAATAAAATATGGGTATGGTCGGTATGACTTCCAACACTTTGCTGTGACCAGGTTTGGATTTCAATGGGATCTGAAACAGCTGTTGCCACGTTAGGTAGTTTGTGAATTTTAAATGAGAGGGTTTTTTATGTTTTCACAGTAGCAACACATAAAAGGTAGTGCTACAGTTTACAGAGAAGTTAGCCTGCTGGAAAATCCCTATAAATGAGCTCTGATTCAGGCCTGTAACCAACCTTGTGAACTGTACACAGGGCATTGTAATAGTCTATATATCGAGTTTTAAACATAACAGCCCCTTTGTTAAAATACCACAGGCAAAGAACCAGTGGGGTATTTTTGCTTTGTCCAGCTGTAGAAAGTTCAACACCACTTGGAATTCCCAGTGCATTTTCTAAAACAGTACCAAAGCCTGGTTTTGATTTTGAAATGAGAAATACCTTCATACGCAACGTATCTTAGGGAGATTCAAACAAGCTGTACGCTGTACTGGCTATAAATATGTAACAGTCTAGCTGGACAACATGCAAAGGGAAATCCTTGCTATTTCTCTTTAATACTGAGTCATTCAACTATTAGAAACTATATCTACACAAGGCAGTAGCACGTTCAGTGCACATCGCCATACACTGTTGGGCATTGCAATTCCTTTTGCTAGAAAGTGACATTTTGTTTTTTCATTATCTGATTAGGAAACTGGAAATAGCATACCTGCTTGTACTCTTCAAAGGAGGAAAGACACAGTTAGGTTGCTAATACTAGGAACATCATAGAGAAAATCAGTTCTTGTGCCTATAGTATTTTTCATTATCAGAAGAACTTTCTTCTTACGGAGAACTAAGAACTTCTATGTTGCTGTTTATTTTTTTCCCTTTTTCCCCACATTTCATTCTTCTCCTGCAGTGACCAGTTAAACACAATTTATTTACATAAATGCAATACCAGCTGATTTTAATCAGCTTTTCCAAGGCCATAGAAGGACACAGCAGAAAAAATGGTTTACAACTCAGTTTCTTGCCTTCCTGTGTTTGGTTAATGTCTCACTTTCATCTGAAATCCCATAGTCATACCTAACAAAACAATCTAAATCTAACTTCAGAGATAAAAATAAGATCAAAAGAATAAGATGGTGAAAGGATGAAAAGAAGGGAGTACACACAAATATAAAGTGAATACTCCTCAGCATCTGTTTAGAACTGTACTAAAAGCAATTTAAAAAATGGAGCAGACTATTAAAAAAAAAAATCCATCATTACCAGCCAAAGTCAACAGAACGTAGGCATTCAGCATCATACAATTCCTATATTATGTAATAAAAGGTTTAGCAAAGATTGGAGCGTCAGTGCAACAAAAAAGGATCAGTGTCACAGTAAAATTAAATACAGGAAGGAAAAAAGGCCATAGGTAACATTTTTATCACTAAGTTTTAATTTTCTGAAAGATTCAATGACACGGGGTTTTTATTCCACCTTGATGCCTCAGTTAAATTCTGGAGTGCCAGTAATGAAGAATACATTTTTTTCACCCTTCAAACAGAGGCAAAAGTATTAAATGGTAGGTAACAATGTGGTTTACTCCATGGAATTAACAAATCTTAAGCCAAAATACTATGTACAGTGAAGTATTTTACTGACCAGATGTTTTGTTTTTAATGTGAAAAAAGTGTTCCTTTAATTTTTAACCAAAGTACTTACTGGCATGCTTTATATGTTTTGATTAGAGCAAATAAACAATGGTTGAAAGTATAACAAATGTAATAACTCCTGTGTGTACAAAAATTCTCACATTTGGGTATTGCTTTAAAAATAATTTCAGGAAGGGGTTTTTTCTTCCCCAGAGGTTTCAGATGACAAACTGAAAAACATTAACTAGCATGAAAATGGAACAAGATGTTTGAACGCAATGGAATCACAGTTTCTTAAATGCCTACAACTCATCTCTCAAAGTTGTATTCCTAAATCATTCCAGAGGTTAACGGCAATCTGAACTGCACAATAAGAGTACATACTGGAACTTATTCCCACATAATACCTTTTCTTGTACTCCACTTCGTAAAAAATCCCTTTTGTCTCTATTTTTTTTTCTTAAATATACATGTGTATATATATTTTCAAGTTCTCTCACATTTACCTTTCATGGACTCACTATAGTTGTATATAAAACAAGTAATCAATCTCACATTGTAAAGACCTTTAATGAAGCAAGCAAAGCTTTCTCATAGAGGCTTCTAATAGTGGGGAAATTGATAATGAATGATAATTGATAATGATTTCTGTAAAGGAAAAGTTTTAGTCATCAAAATTCAAGTTTAAGGGTTTTAAATCGAGTTGATACTTGAACTCTGTTACGTTCATAGGCAGGACTTGAATTTTGGACAGCACTTAAAATGCAATTAGACCTGATAATTATTTTAAAAAGAAAATGAATTTAACACACCAACTCACCATGAATGGTGAGACTTTAGGGAAGTTTTAAGTGGGGGGGGAAAAAAAGCATACATTTTTCAGTCAAAAAATTTTTAAAGACAAAAAGATGTCTATATGTTTTCCTTGTATACCTTATTTTTGCCATACAACAACAACTAACATACAACTAACAACATGGAAGCACAAATATAAGTAGTGGTTTTGTAAGTGAGAAGTAATTCCTATTAAATACTAGAAAATTTCCCCCATTTGAAAAAGATTTTTTTTTTTTAAACTTTACGATCCTTACTAAGTCAGGTCTTGCTATGCATATGTCTTGAGTATGGAATAATTAATGCACAAAAATCAAATTGAAGACAGGACTAAAATAGTATTTTCTTCCCTAAAAGAAGAGCGATAATTATTTACATACAGTTTGTAAAAATAATTCTCAGAAATACGCTGTGCTATAAGAAGCATGTGTTTAGTCAGATGAGTCTTCTGCTCATACCACAATGGAACTACTGGCTATCAAGGAAAGATCACTTTGCAAATTGTTTTAGAACAGCCACCATAGTAACAGTGCAGGTGTACAACACAATCCTACAGTTACTGGAACACAGAGAAGATTTTTTAAAGACAGCAAAGAGATCTGGGGTCAACTGTGTCAACAGAAACAAAGCAAGTTACAGGCCAGAACTTGTATGCCTATTTCATCTTCACAGCCACTCTGAAAGAACACTAGAATGAGCTTGAGCACCTATCAGTGCCAGTTTAAAAAAGAAAAAGGAGTCTTTATTTACTATCAAGAATATCATAACAAAGGAAATACAAATGCTTTGTGGTCAATGTAGGTATGCTGACTTACTGACTCTGGATGCAAATGTGTTTGTCACAGGAACTCTCTGTTCACACTCTTCTCAAAGGTGAAGCCTTCATTTCGCTGGAAGGCAACAGTTCTGTCACAGGTGTTACTGGGTCAAAAATCATCCTTTATCTTCCTGTTGCGTTGTGAAAGCAGCAAAAACTAGCACTGTCGCATGAAATGATTGAGTCTTTGAATACTTTATGTAGTAGTCTAGCTCTTATTTATTAGAGCTAACACTACACAGGCTAACCAGATAAGAATTTTTATGTCATAATTCATGTACCTGCTTTTAATTAAGAAATTTCCTTATACTCTCATGCACTGGTAGGTGACTCGGCAGTTCAGCTTTGTAATGTTACCATTGATTTGGTAGACTTTCTACACACTGACTCATTCTGTATCTTGTTCACTTCTCCCAGCGCTGAGTGGGCCAAGCAGTATTTTCAAGTCTGTCAGCCACCAGGTTCTTAAGGCACTGGATGATTGGTTTCTGAAACAAACACACATTAATTGCATGCTTTTATCTTGCCCCAGTTTTACAGTATATTTTTCCAAGCGTAGCTTCCCTTACTTGGCAAGAATACAAGCACAACTGTCCTGGTAAGAAGATGGTCAGCTATTATCTAGACGATGCATTTTTCTAATATGTTTCCTTCCTTAGAAGGCCTTTTGAAAAGACACAAATTTCAAGCTGTCTCAAATCACTACTAGTGTTAAACAGAATAGTTTGTTTTCTAGATGCCTTAAAAAAAATAAAAAAGAAAAAAAGGCAGCATTCCTAAGAACCTTCGATGCAGGAAGTGTAAATATTCAGGTAACGTCTGAACTTAATGCTGCAAGCAACAACAAACTAAGCACATGAATACACTATTTCTTTCACTAAAAAGAAAGCTCATTTGTGCATTTCTAACAATGAGAAAGCTTTCATTTCCTCAATGAAATGCGCCTTTGTAGGAAGCGTTGTCCAGGCCACAACGGGTTACCACCTCTCTTGAGTGTAATTCCTTTTCTAAAGGAAAATTGTAACTTTTTTAAAATTCAGCCATCTATTTGTAAATGAAACAAATGTACAATTAGTGCCCTAGGAGACTAATACGTGTAACAAACATTCCATTTAAGTTTCCTTACATGGTCATTCACCAAAAGCTATTAGAACTTAACATAACAAAGAACTTAACTATAGAACTTAACAAAAGGTATCACCTCAGTAAATACTGCAAGACATAACTAGACCATTACTAGACCATAGAAACATAAACTTTTTATGTATAAAAAACAGGCATACATAAAAGAGTTCCAGGAAGTTAGCTGGTAAGTTCATGATTCATCAGGAGTAGTCAGCATGGATTCACCATGGGGAAGTCATGCTTGAGCAACTTGATAAACTTCTGTGGTGAAATGACTGGCCAGTAGACGAGAGGAGACAGTGGACATTGCCTACCTAGACTTCAGCAAGGCTTTTGACACTGTCTCCTGTAAGATCCTCATAGACAAGCTCTTGATGTATGGGCTGGATGAGCAGACAGTGAGATGGACTGAAAACTGGCTGAACGGCCAGTCCCAGGGGGTGGTGATCAGTGGAACAAAGTCTAGTTAGAGGTCAGTAACAAGCAGTGTACCACAGGGGTCAATACTGGGTCCACTCCTGTTTAACATCTTCATTACTGATCTGGATGACAGGGCAGAGCATAACCTCAGCAAGGATGCAGATGACACAAAACTGGGAGGAATGGCTGATGTACCAGAGGGTCATGCTGCCATCCATAGGGACCTCTGCAAGCTGGAGAATTGGGCTGACAGGAACCTCATGAAGTTCAACAGGGGGAAGTGCAAAGCTCTGCACCTGTGGAGGAACAATCCCATACACTGGTATGTGCTGGAGCCACATAGCTGGAAAACACCTTTGCAGAAAAGGACCTGGGGTCCTGATGAACACCAAGTTCAACATGAGCCAGCACTGTGCCCTTGCCACAAAGAAGGCTAATGGTATCATGGGCTGCATTAGGCAAAGTATCAATAGCAGGTTGATGGAGGTGATCCTTCCCTTCTACTAAGCACGGGAGTAGTGTGTCCAGTTCTGGGCTTCTCAGTATGTGAGACACATAGACATACCTGAGAGTCCAACAAAGGGCCACAAATATGATTAAGGGACTGGAACATCTCTCCTATGAGGAAAGGCTGAGGCAGCTGGGACTGTTCAGCCTAGAGAAGAAAAGGCTCAGGGGCAATCTTATCAACATATAAATATCTGAAGGAAGATGGAGCCAGGCTCTTGTCAGTGGTGCCCAGCGACAGGACAAGAGGGAATGGGCATAGACTGAAACACAGGAGGTTCCGTCTGAACGTAAGAACATACTTTTTTTACTGTGAGGATGACTGAGCACTAGAACAGGTTGCCAGAGGTGGAGTCTCCTTCCTTGGAGATACTCAAAAGCCATCTGGACATAGTCCTGGCCAACCAGGTCTAGGTGGCCCTGCTTGAGCAGGGGGGTTGGGCGACATGACGTCCAGAGGTCCCTTCCAACCTCAACCATTCTCTGATTCTGTGAAGAAATGAAAACACAGAAGTTTTGAAAAAAAGGCAAAGTTTATTTAATTTTTTTTTTATATAAAAAGGTAATGAACTGCATAGAAATATGACTTCAGTCATCTTAAAATGTCACTCATCACTCATTTACACTTGGTAATTCCCAGTAATATGGCAGGAGGCAAGATGGGCTAACAATTGTCTACAATGTATGTATTTACATTCAATTGAAGTTATGCATGCACAATAATATTTTTAAATAAATCAGATGCACTGATCCAAACAAAATCTGATTCAAGGTATATTTTAACTTTACATAAAGTACAAATAAAGTCTTTAAAACTTAAAAGTTCCTTGGATAAAACCAATTTTCAAATTTAAAGATAAGTTAGCTCCAAAAGTAATAAGAAATGTAAACATCAGATACCATGATAAAAATCTTAAGGAATAACAACTTTGTCATAAAGTGCTGGCATACGCCTTCAGCTTTATTTTCCAGATGTTAAAAATAGAATACTAACATACAAAGACTTTCACAAGCTTCCCAGTTGCAATTTCAGTTCAGTAATATTTTTGCAGAATTCTAAAATTTAACAACTTTATAAACATTCTTTTCTATCTTTATCCATTACAGCTTTTTGACATTTTCTTCTTTATCTTAAGTGAACTTTAACTTCTGAGTATGTATAGTTAGTATTTTTAATTTACCCAGTTCAAATTAGACTCCATGCTGGCAGAAAAAACAAAAGGCTAGATAAGACTCCAACTGGGAAAAGCCGATGACTTTGAAAAGTAAGGGTATAAGGTACCTGAACACAATCCAACAACTGCCTCCAGCAAAGTCATTTTATAATTATATGTATTATCAGTATCACTGAAAAAAGTTAATTGAGAATTAACACATAGAGGAGACTCAGTGTGGTTCATTTATACCTAGGCATCTGAGCTTCATCCATGCTGAATACATCCCTTACTTCATTTCACATGAGATTAAGTCTTGGAAAACTTTTACTTCTTCTGACAAAGATAAGACTATCTTTCAGCTTACATGCCTTACACCTCAGTCGACTTCTCACTTGTCGACATGAGTGTCACCCAAAATAAAGACAACCGTCCTGAATTTCCCCATGCATTATGGTGATACCTTATATTGAAATCTATTTGTTAAAAAAAAAAAAAAAACTGTTCGTTCCTTGTGCCAAGAAAGATAAAATACAACCTTTTACCACTCATTATGTTCACCTCTCAATCACATGTTGTTCCAAAACCTCAATCTGCCTAACTATTGACAAGTCCACAGGCACACTTGAAAAAGATTATCAGATTGTAATATTTTATTATACAAAACAAACCAAATCCAAATCAAAGACGATTAAGTCTAAGCTCTGAGGAGTGGAAAATCCCAAAAGTAATTTAAAGTGCCATTTACTTTCAAAATATTACACAAAGAGACTTCCAGCCTCAGTGTTAAGATTAGGGTTTTATCTTGTCAGTATTCGTTTCAGGCTGTTAAGGCATGACTGATATTTGCTCTAAGTCAAAACCTGACATAGGCATTATTTCCTCAGAGCCTAGAAACAGGAAGTGGAAGGAGTGTAACTTAAAAAAATAACAAACCCACTAAACAAACCAAATTTAAAGGCTTAGAACAATTATTAGGTAGTTTGCCTTTAAATACTAACACACTGCAGTCCATTTCTCAGAGCGGGCATGAAGCTAAGTTATTATGGATAACAATAATTGACAGAAAGATGCACTGCACTTCTACATTAGAGGGGCATAATGAAAAGCTTTTAATTGCAGCTTCACCGGCAAACATGGTTATTTTCAATTTACTCAGTTATTACTTTTAACTCAAAAAGGCTTTCTGTTTGGGGGGGTGGTTGGTGTGTTTTGGGTTTGTTTTTTGGTTTTTTGTTTTTTTTTTTTTTTAAGATGAGGAATAGGTCAATCCAGGTAGACGATACTATTTCAGAGGTTTTATGATGGCAAACTAACAAGTGTATCAAATACTTACATCAGCATGGGACCCTCATCTTCTTCAAATATAACTTACTGATAAGAAGCAAAGGACCACTAGCACAAGGACTGACAATCTACCCGTTTTCTATTCAAGCATTCCAGAGATCCAACACAGGAAAAACACACAGAGTATGCATTATAATCCCTAAGTGGACCAGATGTATAAGGCAGAAACATTTCCTTAACTACTAATGATCCTACAGAGAAGGCAGTTTTCCAGATGGCCCCAACAGATGTATCATATTCCCAAAACATGCCAACTTTAGCTTCCATTTAAAGTAGTGAGAATGGCCACAAACAAGCCCAGTAAGACAGCTAGATTCAGTTTCCCTACTTAGACCAATTTCTTATTAGGGCTAGTCATAAAAGTGTGTATGTATTCAGCCACTGTTTGGCAAAGCTTGAGTTTAAACAAACTCATTTTCAGCTTTTCGTTTGTTCACTCTGGCATCATTTTTGGACTAAAACTTGAAAAGTGCAAAAATATTTAATTATATCTTCTTAGAAAAAATAATTCATTTTATTGGTGCAACAACCCCAATTTCTCAGGAGTTAAATCCATTGCCAGCAATGGATAGAAAACGAAGCACCAGCATAAAAGAATCAAAGTGCATTTCCAGTATGCCAATGCTGCACGAATTGGCAAGCCATACTCTTATATTCGCCACTGGAATAGATTATGCTAAATTCATTTCATAAAAGTCTATATTACACATTAACATATGAAGTCTGTCATGAAGTCTTGGGGATACTGCAATGAATCATCAAAACGGAAACGTTTGGAGACTGTACTGATGTCCTCTGGAATGTTTTCTTTGTCTTCCTTGTTGCTACAGGTACCATTACAAGTGGATTTTATATTCCGCTCTTCTGAGCATTTTGTTGTGTGTCCTGGCATCAGAGAAGAGCAACAAGTTTCTTCAGGGCTACACAAAAGTACGAACTCCCCTTGCTGCAACCACAAATGAGAAAGACAGGCCTCTGCTGTGGGTCTTTCCCTTTGAAAGAGAAAAGGGTAAAGTTGCTTAAGTTAATTTCAGAAATAATAAAAATGTAATTAAAACAGCTCTGACACATGCTAAGAAATCTTAAGCAGAACTGACACTAAAGAGTTCATCTTGCTAGTTTTCCACCACTACCACTGCTGCTAAAAAACACATTAGACCCTATTATAATTAAGGGTTAAGTGTTGGCAACATGCATCTAAATTTTAGTTGACAGTTTCCCCTACTGCTGAGTGTCAGAACTGGTAAGCTTTTCATCAGAACAAGGAACAGCTATTTCTCAGCCGATATTCATAGTGCTACTATGGAAATCCAGCCAGCACGGATTCATGAGAGGCAGGTCCTGCTTGACCAACCTGATCTCCTTCTATGACCAGGTGACCCGCCTAGTGGATGAGGGAAAGGCTGTGGAAGTGGTCTACCTGGACTTCAGCAAGGCCTTTGATACTGTCTCCCACAGCATTCTCCTAGAGAAGCTGGCAGCTCATGGCTTACCCAGTGAAGAGTACACCTGTCTAAAAAACTGGCTGGACGGCCGGGCCCAGAGAGTTGTGGTGAATGGAGTTACATCCAGTTGGCAGCCGGTCACGAGCGGTGCTCCCCAGGGCTCAGTTTTGGGGCCGGTCTTGTCCAATATCTTTATCAATGATCTGGATGAGGGGATCGAGTGCACCCTCAGTAAGTTTGCAGATGACACCAAGTTGGGCGGGAGTGTTGATCTGCTCGAGGGTAGGAAGGCTCTGCAGAGGGACCTGGACAGGCTGGATCGATGGGCCGAGGCCAACTGTATGAGATTCAACAAGGCCAAGGGCCAGGCCCTGCACTTTGGCCACAACAACCCATGCAACGCTACAGGCTTGGGGAAGAGTGGCTGGAAAGCTGCCTGGCGGAAAAGGACCTGGGGGTGCTGGTCGACAGCTGGCTGAACATGAGCCGGCAGTGTGCCCAGGTGGCCAAGGCGGCCAATGGCATCCTGGCCTGTATCAGAAATAGTGTGGCCAGCAGGAGGAGGGAAGTGATCGTGCCCCTGTACTCGGCACTGGTGAGGCCGCACCTCGAATACTGTGTTCAGTTTTGGGCCCCTCACTACAAGAAGGACGTTGAGGTGCTGGAGCGTGTCCAGAGAAGGGCAACGAGGCTGGTGAGGGGTCTGGAGAACAAGTCTTATGAGGAGCGGCTGAGGGAACTGGGGTTGTTTAGCCTGGAGGAAAGGAGGCTGAGGGGAGACCTCATCACACTCTACAACTACCTGAAAGGAGGTTGTAGCGAGGTGGGGGTCGGTCTCTTCTCCCAAGTAACAAGCGATAAGACGAGAGGAAATGGCCTTAAGTTGCGCCAGGGGAGGTTTAGATTGCACATGAGGAAAAATGTCTTTACTGAAAGAGTGGTTAAACATTGGAACAGGCTGCCCAGGGAAGTGGTGGAGTCCTCATCCCTGGACGTATTTAAAAGACATGTAGATGAGGCGCTTAGGGACATGGTTTAGTGGGCATGGTGGTGCTGGGTTGATGGTTGGACTCGATGATCTTAGAGGTCTTTTCCCACCTAAATGATTCTATGATTCCTTTGGAACGTTTTCAACACTGTGCGCATATATATATGTGTGTGCGTGTGCACATGCTTATACTTTTGAAGTCCTATGTTTTATACAGACAACTGTAAATAGGGAGGCTAATGAATATTCAGTCATCAGGTTTTCAAGGATGGCCAAATAACATGATGCCGTCAACTCTATCTGACATTTTGCAGTGTTTTACTCTTGCAATTCATCATAAAACTGGTGTAAACCCTTCCAAAATGTAGTTACTACCAAATAAAATACAGACTTACAAAATTGTTCCTTTGGATAACCTAGTATAGTGCTACTACAGTTTTCATCATGTTCTGCATTGTTAAGTTCCACAGAACTTGCTGGAAATGCAATAGAGCCCACTACTTGTCCTTAACTCTACCAGAACATGTGAATATTTTTGGTCAGAGAACTGTAACTTTACAGAGTTGACTATCTGAAGACAGATTTTTCCTCTTAAGATTCAAGAATATATAGTCATCAAGAATTGGAATGGGGAAAAAAAAAAAGGTTATTGAGAATATAATGAAGACTCCGAGATGCCCAGAAGCAAGAAAGCGAGTAGTAACTGTGACAGAATGTCAAACATCTTGCAGGTCCACACTAACATTTATCAAAGCAGGCTCTTCATAATTGCTTCCCTCATGATACTATGGGTTTTGTGAGTTATTCCAGATATTGACAAACCCTCTATGTAAGATGCCAAAATAGAAAGGACTGGTCATCCTTGATCCTGTCCAGACATGAGTTTATATGGAGTCCTTATTTCATTGAAGTAGGCACTCCATGGATATGATCTCCCATCATCCCCTCCTATCAAAGATTCTCTTTTGCAACCAAACAACAGGGTCACTCCTGCTTGCTGCAGGCTCTCTGAAGAAGACAGAGACTACTGTCTCACCACAAGTGACAATGTGTAGCACTGTAATTGATAATACCTGACCATGCCTAGTAGAACATGACTAACTGACTTTACTAAATATTATTCCCCCTTACATACCTTTTAGGGTGTTTTTCTTTTTTTTTTTCCCCTGCATTTGCTGGTGCAACAGTTAAAAAATATCCAGATTTAACACTATACAGCAAGCACGGACACAGTTTACGTCTATAATTCTCCCACTCTCAAAAATTATCTTCTCAAAGTTCAGCTACTTTGAAAGGCCTTGATTAGAGTCTGAACTCCCAAAGAATGCAAAGTTATGGAAATGTGCCTTACAAACAAAAGGAAGTTTGTACTTTTGATTGAGAACATTTTTTTAAAAGACTAAACATGGCAAAGCACTATATATTTCTGAATAATATACTCAGTCACAAGATGCCCAAGTTTTTATGTAAAATTAAAGTAGAAAGATACATTAAAGATAAGTCAGGAAACAAGAAAGCACTGCATCAAAAGATTGCATTTTGTCTCTCCAAATTGTGCAATAAAAGGTTAAATTATAGACAAGAACGTGACCTTTTAGAATATATTTCATCCATTTGTTAATAATCTGTCCTCTGAATGAAAATATAAAGAAACTCAAAATACAAAACTCAAAGCACAAGCCTGACTACAATAATAGCCAGACAGTGAACCAAAGACCCTTTTCATACATTATGGAAAAGCATAAATCTGCACTTTTAAATATCCAGCTGATAATACCAATGCATTGTGAAATGTCTGACTGATCATATCAGTGCTATTAAGCTCCCAAATTAACATTCACTTTTTCTAGGTGCTCCACAAACATAAAATATAAGATTCTTGCCTGGAGGAGTTTGTTACTTACTCTGGATTTTTTATGAGAAGTTTTTGAATGAAGTCTTTGGCAGGCTGTGAAACTGATGAAAATGTTTCTTCTGAATAATCCACGTTAACTTGAGATATATTAAGGTAAGTTTCTTGATTATCAGCTCCCACAAATGGAGATTCTTGTGTCAGCAGCATGTATGAAATTACACCTATGTTCCTGAGATAAGAACACAATGTATAATCCTACTAGGATACCCAAACAATATATCCCCCATATTTATAGTGCTGCAGATCAAACCTCCTGATGTATGCCACACTCAAAGAATTAGAAACATCATGCGACATCTCACTTTTATGCGATTCAAGCATGTATGCACATGCATACACAAGGAAAGCTATGTATATATCTCAATGAAGGGGTTTTTGAAAATTGCTTACTTTCAACATACCCTTTTCTTCCCACTGAGATTGTTAGGAAAAGGAAATATCACTTTTACACAGCCCATTCTTGGACATATGGCAATTCTGGATGATAGAACTGCAAAAAGACAGACTTTCTAATTTGCATGTAAATAAAAACCATCTTTCACTACAATTCTGGATGAAGTATCAAAGACAGATTTAGTCAACCTTTCTGTACAATTGACATGTGTTACAATATCCTCTTGCTGAGATGTTTTTCCCTAAGAACGTGAACGTGAGTACCACACATCATGTGATTTATTATAAGTCTTAGATGGTTTCTTGATGCGTAATAAAAATGGTTTTGTGATCTGATAGATCAAACCTTAGTACTTATTAGTGTGGAAACATGCAGATGCTCTGTTTGTCATTCTGAGTAGAGCGCCAATAGTTTGGTTTTATGTCTTCCCACAAAAGCAAGCAAATAATAAGTGGTTAAAACACATTTACAAACAGATTTAATCACTATTACAAGTTGACAATTTCAAAGGAGTAATTAGATCATAGCAACTTTAAAAACTGAATTTTAATTATTTAGATCCTTAAGAAGAGCATATGAATATTTTATGTTTTTAAAGAAACATCCCAAAGCTAGCCTTTACACTAACACAGCTCATGAAATTAATAGGGTACAAAGGTATACTTAATAAAGTTTTGGATTAGTTTAAGGTACTTGTCTCATTTTTTTTATGACTCATTCTGCAGATACTGCTCTAAAGATAAGAAGTAGAAAGTTAAAATACTTATCATTTGTGTAATAAAATTATTTAATGATACAAAAGTAAGGAGGGAGGAGTATCCAAGAGTAGTTAATACCTGAAGCATGTCATCCAAGAGTAACTAATACCTAAAGTATGCTATCCAATCATTGTTATTGTTCCCTTAGAACAAATACCTATACTCTGCATGCTCAGAAGCCACCTGCATTCCCTACTAGGTGTGCAACAGAGCCATATACAGTAATTGCTGTAAGCCCCAAATTATATCCTGAGGGCTCCTTCCCGTCCCAACTCTCCCTCCTTTGGTCAGCACACCAACAGAAAGGTATTCTTGGAAGCCAGATAAAACTGCATCAGAGCCTGGATTTGGCCCCTAGATTGTTAAGTGGTCACGCCTACCTCAATGAAATGAATTAACATATAGAACCTACCACATATCTGTAGCTGTGGTAATAGGATCATAGTTTAAGATTTCTGGAGCTAGAGAAAGAGATGGGGAGAAGAAAAACACTTTAATAGATAGACTATTCAAGTGGCCTTGAATCATACACTAAATTTCTGGCAGTTTTTTGTCAACCATTATTATGAGACTAAACATGCAGTTTTAATAATCAAGTTTATTATTTTCAAGCCACAAGGGTGGAAAAAAAGCTATTTCCACTTGATTAAGACACACCTATGCTTAACTGGTTCACACTAAAATGGCACTGAAGTCTATTCTATCCAAGTCCCAAGATATTTTCTGATCAGATGCATTCACATAAAAGATTCTTCTAAGAGGTTTTTAAGTATATAGCTTTTTAAGGGGAATGCATAAAGCCTTTGGCATGTTAACACTGCAAAGCCAGATGACCAAGCCAATTTTAGGATCAGTGGCTGTTAGCATACACTAGATAGCAAGTTATTCACTACAGATTGAAGTGCTCTTAAAATTGAGTCGTCGGATCCTTAAGGAAACCTGCCCCCTCAGAGAGGGCCAAGTGCTAATGGCAATCATTCCCTTTCTGAGGAATATTTTAATCTTATTAAATCATCGTAGTAAACAGCATTCCTAATTCAAAGAACATTTCTTTAATGTTGTATTTCAACTCTAATCAAAAGAATTTAACAGCCAAAATTTCTTGTTGATTTAACAGTCTGCATCACAGCAAATGCTATGGCATGAAATTAGAGGTGCACTTATTGATATAATTTGGGATTTTTTTGGTGCAAATATTTGCTGACTACTCTAAAAAAAGAACACCTCAAAACATGTTGCCTTTTCCTGTTGTTTTCTCCAGTAATGATGGACAAGTTGATAAGCACATTACATGAACTGTTTGTTTTCTCAAAACCACACATCAGAAATTGTGAAGCAACTCTTCCATACCTAGATACTCTGTTGTTCCCATGATCTGCCGCAGTTCACTAGAATTCTCAAGTTTCCGAGACATACCAAAATCTACAATTTTTACATCACCAAGAGGATTGATGCTGCTCAGCAAAATATTTTGAGGCTAGAATACAAAAGATTTAATTCTCAATTAATAAAATACAAGCTGCAAAAAACCCCAATGTACGAAATGACATTTCAGTTTCTATTATGCAATACTTATTGCTAAACTTTATTTTTAAAAATTATTTAATCTAATACACTGCTTTTTCTCCTCATCTTTGTTATGTATTTAACAAATGACTATCATAATATTAAATTGAACATAAAGTACTAAATTAAAAAGTCTGCTGCAGCCTCACCTTTAAATCAAGATGAACAATATTGTTTTCATGCAAGCAGCAAAGTCCTTCAAGTATTTGTCTTATAAGTCTTATAATATCCCTTTCACCAATTCTGTCATCCAGATCTGGGACACACAAGTCAAATATTTCTCCTCCAGCAGCACTGAAACACATTCAAGAACACTTACATATTAAGTTTGAATTTTCAAACCTAAGTGAGGAAAAATTTTATATTTAGTGCCTATTTATATAGTATATATTCATTTATCATATTCATATTCTCAGGCTAGAAATTTTTTTTTTTTTTTAAACACACACACACTTGTGCCAAGACACATCATATAAGTGCTTAGAAAAGGAAAAAAAAAATCTGATGATGCTTTTTCTTTCCCCATAGCTGGCAACAGCAGCTGAGACAGCAAAACAGAACTTTGTGGCTGAAAACCTCATAATGCTTTGGTACCCTCAAGCATGCTTTCCTGTAAGCGAGTGTGAAGATGCCTTCAGGAAGATGAATTCTGTCATCATTCCCCAACAGAAGCAGCTCTTCTCTTCAAGTCAAATTTAAATTGTTTTCCATTAGACCAGTTCCATAAATAATTCAAAGCAAGAAAGCCCAGCAATATTCCTATTCTCTGAATTCGGGAGTAAAAATCATCATTTTTTACATGATGTGGCTGTGGTGTACATGTAGGAACTCCAATGCAATGAACTGCTAGAGTTGCTGAAGACTATTTCTGGAGTGGGAGGAAACTGCATGCTTGCCACCCTAGGTCCTGCCATTCTGATGGAAGACTGAAAATCAGGTATTTTTATCAGAGAGGTACCAGGAAGAAAATCTAGCACGCTGCTGCTGCTTAAATATACAGTTGCCTAGTCAGTTAATGAGCAGTATCTTCCAGAACTCTAGTAGACACAGAATATTCAGAAATACAAGGACTCAGCTCTGTCACTTTGAAATCTACCATTTCCACACTAACAACAAAGATGAGATTGACAAGCTCCATGTTTTCACACAGCACCTCAAGTATGTTTTCCTCAGAAAAAAGCTGTTGTTTACTTATAGAAAACCCTACTATTAGTACAGCATAAAGGAAGCATGGAAATAACAGTGTTCCATGTGGTTTATTAGTTATATTTCTACACTTTGCCACAGTGTCAGCTGTTTCCTTTCATGCTGGGTTTGAAATCATTATTCAGCCTGCTCTGCCTGCCTGAAGTTTCTCTCTCCTAAGGATAAAGGGCTACCTCAAAACTACAGAACAGTAAACCTGAATTTCATCATTAGCAAAATGGTAGAGTCTATAAAAAAACCTTAGATAATGGACAACATAGATAAACACAGTCACTAACCTGCTGCAGCTATGTGGGGTATCAGTAATGCCTCCCCTAGTTGCCTTTATGACAAAATGTAGACGAGGGGAAGAGCAGCGGATGTCATTTACTTCAACTTTAGCAAGATTTTCAACACTATCTCCCATAGTATTCTTGTATCCAAGTTACTACATTATGGTCTGGATGGGTGGACAACCAGATGAGTAAAGAGCTAAACAGCTCCGCTGAAAAGTATTTGGAAGTCCTCATAGACAGTGAGCATCCATTTCTCTCCTTTATTTAGAAAAATGTGTGCTTACACAAACTGGTTCCTACTACTACATCTTCCAAAGAACCCCACCAATACAATCCGACAGCAGCAAGGACCACATGTAGGAGGGAAAATACAGCTAAATGGGAAATGCTTATAACTATTTTATGAGTAAAAGACTCATTTCTTGCAATTCTTTTAAAGTACTGCTTCAGAGTTCTGATAATGAGAAACAAACAAAAAAAAAATCTGTGTATTCTGCTACAGAAGGACATAATTTGGAAGCGTAATCAGCCCTCTACTTATCCCAATAGAACTAGGAACACTTACTGCAAGACTTCTGAACACTACTACAAAGTACACTGTTAACACCAATGTAGCATAAGGAAGTTGTTCTTGATAAGAAGTTCAAAACTTGTCATCTGGACTTTGTCTTTACTTCTACATTATTTATTATTTTAGTCTTCTCAGAAGAACAAATAATATGTTAGGTATCATGTAGTTCCAGGGGAAAAAAAAAGCATTTTTTATACATACATAGCTACATTCTTTGGAAAATTGAAGGACTTTATCATGGTGTGTGCAGACCACCATTAACAGCTCTTCAAATACTTTGTACATGAAACTTAAATCCTACCTAGAGAGAGACTTTCTGAATTAATTTCACAAACTGCATTTTTGTTCCTTACATTCCAAACATTTACACATATAGCAAATATGACAGATAATTCAAATTAGATTCCCAAATCAGACTCGTTTTCAGAGCTTATGAGAAGCCACAAGGGCATCTAAAAAGATATGGGAATTTTGGAGGAAACAGCTCCAAAAGCCAAACAGCTTTAAAACAACAAAAACACTAAATTTCTAGCTCAGAACCCGCAAATGAATTGCAAGTTTTCAGTCACCAAAAAGTGTCAAGCAGTGACTGAAGTTCATAGAACACGGACATGCTCAGCTTCTCTGAAATCTGTGTACTTGGTATCAGTGGCTACTTTTTTTTTTTATTATTTAAGATGCATCAAAGCACTACGCACTTTCTATGGGATTCAAGGACATTCTCTCCAGCCAGCTTGCATGAAAGATTCTTTAAAGGAAAAAAAAATTACACCCTAGAATTTGTATTCAGGTTTTATATTAGATTAGCCTGACCTGAAAATTGATCAGAGCTTTTTTTTACAAAAATCCAACTAGCAGAAGAAATAATCTGTTCAAATTAAACAGGCAAGTTTTAATCAAAATTATCCTCCTGAGATATTTAAAGGCACAAAAAATATTTCAATTTGAAATTGAGTGAAATTGTCTACAAAACTGAGTTATGCAGTGAGAAGAAAGAAGAATCTCTTTTTATTATTTGATAGCTTTTTGTAAAAAAAAAAAAAATATGTATTTCAGTCCATTTTTAAAAAATTTTGAGTACAGAACTACTACAGGTTTCGGTGTATCTTGTTTTATGCCTTATTCCATATTGTTTGACATAACTCATTAGCTGCGGATATAACAAAACACGTACAAAACCAAAGATTCAAATTAACAGCAAGTGATTCAGGTCTTGCATTTACATGAAAATAAATCATACCAAAACAGTCCCTAAGAGCTTATAAAGTATATCATAATGATATACTAGCATAATGTACATAGTGTACTGTCATAATTCTTCTGGGTGTTCAGGCAACTCATGCAAAAAATGAGTATATTAACAGATTTGTAACTACAAATGTGGAACGCGATGAAGGCATACTTACTATTCCAACACTAAGATGATTTCATTTGCTGTTTCATAGACTTCATGGAGATTAACTATGCGAGGATTAGATTTCATTAATTCAAGCACGGCAATTTCATGAAGAATCTCTGCTTTGCAGTCTTGACCTCTTCTTCTTTTCTTTAAAAATTTAGCCGCGTACTCTTGGCCTGTGGATTTAGCTATACATTTTCTAACTACAGCACATCTTCCTCTAAAAAATAAAAGGGAAAACATTAAGACCTAAGACATAAAAAGTATGTAAATTGCCATTAGAAATAAAAAGGCATGGCAAATAATTGGAAACTAAAAAAATAAATAAATTATACGGGGAATGCCATGTTTGGCCTGTTCTTACGCTATTCCCTGAACATTCACTTTCAGCCACTGTAGGAGAGAGGATACTAAGCTAGATGAAGCTTTGGCGAGACCCAATACAATTCCCTTTACACAGACTAGCTAAGCATTAAGAGTATCAGATTATATGGATGTTCTCACTGTAGGATCACAGGATCGTAGAATAACTCAGGTTGGAAGGGGCTTCTGGAGGTCTCCAGCAAAACCTCCTGCTTAAGGCACAGCCAGCTACGAGATCCTACCAGGCTGCTCAGGGCTTTGTTCAGGTTGGCAATATTATATTAAAAAAAAACCTCAACCACATTATAGCACCTACAGGATACAGTAATAAACAAAGCAAAACTCTGAAATGTAGAGAACGAATACAAAAAATAAAGCATATTTGTATGCTGGGGTAGGGAGGAAGATCTTCAGTGCAGAAAATTTTAGAGTCATAAAGAGAATTCCCCTCCACAAATCATGTAGTACTGCTAAAAAAGAAAAAACAGGTATATGCAAAATGTTTAAAAACATCTTAACAGAAAGACACCCACTACTTAGCATTCTCTTTCTCAATTACATTTAGACAAAGTGTGCTGATTTATTTCCTAGCCAACTGTTTAGGTATGGAAACAGAAATGTATTTTGGCAAAGAAATGTTTTTAAAAGAAAACCACATACCGTAGTTAAAACACCAAGCTGACCTTTTAAAAAATTAGGGGGAAAAAAAAAATGCATTTTTTAAGCCAAGTTATAAACTCCTGAAAAAACAAAGTTTTATAATCACAAGTTTTGCATTCCCAGAAATGCCTAGTTGCATACTTGCAAAGTGTTTTCAAATAATACAAGAAACATTATTTAAAACAAACAACTTGAAGGGCTAAGACAGATTGTGTAAAGTTCTAAAAACAGTTATAGAACTGTGTACAAAGAACAATATCTACACTTATGTCTGAAAAAACGCCTTTCCACACATGCTTTTTGTTACCACAGCATACTAAGAACAAACTTGATGAAGAAGCTCAGTACGAGATATCTGACCTGCGCTTTTTCAACTAAATTAGCTTCTTTAGTAGAAAAGACTATGTTGCCCTGCAGGCTTTGCCTGTCTTCTGATGCAAAAAGCCCAATGCCTAAAAGGAACATCTCTTTTTTGAAAAAAATCTAGACTTCAGTATTTAATCAAAAAGGTCTGAGCATCTCATAAAAAAATTCAGATTTCCATTTGCAAATAACCATATTAAATACAGTTTGTACAAATCTGACTAAATTATTAAACATGTAAAGTTGACCTTTAATCATACTGTTATCGCTTATTTAGAAATAAATTCAACAAAATAGCTTGTCATCATTTATTTCAACATCAATTAGTTGTAGGATTTTTTTTGTCCTTTTCTTAAAGCACTAAATTTAGAAAGGTAAGAGTGCAAAACTCAAGAGAAAAATTAATTTAAGAGGTGAAAGTTATTTACAGTCTGAAAGATGCACACTCTTCATTTTAGCAACTATTTGTAAGTCTGAAATGACCAAGTCATTTCCCAATTGTTAAACCAGCTTATTATTGCAGAGCATTTGAAGTTATTGAGCTGAATTTTGTAATACACCAAAGTTTAAGATACTCCCCCACAGCTTACATTCTCGTTTTAACATCACATCACCCTGTCAACCACAAAAGTTTCTCTAAAATTAAAAAAGGGGAACTGTTTGAGTTTAATGAGAACAGCAAGATCTTCCCTGGTAGTTTTTGCACATCTTCCTCCTAGTCTCTGCGGGTATAACAGGCTTTGAGGGTCAGCAGTATCTCCAGAGAGATGATGTAAAAATTTCCACTTGTTTATACTGTATTTGTAGTGTGCCAGTTATTAAGACAAAATTATTAAGACACAAAATTGTTTTCGAGCAGTGGAATTTCCCCAGAAATGCAAAAAAAGTCAGATCTGAAGTGTTGCACTGAAGCAAGCAAAGTGGTTCCCACTCCTTGTTGCCTGCAAAGCAACTGCTTAACCATCAATCACGCTTTACAGCTCAGTTTCACGAGATAAAAACCAATTTCAAGTTGTTTTCATATCCCAAGTTATAAACCACAGAAATTCAACTACTTCAAAAGAAGCCAAGCCATCCACACACTGGGGACAAAACTACTTAACCCACTAAACAGAATCTGCCTGCTTCGTGAGTCAGTGTCTTAAATACCAAAGGACCTAAAAGATAAGGGTGTGGGAGGAAGAAATGGGACTTGGGAAGCTTAAGCAGAGAAGAACAAAAGAACCATTTACTAAGTAACCTGAAGAGGAAGAAGAAAATTGCAAGTGAAAAGAAAAGCATATTAAATCTTTTAGAGAAGCTACAAAGAAAGGTGGATTTTACATCACTTAAAGTGTTCTAAACACTTAAAACATTAAAAACAATGCATACACACACTATTAGGCCAGGAAAACTCAAAAATATGTTTGGAAAACATTACTCTGCTTCTGTTTCTTTGCATTTTGGCACTTATTTTGTTATGCCTGGTTTTGCATGTACAGAAAGTATTAAAGACTCTGTTTTGGAATCCACACAAAATCTATACTTCTGTTTGCTTTGGACATCATTTCACAGCTATGTGTAATCTGAAAATCCAGCATTTTAAGAATAGTGGCATTCTAGAGGATGGTGCATATAAAACTGCTTCTGTAGAGCCTAGAATTCAAAACTAGAGCTGACAAAGAAGTAAGAAAAGAGGAAAGTTATGGGCTGCAAGGTGCACTTTTTATAAAAGTGTACCAGATAAAGCACATGCTAGGGGAAAAAAAAAAAAGAGAACAATGAAGGCTAAAGAGCTTACAAAATCACATGTAGAAGAGCATCTTTGCTGACAAAACAATTTACAGGTGCAAAGGATCACTATGTAGCACAGCAAGGCACAACAACTGTAAAACTGACCCATGCCACTTCTGTTCAAGGAGCTTGGAAACATGACCATGGCAGCAGGTTTGCATGGCTTTACACCCAATTCCCTGAAAATATTCAGGGTATGAATTAACCCAATGATTTCAAACAAGCATTAACTCAGATATCTGAAACAGTATCATAAATACCAAGGGTTTTTTTTTTTCTTCTTTTATTTCCTATGTTACTGTTGCAAACATGAGCAAGGGAAGCAGGCTGCAAAACTACTCTGAAACAGCAGGTTGTTAAAAACTTAGACTAACTGCTTGAGGGTGGGAGGGGGAGAGAAAAAGGTCTTTGTTTTCTGGACTTCAAAAAACTCAACCAAACAACCGGAACAACCAACTCAAAATCCCCATTCTTTGTGTTGCAGCATTACCCTATGTCATCTCTTCTTTAGTTTATGTACCTGGAATGTGATGTGTGACTAGACAGGGGAAATGGAAGAAAAGGAACATAATCCCAGATCTACATGCCTATGAAAACAGGCTAAATCTCTCTGACATGGAAAAGGCTAGCAACTTATGTCTCACTGTACCTTTTCCTGGTCCCTAGAGAATCTGTTGGATACTGCAAAGAAGGGAGTGGGGAAGGGGAGAGGCATACTTCATTCCCCATCTACTACCATAAAAGTTTGCCAGAAAAGGTCTATCATTGTACAGAAAATTCCCTCACAGCAGAAATTCCTCTTCCTAAAATAAACAGAATAATCTTACCTTCCTAGCTCTTTTGATTCAAGCATATAAAAATTGTGGAAATTGTCTGTCTTGATTTGTGTCTGCAGAGATGTGGCTAACAAGCCAGAAAGGCTTTTATTCTCCAACTTTCTCCTCGACATAGTCAGGAACAGGTCTCTCTACCAGTCACCTGTTAAAGCAAAATAATTAAGAGTTTTGGAAATCCCATAATTACAGTGCAGGAAAGTATACAAATATTAGAATTTAGATCTATCAGACTAGAATAGCCTTAAGTTTGTTCAATAGTGTCCTGAAAACAACACATTTAATCGGTGTAAAAATAAAACCTGAAAGGAATACTAATCAAGACATGCTAAGAAAATTAATTTAAAGACTTTTTTTTTTTTAAATAATTTTAACATTTGAGATAAAGTTTTTTTTTTTCCCCTGGAGCATATCCATAAAATATTAGGGATAAACTTCATTCTAGTAAAAATGCTAATAACTACTTATCTATTAATGATATGTACTTTTTTTTTTTTTTTAAGCTTTCTGAAAATAAGCTTTAACTCTTCTTTGGATTCTGGGCAAGTTCCAGCAATTCCCTTAAGTTTACACTTTTAACTGGTATTCCTGGAGGACTTAACTGAAACTCCTTCCTGTTTGTTGTCTGCAACACAGCAGTAATAGCTAACCACAGGAGAAAAAAAAAAAAAAAAAAGTTTTTTTTCCAGTGGGAAGATTCACATTTCTTATTAAACTCACTCATAGCTCATCTAAGTTTAATGCTAGATTGTCAGAAAGCAGCATGAATGGACAGCATCCTCTTTGCAAGTTCAGATCATTTACAACCAAATGATGTAGTAATCCTGATTAAATTACCTTAATAAACCAGTAGAACGGCACATTATGAAGATACACCCACCCACATTATCTCTACTACTATTAAAAAAAAAAAAAACCCAAACAGTAAAAATACTGGGTTTTGGCATTCACATTTATAGGCCTGAAGCATCTCTTCAGGTGAAATGCAAAAGCAAAGCAGAAAAAGGTTACTGAAGGATAACAGAAGTCTTAATTGATGGTTTATTTTGAGTTAAAGCATAGATTTACCTTTATTAGTGAAAGGAAAAAAAAAATCACAAGGCAAATTACAGTTCAGATACAGTTAAACTTAGAAAAATACACTTTCAGTTTTCAAATGACAGAAGTATACTATCAGAAACTTCTGGGGGAGCACTTGAACTAGTTATGATTCAAGCATAATCCAGTACCTATCAAACATTGTTCAGATTACCAGTTCTTGGAACATGGATATTCATATTGGAACTATTTTGGATTTAAATCATGATTCATGCTTTAGCAGGAAAAAAAATACTACATAGTTTAAGAATATCTTCAAAGTAGCGTTTGATAAGCATGAAATAACTTCTTAAAAAATTATCAAGGGGTCACAATACAATCTAACATACAAGTCTTTGAATCACCTTGTTTGTAACACACACGCATTCCTTTTTCCGCAATTATATGACAGCTTATCATTTAAGAGACTGATTCAGATGTCTGAAATTTCACATGACTCTCCTTAGAGCTGTACTCACTAAATATAGTGTAACAGTTAAAGTTATCTTGTTACTGCAGTACTTCAGCACAAAAAGATTTATTTATATTAGACAATTGACCTAATTGATTAAGAGCTTACTATTACCAAATTTATTCTGTAAGCTTTCATTTTATAACATTCTTAAAGAGTTATTATTAAGGAGAACTTTTGTCTTATGTTGAATTAACTTTCTCTGGTAAGAAACCACATCCCTTCTTTTTAGCTTGGCATCATCAAGAACAGAGAAAAACGTATTCATAGCAGGCAGAACTCACAAACAGGCACATAATTTACTCAGGAGAATGAGATCCAATTTCAAATCCAATTAGCTATGAAAACAGGAACAAGTTCTAATACATTAACTATTTCCAAAATTAAAAGCAATACCTGTGTTGTTACACATTGCACCAAAATCCCTGCGTAACAGACATTAGAAGTATGCATCTCTCAGAAATTTGCAAGCTTCCCATTAAAGAGAAAACTTCCCACTAAACTATCTTTAACTAGGCGAAAAGTCACTTCATTTAACTGTTTCCAAGAAAAGTCAAGTCCCTGCTCCGGGCTGGGAAGACGTTCAGCCTCAGCAGAGAAGGACCACGGACGAGCAGCACCAGGACACTACGCGACACTGCAGGGCCCGCATGTCCCTCGGTAGCGACGGGTGGCAAGCACCCAGCGCCCTGCCGGGGCCGGCGGCAACCTGCGCGGCCGGCAGCGTCCCCCTCCGCTCACCGCCAAGCCCCGGGAGACGTCCCCGCGGAAGAGCCGGCTGCCCCCGCACGCCTCCTCACCTCAGCCGCGCTTTAGCCTTTCGGCGATGACCTGCCCCACTCTGCAGCCAACGCGAAGGCAACGTTAGGTGCACACGAGCGACAGCGAGGCGGAGAAAAGTACTCACGGTCAGCCCAGGCTCCCCTTTCCGAGCGAACGAGGAGGGGCAGCGGCGGATCCGCATCCCGCACTCTCGTCCCCTCGCTCCACACCCGGGCCGGCCTTCCCCCCGTGACCGAGCCCCCGTCCAGAGAGGACTGAAGGGTACGAAACACTCCCTTCGCCTCCGCCCTCCCTTGCTCCCTGTGCCACCGCAACGAGACCCCGCGGGGGCTGCCCGCTCCCGAGTGCGCTGAAACCCGGTCGGGGCGGGCCGCTGGCGTCAGGGCGGGACCCGGCCCAGGATGTTCGCGGTACGCCCCAACTCTCCTCACAGGCACCCCCGCGCCCCGGGGTGCTACCGCCAGCGCTCCCCGGGTCGGGGAGACGCGCGCCGGCGAGCTCCGACACCGGGCGGGGGAGGCAGTACGACGCTCTCACCGCCCACCTAGCGCCCCACCGGATCCGCCCGCCCTCATCCGCGGCAACTGAGGCCAGGAGCTGCAACCCCAACTCGGACACGCTCACCTCTCTCCGCCAGAGTCCCAGAAAGCTCCTCACGGGCCAGTGGTCGCCGCAACGGCCCGCACGCGCTGCAGGCCAGCCCGCGCACCACCAACCGCCGCGCCCGCACAGTCGGCGTTTGAAAAGCGCAGCCCGGTAGATGTGGCTGCCCCGGCAGCGCCCGCCCGGCCCGCCCACTTCGGCCGCGGGAAGCCAATCCGCGCCCGGCGGGGCGAGCCGTCTGCCCGGCGATTGGTGGGGCGCCCTCCGACCGGGGAGCGCCCCCGCCCGGCTGCCCTCGCCCCTCGAAGGCAGCTGGGCTGGGGCGGGGGTGGCGCGGGGCCGCTGCCGGCGGCGACTGGGGCGGCCGGTGCCGCCTGCCCGAGCCGCCGCCTCGCCCAGCTCCTTCGTGAGAACCGAGGGGGCGCCGCCGGCGCGGCCGGGACGCGCTCCTGCTCTTCCTTCTCCTCCCGCGGTGGTGGGAGCCGCGGCCTTGCCTGGCCCCGCTGAGGCGGACCGGCCGCCTCCCCCCCGCCCGGGGTGCTGGGCCCGGCGGGGCAGGGCCGGCCGGTTGTTTGGGAGCCGGTGAGGGACGGGAGCGGGGCCGTGCGCCGCCAGCTGACGGCCCGCCCGAGTCCGGGGCAACTGCAGGAGAGCCATTTTGTTTCGCCGCCTCACGGAGCCCAGGGCAAGGAGAGCCGCCGGTTCGGGCGAGAGGCACCCATAGTATCTCCTAGTCAAAGGGCTGTACTAAACACTTTAATAAGGCTTATCGGTGTGTGTGCTGCATCCAGGAGTACTCGAACGAAGGAGAAAGGTGCACTAGGTGCGATGGCGTAAAGGTCAGCCGCACAAAGCCATCCACGCATGCCGCTGGTGCCAGAGAGGCCACGGGGAGATGTGCGAAGTCTGCAGCGTTTTCTTTCTTTCCTGGTCTAGCATAGCTGGGGATCTGACAAAGAAACCCACAACCACAATAACAAAACTTGCGTGCACTTACCGGCAGTGACTGCACACGGTTATGCTTCTTACATTGCATTTATGACGCAGTTTGCGAAGTCTTGGGGGACCATGTTACTGGCTAGGTCCAGTGAAAAACACAAATGGGTATACCAGTTCTCACTGACATTTGCATATGCATGTTTAAACAGGAACAGAACCTACTTTTTATTACTTTTCTACAAGTACACATCTCACACAGAGCCTGTTTGACAATCTCTTTCATGCACGTAAGCGGCAACTGGGTCTTCAGACCCTCTTGCTTTAAGGAGTCCAAAGGAAAAAAAAAGTTAAAAGACTAACTTGTGGTTTCAAAGACCCTTTTTGAGGCTATCAAATAGCCTAAAGCATGCTTTAGGAAATCAGTTGAAATTAGAAAGTTCTAAAATAGCTGCAATTCGTTTGCCAAATTGATTTCCTCTGTGAAGCAATCCAACCAGCTGCCCTAGAAATTTGCAAACACCCATTTTATAATAGATTTGCCATAAAGGCAGTAATGGTAATGTAGCATACGAGTTTAAGAGTTACAAGTTTAAATTTCAGCAGTGCACCATTAGTTACTGGGTTAATTTTGTTTATGCCATGGCATTGCCAGTGAAATGGGTAATTGCTATGTGCATGGTGAGTACAGTACCTAAGTCATGCTGTCACAGCAATGCTTACATTAAGATTAGCTAAAGTAGTATAAATGAAGATGAGAGACGCAGTTTGAGAAAACTGAAAGCATTCTTGAAGACTTCGGAATATGTTATACCATGCAGCTGGCACAATAAGATATAACAACTAAGAACAAGAGCTGCTTTTCAAGTGTTAACTCCTGCTCGCTTGACCCTCCGTCTAGATTTTTAGCATTTTGAGCTGTGGATATTTTTGACAAAAAGTTCAAAATCTTTACTCTCTCCCACAGAGTTCCACCATCTCTGCAGAGTTCCAGACCGTACCCTTTCTTCATTATAACATGATTTCAAATACATCTGCCAAATAAAAATACAACGTGTAGAAAACATTGGTTTTGTTGAGAAGCGTTCTTTGTGCAGTATGAAAAGCAAGCAGCATTCCGAACATACCGAATGATCCACAGGAGTAAAATTAAATGCTGACTACAATTAAGATGTTTTAGGTTATTATAGCACGTGGTGCCAAAAAGTAAATGACAGTGCTTATGTTTGTCTCCTTAGCTGCTTGTGTGTCTCTACCGATCCTTTTCAAGGCCAGGATTTGCTCTACTCTCCCTTTAAGTTCTGAAAACCAAACACGTACTAAAAATGCTTCATGACATGCGTGTTATTGTAGTCTTGGTTATCTGTTTATATAATGCCATAGAAACATGTATGGCACTTGGAGAAGGGTATAATTGGCAGGACTCCACCCTGAGGACTTTGGAATTTACTTAGATACATCACCGCAGAGAATGACAAACAAAGGGTGGAGAAGGGGGAATGGTAGGCTGAAGGTCACAACAGTACAGGATCATAAACTGTGCTTATTACTAATGCATGCACCTGGTCATTAATTGCTATTTTTTAATTGTCCCAAAGGTGTTAGCTTCATAATTCCCATTCTTAACAATAATTTCTTCTCTTGCTTTCCTTAATTATCTATCCGTTACAAAGCTGGCTTTTTACAGTCTTTAGAGGCTTTCATGAAAAGAACTATTTCTTCTTGATCAGTTATCCATTTGGCAAGGCTGCGATGTACAGCTCACCTATGTAGAGCCATAGGTGTTTTATGAAGCTAACCTTGTCGAAAAAGCTCAGTTCATTCAAGAAGTGCCGATTTCAACTCAAACCTGTCACGGGGTTGATGTAGTTTGGACTGAATAGACAGCAACCTACCCTTCTCAGCAGATAACTCTGTTGCTAGAGTGGGGGACAAGGGGACAACATTAAGAGCCGCGTAGATGGAAGCTGAGAATGTCTGAGCCGCCTTCTCCAACTCATTTGTGGTGACTTCTCTGACAAGAAATTGACAAAGCAAGAGCCTGATCTGTAGCACCAAAAAAGCCTCAAAAAACATAAGGCAAATGAGTCTCTTTGTGGCATCACCATTCCACAGGGCAGTACATCCTTAAGTAACATGACAACGCATGTAAAACAAAGCCTTACCTGAGCATCTTCAGTGTCAGTTCAAAAGTCTGAACCCTCAGAATCCCTCAGAATCAGCGTGTCATCTCCTGCCATACCTGCAAAGGTCAGTTCTGGAAATGACCTAATCATTGAATACAGATACCCGCCTCATCCAAAAAGAATTGCCATGTTTTTTATTTAATACAGGTAATTTAAAAAAAATCTGACTTTTTTTGCCCATGCCAAAATCTCTGCAAGAATCTCACCACATTTGAGCATAGGAAGCAAGTAACAAAAGGCAATCCTCACTGCAATGGGCAAATAGTCTCTGTATTTCTCTCAGTCCCTGCTTACCAGAATTGCCGCAGTGTCACCCAGCACGAGCTTTATACAAACTCCAGTCTTTATACTGAGGGAAAAATGAGCAATTGCTCAATACACGGCGTCAGTTATCAGTGATCTGGATGAAACTGGCTTTTGAGTCTAACATCGAGAACTACGACAGAGAACTGAGTCTGAAAGGGCTCGAGTCTCAAAGCCCCTTCTCTTCCCACAGCAGCTCCCCTTCAATGCTTTAGGTTAGCTTGCATTGCATTTCTGCTAGCAGCAAGATAACACAGAATTACTTTCTAGAAGAAGATTTATAGTAATAGAAATATCACTTCAATATTAAATTCTACAAAGAGTTTACGTAACACACAGGAGAAGTGACAACCTGCCATTTAAACATTCTAGAGCAAAGGTCTCCTTGGACTGTGTCTTGGTGGGCAGAACCCTCGCCTAAGTGCTGAATAAAGACCAGTATCTCTTACTGGAACTAGTATAATCTGTTACAAAAGTAGGAGGAAATCTTTTGTGGGGGCCACCGACTTTTATTAAAGACAGAAAAATACATTTTTCCCTGAAGATATTTCCCTGTGAAAATACAGTGCTTTTCTGAGTTACAGCCACTGTCGCTGCCAGTTCTGATGCTCCATTCAAAAGCAGAGACTCTTTCACGAAGCCTGGGCCTCTCCAACATGTTGACTGTAGTATCTGGTGCTTTGTTCGCTTAATTTGTGATAGTCTTTGTTTCATATGTAGTTCTCGTTCACATTATGTTGCATATGG
The DNA here is from genome assembly GCF_965638725.1 of Aptenodytes patagonicus. NCBI lineage: Eukaryota > Metazoa > Chordata > Aves > Sphenisciformes > Spheniscidae > Aptenodytes > Aptenodytes patagonicus. Next base: position 43,068,439 of record NC_134954.1, read on the forward strand.
CTGCAGAATCCTTACTTTCTCTGCTTCCAAAATTACGATTTGTAACACACGAGACTCCATAGCCCACCAGAAGTCACTTCGAAAAGGTGATGTAAGAAAGAGTATCTTGTGGTTTCTCTAAAGGTTTTAAAATGCTGCAAAGGACATAGAATGATCTAGAGATAAGAGGTGCTCATTTAAAAAATGATGTTACGATATATTCAGAGGCACAATAAAAGAGTTGATTTCCAAAGTGGATTTTGTAAGAAGATTTATTTTAATTAAGTGATGTAATGATGAAACATGGTCTTAAACAAAATAGAGATCAGTATGAAAATAAAATTATACACTGAAAAATCATTTCCCCAAATGTTTTTGAATAACAGGAAATATAACACAACAGTCCTGTATTCAACTGAGTAGATAATTATGCAAATCTGTGAGCAGTCAAACATTAATAGTACATTCCTTGAAGCCAGGCACAACAAAACACATTGTGTGCCCCTGTAATACACTCAATGCATTTTGTATCTGCGCTCTCTGCCTCAAAGAAAAAAAGTGAAATGTAATGCAATGTAAATGGAGAAAAGGACATACACCATCTTAATGCTTGAAGCACATATTCCCCATTTAGTGTTTTGTGAAAGACATATACCAAATTGAGATGAAACTTAAATTGGCTTGTAGAAAGATAGAAAAACTTGGTATTGTATTTGATATACAGTCTTGTGAACACTTAACTAAAAAGTATGTCAAGGATTAAAAAATACACCACGTGTTCTACTTAAAGCTTAGAAATAAATACGCACTCTGTATTCTCGGTGCCTGAAATTCTTTAAAAACAAAGAACTTGGTATAAAATTATATCAAGTAATTGTCAAAAATGAGGGAGATGCACTTATGTATCTGTTAGATTCTGGATGCCTGCATCCCCACTACAAAAACTTGTAAAACTATATGTGCTTTCAAACATGCTGAATAACCCGAACTGTAGCCTAGGAAGGGCAAGAATATTGACTGACTTGAGGGTACCAGTATTCCACACCACATCCCTCAGTACCTTCTTTCTCTAAAGTTTTCCCCTTCCATACTGTACTAGCCCTTACAAGTACAAATGTTCAGCCACTTACACAAAAAGCAGCCTTGCTGATCAGGATTCATGGATGCCCTCAAGACTATGTCATGCCAAGGAAAAACAGAGTACAAAGAAAAAGCATCCTCCCAAGATGATTTATGTACTTAGTAGTATTACAATTCTTCCTCCCTGCAATGCTGATAATAAACAGCCGCCTCCTGAGTGTTGCAGACTCATTGCAGAAAAATGTCCTGCTGTATGGAACTATTGAACCATTATGGTCCAAAGTACTAGTTATCTTCTAGTTTAGGACTTAAAGTTTATATAAAACTCTTACCACCTCAGTTACCATGTTGAAGAAGAAAACTTGCAAGGAATTATTCTTTTGACTCTTACACTAACTTATCCAATAGTCTTGGCTTTCAGGTAAAGAACCAGGTCAGCTTTTAGGTAGAGAACCAGATGCTGAAATCTTCCTACCCTCTTACACAGTATTTTTTCTGCTAATGTCATTAGAGAGCGTGAATGGCAGCAAGACTCACATCAGCTTGGCCAAAGCTAACTAGATCATCGAGAATATTTTTATTACCTTAAATAAGCTTTAGAAATGTCCTGTCAATCCCAGAATGGCAAAACACTCTTTATGGAAAGGCATGGTTCTTATGCAACCATAACACAAATCCCAACCATCTAAAATAAATATCTACATTTTCACATATTTAAATGTTAGGGCATTGGCCCATCACATTTAAAATGAACGTGACCTTTGGTAGTGGTGATTTAACTTCTTATCAGATACTATTTCTCTTGCCAAATGCAGCTAGTAATAAACACAATAATTATTTGTACAAATAATAAGTGTAAAGAGGACTTCCAAACACCACCCTTATTTTATTTAGAAGCCTTCATTTTCCTGAGAGTAGTCCAAATAAAAAAAAAACAAAACCCAAACCAATAAAACAAGAAAAACCAACACAGAAGTAAGTTTTTTGATTGTGTACTTTAGATTTTCAAAACTTAATCATTAGGCAAAATATGTCTTGCAGTGGCAGTAACACTAATGTATTTCAGGATGAATAGACATTTTCCTGGGTATATTATCATAGTCTAATTTTCAAGCAAAAAGTATCCCCTTTTGTATACCCAGGGGCCAGCACGGCTCACTGTCCTGCTCCCTATTTGCAAAGAGTAGTCCTTTTTCTGTCTCCACCCTTTCAGTCTTGTCTTCTCTCTAGCACTATTCCATGGTTGCATTTTGTATGCTTTATCTGCTGTGTGGAACTGCCATATCTTATCATTACAGCACCTACAATTACATTCCTTCCTTAGCATTATTTATGAAGCTTCTGAGATTTACTTGCTTATTCATACAGTAATCTATTTTAAAATTACTCAGCCCCCATGTCTGACTGCAGTCAGCAGGGCAATCAAATATGATGTCTCAGCAAAATCTTCTTTTATTGTCCTGATTTATACTGCTAGATGAGTATTTCTAACTAAAAATTGTAATTCTCATTTAAAATGAGAGGTGCCAAATAGTCAATGGAGTATGTCAGGAGCTGCTTGTATTGCAATTAACAGGCAGTGCAGATATGAACGAGCTTTTGGAAGAAACCAGTTCAACCGTGACAAAGCCACCATCTGTGGAAGGCACAGTCCTCACTAAGGTAATAAATCAACTGCTGCCGTGATTTCTGGGTCAGCGCTCACCTGCCTCACCGCAAGAGCTACTCACCCTTCCAGCCAACGGCCTGAAGCAGCCCATGGGGGCTGAAAAATTCTGGTGATAGGAAACATTGCAAGAAAAATCCCCTGCCTCGTTACTAATTTTGCAAAACCAAAATCAAAGAACATTTTACCCTTGGATACCTAATCAACTGTTTTCCAAAAAACTTTTATGACTATTTTTCTTAAACTGCTCACAATCTAGATGTCAGAGTAACTATGATCCTGTCGACCCTCTGGACTGAAGGGAGCTGCTTTTGTTGCAAGGGAGAGCAGTTTAATTCTTGATGAAAAAATAAACAAACCCACAATCTTACTCTGATACTATAGCTACAGTCAGCATAGGTGGTCAGCAATTGTCTCTGGGTGATTGTAGGATTATGTGCAATTAAAAGGGAGAGGACGGCTGGCCTTTGGAAAGCAGCCCAGAATAAGGGAGACCAGAGTCCTGTGAACTTTTGTAGGTCTATACATTTAAAAGCTGGTTACATTGATGTCAGCACAAAACGGTGCTAAATTAGTGGAACGATACACATCCTGAGTGCTTAGCAAAAGCCCTCTAAGTAGACAAGGCTTTTTCTAGTAGGGGCTGAGTGAGAAATTTCTGAAAGCTCTCAAAAAGAAACAACTGAAAAACAAAACAATTTTCATTATTCAGAAGTTTTTTAAAGGGAGGAAGGATTCAAAGAAGCCTAGCTCTGCTCCCTTTTGCATTCACCAAAACTTTAAGAGATCTGTCAGAATACATCTGTAGTTAAATTATTATTATTATTATTCTGCAATGCAATCTGACTGCATTTGGTACATAAAGGAAACAAGTTCAAAATTCCAATTATTGATTTAGAAGGGGGCTAATCAATGAGTGTAGTGATTATTTCACATAGTCCTCAGGAGATATTTTAATTGCATTTTGAATACATACAGATACTACAATGGATTATAACCATTCCAGAGGAGTCCTTGACTGTCATCCTTTTACCTGCAGTCAGGAGGAGCCTTTCTAAAGTGCGACCAGAAGATCATTATAGCGTCATTGATATTAAATAGAACTCTCAAATTAATCTTGAGTTTACCTTAAAATACCTACGGCATAACACGGCTCTGAGCAAAAGCCTATGAAATAGAGCCCTAAATGAAGTTTCAACCTGAACAATGCCTTTCTTTACAGTAAAATTATTTTAGAAAATACTAGAAATGTTTGAATAAAAAACTTTTCATAGCAATGAACATTCTAAATAGTAGTAGTCTAGTGCTGAAACTAGTCAGTCTGAAACTGAACAGAAGCACTATGAAGCTCGTGGTCTGTTTGAAAGAGATGCAAAACATAAACCAACACACATGGTGAAAACTGTGTGTTTATATGGTCAGCTTTATAATTTTGCATACTGCTAACAAAAATGGGTTGTAAAAAGGTTTTTAGCCTTACTGGCTTTACAGTAAAGTTCTTCTTTTCCCCTACTATTTACCCAATGTATATTTATTTTTCCAGCAAACAAGCAATTTCAAGTTCAACCCCCTAAACTCTTTTTTATTGTAAAATATTTAGGCAAAAAGTTAGACTAGTCCAACAGCAGCCACTGTGGTTGCGCTAATAAAATTGTAAAGGATTTTTTACTTGCAATTGGTGAGCTAGTCAGCCCGTAACATTTCCGCAGTTCTGTTTCGTACTGCATAACTGAGCCAAAATGCAAACAGTTTAAGAAGCCAGGTTTGAGTAATTATTCTGAAATTTTGCTTGGAGTTCAGTTTGCTTGCCCAGGGAGGAAAGGATAAGAAGGGGAAACAGCAGTGGTTGAGTATTAATACTGTAAGGTTAATGTTGAAGCTAAGTCTGTAATCTTACAACTGGAGACCAAACTTATTGCTCAATTCCCATTAGTGCTAACAGGAATAAATTACCCCTCCACGTAAAAACAATGGCAAGAAAAACATAACTACTAGTATAATTTAATACAACTAATTTTCATTTGCTGAAAAGAATTAACTTGCTTCAAGCTATGGGAAATGAACTTATACAGACTATTCAAACACAGCTGCTGCAAATTCCCCTTTTGTGAATAGGAGTTCCCTCAGACCAGAGACAGCGTGCTTGCAAGTATCTCCATAAACCTCTGCAGCTACAACTGCAGTAATCCAGTAAACTTCTGCAATTAATACTGCTGAGATTACATTCAGCAACCAGATGATACCATTCCGAATGCTTCAGAAGGAAGCTTTTTTTGGTTTTATACTTTTAAAAGGATTAAAAATACATAAGAAACCACAAAACTCTTTTCTTTCCTATAATTTTAAACTGAGCAAACTACCAGTCTGGTGCTCTGCCAGTTTAACTCATGCCAGAAACTTTGTCTGATGTCCTGCCAGCATGCTGCTGCCCACATTTTCAGTTTCCCCAAAGATTACATATATTCACCATACACTGTATGACCCGAGGTTAACCGCTTCAATGTGGAGTTTGCGTGGTGCCCAGCAGGCCTGTGTACGCAGATGGGTTCCACCTTAGATACTCTCTAAGCCATATTAACACCTTTTTATGGTAGGTTCACTACAAGGATAATGAAAATTATGTTTAAAAGCAAAAAGGGCAATTATTTGATTAATACTAAGGAAAACCAGCAGGCGGGGTGGGGGGAAGGGTTTGCTTCTGTTCAGCAGGATTGTGTGTTAAATTGGATTTTATTTTGGATTGAAAGGAGGCTCTCCTGTGTTACCCTGCAAGGTGCTGCTGACGGTGTGACAGAGGTAGCAGATGGCTGTCTCCTGCCTGCTGTGGGTGTAAACACTGCTACCCTAACTGCTGCTGGTTTGCAGATTTTGAACAGGTAACTGCTTGCTACAGTAGGTGCCGCATTGCATAATTCCATTGATGGCAAGCTTTTCCGGGGTATTTAGGAGTGTTATGGTTAAACTGACTGCTGGCAGTGCCAGGTGAGCAAAGCACACCTCTGCTTGGCTGGGATGCTGGGAGCTGGGAAGAGGTGGGCTTGGCCCTGGGGTGCCGGGGACAGAGGCCACTGGCACGCGCTGTGCTGCCAGGGGACCTGCTAGCTGCTTTTTGGCTAGCAACGTGTGGCTCCGCTTCCCGGCAGAGCAGGGAACATGGGCATCTCACTGTAACTCTTGTGGGCACCTCCCCAGCCAGACTCTGTCTGATAGAGATGCTGCACGTTAAGTTAGTACAAGCTGTCATCACACTGTAGCTGAAGGGAATCTTTTGTCTGCTTCAGGTTGGCTGGCTTTTTTTCCCTCCCTAAATGCAAAGCTCCTTAGCACCGTCTGGAAAAGGTCTGAGGAGATACAGAGCTTTCAGAAAGGCTTCTCAGTCTTTCTCTATCTGGACCCTCACGCTTGCCACAGCATGTCATAAGCAAAAGCTCCATGGTCGCCTGTTGCAGTCATCTGCAGGACATGAAAGTTAGCTTTCACTTGGGACACGTTTAACGGGAATGGCTTCCCACACCAAAGGGAGAATATTCCAAGCAGTAGCCAGGAGACCAGGGTATCTGAGAAAGCTCAGGCTTCCTTTCCTATACTCCCCTCCCTGCTAATCTCTTCAGAGCAGCACCATCGCTTATATCATCACAAACAGCCAGCCAAGTGCTCGAGGCACCATAGGTAGCCATATCTCAGTAGCTAACTCCTCATCACTTTCAAATAGCGTTTTCCTTGAGTCCCCCAGGTGATACTGGCAGCAAAGCAGGAAGCAGCAGCTTCTCCTCAGTCTCTCTTGGTCTTAATGCTACAGGGATTCTGGATTTTTTAAGTTTTTTTTTTAACTGACAACTGCCCCACTGGTTACCCTGTCACATCGTTACAGAATGCCAGATCATCATGACTGATTTCAATTATTTATATATGCATAAATACAGAACAAATGTGTGCAGTAGATATATTTAAATAAAAAAAATGACAAGATGCCTTTATTGTTTTTGATTTGTACAAAAGCATAACTTAAAAGGCAGACTAGTATAAACTTACTTTGTGCCAAATATTTAAACTGTTCATTCCAAAGAGTTTCTGGTTCAAAACTTGTAGATACAGTTTCCACCTGGGAAATCTCCTTTTTAGACCACAGATAACACAGTATTGTAAAATCAGAATTCTGCAGTCCTTCAACCAATCAAAAGCTGCATTCTGCTTCGAGTGCCAGAGTTTTAGCTACTCAGTGAATGGATCATATGAAACGTGAGCCATGCTGGAGTGACCTGATCAAAAGTCAGTTTGCCTACTGCTCATTCATGTACTGAAAAAAAAGATGTGCATTAGGATCTGTGACATGCAATCTTGGCAAAGACTGATAAATATACGTGTAAAAATAGGGTGACATGTTTGGATTTTTCTTTGCTACTTCATACCAGCCAGAAGTAGTGTAAGAAAACCTATGTTACTTAAGCGAGTCCCAGATGTCATGCAGAAAGCTCAGTTATTCCTGAAATAAATGCTTTCACTCTGATTTTGCAAGTGGGTTTTCCTTTGCGCAGGTAACATTTTCTCAGTAAGCCTGAAGGGTTTTCTCAGTCTTTGCTGCCATGACCACGGCTGCACTTGCCTTCCAACTTGGAGGGTGGAGTGGCAGTCTTTGCTGACAACATCTCCACAGACATTCACCTCCATTGGAAAAAAAATCCCACAAGAAGAAGCAGGATACCTCCCTGGGATGCCTTTTCAAGAGACTCCGAAGTGAGAATGTTACTTCAAAAGCTACTTTTCCCACAGAACAGGGCTTGCTGTGCTTCGGCGCTATCAAGAGGGCTCGTGCAAAGCTGGATTCACGTTCTTGTCATCCAGTATCCAAGTGCAACTTCCTGGAATTTTAAAGTGTGGTGGATGCACTGCGTGACAGCAGCTGTACAAGAAACGGCACGCAGCTGCCCAAGTGTTCCACAAGACCATCTGGAGGAAAGTACCAAAAATAGATGCGAGCAAGCCTCGTGTATTTCAGCAAAATTAAGCATAAAGAAATTGGTGTCCATGCAGTGCTTAATATGCCATAAAAACCTCTTTCAAATAACATTTGATAAGCAAACTATTTATCAGTGAAAATGCAAGCTTAGACACTATGAACAGTTTACATCTTGTAGGTGTTCACTGATACGGGACAGTGGCATTATGACCAGTGGCTCACCTTGAAGTAGGTTACTCATGGGTTTCCAAATGAGCTAGTGTTTTATGGTGCTGTACAAATAAAAGGTTGTGGGGAGTATATGAAATACCAGTATTAAACTCCACTGCATTAAGTTATCCAATGCATGAAAAATGACTCGGATGCATTTAAAATAAATGCATATTACAGTATCACGTATAGTATTATAAAATTATTACTTATGTGCACAGTCCTGATATCTATAGACATGGCACCGTGAAGAAAGCCTGGTTCCTAAGCATTTTTACAGATACTTTATAGTGATGTAGTTTGCTGTCAGTCAGATCACAATGTCCCTTCAACTTTGGTACATTCAGTGCAAAGTATTTTTGGGAGTTTTTTTACTCTTATAAAAATAAAAGGCATTTTTTTCCCTTGAGAGTGCTTAAAGAATAAACACTAGCAGAATGTCTGTTCAAGCATGGAAAGTGACAAAAACAGAAATAGCGTTTTAGTTTGCTTGTTTCCTGTTCATACTCTAAGAAACATAATATAATGAACCTATAAAAATAAACGGAAGTCACTGTGTTAGGGTTTTTTTCCTGATATGCTGTGATAAATTGCTAGTTTCTTCTTAAAATAGTTTCCATGCAGTATAAAGCATAAAATCAGTCTTATTAAGTTCCTTCTAACAGCTCATCTTTTGTCATACACACCACTGGCAAACACATTTCCACAAACCTCCTTAATGCAAGCCATTGTTGTTAGATCCTTTGTTGCTGACTTTCCTTCCAATTCACTTCTGCCCCAGGAACTTGAGCTCTATGGTGCACACCATGCAGGCACTCATAATCTTAGGTAAAGAAAGTACTGGATATGCTATTATAACATATGGCATAAAGTAATGTACCTTCATGAATTTAAAAAAAAAAAAAATCTATTGTATGATGTTTTGATAATTTACTGGGTAGGTAAAGGGCTGAATGATTTCACATTTTGACTTGAATTTTCTGTTCAACAACTTTGACGAAATCCAGTTTTCGGGTGCATGTCAGTTTTGCAGTAGCCAGGTTGATCACAACATGGAATCACGTTTCTTGTTTCCTCAGAACAGAAACTTAAGAAGTTTGGCCGTCCTGAAAAACCATGGATTGCAAGACTCGGTTTTCCCTGCACATCAGGCACACTCTAGTTTCACTGTAGAGAATTCTGCCACTACCACAATGCTTTTTAATTGCTTCATAAGCTCTTTCATGGAACCTCATTACTTGAATTGCATCGTGAAACAATTTTCCTCTAGGAAATCCAATACAAACGTTCATTCACTCCTTGAGAAGACAGATCCACAAAAGTCCAATGAGCTGGGCACTGTGGTTTGTGTATCACTCAAGTCCAAAAGTACTTGTCTCTTCAACTGCTGTCAACAGTTTTTCATATAACATAGAGAATGATGGATACGGGGGAAGGTCCAGACGATTGAAACAAGTGTGAGCCCTGAGGGGGAAAAAAAAGAGGGGATGAAGAAGTACATTATTTTAAAAGTTCAAAAGAACACACAGACTGGTATGTGCTTGCGTAGAGATGGGCAGATAGTATTCTTTCAGAAGACTTTGTTCTGTCAAATGATGTTTGCCAATTGAACAGGTAGTGACGTTTAATCTACTTTTTTCTAATTAAAATAAGCCAGTCAGAAGCATTTATGAAGGTCTTTAGAAACACACTGACAGCCCAAAAGGCGTGGGATAAATTTTATCCATTAATGTGCATGAGAAAAGAATAATATAACATGGTACAATTCAAATAGCCTGTTCTGAAACCTTGGCTTTAAATGTATCTTCTGAGAAGTAGTATTTTTCCTGTACTGATGATACTTGAATACTGTATTTGTAATCATAAACAAGATATTTCAGTACATTGAATATGCATAAGATATTAGATTTGATCACATATTAAAAAATACTCAAGATATACAGGAAACAATCCCACAGTAATAAAGGACAGACAAATTAGATGCTCTTCCTTCTACATTTCCTTGGCATATGGATCATGTTCTTGGGAAGTTACTGCTTGTGCTGATTTACACTATGTACATATCTGGCCCTGCAAGCCAACAACCTTTAGAATAATACTTTTTGTAATTACAGAAAACTATGCATGTACCTCTAGCATACCATCCTGCTTTCTTAAGAGGACAACCAGGTGGTTTATTTCTCAGTTTCCAAAGTCCATCTACTTCAGTTTTTTGACACACTTGGAACTGTCTCTCAAAACCTCTTTCAGGGAATGAAAAGGGAGATAATAGAAGTTTCTCCTCTTAGCAGAATAACGGATATCATTGCCTGACCTCAGGGCAGGCTAAGGATAATACTTTCTAAAACACTATTGTGCATGAGCCTGCTCTAGTGAATAGCATAACGATTAATGTGATGGGTTCTTGAGGAAGAAATGACATGAAGAAAAGCTGGAAGAGACATCTTTTCTGCTCCGAAGCTTTGTACTAAAGCCTCACTTTAGACTGATTTTAGAGGATTAAAACCTTTTTGTATTTTGGCAGGTCTCTGTTTACAAAGACTTTATTCTTTTGTAATAAAACACATCACCAAGTTATTTAAATACAATCCAGCTGAGAAACAAACTTTTCCAGCAGTGACCTGCCCTTCATCAGTATGACCCATATTAGGCGTAAGTGTATAATGTCAATGGAAGGACTGAAAAAGCTCCCTGCTCGCAGCAAATGCAACTCATTTAACCTAATCACTCCCAGAAATCTGAGTGTCTACCACAGACCTGTACTGAGCTTTCTCTGAGCCAGAAAGTGCTGCCTTCCATGGGAGCAAATTTATTAATTGCCGTTTTAAGTGGCTCTCAGCTCCCGACTATGGGGATGGAACATGAAGCGAAGTGGGTTAATCTTGTTTGTTAAAAACATGAGTCCATTACAAGCCCTTACTGAAGGTGAAACACTCAGTTACAAGCCTTATAGTGTCATAAAAATATCAGGCTGAAGAAATGTATACACAGTACAGAAGGTCACACTATTATTATAAACACAGTCCAAACATCAAATATGCAGTCACTTAAAAAAGCATTGAATTTTGCATCCTCCCCAAATACAGTACGCTTAGAAGCATATTGCTAGTACATGCGGTATAGCAAAGAGGGCATTTCCCCACCCTGTATTCCAGGGGCCTGGTTAAATTGCTCCACCCTTCCAGCCCTCTAAGGCTCCTGGAGGAAAGCTTGCTTTGTACTCCTCGTTTGCCTTTCCAAAAACCTTACAAAGTAATATCTGTGATATAGATTAAATTATTATTGCATTCCCTGCACTTTTTTTTTTTTTTTAAAAAGAAGAAAGAAAAAGACATTTCCCTTTTGAAAAAAGACAGATTTAGACCCAGCAGCAAATGGGCAACTGGAACTCAGTGATCCCTTGAGTTCAGTGTGGAGTGTGTCTTAGGCAATTAGCAGTCTAACCACATGCTTCTGCTGCACGGGGCTGACAGCCGCTCATTAGAACTATGGATCATGCTGTGTGGGCCATAAAACCACAAATTATAAAAGACATAGTATATAATTAGCAAGGGATTCATTACAAACTGGTTTAATAGTACACCAGCATGTTGTTTACATTTATTAAGAGCACTGAGTTCTATCTTAATTTTGAGGGCAATTTTGAAAATGCAGTCACCTACTTTGGAAAACCAAGTCATTAAAAAAGACAAAAACTTAAGATCTTTGTCTTCTGAGGGAATGCATGACTTTCTCACCCTAGCAAGCAACTTCGTAAGTCTTCGAGAAGAAAGGTTTGTTGGTTTTTTTTTTTCCTCTGGACAGTATTTTCCCATTCCAACATTTCAAACCACATGGGTACTAACTGTTCATCTTCCTGGACTCACATTTTATGACAACATGAAAAACCATCTTGGTTCCTGAAGTCTAGATTCCCAATTAATCTCCCCTTCATTTTGATTACAGTAGTAAAATAGAGTGACTTAGGGTTAAAATCCAGCAGTCGGACATAAATACTGTTTGCATGTGAATCATCACATGCACATATATATAACGTACAGCAATGAGCCTGGAACCAATTTCTCAGCATGTAAGTGAATTGAAAGAGTAACAGTCCCTCCACCGATTTAGCGTAATCTACAACACAGTGCGAAAGAAGGAAGTAGAAGTGGCATCGGGGATAGCAATAGTTAAAGTAATGATGATCTTTTCAGGGCCCTTTATGTGCTAATGACTTACTAGTGTAAAAGACAGTGATACAAGCTAGGCAACCTAACATGCACCTCACAGAAATATCACTATTTTGATTAGTGATATTTTGATCAGCAGAAGTGATTACACAGCAGTCAGAACAGTGGGAACTAGGTAGACATCTAGTAAATACTTTTATGTTTATATTCACAGCTGCTTAGACCACAATCTCATCCCTAAGTATATTAGTTGCCTTCTGTGTCTCAAAATCAGGAAGAAGAGATGGGAATGGGTATTTCTGTGTGTTTTCAGCAGTGCAATATTTTTTTTTAGAAACAGAGGAAGAAACATAAAATCCACTGACTTGTTGAGTCCTAGCTTTTGCCACCCTCACACCAAGTATTATCAAATTTCACAAGCACTCCCACTGAAATCAAAAGGGCAATTTGCAAAGTATAACACTGCTATGAGTGAGTGACAGTGCCTTAACACAAATGCTTTAGTTATCTGGGAATCAGTAAGAGTCACAGAGTCCTAGGGCAGCATTCTCAGCAGATGCAGCAATGTGTTTACACATGTAGGTCTTGTTTGGAAATCTCTTGAAAGTTTGCTACTCGGGGTCGTTGTTAACGATGTCTTACCTTCAAGCCAGTACTACTTGGTGTTTGCACAGTAAGTCTTTGAAGCTGGTGAGACACAGGCTGAAGCTACACTGCATGCAGGAACTAGATATGTAAAAATGCAAATACTCCTCTCTGCTTAGGGCTTAGCCTATTTAAGCATAAACATGGAAGATCATTTATTTTTTTATGAGATCAAGGTTCCACGTATGAATGCCAGGAATTGCCAGCTCATGACAACTGTAGGTGTTTGTCATATGCAGTTGTTTATTTTAACAAAACAAGCATGTTAGTTTATTTAAATTCTCACACTTGTATGTTAAAAACTATCCACAGAGACAAAAATCAAATGTTTCCTAAGCAAGGGAATCATAAATGAAACTTCAAGGGCATGATACATTCTCCTAAATGTGAAGAGTTGGCATTTCCCCTACACTTGCTGAACACCTTATGGTAGCTAAGATTCTCAACATGTTTCTCCATATTGCACTAGATGAAGAAGTTTTATTCTGCAGTTTATTACAACCAGGGCTCTATAACATTTTCAGAGGAAATTCTGAGCATCCTGTTCAGGCATGTCCTGACCTTTTCCACACTGCAAGCTGTGCTTGTTAGCACCAGGAATTCCAGTATTAGAGACTGTATGGAAAAACTCCCACAATCTCTTTTAACTTGAACTCACAAAGAAATCTTACATTTTGAAGTTGGAAATAATTTAAAAAAAATCAAAGCTTTTGCTTTTTAAACAGAATCAAAGCTAGTCCGTAGGTCAATCATAATCAAACTGTAAAGTGGACTTATCGGGCAACAAGGTATTACTAGGCCCCCAAAAGATATTAGAGTATTTGATCTGAAATAGCAATTTCCAGGATTTGCTTATCTTTAATCCTCAGTTGCCTGGCTCTTGTTTGTACTGTAAACTGGGAAGATGGCTTTGTTTAAAGATCACCTGCGGTGTCTGTGGATTTTACAGTGCCACTTCTGCGTCTTTGACTTTCTCAGGGCGGTTCAAATGGCAGCCTGCAGGCAGGAGCCGACCCAAGAGACATCTCTGCATCTGACTTTATGCTGGAGGAAAAAGCTAAGTGTTGTTGGTCAAAGAAACTGTGTGTCTGACAGCCGCCCTGTGTCTAAAAAGAGACTTTGAATGCAACTTATTCCTGAGGAATCTTGTTTAAGAGGAATGGGCTAGAATTAGGGTTGAATTTCCTCCATGATGACCCTAGCCGAAGACTACTACCACAGGCTATAAGCAGCATACTAAACCTGAGATCTGATTAAGTGGAGTTAGTCCACCCACACTCCGCACACTAATCTGTATTTCTAACCACTGTTAACCCATTCTAGAGGCTACAGAATTATAGAACTGGATGAAAGGAAATCTCCTAGAAACGTATCAGCCCGATCACAATATAGAAAAGGCTAGATCCTGCCTTGTACAACTCAACTCCTGCTTTCGTATCTTGGACTCTCATGCTCTTTCTTTACCCTTTTCACATATTTCAGTTGACCCTACTTGTACTCTTTGAACTCTTCACCTTCTCTTGTCCCTGTGCTGCCTCTTAAGTCAAATGAGAGGTACCTCAAACCCCTCCTCAAAATACACCTCTTTTGCAGTTCGTAACTTGCCTCCTCCATATTTTTTAACACTCTTGACATCAGACAAAGCATAAAAATTACATGACTAAACTATACTGTAAAGGCTGTGTGTGTCTAATCCAAAAAGTCTGGTATTAGCTTTCACTCAGAGTCACAAGTGCTATTTAATTTTAATTCATATTAATCTTTGCTTCTAAGTGATGAACTGCATTGTTCAGGAAGTAAATACTGCACATGTAATCAAAATATAACAAAATCAAATTCAGAAGTAGTTATCATTCTAATATAAGTTTCTATGAAAAAAGCATTACAATACGGATGTCAGCCACAGTTACACTGCCTTGTCCATCTTACGAGAAAAAAAAATTGCATTCAAAGAAAAACGGATGCATCAGACACTGGAACAACGGTGAAGTAAATTTTCATGTAAGGCATAGTATATTTGCATATTCAGTTAAAACTTGTTTATGTTTCTCAAACAGCTTATCTATAATCCCAGTAACTGATAATTCTAAAGTATCTCTAGCATTAATACACACACAGTTGTACCTTGGAAGAGCAGTGATCTTCCCCCACTTCTCTACACAAAATCTTCTCGGACCATTGCTGCCCCGTAGAGAGGCAAATCCTTCATAAGGTATGCTGGATGTGCCTGTAACAAACTGCCAGTGCAAACAAAACATCACGGATATTGGAAACACAGATGATGCGGGTTAGAAATTTATTTATATCAGCATACCCACTGAAGTCCAAATGCTTATGTAAAAGCATTTGCAAAGTACAGAAACTTGTGAGGTGCAAGTAATAAATGCTACTTTAAATGGAGGCTAAGGGAAAAGAGACCATTTCCTGATAGGGCTCTAGAAAAGTCAACTTGCCAGATTAATTTCTTTCAAAGGTTTCTCTTTGAAAGAGTAATTATGCTACATAAATACTGGAGAATAAAACACTACTAATATCAAGTTACTTAAACTTAGGCCTAAGTGAGTTTTTCCCTACTGTTTTTATTCTGTGTTAAGAGGAACTAATAGAAAAGTAATCATATATGATAATGGCTTCGTGTTAAGCCTTTTCGGCCATGTGGATTTCAATATCTTTATAAACCATTATTAAATACTATAAGGAAAGGACTAAATTCTGAAGGTTAGGTAGAATCCCACTGCCATTTGCTGAAATGCTGTCTATTGAGCAGATTTAGTTAGAACCTGTCATGTCAAACATGGTTTTTGACAGATCAGAGGCTACTTAATTTTTAATGCTCTGGATATGATAAAAACTTTTGCCTAACAGATGTGACAGGAACATATAAGCAGACATCTCTGCCTCTCCATCAAATGAGATGTCCTGCACTGCTTTTTACAGACCTTTTTTTAAGTACTTAAACATATAAAAAAAAGAAAATCCTTGATCGATACTCATACAAGGTAACTCAATGATCAGATGCAAATTCTGAATTGTTAAAAACAGTGGATTTCATAACAGATCAAGAACATGGTATG
This sequence comes from Aptenodytes patagonicus, assembly GCF_965638725.1. Classification (NCBI taxonomy): domain Eukaryota; kingdom Metazoa; phylum Chordata; class Aves; order Sphenisciformes; family Spheniscidae; genus Aptenodytes; species Aptenodytes patagonicus. Next base: position 43,084,219 of record NC_134954.1, read on the forward strand.
GTTTGAGGTGGGGGTTTGTCTGGTTTTTTACAGCTATGATAGAGATAATCTGAATTTTAAAAAAATTAACTCAATAGTAAACCCACATGTATAAATATTCCTCTGTTGAGAGGTTTTCATCCTTCATCAGCAGGATGACTGGATTCTGCAGGCTGACTTAGTGAAAATGGAATTGGACTGATTTTCGGGTTTTCATCATTATTTTCTAATTTGAGGCACTTTAACTTCCATCTAAGCTTTCTCCTTCCTAAGCTGTACAAATATTATTAAAATTTCTACCTAATGATATAACCAATTACACAGTTTTCCTTTTCTAGCTTTAATAGTCTTAATGTACTTTTAATCAAACAATAGTAAAGCATTATTGGCATCAGATACTGTATCTTAAATGTATTTTTAACTTAGAAATCTATAAAAATAGCTGTGAGCTTCAGTCACTTAAAACTATTACAGTTAGTCTCTGAGGATTGCCAGGTTATTTGCACTAGTCAGCATCACCATCATTTTTGGATGTCATAAACCTGGATGGGACTAGTTTGGCATCTAATTTTAACGATGCACTATTTCTACACAGATCAGCTGATTTCTTACCTGTAAAAGTCTTAGTCGTTGTTCATTGTTGAACCTTTCCACAGCAGCCCAGAACCACCGAATGACAATGTGATTGTCATGATAACCTGTTAAAACAAGAAGAGCCTTTATACCTTTAAGTGCTACAAAAGTGGTTGAGAGAACAGTTAATAAGTTTTTCCTAGTTTGGCCCTCGTCACAATAATGCCATATTTCTTTATCCAATTGCAGCAAAGGACAGGAGGTGAGAGAAAAATACTCCTAAAATGCTTAAAAATCTTAAAGGCAGAGAATCGCTTTACTATGACAAAAAGGAGTGAAATCTCTTTTGCAAGCATTTCTTCCATTAATCAATCACTAACAGGAATGCCAGTTCTTGAAATATTCCAATGCTGTGCTTTTTATGTATCTAAAGCTACAAATGATGCTGCAAGGATCTCTCAAAGTAGTTCCCAAATCTTCCATTGTTTTCAAATTATCTCAACTGCCAGCCTGCAGTCACTGGGATTACTTCTAATTTCCTGTCGTCTCTGAGAGTGGAAAAGAGGCAGATCCTACTAAGAACGGTGACCATTTCCGTTTGTCTCCAGTGTCTGGGTGGTACTCTACTAGTGTGCAGGTGAACACAGTACTTTCGGTGGAGAAGACTGCTCTGTAAGCTATCCAGCCAAAAACAGCAAGGGAAGAGCTGCATGGGGAAGCAATGAAGCAAACTCAAATGGACAAATTACCTTCTCCTAACGAAACTTAACCACAGAAGTTCAGAAGATACTAAAGATCTATCTCATGGGATGGTTCTTTAGTGTCTCAGAAACTGGGTAATTCCAGGCCCCCCAACACTGTCAGTGAACAATTCAAAATTAAGATTACCTCCTCTATACTCTGTATTATTTCTCCAATCACTCAAGTCAATTTCTGCTGTTCCAGCTATAACCAGTTCCAGTTCTCTGGCATCAAATACAGACACGAGCCTCGCGTCAACCACCTGTGAAAGGAAATAAAATGCATAGCAACATTTCTTCATTTATTGATTTTTGCCTCCCCATAAAAGGCTTGTCTGCTGCTAAGACATTTATCGTGTAACATGTCTCTCACAAATTGAAAGAATTAAGGTTTTTTTTCTTTTTAAAGGCAAATAAATGGACTTCTTTTTCTTACACTGCGGTTCCATTCAGTTTCATTAGAGGATCACAGTGATTGGGAGAGAATTTTATTGGCAAATAATATTGAATTATTTCAGGACAAATTAAGTTCAATACATTCAATTTAATTGTCCATGTTAAAACAGGTAAGAGAGAAATACCTTGAAATACATTCAGTCTACTGTGTTACACTGAGTACGGCATGCGCACAAAAACCCTCAAAGGCCCAGTGAAGAAACAGATGGGTCACTTCAGCAAGCATTCACTGCTAATCATACAAATAGTGATCAATAGTATTTTCCAGTTTAAAGAAGATATATAACCACAGTGTTTAAGTCAATGACTAACAATAATTTCTTTTTAACCACCCCACTCCCCCCACCCCCCCCCCACCCCCCCGAATATCTGTAAGGGCACTTCTGATTATATATGTATCTGCTTTTTGGGACTCTGTATTTGGGAAATGTATATGAGGAGAAAAATATTTTGGGAGGATAAAGGAAGAAAGTAAATTTCAATTTGGAGTTTTTCACCTCATAGAAACCACGAACTAGACTTTCTGTTTGTTGTACAACTCCTCTCTCAATTCTCCATTTGACCATTCTTTCTATATATTCTTTCTTGTTCTTTTCAGTGACTGGGATATTGGCACCTCCTGGCTTTAATTCCCGTTCTGTGATCTTAGGAAAAAAATGACCGAGTGACAACACAGTATTATAAAGGCAAAAGAAAGAATTGTAATAATTTAAACTTTTAAGTTGAATTAATTCCTCAAAAGCACTAGCCAAGACTGACTTTAGCAAACTGGAATATGTGAAATAAGAGACCATACAACAAATCTTTTTTTGGATAAAATCGTATTTTAAATCCCATTTAGTCTGAAGAATCTTCGTATTTAGTATGAAGAATAAGCTGAGAAGAAGAAACAATCTTTACAGCGACTAAAGTAGTGAAGTCTTCTAAATAATACCATAACAAAGGTGTTATGATATGTTTGAATGCTAACTCTGCGACAATTAAATTCAGGTAAACTACCTCCAGCAGAGCAATCCAAAATTTTGATATTTCAGATAGTCTCCAGAAAATCTCCTTAACCAGAAGACATGTTTGACTGGTTACAAATAATAATTCCTCCTTAGATTTCAACATTGTTTTCATCAACTGGAATTTTATAAAAAGTTGTTCAAATCAGCAGGGAATGATAATCATTCTTCTGTCCAAATAAATGTTTATCTAGCATAGCAGAATACACAAAGGAAAGTAAATTAAGAATCTTGCACACCTGCCCAAAAACTTCTTCATTTACAGTAAATGTGAGATCTAGGATATCATGTATATCGTTGTCTTTCATCCACTGCAAACTCTGGTGAAACTCCTCATCGAGATATTCCAGGTCACTCAGGTCACAGAGTCTAACATAAACAAGAAGAAAACACAGAAATACAGGTGATGGCAGTAGTGTGTGCTCAGTAACTAAACTCAGACAGGACAGTCCTGAAAAACAGACTGAGAATGGGAGCCAAGAGAAAAATCAGTAGAATAAAGAAGACGCTACTTCAAATCTCTGTTTATTTGCCTAGTAATAGCAGTTACTGTATAACACAAAATAGTTTTGTTAATATACAAAACTCAAGAATTTATTAATTTGAAGACACATTGCTTTTTAAGCTTATGGTGAGTCTGCCCCATGTTTCCTGTGACGAATATTTTGGAATTATGAAAATACATACATTGAAGAGACAAAAAATTCAAATCATAAAAGAAACGGTACGTTTTTATAACAAGCAACTACTATCCTTTTTGCTTATGTGACTACACTGCCACCTCTCTCGTCTCTTCGTTGTGCAAAGAAGTCTGTTCAGATACCCCGCTTACCACAGAAATATCTTTTTACCTTTTGCCATATCTCCCCTTACCTGGTCCTTCTTTTACAAATCCAACCTGTAAGCCAATGGCCCCTTGCTGTCTTTAACAGTTACTACTCCAAGCTTTGAACATGTCAGCTGTTAATAATATTTAATGCCGTGGTGGCAATTTCTGCCATTCTTCTTAACTCCTTAAATCCTGCTCTGTGAAATAGGACACTGGGGCTATTCATTAAGTAAGGTGCTTTTCAGCTGCAGGGTTCCCTGCCTGCTTCTATTCTTGGGTCCGTATAAAGTCAGAAGAAAGCCCTGTACTTTTAGTTGGACGCTCAAGTGTAGTTTAAGTGACATCCTGCAGTAAAAGCCCATACATCAAAGTTGATGAATTGGGCACAATGTCCCATCTGCAGAGGTAGTCTGGATGGCACATCAGTTCTGAGGAAAAGGAAGGTCCAGGGCTTAGATGGGCAAGTTGCATGAATTAGGCTGTGTACAAAGGTGGCCGCCCCATCATTTTTCATTTTAATGTTCAGAGAACCACCAAGTTAAATAATTAATTTAATTTGGCAGTTACACAGTATTAGTATTAAAGTCCATCTGGGGTAAGTCCTCACTCTTATTAAAATGATGCTGTTAGCATTTAGGTACTTTTAAAATATATGTGCAATAGGAATGGACGCATTACTCCACACTACTAGAATGTATGATGTTTTATACAAAAAATATCCTTCCAGACTTCTCAAAATCAGCTTTCAAATGGAGGACAAAAAGTGAAGCACCTTAAGTTCATCAGGTGTTAAATTCCAGACATGCTGCGCAAGTGCAGCTCTCATTGTTTCAGCCAGAACAGGAGGAGTAGTTCTAAAAATGAAGTATAAAGTATATCAAAGCAAAGCTCCTCAGAATGGAGATTGCCATCCATCAGTCTACCTCTGAGAACGGGTCTTGCGGTCTAAGTTACAAAGTGATTCATATCCTATCCTATGAGTCATTACAAGACAAATGAAGAACTCTATTAATATCTGGAATAAGACCACAGCATTTCATTGTACAACTTCAAATGTAAGATTTTTTTGTAGAAGAAAGCTGATAACGTGGCTAAAACAAAACATGGGGTTTTCATACTGATCAGAAACAACATTCTGAGTTATTAGGTAAATGGCTAATAACCATGAGTGAAAACAAGTGAACTTTTTTTAAAAAGTCCTGGATTGAAATTAAATGATTAAATTATAAACAATGGCCTGTCTTCTTTGACAATAAAACATCGTAATTTATCCATACACAAATTGGCATCAGCCGTGGGGAAGCAACCAAACAAAAAAGCATACAGAACAATTCTACTCACATTCGGAGGAGGGCTTTATAAAAGGGTCGTGTAAAAAAGGCATCTAGCAAATATTGATGTATCAGAGCAAGACCAAGAATTCGACCACTAAACCTGAACCTGGAAGAGAAAGAGTTACAATTGTTACACTGAAACTTTGTGGTTTGTACACTGCTCTGTCATCAAAACTTACGTATATTTCCATATATATCAATCAGATAGCTATGTCTAAATTGTGGTATTTTTGGTTTTTTCTTGTGTTTCTTTTACATTCTCAGCAAGGCACAGAAAAAATGCAAGCCTGCAGGGTGTGGAAAATCCCTCAGATACCTAAGTTGCAACTTCTCAAAAATGTCAAATCTGTATTAACCCAATCAATCCCTGCCAGACTAGCCTTTTTACAAAAGCATATCTTCCAAAATGATAGCCACTCTTTATTTTCTTTACACACCCTATATAGGATTAACTCGTTTTCATGTTACTGGGAGGCCAAGGGTTCTTCTACTCTTTCCCAGCCTGACAGTTCTTGCTGTCTGTCTTTTCTGCTTACAGTGGCTCCTTGCTCCCTCTTCTGACTGGTGATTACAGAGTTCTCCATATATTTTCACAAACAGTAGCTGGAAGCTTTTTTATGTATCGCAGTGCTCACCAGCCCTATGTCAATGGGATCTAAAGGATCTCCTTCTCTCCCCTCTCTCTTTCTTCCCCTATTATGTTCATTTTGTCAGGCGTGTAAGGAGGGTTTGGGGGGAGGGAGGGAATTTGAGAGATTTGAGATCAGATGGCAGCAACTCTGAAATAGTAGGGTTTTGCAAATAGTAGGGAATATTTGCAAATATTCCCATGTGAATAAAGATCCATTGTGAAAAATCCTCCACATTTCTGGAACTAGATTTAAGTCTAGTGTTCTTTTTCAAAGAAAATAACGTTTCTTAAACTTTCTGCTTATGCATCCTCAGCAACATTTTTATTGGAAAGATTAGGGCTTTATTATACCTGCCTGTACACAGGGTTTGCAAGATGAGGATTTGACAGTCAGAGCCTTCTCCTTCCATGCATAACTGCTTGTCACAGCTGCATTTTCTGAATTCCCCCTGAGGCTGTACAAAAGCAGTGCTGTCACTGGCACCAGCACTCCCAGAAAGAGAGGGGGTCATGCCTCCCTCACCCCCAAGGTCTCTGGTTCGGCACTGCAGAAGCCAGGGATGAATACAAAATGTTGGCAGAAGCTGCACAGCATGTAAGGTTTTTTTCTCCCGTTTTTGCTAGACTGTTCTGCTTTTCCAGTACAGCATATGCCATTTATTGTTGCAGTAGTTGAACAGGTAGGTTGCTTCAACTAACTGAACTGGATGCAGCCACCCATTTAATTTTCTATTAATTTTTAAAACTAGTAATGAGATTCCTTTCTGATATTCATTCTTCATAACTGGCTTCCAATAAATAAGAACTCAGTACATTATCTGTCCTACACAGATGAGTAGTTGTCATTCCACTATTACTGTAATCTAACTACCTACACAACAGAATTCTCTGTTAATAGTCACAGCACAGCTTTACAGACTTACGGTGATGCCATGGCTTAAATCAACTGATGGGGATTTAAACTGGCTTATAAACGCGAAAATGGGATTATGTAAAAATCCTTGATAACTATTTTAGAAGTATGTGTGTATGCACAGACTTTGCTTAAGAGCTATGTAATCAGCAGTCTTCCTCCCGCCCCAATTAAGATACCTCCATACATTTCCTTCCAATAGATATGTTGGGTTTTTTCCCACTCAGGAGACCTTGGTACTCTTTAGGAAGACTCAAACAAATTACATACAGTAACACCTGTTTGAAATCTCCCTTAATTTCCTTAGCTGACAAAAAGCCAACGTTTCATTCTTTTTTTTTCCATGCACAAGAGGCTAATATTGCTTTAATGAAATGACTGCTAATGTACAAGAAACGCAGAGAGTTGTGTTGTGAGACAATCCCACGGTACACATTCCAAGTTGCAGTTTTGCTGACCTTGTGAGAAATAAGATCATTTAAAACCACAAGAGAAAACAAAATCAGGAAAGTCTACAGAAATGCAATTCTTTTGCTGCTGGTTAAAAAGATCAGATTCTGTGTTATATGTCTGATAAATATAAGTGGGAACAACAGAAAACATATCTGAAAAACAAAAAGAAAAAAAGTATCTTACCACTCATGGTGATTGTCTACAAAAGCAGACATGGGACTTATTTGTACTGTATAGGTATCGTTGGCTGAATATTCAAACAAACCATAATACGGATTGAAGAGCTCTCTAGACACCAGGAAAAAAAACTCTCTTGAAGGCCCACTGTAGTCCAACCTTTAAAGAGAAACTTGACATTACTATAAAGTGTTCATCGCGTGCAAAGAAACACTTTCTTGAATCTACATTCCTTACACCGTATTTTAATTAAAATTTCGTAAGATTTTAACCAGAGCCCTTATCCTGCAGATTGCTTAATGCCAAGGTATGTGAAGTCCTTGCGGGGCTATTCTGAAATGGCTTGGAGGACTGGAATGAAGTGCTGTATGCGGGCTGCTCTCATCAAAAATTTTGTCTCCAGCTGTAATGGCCTCTTTGCCACAGGAATATAACCAAATAATTGGGGGCGGGGGGGAGGAGGAAACATGAAAAGAGCCAACATGAGACCTATCTGCATCTGACAAATTAAGAATGAAAATGAGCGACGCTCATATTTTGTCCTTGCAGACTTGCAACAATAGGACAATTTGAAGGACAATATTTCTGTTTTCCCTAGCAATATACTCTGAGATTACTTCAGTGATTTATCTTTCTTGGTCTAAATTTTCTTGTCTGTCTTCCAAACTTGAGTGTATTTAAATGTCTTTTGGAGAGTGCATTTCCTTTGGGGTTTTTTTGCTATTTTAAGATTCCAGTACTAATGAACAAGGAATCTAAATAACCTCTTCTTCCTGAATCATAAACAAACTCATTGCTGACAAAGCACTGAGACTGAATTTTGACATTATGCTGCAGGTCACCAGTGAAATGAGTTAAGTATGAAGTTAGTGCTCTGGTAGAGTTGGAAAACAGAAAACTAGGGATTTTCCTGTGGGGAACAGAGATTATTATAATTCCAACAAATAGATATAAAGATACATCTTCTATAGATTGAAGATTTCATACTTGACTCTTAAGAAGGTCTTGCTTTAGTACTAAGACAACGCACAGACAGAAGTATTGCAGAGAAGGTCAGCTTTCACAGAGGACTTCTGCTACTTATGTTTTGGCTCATGAACTTTTACAGAAGATAAACGTAGACGAGAGTTGTTTTTGAGGATGAAGTTGTCAGGAAAGTAAAGGGTAGGTACCATTATCAAGCTGAGGACAAAGCCTCTTTCCTCTGTTCAATGAAAAACATTTTCCCTTCAGTCATTTGGAAACACTTAGCTTCTGTTAAGCTTCAGAAGTGAAGTACTGAAACAGATCCTTACCCTGGCAAGAAGGGCAGATTCCATCTTCAAATTGCAGAAAAAAAACCAAAATGGTTTGATATCATGGACAACTGTTGGATCTTAATCTTGGCACAAATACCAGGATCAAGTAAAGGGTCATCTGGAAGACTCTTGCAAACTTCTGGGATAATCAGACTCGCTATGAAATCTTAAGATAGAATAGAAACTTTGTGCTTGACTACCAGCCATTTCATACAGCTCCTTTTGTACGCAGAGTTACTGTGAGTCATGTTAAATAAATCAATCATGAGAGTCCTGCACTGCCAGTCAGATTTATCCCACAATTAAAGGCTTGGCACAAGGGTGAGAAAACTTCATACAAGAGGTATGCAACCACACAACAGCTGCAACTGTGGGGCATTTGGGTATTCAGGAGTAGAGTAATATGTTGTTGGCAACATGACTCATGTCTCCTAGGAAGCACCATTAATACTTCAGATTTACCACTCTTAAATGCAAAGCAGCTTCTGCTAATAGTTAATATATCTTAGGGAAAATAACTTTAAGGAATCATACTCTTTGTATCAAAATTTTCTTCATTTATCACCACATGAAGCATGAATGTAAAAACATTAAACTAGCATCACAGTTGCATGACTGTAGAAATTGAAAGTTCAAGGAAGATACCAAACATCATGAGACATGATAAAAATCATATGAACAGCAGTAACTATGTCTGAGTTGCCCCACTTACTAATTTATACACCAATAAATCAATAGTTAATAAAATGTTTTAATTTGTGAGGATTTCATTACCCATTATTTTAAGACTTACACCTCTTTACTGAGAGGAAAAGAAATGCAACAGCCAACTCTCACTTAAAAACTTCATAAAGGAAAAGGAGGAGCAAATAGGAAACAATTAACTTTCAGTATTCCTCCTCTCCATCGTCCTCCTCTCCTCCACCCTGACCTGTCTTTCTACACCTAGCCAAATGAATAGTTTGATGTGATACATATCCTTGCACCATCTCTGATGAAACAATACTGTTTGCACACATCCTTTCTTCATTCAAAACACAGATTTGTAAATAGAGAATTGACGTCATTTTAATTTGACTTTGCTCTTAATTAACTCGTTCTTTTCCATTAAGAAAACAGTCTTGTGTAAAGCTGGATATAATAGGAACAGGATGTGTCACCCCCATTTCCAGGTCACTCTTCAACTTGCTGTACTGAGTGATGAAATGCGAAAGCCTGATGTCTGATGAAAGGAGACAGTCTATCTGGATCAATCTCTCTCTCACGTATGATTTTCAAATTTTCCTTTTCATTTTTAAATCTGAGTTGAGGTTGTAGCTGCGAAAGTAAAGGCTGGTAGGGCTGTGTAAGACAGGCCTTGTTCCTGCATCCCCACCCTGCTCTGTCAATATAGTGTAATCTCATCCTGCACCAGCCTTGTCATTCCAGTTCTGAGTTTTTCCTCAGACAGCATGGTGATATTATTTATATGAACAAGTCCGCACTTGGCTCTCAGGTGTCAACATTTTTTATTTTAAGACTTCAGTGAGTCCTTATTAACACTAAGCACTTCAGGGTGAACTTTAAACAAACAACAGGATTTAGGGGTTTTCAAAGACAGATCAATTTTATCTAATCTTGTATGAGATGTTTCTATTGCAACTTAGCTGTTTTAAAGACTCACACATCGCATGGCAATAATGCACACTACAGCATCCCAAGAGCTGGGTGCTGCAGTTTCCTAAGTATCCAGGAATAAAATTTTGAATGTATTTACAAATACATTCATGAAATATATCCATAAAAATATTTGTGCCTAAGGCAGTAGGCTTTAAGATCTGACAAAGGGGGCACAAATCAAGAGACGAAAGAGGCAAATAGTACATTAAATAGTACATTGTTCCAGTTTCACTTGCAAAGAAAATCTAACCACATCTTGCTTTGCAATGCACATCTCGCAACCCGTAACATGTTAGACTTTCATCAGACACAGACCGAGCACTCTCTGAAGTGACTTTGAAATGTCAGGAATATTTGCATTTATTTGACAACTAGCAGCAGCCTAGTTGCTTTTATTTGTGACACAGGCCCTGGCCTGGAGAGGCAATGAGGCTTTCAGCTCCCATTGCCTCAGACAGGAGTTGAATTAAGGATTAAACCTCTAGGCTATTCTTGAAGCACCCTCCCTCCAACAAATGGCAGCTGTCTTTTAACAAGCGCTGGAGATACAGTGTCGGCACGGACAGAAAAGAAATATGAACAACACGAGAAAATTGTTTGTTTTTTCTTTGCTTTCCCAGCAACATTCTGGGAAAGCAACCAACCAACTATTGTGAAAATTCACATAAACACACGCATTACTTCTGCAAAGGCAGGATATTACATTTCACAAGGCCTAAAAAGTCATCTTGAACAGCTGTATGTTCTAGGCTTATGTATGTGGCATTTCCTGACTGCTAGCCTTCCTCTTTTCACTCTAGACCACAAGAAGTTTGGTGAAACAGCAGCTGCAAGACACACAGTTTTGAGATCACATTTACTTCCCTGTTCTACTCACCCTTCTTCCCCAACAAACGTGACATAGAGTTTATTTCTCTGCAGGTCTTTTCTCGAGTAGCCCATGATCTGGTTAAAGGCATCTTCTAGCAAGTGATCTCTCCTGATGATTAACCTGAAGAGCAAAATAATTTTGAAACAGCAATTTGTGAACATGAACCACAGTTGGAACCATCTATTTACACTGCAAGGTAACAAGGTGACATCATAGAAATACACATTTCTGCTGGGTAATTTGATCCAGATCAGGCAGCTTCTGTCTGTTAGTCTGTCTCCCTCAAGGACCTACTTTAGATTTCAAGAAAATGTCTCTCGTACAAAGAAGTGTAGTTTTATTTTTTCTACCCTGTTTCTTCCTTAAATTTAAGGCTTCGATGGGAAAGGTCCTGAAGTGGGCATTTTCATTACGTTTAAAATCCTTTTTTAAGGCTGAGCCTCTAAATCAGTCTTACTGTAAGCAAGAATCTAACATTTTATGTAAACATCAATCTCTTAACAAGGAAAAAGATAAAACCATGGGAAAGTCACTGAATGGTAACTCCAGAATCACACATCCCTACGTTATCTCCAGCGTAAGTATGACAGGACAAAAAGTCTAGAAGGAATGGCAACTGTCTGCCCAAAACCAGACTGAAGCATCACATGTGAAAGCATAATGTACCTTTTAAGAGAAAAATTATGAAAGCGAGGAAGTGTCATAAAGATCTAAAATAAGAGGTGAAAGAATCCTCCTTACTTAAACATTTTATCTTCTGCCAAAAAACTGTGTTTAATTAGTTTCCTGAAACTTAGCTTGCTTTATATTCAAATACTGCCTTATGTGTGCGTTTGATCAGTCAGTCAGACCGAAGCTGGAAGCTGCTGCCCATGGAGAGGCAGCTTACCCTGCCACACAGCCTCTTGCAAAGCCCTTTCTGGCCTTACTGCTCGTGCAGAGATCAGTCAGTGATTGCGCTGTGCTATCCTGCAGAGGACACGGAAGTGGAGAGGCCAGGAACCGGCAAGGCACCTGGGCAACAAGAGGACCCAGGCAGTATGCAAGTTGTGCTGGGGCCCTGGTTTGAAAAAAAAGCAGGTCAGTGTGTGCCTGGGAAGGGAACCCAGAGAAAACTTCTGTTCAAAAATCAGGCTGTTGTTCTGTTTCAAACTCCATGGTGTGATGGCAAATAGGTCAGGAAAAAAAGGTGCAAGAAATGTAATGGATCTTACATGTAGCACGTGCCACCCTCTTCTACCAGCTATTTGCCCAAGCATTCATGACAAAACTTGCGTAGATTAATCTTAAGTGTTTATGATTTCATTACATTATAGGCAGACAATGTCCAACCCCTGCCTCTTAAGACTGTCTAAACAATACCATTTTAATCCCATTTCAGTTGTGGAAAACTTTTAACATGCTCGCAGAAATGAAGTCTTAGCTCTGCACAAATTCCTGCAAAACGTGAGAAGTGACTGGCTATGGGAAATTAAAAAAAACCAAACAACCAAAAACAACAAACAAAAAGCCTACCCCCCTATTCTAACATAAGAAATGGTTAAAAAAAAGCTCTGGTGCCTCATGGCTACTATGAGAGTATCAAACTATGAGAGTTTGATAGCTGGCACAAGAATTGGTAATTTACAAAATTATGAAAGTAATCATGATGATCCTTAACATAACAGTATGTAATCACACGATTACCAAATAAATGAAGGAGGGAAGACCTCACTCCAAGCACTCTAGCATTCAGAGTGCTGAAGGAAAAATATTAGCAGTTTTTTAAGGTGATCCTTGGAATTTAATAACATTTAATTATATGAGTCCTCTTTACTGAAGAGGACTGTGATATCAATACAGGCAATGATGTACGAAAGATAAGCATATCTAATTTTTTCAGTGGAAGACGACATGAGAAAATATAACTGTTTATATCATAGCAATTGCTATAATGGAAGAATTCAGATGCCTCCTGTTCTGCATGCCTCTTCCCAAAGAGCTTTTTGTCATTGCTATGAATCACATGCTGGCACTAAGTCTTTTACGACAGGCTTTGTATTTCCAGAAGTGCAAGGGTAACCATAAACATCTGCATTCCTTCTAATGGGAAGAAGCTTGTAGACGTGCAAGGCAAGACCATCTGCCTGAGAAACAAATCCAGTTTCATGAAATTCTTCAACATACTTCAATTTCCCTGGGCCTTGTCCATATCCTTTTGTCTCCAGCTTCCTGTAAAAGTTCCTCAGCTTGGCTTCAAAGTCTCTTTTGTAAGGAGCTGGAGCTCGGGCATTGGCACGCTGAGTACCTGCAGGAAGCAATAAGCAAAGAATGAGCTGTAGTGACATGAACTGATTAATGTCTCATCCTCTACTGAAAAGACTCCTTAATAGCAAAAGGCATGGTATGTGTTTGGTTTAGTCACCTTTATAAAGAGTAAGAGCTGCATATCTTCAAATCTGCTCTGCATCCAAGACTTTTTGGTTGCTCATTTCCAATAGTATCATCTTTCTAAAGTAAGTCTTAGAACAAATCCAGGTCAATGCAAAAGATGGATTAAAAAAATAGCACAATCAACTGGAAAGACTTAACTTTTGTTTGTCAAGTACACTTTATGTCTAACCTCTAAAATAGCTCATGCAATAAATGTTCTCCTCTGTTCTGGTTTTAATATTATCAGGAAAAACAAGAATTCAGAAATGAAGCATAAACAGACTGTACTCTGCTGTGCCCCTGTTGAATACATCAAACTGAAGAAGGAAGACTTTTGGAAATTCCCTAGTAGAAGTTTTTCCTTGGGGAAGTATAAGGAAGAAAAATATTGGAAGAATGGAAAGACTACCAAATTTAAGTTTGTGGAACTTTTCACATGTGACTACAGGAACATACACGGTAGTCATCTAAGTGAATTTATTTTTGAAAAATTGTTTTTGAGGGTCAATTTCTTAAAAGCAGGAGAGGCGAGACCTGTGTGCCAAAAAAAAGGCATACCCCCACATCTGCATGTACCAGTCTAGTATATACAAATTAGCTGTTTAGTTTGATCTATTCTGAATATTACAACCATTAGAACTTCCATTGCCTCCCTGGATAAATTACTTCAGTTGATTTGATTGCAAGAAAGTGTGTCAAAGAGACAGTTAACCCCAGCCCTTTTACTTTCATCTTCTCACCCCTACTTTTTATAACGTTAAATTCCTCCCCTACGTGGGTGTATAGACATCCCCCCAAAAAAACCCAGAGTGTTTAAAATGTCTCATTCCCTACAGTATACATAGGTTGCCAACTACTTATCTGCAACTGGTGGTCATCTAAAAGGCCCATAATGCACTGGAAGTACAAATGAACAGTTTAGAAGCATGTATATGTAGATGTCTTCTAAGTGACAATCAGTTCCTTACGTGAGTTTTCTTTTGGCTGCCTGGATGAAACTAAGCCAATACAGAAACATTTTTTGCTACTATGGGTGAAGGCATGAGAAGGTAATGTTTCAGGCGATGAAAGAGAGAACGTGTATCCGTTCAGCCTGTGGGCAGAGACCAGGGGAAAAGGGAGCAGCTTGCTTAGCCACAAAGCATACGCGTCTGACGGAAAAGGCGACGAGCACGTCCTGCGGAAGTGGCTGCTAGAAAAAGCTGCAGAGTCGATCTCTCTGCAGAGATCAGAGAGACAACGAGCGAGATCAGTATTAACCCTGAATGCCATTTACAGGTCATTAAAAGACCTGTCTGACCAGAAAGACACTTGCCACTTGTTCTAGGCTTAGAGTGATGTGTGGGAGGAATAGAGAGTGTCAGAGCTCCAACGGGAACATGCAGGACCCCTCTGGAAAAACAAATCATGGTCATTGATTAATCTATAGTGGTTATCCTCTTTTACTGAGAGCACCAAGGGCTTCTAATGATACACTCAGCTGAATTCTCTAGGAAACTTACAGAAACTTGAAACTGTAAACAGCCTTTTAATTATTGGCCTTTTCTCCCTACTTTGTTTATTTCGCTGTGGGTCAAAGTAGGTACAAAAACATAGTCACTAAAAAAACGCAACAAAAGCATACTTTAATCTTAACCCCTGAAGGAAGTTTTTGCTAAGAGATACCGCAGAGTATAAATCTGGTAACACATTACTTCGGGGTTCAGAAATCAGCAGTATATTATTCTGTCAGCCCATGACAAGTCCTCATTGCAAGTCAGATGCATATGCCAAGAAATTCCTGGGCAATTATAGTGATTACTTCCGCTTTGAGAACAAAAGATGTTAATGGAAGAGCTAAAAAACGCCAGTGATGTGATAATCATATTTGATTTTCAGAGAGGTTATATTCTAAAACAGATATAAAGAGTAGCTTCGTGACTATTCATCTTTCCCAAAAGAGAAAGTGCAACTGATTGTGACTGATCTGAACAATGGATCCTTAACACGCAACCTCGTGCAGTGCAGCACAGCCAGTTTAGCTGATGAAAAAACACAGAGCCTCCATAGAAATGATGGGCTATTTACAATTTCTCATCAAAAAAGTCATTTGTACACCAACACAAACGTGCATACTCGCAGACTGACAGGGACATTCAATGGTCTCTCTATCTTTTTCTATGACACAGAATAGAGATTACAATTTTAAAGAGAATGGGACTAAAACCATCACTGTTCATCCTTTACTGTGTGCTACTTCTTTGAGGAATAGATGAGAATATCACGTGTTAGAGACTGAATGCATTTTGAAATTACTTTGTTGGAGTGAAGTCCTGCCCAGCATGCTTTGGTGCATGTAGTAATAATGAAGAAATTGTAACTCTGAAAGTCAAAACTGTTTTTCCTCATAAAAGACTGCCAGGTTTGCAGTTGGAAATAAGATGCATACATGCAGATTTCATTCTTCCTTTCTTTTCAACAAGGGGCAACAGTTATATCTAAACCATGTATGTCTCCAAAATAGCAATACATGTGAATGTTACATTTTGCTGCTTTGCAGAATGCCATAAGGACATCTTTGGACAGTTTCTTTGAATAGGTCCTACAGAGGTCCTATGTCCAGTAGAAGGAAAAGCTACCGCTCTAGGACATGTTTATGAATGGTTTTAATCTGGTTTCTTGAAAAGGCAAAGCTTTTTGTGATTATGTACTGGGAAATGCCCATAAAAATCCCAGTACTTTTTCTGATAAAATTTTCTTATTGTGTGGAACTACCTAGAGTTGCTTACATCCCAAAGGTTCTCTATTTATCTGTATTTTTGTTCTCAAGTTTGTTAAAATCCCCTTAAGTCATTTCTGATTTACTGCAGTAATTTCATTTTACTTACCTATTAACTTCTTGAGAAAACTAATAGTGACATCTATAAACTTCAAATTGCTGTACTTAGCCTTCAGAGGTCAAATGGAACTTGTCATATTTGAAATAATTTAGTTCTGATCTACAACTTAGTTAATATGTAAAATAGCAATTTCATTCCATTCTGATGTGTATTTCCAGACAGCTGCAATATGCTATCTTTTGAACTCATGTTAAGGGACAACAATCTGGCTTTACATAAAATTGTCACTCATTGCCCCACAGCCCCATTAACACTGGCATTTTAATGTACAGTTATTAGATCTCATATTTTTCATTTTCTAGGCATCAGGATCCCAGCACGAACAGTCACTTAGTTGTTTCACATCAGTGAAAAACAAGTTTGCACGTTTTACAAGTCAGAACAAAATCACAACCTCTGAAGTTGTAATACACCAATCTTTTCTACCAGCAAAACATCTTGTAAGCCCAAGGCAAAGGTGCAAGTTTGACAGTCAAATGCAATCACACTTGTTGACTTTGCTCAAAAATAGGACTAAATCTTTGTTGTTGCTTGAGCAAGAGAACTTGGATCTTCAGAAAGGTGGAAAGTCATTACATGCAGCCTGATGTAAACTAAATTATGGGACTGGCTCTACTGCAGTATCTTACAGATACCATTATAATGAAAGTACTGCAGCGGCAAGCTCACTGACCACTCAGAAGATGCTTCAGCTCATGTAACTTTACCTATCTGAAAGCTGGGAACTGCAAAGTGGAATAGGTTATAGTTTCCAAATAGTAGGTTCTTGGCTTTAGGCTGCCATGAATTTCAATTTGGAAAACCAACAAAACTACAGTTGAACAATTTTTCTATTGTTTTTGTTCTCCGACTTCTAGGAAGGCAGCAGGAGCATGCTACTGACTTTACTGATCTGGAACTGGTCCTTATCAAGTATGAGAAATGGTTTCGTACAGCCCCTGCAGAGGCTGTGCCTGAGCAGCTTACCTGGAGAATTCTGAGGCGAAGACACCGGCGAGCCTCTTGGGGATTGGCAATAACTAGGATGAAGTAAGGCATGTGGCGGCACATATGACATTATCTCCTCCTCAAACAAGCTGATAAAAAGGAGCAAATAAGAAATAACATGTTTATTTGAATGAATGCCATTTTCACTTTCTAGGAATAAATCTCTAGTTACCATCTCTAGTTACTAGCCTGCTTTCCTTCCACTATGCACACTTTAGAGTGCTACAAAATATTTTATTGCCATTCCCTCAATCAGACCTTGAAAGTTACTAGAAAACAGTAATCACTACGTTTGTGGGACATCCCTATACATAATGTGGTATTTGTTTGCAAGGTTAAAATATAGTTAATCAGCCTTTAAAATTTGCTTTTTAAAACAAACAAAGAAACAAACAAAAAAACCAAACTTGTGTTCCCAGTACAAAGGGGTCAACAACCTTAGTCACACTTTCCTGGAAAAAGATCTGCAATACTGCACAAAGACCAGGAATACAGACAAACATTCTAGGCCCTCGGGATTAAAAATCACATCTGAACTTGTTGAGTGTATTGAATAGTAAGCTTGTTGGCAGAACAAGTTACTTCCTTATTTTATCTTTAATACTAACACTGTTGCTGAAACACTTCTAGTCTGTTCAGGTTGAGTTATTTCATGCCTCATCTGTTCTTGCTACATAACTCTTAAGAGAAAAACAATAAACATTTGGCAGCCTAATGACTGCATCTGTGTACAGAGAGTCTGTATATATATTAAAATTTCAGTCTTTTCCCAAAATTGACATAAGCAAATCCAAAAAGAGATGCAATATCTAGTATCAGAATGGATCTGATATCAAAGCCTATGTTGGATGTTAAACACAACACAGATAAGAATAAACTGTTGAGATCCTATGTAAAATTTATTTTCAAAAATTGAGCTACAGAAAGAATCACAAGCCAATCTTTTACTGTAGAGCTCAACCAATGAAAGCAATATTCAAATAAAAGATGTTTCTTACTAAGTTTTTTCACCAAACAAATACTTAGAAAATTTTTTTGCATGAGGTCTTTTTCTGGGACAGGTATTTTCTGGCAGTTCTTTTTACATTCATGACCAAGCGTTGTTTTCCTCCCAAGTTACATTTTGATGCTGAAAATGTGACAAAATATAAACCACTGCATCAACCTTGGATTAAATTAAGAGTTAAGATGATGATTTGTGTTGTATTCCAAACAACATGTTTGGAAGAAGAAACTGAAAAATATTTTCTGCTTAACACCTGAAGCATAATATAATGCCATTCTTAAGAGTATTTTTAAAAATGTGATGCGCTGTACCTCCTTCAGTCCCTAAACACATAGGGGTTGGTTTGTTGGTTTTCAGTTAGCTGCAACTTCATATTTACTGTAGCATATGAAAAAGTGTGCAGTGTTACCAAGCAGTAAAAATATCAGAAATAGTGGTTCCACCCAGTTATTCCTAGATCTCAAGAGTGCTTTACAGAACAACTGTATCATTCCCTCCCAGCTGAAGAAACAGAGGCATGGAAATGGGCAGTCTTCCCCAAGGTCATCCAACCAGCCAAGCTAGATACAGAACCCAGGTGTCCTGAGCCCCAGGAAGATTGAGTCATCATGATTAGAGTGCAGTGTTTTCAGGGTTTCACAGACAAGGGTCATGATGACACCCTGCTAGAAGATACTGTTAAAAGTAAAAATCCACCAAGACTAAATTATGGTAAAAAAAGAAATTTCATCATCTCAGTACACCACTGTTTTAACTTAGCCCACCTTCGATTTTACACCAGTATTTACTCACAATACCTCAGTCTAGTCTTGAGGTATAACATCCAACGTTTTAAGAAACTAATGGATGCATAGATAATATTTTATCAATAATATGTTCTCAGGGCAACGTTACTATTAGATTATTAATAAAATGGGAAGAAAATCCTCAAGCAATGCTTTTCAGTTAGATTTTTTTTTTTGGCGGGGAGGAAGTAGATTAAGAGAAATCTGAAGAATATGATAAAGTTATTCTATGGAGATACTGGCTACTACTTTTCTCTTAAAAATTAGTTATACTGATTATTGCTTTTCTACAAATGAAAGATTGCAATCAAAATTTTGAATTTGCTTTACTTCCACTGTAAGAATTATTTGCAGTCTTTGCTGTTAACAGAACACTAGAGGAAATCAAACCCAGTCAAAGAGCAATGATAAAACCATTCATGCAATCTTTATTTAAAAACAAATAGCTGAAGCCGGATTTTTTTGTGTAAACCTGTGTCATTTTCATGTGTTATATATCAAAACAAAAATCTTAAAAGGTTTTTTAAGAAACAATATTCTTATTTTAAAAAAGCTTCAGCATGGCTTTAAAATGAGATTTTTCTTACAGCTGTAATTAATTCAGAGATTTAGGGACCAGAAAGGATTATCATTATGCAACCTGACCTCAAAATACTACTACTAATGCCAATCCTATTTCACTAGATTCAATTTTAAATGTACTCGTTAATTTCTTGATGTGCTTTTACAATGGATGAGAATACAACATGAAGATACAAGGGTTTAATTCTAGCGAAAAATCTGCCTGATTTTTTGAGTTAATTGCTTAAATGAAAAATATTAAAGAAGCAGCTTCCCATTTCTTGAACTCTGTAACAGTATTTCCTTTATTAACGAGGACAATGCTTGACAGCATAGTGAAGAGGCAGCAAGACATTAAGGAATAAAAACACATCTCAAGTATGAACGTTCACAAATACGGACTTCCCAAACCACAGAACTAAACAGATGCATTCTTAAAGCAGTAGAAGGCACATTCTTGCAGAGAGATCTAAACTGTACCACCTATCTAAACGTCAGAGCTGGATGCAACACGACAACAAAAGGTGGTCTGGGCAAACCCATATAAATCACAAGCCCAGTGCTCTTGCACTCGCCCTTCTTCAGACAGAATATCACATTCCATCACTCCTATGAGAAAATGTGACTTCCAACTACCATCTAGAAACCAAACATGATGAAAATAAAAAAATCTGACCCTTGAGTTGTAGCTCTCCCAGCTGCAAGTCCAAGTACTGAAGGGGAAATGATTAGGTCACTAAATCAGCACACACTACACTCACGGAAAGGCTCCTCAGCAGCTGCCACAGCATATTCCATATGCGCATCGAAAGCAGCAGTGCCTACCTGAGTAACATGACAAGGTCTGCATCACTGGATAAACGCACCAACCCAGGTGTTCCCTCTGTCCGGATGAACTGGATCTTCTCCCTGCGTAAGCAAAAAAAGACTTCCAAAATATCTTTTGCAAGTAAGGCACTAATGTACACCACAGCAACAAGAAAAAGTACAGGGTATATCATAAAAACCTCCAGGTTATGCTTCTGTGTTTCAGAAACCATTTTCTTCCCTGCCACACCACGTCCATGTGAGCAGCAAACTATTACAACCAAAAAGCTAATTTGTTCTGAGGAGTGATTCTCCTGTTGCCCTCATCTCTTCAATGCTCAGGCTGCTTCAGGTAGTACAGCCATTCAATCAGTAAAAATAATATCAATCCTTCAAGTTCGCACTAGCTGTGTCCCTGAATTCAAAGTAGGAGGCTGAGCCCTGCAGGAGGACACTACTATTCTGAAAGTGAACTGTTTAAAGAGGCACTGTCTTTTTGAACCTTTGTACAAATGCATGCCATACATTACAATGCACACTTGTGATTTTAAAAGTGGGGTTTTTGTAGCACACTGCATTTAAGAGATATCCCAGAAAAACCCTTGTGCTATTTCTCCCCCTCTGTCTCACCCAAGCACACACCCTTCCTCCCAGACCCGGTTTGGTCACTATTGTGGAATCTATGCATCCTAAACTCTAAGCATAGTAACACAGAGATTTTTAGGATCTATATTGAATATAATTCCTTGGTTGATTCCTGTTCTTTTTCTCTGTAGAGTTTTTTCCTGCATTCTGAAATGAAAGTACATCCCTTTTATTTTCTCTCTGTCAGTACAAGGTATATGATGGTACAGTAGAGATAAATTCTAATTTGGCTTTACTCTTCAGGAGGAAAAGAAAACAAAAACCAAACCCGTGTAGTAAAACCTGTCCCAATTCCAAAGGAGAAAAACCCCAAACAAACAGAAAAGTAAAGAACTCCACATAAGAACAGCAGCATTGGCTCAGCTCAGAGGTCCATCTACCCCACTGTCCTATTACCAACAGCGACAAGAAGGTCAAAAACAATCCGTGCAATTGACAGTGTAACAAGGCTGCTGGCAGCTGCACACGGTTTAAGCCGCAATAGGAATTTCTGGAACACATCATTTCATGCACAGCACTTTCAACAAAAGGATCAAACCAAATTTCTTGCTATCTGTCTCTAAAATCACGGTGCATAAAGACCTTCTCAAGCAGTGGACCTAACATACGTTCCCTGGTAACTTGCACTACATTTACAGCATATTCAAGGGTGAAAAAGGGGCACAGCCAGGCTGTGCCACGAGCCCCCCAGTCCCTGCTTGCCAGGGGGGAAGTTGT
Organism: Aptenodytes patagonicus; assembly: GCF_965638725.1. Lineage (NCBI taxonomy): Eukaryota > Metazoa > Chordata > Aves > Sphenisciformes > Spheniscidae > Aptenodytes > Aptenodytes patagonicus. Next base: position 43,105,938 of record NC_134954.1, read on the forward strand.
GGCTGTAGCAGGAGTGTGTAATTCAGTGTTTCTCTATGAAGAGAGATACTGAAAGTCAAGCACCTGCTTCGTCAACACTGTGGTTGCAGCCAGTCAAGACTCGAGTTCAGCCTGGAAGCCCCATAGTTCCACTAGCACAGCACCGAGACAAAGCCAACATGCACTGCCCACCTGCATGGCCCTAGAGTGCCCAGGGCAGGGACGTCTGGACACTTCCAGAGCCTAGTCCAATTTACATCAGTGCCGAAATGGCAAGATTTGAGGAAATAAATGGTGGATTACAAAATACATCTTAGCATTTAGTTGGCAGCAACACCAGGAGCCAGAAGGATGTTTTCTGGGTTAACTACCATACGCAGCCCTCCAAATGAATGCAATCCATGACTTCTTGGGGTTGCCAATGACAGTTGTGATTTCAATGATAGTTTTTAAAATATATGCCTTTTACCTTCTGTTAAGATGTAAATTACGTTTAATGTATAATAGGTGCCTTTGCCTGAAGCCTTTTACATTATTTAACAGCCTCTCAGTTTTATCTGTGGTGGCTTGCAATGAGATTTGATCCTGGCTACATGCTTAATAATAGTACGATAAATACAATGTCCTCACTCCACCATAAAACCTCTGAACAACAATTTTCTACCTGTATACAATTTCACTGTATATTTTAATAGACCCTCAACTTCTTATCACATCTCTTCGTTCTTTTTAGGAATGAGAAATTATTTTAGACAGAAAATGTGAGAGATCTTTTCAAATTATCTGTCCTCTTCCACTGGCCAAACACTGATTTTCCTCCTCACCAATGTAATAATTATAATAGTAATCATCATCATCATTCTACTTCAATTGCACTGAGGTCCTCAAAGAAACAGATTACAGACAGCTGTACTGATCACTAAAAAAAGTGACACAAAGAATTCATAGTGTGGGATTTCACTTAGATCTTAATTCATCAAGTGTTACAACAATGTCATTGGAGTTGCGTAGTCTCACTATGTGTCAAATAGACATGGATTCCAATAACTTGCTAAATCAGGGTCTTAAAAGACTAACTAGGAAAAATGAAACTGGGATCTTTATAAAAATGTAAGAAATGTTAAAGCATCAGCTCTAGAAGAATATAGGAGAGGTATAATGGAAGATACTTTACCTTAATCAAATATACTAACTTCAAAGACTAAGACTAGAATGAAACCATTTGGCTTAACAGAACAGCTTCTCTGACCCATCCTACTTAATGTAAAATAAAACTATATTCATTAAAATTCTCAATCATTCTGCTAAAGCAGCTAAGGTAGACATAGATCTTCAGTCTATTTACAAAGTAAGCATACAGAAGGATATACAGTCTCAAGTAAATGAGGAGTTACAGAAACCAGTATCTTTTGTCCTTTGATCTTCCATTTTTAATCTGAAAACCATTTTTTCTTGAGAAGGGCTCAGCTTGTGGAAAATTATGTTTCTGTAATCAGGAAGCAAGGTTCAGCAAGAAGCAGAATCTGATAATACCAAGAAGTCTTTTGAACAGTCTGAACTCTAAATTATCAAAAAAACCACAAAACATGAAGAAAATGACACTCTGATTGCTATCAGAGTAAAGGAAGCCAAGCACCCTGGGGAAAGGAAAAAGGAATAATAGAACTACTAATAATTAGAAATTGTTTGTATACTCTTTCCCAACAGATTAGTTTGCTCCCATTTCAAACCAAGCCCGGTGCAACAAACTTGCCTATAGTGATACAGGTGCAACATAGGAACTATTTTGACAGGCTGAGAAGTGTACATTTTTTTTTTCCGTCCTTTTCTCTGTATTTTCTAGAGAATGTGTATTCTGCTACTAGGTCATTTCAGGTTTGTCAGCCAGGACTTATTTAGAGGGTAAAACAAATCTTTAACATAGAACTCATCACAAAACTTGTTAGAACACGATGCTTTGGGAAACTGCAAAACAGGGCAGCTTGTTGGATTTTGAGAACTTGCAGGACATGGAGGAAAAGGGATCAATAATAACGCTATGAGAACGGGAAAAAAAAAAAGAAAAGAAAATCAGTGCTGGCTGCGGCGCCAGCCAGTGTAGATAGGCATCTGGAACACAGAGTGCTGCACTGGCAGCTCTCTGCACAGGACAGACCGCAACCATCAAACCAGCGTTTTTTAAATTTAGTGTCCAAGGAAGAATAGATAGTCATGTGAACCTTAGTCACTAATATCCAAGTTGTTAGTTATTCCCTCTTTTACACTCAAGTACATGAACTAAAGTGTCTTTGTGCGGGATACACTTTAAGAGGGATCTTGCCACTTTCTGAATTTCACTTTTTATCATTCCTATTCTAACCATACGAGGCAGTTATAACAACCATATAACAATCAAAGATCATCTTTCATCAGATCTTGTTGGACTACGCAAAAACCTGTAGATACCCGTTTTTTAAATTTTGGAGAAACACTAAAAATTCTGATTGATATAAGATTACCTCCAAGGTCACTAGGTCAGGACAGCCTTTCTGTAAATGCACATTGAGAAGGTAAGGACAAAACCAAATGCCATTCTGCCTCACAGTCCCAGCTGTACACATACTCAAATGAATGGGCATATTTGCCCTGCCATCCAGCTGTCTTGGCACATTTTGAAGACATCAGCAAATCTCTTACGCCAGTTGTTCCAAACATTTTATTGTAGGTACCTTTATTTGGTAATAACACATTACCTCTGTTCTCGTAAACCTTATTTCAGGGAGTTACATAGAAATACAATGAAGAACTATTCCCACACACAGAATGTGTTTGAATAGGCCAGGACTACAATCTGCTATGTTCCACTGCTAATTTTAATGAAAGAAACTAATTCTAAGTAACATTTTGTATTGAAATGGGACTAGCAGACTTCACTAAGTTTATTACCTGAGTGAATGATTTCTGGTAAGATCTGGTTGACGCTCTTGTAGAATTTCAAAGATATTGGGCTGCCGCAAAAACGCAACAATCTTGTCATTGTAAGCTGAAAACATCAACAAAAATACCATGCTGAAACAAGGAGATACTGAAAGACAGGACTGCATTCCTTGTGAGTTTTGAACAATAATGACAGCAGACTTCATCTTCACAGTTTTAAGTTTAGCAGTATTGTGTTAATACTTTTTCATGTAAGGCTACCCATTCTACTATCATTTAGGGAACACGCTTCTCGATTATGAACCAAATCTGATTGTGACACGTCCTTCCTACTGTTAACAGCTGTAATTTTGTTAGCAATTTCTATTATATTTTATCACCCACACTCTTAGCTAAGGTTGAACTAGAATATTCATTGCTAGAATAAAATTGCAGGGACCTTGGTTTTCACTGCACTGAAATCCATTCTCTAATATTAAACAGTCATTGGAAAACACCCATATCAAATCCTCACTGACTGCTGAGCCTGCAGTGTATGCACACCATGTCCATGGCAAGGGGAAGGATTTAAATTAGCAGACACTTTCAAGTAAACATGCCACAATACAAAGAACCAGTTATAGTCAATGGGATTAATTTATCTTGATTTAGCACAATGTGACAGCTGTTAGATTCAATAAGCTAAATTCTGTTCTTGGTAGCACAGAAGTCGGTAACTTTGTGTGTATGTAACTGAGAACAGAAGTTAAGCTAATGACTAATTCCAACCTGATTAACACTTTCTGGAATCTTGCCAGAATAGATGCTCAGAAGTTGTACAAAAATCACTGGGAATACATGGAGTCCAGTTAGGACACAACTTGTCTCACTGGCTTCAACTCTTCCTATCACCGCGTAGAGTAAGTGAGCTAGGAAGGTAGAAGTTTTACACTGGTTATTTGGTTCTGCATAGACACTTTCCAGTATTATTCCTGCAGGTTGCAACTGAACAATTGGGAAATGCTGATGGACAGAAGTAATCATAACAAATGATAACTTCCACCCACCCCACCCAAATGAAAAACCCAGCAGTGCATACTGACACAACACACACAGTCATGGAGAACTCTGAAAAGAGGCTGTGTGCTGACATACCCACTGGAACCACGTCCTGGTACTGAGCTCTGCTGACTGTATTAAATGTGCTGGACGGTCTTGGCAAAACCGGCGGTCCCGAATGACGGGAGTCCTCTCCAACCTGAAAATGTGCAAGTAGCCACAATGAGTGTCTCTATGCTAGCATATGTACTCAGGTACTTAAAAGTGAGAACTCATTTGGCTTAAAATTAAGCATGTACGTAAATGCTTTGCTTGATCACTGTCCTCAGTATCCACTGCAGCAGGAATCAGCTGTGTTGTATGACAGTTATTAGTAAAACATTATTTAGTATACTGTGCCTATTAATATGAAGAATCAAAACTGACTGAAAGTTTATTGCTATTTTTAAATAATAGTCCCATTCTGAAAAGGGACTAAAAAATTCAAACTGGGATTCCTTCAGAGGGTATTTTGTACTTCATGGACGTCTTTATCCATATCGAATTCTGCTCCTTCATTAGCACCTCTTTTACCTCTGTGCATGACTGGAATTTCCCTAAATTTGAACTGGAAACAAGTTTGTGGCTGAAGCAGGAGGATAAAGAAGCGAGTTCACATTCAGGCAAGGCAAACAAGTCCAAAACTGGTAAAAATATGTTTTCTACAATCATTCAGTAAAACTGTTCTGATTTTTTTGTGTTCACTTTCTGGGAGTAAAAAATGTTGCATATGAACATTTTTTAGGGTAGAACCACAATATAAAATTCTTCCTGGTAGCATTTGTGATGTCAGGGCAACTTCTGAAATTTTCTGTGTGCTGAGGCTTCAGTCATTTCTACAGTGTCAGTATTTTGTATTTTATCTATATAAAACATTTCATCCAACCTCTTTTTCATCCTGCTGGACCTTTATGTTTACTTCTCAGTTCCTGTGCATACATGTAATGGTTAGCATTTGAACTACACTTCCAAGCTTCAAAGATCTCTAAAACATCTAACTGCAAAAGATCAAATAATTATAAAGGGTGTTTTTAAATCCAGTCTCTGAAATCACAAAGAAGCAAAAGTCCTGAGATATCTCCCAAGAACTGTGTGCTCTCTCAGAAAAATGAAAAATTATTTCCTGTAGGCTGGTAAAAGAATGCCATTATTATTAGCTCCAGCTTCACGCTGCAGTTCAGCTTTAGCTGAAGAAGCATTCCTTACACTAGTTAATGTTTGCTTTAGAGCATCTCCTTGTAAAAACTGGGTCAAGTGGCTTCAAAACATCAAAGTTCGTGGCAAGGAAAATCCAAAGAAAGTATTTTGAGAATTTCTTTCATTAAGTATTCATCTTTTGCAATAACATATAGTTCCTTGATGCAATGGTTTAAAAGTAGGAAAAACAGCAGCAAATATGCAATACTGAAGTCATAACCACAAAAGAAAAAGTGGTGCTCAGATTCATACATATGCATGTAAATGAACATCATTACATCATTAATCCCAGAATGGGAATACTATATTGAATTGCTATGTCGGAGATTCCTACCTGCAATTACACTTCTCTTCAATTCAAGTTACAATTGTAACAATATCAAGGAAATACTTCTAAAGTACATGTAGAAACATGGTTTAAGGAGTTTCATGTATCTAGAGGGAGTGGGAAATTTTGACAGGTAATCAGCACTGTGTATATGCAATATATATGACGACTTCCTGTAGGATAAACTACACTTATGTTGCAGTATTGACAACTTCAGCAGCACGGTTGACATGAATCTCTCTGTTTTAAGTGCAGAGCTTCTGCACACTGCTTAAAGAAAGATAATTTCAGTGCGTATTTGGTAAAGTTAAGAAAAAAAAATATTTCTGCTCTGTTATAAATCAATCACAACAGAAATACTTGCTTTACCCTACCGAAGATCTAAATAGCTATAGGAAGACACTTCTAGCTTCCTTGCCTGCTGTAAGACATCATTGCCTACATCACATCACCAAATTGACGGAAAATGCTATTTAAAACCATTTGTAAAATATACCTTACATTGGGGGTGGGGGGTGGAAAGTATCGTGGGTGACTAAACCATGTTCACACAGGATATGACAAGCTATGCAGCCAGTGGTATATGGTATGGCACTCACTTGCTGCCGCTCAGCGGAAGCCCTGTTAGAGAAGTGGCAGAGAAGATTCATGCCTGCTCTGAAAAAGACCTCCGGCAGAACTTCATCTGCCACAAGACTGAGCTATAAAAAGGATAAATCAGAGCATTTCTCTTGCCATTCTAAATTGTATTATCTTTAATTCCTGGCATGGAATAGCCCTCCTCTGAAAAGACAACTTATAGCCAACAGTACGGTGGTTAAATAAAGTACAACTGAAGTCTAAGTCTTTGTACATACACTTGCTCACAAGTAAAAAGAAGTTACAACAATATGGAGACTGCCGGTGAAAATGGTCCACGGTGACATATCAACAAAATAGTTTTCCATGCATTTCTGTTTAGAAAGTAGAGATGAAATATATATGCAAATGCATATAACAGTCTGATAAGCCTATATATGGTAAGATTTTTTTATTCTTATTCGGGAAGTTGCACATCTAGATGTATATACACACATGCACTTTTCCCCCCCCTTATTTGCAGAGTTATATCAGCATACTTGGAAGACACCATGGAAGACAACAATACGTATTTTGACAGTGAAAGACAGGATACAGATACTGGTAATCTGTAATCAGATGCTCTCCTGAGGTTAAATGGGGTTACTGCAAATTAAAAGCAAGAGAAACTCACATCTGGTATTTTTCCTCTGAATTCGTACATTTCAAAAGCAACAATGGCTAGCAAATAAAATAATAAATATTTACGGAGGAGTACCATACGCTTACAGAAGAATCATGCTCCCCACAACATGGAATTATGAACAGAGCAATGTGAAAGAGGATGATCCTAAAAACCTGGTGGTTCCTGAAGAGAAGGGGCAGATCCAACTTACCTCACCAGCACTGTGGCTGCGTTGTCTAGTCAAGTGCTGCCGGTGGACTAATGCACTAGTGGGCCTGCTACTCTGCAAGGGAAGCCGCGGGTCAATGAACGTGGTAGTGCGGGAATTGTGGTCAACAAAGAAAGCCTAGAGAAGGAGAACGAATTTTTTAATACGTCCAAGGTTAATGTCTATTCAGGATCTAGGTTTCATTCGCTGATGTGAGGCTTTGGAAAATCTTCCTCACATTACTGTGGCTTACATTTCCCTTCGGCAGAAGAGGGATAACAGGTTTCTATCTCACTGAAGGGATGAATTCTTCAATGCCTTACTTTCATGTCTATAAAGCCCTTTGAAATTCTCATCTGACAAGCATGAGAAGTAGGAAGCTTTATTACGATTGTCAAGAGGAGAAGACTTAAATGTTTAATAAAAGTAATCCTGGTGTATTCTCCCTTTCATTTCCTTATAAGCATCTTAATGACAAAAAGATGTCATTAAGTGGCAAACCATTCCCTTTTGTGAACTATTTACCATATAATTATGAACACAATTGGGTGTATGTATGTCAAGTGTATGATTGCATCCTGTGATGAACTATGATTACAGGCCAACAGGCATTTCTGCCATCCTCCTGATAAAACTATTCTAAGTTCGCTAAACCTTTAAAAAAATTAAAAAAAAAAAAAAAAAAAGAAAGAAAAGAAAGGTCAATCAGGGACACAAAGATGATGGCAACAAAAACATTTAAACCAGGCAACCAGTGAGAACTACCACATATTGGCCAGTCAGCCATTTGCTGAAAGCAAGGTCACAGGAGCATGTATCCTGGAAAATGAAAACCTCCTACAATTCTGTCCAATTTGAACCAAAAAAGTTTCTAAGCCCTGAAATTTAAACTTCTTACAGTGTTAGTGTTGCACTTGGAAACCAGCACTGTTCTATTTCAACACACTGGTTTTTTTCAGTCACAATGCTGGAAACACATGGAAGTGGCAAAAAATTATCCTGGTTTTGAGCAGGAGAGTTACAAGAAAGTGACATCTGGTTTGAGGAATCGAAGAATCTGGACCAGCAGAGAGGTGGTCGGGGACTGCGGGAGCCATTTCTGTGTTTGGATACCAGTGAGGTACTTCGACCACAGTTTCATAAACAATTCAGTCCTGCGGTGTCAGCAAAAGAAACATTCTCATCTTCCCCCATCCTGACCACTTGTTTCATCCCTTGCACACCCTTCCTGCCTTGTGCTGGCACACGTGTTTGTGTAGCCACACAGTGAAGCCAGCTGGGGAGCTGGTCCAGGCTAAAATTACTCTCTTTTTGTCCCTCTCCCTGCTGGTTCCTGTAACCTCAGTCAGCCCACCAGGGATGAGGGGAGAGCAGAACTGGCTCTTTTGGCAGCGATGCCAGCTTATAGTATTCATGACATCATTGTTTCAGACTGCTTGGTACAGCCAGACCAGAGAAAATGCAATTCTTCAGACTGCTATGAAGGTAGGTAGACAAACCAGTGTGTCATTCTATACAGCAACTAAATACCATTATGGACTGTGGTGGGAGAAAATGTTCATACTTCCATTTCCCAAGGAAGGAGAAGCATATGGAGGGACCCCAAAGTTGCAAAACCTTAGAAACGCTCCAGAAGAGGGCAGCAAGCCTCCTACAGCCCTAACAGTGATCGCCTGTACCTGTAACCTGTGCCTACAAGCAAGGAATCACATTATCTGAACAATAAGGAAGAACTCTGTTTTGATCATCTGACACAGTTACAGATACGCAAGTGAAACTGACTGTTCCACACTTCAAAAACTATAAAGGGTATTCAATAAATGCAATTTTAATTGCAACGTTTGAACATGATGCAGGACTTGTTCACCTTGACAAATAATGATGTCACCTGCAGCGCAAGTATGCAGATTAGACAATATGAAACCAGAAAGCCATTCTGAAATTTCAGTTCTGAGCCTGGAAAATGACGGGAAGAGGCTGCTGGAACATATCCAGGCTTTCTGAAAATTTTGTTCCTGATTGATAGGTTTATTTTACTTATTAGCAAGTGGTTGGTATAGTTGTTTTTTTTTTTAATGTCCCTATATCTACTATTTTATCTAGTCTGGTCTATGTGTATTTATAAGATGTGAAGCACTTTCATCAAAGCAAAGGTTGATTTCATTAATTCAACATTATACTGTAAAATCACTTAGGAAAAAATGGTACTGATTCAATACAGGAGAAAGTATGACCTAGAGTTGCACTACACAGTTCTTTGAGTTAATGCAGCAATCTAATATTGCATGTAGTGTTCTTTAGCATTACATTTAAATAAACAACTCAGTTTAAACATTAAGTTAAAGACAATCATGTCTTATTAAATAGGAATGCTTGCAGGCCAACTAGTAGCAGCCTACTTTAAAATAAAGCATAAATTACTACTTTGAAGCTTCGGTGAAGTTAATCATTGGAGCTTCCAAGGCTTTGGGCTAATCTGGACATTGGCACACAGCTCAAAATACAGTGTGGCTCACAGCCTCCGTTCAAAAAAATTCCTCTCATAACTCCTGTCTAGCTATAATCCATAAATCTATGATGCTTGAAGAGACTTACATAAGATGGGTAGTGCCAAAACTACATTTAGCCCATTAAACATGGATAGTTGCCCAAGTTATCTTTCCAGTTGAAGTCTATGAAGCTTGCTAAAATACCTTTTCTTCCTATTGAAGACATTAGTAATAAATTACAATGGATTCTTTCATTGTTGAAAGAAAAAAAAATAAATGGCCTACAATAACTTATTATGTACTTGCACATCTTGCAGAGATCTAATTAAAAAGTATACACATTTGCATCTGGCTTTAAAATATGAACATGTGCTTACACGTAGTGCACAAATGCACTGGGGTGCTTATCCGTATATACACGTCCGTATGCACATGTATGTAGCAATACAGAATTTCAAAGTTATCAGACTGAGTTCAGCTCAGGGACCTATCTAGCCTACATGATGCTACCTCCTTTTCCAATGGTCTTCTGCCTCCCTGCGGTCAGTGACTGATGAAGGTTCATCTGTAATGCCAATCAGAAACTATATTCCAGTTACACCAGACCTTTTAGGAAGAACTGCATGCCAAATGGATTTTATCTTCTGTAGGGGATACACAGAAGAGTCAAAGAGTAGTGGGCAACTGGGCTTTGCTGTGCAGCTTTGAAGGGAGTTCAGAGGTAGGCAGTCCCCAGCTGACCTTGGAAGACAGCCTGCAAAGAGGACAACCAACCAGGACCGCACTGACATTGGGGAGTAAAAACTGTACTACTCAGCACTGCATAAGGGTCAGAACGATCACTGTGCTTTGTGAGCAGGAGCACCAAGCCTCTTACTAGAGGCTATTACTACTAATACTTGGAAAAAATTAAGGAAAACCTCGTCTCAGGAGGAAAGAGTAGCCAGGGAAAGGAAATAAAATTATATATTGTGGCATGGCTAATTTCTACTTGCTTCTCTTTAGCTTTATGCTTTAATAAATGCAGGTCCAGTTTTGGTTTGGTCTCATTAAGCACTGGTCTCACCATATACTGGCCATCATCTCTCTCGAGTGCTGAACAGGCTTTTCTGCTGGCCACGAGTGCTACTTGTGACAAAGGCAATTCAACATAATGAAAATGAACAATACTGAGCCTAATTCAAAGTGAAGAAATCCCAGTGGGGATTTATTCAGTGCTGCTTCTTGTGGATTAATGTTGTGGTAGCATCACTGTTACCAAATACCACACCAGAAATCCAAAGGTCTAATTCTCTCTATGGAGTGCCTATCAAAGTCAATTGAAAACTGCTGTATTCTTCAGGAGAAAACTGGCCTCTGAAGAACTGAACAGAAAAAGAATGACTTAAAACTGAAGAGAGCGAGGGAGGCAAAGAACAAAGTTAGTATAATTGCACATTCCTAATTGTGTTTCTAATGAAAAAACACAGTGCTTTCCAGAGTTAATAAATCCAAGAAGAAAACAACCGTCAAGCACTTTTTCTACCCTTCAGTTTAGAATCTGCCTGTAATCTTTTCAAGCATCAAGATTGTTATTCATATGGACACTCACAGCTAACCGTACCAAGACTGATAAACGTAGAACTGAGAAGCTTAATATGCCTATAGTCCCAATTAGGACTTCCCACACAAACTGATAGCCTTATCACTTCCTCACATGCTAATCACAGTCTATTTTTAACCCTCCCATCTTCTGCAAAGAAAATAATATGCTAGATAGTAAGGATACACTAGTTTAAAGTTACATTAAAATTACATTACTACTATAAAAATGTGTCTGTTCTTGGATTTTAAAATATTTTGTTAGAAATTGAAAAGTGATACCTGTTTTGAAAAGCAGTAAGACTTGCAACTATTCAAGATCCCTATTAATGAAACTTACTACACACAATTTATTTCCTGTTAACCAACACATAACCAATAGAGTGGTCATCCCCAGAGCTATCCCAGTCTTAAGTCCATCCATTTTATCTCAGAAACTGATGAACACTGGACCTACTTAGCATTTGGGTAGAGGACTCACCTAGGAAAATGGTTAGCTATTAAAGAAGAAAGCGTAAATAATGCACGCTAACAAATTCCACTCAAGACTTTGAGGTTGAAGGAGGGAAATAAAATAAAAAGCCCTAAGGAAAAGCTTGACAGTTCAACAAGAAAAAAGCTAATACAAATGAGATACATTTGTATCTAATACTAAATAGCTAATAAATAGCTAATATCGATGAGAAATTCCAATCTTCTTTTGGTAAAAGCAGGAGGAAAGGATGCGCACCTTTTGCATTTGGAGAACTACGTGCACTTATGCTCTTGTTAAGAGCAACCAACCCAGTCCTGACATCACAACATCCAAGATCAAGCACTCAGCAGAGCCGCATGTTCATTACAGTTACCTTGCCCTGATGGTCATGTTTCATTTCCCAACCTCTCGGCAGCTCCAGCTGTTTGTTAGCAAACATGTTGAGGAAGCCCACCAAATCACGATTGTGCTGGTAGCGCTCAAAATGGTGGGTGTCCCGCCGGACTTTGGTGATCATGTGCTTCAAACACGTGTTATTTGTAAACATGCGGTAGGCACTCTGAAAAATAAATAACAAAAGGAAATACTTTTAAAAGATAAAATTTCTTCTTACTACAAAAGACAACATTTCCACTGTAAATAAATGATCTAATCATCTATAAAGCCTTCAAAATTATCTCCAGCTAAGCCACAACAGTATGGAAAAAAGATGGTCCTCTTTCTGAGGTTTTGGGATAAGCGTTTGGTGTTTCTTATTTTGCTTGATATACACAAAACTTTATAACTGACTCACTTTAGCAGTGTGAAATATTTTACAGATTCCATTTATCACACTTGTCCCTGGAACTGTGAAGAATCTTGTAACATTAAAATTGCTTTAAAGTAGAGATTTCATAGTCTCTAATTTCTGGAACAATGAGTCAAATGCAGCCATAGAATACAGCAATAAAGCTGGTAAGTTTTTCTGCAGGACAGAGATACATAAGCTTGTAGAACTTATCACAAATCTACATAAATATTGTTTCCATCTATTGATTTTTTCAAAAATACCCTATCATTGCATGTCCATCTGTAATTTATGTAATAAAATTAAAGTAAGAGAGTAAAAGGAGAGCACTGAGGAACAGCGAAAACTTCAAATAAAAGGGGAAAATAAACAGTAAACGCCCTTCCCTCCAAAAAACCCCAGCCAACCAGAAATGAGGTCTTTCTCTCGGCATTAGAAGCCAAGACATAGGCCCTCCAATTGCACTGTGCTGCTACCTAAATCACTCTGTGCCCCTACACCTCAACTCCCTGGCCAGAGGTCTTATCTACCTCCGTCCTATCTCATATATTCAAGATAAAGCTATGCAAGCTAAGCAGAATTATTCAGATACAGACAAGCATACATATATATCAAAATCAAACTAACACTGACCAGTAATTTAAGAAACAATAATTAACAAGTGTGCTTGCAGACAACAAATTATTCATTCCGTTACTTCTCTTTACACTATACATCCCGTTACACAAAGGAAAAGAAACTTTGAAAAAACCACTATATAAGAAGCAGCACTGAAGAACAGGCAAAATAGGAAAGGAAAATACATATTAAGATGCTTTTTTGTTCAGTGTGACTTCTAATATATTTTGATACAAAGCAGGCAATCTGGCAGCAAAGTGGTCTTAAAAAATAAGCATCATTTTCATTCTCAGAATTGTCTTTCACCCTCTGCAAAGCACAGTAAAAAAGCTACTGCTTCGGTAAACAAATTAGTTTTGTATCATAAGAAAGATGAAGAATTGAATGAAAAGTAAGAACTGTAGAAGCTATGATGCCAATCAGGACAACTCTGATAGCCCACCAATTGCAAGCAATGATGATGAGTGTTTGAATTTATCCACCCTCCCTACGTACTACCAATACCTTAGAATCAAACACTGAGTAGTATTCTTTGTATGCAAGACAACTGTATTTATAAGCACGTATTTATGAAAGTCTTTCAGCTGTAGACGCTATACTCACAGGGTTAGAATGCAGCACTGTAAAGAACTCTGGGCTGATAAGGAATTTCACAGGGGGAGACTGGAGCAATAAAGTAAGTCTGGATCTGGAGGTAGAGTGAGGCAGCACATTCTCTCTTCGAAAATCTAACAGCAAAGTGAATGACAAAGACTTCCAGTAATAATCATTACCAAAACATCACTGCAAGCAACTATATCAATTTGAATTGCACCAGAAAAGCACTAAGTATACAATTATTTCAGATTTATTAAGTAGTCTTCACATAAGTGTACCTGAATTTCTTCTAACATAGCACTGAAGTTCCTGAAAATATCGCAATTTTAGTTTAGTACCTTTTACTTGTTGTTTTTGGTGAACAACCATTAAAAAAAAAATCACGTCCAATTATTTGGGTTACCAAACATGCGGCTGTGTATAAGACGCAAGAAGGTCCCGGTGGTGCACCTACATTGCTATACTGTAGCTGTATGCAGATAAGTTATTTTTTAAATGCTAACTAATGGATATAAAAGTCATTGTACAGTTAAAAATGTTTCATCCCTCCTTTAAAAAACAAAACACCACAATAACTTACTGTCATTAACACAGCCCCAACCCTGGTACAGTATTTAAGCAGCTTATGTAAGTAACAAACAGGTTGCCAAGGAAGTACCTTTCAAGTTTCAACTTTCAGTAAACACTTGGGTCTTCTCCTAGCAACTGTAGAAGTGCACTGATTTTTCAACATACCAGGAACTGAAAATATATTATGAGTGGTATTTGCTACGATGTTAAAACCGTTCCCCCCCAATTATCTTTGAAAATCAACGGACATTTGGATACATAGTTTAACGTAAATGAAAAATTGCAAATTCACATGGGGTCTACAGTGATTTTACTCTAAAATGCATGCCATCTTCTACATTTCACAGTTTCTTTCTTTCACATATTGCAGTACTTGCACACTTCCCCATCAAATGAACATTAATCATGTAGAACACAGCTAGCATGGATATAAAAGAACAATAACCCACAGGCAGAAAAAGGAGAAGACAGGCAGTGAATGAGACTCTGAACTGAAGGAAAAGTAAGAAAAAATTTAAAAAGAGGAGGAAAAGAACAGAGACAGAGTAAAATTCTAAATATGGATGGGTAAACATTATGGAAAAAGGGGAATGGGGAAAAGAAAGATGTTCATTCTAAGCATTAGAGGAAACCAGAAAATGGAAGGGTAATAAGTAAAGGAAAAGTAAATGAACAAGAAGATTTTTAGAGACACTTCTTAAACAATAGACACCAAGCCCTCCCACATGAGCCGTGTCTATGGAGCAACAGCAGCGTAGCATAAAGACCCCTGAAGCTATGCCTGAATACTGGGGCTGGGAGTGTCCTCCAGGCATGCACTGCAGTTCCACGTCGACTCTGTATTGGTACAAAACTTGGGAGTACACCAGTCACTCCTCACACCCTGGAAGATGCTGTGACATGCTGCAGATAGGTCCCCTGTCATAGTCTAGGTAATCTGGAAACCAGAATGTGTCACCAAGTGGGTTTTTCTTGCAGTTTAGAGGCCTATGAATTTGATTTATGAAAAACTTATTCAGCTGAACTTGCTGATTAGGGTTTAGCCTGAATTTGCTTTAAACTGATTTGTTTGCAGCACAACAAACCATCTAGCTGCACATGCACATGGATAGAAAAGGAAAAGGCTAAGGCAGAAGTAAAAAAAAAAAAATTATATATATATATATATATATATATATATATATATATATATATAAAGGGAGCACTTGGCTAAATCACAAGTTCTACAACAACCTGAAACTCAAGAAAAGGTGGCATTGCTTGGGTATTAGATTAATTTAGGAAAGAGTATTATAAGAGAATATCAAGAGCATCTAGAGACAAAGCCAAAGCACACAGTAACACACAACTACACAAGGGACTGGATGGGTAACTAACTTTATAAATGCATTAATAAATTAGTAGTAGGAAGATGACCAAGGATAGAACCACTTAGCGAGAAGAAAAGCTAGTAAAGATGCTTAGAGCTCATTAAAAAAGATCCTTCCTTCTGTCTTCATTCAAGAAGTTAACACCGACCAGACAACTAGAAGAACTAAAAACAAGAGAGAAGAGAACTTTCTTCTTAGGCTAGAATAGGTAAAGAGCAGGTTAAAGACTGTGGTACAAATCAGAGATTTTCAAACCGATGAAGTGTACTTTAACACACTTAGGAAATTAGGTGAAGCAATCTCTGGGACATTGGTGATTATTTCAGAGCTCTGAAAGAGTTCTCAGAAGAAAAGGGATAAATATTATATCAATTTTTAAGAATAGGTAAAAAAAGGATGAAGGAAACTATAGATGAGTTGACATATTTTCTATTCTCAGACACATGAACTAATTGTCAAACTACTTAAAGCAATGAGAAGACAGCAAGGTGGAGAAACACGAATAACCAGGATTTCTGAAGAATGAATCATAGCAAACTAACGAAGTTATTTTCTACTACTTGAGTGGTGTAAAGGCCACATATTTTGATGTTAATAAGGCCTTTAATACTGTTTACATGATACTCTCAGAATCATGTTGGGCAAGAAAGTTACCTGAAACAGATGAAACCACCTGGAGAGGGGTATGCAGCAGTTTGCAAAAATGTACTGAAGAGCAGTTATGATTTATGTCAAACAAAAAGAGTACACCAAGTGATGTTTCACTGAGATCTGTCTGGGTCTGGTCCTATTCATTATTTCTATTCATGACTGGATAGGGAGGACAGAATTTGCTCCAACTAGGAGATGCTGCAGTACTTGGACAGCAGGATGGACAGGATTCAAAACCATAGTGACACATTAGAAAAGTGCAAAGACCTGTGTGCAAGTAGGGATAATCAACTGCACAAACACCAGATGAAAAACACATCTGTGCCAGAGATCTGCACACAAGGCTCTGGACCTGATTTTAGCAGATCAAAGACTGAACACTGGTGGTTAGTGTCAAACTATCAGAAAAATAGTAATAATTATGCAGGAATGTACAAGGAGTGTTGTACATAAGACACGTGACATTTCCACAGTGTCTTCAGTACAGCAGAGTCATAGCTTTATTTAATTTTCTGAAGTATTCCTCAGGAGCTGCAGACCAACTGAAGACAATCCTGAGTAGGCCAACAAAATAATTGGAGACCTAAAAACACAAGCCACGAGGAAAGACTAGGAAGTAACGGATTTAAGAATATGTTATAAGAGAAACAATATGAGTAGACTGTCTGAAAAAGTTATAGAATGTCCATCAACTGGAGAACATGTTATAAGAATACATGAGATAGCATTTGCCAAGTATGGTTTAGGTACAGCTCATCCTATCTATCTTCAGCATGGAGATGAAACCAATGACTGCTCAAAGTCCTTTCTAGTCCTATATTCTACCATTTCAAAATGAAGTAGCAGATTCAAAATATTTGTAACCCAGACCACAGAATTTTATACTTTTTCACTGCAAATGTCCTGCCAATATTTTTACCCAGTCAAGTACTGACAGAACAATGCTCTGAATCTGACATTCATCTCTTTAGCGTATTGAACAGGCTGAGCCATAATCTTCTAAAAACTAGACAGCAATGAATGGTTTAATTTTCACCCAGACTTTCAGGGGCAGAAGTTAGGTTTTGCCTTATGTCACTCTCATTAAATCATCTATGAGATGAGTGCTCTCTTTAGAAGGGGGGGGGGGGGGATTCTTTTTTATTTTTTTAACCTGCATTAGAATGGTGAAAGTCAGTTTCCTCTCCAGCTCCATCCACGGCATTCGTATGCTCTTCAGGCCTGTCATTAGTCATTGTTCTTCGGATGCTCTGGTACCTAGGGTTAGAAAATTGGACTTTATATATAGTATATAGTAACTGTGATCCAATTCTGGCTCCAAGGGAGCTTGCCCGTCTTTTATGCCATGTAGGTTAATATACACTGACCTCTAATTTCTGCATTAATAGCCTTTTGAATTTCTGAAAACCATTATCAGATTTTTTTTTAGCCACATAGCTTATGAGCACAGGTGGAATACAAAAGCCCTAGAAGCCCACATGCAAATTAAAAGGGACAGCCACATAAAAATAAATAGATATGGCCAGCTGCGGTACCAACTGTGACCCTGCCTTCATACTCAGTCTTACAATGGTGAATGCAGTTTTGCAAGCACACAATTCACAAACAACAAGGGTAATTCTTACCGGCGATTCAGCTGTTCCATTTGCTGTATGGAATTTGACCTCTGGAGAATCTGTGGGGCTGGGGGGGCTGTGGGTCGCTGCCATGTTGTTGTCCTGTTCACGTGGTCCACATAAAAAATCCGTCCATGGCTGTCAATTCGAGCCTCCCAGTCTAAGTAGCAATAAAATATGGTGAACTATGGAGGGCTTGGGGCTTATTTATTTCTTTATTTTAGCGCCGTCACTTTTGTAATTGAATCTATTGTACCAAGTTTCTATTTCTCTTTTACAGGATGACTTCAGCAGAACTTTCTTACTGAAGGGTTAAGAGACATGGCTTTTCCCTATTTTATCCCATAATCAAATTCCCCACTATAGTTAAGGTTCTGTGGAATCCATATCTAATAATTTCTATTCCTTTCTCTATATCCCACTAATCAGTAATTGTCCCAGGGGAAGAAAAAAAAAAAGCATCAAGATACTTAGTCTAATTCTCTTGGACCGAAGTAATTCAAGATCCTATCTCTGAGGGTTATTTCAAGTGCAAAAGGCCAATGGATAAATACCAGAAACCTTTGAAAGCTTGACACCCATCATTGTTTTTCCCCAGTTAGTAGTAACAGTAATAAAACAGATCCCAGTGCTCTTCCTGGATTTACATGTACCTATGTTAAAGGTAAGCAGACCTGCCAGAGAAGATGGACTATTGTAACAATCAAACTCCTTCCTACATTAAATGCATGTTCCAGAATTGCCAATTCTGCAAATATCATAGCAAATGCAACTTCTTGTGCAAGCGGTAACTATAATGCTGTCCACTGGTTTTACAACACAAGCTACAGACAATGTTAGAAGTCTAGACCGTGGAGACACACCAGGAGAGAAGAGATGAAGGCGCTGGGACCTCTCCCCAACCACATCTGGCTTCTCAGTGCTCAGCAGAAACCAGGTGCATCACAACACCTAGGCCTTCGTTCATAAGCTTTTTGGGTCAGAAACACTGTCTGCCTAATAATTGGTTATAAAATGAGCAAGATACCAAGACACTGATCATGGCTGGGGGCCACGTAATAATAAAAAAAAATTAAGATATTTTATATACAGAAACAGACGTGCCTGATTCTTGGGCACTAGCAACTGCAGAAAACGTGCAAACCATTTAGCATGTCAGTTGAAAAACAGTCTTTGAGAGCTCAGAAGGTTTCTAGAAGAGACTTTTTATATCGCAAGTCTAGGTGGAAACATCAGTCACTGCAGTAACATTTTAAAAAAACCACTGGCAAGCAACCAATCCTAAATGACTGCTGCTCCGCGAGGAAAGAGGGCATAAAAATGTCTTGACAGCAGAGAAGAACTAGATTCTACTGTAAAGTATTTAACACTGACAGCCTTAAAACCTCGAGCTTTGCTACTGTATGCTTACTATGACTTCTGTCAACTCTTGGAGGCAGCCAAGTGGCTCGCTGCATTACACCGTAGGGCCTGAGCTGACTCACGAAGAGGGAGGAAAGGCAGATTTTGAGATAAACTCATTGTGTCATCTCTGCACGACAGCTGTGTATTTTAGCTGGCCACAATGCAAATTACTCTTCTATCGTTATGATGCACAATCAAAATAGCCTATTAGCTAAAGCATTTCCAGTGTGAACAAGAGCTATGTAGGAAAGTAAGCTCTGAGGAAGAAAAGAAAAAGCAGCGCAATAGGATAGGAATAAAGAGAACCATTTAAGGAACAAGTTTCAATTCCAGGAGAAAAAATTCAAAATTTTGTATTATACCGTAAATTTAAAATACAAGTTTAAAAATAAACAAAATTACATCAATGCAAAGCTTATGGCGTAATCACTGTATTTGCTATTCAAAATATAACACATTTGAAAGTTATTAAAAAATTTCATTTGTATCTCAAAAAAAGCAAACTGAAACATTTCAACATTCTCTGAAAAACGTTTCCATTTTTTAAAAAGAAAAAAAAAATGACTGAAACAGATGTTCCTGTGCAAAGGTCTGATTTCAAAAAAGTAGTATCTTCTGATGAAATAAAAAGACTCAAAATTTTTAACCGGAGTTTGTAAACAAAACAAAACAGGGGAGTATTCCGGGAAGGACAGAACTATTCATTGGGAAAAAAACCCCAAAACAAAACAGTTTAAATATGTGAATTTATTATTCTGCTTAAATGTTAAACCCTAAGCCACTGTATAATAGTTGAGATTTTTCTTGTGGTGATTATATGTCCAATTCTGACACACAGTCACCATTTCTGTAATGTGGTCTTGCAGAAGGAAAGTATTTTTGCCTGCATTCAATTTTAAATACACAAGTTTAAACACCTGGGCAATGGCTTCTAAAGTAAAGCACCTGCGTCAGTGTTGTGATGGACAAGGACATCTTCCATTAGTCAAATCAGTTAGTCAAATGTGTTACATATAACTTAGCTTGCTGAATTGCAAAACTGTAATTCATCAAGGTTGTATGGTCAAGATTATTTGTTGATTTTTCCCTAGGAATGTAGGAGTTGGAGCATAATGTTGCATGTTATAAGCAGAAATATTAGATGAATATTTTAATTCTTTCTTTTGTTCTTCAACTTAACCTACACACAACTGAAAGAAATACACCTATTTTTCTTTCTTAGTTTCAGATTCTGGTGAAACAACAAATAGAATACAACCCAAATTACAAAGAAATTACAGTTTATAACTCAAAATCGTATTCTAAATGTTTTCTCTAATTTTCCACTATTAAAATATTAAAACTGTTACGTATCCAAAAGCAGAGCTTTGGAGAGAAAAACTGAATCTAGGCAACAATTAGCATTTCCGATTTTATTCACATTAGCAAATGAATGTTCTATGTAAAGATTGTATTGGGCTTTGATTGTAAAGGGGCGATGTGTATATGCATGCCCATGCATGACTGTGTAAAATCCCAGCAAATGTCAGAAATGTTAGAATACCACACAGCCAAACCTTTTCCATTAACATTCCAATAGTTTTTCCAAGGAGTTATTGTAGTGTATAGTTTGCTTCTGAAACACAAAAAGCAATCTATGTATAAACCATGACACTAGAAAAGCTATCTCATTTCTCATTTATTACACTGATTTCTGAGTATTTCCCGCAATGTTCTGTCTTTTTCAGTATGAAAAGTGATAAAAATGCAACTGAACTATATGTCTCCCAGACACAATTTTGTAAAAAAATAATACTGGTTTATTGAGATGGAAGTTAATTAACTTTAGGATCTGCACACAGGACTAATTTGTTATATGCACTGATTTTAACAGAAGCAGCAGGGAGCAAAATCTTCTCATCACCCTGGCTTTGTATCTGTGTTCTGCTATCAGGCTCCTTCCAGTTACCCTCTCCAATTACAGAGCACACGCAGTCCCATTCCATACTGTGAAACAAGGATCTAGTCATTTTACACTAAATATCTGAACTTCTGACTCCTTTAAAGTAATAGAGCTTTGCCACAGACTTCAGTGGGTCTGAATTTAAGTTTTTTGCTTTTTTGTTTTAAAGCAAATGTTTGCCTGTTAGCTGTGTAGCTTTTTCTTGGTCCTTTCTCCTTTCTTTAAATATCTAATACTGAATAGATTTCCACTGCCCCCAGTTTAAGCAAGTGAATCGGTCCAACAATTGGGAGCAATGTATTTTTCATATGCATTAGAGAAATTACAATTAATCTGTCAATTTAGGCTCATCTAACTGTTGCTTAATACCCAGGTTTATTTTAATTCAAAAAGTCTTCACACTGCCTCAAAAAATGCAAGGAAAACACAGACACCTTTCATGTAATCTGCAGAGATTAAAGATGTCATATATTTCTTTGTAAATCATCACCATACAAGAAGTATTCAGAGATTTCAGAGTACTTGACATCTTTCCCTCCAAGTGCCTCATATAGCGTATCACCTCACCTCCCTCCCCATGTGCACTGCATACTCAAAAGGCAGCACCGTGCCTTCCTACTTCCCCGCAAATGTCACTTAGCAAAGGAAATTAACTCAATCCCTGCCGAAACCAGGACAATAAGTCTGTATATACCAGGTATAATTATCATAACACATTCTGGAAGCTATCAGGCTGAGCACAATGCCTTTTACAAAACAGCACTAGACTTCATCATCATCACTTCACACTTCAAATTTCTCAGCTGTTCATTCTCAGTTCTCACTTTAAAGAAGAAATGGAATGAGATCTCAGTAATGAGATCCAGGCAGTCTATCCCCCAATTAAAGTATGAAGAACCTCACTTGGTGGCAGAGCCTCATCCACTCTCTGGTACCGGCTAACATCCTGACGTACCGAAGGCAGCGACCTCAAGGGCTGATGGCCATTGGGTTGAGAACCTGAAATCAAAATGCCCACAAATTATTTTTCAGTCAATGTGGGGAAGCCCTAGAGTTGCCTCTAAAGTGAACAAGACATGCTAAAGCTTCTGCAGGACTACGATATTTTAGGATATATCTAATAGTCATCTACTTTGGGGGGCAAAACAAGTTATGTCGACAGTTCTGGGTAAGTGATTTCTCTGTGATGCGCTGCAGTCCTGGTCCTGAAAATGTCACCTCTTGGGATGTGCCGCACCCACCCGTGACCAATGGAATCCAGGGCACAGAAACTACAGCATGTGCCAGAGCCATATCCCAGCAAGGGACAAGGACAAAGCTCAACCTGGCCACCACAGAAACCTGCTGTAAGAGTGGGAGGTGAAACTGTCCATTGACCTTCCTTGCTGCAGCCACACTGATCTGCAGAACACAGTGCAACCTGACAACCTAATAAAGAGAGTCTCAAATGTCTGGAAAATTATGCAAAAGAACATACTGGCAGTATTTGAAATAAATACCAAAATTATTCTTTCCAAATCAAAGAGCTGTTTATGAAGAGACTAACAGATCCCAAAACTTTTGAAATGTTATGAAAAAGACACACTCAGAAATCCAGTTTGAATGCACCCACTTGATTAGATCCACTTCAATCCCTGAAGAAATTGCATGGATAATCCATTGTGAAATGTGCTTGGAAACAATCCATTAGGGACACATTTCTACTTTCAGTGATTTTAGTGAGACACAAAATTCTCAACTGTTAAAGTAATTTTACAATTGGTAAGAGTTTCAGTGTTAACTTGAGTAACACATTCCTCTCCTCCCATGGCTCCAGCTGCGCTAGGATGTGTCTACACAGATAAGGGACTGGCAAAGGGAAGATAAACAGCCTGAAGTGTGACTAAAAAACAATTCTTCCCCCCCCCCTTTCTTTTGATTACCCTTGTGTTTTATTGCTAATATATGCGTACATTTTCTTCCCCCTATAAACACGCCAAAGAAAACACCCAAATATAAATTCTAGTTTGCATGTCATAGTTTTGGGCTTATTTCCCCCCCATTACCATTTTGATTAGCAAGCAGGGTAATATTGTGGAACTCTTTCCTCCTCTTCATCTTCCTTCTCATTACTCTCTCAAGCATTAAAATATATCCAGTTTCAAAATAAACATGTCTTGGATATTTCAGTTTTGATTTTTTGTTAAATCAAAAACCCCAAGAGTCTCTTGAAGAAGGGAATAAATCTCAAAGGAACAAAAAAAAAAATCTTGAAAGATAATGAAATTGAGAAGTGAAGATCTTTATTTTCAGATGTTAATTTTTTAAATAATTTTTACTGGCTGCAGAAAGGTCACTTCAGAAAGTGCCTCCTGCAGTTATTACCTCCAGTAGCTCCTTCAACCTGTGCTGTGGCACCCTCACAAGCTGCTTGGGCTCCTTCAGTTTCTTCATCCTGAGACTGGCTATCGGCAGCTGCCACCTGCAGGCTGCTTCTTCTTTGCCAGATTTCTTCTGCTTCCTCTTGGTCTTGTAATTCACCTGCCTCAGCCTCCTGTACTTCCTCCTGAGGTAATTGTACCGCAGGTAGAGAACCAGAAGTACTTGCAGAGTCTTGTGCTTCAGCATCTGGCTCAATTCTAGCCGCACTGGTGGCACTCGCTCCCTCTTCCTCCTCCTGAGAAGAAAAGGCTGGAGTCTCAGGAAACCTGGCACTTTCAAAAGAACACCGCATTTCAACTGAGGAACGTCGCACAGTTGCGCTTTCGTTGCAAGAGCTGTCTGCCCCTTCCACATCACTCTCCCCTTCTGGCCGGGTACTAGCCTCACTGACACTTT
Organism: Aptenodytes patagonicus; assembly: GCF_965638725.1. Classification (NCBI taxonomy): domain Eukaryota; kingdom Metazoa; phylum Chordata; class Aves; order Sphenisciformes; family Spheniscidae; genus Aptenodytes; species Aptenodytes patagonicus. The sequence continues at coordinate 43,129,803 of NC_134954.1, forward strand.
CCGTGCGAGCAGGATCGCTCTGCTCAGTTTCTGATGACATCTGGGAAGGTTCAGACCCTTGATCAATGGATTCCATTTCACTAACGCCCCTTCTGCTCCCAGCAGCGGCATCAGCAGCTCCTGTGTCCGCACTGGTAGGAGGCTGCTCTGCCTCCTGAGCGGCACACGACTCACTGCCAGCCTGGTCTGCTGGCGCTTCACTTTGAGAACCTTGCAGGCTTTCACCTCCTTCTAACTGTGACGGTGGAAGCTCTGGGAGAGTCTCTTGCTGGTCATCAGTTGATGGGAATGGAGCTTCAGAGGCTGAAACGTTTTCATTCTCTGAAGGCCCTTGCATTACCTGATCTGATGAGTAACTTAAACCATTTCTTTCAACATTTCTTGTAGCACCATTAAACATTACTAAACCACCATCGTCTTCCAAGGAAGACGGAAAACCCAGGTCTTGATGTAGCTCATGCTCCTCTTCATCTGAGTCAATGTGAAGCATAGCATTAAGTCTTGTGTCAGTAGGGAAGCTACTCCTCAGTTTTGGGGAGGCTCCACGTGGACGCTCACCACAAGCAGATGTCCCAGGTCTGGGATGATTATTGTGTTCTATTGCATCCAGATAGTCATTTAGTGAGTCCTGGCGACCTCTGGTAGGTGATGATCTTGAAGCACCGGAGGTCAACTCATCCTGGTCCGTTTCCAGAGTTGTACTAGTCCTTAAAGGGTGTCTCAGGATTGCTTCTCCAGAAGATTCCTCGAGGACTGGACCATTGGAACACACTGTGGATGTATCATGATGTCCTGCTGGCATGTCCTCATCATCGGAAGGGCTCCCCAAGTCTCCATTTACAGAGTTCACTCCTAGCAAAGTGCCAACTGTTTCTGGTGAAGCATCTGCAGAGACACAAAGACTGAATGTGAAACACAATGCAGGAACAGACAGTTCATTCTACTTTATCTGCATCACAGAAGATCACAGAAGTGATATAAAAATACACATCTTTCAAGATGTTTGCTTATTTCAATCAGACAACTAAGGGAAGAAAATACAATTAAAACAATAGAGGCATTTACAGCATTATAACAGCAATTACAGAATTTTCCCTGTATAAGTCTATACTGTTTTGTAGGATATAGAAAATTTAGGGGGTGTGAAGTATGACTTTAAAGGACGCCCATTTTGCTTTCAAAAGACAGAGCACTGCCAAGCATCTTGTCAAACTGTCAGTAAAACCAGCCTCACAACCAAAGAACCAGTTTTCTACAGCATCTCCCTCATGTCCAAAAGTAGGATTTACACAAAGCCAGTCACTGACACCAGTTGTCATTACACCCTTAGCAGCACGTAAACCGGCATCTGAGATCACATGAGGAATCACAAATTGTGTACAGATACCAACTTATATACACAACATTTATTCTGAGTTAATTTATAGGACTTTTCTACTTTAAAGAATGGGAATCTACCTAGGTAAAGTTCATGAGATATTAGGTATGCTATGGTAATACATATAAAAGGGAAATGAAAATAAGCCATCTCATTTGAGAGAGAAGATGGTAACTCTCCACATGGGAATTAAACAAACACAGAGTTGAATAATCCAGATGTAAGCATTTGTAAACATCTGCAAAAAACTTAGCAGTGAAGTCTGTGGACTAGAGTGCCTGGCAACAAACAGGACTGAAGACAAGCATTTTTTTTTAACAGTGACAGAGCAAAAATAATAATGAGATACAGCACTACATGGCTACGAAAAAAGGCAAGATGGTTGTATCAAGTTAAAAGATATAGCAGTATCTCACTACCAAAGAGATTATACCAAGTCTAATGAAGGAGAATCTAAGATCATAAACATGTAAATAGACACATATGATGTGATAAACATGTAACTGTACCAGCCATGTTCTGCTAGTTGCCTTCAGAACAGGAAAAAGGTGAAATAAAATTGCCTAATGGAAGCACGTATTCTCATAACCGTAACAGATATTCTTGATTCTAAGCAGGACAGAGTCCTGTAAAAGGGGAACAGGACACAATATACACTAGCAGGGGAGGAGAGCACAGGTGGAATCTTACTTGCAACTGCTTATCTTAGCCAAAGGTGTTACAGAGTGAAGATGTTACCGAGTGAAGAGAGAAAGTGAATTTGATTACCCAATCTATCCCATAAAATGAGACTCATAAGCAGATTCATTTAAAATCTATCTAACAAAATAGGAAAACAATATAACAAGCGTTGGTGTTTCAGAATTACTGTCTCCAAAGCAGTACGTGACATATCTAAACTTTGAATCCCAATAGAAAAATCTGTAATAGAGACACTGTACACAAATGAGAAAGTATATTATCACAGAAAATCCTAGAAATAGAAATACATAGAAACTCTCTCCATACAACTATCTGGAGATCCAGATCACTGACAAATTCTCACCTTCATGAACAGAAGATGTGATTTCCACTTTGAATTGGAGATACCCACTTACATGATCAGCTGGGAGCCTTCTGCCAAGATTATAGCTGAGAACCTGGTCTCTGCAAAACCAAAGATATTGGGGTTTTTTTTACAACTTAGCTGGTTTTATTTTTCCAGTATTTTGTGTCAGGGGCTTTCATCAGATAAGAGTCAGTATGATAGAATGTAGTTTTTATTAGAATCTTAAAATCAGCCACATACTCTGACTTGTATGGAAAAGCACGAACACCAACGATGGCGTAAAATACCTTTAGTTAACAGATTAAAACAACCTAACAAACTACGTTTGATCATTTCCAAGCACAGATTGTGCCCCTGCAATTCTTATACATCCCTAATCTCTTCTTAAGTCCTAAAGAAATCAAACTGCAAAGGATCCCCTTTCCCCTAACCTCCTCTTTTCCCCAACCCAAAATATGTTTTATAATTAACAAAACCTTTCATTTTTTAAAACCTTCTGCCCCCTTGTGGTTTTTATTATATACAAAATTCCCAGACAGTTTCTTCACATTTTAGTTCTCATTCAACAAAGCACTTCTGCATTCCTATTTAGAAAAGCTATTAATGCTCGGATTTAACTTCAAATACGTTCTTAAGGGTTATTGAATTCAGTGGGACTCAGACTTGATTAAGCACTTGCATCAGCTTGAGACTTAGGATCAGATCCTAGGCTATACGTTCTTATTAGGCACAGCCAGAATTCACAGCCCCAGCCCCCCTCAGCACAGCTGGGACAGCTGACGGGCAAGGAGGGGGCTGCTGAAGACCTCCATAGGAAATTACTGCTATTTACGCAAATAAATTTATACTGGTATAAACACCTCTCCTTTACTGGGAGCACTCCTACTGCAATATGAGTGACAGACTAAAACGAATGCAAGGTCATTACTGAAATAAGCTGCAGCAGTTTGCATCCAAACATTAACTTTTAGCAAAAAAAGTCCTGGGTGGACAACGTAAGGCAAAGCAGCCTCCCCACGTTGCTCTATGGGCCACATTACATCAAGTAATTATAGCAGTGTCTCCAGGATCTGTCACAGATTCATTGCTCTGTACTCCAATTACAATTCTCAACTAGACTTGGGGTGTCCTCAGAAGATTGCCATTTGGGATTTCCACAGTTTTTACATAAGGTTTATATTACCCTAGGCCGTTTGAGATTAGAGAAAACCATGACGTGAAAAACGTCTGCTCTGTATTCAGTTGAATTAATACTAGATGGTTCTCATGCTCATTTATCCTATTTTCCATGAAATTTAAAGCCACTTGGCCATTTTGTTATGCAAACTTGTGAGCTATGCTGACAGCTAAAAGTGGGGCAGAATTTTAGCACAGTCTGCCTAAAAATGGCTGGTTCTGGACTTCACCTTTTCATTCATTAATACTGATCATTAATACAGTGAAGGGCAAGTTAAGCATATGGCGTACTGTAAGTCCTTGGACTTTGTTCATGTAATTTTTCAAGTTCACATGTTAACCCAGTAGAGGATTTCAATTGTCCTTGACATCACCAAAATGAAAAAGAAGAAAGTGAAGATGTTTTACTTGCTTGACCAAAAACGAAATAAAAGAGAATTAGTGGTTGGTTGTATGTTTGGTACATTTCTACTTCACGTCTGTATTAACCACTCCTTTCCTTTGCAAAACTTCTGGTGAAATGTTGTCTGTCTTTACAATGTCTAGGAAAAAGGAATTCTGACAACTGATTAGCATGCAAAAAACTGTAAATGGACAAATAAATTACAGGTGAAGAGGCAAAAATATCTGCAAGAGTCGTTTAATGTCAGTTCTAGCAGCAGTATGGCAAAACCAAACTGATTACTTACCTATATTCTTGCTACATATTTATTATACAGCCCTTCCTTTCCTAAAAGGATTTGATATATCAAATATACAGAACTGAAGTATGGAGAAGAAAACAGGAAATGTCTTCCAGAATACCAGTTTGAAAAAGCAACAAGAACTGATGAACACAGCAAATGGGCAATTTACAGAACTCACAGCACTAGGAATCCCGGAGCAGAAAAACACTTTGGGGTTTAGCATGGAAAAGAACACCCTGAACTAGGTTTTGAAACCAGTCTGTATCACGGTGCTATTTTTGAGTGTCTTGCAGTGTGCAAATTTATTAGAAAAAGCTGCTTGCTCAACTTATCACAATTTGTTGAAACTCAAAGATGAAGCATTTCTTAGAAAAGTTAAATTGTATGTACACCCAAACTGCTCTTGGATACCACTACAAAACAAATGGGCAGGCTTTTTTTTTTTTAAATAAGTTTTGTATTAGAAGACATCATCAAAATTTTAAGCTACTCTTAAACTTTATTCTTACTTTACTTACCAGGGTAACCACCACTTTGGAAACTTAAAGCTGAAAACTGTTTTAAAATTGAACTTTATTTTCTCAATTTATACAACTTGTTACTTTGATGGACTATCTGTGAAAAAGGAGGCCGGTCATTTATACCCTGCTTTCTGTGCAAAAACGTGATGATACTGCCATGCCCTTAAACTTTCAGGGATGAACATAGGTGTTTTATTTCACACCACCGTTCCTCATGGGCCTCATCCAGTGGCCTTTTAAAGTTAATGGAGACACACTAACTTTAGCAGACTTTGAGTTAGGTCCTATACAAAACACACTTGAATAATTCAGTTCCTCCCACTGTCTTTCAAGGAATTATTTTTTCTAATTTGTCAAATATAGCATATATATGTAAAAAGGTATTAACAAAATAATATACTCTACAATTACTGCTCTATCTTAAATGTAAAATTATATTTTTGCGCACACTGCTGCATCTCTTGCAGACCTCCAGCCATTTGCTTCACACCTGCAATGTATCACAGTGCCTAACTACCAAGTCTCAGGCTCTTCTCAGTGCATACAGTTGCATGAAGGCCTCTTTGGATCATTCACTTCACTATGCTATGGTCCCCTCCAGTAACCATCATGAAGTATAAAACATCTTAAAAGTTTTGAAGTGACTTGCATCTCTATACCATAACAGTTAGCTATCAAAAAATGAACAGAAATTTTTTAAACTAGCACAACAGGTGAATTTTGAGTCCCATCAGTGCGCTATTCACAGCAAGAGGCAATTTTAATTGCGTAGTACCACTAGCACCCTGAAAAATAAGGAGTCACACAGCCTTGCAGTTCTGGCCAATTAGCTGAACAGGTATTAAATCTCTGATTATTAAACTGACAATTAAAAATACTTGAACTGTAAAAGAAGTGAGACAATAAAATGTGACTCTTCAAAAAAATTTGCACACAATCATGTAGTATTGTGATAATGCCTTGCTTCTTTACTAGCTAGCCAGAAGGTAACGTTTTTTGTGAGGGTAACATTTTTTGTGTAAAGAAATTAAGCTGAAAACACACACATACACACACACGTACATGCATTCAGAACAGGGTTAGAAACACTGACATCTTCCAGTCAGGCAATAAGGCTATTAAAATTCCTACTAAATTTCTTACTACAGACGCAGTAGAAATTTCCTGCTCTGCGCCAGTATCCTAGATGCGGAGTCTCCCTGATCAACGGAAGTTAGCATTAAGAATGTATTAATTTACCCAATTGCATGTCTCTCCAATAGTCTCTGAACTGGTATGGTTAACTTCCCAAGAAAGCGCTTGATGATCGGACGACTCTTGGCAAATTTGTCTTTAACCTCAATTTCCAGGACATCTGTTAGAAGTGCAACAAAAGAATGTTTCTGGAAGGAAAGAACATATTTGAAACCATATCAATACACCTTTATTCAGAAAGTATGTACATAATTACTACTAGCATGCAGTGAACTCCGAAAGCAATGATGGATGACAGTAGTTTCCATATTGCGAAATAATGTCAACATCATTTATTAAGCACTGTATGTCTGCATATGTAACTAGCCTCTCAGGAAACCCATACCGTTTAACTGTTCCTTGAAAATAATTGCTCAGTAAGAAACTGCACTGGATAAAAGCACTTTCATGGTCTACATCAGAAAGGAGAAAGCAATGTATCCTAGTGCTTGCTTTGATTTGGATAGTAGAAAGCAAAAAGAGAAGGAATCCTTGCTGTGATCGATCAGGTTATAGACAAGCAGGCAGGTCAATGCAGGAGGGAGGAGGAAAGTGTCTCACTCTAGGCTGTGCTCAGTGAACTAGCCTTCCAACACCACGCTTTGCATTCATTTTTTGTATGCATGACAGCAAGTCAAGAGGGCAATATGTATACAGTGCTCCTGAAAACACTGTAACTAAAGGAGGAGAATTTTCTATAGATTTTTGCCCCAAAGTTCACAAATCTTCTCAGCAAGCTCCAACAGAACCTTTTTCTGCACCTGGGGCCTTTAAACAACATGGTGCTAATTTATAAAAGATTTCTTCATGTCTGGTAAGATCATTCTTCCACCTTTCCCTACCAGGGAACACTATCACAGTTACTCTCTTCAGCCTAACGTCAATTTTCATGCAGTTTATGAATACTTCATATTTGAGATCTGTGCTGCTCTGTCAAGTCTGCCTGAAGATGGCCAAAAGATTCAAAAGTGGTACAGGGCAAATATATGAGCAGGCATGTTGGCAGACACACACACATACACACAGTGTGACAACAAACTCCCTTAGGAAAGCAAGCTTAGGAACCAAAGATTTTTATTTTTCCTCTAGATTTTAAGATATTTCAAATAAACAAACAAAAAAGTATGGTATAACCTACTCAGAAAAGCCGAGGTCATCTGGTTATACTTTTACTATCTGCCATCCTTAAGACCTCTGAGCAAATTGCAACCTGAGTACAATGCCTAATACGCGTCTGGCTAGATAGCTAAAGATGTATTGAACAAGGAACAAAAGAAGGAACAAACTCTTCAGTTCAGCTGTAGACGTCATCTAAATATATTCAAAACCAGCAATTAAATTGGGTCAGGAATAAAAACACTCTCCCATGCTGGGCAACTGTTGGAGCTGGGATCCTGTGATAAACAGAACCTAAACATTTGACGCTCTCAGTTTGCTATAAAATTGCAAATTATTTTGCAGAAAGGAGTAGATGTAAAACAGGATCAATTCTGCACCACTAGGACAGCATATGTAATGGGATCATAAGCTGCTGTCGTCAGAGCATTGCTACAGGGAAGATAACAGCAGTTAAAGCAAGCTGATAGAATGCGTGCACCAGTGAACATTATCGCTTTTCTAGTAAGCTTCAAAACCAAGGAGAACTGGAGGAGAAAAAAGGGGAAAAATAAGACTAGATTTTCTTTCTACCTACTGGATAGATGAATGGACAGACAGAAAGATGAAGAATCGATTTAGAGATTAGAACTCTGATTTTTTTTAAGATTTTAAGACTTCCACTCATCTACAGTCTTTCCCTCAACCAAGCACCCCAGAGCAGTGCTAATACAGGCCCTGCTCTGTTCTGCTTTACTGCTTGTTTGGTTTGATTATGATTTGTGGGAACATTTTCCAAAGCCCACTCAATTTTCCAGTCTTACTAAAGAACACATTAACATTCATCAAACACAGTATGGGCATCTGCTCATTAGAAAACAGGCACAGATCAAGAACACTGCTCACCGGTCCTGAAAGGGTTATGGACTTGTGTCAGTATTTTCACCTTGTTTCCTACATAAACATTTATCTTCAAAGGCACAGCCTGGCTCTTCTGTGCTCGAAGAGAGCTGTGGGACTGAGTTCCTTCTCTGAGACCTGCACAGCTTACCCAATATAAACACATCTGGAAAACTGGCTTCTGCCAAACTGCCATTTTTCCCCCCTTGCTGAGTGGTGCTGTAATGCCTCCCTGGGCTTTCCTTCCTACAGCAGTGCATACAGAGGCTGCACCAAAGAGCATCCCCTCTGCCTGACAAACTGAAAGCTTGCCACCTGCTATGCACAATGAGAATATCATTTGCAAATGAACAGTTGTTGCAATCACTGAGCATAAATGCTCGCTTATTGCACCTTTTCTTAAAGAGTCTTCTCACAACATATAATCCATTTTAATTAATTAATTTTTGCAATTTCAAGAAATCTACAGGGCTGTTGAACGAGTTTAACTCTTGTTAGCAGAGAAGGGAATGAAAACCTCTCAGCAGTGCAGCTTAAATACACAGCTTAAATAAGCAGATGATAGCTGTTTCTATCCAACAACAGGGTTCCCAAAATTACTACAATTTCTGTGTCAGTTTAAATAACTAGCTACAAAATAAGCTCACAGCCTTCAGAGAGCAACGACTAATGCACAGAGAGAAAATACAAGCCTGGTACACTGCATCAGCTGGCAGACAGCTCTCAAAAGGGATACATTACCTCTCTGTGCCAAACAGGATTAGTTGTGTTACTGATGATAGTCGACCTTCTTTCCTGGCCATGATGAGCAAATGTAGGAAATGTACTTTTCTTGCCTGGCTGAATGGACATCTTTAGATAAGGATCAGGGTTGAAGAACATGCCTTTTTTAAGTCCAACTGCTCTAATATCTATAAAGCAAAACAAGAAGGAAGGAAAAAGCAACTGAGTAAATTAAAGCTAGTTAACAAAGTAGCGCATTCCTATATTACCCAGGAAATCAATTCACCATAAACTACCAAATAAAGCAACTTAAAATTACTCATATGTTAACTGGATCCAGTGTACAGAAGACAGTTAAAGCAGGAAGTCAAGTGTTTTCCCAAGAGAATATGGGGAGGAAAGGTATCAACATCCTCATTTACATTTCAGCCTCCTGTCATTTGTAAAACAAAAAGCATGAACTTGTAACTCACAAATGTTTTTCTCGCTATGTAAGGTACTTCCACTCTTAAAAAGAAAAACCAAAAACCACAAAAAGCCATCACACAGTACTTGCTGTGTTTCTGGGTAAGGGGCTAAGACAAAAAAAAACGTACGGGAGGTAATGTAGTGAACTCACACTTTCCCAAAGCTGAGACTTTGATAAACATAACTTCAAATACTAATTATCAAGGTTGTTCTGGACTATGATGCACAGTTTCTCCCAACTTAGAAGTAGATAACCTGTCTCACATAAAAGGGGGCAAAGTTTTCGAAAATGCTTCTTTCTTCCTAGGGAAACCTCAGTACTGCAGCCCTTGCAACAATAAATAACAATTTCCTCAGGTGCATATTCTCATGCCTAAGGACTTTAACGATAGCACAAACTTCAACAAGAACAAAAAGAAAGAGGTATTTTTTTTATATAATATCAGATTTTAAACTTAACTGTAAAATATTTCTCTGTTTAGGTTTGCTGAAGCAAAGATTTTTGTGTCTTTCTCCATTATGCACTCCAATATGCTGCATGCAGTCTTCGTGACACTAACGCAACTGGCACACATATACTTAGATGAGCAGTTTATACATGCACGCAAAGTTCACTGCACTAAAATGAAATGCCACGCCTGTGGATTCAGTAAAAAAAAAAGTCCTACCCAATGTTCAAAATTAAGCCGCACAGTAGAAATACCAGGAAATAAAGGGTAATTGCCTTTAAAAGCAACAACTTTGCATGTGCAAATGAGCAACCAAAAAATGTTCTGGGAAATACCTTACAGACCTATCAGTCAATACACCTTTCAAAATGAATTTAGGGGACTCCTCAGGCTGACTCACAACCTTCTATTAAACACAATAGGTTTTCAGAATTCACAAACCAATTATTTTTATAGTACTCTATGTGAGTCTATACAACCTATCAGCTCTATCCCAGATAACTGCTCCAAGACCATTTAAAAAAGTGGGGGTTTTTTCTGCTCTAACCCTACAATCTCTAAATGTTTTCATTGCCTTTTCAAGATGCAGAAGCAAATTTTTTCTGTCTTTGCTCAAGCTGAATATGCTTTAGTCTCACACGAGACTTCCCATGGAATAAAGTGCTAATCAGAACAAATGAAGCTGGTAGGCTGTGTACCCTTACAGCTATTTTGCTATAGTGACAGAATAGCTGTTACAAGTAAAGATTTTTTTCCTTTCTAAACCACCATTTGCAGCTATTGCTTTTTTACTACTTCAAAGTGATGGAACCAGCTTGTATTTTATTTAGAGGCTAAGTTTTCCACTCTTCAATCTGAGAGGAACTGTCCCTTGTGCAAACTGGAAATCTCTCCAAATTTTCATGCTGGGATCCATCAAATCCATTTCTTTCACTTCTGGAGATTCAGGATTCTGGCTTGTTTTCAACAAACAGAAGTTCTAAAGAAATGACATCTTTCAAGCCACTAGAGTGTGCTCCTACAGAGGCTAATGAAGAAAAGTGTTCTATCTTAGAAGTTATTTAAAACAGCAATTTTTTGTAACAGTAATTTATGAAACACAGTAGTGTTGGTTTTTACCTGATAGGGTAAAGCTGACTAACTTCCGAGAGTGCTGGGCCCCAGAAGCACCTTCATCTGTGCCTTCTACTCCCATCTGAAGAGAAGGAAAAAAATGAAATATACCACAGAAGTTTTCATTTGCTTTGTACATGCCTGAGGACGATAATGCAATTGTAAGGTAGTATGCAGGGGAAGAATCTGACCAACTACTGCCTATTACCATGGACAGGCAAAGCTACAGCATTTGTTTCTAGGAAAGTATCTATTATTTATGCCACGCAGTGCTAATACACCAGTCCTTGGAATCTTCCAAACAGAACATATATAGGCTAATAAGAGTGTAGACACATATTAATCGGAGAAAAGGAGACTGTATTTTCTTACAGGTTTCCCTTTTGTAAAATAAAATCAACAGTAGAGATTGGTAATACATACCAAAGCACCGAGCTGGCCAGTGACAGCATGTGCAACTTTTGTCACTTTCCACAAATAGATAATTTACTGTGCAACAAAAACAAGCAAAAAGATCAAAAAGAGACTAACAAAAGCCTTCAGACCTATGAACAAAAGCTCCTTTTAAACAGAAAAATGCATCAGAGATCTAAATATTAATGTGGTCTAAAAGCTTATGCTTTACAGATTTTTCAGGTTTGGTTTCCCCTGAAATCTCTTGGTAGCTAAAGTAGTACTTCAAAATTAAAAGTTTCTCATGTATTAATGTCTTATTAATGTCTAGCTCTTTCAACTAGCAGAAGAATTCATCTTTCAAGACAGAGATGTGCATCCAGCTGAACGAAGCTATCTTTAAAGTCAAATGTTTCTCCAGGTAGGCACTGCACTCACTCCCAGACAGAAGAGGTGACACAGGCTGATGAAAAAGCTTCAGCCAAACATGGCACTGGGGATTAATACTAGTGATAGAACAGGAAGTCATCTGATCTACTGAACGATTGAAAAAAATAAGCTGAATAAAAACCCGCACACCTATGTGTGTAGATGAAGTACGTAAAGCCGTTTTGAGCAGCTGAAGAGTTGTTTGAAGGCTGAACTAGAAGTTATCAGATTGATAAATGAGTTCTGGAGCCGTGGTAGCCGCGAGGAACCCACTTTGCATTAACCAAAAATGTAATCATTCCTTTTTATATTGCTTTAAGCTATTTAATATCATTAGCTTTCAAATACTTCCCATGATGATCAGCAAGCACATTGGAATTTCAACAGAATTAGCAAACACGAAACTTCTCCTGTTGCAAAACTCTAATACTTTGTATGTAACAAGCAGTCAAAGTAAGTGGTAAAGAAACAGCAATGACGTTGATGCCATATGTCCCCACAGGCCTCAGCGGTCTTGTGAGGGAACACACCGTGCCAGCAAGCACCACTGCTCACCAACCAGCCCATTCTCTTCCCTTCACTGCTGGATTCACGATGTACCTCCGTTCTCAGGGCAAGACGTTTCTCAGAGTGCTTGAAACTATCACTTTCCCACCCAGCATGACATCATTACACCAATGACTTAATAAGGAGGCATAAGTGGTGACAGCTGGTAGTAAAATTATGAGGGCATCAAAAGCAATGGGTTAATTCCAGCCGGATCAGAGTCCCCTCGTCTGTGGACACATTCCCTGGAAGCAGCAAGAGGTGCATCCCCCTGGGATGGTGACACCATCCAGGCAGGGCCAGAGGAACGCTATGTATTTCATTGTACTCTTTTGGGCTTATTTTAACATGCATTGTTTTCTTGTTAAAAACGTTATTCATCAACAAAAAGGCCTTTCTCATTCTATACCTATTTTTCTGCTACATCACTGACTCTGTTTGAATAATATTGTTTACATAGCTAATCATTACTTCATTTTATAGAAAACAGGATTTGCCCACAATTCAGCTATAATAAAATTCATTGTAACAGTATTCGCTAGCACTTCCATGGTTTCGCAAAAACACCCTTTTACTGTTCCATTATGACCTGAACGACTCAATTTCTCTCTGCCAAGTACAAAATTTCATCCCAGCATACATGCTTAGATTTTTGCACTACAAAGGCTATCTCATCCGGTGTAACGCGGTGTTTCTCAATGCTAGATCAGCCCTTGCATTTCCACTGGTTCAAATGAGCTCACCAGAATGTTAGTTGCTTATCCAAAAATAAGATGGACTGAAATGCCTGGTGTGGTATGCCATCAGCATGAGGAAAACCAGAAACATGTCTCCCACCAAACCACGTAATGCGAAAACACAGAATGATCCAAGTAAGCAGGTAACTTATTGCAGCTTAAAAAAAGAGGGTGGGCACGCCGTGACTCTTACCACTTCCACAACCAGCATTTCTGTAGCAATAGACACAACCAGTGCCAAGAGAACAAAGTACTCTCTACGACACAGTGCTTAAGCACAACACCAAAACCATGAAAATGGTGTGAGGTATTAACATATAATAATAGGTATACTTATGTATAACTAACTCAATATGATATTTTTAGGAAGTCTCATCCTAGCTGTCATATGACATTCTCATCAGGGAAACTAACAGCTCACTATTACTGGAAGTCTGTATTGTTAGCGCACACAAAAACGTTTATATAAAATTATACCTTCTAGCAGCAGTGTAAATTCTGCAGAATACCCAGGACCCTGTGCTACCTTTCAAAGGAAAGAAATTTAAATAGTGACAGCTGGTTAACCCCTCAAGATTGACCAATGACTCTGAAAGACAGGTCTTCAGGTAGCTCTCAAGTAAATAAATGCATACTCAAAGACAGAAGTTCAGATGTCCTTTCGTGCAATGATTCTCAAAAATATCGGTGGCTTGTATGGTAAGGTCAAGAAAACACACAAGTTCAAATGTTTTCTCCATCCAATATAATCATTCTGCTTCTCAGTAACAATATAGTGCAGCACATAGCCCATTTTAAGGGTTACTTTGAGATGCATTTTTTTTCTTTGTTCAAAGTCAGGCTACCTTATGGTCTGTAGTTTATAAATTGATATTAACGACAGTGGCTGTCAAGCTCATTAACTGTAACACATTTACATGTTTCTGTAAAACATCAAGAATTCATATGCCTGCTGCGAAACAATATTATTCATGGTCAGATCTGACAAAGATCTGACAATTAAATGATGCTATCATCTAGGCCTGTAATTCTAAGAAAAAGAAGAAAACATTTGGTATAATGAGATATAAAGTCTAGTATAGCACATACAATTATCATATAGCCATAACATGCACTTGTATATAATATACAACGCTGAAAAAGCGCAGGATCAGAATAAAAGCTATTAGTCTGAATAACTTGTGCTCTACAGTATCTTCAACATTGCTGTTGTCAAGACAATATCCTGACATACATGATCTTAAATATTTGTCAGCTAATATCAACGAATCAAATGCACTGTGAAACTCCATGTCAACTGAAGAGCTAGCCTATTAGATAAATTACTTCCATCAGAAGCACCTGGATACAAGTTTGGAAGGCTCTTATTCCAATACGTATTTAAACAACTAAAAAAAACTCCTCTAAAACTTTTAGTATTTCAATAGAACAAGTCTCATAATGAAAGCATAGTAAGGCAGCAATAATACTTAATAGTCAGAGAATTATCTAAGTTTCAGTGGTATATGAACACAAAAAAGTCAGTAATTTTTGCAAGAGCAGTTTTGTCCAGTCTCATTTTTATACTAATTATTGCTATCTCAGCAACAATTTCATTTTTAATATTAAAAAATAATAAGAAATTGAGACTTTTAATAAGGATTCAGTTTGAGTTAGATAACCAGTATGAAAAATTTCTACTATGATGTTAAAATTACAGCAAACTGTAAGCCGCGAAATTGAAAGCAAGCAAAATCAAGTTCTTAGCATAAAAGATTTCAGCTAGGCTTTGTGATTTTAATGGTATTTTACCATGAAAAATACAAAACCAAGAAAAGCATTTCCCAATTTTAATGATTTTTGTCAGGCAATATAGTTTTTTGCAAAAATCGCAGTTAATGGTAAAACTAGGAGACATATCAATAGGTTTGTCTGGCAGTTAGTATTATCATCTTATAAAAATACAATTAACAAATAGGCTAAACTTACCATCACAGCAGGGTTTTTCACAGTGATACATGGAGTAGTAGCTCGGAGGGCTCCACTAACACCATGGTAGTATTTAAAACAGATCTTTATTTCAGCTGGAAAACAAAACAAAACAAAAATCGTATTAAACCCTTCATGACTGATCCTAGGGAAAAGAGAGACAACGAAAAGGAACACGTGCATACAAGGAGTCATAGTTCACTTCTGTTCACGGAGTCCGAGTTTAGGCAGTTCCCTGATATGTCTTCATTGTAACATCACACAATAACTGTAACTGAAATATATTTTCTCTCAACCTGCAGAAAATTGGAAACCTGTCTCAAAGAAAGTCTGAATGAAGTTTTTAGCTAAAGAGCTGGTAAATACTGCCTTTTTTTTTTTTAAATTGTTAATTTTAACTATATTTCTACTCAGTCAGTAAAAAACCAACAGCTCATTTTTTCCAGCTCTTACAGCGATATGTCCACGGTCACTATTGGGTAAGTATTCACAAGCCACAATTCACACAAAGCCACTTCTGTATGGTTTTTTTATGGGTCCAGAGGGAAGGAAATGAGATTGGTATTGGTCTCTGAAGACAAGTTCATTTCAGCATAATAGGGTTAATGTGAATTATTATTTTTCAGCAGATTTGTAAGTTGCAAATGAAATAACAACTACACGTTTTATTCTTAAATTATTTAATCATTTGAAAATGGGACCTCTCTCTACAGCCTTACACACAGAGGTGGTACTAAAGGTATTATATCTTGCTGATCTATGAAATAGTTAAAGCAACTGCTTTTTTTTGCTTCTCAAATGGAAAGTAACACATTTTGATGAATGCTTTAACATATATTATGCTGACATGATGATTTAAACAGTGGCATCCTTTTTAGGCAGTTTGGGGATTTTTTCATATGGAAGCAATAATTCTCAAATGAACTACTTACCCCTATAGTAATTGTGATAGAAGGGAGAACAGCACAGGTGAACATGTGCTAAGTGCCCCGAGCCCTTCAGCAGCAGCGGCGGCTAGGCGACACGCCTTGCACTTCTTTTTCCTAACCTTAGGCAAGTGTACAGAGAACAGAAAGGCTATAAGTGTCCCACCACCCTCTCACAGCCAAAAACAGGATTGCAGAGAATCAGGGTAGAGAATCAGGATATATTTTCCTGGATTATAACACAACTCTATTTTCTGTAAGATAACTGTGCTTTTTGTTCTGAGTTGATTCTTACAAGATGGAGGAGAAAAGAAATCATTAGATCATCCATTCTGATCTTTATTGTGCTCTTTGCTGCCCCTTCTCCCCTTCACAAAATGAATGTTGACTCATGGACTCCAGAACTATACACAGTACCACAGCATCACCCTCACCAAAGCTCAATGGGGGGGCAGGGTTGGGGTGATCATTCCTGTGGTCCTACAAGACGCTCCTCTGCTTATATATCCAAGACATGCATTACAGCTCCTCGTCACAGGTTACATAGCAAGTTGATGTTGAGGTGCAGGACACATGGCCTACATGCCTTTCATTCTGAAGTCAACAATATCAAAATTAATTTTATTTGTCTGTTTTTATTTAGCCTAGCTTGCTAAATCATCCTATATGGATCTTCAATTGCTTTTATCTATTCCATTAATTCTCATATCATCCACAGATGAAATCAATAGGAACCCTGGATTTCAAACCACTGATGAAAATGTTTAAAAGCACTGTATCTTTTATTAACTCCTGCAGAGCCTCACTAATAAGATTTCGCTCTTTGTGTAACCTGTCAAACCTTTTACTATCGTTTAGTATCCAAAAATACCCTTGATGCTGGTAAAGTAAGAGAATAAATAGACACTACTTGAGGATGAGACAAAATACTGTAAAATGCAAGCTCTTAAAGTTTTGATTCTGCATTAGCCCTAACAGGTGTTCTGGCATTCTGGTAGGAGTGGAGATGCAAGTATGGCTGATCATGGTGGAAAGCTATTAAGATGCTGTTCAATGTACTCTTGAAAGCTCATTCTATATGAGTAGGATCCACCATTCAATGACCTGTCTTCAGAAATACTTCAACAGGAAATTAAGAATAGAGCATCTGGGTATCTCCCCTTTGTGTGTTGGGACCTTCTGTTACCTAACAGGGGAAAAAAAAAAGGTAACTTACCTAATTCTGCAGCTTATATTTCTGCTACTACGTCAGTATAATCAGCTATGAAAAAGAGTTACCGAGACATTTGCTACTAGGATGATTCTTGTCAGACTCTGGAGGAAGTTGCATGACACATACATGAAGGAAGCTTGAAGCACTTTATTTTGGAACACATGGTGAATGTTGGACCATGTTTCTGGTCCCACTGAATAAAGTTTTGTTTGCTAAATTGCATTTACTGCAAACAAGAGTAGTATGTTTAACCGAAGCCTGACCTCCACTGTTGTTCCTCTGCATTCTTCCAACCCAGCAGAACAGCTATAATTATGGCTGCCCTTGATCCTGTGGGATTTTTCCCTATCTGGAACAATCTCTCTGTTTTCCTTCTCCATTGGGATAACTCTTCTGCGTGAGGTTGATGAGGGTTTACTTCTGGGCATAGAAAAGGCCACAGGCAGGCAGAAATGGCTACAGGCAGGAAGAAATTACAGCGGCCAGTTCAGACAGACCAGAGGATGTGCATGAAAGTTTTGGCAGTTCAATTCCTCTGACTTGGTTTAACAGTATGTCAGTAGTTCTAAAATACAAAACTGCAATGTTTTGTATATGGTTTTGAGACATACTTCAGCTCTCAAGGAATCATGCTGTATTTCATTACTGCGAGACAAAATACCCACTTATTCCTACTCAGAAGGATCAGAAATCCATCCTGCAACCCTGCTCAGCCAAAAAGGATTATTTATTTATTTTTAAATTTGCTGCAGTTATAGGTCAACATTTATTTACTATCTTCCTCCCAGAACAAAGAGGAGGCACCTCAGAACTACCCTTCAAAGGAAAGCGTCTGGCTGATGGTGCCTCCAGGGAGTTAGGAGGTGGAGGAGCTGCTGGTCCCACTTCCTCCTCCTTACAGCGGAGTTCACACACAGTCAAAACATGCTCTATTTACCACAAGGCTTTACAGCAAAGTTCAAAATGTAAACAGGATTTCTAATGACCTACAAAGGTTTATCAGACCTAAAACTTATGGGTCAGAACCTGCAGGCTCTTCCTAAACCGAGCAATTCTGTTGACCTACCAACAATACTTATATCCAAATGGACACACAAGAATTTCTAGCTCACATAAAATTGACTTTCAGCACTTGCAAAAGTTAACAGGATTTATACCAAGTGCTGGACTCTCCACATTGTAAAATATATATATTAAGTAACCAGGACTCAAGTCTCGAGTATCTCTTAATCACACTGGGAACGTATTATGAAAGCATGGTAAGACAACGAACTATTTCCCCAAGACTTCTACTTTCCAGCTACATTGCTCAGCTTTATTGCGATCCAAACTTTATGTTTTCAGAGAGTTTCTGGAGCTGCTGTTTATTCAGTCTGTTGTCACTGACTACCTTCTCTCAATTCATCACTTCAGAAAAGAACCTAGCGATGGAAAGGTTATCAGCTGCTGCTTCTATCCACAGACAGTCCATAACATGATGGTGGACAGAAGTTTGTTATATATTCTTACTACACTGACATGTACATTCCCCGAAAGGCTGAAATGCAATGCTACGAGCTTTGGATCCTCAGATTTCTTTCTCTCAATGACTTCTACGAGCATACAGTACTTTTCAATACCTGTATGTGGCTGGTGATAGAAGAAAACAATGTTTGATTCGAGAAATAGATCTGACGATCCCTTTCATAGAAACTACATTAAAAAAAATAATCTTCAGGACTAATTCCTAGAAATAATTAGAAAAAGCAGAGCACTTAAAAACACAGTGTGGAAACTTTTTCTCCCACTTCCCAACAGAAGCAGCATTGATTTGGTTTGGGCTTTATACAGCACTACACACAGGAACAGCAGACCTGGTGTCAGCATTGTGTTGACGGGATTAACACAAGAGAAGCTGTGCTTGAAATTTAGCACGAAATTGTAAAATGGGCTACCCATCACAAGCATGCAGACATTGCCAAAGTGAATATGGGTTTGCGAGACTGGATCTTGTATATAGCAAGAACACAATCCCTTCATAGGACCAGAGACAGCTAAGTAATTTTTTTCATGGCTAATAATGGTAGAAACTGCAGTTAATACTTAACAGTACAAGAAATCTTAAGAGGAACCCTGTCAATTCAAAACGCTGAGGATCTAGCTTTTTGACATTTCTTGTACTGTGTTATCAGAAAAAATGTTGATTAGAATATTTTTTTCTTGATGACTGATGGATTCCTGAGCTCCAGATATATTAGAAAATAGGTATCTGTGGCTGTTCCTGATAGAACACATCTCAGCCTACTACCTATAAATAAGGCCCCATAAATACACAGACCTCTTCAGAAACAGTAAGTTCAATTATCTGTAAACAGGACTTTAATATTTAGGGAGTTGAGTTCAATACCCTATAAATACACAGGCTTCCTCTGAACTGTTCCGTACTACAAACTGCACAATAGCACGTGTCACCTACAGAGTTTTCCCAGTTTCTTTCACTCCTCCCACCACTTTGCTTTCATGTGTTTCCTTCAGGGGAAAACTTGCACTTCTCATTTTTTTTTCCTGCTGCTTCTTCCCTCAACAAGCTTGCTTTGTATGTGATCTGTAATGAAAAAGTTAGTAACAGTAAATCCAGCAAGGGAAAGAGATCTGTACCTGACCACAGGACTATTTGCTGTCTCTTTAAAGAAAAACATGACATTTCAGAACAAAAACTATTTTCATTCATGAGGGAAAAAAAATAACTGTACCTAGCTCTGTGTTCTTGACACCACACACGCCCCATTATCACTGACATTCCTCCAGACATCATACAAATCACCAGAAGTTCCCTCTTCATTTAGAAATAAGACAAAAATGGAATTGGGGTATCTATGATTCTTTAAAAATTATCACACAGCCATATAAAAAGTGATATATATGTTAATTAATCTGAACACTCTGTAAAACCATAATCCCCTTCTTTAAAAGCCACTAGCTGTTATCATTTTATAACCATAGTTTATAGCTCAGGTCTGTTACATAAAAATGCTGGAATTAACAAAGGTTTCTGAGACTCAAACATTGACACTTGAATTTCAGCAGAACTGCATGAAATTACAGTGTTGTACTTCACTCTATGGACGATACACTCTTGCCTCTTAAATAATAAAGAGATCAGCTTACACCAAGTAATAGCTTGCTTTTAAAACGTCACTAATTCCCCGAAGTCCCCCACTTTCACTACCTTTTTACTGCCTTTAATACTTTAACTTTGCCCATCAAAAAATTGCTTTAGGACAGAAAGATACTCAGAATACATAAACTTTGAATACATAAACACATGAACATAATTCTAGAAGAATGCATTCTTTCCAGGAGACTGATAATTCAGGGAAACAAATGCGTTTGCTGTAAGAACAGTTTGCTCCAGGTAATACCCCAGTCAAATGAAATGCCTATATTAGAGATGGAATCACCCCACGCTACATTGAGAAGGGATGGGCAGAGGCACCTCCAAAAGACAACTCAAATCCTAGCTGGGTTATAGCAGCCTGTGGAGGTAAACAGTGCTCCCGGTTAACTGCATGGAAACTGCACAGCAGCTAATACTTCCTGGACACCGCAGCTAGATGCCAGAAGTTAACTTGGGCTCAATCCATGGCTCCCTGCAGATATAAACACATGCCCTCCAACATTCAATGAGGAAAAAGCTGACATCACAAACTCATCTGAAAAACACGAGAGCATGTTCTGTGAAACTTATTTAAGAAAACTTTGTCACTAGAACAAATTCATTCATTCACATTCAGGCTTTACAAAGCTGTAAAGGGAGATGCAATGCAGGGAAAAGGCACTGGGTTAAACCCTAATTTTTCCCAGCTGAACCCAAACACCTCATAGACAACTGCAGAAATTTAGCAATGCTCTGCACTGTCCTGCTATTTCCTTAGCACAACAGTTCAGTGAACACAACCTTTTTGTTTGGACATTTAGCATTCTATTCTCTGCATCACTTTAACGATGTACCTTTTCGATTACTTCCCACTGGGAACAGCACAGCGTAGCAAACAACACAGCAGAACACAAGTTCCAAAGCGGCTGCCTCTGGGTACTTGCCATCTCCCTCAGCAGGTATATCGTAGAATTTATTTTACAGAAGGAATGATAAAAAAAAAAACTAGAAAGTGACTTAAACAGACTTACAGAAAGCTTTTTAGATAAACTAGGATCAATAACAGAAAGTGCTTGTGTCCCAGTGGTCTCTCTTCATCTAACCTGCTTCAAAGGAAACTACTTGGACAAATGGTTGTTCAGATAACAGAGCCTACCTATCCCTGCCAGCCGCGCTCACTTTGCTGTCACTCTGGGACATTCTTATTTACAGTCATGAGCATTGCCTATTATATTGCAGTTTGACAAAGCATTTAATTATAATCTAACCTTCAAAACAAAACATTGGGGATATTATGTGCTTAAGGAAGTCAACAAGGCTTGCCACAAATGTAAAAAATACAAGACCTGATCCTGTTTCAGTTATTTGTGATACTCAAAAATAGCTGTTAAGAGACAACAGATATAAATAGCAGAAGAATAATAGAAGTATTTCTAACTCTGTGTATGTGTTTATAAATAGGATAGGGACAATAACCATGACAGACAGACCACTGAAAGGGCGCTGGTTGCAGGGTGCTACATAGATGAGTGTTCCAGGCTCAGAACAATTCCATGTGAGAAAACCATGACCTTCACAGGATTTAATTTAAATGGCCAAGAAATATGAAGACTGGATACAAGTAATGAATTATGTTGATAGAACATTCATTAACATTGACCATTTTGGTCAAAACCACTAAAAATACTAAACTGTGCTCATATCTCTAGTAACAACTCTTTGCTACAGCAGCCCTTAAAAGCTAAAAGCACATCAAGTTCAATTATTAAACGGATTATTTTTTTTCCTTCAATATATATTAGCTTTTTTAACAAAAAAGGGAGCTGGGAGTCTGTTCTGCTAGCTACAGAGTATGGCAGTTTCAGTTTCAATACACTGTTTTTGCAAAAGTTATAATTTCATGGAAATAGGGACCGAATACAGAGAACTCCACACAAAACCTCACTTGTAACATGATACCAGTGTAATGCAAACACATATATTACCACGTTTTCTGAATATATCTCATAGTCTACTCATGCCACAAACCCGAGATTTTAAGTACAGAACAGACAGCATCTGTGCAGTCACTGCATCCGAGTATCGCAGTGTGGCACCAGAAGTAATTTAACCACAAACATCCCAAGGGTGATTTGGAAATGATTGATGTGACAAGACTGGCAGTCTCTGGATGAATCCCAACAGCTGCCACTATGGATTACTGTTCAAGACATAAAGCCACAGCATCAGTAAAGAAAAAATATGCAAATCAATATATTTCTATTCTATTCACAGTATCAACTGTTATAAATAACAACAAAGACATTATACTACAGATAAAGTAGGTGAAGGTGTTTCTTGTGGATACTGTAATTAATACTCATGGGACCAAGGCTATAACTTATAAATACAAGTCCAATCCAGTCTCAAAGGAGGCTCTTGGCCTATGCCTTGTTAACGAACCAGGCAGGACCACGGTAGGGACTCAAGTACGAGCATACGACCATCCATACTGCTGAACAGTGACCGTGCATCCTTGACACAGGGGGAAGGGTTGGCTGCATGGGCACAAGCCATGCTGTGTCACTTGCTCCCCACAGCAGAAAATAGCTCCTGGCCTGTTTTACCTACTAGAACATGTACAGCTTTTAACTTCTGGGGACTTTGCACATGGAAGTGCATAAGCACCAGTCACCTGTTGCGTGACAGTGACTGCACTATGCTGAATCTCCCTCCTATGGCACCTCCGACATGATCTGTCCTTCCCCATACTGCAGGAAACTGACTTAGAAGCCACAGTTTATAAATGAGCCACAGCTTTTATCAACTAGTCTTCATAAACTCAAGCGTCCTTGCACATGCTTTTTCTATCACCAGCCTTTCCATGGATCATTTCACTCCATCCTTCTGCTAGCGCTGTTCTCCATAAGGAATACCATCCTCTCTGTTCCACCATGATGCCCCAAAGGGAGCCCCTGCCATCCCAAGCTCACAGACTGCTACACCCAGAGAAACACTCCACCATCTAATATCACTCCTGGGTTAATTGCAGCCTCCCTTGCACCAGAGACTAAAGGTCCTGATGTACTTAAGGACCTAAACAGTCTGATGTCATGCTAAATACCAGATGACCATGCGAAATGCGAAAGCATTAAGTTGTGTTGCACCTTCACGCTATTGCCACTTGTTCCAAATAATACTCCTTGAACTTGTTCTTTCCTTTTACAGGAGAAGGATGAAAACTGTTTGTAGAGCTGCGGCCACATTTGGCAATCCTTCTGTAGTTTACACAGCAAACAACTTGAGAGAGCCGTCTAGTGAATCATTGTTTTCCTTCCCCCACATTTTAGCAAGCCTCTGAGCCGGATGTTTTAAAGCCATCTCTACTACGTGAGTAAGGAAACACCATCTCAGGCACACTGATGCTCAAATTCACCTTCTTGAATCTCTAAAATGACAGAATTCCCTTTTGCGCTTACATGGCACTTTTGCTCTTTCCCCAGGGAAAAGAAAGAGGAGCACCTGCCACTGTACTGATTGGCTCTGCAGTTCAGAGCCACTCACTTTGTCTCGAGGTAACAGCTTAAGGACAGCAGCTCTTTGTGACAGAGCTGGACTTTGTACTTTGCAAGTATTTTCTTTCTCCTTTGCATACTCTTCCCCCCTTCCCCTTCCTCAGTCACTCCCCTCAGAGGCTGCTTATAATTCTGGAATACATTAAGTTCATTTCTCATTATTTCACTGTTGATTCCTTTGATTCTCCCTTCTCAGGGTAGAGTCTACAGAATTTTTTCTGTTGATTTTTGTCTAAAGCAAGTCAGAGTTTTCTTTTATCATCCTTGTTTTGCTAATTTTGGATGCTTTGGGGGGAATTAATGTGTGTTTTTAGTATGAAGATGATGAGACTCTCCCTGCCCTTCTTTCAGCAGGTTGCTTGATCTGAATAGAGCAGATGGCAAATTATGCCTTTACATGTTACTTGCTTGGGAAATAGGAGATGCTGAATCCATAGGGAGGAATTTTAAGAGGAATAAATTGAATGACTGGAAAATTGAGTTACAAGACTGTGGATATACAGTAATGTGCAATTCAGAAAAATGCTTATCCAAGGCCTACCTTTAAACATAAGCATAAATTCCACAGACCTCAGTGAAACTACTAATAACTTTACAATTATGCTCATGGAAAAATAGCTTCCCAAATTAAGGCTTAAGATGCTTTTCTTAAAAGACACAAATCTGAGGATTGCAGAAGGAATCTGAGGCCCAATCCAGCTGACTCCCACTGATTAACATTAATGTAATTAAAATGGAAATACTCCTTCTGCATGAGATTCATTTGCATATGGTTTGTTAGAGATGCTATCATCCTCTGCACTTCGTCCTACAGAGATGTTACATTACTGGTGAAAAGATATGTAATGTCCCTAAGCTCTGACACTGCTAGGGAAAAAACATAACCAAAGTCTTTGGGATAACACGCACGCTGACTGATCTCAACTCATCACTCAGCATTAGTAACTTCCGTTCCTTTTCTTGCCAAAAAGACAGAGAACTTCAGGCCAGTTTTGACTGTAAATCCTAAAGGATTATTGTTGTTATTTAGCATAACTCTGTTAACAAGCATCATCAGTCCTCATGGCCAGAGCTGGTTCAAGGCTTCTCAGGCTTGCAGCAAACATCCCCCTCCTCTCCTTATGTAGAGCAGGAAGCCTGCCAGTCATATAGGTATAGCAGTATGTAGGCAGTGGCAATTAAGCACTGTCTGTGCTCCAAACATGAAACAACTCCGAGCCAGAAAACCCTGTAGTAACATAAGCCCAGCTCTAACTCAGTTATACACCTGACTTACCATCAGCCTGCTGGAGCTTCTACACGTCAGAGCACAAGCAATAGCTAGAGGACTGGGTCAACAGCAATGTCATCGAGTTCAAGAGAGACTTGCAAGTCCCTGCACCAGGCATGGAACAACCCCGTGCATCACTATGGCCTCTGAACAGATGGGTAAAGCTGCAGCCCTGCTGAAAAGGAACTGGGCTCAGGATGGACACCAGGTTGAATACGAGCCAGCATGTGCTCTCATCGCAAATACGACAAACCACCTCACAGACTACATGAGAAGGTGTGTGGCCAGCAGATAGATGGAAGTTACTGTTCCCCTCTACTTGGTACTGGTGGGGACACACCTGGAATACTGTGCCTAGTTTTGGGCCCCTAAGTTCAAGAGCATGGAGAAAATGGAGAGGGGACAGCAGAGGGCTACAAAAATGGTTGGGGTGGAGAAAACGTGACCTATGAGAAGAGGCTGAAGGAGCTGACCTTGTTTAGTCTGGTGAAGAGGAGGTGAAGGCAAGACAAATATTATAAATTCAACTCTCTCCAGTTCTATCAGAAGATTTAAAAAAGCGGCAATGCCCCCAAATTTAAGCTTTGGCCAATCAGATTGGATGCCAGAGAAATCTATTTAACCAGAGCAATACTGCAGCACTGGAAAAGGTTATCTACAGCATCTGTGAAATCTCTGTCCTTGAAGGTTTTCAAGACTGTGCTTTACAAACCACAGCTGACCAGGTCAAGTGTTGGTCCCACTCAGAGCAGGAGGTTGGATGCAACCAGCATTCCTATGCTGTGATTAGTCTCCAGCTGAGTTTAGATTGACCCATTTACACATTTTGTCCATGCTGGTCCCCCAGACATTGCTGCCTCTTATTAGAGCTGCTGCTTCAAAAATTCAGGGACATTTCTGCTGAATCTGGGACTGTTCTCCAATTGCTCCTTTCATTCCTAGAGAATCATACAATAGTTTGGGTTGGAAGGGACCTTTAAAGGTCATCTAGTCCAACCCCCCTGCTGTGAGCAGGGACATCTTCAACTAGATCAGGTTGCTCAGAGCCCCGTCCAACCTGACCTTGAATGTTTCCAGGGATGGGGCATCCACCACCTCTCTGGGCAACCTCTTCCAGTGTTTCACCACCCTCAGCGTAAAAAATTTCTTCCTCATATCCAGTCTAAACCTACCCTCTTTTACTTTAAAACCATTATCCCTTGTCCTATCGCAACTGGCCCTACTAAAAAGTTTGTCCCCATCTTTCTTATAAGCCCCCTTGAAGTACTGTATGGCCACAATAAGGTCTTCCCGGAGCCTTCTCTTCTCTAGGCTGAACAACCCCAACACTCTCAGCCTTTCTTCATAGGAGAGGTGTTCCATCCCCCTGATCATTTTTGTGGCCCTCTTCTGGACCCCCTCCAACAGGTCCGTGTCTTTCTTATGCTGAGGGCTCCAGAGCTGGATGCAGTACTCCAGGTGGGGTCTCACCAGAGCAGAGTAGAGGGGCAGAATCACCTCCCTCGACCTGCTGGCCACGCTTCTTTGGATGCAGCCCAGGATACGATTGGCTTTCTGGGCTGCGAGTGCACGTTGCTGGCTCATGTCCAGCTTTTCATCCACCAGTACCCCCAAGTCCTTCTCGGCAGGGCTGCTCTCAATCCCTTCATCCCCCAGCCTGTATTGATACCGGGGGTTGCCCTGACCCAGGTGCAGGACCTTGCACTTGGCCTTGTTAAACCTCATGAGGTCCACACGGGCCCACTTCTCCAGCTTGTCCAGGTCCCTCTGGATGGCATCCCATCCCTCTGGCATGTCAACTGCACCACTCAGCTTGGTGTCATCTGCAAACCTCCTGAGGGTGCACTCAATCCCACTTCTATGTCATTGATGAAGATATTAAACAGTACCGGTCCCAATATGGCCCCCTGCGGGACGCCACTCATCACCAATTTCCATCTGGACATCAAGTCGTTGACTACTACCCTCTGGATGCAACCATCCAACCAATTCCTTATCCACCAAACAATCCACCCATCAAATCCATATCACTCCAGTTTAGAGAGAAGCATGTTTTGGGGGACTGTGTCAAAGACCTTACATTAAGTCCAGACAGACGACATCCGTGGCTCTTCCCTTGTCCACTGATGTAGTCCCTCCATCATAGAAGGCCACTAGGTTGGTCAGGCAGGACTTGCCCTTGGTGAAGCCATGCTGGCTGTCTCGAATCACCTCCCTGTCCTGGCAGTGAAGCTCTGGCAATGAAGCATGGTCAAGTTGCTAATGGTCTGCTGCATGTCATTACTGTGAGAGGTAAATATGACAAACCCCTAATACCACGACCTGTATCTGATACAGTCTGCCTCCTAGCAAAGATATTTCTAAACATAAGAAATCTACAACTGTAGAGTTCTTTCCAAAATTTGGAAAATAACGGCAGATTAAAGCATCAGAGATACCTTAACTTCAATAATCAGGCACATATTTACTGGGGATGTTAGCCTCTCCATTTGCCATCTCTTGCTCCCTTGCTATGACAGTGGCATCACATGCAGTGCTACACTGAGAGTACAAATGGTATCAGCACTGTGGCAGGAGAAAGAGGCTAACAGGGGAGCTAAGTTCGTCTCCATGGCTGGCACAGGCTGGGCAGTGTCAGTGTCTGCAAAGCATGGTGAGAACCCTCACAGCACAGCTCTTCCCACACCCGCCCTGGTGCTGCACCACAGAGGCCCTAACACTGTGGTTATATCTGAACTGCACACAGCCACCTGCTGTGTTTGCCTGAGCCGTGATTTAGTGATCTGAGGAATAAAAAAGAAAGGGGGGGGGGGGGGGGGGGAAGAGCAGCTGCCTGTAGTTGCATCAGAGTTGCTTCACCCCCTATAAGCTAAAAGAAAAAGCCTTGCTGAGCAAACATGGTCACATATCTGTGGAGCCTTCTAGTTTAAAAAGTGGAATCAGAAATTCAGTTCACTGTTTCAGTGCAATTTTTGGCCTCTCACTACACAAGTGTCACTGGAGACATTTATCTGCCATACTATGTGCTATAGCAACATATGCTCATAAACATTCCTTTTTACAGTTCTGAGCTGCAGCATAATTGCTTGTCTCTTGTTCATTGTATGGCAGCAGAACTGTTCATTAGTAAAGCTAACCACAACCAAAGACCATATATCCTGCACTCTTTATACGAGGTGGTTGCAAAGTGCAGTTAGTTGTGAAGTGCAAAGTCAGTTGCAGCTGATTTTAAGTCAAAACCACAAGTACTTGAAGCATTAGCCTAGGTTACTCACATGAACTAAAAATGTTGTTCAAGAGCCTCATCTCCATACATTATAGAGCAACACATAACCAGCTAAAAGATACAAACATCCTTGAAGTCAAACTGCCCATATTGGCAACAATACTCATAGAATATATGTACAAGAAAGATGAGGCAATGAATTCTTCTAACATACATTTTAATCTGCTTTAATATACCACTGCCTTTGGCACCAGGAAAGTTAATTATCTTGATTTTTATTATTTTCTTGATCTTATCTTCAGTTCAATCATTTTTTCCTGTAATGAACTCCTGAAATTGAATTTAATTTTATCCTATTAAAGCTTTTTTTGTGTGTGTGTATTAAAGAAATGTGCTGCGTAATGCATAGGGTAACTTGGCAAGATTCAATGATGAGTTCTAGAAATAAGAGGTTTTAATAATTATTTATAGTACAGGGTATACAACACCTCTTGAAATACATGTGTTGCTGTTGTATCAGTTAATTAGAAGAAAAATTTCTGCCAAGACCTACAGTTAGCAGCACTGCAGTACAGTGAAGTAACAGAGTGGGAGTATTTTTTATTTCTTTTAATTTATGAAGGAAGAGTCATTGCTGTGAGGCTAAACAAGTGGTAGAGCAGCTCACAGCTCTTTTGGGACTGATTGCCACTTTGATACTTGGCATATGAGAGTTTCCAGCAAGCTCAGACACAACATCCTAGGATTAGAACATCAATTTCTTTAGGGGATCATATACTTTAGATGGTAAGATAGCACCTTTTCATCAAAAGGCAAAAAACAAAGGTGGTAATAATAATAGCACACAGCGGAGTGGCTTAGCTTCCTATAAATCCTGGTCGCCTAAGGGAGCGGCCTAGCTCCTCGATTTGAAGCTTGGCTACCAATACTCATTACGGAGTTCAACTGAAGACTTTTTCTTTCAGTCACGTAAAGACTCTCAATATTTCAAAACTGCCTAGTGGATTTCCCAGCACAACAAAACTTCAGCTGAGAAATCCTGATGCTACTGGACAGGATGCTGGCACTTCCTAGAGACAAATCTAACCTTCATACTAACCAACATTAGCAAGCACTACTAGCTTATTACCTTTTCCTTTGTGTGCATTTACCATTAACTGGTAAATTGTCCAGCTGAAATTTTAAACTTTTTGGGAAGGGACTTAATCTTTCAATGCGTATATACTATACGACATTGCACAAGGCGATTTCTTCCTCCTTTAAACTAAAGCATGCTGTCTAAGAACATTCCTAGAATACGAATGTAAATCTAAGCTCAACTCCATTTTTATAATGTCCAGCAAACGCACTGGAAAATACTGCCCCTTAGAGCAATACAATCAATTCCTTTAGTTTATCAGAGGGATTGATGAAACAGATATCAAATACCATCTTCTTGACCTGCCTTGACACAAAGGCATGCTTGCCTTTGGATATGCACTGGATAAGTAAGTACTCACATTCCATAAAATAGGGGCCAGGTTCAATTCGCCATACAATTTGTCCTTTTTGCGTGCCAGTCACTCCCCGATTTTTGGAATCCCAGAAATTGGCTGGAGAGTTCTCATCTGAAAGAGGAAAGAAAAAAAAAAATTGTCATGTAGTATTTATAATAGTAGTTTTCTTGGTTTTCTGTTTCAAGAGGCCCAGATACAAAAAGTTACTTGTGTTAAAAAAAATTAAAAAAAAAAAATCAAACTGGCAAAAGATAAATGGCTTCTCTTTTACGGTTGATAGTTAGGTCAATTTATGCAGAGTGAGCAGACATACACACCGCCAAAGTAAATATATGGTTTCCTCTAAGAAGTGACCTGCCAAGGTAAAAAGTATTTAATGCCAAAACTTCCCTAACTCAACAGAGAGGCTATTGGGAGTGTATAGCTGATTGCAAGTTCATCACAGAGTTACCACACTGTTTTATACAGCAGTCCTGCTCTGCGATGTGAAAATCTAGCTGGGAAGTACAGAATTGCAACTAGAGGTATCAAGACTTACTTCAGTTTTTAATATATCCTATGTTTTAGACACTAGAGAGAATATTTTTATACATACACCAAAAAAGTCTGACACTTTCAATTTCCTGACACGTACAGTATTATTCCTTACCACTGAAGTCGAGCCAGAGGCTCAAAGCACAGAACTGTCACTTAGTAAGCCAGAGATACAAATGAGAGATTCAGCAAAATACATTCAAAAGAGGAGAACTGAGAGGCAAACAGTAAGTATCTGCAGATCAGTTTAGCAATATCAGTATTTTCCCCTCCCGAACTAAGGTTTTTATCATAACAGTAATGAACACAGGTCTTGGTGTTTGTTTTTTATTTACCTGCCTGTATTCAGGCATCCAGAACGCTGTATGAATGAAGGAAAACCAGAGTGAGAAGCTGTTTGAAAGGGCACGAAGGTTAGTTACGATGACCCAGAGGAAGCTGACATAAATCCAGCTTAACTTCTTTCGTACAGAAGTTCTTCGGAAGTATGCATCGTAACATTTTACAAGTGCATTTAGGCAGCTGTTTCTTAATTAGACAATTATACCTGCGACCTGAAATACAACATCCTAATTCTTTCCAGTGGTACTTGATATCCCTTAGTCTTAATTTTTTTTTTTTTTAATCCTGTTTTATCACATACATTTGAATGCATTCTGCAATCTTAAAAAGACTTCACTAAGAACTTAGCCCACTGTGGCTTTGTTTATGAAGCTCCTATCCATTCAAGCATGTTTTCATTGTACTTTGGTAGAAACTCCTGCACAAATAAGATTACAGAATTCTCACCTACATTTTAGAAATCCATATGCTACTTATGAAAGAATAATACACAATGCAACTTTGTTACTTCTATCTTAAAAATATAAACTTACACTAAAGCTTCTCTTTCTCCTTTTCATTCTGACTGTTTATCTCGGCGTATGCACGATAACTCTACTGAATCATGATTCGTGCAGTCTGTACATTCACATCCCAAACTGACATGCAAAGCATTACCAGACACATGCTGGACTTCTGTGATTGCTCAAGAGTAAGTTACACAATCTGGAAGAGCTCTGGAGAGTCAAGAGGCAACCATGGCAAGCCACTGACATTTTTATGCCTCCAGGCATGGGTGACTTTGAGAATTTTTAGAAAGCTGTGGTCTGAACACCTCAACATCACGACGAGTCCAGAATAGTTTCGTAATTATCTCAATGACAACGAGAAGGGAGAGGAGGGTTCTCCTAATGCCTGTGATCCTCCAGCATATAATACCCTCAGGCTTAACTTTTCGTGTGGAATCAACATGATAGTACATAAACTGCATACACCATAAAGTCAGGCACAGAGACAGTAAAAACTTAAAACATGTATAATTATTCTTCATTACAGCAAAAAACTTTCAGAGTAAACAAAGCTGTATCTCACCCATGTGTTTCTTTTTTTTCAAAGCTATATAAAGAGGAACTCTGAAAGTCCAGCCTGTAAATCATCCCATGGGCCTCAGAAAAAAAAGTCTCTGTATTTGGCTTGCAATTACACTTTAACCGAAACAATACACTGTTGACTTATTTATTTACTTTTTTATTTTTTAATGTGCCTTCCTAACCCAAGGCCCCACTATTATCTTCCAAAGACAGAACTCTGGGAAGCCATGAGATAGAGCTTAACTTCCAGCGAATCTATACTAGTGCCTACTTTGGTCCACCATACCAACTTGGTTATCCAAACCATCGCTACTAAATCACTGATACTCTGCCCATGCTATGATTGCAACAGAAGGTGGTGGAGACGAGGGATGAAAAATGCTGACAGACCACTGCCTGTCAGCAATTGACTCAATTACAGAATTTATGTTGGACAGCTTTGATTTTCTTCTGAAACAGCTGATTTTTTTTCTACTTTTATGATGTTATTCACATAGGCGAAAAAAATAACATTACTAATGCATATGGAAAAATAACTTCAAACCTCAGTTCATGGATTTTAAAAAAAGAAACTGAACAGCAAATAAAAATCAAATAGCATGAAAACATTAAAGTACACAATATTGGTGAAATTTACTTATCAACACTGCAATAAAAAAGTTAAACAGTGATAGTCTCAGTAATAGTCAGCTGTGCAAAAAAAAAAAAAGTGTTTGAGAGCTGTTGTGGTTTAACCCGGCAGGCAGCTAAACACCACACAGCCCTTCGCTTACTCCCCACACCCCAGTGGGATGGGGGAGAGAATAAAAAAATAAAATAATAATTAAAAAAAAAGTAAAATTCATGGGTTGAGATAAAGACAGTTTAATAGGATAGAAAAGGAAGGGAAAATAATAATAATGATAAAAGAATATACAAAATAAGTGATGCACAATGCAATTGCTCACCACCCACCGACCGATGCCCAGCCAGTCCCTGAGCAGCGGTCACCGCCCCCCGGCCAACTCCCCCCAGTTTATACACTGAGCATGACGTCACATGGTATGGAATAGCCCTTTGGCCAGTTTGGGTCAGCTGTCCTGGCTGTGCCCCCTCCCAGCTTCTCGCTGGCAGGGCATGAGAAACTGAAAAATTCTTGACTAGTGTAAGCACTACTTAGCAACAACTAAAACATCAGTGTGTTATCAACACTATTCTCCTACTAAATCCAAAACACAGCACTATGCCAGCTACTAGGAAGAAAATTAACTCTATCCCAGCCAAAACCAGGACAAGAGCACAAAAAGCAGTGTCAGAATTACCACTACCTCATCTCTCTTCTTCCCCATAACATATATATGTATGTACATGTGTATATACACACACACTATATACACATATATATATTCCATAGGGAACTTCAATTTTAAGAAGTTCTAGTCCCCTTTTAGCTGATAATTGTTGCTGTTTATGAAACTGGCAGCTGTTCCAGAATCTGGGCCAAAGAGTAGACATAAATATCCCTTCCCAGAACATAAAATACGCAACAAAATACTGTCTTACTGCATTGGTATCTTGTCCAGTGAGTCTATACTGCTGAAAGAAATAAAAAATGCAAGATGCACAGTATCTTTCTATCTTCAGTAATTCTTAGACACCAAATATTACAGGAAGTAACATTTCTCAGAGCTGCAACCCCTGCACAAATCAGCGTACGCGAGATATGTCCTAAAATGAATAGTGGGTAGTAATAAATATATCACTGTGTGGAACTTCACACTGACTAGCGCTCCTTGAAATCACTGTAAAGCAAACGTGTTCTGAGTAATAACGCTTTCTTTATTTAACTGCTAAGCAATCAGCCAAACCTGGTATTAAGAACTGAACTAATTTTTTTTCCACTTTCAGGCTTCATCATCTTACAACACCCTTTAAGGTAAGTTAGATACCAACGCAGCTGTAATACCCACAGCTTGTGCTCTCCTTGTCAGCATTGTAGTTCTCCACCTGTGCCCACAGCTCTGCCCTGATGTGACAGTGCATAGGATGCAGCTCCCTCTGGCATGTGTCAATTCGGTATGGCTATCTCATGTGAAAAGCAATACAGAAGTACTGGATAGATGGATGAACAGTGCAATGAAAGAAGAAGGTATCATTTTTACAGAATGAGTTTTCACAATAAGATTATACCCATGAAAGAGTTAAGAGCCATGAGAAGTTCCAGTATGCCCGTGCCTTTTCCGTACTGGGAGCCCAGAACTGGGACACAGCACTCAGATGTGTCTCACCAGTGCTGAGTAGAGGGGAAGGACCACATCCTTCAACCTGCTGACTAAGGCTCTTCCTAATGCAGCCCAGGATACCTGTGGATGGCCGGGGCACACTGCTGGCTTTTGTTTGACTTGTTGTCCACCAGGACCTCCAGGTCTTTTTCTGCAAAGCTGCGTTCCAGACGGTCAGCCCCCAGCTTGTCCTGGTGTCAGGAGTTACTCCTCCCCAGGGGCAGGACTTGGTATTTCCCTTTGAAATTCATGACATTCCTGTTTGCCCATTTCTTCAGCCTGTTGAGGTTCCTCTGAATGGCTGCACAACCATCTGGTTTATCAACTGCTACTCCCAGTTTTGCATGAAGACGTTACGGAAGACAGCGCTGAAAGCCCTGCTAAGCCAGTATCTGACATCAGGGGTCAGGAGGCTTCCGTGGAGTTCACGTTTTGTTCTTTGTGTCTTACCGCTTTCACTATTTCTGTCTTAGGAAAAAGAATAAGCTACCTGAAATCCATCACCTTGCAGAGTCATCTTGCATAGCTTAAACCAACAAATAAATAAATAAGATACAGTCTTTTATAAGACAGTTAAAAAGCACGAACTGCTACCGATTAATATGTGAAACAAGCCTGACAGTGCCAGTGCACAGACTGGTCATATGCAAACCAATGCTCATCTTCTGGTCCCAGTTTCTGTGGTCAGTAGTGTTAGGTTATGTGATAAAAGGCTTGCCTCCATGAATACGAAGGATTTTCATTCTTCAAATACAAAAGCATTATAGAAGTCCCAAACTCCTAGTGTGGAAACATCACAGATTGCTTACTGAATAGGAAAAAATTTAAAAGTTCCCTATAGCAATCTGAGAGCTTCAAACTTTTGCATACTGATCTCTTTTCTGTAACACATTTATAAAGATGCTTATATGCAGAGCTCAGGGAGAAGGTGATGCTTAACAGATTCCGAATGTCACTGAATGGTTTTAATTATACACAATTTTACAATTTTCATCTTTCGCTACCATATATGGGTATTCTAATTCACAGCTTTTGAAAAATCTGTGCAGCTTATCTGAGAAAAGATCAATCATGCCAGAAACACCACTGTATCCCTGCATAATTCTGTTATCCTCATTTGGGATTTACATCCCAATCTCCATTTTTTCATCCCCTTCTGGAAGATGTTTTATGCAAAATCTTTTGCAGTGCTTGTATTGTTTATTCTTAATTTAAAATTTTAAATTAAGTTCAGATTGTCAAAATGCTGACTTCCTTAGCATTTTAGGTTGATTTTAATAAATTCTTGGGCACTGAAGATGATGTGTGTGATGCATCCAATTGTTAAGAGGAGTGTTTGTACTCAGCCCTGGGAAACTTACAAAGCAACATCTAACTGTTATTTCTCTTGTCAGGAGTTCTCTTAGAGTACGTATCAGAGGAGCTGGAAGGCTGGTAGAT
Source organism: Aptenodytes patagonicus (assembly GCF_965638725.1). Taxonomy (NCBI): domain Eukaryota; kingdom Metazoa; phylum Chordata; class Aves; order Sphenisciformes; family Spheniscidae; genus Aptenodytes; species Aptenodytes patagonicus. The sequence continues at coordinate 43,165,134 of NC_134954.1, forward strand.
AGCAAGGCTACGTATAGTTTTGTCTCAAGCTGATATTCATCAATCTGTCATCAGTTTCTCTCATAAGCATACTATTAAGAATGATCATCCTCTATGTATTTTACTCTGTCATTTCACTCAGTCTTTAGAAGTAACAGGTTTGTAGTTAATCTGCATCGGAGGATATTTCTGAACTTAATTTTGAGCCAACCATCAGGAAATCTCTAGAATGGCATTTCCAATGTAAAAAAGAAATCTGATTTACATGCATTTTACTGCATGACTTCCAAAACCTCAGTCCTGGTGCCAGTAAGTGCACCCTGCTTTTTTGTGTGAGCCCAGACTTCCAAGCAGTAAAACAGACTGTCATCAAAATGTAAGATTAGTAAGAACATTCCAAAGAGTACTTACTGTGGATTTTGAGCAACTGACTGGGAAAGTTTGTAACACTAAATTTTGTGCAGTATTTTCACTTCGGTAACCTCTAATAATTTTAATTCTAGAAATACTTAAAAAAACCCCAAAACCCACAACCAAAAAATCTGTGGGTAATCATTAAAGAAGTAGCACAAAGTTTAGTGAACTAACGAACTAAATCAATTTCTCCTTTATATCCAAAATATGCTTAAAAGCAATTGAAAACTGCATCAGGACACAATTAAAGGAGAAGACAAATTTTATCACCTGAGGCCTCACTGCTTTTCTGGAAAGCCAGTAAGTAAATTAACAATTTCAAGGCAGAGCTTCCATTGCAAGCATTATTATAATAAATCACATTATGTCAACCCATTTAAAATACACTACATATCAGTTACTACTGTACAAACAAATATTAACCCACTACGTACAGCTTACGTTCTGTGATCTTCAGAATTCCCCATCTCAGTCTGTGAACAGTTCACAGGCTGTCTGGTGGAACCAAAACATTTCTCACGGAAGACAGCACTAGCGTATGCAGTACATTCCTGAAATTAAAGATCAACACTTAGTTGCACCTTCTAGCCTTACCTGGCCATTCCAAAGGATGTTTGTGGATCTTAAACTGCATTCCTCCATCTGAGCCCAATTAACAAACTGAAGAATAAAAAAGCTGAACGTTTTACAGGACAGATCCTGAAAACAGCATCCCTGTTCCCAATCACAAACGGTATTTTCTACGAAAGTTGCCTTCTGGACCCAGCCTGTGCAGCTCAAGTTTGGAGGCTTTAGCTCTGTATTAGCACTGTTGCATAATCTCAGCTCCACGAGGCACGTCTGTCCTCTCCCTTCCTCTTGTCATTTGAAGGAAAGGGTTTTAGAAGGATGTTCTCAAACTCCCTGGCAGTTTCTAGCAGTTATACACAATCTTCTGCCTCTTCTCCTTTAATCAAGGGTTTATCGAGGTTCAAACAGCCCATGCTAAAACATATGAAGTATTATGTCCTTCAAGCTCAGCTATTTGCGGCCACTCCCCTCCAAAGGGTACAGGATGCCGAAGCCCCATCCTCCCTCCACTTCCTTCCTCGCCTTGTCCAAGGGAGGATTCCGAGGCACGGCCACGGCCCCGCAGCGTGGGGCGGGCTGATGTGAACAGGAGGATCATCAAATCCTAGAAATGACGGCAAGGCAGCCACAGCAATGAGCACGGCAGGATCTCACTGGAATTGCTGGCTTTTGTTTACTCAGTATTTCGCTCTCCCGCATGACTTCCCCACGAATCCAGTTACTTTAGAGAAGACGAGACTGCTCCATGACATTTGGCTGGGATGAAGCTGCCTTTAACCCAGGATAACTCTGCACTGGGCACTCCTGAGCAGGACGATAAGCAGGTGGCAGAGAGCTGCTATTACTACCTCTCCTCTTTCCAGGTTGGTAAATGCCACCTCAGCGCAGGGGCTCAGACAAGGCTCCATTTTGCTGATCAGATGCTCTGACTGCTCACAAGCCTCCTGGTGGATGCTGGCAGCTGACCTACAACTCCTTCAACTTACAGCAAGGACCCAAACTGTGCTAAAGCGGTCCTGGTACCACAAGAACAAAAAGGGTACTTAAAGGTATCTTTGCAATCTGGTCCATGGTCTGCAGATCGAGTCCTTCGCAGCGCACATTTCATGAAATTGTACGCTTGGGGAGCACTAGGTTCAAGCTCTCAAAGCAAATCTTGGTTTTCCTAGTAATAATCAGATAACAAAAGACAGGGGAAAAAAAATAACTCTTACAGGAATATTTATTCATACTCAGCTTGAAGACTTGCCAAAAAATGCTTCCAGTCAAAGAAAATAAGATGGACTTTTTGCTACCAAGAACTGAAGCTACTGTATTACTTTATATTTGCATGAGCACCTCTAGGAATTGTATTTTCAAAGGACAGGAGGGGAAAGAACACCAGAACTGGACTACTGTAAGAGAAAATTAAAACACTGCTGTGTACTAAATGGCTGGAAACTGTCCTCCCTTGAATGCCAACAGAGCAACCGTCCAAAAAGTTGAGAACAACAAAATTCTTGGACAGTCTTAAAAGCTGCCTAAGCAGCTACTAGATCCTACTACATGCTATCACAGATCTCTTTATTCTTCGTGCCACTTTGGAAAACTTGGACAGTAACGAAAATATAAGACACAAATTTTCAGCTGAGAAAAGCAGGGGCAGAAAAGTAAGAGGCGGAGAAAGGTACAACAGATGCTCTTACAGCCTCACACAGGAGAGCGTGTTTGGGCTCTACATGAAGGTGATGGTGCACTGCCAGAGGCTGCAGGGTGACACTCTGAACTCCAACCTAGACACAAATATCAGCCTCCTGGTGACACAGTCCTGCTGTATTAGCAGTGAAGGATCATAATCATCTATAGTCAGATATTTGACCCAGGGTCAAAAAAGCGAGGAGGTATTTGCCACATATATTATGTTGCTGGCATTTATTGCACTCTATTACTTTACACAGCAAGAGCAATTATTCATTTTTCTACCTGTGACTGCAGGATGGTCAGAAAGCAGCTGTATTTCTCTAACACTTCACTCCTACTTCAGCTGAGGAAACAGAACAAAGGTAGAAGCCATACCATACACCCCATCCAAACACTGAACAATGAAACCTTTTTGCTATTGAAACTTAAATTAACAGAGTGGCAAGATCCTTGCTCTCATTTTCATACACAGCCTTTATTCTTACACTGGCCGTAAGATGGACTATTTCCTTCTTTTTCAAGAATTCTACTACTACATTTTGTTTCCTTCTATACATGTGCTAACACTTCAACGTGGGGATCAGAGCATCTCCATGTGCCCTCACACAACGTGATATTTCAAGGCACAGCAGCAGCTCAAAGGATTAGTTAACTAGAATGCAGGACATAAAGGTATTGCAAAAAAAATACAAGTACTTTTTTCAGACATATGACACAGTACAATGGCAGGAATAAAGTGGAATTCCACTTCTCTGTATTCAAAGTAAAGACATCATTTAAATTCAAAGCATTCAAAGACAAAAATAAATCCTCTCACCCATCTCACTGGCAAAAATTCAAAAGCGTAACAATGGGAAGGAAATGACCTCAAGTTTAACCTCTTTCCTGAAAATCTTATTAATCCTCCGCCATAAGATGATGTGAATTTCATTCCCATCTACACTTCAGGTTTCACATGTGTGCCAGCCCCACGGCTCAAGCACTCTGTGCAGCATGGGTCACCAACCAGCTGATAAGGCTCACCTGGAAGCCAGATGCTACACAACACACATACACAATGCTTGGGTGTTTCTGCAACACACCACAAGAGACCGGATACTATGAGAAAGGCATAATGTTAGACAAAAAAAATTAAGCTAGAGAACAACACAATAAACTCTGACATATGGTACAGCATGCCCTTAGACATAAAGACCATTAGATACTTCATCATATTGCAGAAAAGTCCCTACATCTTTGCAAAATGTTAATAAATCACCTACCATTTAGTTCACTGAGGTCCAGCTGGCTTTATGTGGGTGTAAATATAGCATGGGGGATGCTTCCACCTCCTCCTGAAGGAAGCATCACACAGCTGAGGGAAGAGCTGCACCACCTCTCACATCAACTCACAATTGTCTCAGCTGCTGATGGTTTGGGCAAAGGGACATCTGCAGGAGGTGGAGACAGCCTGTTCCTCAGGGGCAAAGCCAAAATCAGGGGCCACCAGGCAGGGAACAGTTTGGAAATCCAGATTTAGGCCACCAATGGTTCCTGAAGTTGGACTACACTTATAATCTAACATATTAAACTAACTCAGTGGTCTATCATATTATAAAGATTAGAGAATAGGAGGACAGCAAAGATGCAAGCAATATACTGAGGAAAAGAGGAGCCCGTCTCTCTCCTGTAGCATCACCCTTGACACTTTCAGAAATCTTCCCCCCCCCCCTTTTTTATTTTAAGCACTTCGCTGTGTCTCACACCTTCTTAAAACTCCAATACAAACCTATCTTCACAACCATCATTCCTTCCCAGTGTGCTCCTCTCTGTGACATCCAGTTCCCCACCATATCCCCAAACACACCCCAACACTCCCACAACCTTGTAGCCTAAAGGTGATTATCTCCTGCTTTTTATGGTAGCAAGTCCAAGAAAAACAAAAAAACCCTCTGTCTACAAGTATCCTAAAGGCCTGTTATTCTGGGACAGGACTGTTTAGCAAATCTAGAAACACAAGCCATTTTTCCTAATTAACCGTAAAAGGTCATTTGGGGGGTAAATATCATCAGAGCTAAATTTTAAACAAACAAACAAAAAAAGGCTGTATCTAAGCTTTTCTGTGTCATATTTAATCTGCCAGTCTCAGTTTATTGTGGAATGTTTTTCATCATTTTCCTTCTTGACTGCAACCTTATATGGTGTCAGATAAGCACTTGTTTGCTGGCAGTGCATGAGCTGCTGAGCTTGCTTGTGCTGCACACAGAAGAGGACTGCAGCTTCCCAAGAATAAAGGGCATGCACTTTTATCTGTGACCATGTTCCCATCACAAGTCTGTGCCAGAAAAACTAGAAAATATAACAAAGTATTCCTGCTGTAGAAGACATGACACCAGCGGAGCTGTGCTTTTGTCAACATAGCCTATCCTGCCCCCGGATAAATTCTGCTTGTAAATAAACATTACCAACAAAAGCACAATTTTGCTAGCACAGCTGCACTTACAGAGAGAGCTTTCTCTGGTGTGGCTGTCTTGGTACAAATCATATGTAATCTCACAGCCAGCGGAAAGTGAGGGGTCATTTATTTCATGGCCTTCATGCTGGGTTTTTTATGGACCAGCAGCATCTGGTCACGTATGCAGATACCCAATGCAGAAAGGTACCAGAGAAACTGAGGGTTTTGCTTTGTGGGGTTTTTTTTTCTGGTCAAACATTTCTGAAATGGAAACAGTGGAAATCACTTCAGGAAGTGCCAGATGGTTATGGCAGCCCTGTCAAGTCTACCATTGGCGTCAGCAACCCCATTCCTCTCCCTCCTTCATAGCCCCAAAACGTACTTGGAACAACTCCTCCTCTGCTATAAGATCATTATTATAATTCAGTCTGCTTCTGCTCTCCAACAACAGTATGTATTTTAATTATCTGAGAACTGGAATATTCAGGCTAGTTAAAGTTTGGACAGCACTGAGTGGCCCATAATATATAGGAAATTAGACTGAATGATGTAATGATCTCTTCTGGGTTTAATTTTGGTAAAATTTATGCTCATCTGAGAACCATTACTAGCTCGTAAGCTAATCTTAAGTACGCTTTATTCCACATGTAATTCTCCTGTAACTGACTTACCCTTCAAAAAGAGGTTTTTCTTGTGGAACTGTCAGCAAACACAATTGCCATAACTGAGAGACCTTAAAATAGAGTCAAGATGACTGTCTGCTATTTTTTCCTTTTTTTTATGCTTGCAAATCTAAAAATAAAACACCATTTTGAATCATTATGAAACATACATCTGCCCTTTAAACATCATACACATCACTGAAATGCACATGTGTAAAGAGCACAACAGGCTAGAAGAGATCTTTAAAATATACGCATGTTATTTTGAAACTGTTGCAAGTGTCTTTTGTTCTATTTATATTTATGAAATTTTAAAATCAGATACCAGCAAACAAGTACTTGGCAATTGTCCACCAAAACTTACTGAAACATTAGGCTTGAGTACTCACCTTTTTCTCCAGCTTACATTTTGCAATATGCCTCATGTTGGCTACCCATGAAGCAGAGTAAATTTATTACCAGCATATTTGCTATTACTGATCTGTAGGTTTGCACAGAATGTTTTCTAGTTTCCTTCTTTCCTTTTATGTCCATCCTTCTGCTCCCTTTTCCTTATTCCTCCAGCCGCTCATACTATCAAAAGAAACTATCCCACTTTAGATGGTATTTACAGTAGTACTGGTACATTATTATCAGACACCCTATCAGTGGTAAGATGGGTACCCTAAGAAGTATCTAAGGCAAGTATCAAGCCCGTTACTACCTGTGTAATAAACTACAAAACCTCCTGCCCTAATTAACAGGAGCCATCCCAGCCCTAATTATCAGTAACCATCCTATTTCCCATGCCCTACAACTTAATAATGACATGTGAGTATTTTAAAAATTCACATAAATTTTGCAAACAGTTTTTGACAAGTATTGTGCTAATTTCCTTCTTTCACCCTCTTGTCCTAAAACTGAGATTATGATATACTGTAAGAAACTATAATTTATTAACAAAGTTTTCAGGTTAATAAATTTATCAAGTAAAAAAACCTTACCTGACAGATGATCCTTAAAACTGCTGGAAAGTCAGAACTAGTTATTGATCACAGTAATCAGCAATAATTTTAAAAGCACCATTCTAACTTACTCAAGTGACACAAATTCCTCATTTCTGCGATTATCTTCTACAAAAACTGACCTGAATTCACTGGTGCATTATTCACTTGATGTGCTTTTTGCATTATCCACTTGATGTGCTTTTTTTCCATTCATATTTTAACAGACATATTACTGGCAGAAATATTTATATTTTAGCAAGTGTTAGAAAATATTCATACATCACAAAGGATGAACTCAATCACTTCAGATCAGGAACTGTCACCTACTGTATGTGCAACACCTTGACTGACAAGACCTTTCAAGCACTGCAGAGATACAGAGAAACACCAGCCAGTCATGAAGAGGTACACCTGAAAAGTAACTTCACGATCTTCACTCACCAAAATAAAGGAACTCATCAGCACAAGAGCTGTGTCACTCAGCAAGAGCTTGCACTTCTAATCCTCAATTCATGTCACAACTTTCAATGAAAGAGCTGCAGGCCCAAGTAGATTCATTAGGTATATATAATAATTCTGAATAAATTCGGAAAAATCTTTATTTGTATATATGCAAATTTCAAGCAAACAAAAAGGCTAAGTTTAGTAAATATATTTCTTTTCTAGAACTGACAAGTAATATGCAACTCAGAAGAAAGTACAAGAGATAAAAGGTATGTGTTTCTTCTTAAACCCCTGTAAGGGCACCAAGTATCCTAATGAGATGAAATCTCATTTGTGGGGAGCTCTCAGGCATGTAATGGGAAGGAGGCGCTCCCTTGCCAGATGGCATGTTCTGCTGATGGCCATGAAGAAGAATGAGTGTAACCACGAAAACGACTTAAGTGTTTTAGCTGCCCACATATGCATACCCTCCACCAGTTATGGCAAGTGGCTTTTTGTGCAGGTGAAAGTTTCAACCAGAATCACTGAAGGTTTCCGTAAGATTTTTATTAAAAAAAGATGAATTCATCATTAGCAAGGGTGTAAAACTCAAAGCACAAAACATTCTGAGCCACAGAGCCAGCATCACCCAAAGAGCTGACCCAGCCTTTGCACACGATGATCCATCAGCCGCTTTTATGACCAACTAGTTGGGTGGTTTTATTTTGCTTTTGATAGTAAATACCACCTTCAGGTTTCCCAAAGCTCTGCTTTCTTTCCTGGAATGAACCAGCACGGAGCAAAGTCAGTGCCAGACACACTCTCCAAGGGCCCTGTGGAGGTTCATTTAACCACTGAATCAGTCCTGCATTTTCAGCCCTTGTTTTACTTGGTGTTTATTTAGCTTTTTTGTGTGTGTGTGAAAGTTTTATTTATTGCTAGGGACGAAGGGCTAAAACAAGAAGCCCTAGATGCAGTATACCCACAGACCAGATAAAATGCTAGAAAAAGGAGTTTTCCCACATACAGCAGCTGACATCTAGGGATCCAGGAGGTTAGTTTGGGTTTTGTCTTCTCAAATGGTTGATGGTTTGAACCCTGGAACTATTGCCATAGCACAAATATCTCTGGATTTCCAGCAACATGGCATCCTTCAACACTGGGTGGAGACAACTGATTCATCACTGAAAAGAAAGGAAAGGAAAGACTGCATCCGGATTCCTCAGCTTTGCTTTTGATTGCACTTGATTATTGCTTGCAGTTTCTGACGGTGTCTGATCAATATTCTTTTTAATCTGTTCCAGCCCTTTGACAGTCACAGTATCAGCTGGCATCTCATTCTCAGTGTTCGAGTCCATTCCCATGTCTAATACAGAAACATTTCTAAAAATGTTTTTTTCCTTGCCAGTTCCAAGTGATTTCTCACTGCCTTTTAGAAATCCTTCTAGTTTCCAGAAGTTGTCAACAAAATATGTCTTTGCAGCACATATCTCTTGAGGATCTTGTGGGATTTAATATTCCCTTAGCAGCTGTTATTTTTTAAGCTTATCTTCAATATTATGAGCTGTTTAAGCAGGAATGCAAACTAGTCTATTGTTGTCATCTGACAGTAATAGGTTTCTTAGGGAATTTATTAGAAAGTCAGAGAGCTGGCTGCTTTGGAAAAATATTTGTATTTAATCAATACACTTTTGTCATACTTTAACTTTGCAGTAATCTAAACCAAATGTAAAACCCACTAACAAAAAGAGGAAACAGCCCAAGAATACAGGTTCTAACCCGAGGCAGAAACAGGCATCAATGCTTCCTTCTTGTGCCTCTATTAAAGAGTGAGCCCATTAACTATGATATTGTTGATACTTCTGCATAAGCAATTGCTCCTTTCCTTTCTATAAACCACATAACCTCTAGCTTAAGTAAACAGTAATGTCCTCCTATTTTATTTAGATACATTTGCTAAGACATCCAAATGGCTGATAAGTAATGCTGTGGAAAACCTACAGATAGAGAGGAATAACAGGTCAGCATAAAGAGAGCACATCCATGCAAGCAGTGCACTAAGGAAGCCTATTAAAGGAATATGCTGAATCACTATCCTTCACTACCTTTGTCACCATTAACACTGATTTTCCTGGCCAGCTACACTTTCCACCTCCCCCTCAGTGCCTCATGATGGCAAGATCTAATGCAGATTCCTCATCTTGTAGATTTTCCATTGCTGAAAAGCTCTTCCAGGCTCTTTACAGTCTCTTCACCTGAAATGAGTTTATTCCAAAAACTTTGTTCTGAACTGGAATAAAAGTAGACCTAAACATTATATTATTTCAAAAATTATTAATGAGGCCACTGCTGCTATTTGACTTCAAATGTGCTGAGATGCTTTACTGTTGCGAGAAGTATTTCATACTCCTAGCTTTGACCAGATTCCTCCTTCTACCTACCTCCTGTTTTTGATGTAAGGATTCAGGATTCACTTTAGATTTGATATGGCTATCAATAATTAGCAGAATGAATACATTATATAGGATAGTCTGAGTTCATTATGGAGCCCAGCAAAGCTATAAGAAGTGAAACATCATCTCTGAGTATTTACTACTAATGTTGCACCTGAAAGAAAATATTTTAAACGTTCCCAAAGACATGTATTATTCCCTTATTGGTAGATTACAACAGTCAGCACTACTCAATATGGTAGCATATATCCAAGAAGCAGGCAAGCAATATACAAAAACAACAAAAAAGAAACCTATGGCTTTAAAAGTATATAAAAATGCTTTCTTAAACAAAAGATTTCAGATTGGTAATATTACACCTAACTATGCACAATTTCATACCGTGAGCTCTGATCCTGGAAGCTCCGTTAATACAGTTTGTGAACTGAGTCCCTGGGGCATAATATTCAGATGAGCTGTGGTTTCTGCATTTTTGTATAATTTTATATTGTGTGTCATTGATTACTTGCAAACATAGACTATCCCATTTTGGGATCTGGCACTAGCATGCTGACATTGCAGAATTTAACAGCACAATTAAGGAAACACTGTAGACACCACGAGAAGGGTTTTTTGGATGAGCATATGACTGAAGCCTGACCCAGTTCACTCTTCAGAAGCACATCATGATTTTTTCAGTCATTTCCACCAAACAATACAGTGGGTTATACGTTGTATTAATATTCAAGCAGACACAGGATAACCCAGAAATAGTTCAGGAGCGCAGCACATTCTAAATTTGCACACACACTTTCAAAGACGCTATTTTTGCAAGGTATACAGGCACAGGAAATCTAATTTGTTCACTTCTGTCTCGGTGCCTGCATACTTGTACTGTCCCTGACCTGATTCAGGTTCCCTTGGACTGCAACCTGGGGCTTGTTTACTTGACAAAAATTTACAAGTTTTTGCCAGTTCTTTGCTGAAGAGACCAAACCCATTTTGTCACAACGTGCCGGCAGTTTGTCATGATGGCTGTAGCCACCTACATTTGCTGATTTTCTCTACCACACTCTGTATACCATCCCCTATGCCTCAACATGGAGCTGCTAGCAGGTACGTATGCTGACCTGCAAATCAATCTTGTGTCAAGCACTGTTTTTCTTTCCCACATTCCTGCCAAATACATTACAATCAATAATTTCTTCAGATTCTTCAACAGGGACACTTCTACTAATGCAGGTTTTTTTGGTTTTGTTTTTTTTTTAAATAAACCATGACTATTCTGCCCTTTTGCTTGCCCTTGCTAAGAGGAACGCAGCACCTGTTCCCTCCCCACGTGGTCGCAGAGCCCCAACCTTGCCACCTCCACAAGAACTGGGAATGATTAACTAAAAAATTAACTACAAAATTAAGTAGCTGGATTTTATACCAGGAAAGTATAGAGGGTTGGAAGTATTTATAAGGACTTGGAAAGAAACTATAACAGATATACCACATGATACTCCTTTGTAAATATCCCACAAATAGAGGGGAAAAAAGCCATCACTATCCTAAATCCTCAACACTGTGAGAACTGGGACTGCTTTACAACTGCTCATGATCATAGTTGTTCTTTGGGGTTTTTGGTTGGTTGGTTCCACCACCCCCTTGCCATTTCACCTTCTTCAGTATAACTAAGAAATACCTGTGCTCCTCCTTCAGAAAATATTTCAGCTGCATTGAACACCAGGACAAAACTGCTGTTGGACTTGTAGCTGCAACTCCCAATACATACTGATACTTCACTCCTAAAGGTCACATTAAAAAGCTTATAAATCAAAGTATCAAACTACTGTGGCCAACATTTATGCTCCAACGAGAGAAATGTAGCAAGTCAATTGTTCATGACTGCAAGTCACGGACAAACACAGACGACAACTAGAAAACCAGAGGCAGAGACCTGCACCACCTCCCGACTCCCTCCCTTTGCAGGGTGGGGTGCAGAGGGGGGAACTTTTAGACAGAGCATCGCAGCTGGATTTTTATTTCCTACCTGCATTTATCCTACCCTCGTTGTTTTGAGACACTTTACATACCAACAGGGTCAACTCCTTTGCGGTTACTCTGCGCTTTCTTCTCTCCGTTGTGAACTGCATGTATTCAGATTTTTCTGGAGTGCCTAAAAAACCTACAGTGTATGTCATCTGGAGATGCGGTATTTATTGCTTGCATCAGGGACTTTCTGTGTAATACACTAAAGCAGGGCAAGCTGGCTAATTACTGCTGCATCCAAGTTCAAAGTTCAGATCCAGATGTCAAACTTCTTAAAAATTCAGGATCATATGGTTTTACTTTTAGTTTGGCTCATCAGAGAGAAAAATCCCAAATCATGACCTTTGATGCTGGCTTCCTCGTTTCTGTCCCTGAGTTGCTGTGTAATTCTTGGGAAGTAAAGAAAATCTCAAAGCCTTGCCTACCTACATTACTAAAATGGTGACCTCTTACTTATTTTTAAACTAACTATGTAGGATTCCAGTCAGTTGCCAGCGCAGTGACTCAGCAAAGCCCCGTGCAGAGAAACTCCCTGCTGGGACTCTTGCAGCCCCAAAGGGAGAGAGGCCAGGTCGTGGGCCTTTCCTCACAGAACAAACGCACCTGCTTTAGGCAACTGCAGGACACGCAGGACGCCATCAGAAAGGGCTCCCGGAAGTCAGAATGCAGATCGTTTGCGAGTGATGAAATAAGGAGAGAAGCACATTGCCTATGCAGCCTCCAGATTTCAGGATGCTGTTTTAAGAAAGCCTGGTAGTCCTCGACTCAGCATCTTTACATTACTCCTCTTAATTTACAATCAAGTTCAGTGACGTCCTTAATGTTGCATTAGAGATCTGCTGTCACTTCACAATCCGCACCTCTCGCACGCTGATACCCGGGAGTCTGAAAACACGCCCAACATTTCTAACAGCAAGGCTCAGGTGCTCTTTTGGAATATTTTCTCCCAAATCCATTTGGAACATAGAGTATATATAACAGATTTTCAGAGAATTATCTATAAATTAGTATCCATAGAACTATCAAGGGCATCTATGATTTCAAACGCAGTATCCTCTATTCAGTAAGCAATTTATTTCAGGAGGTTGACTCATTTCCTTAAAGCTTTTTCAGCTATCTGTTGTGACTGAAAAAATTCAAAAAATTTAGAAGTACTCAAGGAAATGAGCCAACACATCCTGGAAGAAATTCATCCAATACACACACAATAAGATAAGTCAACCTTAGATTTCTAAAGAAATGAACAGGAAGAAGTTCTAAAAGAACCTGAAATATTTTCTGTGAAATACAATGTTTGTTTCCCATCATCGTAATTCTCCTTATGTCCACTTTAAAAGCAATGTGCTATGGCTAATCAGGAAGGTAAAGTGGGTTTTGGGTTTTTTTTTTTCCCCTGCAGAGACAAAAAACCTTCCCTGAAATAGTTTAGTGAATCTCCCCAATATTTAAATTAAAAATATTGCTGCCATTATGCCTCATGAGAACTTTATTTCAGATCCCTGGTGCTTACCCCCAGGGGCATAGGGTCCATGGTCAAACTATACATCCCAAGACGAAGCCTTTTCAGTGAGATGCGTAAGGCACCACAGAACCCCCTCAGCACAGAGCTCTGGGGACACTGGCTACCTGGAGGTCATCACCCAGCGGCAAGGAAACAAGAAGTCCCTACCTTCAAGGGTCTCCAGCAATGTAATCAAGTGTACTGTCTTGGAAAAGTGCAACTCTGAAAACAAAAGCAAAGAACCAGAAACTTTTTTACAGCCTTTCCAAGAACCACTCATCCTAAGGGTTTCATGTTTCTGAATATCTGAAATCACGACAGGAACAAATGAAAAATCTATTTGCCAAACAAAAAAGATTTCATGAAATAGTAGTTATTACAAATTGCTTTTGCCCTTCTCTGGATTCTCACATACTTGTGAAGCATGAAGAGTGCGACTCAAGTATTTTGAGTATTCTCAGTCATTAAGTGAAAAAAGGCAGTTTTTCATTAAAACTTTTCTATGCCATTGTATATCAGACATGAATTTAGCAGCATGACAATGCTGAACAGATGCCTTTGGCTAGACGTTTACCAAGTGACGACGTATGCACACATGCTGGGCTGGCAAAGGTGCTAAACCTCTTCTTTCACTTGGGAGGCTCACTCCATATGCACATACAGCTTTTGGAAATGTAGCATGGTCCAGACGTGGTAGTGAATCTCCCAGAACACATTAGCATCAGCAGCCAGTTCTGAGAGGCTCTCTCATCAATGCCACCCCACTCTTGGAGAAGTGATCAACTGCGGCTCTCACAATGGAGGGAAACTGCACCCTGAGTTTGCGGCACAAAATCATTCTTCAGACAGATTCAATCAAGACAATAAAATCTCTGTGCCTCCTTCTCATTTTCTCCATTTGTCTTGACAGTCTTTACAGTTTGGATCAGTGTCTGTTCAGTCTTTCCAGCTGATTGCCTTGGACTTCGTTTTTCTATTTGATGACTTCTCTGTATCGGAATATCCCTTGATCACTGTATGTAATTTGTCATCTTTACCTGGTCAGGCAAACAAAAAGGTTTCCAAACCTCAGCATGCCCCTTTGCAATCCACCAATTCCTTCATCATACGCAAGTTCTTAATATGCCAGTCCCAACATCCAGAAATATTTCATTGTTTTAAAGCTGTTATCTTATACAGAAAAGCTGAGATCCAACTGCTCTTCTAATGACATAGTTTCACATTGCAGCTAATAGTTACAACCACCAGATGAGTAGATGGCCCGCAGAGGCACGGCCTCATGGTTCCTCCTGGCATGCTCCACTGGACAAAGCAGTCCGTTAGCTGCACAATGTCAGATCAGCAAGTATCCAAAGGAAAACTGTAACCAAATTAGATGCAACCCAAAGCTACACTGAAAGTCACTGGGTTTTTTGGAGGGAGGAGGTGTTAGTTTTCTCTAGGGCAAGGCAGATTCAACTTCTTGATCATCTTAATGATTTTTCCCACTCAGACTCCCCCTCACCTTAACACAAGAAATACCGTATAAAAACACAAGGAGAAGTACAAAGGCAGAAAGACAGACTGAGTGAAAAGGTATATACAGACTCCCCAAACCAACAGAAGAAAAACTAAAAAGTGTGTGGAGCTGGGGGGGGGGGCGGGCATAATAAAATAATCATTTCATCATTTCCTACTTCAAATTAACTTGTTTGTTTGCTCACAGTACCCAGAATGTCATAAACCTAAATTTTGACATATTTCCACAGAACCTTCCATGAAAAGAAACGGGGTGGAAGGAGAAGTGGGATTTGCAGAAAAACAAAAAACCCCACACTCAATTCAAGCCAATGTACCCCCCCAAAAAAAAACAAACCAACAAACAAAAACAAAGACTTTTTTCAGATTATGTAGCTTATTAGCAAAAAGTTAATTTTCAGAATGAAATTGCTCAACCTTTGTCTGAGCAAAAAGAGAGTTGGAGTAATGCTAAGTGGTAATTCAGATCCTTGAACAGTGAGCAAGTGGAACCTCTAAAGAGTGAGTTTGTCCTGCTTTATTATTTTGAAATCAAATACTTTTAACAGGCTCTTCTCATCTTTAAAGAATCACAACACTCTAGGTTTAGCCAAATGCAGTTTTTAAGATTAATGTACTTCATATCCAACTACCTTCAATTTGTTCACAGTAATTGGAGTTTCTGGTGAGTACGTATCTACAAGATTACCAAGACTTCAGTAAATATTCTTGAGTACCAAATGACCTACCTCAACGTAATTGGTGGTTCATGCCCTAGGAAAACGGAAGACTGTTTTCCATTGGAAATTAAAATGGTATTTTATGATGAAGTCTTGATGAACTACGTCTAACTGCACAGCAGTCCTAAGTAAAAAAGACATTATCCAAGCAATAGTATCTTACTAATCTATTCTTCATTACCTCTCATGCAGTAGATGCAGAAGAGTGAAAAAGGAGGTTGGAAGATTGCCCAGGATCTTTGCAATCTACTTCAGCAGAAGAGAATTTAGAATTTTCAGGATAAGTTAACTCCAGAGTAATGCACTGACAGTATAAACAGAGTTTTCCCGTAATAACCAGAAAAACTGCTAATCTGTCTTCAGCACCATCGTATCATATTCAGAGTAATGGAATGACTTTTTTTCCCCATACGTTGCCTAGATCTTCCTCTTCACACATATGCTTCATCAGTTTTGTAATGAGATGATTTCTTCAGGGTTAAGATTTACCTTTTAAACAAAAAGGATACCGAAATAGTTACTTCTGGTCTAAAATCTTTAAGCTCAGGTCATGAAGATGAGAGCAGAGGAAGCCAAACACTGCTTATGACAAGTACTAAATGGGTCTGCAGATAAAACTGAATGAGACCAAAGCTAAAAGAAACACAAAGGTCATGTTGCAATTCTTTAGAAGCAGTATCATTTTATCCGTGCCAAAAATCAAAGCCAATTATATTAAAATCACCACTAGAAGTCAAAAAAGGACATAAATGTCTTGCTTATTTAACTTTTTAGCATGAAATCTCAGAAGTAAAAAGCTTCCTCTCTTGCAGTGTTAACATGCAACAGCAAAAAAGGACCACAAAACTGTGTAGGCTAATGAAGGCAAAGAAGCTTTATTAATTTGTGTAAATATCTTGAAAGCACTTACAGATAACAACATTTCCATTATTTCTTTTAAATTCCTAGCAGTAATTCCCTGGGACTCTGCAAGCAAAGAACAGAACCTAGAATTAAATACAACTAGAAGCAAAGGCTCACCAACTCAGCTACTCCCAGCAATGCAAGTAAACCCAGAGCATACATAAGTAATTACAAAACGCGCAATCAGACTTGCACTCCTATTACAGCAGCCTACAAATCGCATCCCATCACACCCTCTCTGCTGAGGTCACTGCTGCACATTGCAGCTGAGCAGGTGCAGTGGCGAATTACTGCCAAAGAGACAGTCTCTCTCACTCCAGGTTACACACTCCTGCAGGTTCCCTGCAGCTACCCCTGCTGCTCTCCCTCATCCCATTTGAGATGCTAAGTCAGTATAGAGCTGTTTGTACTCTGGGGAGAGTAAATTCTCTGCCAGCTGAGCTCTGCTCAGCCAATGGGCAGTAAATAGTAGCACCGAAGACAGTAATCTACACTAATCTGAAAGGCGATAATTTTTATTTACTTGCTTGAGCAGGAGAGAGGGACTGTACTCAATTAAGTGTGCTGTAATCAGGACTGCTTTTCAAAAATCTTAATCTTATGTGCTAATGACTCAGAACATCTAGCCAAATGGACAACAAAAGCCATAAAGCTATTCACATCATTTGGTGAAATGCCACTGATGTCAGGTGGGTTGTCTTTGATTTTACTTGCCGAAAATAGATCACGGGTGTGGGGTTTTTTTAAAGGAAACTGGACAACGCGCTTTTATCCTATTGCTCAAATAATTTACAAGTTAAAGAATACATCAAAGAAGGTGTCGTTGCCTGTACATTAAGTACTACCCCATCAATAACTCCCAAAATCTTATTCATTGTTGACTTTGGTAGATTGTTGCATCCTTATTCAGAGATGCATTAATGTTGAAAAGTTTGTCAAACTGAATTTTCCCTCTCCCTGCAGGCTACCATCTGCTGAACTGTCATGCATGAAACTCTATATAGAAATTAAACTACAGTGAACGTAGAAAAGATGGGTTTTTTTTTCTTTTTTATGAGGTCATTACTGGATATTTATCTCAATGACAACAGTATGTGCCTGCTATTGCACTATAATGTTTTTCTATGCATATTTCACCTTATAAAGCCAAACCCATTTAGGCTTAACTGGCTTCATATGCAAGAAAGCGCTTCCACATTTGATGGCAAAGATAAAACATTGATTAAGGTCCTGATCTTGCAAGTCACCAAATGCCTTCAAGTCTTAGCCCTCTTCACTGATGACACCTAGTAGGTCCAAGCTTTCAGGTTTAATCTGTCAAAAATTATCCTCAAGTGAGACTCCACTCATCTGAACCACATTTATGTCCATCAGATAAAGTTTAAATTCTCAAGGAAGGAAGCATTTCATAGAGCATGAGAGTTCATACCATATCCGATAATGAAAACTTCTAATGGAACTGAATAGCAATGATCAGAGAATTATTGTCAGGGAAAACCAGAAACTGAATTTCTAATCATACTTCCTGTAAGAAAACTAGAAACTGGTGACCTGTACCCATCAAACCTTCTTCTCTGTACAGTTAAAGAGGGCTTGATGTTAACAGTGACATGCAAGAAGAGATCAAGCTGAAATTAAATTCTTAAATATGTCCTTTAAGAATAAACATCCTTTGTCCATTTCCCTTACGATCTGATTATATAGCCACATAACTATGCAAGTTATTTTGAATATATTATATAAATTTTCAAAATAAGCTCCTTTACATTCACTTAGTAGTTTACAGTACTCATCTTGCTTCTTCCAGGCAAAGTAACAAATCTTTGTTGTATCTTCTCCTCTTCTCCTTACTACAGTACCGGGGAACGACTATGTTATTTTTACGGAAATTGTAGGTTCATTTTTTACGTTACCGCACATGGGGATAAAGGATTAATTTATTCCCAAGGTCAGGGCAGGAATGACAAAGGCAATGAATCTACTAATTTTTATAAACTTTCAAGGACTACTGACACATTAGTGATGGAATGAGTGATAGTGACTCGAAATACAAATGAAGACTTTGACATTAACTCCAAATGACTGCTAGACAAAGGAGGCAGATCTCGTGAAGAGAGTTTGACCAGGCCTTGAAACAAAGCTCTGAAGCACGGGATTTGCTTGCCTGGGAATTGGCTCCCCACCAGAATGAGAGCAACGGAGTCCTGGATGCTCCTGGGCAAAGAGACAAGAAATGCTGCCAATGCAGACGTTTGTAAGCTTTGTTTCTCCCAAGGAGTAAACGCCAGCTAAGCATAGCCAGTTTAACGGCACTCTTGTTGCATCTTCACGCCACATCAGTACCTCTCTTATGCCAAACTGGCAAATTGTACAAGGGCTGGGTACCGCTCAGGCCCAGCTGAAAGTTTTTCCGTACCAGAGGAGCTCTAAGATGGTCAGGTCTTTTTTGTTCCTCAAATAACATAAGTTACAAGACACATCTTGATGAGCTTTGCTAGGAAACGAGGCCTATCAAGATCAGTATTGGCACCTTCAGTAACCTCCTCCACTTATAATTTCAGAACCTGTGTATCCAATATCAGCATATATTAAAAGGTTATGTTAAACTTATACACCAATAAAGCGTTAGATTCAGTCCTAGTATGCGTTTCTCATCTTTTTAAGTGCCACTGGTTTTAACTACATCGGTCACGTCCTTAACATACTGTATGTCCTGGTTTCGGCAGGGATAGAGTTAATTTTCTTCCTAGTAGCTGGTACAGTGCTGTGTTTTAGATTTAGGGTGAGAACAATGTTGATAACACACCGATGTTTTAGTTGTTGCTAGGTAGTGCTTACACTAGTCAAGGACTTTTCAGCTTCCCATGCTCTACCGACTGAGAAGGCTGGAGGTGCACGGGGGCTAGGAGGGGGCACAGCCAGGACAGCTGACCCCAACTGGCCAAAGGGATATTCCATACCATATGACGTCATGCTCAGCATATAAAGCTGGGGGAAGAAGGAGGAAGGGGGGGATATTTGGAGTGATGGCGTTTGTCTTCCCAAGTAACCGTTACGTGTGATGGAGCCCTGCTTTCCTGGGGATGGCTGAACACCTGCCTGCCGAGGGGAAGTAGTGAATGAATTCCTTGGTTTGCTTTGCTTGCGTGCACGGCTTTTGCTTTACCTAGTAAACTGCCTTTACCTCAACCCACGAGTTTTCTCACTTTTACCCTTCCAATTCTCTCCCCCATCCCACTGGGGGGGAGTGAGCGAGCAGCTGTGTGGTGCTTAGTTGCCGGTCTGAGGTTAAACCACAACACTGTATTTAACACTCAGCTTGTAACACTTCTCCATTAATTCAGATTCTTATAGTCATTGATAAATCTGTGCAGATGAAGGAGCCAAGAACTTCATAAAAAATTTATAGGATGAATTCCAGCACTGTGCATAATGCAAAACTAATCCATAATCTATTACTTACATGAAACAAATTAATAGATTAATTAATGTAACTACTTTTTCAATCCAGTTGTCAGTGATTTGGAGTAACTGTTTTTCCCAAATTATTTTGGAAATGCTGTGTGGCATGTTGATTTGATGACAGAAAACAGGTCAGCAAATGTCTTTAAAAAAAAAAAAATCAAAATGAAAGTCAACCTCCTTCAAACAAATAAAAAAACCCAAGCTAACACAAGGCAGTTTTATGGTAAAAGAGAATATTATGAATTCAAAAGTGTACATTGTTTTCCATTATCCAGTGTTTGTATTTGCCATCTTCCCACCTGCTGGAACAGTCACTTACATAAAAAAGGCAGGGTGGGGAGAACACTGCTTTCTATCCAAAGGATTGTAAGTGTAGTCATGCCAAAACCTCTTGCAGTGGAAAGATACTGACAATACAGCTGAAAGTGTCCTCCCTGCAGTTACGTTTGTCTAGTTTTCAGGTCAGGGGTATCTCAAAAACTTAAAAAACAAAATTAACTGAAAAGTTTGGATGTTCTGGCAACACTTTCTCTGTCACAGCTTGAACTTATTCCAGACATAAATATCATCCTACAAGATTCTAGGTTTTGTTTTTATTTTTTAGCAGGGAGGTAATTCTTTTCTTCTTAAAACAAATAATGAGTGTATTTTAATGTAGTGAGTATATCTTTTAAGGTATCTGCTGCATGCGATGAAAATACATAGAGAAAGCATCTTCTATTCATGTCTTCTAACTTTTGCAGTAAAGAGAAGGTATTATGCTGTCCATACACTGATTTTTGAGCAAAATTTACTAGCTCACAACTGAGGAGGAGAAAGTACCAAATCCCATGTTGGGGAAAAAGTAGCTCTGCATGTGGGTCAGGATCTAGGAAGAAAGGAAAGAATAAGATTGAAATGCAGTACCTGGTGGGAAAGCTTCTGAAGACCCTTGGTTTGTTACAGATTTTTTTTTGTTGGTTGTTGTGGTTTGTTTTTTTTTTTTAAATCACTGTAAGCCTCACCGCATTTGATTTTAGGATACAATTCCTATATTAGACTGCCTTCACTTTTCATTAGCCCACTCAAGAGGTGGCCTTTCCCTAAATACTACTAAGTCACCAGTAAATGAGGTACTTCAAGGCAGCTTTTTCCACATACTTTTGCTTATCACAAGTATCAACATTCAGACAGACACTGACTAGCGCCAAGCCCAGATGCAGGCCAACATTAATTGAAGTTCTCTCCTGTAATCCTACTTATTGTCGACTATGAACTTTGCTTTGTTCTACATATTATTTAAGCATAGGTCCCCAGTGGGAGTTTTACCGACATCTCAACATGCACAGGTATGGCTCTTCCAGAGCTTCAGAGTCATAGCTAGTCCTTTTGTTTATTTTTTGAAGAGAACAAGACCTAGTGCTTAGATATTCAGATGATGTCATTAAAAAAAAATTAAATCCCCAGTGGTTGATGACAAAGGGCACAATGCCAGCCTCTTGGAAGCCTATGCCAAAGACTCTACCATGGAGCCAGCCGGGTAAAGACCCACTCTTCTATATGGAAAGTCGAGCCCATGGTTTGCAGACTTTAGCTGCAGCCAAAATGAGGAGTAACCACAAATTAATACTGTTATGCCTAGTAACTAGTCAATAGACATTAACAGTACTGCTCAGATTTTAAGGTACAGAAGAGTACTCATGTTGCTAAAACAGGAAGGAAAAAAATCAAGTGAATAATCAGGCTTTTCTGGAAGATAATAAAGTTATTACTTTATATGTTTTCTATAATGGAGACCAGAGAAATCTTTTGGGAATAAAGTAACTTAACATTTTATAATCTCTGTCTAATGTAAGCCACTATTTTAAGTGTATTAAAGGAAGTTTATGTGAAAGCTTTTTTCCTTTTTAATCTTTTCTGACCTGAAATGGAAAGGCTCCAAACTCCATTACCCTAAGAGGCTTAGTATAAACCTAGATACTATCTAAATTGCCCTATATAACTCTGCATCAGTTTTTTCTGTTTTGTTTTTATAATGCTATTGTGAATCCACACAGTAGGTATAACAAAAAGCCAAGCAGCCTGTGAAAAGCAGCTGATGGAAATAAATATAATGACCTTTGATAGCCAGCATTTTAAATGTGCTAAGGATCTCTAGAATAAGGGCATGCATCTCATAACTAGGACTCCGTAAATTAGGACAAAAATAGGCCAACCTGGGCAATTTGGCCATGGGAGTTAATCTATTTAAACCAAAAGTAGGGTTTGCTTCTCTCTCCTGACTTTTTAGTCTTTATTTTGTACTTTCTGATTTCTTTAAATATGAGACTTCATGGCAGCCCATAAAACTCATCAAGATTCCACTTCCCTCAGCATGCCACGAGCAGTGGAGAGTCCACCTGCTCATCTTCTTGAACAGTTCTCACTTCCCAAGGAAGTCCCGGTACCCTGCTGCTACAATAACACAGTGGCAAGAAAACTGGGATATCTCATAGTCTCTTCAAACTGAATATCCATTTCTCTTTTTTGATTGCAACTGGGTCCAATACTTTGCACAGCCTTACTCACTAAAGGAATCCAGAGCCTGACCACTCCTGCCATCGCAAGATTCAGATTCCTCTTAATTAGAGGAAAAAATTTCTGTAAAACTCCAGTAACTTAAATATTGCTTGGAACAAACATTTTTAAAGCATGCACGGACAGAGCAAAAGCTGGGTCAGTACTGGACAAGAAAACTTCATGGGTCTAACAGGATGCAAAATGTGTTTGTTAAATTCTGTAGTCTTCTACCACTTCAAAAAATGAAGAAGGTTTTCAGTCTAAATCCTAGTTTAGCTCTTTAAAAAATAAATACATTTTAAAAATTGAGAGAATGGACGTCTTCCTTCCTTCTCATTAGGACAGAAAGACTGAAAATTTCTCTTTACTCTTTAGAGTAAGCACAGGTATAATACCTCTACTAAAAAGCTCCCTCTCTGAATTTCATCATGCCTCGTCACTTTCAAGTGACGATCCTCATAACTGGTCCCGAAGAAGAAATGAGAAGCCCATCCTAGGCAAAGCTTAAAGTTGAATTCAAAATTATAAACCTGCATTTCAGATTTGACAATTTCACATTTCATGCAACACTGCCTGATTTACCTAAAGAAGAGCTCAGACTCAGAAATAACATTTCTCCCTTGCACACAGTCTCACTGGGACACCTTTCTGTGCTTTCATAGATGTGTTATCTACATTCTCCACACATCTCATGCCTCTGGAGCTAGAAAGCTGCTTCAAGAAAACTTGATGGACAAAACTGTTCAAGAAGTGCTACTGATACTTTAAAGAGTTCAGACTGTACAAAACCAGAAATAGTCAGGAAAAAGGATGTTTGCCTTCACAGAATATGCGTGTCCCTCACATACACTTTTCTTCTGGTAATCCTTAGGCATACACTGGAAAAGAAGATGACCCTCTGTAAAAAGCAGTCCCTCAACAAGCAAACAGATCACATTTTGGCTGCACGAAGTGATGAAACAGAGGAAGATACAAGTATGGTACTAAAACCAGCAAACTTGCACATGTATCTAAAAACATTCCTTAAAATACGAAATTCTAGAAAAACTGAGCATGAATTTAGCTATGTAGAGCTATGTAGAATTTTTCATAGTTAAGTTCAACTTCTTGCATTTAAAAACAAAAGATCAAAAGTTACTGCAGAGGAGTATCCCGAGGACTTTATAGTGAATGAATGTTTAAAAAAATACGCAGTCTTTTCTACAAAGTCTTTATTCATTTATGACTCTCCCCCCGCTTTTTAAAGAAAAAACAAACAAGCAAAAAAAAAAAATCCCACCAAAAACAAAAGTCTGGAAAAAATCCACATGCACTTTAAAAAAAAAAAATAATAAAATCAGTCCTTCAGATTAAGATCATTCTGTGTTTCTCCCCTTAGGCTTTTCTCTGTTTAAAAAGATAACATCTATTTTCATAACCATTTAGCAGGCCAAACATTTCACTGAAGTTGTATTGCACTTAGAAAAAGCTCCATCTACTATTCCCTAGTGTAAGCCAATCATCTGCAAACCACCTAGGAGTAAAGGCAGTGACTGATTACTGACAGTCTTGTGACCAACTGCACAAACCAATCTCTGGGTGAATGTGTACAGTGATTTGTAGTCAGTCTCTTAAAAAGAAAGGGGTCTAATAAGTTTGGTGGGATTCCTAGCGAGCCACTGCAATTTTAACCATGCAGTAAAACCGCACTAAGCAGCACAGAAGTAACTGCTTTCTCATGATAGAAAACTAATGAGAGCACGTTAATTGAATGAAGAGGGAAGGCGGTTACCCAGTGTGTCATTTTCAATTCCTTTTATAACGGATGTATTCTATGAAATTAATTTGAAGTGAAAATTTACCTGGATTGCTTCAGACCTTTCACCAGATCACTCTGTGCTAATGCCCGAGCTCAGAATGATACTTATCTTTAGAATTTCACCTTCTCTTCATTTACAGAATTAACAACCCCTTTTTCCCCCCACAAACACAGTGATCTAGCTTTCATGACAGTTAATTGTACAACCAACATAAAAAAAACCCCACAGGACCGTGCTTTTGGTTATGCAATGTGCTTTTTAAAGTAAGAGCAAAATATTTGCCTTTTTCTGTTCCTAGCTCCTTGAAAAATGGTGCTTTACTAGAAGACGTGGGGGGACATCGGCAGTACAGCACTAGGCTGGCACAGCCCTAGTGCTGTCTTGTGTTAGTGACCACACACAATTTCCACTGCCTTCAGGAGGCAATGCCAGAGGAGAGCGACTTTGTAAGTGAAATGGTTTTCATTTTAAAGAAAGAACAGGATAGATAACCTCAAGCAACTATGTTGAATATTAATAACGTGTTTGAGAAGGGAGCTTTTGTTTTTAAATGTATTCACCCACAAACATCCCTCTCCTGAGAAAGTAACTGTCCTCGACTTTCAAAGGAGTAAGTGGGGACTGGAGGTACTTCACAACAATTATTACAAAGGACTGAAAATCCTGGATTATACCCTGTGGGATTTAACTTACCTTAGCTATGTCTATAAAGTTTTATTATTTTTTATTTTTAAAAGATGCTAGATACTTGAAAGAGTTCATCAAAAAACCTAAATCAAAGATAGACAGGCATGCCTATCAGGCTGAATATATCCCTTCCTCTCTGTTGTAAAAAATGTGCAATTTCATCATACAGAATGATGAAACCACAAGTCTTAACAAGAAAGACTCTGCGCTCAGATCTATTTTAAATCAGGAACAAAACTCTCACCAGCACTCATGGATCTCAAGTGGCAGCAGAGACAAAAGCTCAATGTGAATAAGTTCCTGGACTTTTCATCATTTAAAAAGAAAACAGGAAACACAACATGTATCTCAAACACTCTGGTATTACACAGTAGCGTGATGGGGGTTTTAGGCCCAAGAAGGTGTAAATTTGGCTGTTCCTTATAGGATTCTTACTCTGTGGTAACTTAACATTGTTTTGTACTTTAGGGGCTCAACAGACTGAAAGTAGAAATATTTTTAATCATGAAAGTAGGGTAAAAGTCACTTAGAGCCTACAATAAGAACCAAGAAGAACTTTATGGAAGGATGCTATACTTCAGCATCTTGAATACCAATCCTGAAGTGCTGTGAACCATGAAAAAAACAACAGGAAGGGGTGTCAAACCTTTATTCAGACGAAGCTCTCAATGTATTTAAATTAGAATGTTTAAGCTCCATTTAGCAGTCTGTGCATTTTAACCACACTTAAGGCTGCTAATGCCGTCGGGAAGATTCATGTCTGTTTATTATGGAGACACTTCATTTAGGTGGCTTAAATGTTAGCACATATCCACAGTTCATCCCAGGAGAGACTGAAGCTCATGCAGCAACTCCAATACAGCTTTTATAACCAGGTTAAGCACTGGAACAGCACAAGTCCAGTCCAGTTTGTGGAGCTGCAGTAATGTTGGGGAAAAAATATCAGACAAAAAAAGAGTAAGAACTGGAAACAGCATCTCCACAGCATGTAACAAAGTGATGCACAGACTGAACATCTTGGGAAAAGCTGGCACAGCAAGTATCTCTCCAAAATCCTACTGAGACCGATTTCATTGCACTAAGCTTAATCCCAGCACAGACAAAATTCCAGTGGTCAGACCTGTTTCTACCAGCTTCTGCTATACTTGCTTTTGGCCGGCTGAACTGACAGTTCCTTTCTACATTAGTAATTACATTCAGAGAAGCAGTGCAATCTTGAAATGAATCAACCGATCAGTCCCACTTACTGACCACTGGTTAAATTCAAAGAGTAATTTTAATGCATGTGAACTGGATTCCTTGAGAAGATGACTAAACCCCATGTGCCACTACAGCTACCCGCTAGCTACGCTCCAGTTCCTAGTGGGGACATAAAGATTGTCCTTTGGACAGTTCCAAACCACACACGCAGCAGGGATGTCTGCATCTAGGGACCTGACTAAAAGTAATACAATGGAAAATCCCAACTCAAATATGCTGCTGATGCTAGGGTCTCAAGCCCCAACTGCTTTGACCTACTGATCCGCTCCTTTTGAGCCACATTATTTGCTAATGCACACACTGCCCACATGCCCTTGCATGCCAGCCTAGAGCTCTTTCCAGCTCCCTCCTATGAAATATCCTGAACAGCACAGAAAAAGCACAAAAAGAATCTCTTTACAGGATTTCCTTCTACAAGAATTCTTCATAAACAGAAATTCTCACTCCTTCAGAATTGATACAATTTCAATTCTACAAAATCAGACACATACAAAATACCTTTTGACAAATGTTAAGAATTTACTTGTCCAAAAAACTGTATAAACATTGGACAGTAAGCATGTCAAGTTACATGATGAATATGGTACTCCAAATTTTCCAGTCTGTAAGCCAGCCACCAGCAAAGGTGAAAACAGAAAACTGTATGCACGTTTGTTGTTTCAGAAGAATGCATTTCATTTCCTAGCAGGTCATTGTGGAATCAGATCTACATTAATTAGAGTCATGTTTTTACATAGTTCACTGCACTAAGAAAAGCAAAGAGAAATCCAAAGTAATTCTCTGCGATCTTATCTCAACTTTATCTTTCAATTAATCATGTAGTGTGCCAGAACACATATCAGAAAAGGAAATATGAAGTGGAAAAAGAGCAACAAACACACAGAAGTACTACAACATGGTTCTGACTTACCTATGTGATAAAGTCCTATCCAGTCAGTTGGGTCTACTTCTTCCTTAATATCCCAGAAAATGATGAGGTTCTGAGATTGCCCCAAGGTGTATTCGTACATACTGGCTGTCAGACTAGACCTGCTATCCGAGGTCACTAAATCAGTGTCACTGTTGGCACGCTGCAAGTTCATGTTCTCAGCCATGGTGCCCTGAGATGCCAAACTCTGCAGATTCTCTGGGCTCAGAGTATACCGTAGCTGTGGGTTGCGACGTCGCACAAAAAGCAGATGTTCTCGGGCTGAACTGGCCATCTCTCCTCCGCTTTTGTCAAGTTACGTGAAGAAGTTGTTGTTCAGAGATCTATAATGAAGAAGGAAAAAAGAAAGGAAAAAGAAAGTGTTAAAAGTGAGATAGCAGGTTACTCAGTCAAATATTAAATGCAGAGGCATTAGTGCAAAAATGTTCCTACAGAAGCCAAAAATGGACTGAGTAAAATCTTTTACTTCATTGCTCTACCACTGCAGCCACCTCAGTGTCTGTATATTCAAAAAAAAAAAAAAAAAATAGCATGAATCACTTGTGACAAAATTCAGAGTTAACCACACACCATGAAATAACATTTATAAGCCAGAAAGCAGCAGAAAGCAAAACATCCAAGACCATCTATCAAGCAAGAACAGCCACAGTAACAAAGCTAATTTAAGTCTGGCAGTAGCCTAAAGAGTGAAGAGATAATGAACTCATCTTCCACCAAAGAAATCACAGCAGTATATGATGTACTTTCACTTGGATATGTTAGTTTCCAACAATATTCTCTATGCACTGTATGTTCAGAATCAGTAAAGTGTTGAAGATATTAATAAGGTTGGACATATTTCAGTAGAAATATGGTATCACAGATTTATGCTACTATAAAATCATTTTGTAAGGATTATATTTTTTTAAGATACAAAGCATAGCTTCTGAGATCCTCTACACCATACAAAAACATGTCAGACCATTGACTGCGGTACTTTAGACTAAGGATATATATTCAATTAGCCCATGTCAGTTTACCCGTGCAGTCAGATTTTGTTGTTCTTTTCCATACATCAGAAAACAGAGGCCCTACAAATTCAACAGCTTTCCTCTAGCCCTGAGGAGACACTAGAAGGTCTTCACTGAAATGGACATGCCAATATCATCACACCATACCTTCAGAAGCAAAACTTGCATCTCATTACCCATAGCTACTAAAAGTACCGCCATTTGAAAATAAGCCCTCACATAACTCACAATTTGAGATAAATCATCCGAAAGGAAAGACAAGAACAGCAAAATATTAAAACAGAGGCAACAGCTTATAGGAGGATAGAACTGGCGATGGGGAACCTCTTGCCATAGAAGGAATATGAAAATTTCCTTATCTAAGCTACGTGACTTCGACCAAAGCTGTTTGCCTTTTTCAAAAGCCATAGTTTATATGAACTCATTGTTTCTTTATTTTACAGAGGGAATAAAATAGTCTTCATCTGGCAGAACCATTTGCTTTCAGAAGAAACTGAATTTTCTGGTAATGTGTTTTTCAGCCAAAACTGTGAAAATGATCTTCTGTACTATATTCACCTGGAATAGGAACCACCTATTTCCTCCAAAGCCAAACCAAACCAAAGCAGTCCTCCTGCCCAGTAGTAATTCCAAGAGCTCACCAGGAAGAAATTGGGTCCTGGGCTCCTTACACTCTTCATACAATTTGAGAATAGTATTTCAACATTTCTGACCAGATTGCAACTTAACCAGTGACAACATCAATTATTCCACTATAGTATCTTCTGTGAGGAATGTATACTGCAGGAAATATCTCCTTATTTTTATACAGACAAATAACCACATATAAGAAAAATGTGTGCATGTACACGTATAAAAAAGCAAATAAGAGGTACCTGTGTATTATTCTTGGGCTTTCTTCTTGGTGTCACAGCTTTCAGCTATCATACGCAGATAATATTTGTTCTCTTAAAATAACCCAAGCATTGTCAGACAGTGCTGAGTGTCACCTGCTATAATGTTCCTTGTTTCAAGGAAGGAAGCGTGTAATGCAGAATTAGGTAGAGCCCACGAGAAGCAAATGGATTGGTTGGCCACTTCCATAGTATTATAACTGTAATTAGACCTCCAGTACACTACTGCTATCAATCAAATTTCTGACAACTGGTTTATTAAACAGAAACCTCTGCCTCTAGAGGGCAAAAGACATTTAATTATTAAAAAGAAAAAACAAGTAAAGCACTTGGAGATCCCAAGATTGTGACTAAGAAAAATTCTTTAAAAAAAAAACCATTTTCATATTTTGAGGGTTTTCTTTTCCTATTCATTCCTCTTTCCCCACATGATGAATCTTCAAGAACTGCCTCTTCCCTTCAATTTCCTATCACTCATCTTCAATTTTCTTTTTAATAACATTTCAGTGTATGCACTCTTCCAGTTTATCACAAATCCTTCTGCTATTTTTTAGCTTTTCTTCAATAGGAGATGTTTTGAAATATTAAGAACTAACAAAGGGGAAAAATAAAGTTCAGTTCACCCAGTTGTATGCAATTCATCACACACTGTACATGGTCCAGCATCAAATATTGCAGAAAAGGAAAGAAACAAAAATTCAGTTCAATAATTCTACATATACAGAAGTGACATGGAGATTACCATATTTACTTCACAAAGTACACGACACAGTCTTTCCTGAATGAGCAATGTTTTGGCTGCACACACAAAACATTTTATTTTTGGTGCTGGACGTCAGTGGGGTTCAGTAACTCCTTCTCTGTCATGTTCCCACACACTCTGTATCTGACAGCAGTGTCAGTGACGAAAAGGAAACTTTGGTGTAAAGGGCCTTCTTAAATGAGCGTCAGGGAAGTTATTATCTTGTTTCTCTATGCGGAGCATTATTCAATAGATCTGAAAATCCTGGGTGACTTTTGAGACCAGGAGGGTAAATAAGAAATAGCCACCGACTTCCCTACAAGCCAGTGAAACACGCAGGGATCAGCCAGTCACTGCAATCCCCTGCCTTTTTTTTGTCACCCTTCTTTTTTACTTCGTGATCTGGGCAACAGCACACACTAACAGTAAGTCTTAAATGTCACAGTGAAAGAGCTGTACCCCCCAGGCAGGAGGAGCCCCGATTTGCACCTGAGCCTGCCTGCCACAGCAAGCACGTACACCTGACTGGGTACCACCGCCCTCCACACTAGGAGATCGGGCAAGATTAATTAACAGACTGACAGCGCGCTATCAAGTTAATCTTCTGTCCCACAACTAGAGATTTATGTAATTTTGAACTATTGTATACAGTGGTTTTACAGCAAAGTAAGTGTCATGCAGGAGGATTACAAGTTAAAGTTTTAATAGGAGGGATGAAAAAATTTCGTTCAGCTGCACAATAGTACACTGTACCCGGGGCAGCACTGGCATTTGTCGGAACATACTGAAAATTTATATGTGGCAGACGAACACACTCATCCATGTTTAAGGACCCGTAAGAACTAACTTGTACTAGCTAGGACTATCCCACAGTTTGAGAGATGAGAACAGCCTGAGAAAAATGTTAACTCCTTCGCAACAGTCCATTTTCTTAAGTCCTAATTGTTATCGCTCTGGTGAATCACAGACATCATTACAGTTTCTGAAAGTAAAGTATACCACAAATCTAAATGCTGGGTAACTTCTCTGATCCTACTCATAAATCCAAGTGTCTTAAAGTCATGATTTAAACAATGATACCAACAAATCACATAACTTAAAGCAATTGAAATCAATTTGCAACGAACAAGTTAGGAGCTCATTTACATGCAAGTTTATTATGGAAAAAATACCTCCAAAAATTCAGGACTCATAAGCTTCTAGAGTATTTTCTAAATTCAGTGAAATAGGTTGTAAAGGGGCCCTAGTGTCGTGTTAGACAGTACTCTGCTACGTAGCATCTCACAGTAAGCTGGGAGGTTAATTAAGGAGATTTGTAAAGAGAGAAATATGACACTCATATTGTAAAAGGGGAAAAGGTGATTGCCATAAAACTCAAACCATAAGGAGTGATGGAAGGGAAAAAAGAGCCACTACTTTAATTATTTGCAGTCTGAAAATTCAGTCTGACGATGGGATGAAAACCTTACACAGTGCCTTCCTGCCTACAAAAGGAATTGCTTATCTCACATTTGGTTAAGAATTCCCGATGCCTGTCATTAATAATCTAACTAACAGTACACTAACTCATACATCCTACAAGAGACTGAAAATAAGAATTATCCTCCCACCTTCAATTCCTGCTAAGTGCCACTGAAACAGCATTTGCATCCAGACTATACTGTAAAGACAATACCCACAATTAGCTGTGTGCACCTGCCCTGCCATGAAGGTTTAGCTAATCAGGCTGAATGCGATCAGAGCAGCGATTTCACTAAGTATCAGACCAAGCTGGCAAGGCATATTGTTTCGTGAAGGCAAGCTGAAATGTGGAAACTGAATCAAAAGCGTAGGGAAAATATAGGCATTTGCGAAATCAGCAGATACGAACTTTAGCAAAGTATTTTAGTTGAAAATTGAAACCTGTACCAAAGCTGCTTATCCGTATCACAGCGTTTTCTTCAATACTTGACAAGAAGCTTAGAGAGAAATAGGACTGATTTCCTCTTAATCTCTACGTGGCACAAGTTCAGGATTATTTCTATCTACATATACTCCTCAATTACTAATCATAGAGGGACCAGAATTGGGAGAAAGTTCCACTTAATATACAAAATACGGATAGGAAAAATCCCCTTGCCCAACCTTCTTCACTAAAGGAGACTGAAAAGAAACGTCAAACCATTTCTGACATGCAGTCAAACACTCAACAGTTTAAAAAAATACATGAATGAAAGTCCGGGAGTTCCAGCACAGGAATAACCAAAAAAATCCCACCCCATCATGCAAAACAAACTAAAGTTCACATGCTGCCTTGTTTATCTTACTTGTAACAGTGATTCACTTCTTGTTTACGTAGTGATCTTTTATGTGGTTTACAGGTCTTGCTAACAGCCTTTTCCCACAGCATTTACTGTAAACCAACTCTATAGGGCTGGCCCTGAGAGCACAACCGGTTACCCACTGGACAAGATTTGCACTCTAAGTGGGTGGCTGAGGGTGCCGCTGGGGAAGCGACGAAAACACATTTCACTGGGGGATTGGCTTCACGTCACCGCACTGCAATGTCACGTCACCTGCAAGAGGTGCGAGGTGAGGAGGTGGGCAGGGCAGCAGCCCGCCGGCCAAAGCTCGGCAGGGAGAGCCCTCGGGGAACGCTCTGCACCTGAGCGTCTCCATCACTGTACATCAGATGGGCAGGAAGAACCGTCCAGCCCAACTGGCCCCCAAATTTTCCCCCCATTCATAGAATCATTTAGGTTGGAAAAGACCATTAAGATCATCAAGTCCAGCCATTAACCTAGCACTGCCAAGCCCACCACTAAACCATGTCCCTAAGCACCACATCCACACATCTTTTAAATACCTCCAGGGATGGTGACTCAACCACTTCCCTGGGCAGCCTGTTCCAATGCTTGACAACCCTTTCGGTGAAGACATTTTTCCTGATATCCAATCTAAACCTCCCCTGGGGTAACTTGAGGCTGTTTCCAATTGTCCTATCCCTTGTTACTTGGGAGAAGAGACCGACACCCACCTCGCTACAACCTCCTTTCAGGTAGCTGTAGAGAGCGATAAGGTCTCCCCTCAGCCTCCTCTTCTCCAGGCTAAAGAACCCCAGTTCCCTCAGCCACTCCTCATAGGACTTGCGGTCTAGACCCTTCACCAGCTTCGTTGCTCTTCTTTGGACACATTCACATGATGCTTGGTATTCTCTCTCAAATGCCACTCCCATGCTGAGATAAGCAATCCACATAATTATACAGGGAGAAGAACACATTAAGAATATGATGAACAGAAAACATGCTGGTTTCCCAGTTATACACTGTGTGACATTGCTTTGTTCAGTACAAAGATTTATAAATGCTACAGTAAAGTAAAGGGCTCAAACTGACCAGCTCTGAGCTCTAAGTGGCTGAGAAAAGAAAATACTTCCTGAATAAATTCAGAATTTGCGGATTTTTCTCCCCACAGAACTCAAAACTAGCCTGTTTTCTGGGATAAAGTATGACTACAGTCCATTTGCAGCTATCCATATGCTGGCTTCAAACTTGCTAGAAATTCTGGCCAAAGCAGAATAGTCAGAATTCACTGTCAGCTGCAAAACTTGTCCAAGAAGCTGGGTGATGGTTAACCATATGGTTAACTCATACACTTAACCAGTCTGCACTTATCCTGCTCTCAGTACTAAAGAGCTTTCAAGCTCCTTCAGAGCTGCGGTGTGCCTCTGCCAGCAGGACAGAGGGGCCCCTCCCGGTAAAATTCACCAGCTACTTACTCTGCGAGATCATCATAACTGATTTTGCCGGAGACAAAGAGATTAACTCAATAGCTCTTTAAATTTTCTTCCAGGCTTATATTCTAGTATTTCTATGACTACTTGGAGGCACAGATTTGGTCTATTAAAAAAAAAAAAAAACCCAATAATAAAATCAGATAAAGCTGACATGAAGCATTCTTTTCTATACAGACAGTAATAAGAGAAAAGCTTCATCTTTCTGCCCAGACGTCCGTTTCTTGTTATTCCTCCCGGAATATTTCCAAGAATTTCTACTCATTGAGTTTCCTGCGATCCTCATAATGGAATTTCTGTCAGAAGGTTATTTTACTGTCCGATTATTAGGATTTTTCTCCATTCGCTAACATTTTATCAGATTCGAGCTAAGCTATCACGTTTGGTTGCTTCCTATTCAGCCACCTAGATAAAGATGAATGTAAAAACTGTCACAGTTTTCAAGAGCCAAGAAAAATCAGCTATTTGGGATCTCTATTTTTCTCCACTGTTTACCAAGTAGAGGCTAATAAGGCCTCTTTACTTACATGAACATGACCATGGCTATATCCTAAGTCTTTAGAATGATTCAGTATATGAATTAATCAACTTGTATCATGTAGTAGAAATTTAATACTTTTCCAGTAGATCATGAAGTTCAGTATTTCAAAAATATAACCACCATTATACTACATAATTGCACAGTTCTGAGCATCAACATCAGGCAGAAAACTGATGAGATCCTTCAGCTAAAATATAATCATAATCGTTCAATATTGACTGTTACCTAGAATGCCTGAGTGCTCCTTAGGTCTGCATGTTTTAAATAATACATTATGCAGGTAGATGATATGAACAAGTCCAGTGATGGATATCTTGGGAGGAAAAAAAGTGATCATTCTAAACCTAGAGAATTTGTGATTTAATTAAAAGCAAAAGAGAGATGTCAAACTTGAAAAATCACATCATTACACCTCTGACACCATTTTTCTTTTTAATTACAAGGATACTGAGGGTATCTCAGAGATTAGAAGGGAAAGATGTCTCTTTTCGCCAGTTCTTCTAATTTGCACACTTGATAGTAAATTTGTATTCACTGCTTTTCCTTGAATAGCCAGTTCTGGATACTTCTTTCATTTGGGGTACTCTTGAAAAGATATTAAAAATTACAGGAAACTACCATCATAACTGACACAGGACTTAGATATAGTTTAAGTACTTAAATGTTCTCTACTTTCTTGTTAACTAGAGTAAAATTCAAATTTACTTTAATTCAAGCTTAAGTTAATTGGATAGTAACTATCTTGAAATATAAATTGTTCTATCCGGAAGTGCAAAGAGACAAGTTAAATTCAGAAACACTTTATTTTCCTGCTGATCTGCTTACTTTCTCCTCTAACAAAGCCCCCTAGACTTTCATGATCGGATAATTACTGGATACTCTTAGAAACAGCTTAGCCCGAAGCAACGATGATGAAAGAATTTAATAAACTTGCTAGTTTCCAGAAACAAACCTATATGCGCAGGATCGTTTAACCAGATTTCCTTTTTAACCAAGAAAATTGCCAAGAAAGTCAACTGAAGCATCTTGAAAGATGCAGCATTTTGTAAATCCTCTCTTAAGAGAAATGTTTTCACTTCTCCATTCAAACCATCTCCATGGGAGTGCCAGATTAAATTACGTGCCCTACACCAGGCAGGCGGCTGTGCTAGGTAGCTGGCCTCCTCAGTGAAGGGTCAGAGGCTCCTCCAAAAAGCAATTCAGAGTACCAAAATCACTCCCTCTCTTGATCTGTGGAGGAAGTTGGAGTAACCCGAGACTGAGCAAAAGAGGACAGAATTTTGTCTAGATGCCCTTTTCTTTTGTTGCCCTGCTCTGAGCCATGCCCAAACCACTGACAAAACAACAAAAAAGTAAGCTGTGCTGAGAATACCCTGCCTTCGGTCTGCTAACTCATCCTCTGAACTCGCTGCTGGGAAATCACAACTAGCACCGGAATTTAATTCTGGAAACTGTATTCAGATGTTTTAAGGTAAAGCTAAAAATTACTGTGCTGAAATTTCACAGGGATGTTGCCATACAGGAGAGGGAGGGGAAAAAAGGAAAGAGAGAGAAAATGCGCACGCATACTAGTCTCCTTTGGACTTGAATCTGGTGACTCAGCTCAGATGTTAAACATCAGCTCAGATTACAAAACCACCGTATAATTTAGACCGGCTGAAAATATTCCCTAAGGGCAAAAGCATATAGTTCAGCATAAATACATGTTTTTTAAAAACAGTCTATGCAGCACATTATTTGGCCAGAGAATAGCTCCGTTAATTCAGAGCGTAACAGAATATCTATTTTAGATCTTTTCAATGCACTTTTGTACCATTCATTTGTAAAGTCAGTCCTATACACTTTTGTATCTAACTGGAAACAAATGTCACTCTCATATTATCATATTACCTTAGCTGTTTGAGTAAGGCTTACATCTTCCAATCCACCAACTGCGACTCCCCTACAACAGGCAGAAGTTACTGCTCAAGCCTATTATGAAGACCAGCAGTCTGAAGGGTTCTGCGTATTTTTGACAGGTCTACGCACCCTGCCCAGTATCCCATCAGGTACTGCTGTGCTTTCAGTAAAACTTACCATATTAATTCTCACACAAAAGCTTCAGCATGGAGCTAGCTGGTACACAGAAGATCTGGCCACTGGTCAAAAGAGTAAAAGGTCACAAATACGTATCCAGAGACTAGTGCACACATACATATACACACATACATATAGCTTGGCATGCCTACAGTTATACCAGTTTTAGAGTGTACTTACTGACACACTGCGTTGTCAGTGTAGACGATGTTCCGTGTCCCTGCACTGCTATCCCCACAGCTAAGATGGAGTAAGCAAGCCCTAAAACATTTCAAGCTAACTCAGCCAGGTGAACTACAGTGTTCAACACCAACAGCTTGGATAATGTATCTGAATTTGCACTGAAGAGATTATGGAGGGTTCATACAATCCTTTCTGCAGCGGCTGCCAGGCTGAGAGATCTGGCTGGCCTGCAGATGTGTCTTAGTATTGCTCTGCAAATAGACAAGAGGATATCTATGGCCTAAAACTCATCCCTGTTTTTCACTGGAAGTAGCAATATAAGAACTGCACATAAATTTAAGTGAAATGTACCAGATAAACTGTTATCCTCTAGACTATTCACATGAAGAAACAAAACTTGACTGGAAATTTTAGCACAATTTCATAGCCAAGAGGCTATGCTCCGTATGTATTATACAGCCCCTCAACCTCCTCCTCGAGTGGCAACTACCTTAACCAAGCTCATTTATTTCAGTAATCTTACCTGTAGCACCATCCCTCAAAGAGCTGAGTTCACAAATGAGACAGAGAACGGAGGTATAAACATGTAGCCATTAAACCCAGCGTACCATGAAACTATGGCCTTGGATAATTCACAATACAATATTATTCTATATAAACTTTAAAATCAGAATCCCCACTGCCAGCAATTTGATCTTCAGTGTTCATGACAGTGATATATCTGCTGCTAGTTGCTGTAGATTGGTTGTCCTGAAGAATTTCCCTCAAAGTACTGATGCAGTTGCTCTCAGTTTACCCTTTTGATGTCAGGTCACACAATCCATCTAAAATATAACCCCCTTCAAATGCCTATACCAGAAAGACAGAATATAACCTCTGTGAGAACCTACTTTGTCACAGGATGGGAAAATGTGAATTTAAACTGTAATATATGCTCATACTTACATATGTGAAAGCCTGCAAGAACATATTAATAACAAGAAAAATGGGTAGCCCATTTAACTCTCTTGAAACTCCCTCCTGTCTTTGGACTTCCAGAACATCAGCAGCACCAGCCCAGAGTTCCCCAACTGTATGTCTTCTTCCCAGGCTTTTTCACAAGGGACAGTAAAGACCAAAATACAGAACTTTTACAGAAAAGAACAATTTAGTATTTGTCTGCCCAGGAAAGTAAATAAAAGTGTAACCAGAAGAAAGAGTACAATGCCAAAAAGCCTGACAAAGAGCAAAGAAAAGATGTGTTCCTTTGAAAAAAGAAAGGAAAACTGCCAGGCCAAAAAAGCCACAAATCAAAAAGCCATTTATAAAATAATGCACTTGACAGAAGAAGTAGTACAATTATTTACTACTTACTATCAGAGTAGTTCTGTAGTTTCATTCCAAGTCTCTGCAATCCGTACCAATGCAGATACTATTCAATGAGTGTCACATCCATAAATGACAGCTGTATTTGAGCGATACTCAGATCCTGATTTAAGTATTTATTTGGCAGTTATTAAAAGCTAGTATATATATACTATGCAAATAGCAATTATATAAATTTATTTTTATTCAATTTTAAACTGGAAATCCATTCTATACTGATAGAAATCCCTGGAATATACAATGAATATGAATGAGCATTCATTGTTCCACCCATCCAAGTCCAAATCCAACACAATCATTCCCATTATCAAGTCTGTACAAGCTCAGTTTTCTACCATGTAAAATTGATTTCACTCACTGAAATGGTATCAAACCACCACAGAACAGGTACATATCTCACACAGATTCCCACGTTATCAGGAAACACAGGAATGCTCTGTTCCTCTCAAAGCAGCACACCGCTTCAATTCATCATGCTATTTATTCATTTTTGTCACAAAGGGGATATTACCAACTTGAAAAACAGCATTTCTTTGTGTAAAACATATATTCACTGACTTCAAATTCAAGAATTCCATAACTGAAACATGCTAGCAGACTAAAGAATTAAAAAAAGTGCCCACTGGTCTGTAGATAAGTAATTGCCCTGACTCCCCATTTTTTAAAAGTTCTAGCCTGGTAAAACTGACTGGGAAGTGGGGGTGGAAGATGTCTAAAAAAGACTCAGTTGGTCTCCTTAAAGAACAAAGTAAAATTAAAACCAAAACCAACCCAAAGCTTTGTGTACCTAAGTCATATAAATAAACTACAGATACAATCAGTAGATCAGGAAAACAGGAAACAATTATTTTTAAAAACTGACAAATTTTGCTGGAATGAATTTAACTGTCCATCAGTACACATTCAAATTTCCATCCTCCTGCCCCTTTTACCCTTCTGGTATTTCAATTAGGAACATTTTACCAGTTATAATCTCCCCCCAAAAAAGACTGCATTTCCATAAAGATTTGAGGAGACACTTTGGCCGAAATAAAATGTCAGAACACTTCTGCTTGCCTACAGTTTAACGGAGCTTTTTGCCTGATAATATACTAAGCAATCAGCTACCAAAGATGTCCCTGAAACTAGCAGGAGTAGTAGAAGAACTGTTAGGCCAGCTCAAAGGCAATGCCTTTTGCTTGCTGATGGTGCAAGGTATGTCGTTAAGAAGGTGCCATTAGCAAAAACATTTCAATACTACCATATTTTGCGTAACAGTATTCCTAGATTCACTAGGAATTTCTTTTAATCAGCTTTTCTTCAATTCCCTGTCTTCATAACACTTCAAAACACGTAAGAACTTGTAGCTAAAAGGTAAAAATTAAGCCACATACTCATATATGCTTTTTTGAGCAGAACTTACAGCATTACTACAGTAACTAACACACTGCTAAAATGCAGTGCTGATTACGTTCAGTATATTAAATTACAAATATTGCAGAGAATCAAATAACTATGAATGTAATCTTTGCAGAAACTAGCAATGTTACACCCTAAAGATTTCCTCCTCCAGAAAACTTACCAGCTCTACACTCTTTTAAACCATTTCCTTATAACCTGCAAAAAAAAGCCCAGAATAAGAAAAAAACAGCTATTTGTCTGCATTCTGTTTGTATTGTTTGCCTGTATTACACACAATTGCTCACCTTCAGCTTCAATAAAACCAAGTAGAAAGTCAATAGGGCTGTATACCAAGGTATGGTATACAGATGATGATACTGCCCTCTGCACTTACAGGATACCTCACTTCTAATACTCAACACACTTCGGCTCTAAAACAAACCAGTTCTGTTGGTTGTGTTTACAAACCAGAAAATAACAGCACACAAACATTTCCAAGTCTAACAATTTGTTTTAAAGAAATGCAAATTGCAATTTTATATCCTACTTCAGATTTTCCCCAGAAATATAATTTAGCTCAGAATTTCATGCTTGAGCACTACTACAAAATTCTTATGCACCAACTGCTTTACTATTTTTTTGAAAACACTACTTAAATAATTTTAAGCAACCATTTTAGCTGGATAATTCCAGAAACAGAGTACTTCATTATAGTAAAAAGTCAGATTGGTATCTCGTTACTCTCTTCTGGATAAATGCTCTTCTACAACTATGTGAGTCAGATGAATTAATTTATATCAAAAGGTTATTAACAGAAGATGCCTGCATTTGTTATGGTGTAGCAAGAACATCAGTAGGACACTTAGACATACTCTACACCATACAAAGTCCCTGTCTGCTTAATGCTAAACAGCTGCAGTGCAATCGCTGAAGCTGTCAGAGGTGAGGACCACAGCTCTGCAGAAACAGAGTCTATTTCAGGGAACAGGCTCAAAGCACAGAGACACTAAATTTCAACGAGAGAACTAGAAGGGAAAAGGGAAATGGACAGAAAAAGCTTTCTCTATTTAACAGTTTAATGACTTACAGTTTACAACCTGTAATCACACTCAAGCGAAGAGAAGAATATTTAAGAGCCCTAAGGAACACCACTATGACAAAAACGATACTCCTGCGGTAACTCGCATACACCACCATCACCTGCAGGCATACCCAATACTCATTTGTCTGTGTCTGGTCTGTGTTCTCTATATGAGAAAATTATTTGAGCTAGAATGCAGACCGCTAGGGAGTTAGAAATATCAAAGCTATTACCGCCTATGCTTCCTTGCCTTGCGAGTACACATTACAATTCATTATTTAGTTCAGTGATCTCATACTGTAATTTTTTTCTTGCAGGATTACTACTGTATTTGCTGCTTTCCTCAGTTTCTGCACTAAATGAAGCAGAAATCCTTCAGAATCTAAATGAACAATTAATGAAAAGACAACAATACAAAGTGGGCTATATAAAGATGAGACCTATTATGAATTAATACTTTTACTATTAAATATGCATGAGTTTTTAATAAGTAGAGCTAAAAATAGAGACATGTATCTCAGGATTTCTCCAGGCTGTACAATTTTCATTCATCTTCATCCTGCAAAGAAATGGGCCATTGCTAAAAGGACCCTCACTGTGCATTTTTACATTGTTGTCATTGGCTCTAATTCATCATTGCACAAAAAAAAACCCAAAACAAAACAAGTCTCTGGGATCCGGGCATAAAGGATTCTGAAGACCTCCACCCTATGCCATAAGGTCTGAAGGAATCTGCAGCAAACTCTGTGGGTTTTCATAGTCTGCTCACCCATCTACCAACAGGCACACGTCTCTCAGCAGCCTAGTCCCCATCCCCAATTTGTATGTTTAGAAAGAATCCATTTGAAAGAAGACTCCTGCATCAGATAACGAACAGCAGCAGATGTAATCACTAGACTTAAATAAAACTGAAATAACTATTTAAATCTTTGCTTTTTAATCTTAATATTTCATTTTAAAAATACACATATTCTCCTCATCCCTTCATCATCCCACCAAGGAAAGAAGTCTAAAATTAAGCCAAATGCAACAAATCCAAATACTCTGTTTGGATTTTAACATTCATTTCTAACATCATGTCATGTTACAGATATAAATGAACAACAGGTTTTAATAAAGACTGCACTGCTTCTGGCTGAGAGTGAGTGCATTCTGGAACGCAGCATGATTCTATATAAATCCACCCCAGGGCGTAGGTGCTACAGCACCAGGAAACGGAAGAAGATTGAAATCAGTGTTTATAAATACAGCCAAGAAATCTTAGCACACATACCACCAAATATATAAACAGAAGTTAAGACAATCTCATCTGGAGGCCTAAATTTCCTACACTTATTTATGTTGAGGAATTTTTAATTTTTTTTTTTTTAAGACGTTTTGTTTTGTGCACTCATGCTTTTAAAACAACCTTGGTGTATTTAAATCAAAGCATGCATAATGAGTTAGCAGTTGCTAATGCTGTGTGGCAAAAGGAAACAAAAAACCCCAGAAATCGTAGCACACTGCATTCTAGTATCATCTTAAATTACCCTGAAATCTGTATTATAAAAATAATTCTGGTTTGATTTTTCTCTATTTGTCAATATAAAACAACAAAAAGTAATTTAATCCATGTCAGATGTATTCCTAATTAAAAAAAAAAAGCAAACCACTACCTTACAGCAGAGCTAACATTCAGTCTTTTATGGATAAGTATGCAGTTTTAAATAACAGTTTATCAAAACAAAAATATATGTATCACCTATTACCATTTTTACCTTTTTTCTGGGGTTCAGTACAAAAGGTGCAATAACATGACAGGGATTTTCACTGGAATATCTGACAATTTAGAATTTGAGGTTTTCATAGACATACATACATAGACATACAACTACTAATTCAGAGTAAAACTGATATGACTTTCTGGAAGCTCAAAATATTACGGGAAAAGCACGGTTTTCTTCCCCCCCCTAGAGCTTCATCCTAGTAAACACTCAAGATTTATGTCTGGTTTTCCTATGGCACATTATAGTCACAGTGATCAGAGACACAGATTTTTTTCAGATGTTTCAGAAACAATCAGTCTTTTACCACAGCTGTAAAAATACACAGAACCAGGAAAAAACCCACAACATTGACTTCTTTCATTATTTTGGTGCCTTTACTATTCACAGGTGCATTTTGGGCTTCAAACAAACATCCCCTCCCCTGACCATCCAGGGTTTTGGGAAGGGGGGCGAGGGGAGATGGGTGGGTTTGTTTGGTTTTTTTTTTTAAATTGCCAAGTTTAGGATTTTTCATCTGGTACAATATTAGGCCCATCTGTTGTTCTTTTTTCTGTTCTCATCCAGAATATGTTGTCTCTCAATATCCGATTTCTCTACAATGGCAGGATGAGATTCTTTCCTAACCCTCCTACCACCCTTAAGCCCTTCTGAGTGCCTCGAAAGGAGTGTGTCGCAGCATGATCCACCAACAACTTATCTTCTCCAACACAGTTCAGCCTTAAAAATCCGGTTTGGCCTAGAGCAGCCATCTCTCTGTCTCTGTGCACCCTCTGAATACCAAGTTTTAACAATACGGTTATTAATCTTGCACCAAGCACAAGAATTCCTCCCATCCCTACCCTCTGGGCCCTAGCTTGCAGGGACAGCCATGACAGCAGGAAAGGCAACCAACCATAAATTCAAGGTAAAGTATGGTATGGTGGAAAATGGCATCCACTTCCAAAAGGTGAAAGATATCTAAAGCTCCATCTAGACATATCATGTAAGAGAAGCATTCACCACTTTGGTATATACAGGGAAAGTTTTCTTAATGCTCAATGGGGCGCTCCCCTCCCAGTTTTCCTGTGTGTTTCCCATCGGTAACTGAGAACAGCGTAACAAAGTAATAGTTATATTGCTCTACTCCTCTGAAAAGTATTCCAGTATTTCGTACCTTCTCACATCATAAAAATGAACAGGAAAAGATACAGCTAGATATACTTGTGAAAATCAGGAACTCTACCAGGGACATCGACTTTGACTTTAGCTGACAATTTGGGTAGTGATGACAACAGCTACAGCATGGTGACAAAAGAGGAAGAAGGAACTTCCTTTCTGGATACCATTTTGCAGATCTTGGGCAGAACCTGGCCCCAGAGAAGGTAAAGTCAGATTCATCTAAGAATGATTAATTAAAAAATTATTTTTATTATCGTTCAGTATTGCCTGTG
Organism: Aptenodytes patagonicus; assembly: GCF_965638725.1. Lineage (NCBI taxonomy): Eukaryota > Metazoa > Chordata > Aves > Sphenisciformes > Spheniscidae > Aptenodytes > Aptenodytes patagonicus. Next base: position 43,208,305 of record NC_134954.1, read on the forward strand.
CAAATCTCCTACCTCTTAATATCCAAAGAATAGTACGAAATGCCTTGGTTTAACCTAGAAAAAAACCTGACTGAAAATAGCTATATACAACTTGATCAAAACCCAATGACATAAAAGAAAAAAAAGAAAGAAAAGTGCGGGGGGGAACCCTATCCTGGTTGGTTGGGTTTTCTTCCTGTTAATGGAAATGTCCCTGCGTTTTCCCACATTCGGAAGTTAACTTCACAGGGTGACCTTCCCAAAAAGTAAGATGCAATGCAGCTTTCTGGTTAGATAATGCCACTGCCTCTGTGTCAGGCCTCCACTCGTGCCAAATTCTCACAGCCAACCTCTGTTGTAGGTTATTACTAAGCAGAATTAAAGAGAAATCACTAGAAACAAATACCTGCATACTGATTGGACTTCATAGTTTGTCAAAACTACAACGTCATTATTTTAAGACATATGAATGAAGTCTCCTATCAACACTGCTGGTTAGCTGGCAGTTTTCTATGTAGTTTGAGACTGCTTTGATTTCTTTTTTTTTAATTGTTTGTCTAATAAATGATGTGACCATATGATTACAGTAAAATTACTAATTATTACCACTAAATTGTTTTCTCCCTATGATGTAATTACAGTACCTTAATAATAAAAAACGTCAGGTTTAGGCAACCACCCTTCCATCAGGTTCCAGAGCAGCAAGTTTAAGTGTGTTTCCTAAACAGCAGTAGCAGCCCAATCAAGCGGAGGATGTTGTCGTACTTCACTAACAATCCTACACCACCCTGTAATGTATACACAAACCTCAGATTAAAATACAAACAAATCTTACAGCTACCAACATCAAAAACTCAGGAAGGATGCTGGAACTGCAAAAGAATACCAGTTATTAGACAAAGCAGTGATACAATAGAAAAAAACCTTTTTAAAAGAATGCTGCTAGAACCCAGAAGCTGAACATTTCAGAAAGTCACAAACACCATCAGAAGCAGCAATTAGCTATTCTTGCCGTCATAACCATGTCCGGTGTCAACACAGGTCTGCTGCTGAAGTGCTGTAGCTTTATAGACACCGAGGAATCAGATCATTCATTCATTCAAAAAGCTGCACTGGAAGCCTTTTGTAACACCCTGCAAGACTCCAATACAAATCAGTGATGCCAACTGCAGTTGGGAAAGCAGAGACTGCTGAAAACGGCTCAGCAAGCCTCCAGTACTAATGTAACGTAGACCGTATTAGTTAACTTCAGATTAATATCCCTACCGGACATGGCAAAAGTTTGGAATCCAAGTGTCATAACACTGAGTCACCAGCTTGTGATCAGCAGAAGAGATTCACTGGAAATTCAGAGGTTTCCACTAGTACTGACTGTAGGAAACAAAGCAGACTATTTTTAAAGTCACCAATACAAACATAATTACTTCAAATCCGTTTCTCCTTGGTCACAGAGGAACACATATACCAGCATTGCTGACATCCCATCAGATGCTATATCTTGTTTAGAACAAAAATAGACCTTCAATTATAAAACATGCTATTCTCAAACACACTTATTTTCTAATATTTCTTATCAGTAAAGAAAAAATTGCTTTATAATTGCATCCAACCTAACACAGAGGTAAAAGTAGTCCCTGCTGCAGCTGACCAGAAGTCATGATCAACTCTGAGCAGATATACACATAACATACACTCATGCCAACCGCTTTCCATGAAAATAACTTTCTGAAACTTATTACTTTGCTTCCTGGCATTTTCTAGAAAATTAGCACCAAAAGCGCTGGGTTAGCAAAACCAATCTGTACTGCAGTGGATTGGCAGTGTAAATTTGGATCATCACTGTAATTGTGCATCTTCCTTAATACCTTACCTTAGAGCTACAGTTCCTGAAGCAAATGGTAATAAAAGACCTAGCAAAGGTACACTTAGAGTGCCAGAGCACGCCTGTGGCATTTAAGTGTTAAGATACGCAAACCAATCCTTCTGATGCAAGGGAAAAACCCTAGGATAATATGCCTGCAAAGCAAACTGGCAAATACTTATTTTATAATAAAGACAAAGGTTTGGCACAAGTAACAATCAGCAATTTGAAAACTGAAGTATTGCATGACCACAAAAGATTAAGTGTTAAAATGTGCTTTCCTCGCTATGAATTCCAGTGACGTAGCTAACCTCTCAGGTCCTGAACTACATCCGGCGGCAGCCAGAGGCTGCACATGCCTGTTGTATGTCAAGATGAGATGTACTCAGGCTGGAACCGTCCTCATCACTTGCAGAGTGCGGGACATCAATGCGAGGGGAAGCCAGTGCTGATCTACTGGAGTTCAGCTCTGACCAGCAGATGTACAGGGAGCACAGGTTACAGGAAAGCAAATCGACAGGCTGTTAAAAAGTGTTAACAGCACACTTAGCGGTTGGGCAGACCATTTTGCAGAGGGAGAGGCATGGTAATTAAAAGATCAGAAAATACTGCCACAGATCCATCAGGGAACTTTCTAGCGGGTCAGAAAATTTAATTGTTCCCATTATATGTCATGTCACTGGCCTTTCACAGCTAACCAGAATCCGTAATTCTGTCATTTCACTCTTCAAATAGTCCCACTTGTTCTCTTGTGTGCACAGAGAATGCAGGCAGTCTCCTGGACCCAGCGGCTGAGAGGCACCTGGGTTTCATGCTCTAACACCACACTCAGAAAAGCTTACAAAGGCTCACAGAGTATGTTATGCGCACCACATTTAAACCAGTATCCACCTAAGAAATGTATGGTGGGTTTTTTTGTTGGTTTGTTTGTGTTTCTTTTCTTTGTTAAATCAGGCAAGACTACTGGAAATTCTTTTAAGCCACCAGGACAGTACCTTCTGCTACCTACAGGCTACTGGCACAATTTAATTAAGAATGCATGATACAATAGGCACTGAAATTCCTGGAGATTATAGAATGCTGCAGAGGGTGTCAAAAGGTGTCATAAGGCCAGGCAACAGAAATAAAGTGATTTAAGCGTATGAGACCAGAAAAACAACTCCTGAAAAATACGTGACTCCTTAATACTAAAAAGTATATCTGGATACTGTCTACATTTAATGAGCAATAACCAAACAGATCCAAACATAACACGTGCTTTTACAGCTGTCTTACAATCTACATACAGACTGAGGAACCTTTTCTGTGTTAAGGCACAAATTTGTCTTCCAGTTGTATTTGGTGGGGCACACAGTAAAACGCAGTTTAATGTTACCCAGCGACAGTGTGGCCAGTGAAACATCATCCCTGCAGTTCCAACTGCGGCCAGAGGATATTTCCCCCCAACATTCAGTGGATGAACTCAAGCACGCATGCAAACATATGCTGACCAGGTAAAGGCTAGCTCCATTCCTGCTGAAATTAACGGGAGCCTCTCTGCCACGTTGGAGTGCTTGGGATCAGGACCAGACTGAAAGGCTGATGCAGCACTAGGGTAAAGCCTAAAATGCAACGTGCCTTAGGTCTTTCAAATAAAATAACATTCTCATGACAAAAAGCTCTAACAAAATTGAGATCTCATTTTTCTTAATCACAGAATGAAACAAGCTCAGAAATACATTTAATGTAGCAGATATTATTTTACTCACTTAATTTTTCAATTTGAATATGTTATTTCCTATAAGCACCACTAAGCCTAACCTCCTAACAGGCATAAAAGCCATAGCTAAGATGGCCACTTCTCCTTACCTAGAATTCATAATGATCCCATTATTAATCCATCGTCATGGTTCAGATATGACTAAACTCTTCTATTATTAATAGATCGACAGTGGAATATTCAGCTTCACACAATCAACTATCTCATGGGCATTAAACAGTTGCTCTGTGGGGAGTTTTTTGGTGGGTTGTTTTTTTAAAGCATTACCGTTTCAAATTAGTCAACACAATGGTGTAGACACCCTGCATTTCATAATATGCCATTATTTTTGTTAAAGAAAACAGAAGTAGGTGAGATACTGGAAATACAAAATCTATTTTACATCTAACATCAACCCCACATAAAATTAATAGATACGTTTTTCTAAGATAATTTAAATTCTTATGAGGCAGGTTTTAAGATCTATGCTAGGGAGCAGGAAGGCGATCAAAATGGAGTGGTGAAGAGCCAGGAACTGGTCAGAGGCAATCTGAATGTGCATAATGAAATTTCTTAAGTAATGAGAGTCCCAGGACTGAATCTCTGGTCTCAATGCTATTCTGTTAAATAAATATGAAAACCACAGAAACGACTGTTACTTTTAAAGCAGATTTTTCATTACTTCCTGGGTTAGAGGTTCTTCCTCCTCCATTTGCTTCAAGATCCCTTATCAGAATGTGTCAACATCATCTTAACCGTCCCTGAAACACCTTTCAAAGTATGATATGCTAAGAAAAGCGTTTAAACCCTCCCAACACATTCAATTGAGAATTGCTATTTAAAGCTCTCCTCGCTTCTCCTTCACAGCATCCCTGACAGCTTCTCTAATTGGTACCTGATAGGCGTTAGTACTGTATTGCCATTAACTATGTGATTATTTAAAATTACTTTCAAAATATTTATGAAAAAAGACTGAAGAGCATTGTCAGAGTTCATACTGTTGATCTTGTTACCAATTACTTATTTTTAATACATACCACTAGGATCTAAGATTTGAAAGACTGAATGACAAAGCACTATGCACAAGCCACGCTGCCAGGAACAGTTATCCAGAGCCATGTTTTATTTAAGAGAAAAACTGTCACACTCCAATAAACAGAGGATTTTATTAGCAAGCTGTTCGCTAATCCGTACAATTTATATGTAGTCAATGAATTAAACTGATAAAACTACCTTGAAATGCATAATTATTTAGAGAAGCAGAGTATTCCTAATGACTTACTAAATACAGTACATTTACAAAAGTAGACTTTGAAATTAAAAATTAACAAGCTATTAATAGGATGAGACAGCTTGTGACTCATTGTCTAACAAAGGAAACATGTCAGGGAACAAAAAAAAAAAAAAAAAAGAAAAAATCAGTAGACTCCAAGTGTGACGTTTTAAAGCTATATGCACAAGCAATTTACTTTAGTTACTAAACACAACAGGGTGACATGTTCTCCAGGGGGACAAAATCAACTACGAGAAGCGAATATGCCAACCAGGAAAACATGGCCAACATTCAGTAAAAAGCAGTCATGTCAGAAGATAAGTCATGTCCTAAAAACCAAAGGAAAGAGGGGGAAGCTCTCTTGCACGTCATAAATAAAAAGATCTCTTTGCTAAAACTTTTTCATTAAGCTTTTTGCTACCACTTTTTGTGTTTTCCTGAAATTTTTATCCTCAAATTTTTATCCTCAGAAACCTTTGCAGATTTCATTTGATCTAGTCCCACGTCTGCAAACCAGAAACAGTAACAGAAGAAAATGTGCATGCTTTGATTGTCAAGATGTACTTTGAAAAAAGCACAAATCTTGCTGCCTGCCCTTATTTTCACCATTCTCTTTTGCCTCATGGAAGATTTTAATCTGCACCTTGCAGGATGTAGAAGTACAATAGTTCGAAACTAAGCATTTGAATAGAGAGACTGAAGTTTATTTCGGCAATGACTCTCTAAGATTACAACAATGCCAAAGTTCTCTTTAAATTAAATACTTAAACTGCACTGCTCTCAAATACTGTGGTGCTTTTGATAAAGCCCAATTTATTTATTAGGGGAAACCCACTCTTTTTAGAACAGTTTCTTACCAACCAATAACTTTTCTTCAACCCTTCTTGTGAGAAAAGCTTAAACTAAAGTAAGGGGCTGATGTTCCAGCCTCTGTTGGACAAGGAGCTGGTTCCAGCCCAACGGCATCAGCATTTTGCCCAAATTCTTATTCTCACATTGCATTTATGAGTTTAAATTATACAACTACAGTCACTAAACACACTCATAATTTGGTATGCTTTTGGCATTCTCTTTATTTCCTTCTTTTCCTAAAGATAACAGTCTTAACTCTTTTTATACACTTTTTAGGAACTGTATTTTTCCATGCCTCTAGTTACAAAAAGTTATTACAGTGATCAAGTGCATGTTCCTAAAGTCCTTTGATGCCCTATAAAGGGAATATGTAAGTTTGAGGCTAATCACACGACCCTTCCAGCACTCAAAGATACCACATCTCACCGCAGTGAAATAAGTAAAAGGAAGATTTGTTTTATCATAGATCTCTTACATATATGACCTTTTCCCATACAAAGAAAAGTGTACCATCTTATTTATCCCAAAGAATTCACTTTGATAAAATTATTTGTGACGTTTCTGATAGACCAGTTCAGTGCCAGCAAAGTTGGCCAAAAATAATGGAAAACTAGTCCAAATTGCCTAATTTGGAAAGACTGCCAAACTATCCCCAGTAAGCGGCTGACATTCTCTCTTTTCGTGTCAAAATATTTGTAAGTTTTTCCCCAACAATAACTACACTGATTTTTTTAAAGCTGTAGTGAATATTTGTGAAGCACTGCATTGATTCATACGCAGTGCATCTTTCATTCTGAGCAGACCCTTATTTTTTGAAGAACAGAAATGAAAAACATTAGTAAAACATACATCAAAAAACCAAGCCCTATGTGGAGTATCAGCACTCTCTGCCTCCCACCCAGACTGTCTCCGCTTTCCTTTCTTCTGCTCCCCTTTTTGGCAGACTGTTTTCTGTTAACACAGACATTGGATGGAGAACCCTTCTCAGCACTGCTTTCTCGGTGCAGTGGCACCAGCTTTCAGCCAACTCCCCAGAGGAGGGCTAGAACATCCTTCTGCTCTTTTTTTTCACCCCCTCCATCAAACCCAACCAGATGCACTGCCACCTGTCTGCCACCTTTCTAAGAAAGGGACCCAAAGTCCCACAAGGGACCTCAGTGCTGCTGCCTCACAACTGATCACCGCTCTCAGAGAACTACTCTTCTGTTCCATACCTAAACTATAACGGAGGCTTACAGTCAAACCCACGGGGTGGCAACTAAACGTGCCAAATGGCACGTTTGTAACTTTTCTTCATATTACAGCCCGTCTCTGCCACCTTCGTCTACTACCATCATTCTGAGTTACTTAAGCACATTTCTGTGGTTCTCCCAATAGAGCCTCCTAACACAACCCAACTTGGCCGACTAATACTATAAATAAGCAAAGCAAAACTGGCACCTCTAAATGCAATTGTTAAAAAAACCTGTCCAATACAAGCCAGGGTTCAATACAAATACAATACTTTGAAATATTACTAATGCATTGAGCTCTGAATTCCTGAGATTTTATGTTCATGAAAAAGCTTTACAAAGCGAATTTATATTCTTTCAACATAATTTTGGAGTAATATGAAGAAACAGAATCTAGAGTATGACTTTTAATTACACATGATGCACCTCACCATATCTCATCACCGTCACTGGGAAAATAAAAACTTTACTGCTTTCTTCCATGCTGACACTGCGATTGCAAAGAAAGGTTGTGGTTAAATGTATACAGCCAGCTCCAATGACTTTTACTGCTGTTTTTTATTAGTGGTAAAACAATTTCCCAGCAATCTTCTTCCCTTCAGAATTAAAACCACAACACTTAGACGTGAGGGTTTTCTCCTCCCAAAATCTCTCCAGTGATAATTCATACTTGGTGTTCCCTCAGTGGCATGGGAAAGCAGCAAAAGATAAATCCACAAAGAGAGAGAGCAAGAGCTTCCAGTCTAGAGGAATATAAGTACATTTTCTCCTTTTAAAAGCATTTATCAAACTGGCAATTCCAAGTTAGCACTCCTGAGTGAAGCTGAACATGTATCAGTCTTTTCCTCTGAAAGACCATGTCTGAAGGCCACCAGTTCCTTCCACTTCTCTCTTTTCTTGCTTGAGAATAACTAACTATTCTGTTCTGGCTTTCTGTGAATGAGAAAAATAAACAAACTTTCACACAGCTTCAGGGTCATAAGTACCAAATCTGTAGCTACAGAAAAAAAAAACCACCTTTCCAATTAATGCAAGAAAAAAACCTTGGATTATAATGTTCTCCACACTTCTCAGAAGGACTGGTATAAGGCCATTATCTCAGGCTACCTGCTCCAGGGAGAAGGAAAACACATTCTGTAAAGTCACCATCAGAAAGACTGCCTTACTCCTGCTCTGTCTGAAGTCCCTCTGCTATGCAGGACCCAATCCTTCCACAGCACAGAACTAGGGGTCTGCAATTAGATTTAATAAATATCAGACTTAAAAGCCTAACTCTATCGCTAACTCATCGCCAAGGGAAAGGACTCTTATGATGTTTCTCTCGGCAGAAACACAACCTACCTCACTGCCACTGAAAGCAGCAGCTGCAGAAGGAACTGTCTCTTCTGACCCACTACCCACAAACTGAGCTTACTTTTGATTTTGGAAGTTGTAAATTGAAGGAAATAAATAGGAAAAAATAGGATTATTCAGGAACTGAAAAGAAAGCAAAATTAAGAGAAGTCTACTTAGGGGTTTGGGGTGGCTTTGTTTTCCTTTTTAAGCCAAAAATTTCAGAACACAGAGGAGTTACATGTAAGCATTCTTTGGGGGAAATAATGTTTTGGAATCTTTATTTTGGCTTACTACTAAATGTTAGCCACATACCACTTAATAATTTAATTGAAATTGGCTCTAAGTAAAGCACAAAACTGACAGGTAGTACCACAGATTGAATTACCACTTCTACTTGTTAGCAGAAGCCTGCAGAATTTAGTTAGTCTCATGCTAAATATTACTTGATAAAAACACTGGTTTAAACCAGGGGGGAGAGAAAAAAAAAAAAAGAAAACAAATCTTAGCTACTTTTACTACACAGCTCACTGTACCTGTGTGATTATCCTTCAGAAACACTCTTAAATAATTTTTATTAGTGAAATTACTGTAACACTTTTTTTCCCTTTTTAAAAACCTGAAAATTATGCAGACACAGTATTCTCAAGGAGTAAATGAACTGATTTTACCTCAGACAAACTACTACTTAGAAATAAATAATTTTTTATAACCTCCTCAAAATATTTATTGTGAATTCACACAGATCTTCTCAATGTAGTTCAAATCCTGCTATATTGTAGCTGGGATTTAAAAGGACTCCTTTCTACTTTTGGTAAATGCATAATCTAATGAACTCGATCTCTCTAATCTAAGAGAAGAACTAAACCTAATCAGCAAGAAGAAATCAACATTAATTTAATTTTATCCTGCATCAAGGCATCTATGGGTGGTAGGAGAGAGAAGCATTATGTATAGCAGTCATTTGCCTCTTATGTCAAGTGTCTTTTTTTGTCTTAGTCCTTTCTCAGTAATGAATCTGACTTTATAGAAACATTAGTTTCCTAAAATTATTTAAGGACGACAGGAGAAAGAGGAAGGCATTAAAACACTTATCAATTCATTAATTCATCACTGATTGGAATTGGAAATCAGTATTTCCATCAAGTGTATCAACAGAGTTGATATTTTCTTTTTCTTTAGGTGACTTACAGCATCATCCATTATTGGGTTAGAACATATATCTATTAGTTTCAAACATGACACAAACATAGGTATATAATGTAAATGGTCATAATATATGATTACATAAATGCTAGAATGAAAGCAGTTTTGCTATTGCCTATGCTGTCCCTCTGGACATTCACAGTGTGTATCAGGTGTTTTCCAAAAATCAAATACAGTCAGAGCACTTGCTCATGAAGATGTTTAGTCTGAAGGGACTATGATCCACTGGTGGAGCATGAAAAACCACATGGGAGTTTCTGGTAGCTGCAGATACTTTCCAAAGCCGCAAACCTCACCAGAATTCGGTCAAAATAATGCTGGTGCTACTGGAGGAAACTACCTGCAACAGGAGATGAAGGTCCTAGACCAGAAAATGGTGTAAAAAAGCGTTACCAGAAACCTCCTACTCTTCAGCAGCATTGGGATATTGAAAACCGCAAGTTAGGAATACCTGGGAATCAAGCATGCAGTACAGATCATAAGACAGCTCATAAATCACAATGTAATACAAATGACAGAGGCCACAAGCTAGGCTTTTCACAGCATATTGGTTCGAATCCCATCAGGCATCTCTTTTCCAGCACTTGTGCCTAACAACTGGTAGTCGCTTCATTTAAGGAAACTACTGCAGTACTAAAGTGATACTAAGGACTTAAGCAAGACATAAAAAGCTTCGGGCTTTCACTGTTGTTCCAAGATACTGCAGTAATGAATCTCTGTTTCTTCATTTCATATTGGGACTAACTAGTATGGTAACACCTTCGTTAGTTATTTTCTGATAAACATTTGAGAATGAGGATTACAGTACCTCATTTACCGCACACCATATTGTTTGCCTCTGTATGTACTACTACAAAGGCAAGTTACTTGAAAACCTACCTTCAAAGAGCTAAACTCAGTTACTATTTTTTTTACATCATTGTACAGTTAAGACCAAGATGTTGACTAGGCTGTCAAATCTAGACTAAAACACTATTTCTACAGTTCAGTAAATGCTGTTTATGCTCACACTAGCCAGTGAAATCATGCTAGATTGCAAAGGATGGATGCTCTCTGTAGTCAGAATGAATTTCACATAGGAACGTATCTCAGGTCACAGTAAGATACCAAGATAATAACAAGTATACTATGAAATTTGTTTTCACAACAGGTTAGCAGAATAAATGATAAGGTGAAGTTACACAATGCATTTTTGAAAAATACAAACTTTCATTAATACAAGGATATCAGTAAGTCACAACTACAGTAGCAAACCAACCAAAGAATAAAAGATTGAAGCTGCTTTCACAAAGCTGCAGATTTCAAGACGTTTCAAATAGGATGTGGCACAGATAGTAAAACCCAGGTGTGTTTAAACTCCATAAAAACCACATATTCCAGTTTCCCTCCAGGAAGCTTTCCTCATAAGATGTTCTGCTAGTTCCTTTCAGGCTGCACTACTTCCCTGTATTAGCCCCCACTTCTCCTCTCTCCTGCAGTACCCCGTGCCCCGAGGCTGCCAGAGCTGTTCCTTTCCCCTAACCTTGGCTGCTGAACTACGCAGCATCAGGTGCATTCAGGAGGGAATGCTTGACTCCAGCATCCTTTACTCTCTCCTATTTATAGTCACACTTCTAAAAGGTATTTCCTGAGCATCGAAAAAAGAATCAGCGTGACCTTAAAGTTGTTTTATGCATGGGTATCTACTGCAACGAGCAAAAAGCCATCCTTACTCAACATTGCTCTTAAATTATGCAGCTTTTACTGCTGTGGATAGTAAATAATTCGTAAGTTTAGCATCAGGGAATTGGAAATGAATTATTAGCTGCAGTGTGCTCTGATACACCATAACAATGTGTGAGCAAAACTGTTATGAAAATATTGATACGTTTTTCTATTTAAATACTATACACTGAGTGAATAGTCCAGAAAAGACTCAGCCCGCCTGTAACCAAGGCAACAGGAGCTGCCATGCAGCTCGGTTCTACTATGTCTCAGTTCTGGATTCTCAGTTTTTCTGTTGTAAAATGGAAAGGATGCCTGTGTTGCGTAGGCACATACACACACGCTTACATATTATATATAATTATAAAAAATGTGTGCGTAAACACATACATATACACACACATATAAGTATATGAATGGAAATTACCAGGGTTGAAGTTATTTTTTAAATCTCAAATTCAAAAGCTTAACTAAATAAAAAATTAAGATGTTTTGTATTTGCAAGTAGAGGGCCTTCCTCCAGTGAAGCTCATCTACCAAAAAGACATGGATCCATGTTTACTAATGTATTTATGATGTTAAATTATACAATCCTTATGCAGCACTTGGACAAAACTCATGCCAAGTGCCCAAATTCAGTAGGACATGGGTACAGACTCCTAGATATTTTATATAAATAAAACTCACTGATGCGTGGATGAAGAAAGGAGCTCATAACAGCAATTTGTTAGAGTTGAGCCTCCAAAATAATAGCGTTTAGGAGAATCTTTCATATAACTGTCATTTCTCCCACACAAAGATTATTTTTTAGGTTCATAAATATATTTGTGGAGAACAAAGTGTTTGTTCCTTTTGAAGAGGGACATGCCTTCACCCTAAATTACCCATACATTTATCAGATTTGATATATCGTATCTATTTTTTCCAGGATTAAATGGAAAACCATTTTCATTGAGTGTCTAATACGTAAATACTTTTGATAGCTGCTACTTCACTCTTCTAACGTCATCTTTAGGAAGTTTTACTGGCGTAGTGGGAATTATATTAAAACACTTCTTATCACGCTTCATTTCTGTGTAACACAGACACACTTCAACTTTTACCACATGCTAATAATCATTTTGTGGAAGACCTCCACAAGATGTTGCAACATCTATCTGATCCATTTATTTATGAAGCCTGCAACACTATAATATTCCAGAGACACCTACAGATTAGACATTTACCACCAGTGAATCATCACAGTACCTGCACTGAATGGCAATGAACAAAAACCACACATGAAAACAGACTAATACCATGGACAGATCGCCACCATGGAAGAAAAAGATCCTCAAAATTACAGGCATCCCTTGAACGTGTAAAAACGGAGCAAAAAACAATACAATACAAAAGTAATCTGTTTCCATGCAAGTCACAAAAATATGTTGGAATGAGAGATGTCTGAATAAAATGAATTTAATTCAAAATGTTCAAAATCAAAAGGTGAAACTGAGGAACTCTGCTGACAAGCAAGAAAAACTGATAACAATAGTTACAGGCTAACACTATTGCAATATAGTAACAATCCTTGACCTTGCATAGTATTCTTTTATTTAATATATTATATTCTATAGTTCATCTCCCCCTTCATTTCCTGTAGGTTTTTCTTTGTGCTTCTTTTGCTGGTACTTTTCTAAGGCCTCTAACAACATGAAACACTACGGAATTATGAAATTATTACTATAATTCTATGATTGTCAGGTTTTTGTTTTCCTTCATATATTAAAAATCCAAATCTATAAAGACAAAATATTACACTCGCCAACATCACCTATATCAACACAATAAAATTCATAATTTAAAATCAGATTTATAATATTGTAAAACCTGGATTTAGAGGAGCCCTGTATATGCAAAATCACAGCATACAATAGTATCATACCCTGAAAGCAAATTAAAAGGTGTTACTTGTGTGACATTCATGATTACTGATGAACTCTCAATGAAGAAAACTAGAATCTTTATGGACTGATCTAAGTAGATTAAGTATATATAATATACAGTAACTTCCCATTCACCTTGAAAATTATTTTTATATAAAATTTGTAAGAACACTTCTTAGCCATATTCTGATAATATGTATGCTGGCATAAACCAAGGTTAGCTTAACTGATTTTCCAAGGAGCTATGCCAGTTTATACATGATAAGGACCTGGTACTTTACCTTTTACCTTTGTGAGAATGACCTGTTTTCTAGTGCTTGGATATGCCATAGTTTACTGCAGGTCAGAATTCATATCTAGAGCTGCTCAGCATGATGTCCACAAAACAATGGGAGTCACGAAGAAACTGTCAGGTTTTGTTTGAGAAATGACTCCTGCTCTCCATTGACATTCTTTCCACAGTATACCTGCACTCTCAAACCACTGACATGGAAACCTCACTTGTGAAATCCTAAACTGTTTAGACTCAAAAAACAAAGTGCGCATATACTACACAAGTGGATTAGACTTCTTCAGCACTAGTTAAAGTCATCAAGCTTTCAGAAGTGCAATTTTTTATAGCATAATCTCTTTATTTTTCCATGTTTGCAAAGGTAAACTTACTTGTTTATACAGAACTGTCATGACAGACTTTGCTCTTTGTGTGTCTCAAGCTTCATTTGTTGTAACAATGGTAAAAATGTAGGAAAGAATCCAACCCTCAAGTTTTGATTTCTGTTCTGATTGCAAAGCTATTCCAAAATTTGCTAACCCACATACATTCTGAAAGTGGCACAATTACCACAGAACTGTGGGATTGCACACAAGCCTTCACTTAGCCTGCAGCCAGAAAAAACAGGGAAAACATCCCTTACTTTGACATCCCTTACGGTGACAGAAGTATGATGGCAGCAGCCTGGGCAGTGGGAGCAAACTTAAAAAAAAAAAAAAATTAAATAAAAAACCCAACCATGTTCTCTAACAGGTAGAAGTCAAAACCTGGATGCCCAGGATGTTTTGGATGCTTGGGAAGAGAGAGTCTGCACTACAAAATAATCCCTGTCAAACAAAATCATTATTGACTGGAAACATCCATAAGCATCAACTTTGAGAAGCTTCTTATTTGGATTTCCTCATGGAAGGCTACACTCAATTTAGATTGGTCTATCCAACTTTAACGGACTTGGGGGGGGGGGGGGGGGGGAAATCATTCTGACACTTCAGAGATAAAACAGCGAAGCTCCAGGTACCCTCCAAGCATCTGCCCGGGGGTATTCATGTGTCAAGATACTGAGCAAGGTCCCCAAAGCAGGGATCAAGCAAGGTGCTCTGCCTGGACAGAGAGAGAAACAATTCCTGCCCTGAAGAAGGTAAACAAAATGGAATTAAAAGAGAGAGAAAATAAATCTCAAAACGAGAAGCAGCTGGCAGATCAACAGCACAGCAAAATCTCAAAACAATGTCCAATTTGCTAGAGCCTGCGTTTTAGAAAGCACTGGGCTCTCAGGAAGTCAGTGGGAACTTATGTATATTGATCCAAGGTAGGATTTGACATCTTTTCTCCACAGGTCTGCCAGAGCAGAGCCCTACGTATGCCTGAAGAATGGCTCTAACTATCCTGCTCTGAACTGACAGTGTTCAGCTAAAAATGCAGAAAGGCCAACCTTGCCCTCTTACCACTGCACGAGCACTTTTTTTCGTCTTGAACTGCTTAGCAGCTCCCTAGTGTTCAGTAAGCTTAGGAAAGGCCAAGAGCATCTTAGAATCTGAGGAAATGTTTATTTTTGTAAAAACTTTAAAAGTTATGTCTTGTAGAATCCATTCATATCCTCTTCCTCCCTTCTGCCTTCTACCATTCTATTTTTCTAGATTGAGGACCTATCCCCTTATTTTCTTGTATCTTCTCCCTATAACAAAAAATATTACACGATACGCTGAAGTACTGTCTCCTTATTTAATACATCAGCCATGCAATACTAAACGCCAGTTGTGCAGCCCGTTTACATAAAAGAGGATGCGTGAAGATTCACGAATAAGGCCACCCTGGAGACAGAAGTGCTAGGCTAGTCATACATATTGCATAAACCAGCCTCTGTTGCCTTTCCTAAATTTTATTTGTGGAAGGCTTATTCTTCTGCATCCTTAATAGAATCACAGCACAATCCAGGTTGGGAGGGACTTGAGGAGGTAATTCTTGCCTAGTTAGGCAGGATGAAACTCATTCCCATGAAGAAGACAGGCATATATTTTCAAGATTTTTAATCCTGTAGCTTCTTATTTGTTAAAGAATTAATAACAACTCTCTTAAAAGCTTACCCAGTATTGCAAAGGAATACACTCTTTCACCAAGAAGCACCCATGCTACTATAAGCATCATACAACCAGTACTCCACAAAACAAATGCCTCTTATCCTAGCAAACAATGAAACTGGGATTATTTATGTTGATGGCAAGGATGCCCCACAAATTGCAGTGGTGCAGGATCTGTGCAGTACAGTGAAGGGGTTATGCCAGCAGTGAGAGAATGCACAGACTTCCAGAACAGAAAACTTGGGACTTAAAATTTCACTGCTTGGATCAGGGAACAAAACTTTAATGGGAAATGATCCAGGAATTATCCACGTATAGGAAGAAAAGGGGGTTGGTCAGCGAGCAGTGGGTACCCAAATTAAGATGTATATAGTTAAAGCTGAAATTCGGATTGGAAGGAATGTAGAAAATGGTAGACAAGAGTCAGCCAGCAAATTTGGATTCAGAATACAGTATTCTCAGCTCCGCAAACCAGTATTTAAGTCCTTTCCTCAGGATAAAGGGTACTGTTCTAGGTCAAGCTCTAATTCACTATATGTTGTATAGACTCTGAAGCTGTGCTTGCAAGACTACCATTATCCACTAGCCTCAACAAATGCTGAAGTAAAAAGCTGAGAAATCAGAGCAATGCCACAGAATTGCAAACATCTACAAAATCAAAAACCAGTATCAAATAAAAGTTAATATAACATGCAGCGAGGGTTAATATAGATTTTCATTCAATGAAAGGAAGCAGATAGAAAATGAAGAGAGATCTGGACAGAAACAATTATCTGATATCTCGGTGATAAAAGAAGCAGAAGTCATCTTTTCTGAAGGATTAGAAGCCACATCACTGGCAGCAGCAAAAGCCAAACCCAACACAAGTAATGTTTTTGATTCACTGTCTGGTCTTGTTACTGAAACTCTCATGAATTTACTATGAACTACAATCAGGAGCATATAGTTAAACATCATTCCTCACCGGGGGGAGGGGGGGGGGGGGGACGACACAAAAAAGAAAACACATGCAGGTCTTTTCCGCAGTTTTCAGGCCTGAAAAGACCCCAATATTTAGTTAATCCATGTCGGTGATCATTAATCCCAGATTCAGAATCCTCCAGTAGGAACAACTACGCAGCAAAACCAGTTTTACTGGGAGTTTTAAAAGAGATAGGTCACCTCCCCTCCCTTCATGCAAGTATATTTTCTTACACAACAGTTCAAAGCTAATCAGGGTTTCAGTTTATCTTTACAATGATACGGAATATATTCATTAGTCTGATATCTCCCAACATCGTAATTTCAAGAAATTAACTCAATTGCCAATTCCTGGAGCATGCCCTTTTTATGAGACTAATGAATTATCCAAAACTTCTGTTAATCCTTAGACACTGGTCCTGAATTTCTCCACGCAAGAAAAGAAACCTGACAAACCAGGAGTGATGCCAGAAGAAAGTAAAAGAAACTCTGACACATTGATTATACAGCTCATTAGTGTAAAGCTATACACATTTCACTTAACCTTTAAAAATCACTGAATTTTTAAGCCTAGTTAAATGTTTCTAGAGCTTAAACCTGAGTTAAATCTCACATTCATCTGCATTTCATTGTAATACTTATACACAATTTGAGTCAAAATTCCTCCTAGACCAAAGCTTTACGTTTATTTAATAATACACATTCATATTCTTTACTACATATATCCTATTTGCAATATAGCTATGGTATTATCTTCAACCTGAAAGCCAATTTGCATTTCACTGAAAACAAAGCAGTAAGAGACAAAGATGACTTTCTCTGAACTGAATTAGCTGATACAGTACTTTGAAGGACATCCATTTTCCCTATTGGATGGCCAATTAGTAAAAAATAGAAAATTCACAAGACTTACAAACACCAAGGACTCCTCCCATTCAAGAAAAACCATTGCTTTCAGCTAACAAAGCTTCCTTGAGCTACACGTCCATCAAATTTCCTGATACCTTTGGAATTTCCTAAAAACATGGAGCCTCTTATTTTGCATAGTATATACAAATACAGTACCAGTATAAAATACAAAGTTAATACTATTAACAGTGTTTGCTTCTACTGCTCCACTACTGTCTCTGAGGCAAATATATCCAACAGACAGCCTGCCTTCACCCTGTGATGTGGCGTGTCTTGGAGCAAGGGAGAAGCTTGCCAGTTCCATGGCCTGCCTTCCCAACACACTCACTTTCCACTCATTAACCAGCTCTACACCAAACATATGCATACTTGTTGACTTGAACTAAAATGAGCTTAGGATATATTTAACAAATCAGCAAAGAACTCTTAATTTCAGCAGTGCTGCACTACCATACTATTTACACAACAAAACCACACAGAAAAAAAAGAAAGGCTTTTTCTTCCCTTCAGTGTTGTGTAATTTTTGTTTTCTTAGGGTGACGCAGCATTAACACAAGACACCTAACATGAGTGAAGACAGCATGAATTCATTTAAGCACTGGGGATCCAGTACTCGGCACTGGTGAGGCCGCACCTCAAATACTGCGTTCAGTTTTGGGCCCCTCACTACAAGAAGGACATCGAGGTGCTGGAGTGTGTCCAGAGAAGGGCAACAGAGCTGGTGAAGGGTCTAGAGCACAAGTCTGATGTGGAGCGGCTGAGGGAACTCGGCTTGTTCAGCCTGGAGAAGAGGAGGCTCAGGGGAGACCTCTACAGCTACCTGAAAGGAGGTTGTAGTGAGGTGGGTGTCGGTCTCTTCTCCCAAGTAATAAGGGATAGGACAATTGAAAACAGCCTCAAGTTACCCCAGGGGAGGTTTAGATTGGATATCAGGAAAAATGTCTTCACTGAAAGGGTTGTCAAGCATTGGAACAGGCTGCCCAGGGAAGTGGTTGAGTCCCCATCCCCGGAGGTATTTAAAAGACGTGTAGATGTGGCGCTTAGGGACGTGGTTTAGTGGTGGACTTGGCAGTGCTAGGTTAACGGTTGGACTTGATGATCTTAATGGTCTTTTCCAACCTAAATGATTCTATGATTCTACAGGGTTACAGCATCAACTGGTGTGCCAATAATCACATAGGCCAAGGAAAAGCAGGTATGTGAGAGGCTGGTGGTTGTGTGGACATCATCACCAATATCACCTTACAGTCAAAATCAAAGAAAAGAAAAATTCAAACTGATGAGATCCAAGTCAGGCAGTTTCATCTAAAATGAGGAAACTTTGGCAGACTTTGTTTCCACTCGTTCTTTAGCTGCTACTGGCTTGCTTCCAGATATCATCAGCCGAGTTGCATTTTTTTCAAATGAAAAAAAAGTTACATCAAGGGGATCAGAGCTAATAATAACTGGCAAAAGCTAAACGGACACAAAAGGAAAGCTAGTAGAAGGAATGACACGGAAAATAGAGGAATGCAGTAAATAAATTTTAAAACATGGGAAAAAGACACATGACAACACTTGAAAACTGTACAAAGGCCATACACAGGTCCTGATCCTGGAAGACGTAGCAACTGCCACACAATTAGCTTCTGACAACAGAATTCAGTCTAATTAATCTGCCTCCCTGCATGGCACAGGCTGGAGAATTCTCCCATCAAATCCTGCATCTCACCTCCCCAGAAGCTGTGTATTAACTCATCCAACAAGACTAGAAAGAGTTTTGATCTGTACTCAGCAGAAGAATACCCAGTCTTCCTGACCAGGCAAGACATCCGAGATTCTTCCAGTGTCAATGGAAGACCAGATTCTGCATCTCCTCTCTGTCCCTTGGACTTGTATGTGTGCACCAAAATCTGTACACACACATTACTGGGTTACGTGCCCTCCCCCAACACTTCTGAAAAGGGTATTTTGCCAGACAGCATGTGCACATGCACACCTCCTGATTCGTTCTGAAGTTGAGCCAAGAAATAGGGAACAGGCCACAACTGTCCAAATTATTCATGCAGCATATTTTCTGGCACAGCTGTAGAGCACACAGAGAGTGGGCTGCAGGCCGGATGAATGGTTCTGGTAGTAGCAACCTTCAATCACCATTTTCCTATTGCTATTCTTAGCCCTTCCTCTGTTACCTTACAAGTCCTTAAATTTAAAGGATTACAACATTGCAGCTCTTTTTGTGCAAGCAGACTCTGTGCATCCATAAGGAATGTAACGGAAATTTGCACAAAAGTGGTCCCAAAATTAGAGCTTAAATCAACACTGGATCCAGATGTAAATGGCAAGTCAGTAATGTTGGAGGGGAAAAAGTGTTTAAACATTTTTATATACTGGATATGAGATTTCTTCTGTTTTTCTTAATGGAACATGTGGATTAATATCCTAAATACTAATTCTAAGAAGCATCATTCCCAGTGTCTCAGCCAAGCTATAAGTTTGTATTAACACCTTCCTGTTTTATGGTAATTGCTTTAAAGGCAGCCACTGAAAATTGCAATGCAGTGCTTGGCCAAGATCCACACTGGCACCACTGGCCACGCCAGGCACCGTTTCACGTGTTGTGAAGGACTTCAAGGACCTGGGAAAGGACCTAAAGGTCTACTCAAATTTTCTCAGACAATTTTTCTGTCTCTGAAGAGGGAAATGTTTCATAAACGTCATCTTATTTGCTTTACCTCCTACGTTCTTATCATTCGCCATTTATTTTCCTCTCCCATCTACTTTTTCCATTTTTGAAGTCTTAGGGAGCCCTGTCTATGTCAGCTAAATGAAGACTGAGAGGTCATTTGATCACCAGACATAAGCACTTGCTCACTGAGGAGATCTGGTAGCAAGACCTTTTCAACCTTGCTGATACTAACGCAATAGGATCCAGCAGCTAACAATTAAAGCTAGATCAATTCAACCTTGAAACAGTCTGCAATTTCCTAGCAGTGACTGCAGCTGAACCTTGGAACAGTTTACTGGGAAAGATGGAGGGCAAAAACACAAAGCTTTACCATCAGGCAGAACCTGTGTCACATGATATGTTTGTAAAGTGAAGGCTTTAATTTATCTCTGGAAGAATTTATATAAAGGTTGTGAAATGAACAGCATTTATTTCTAGAGTCTGCATCTCTTGATCTACAAATATTTTTCTTTACTCGTTCTTTGTAAGCCACAGGGAGAAGAAGGTACCTTTTAATACCCAAACCACATTCCTTAGAAAAACGTTCCCAGATGACCTGCAGAATGCTTTAAACAAACATATAAATAAACACGGATCACTTGACTGAAGTAAAGCAGATCACCAAATCTGATGTAGGAACAGATTATTTCATCCAGTTAGACTGTTAGATCTTTCTTTTGCATTTTTGCGTGTGTTTTGGCTAGGGAGCAGGGAGTGGAATAAAGGATTATTTTGCTTTTCTCTGTTACATGGGTTGTCTGATGACATCACGCTTAACAAATAGGCCCTGAGCATTACTGACCACACTGTTTCTTCTAGTTTCTAACTACACAGCTATTCAGTCTAATGCCACTGTGGTCAGTATATTACCTGCCTGAAACCAAATTGACACTGCTTTACTGATTTGCAGATCAGGCTAAAGCCCCAGTAATCCCATTAGACCCCAAATACTACAAAATCACAAAAAAGAGCATTCACCTGCATTTCACTTATCTTCAGAGTTACACATAAGGCATGAGTCAATCAAAAATTGCACATGTAATACGAATAAAGCTTAACCTGGACAAAATATTAGCATTTAAACACAGTGATCTACAGCAAACAACAAGAAAATAACAGGTAGAATAATATTCTGAGTAATAACACACTAAACATATTTGTGTTTGTCTTCAAAAGCAATTTCAAAGATGGGAAGCTCTAGTATTCATTTCATCCATAAACTCATATTTCTCCATTGCAACAGGAAATTCTCCATCTTTTTTGATCTAAAACCTTTTCTCCAGGGTAAAAAAAAAAAAATCCTTATAAGAACCTGCTTTTAAAAGATAATCTAGGGATTCTATTTTGTAAAAATAGAGCTGATTTTCAAAAGAGGAAGGAGTCTGACTTAAATTTCTCAACATCTGGAACTGCAGCCCTCCCCCAGGCATCTGATTAAGCATCTATGGAAATTAAGCAGGCACTTCAGCATTCTGCCAAACTGGACTGAAAAACATGCTTCAATACTTGAATTATTTGGGATTTCACCTTCAAAACAGTTCAGGTCTTAAATATACTCCACTATAAAACACAGTCAGGTTTCTTGCTTAGCGTTCAAATTTGGTCCACAATTCTTCGGCAACTTTTTTCAGGACAAGGACAGTATCTTCTTTCCTTCTGGACAGAGTTTGCCATAATGCCACCAATTTTCAGTCCCACATTTCTACCACAGAAGTAACTACGTTTTTTGAAGGCTGATAAAGTACATGACACATTTTTTAATAAAAAATATTATGCAGAACCCCAGTCCTGCACTAAGCCTCTGGCTGCAAGGTCCATAAGAAAATGAGGGGAAAAGTCTGAGAGATATGGTTCAAAATTAAGTGTGCAATACCCTCCCATGTCTGATACCTTTCTGTCAGAATCACACATTAAATTTAACTTTTGCTTTGCAGTTTCTCTCATGCCTGAAGATCAATTATATCAGAAATATATTTTAAAACTGTTTAAGATTGCTTTCATTTCACGAAACAAAGTTCAGCTACGTAGCCCTACAAGTCTGGGTACTTGAATTAAAACCAATTTTTTCCTGAAAAGTGCATCAAAGCCAGAGTCGGAATGCCTATGGTGTTTATTACACCATTTCTTTTTCCTTTCTTAAAGGAAAATTATTTTACATAAATTCCCTCTTACAATTTCTTGTAATGCACTGCATTTATACAGGTTAACTTGCCTTCCACCTTACAACACTTTTACAGTCATATACTGCTGGTTTGTACAACTAGTGATGGATACACATCCAACACATAGCTTACAATTTCCCAGAGTCTTTTCCAGACAAAATAATTACGGCTAAATATTTAATTGCATTTTGACATGCATATTTTTTTCTCCTCCTCTTCCCATAGAGTCGAGCTTTCTTCTGAACGTGCTAATAACAGTGAAAATAAGCTGTTAATTGGCAACTGAGTATGACTGTAGAGCAACACAGTGTTAAGTACCAAGCTATACCAAATATTTACAATGAAACTGTGACTTGTGCCTTTGATTTTGCAAAAGTGGCTCATCTCCCATGAAACTGCTTGTTTGCCTCCACAGATTTCCAAAAGAAAGGGTATTCTAATTTTACTAACTGATCTCCTTGTTATGAATTATACATCTGGTATGTTATTTTGCAGGGCAAAACATAGCTGCAGCTCAGTAGGCATTACTCAATGCTAAATTCTCATCAAGTACAACAGAAATTCAAGAGCATGGCCTACAATTTTGTGCCTCAAATGAGACAACCGCAGTCAAAGGACAACATATGAATTCAGGGACCAGAAGAACGGAGGACACTGATAGAAGTTAATGACTGGAAATCCTTATACAGCTGCTTTTTAAATTCTTTGCTGTGAGCAACCAACTCCAACAAGACCATTAGTTAGGAAAACCAAAAGGATCAAAATTCAGAATTTTAGACATAAACACATTTCAGTAGGATCAGTTATGACAGTGAAGTTAGCCTATGTGGAGTTTCTAAGTGTTGATGCTAATCATAACATTCAAAGCTAAAAAAGCAAATGAGAGTACAAAAGGTTTCTGGACATCATAATGTCTCCTTAGTATTTTGGTATCAATAAGTGCCAGAGGAATTATTTTTTCCAGTAATTCAAACAAATATAATTGCCTGTGTCAAGGAGTTTCAAGAGCAGATGCAATTAAAGCACCACTGTCCTAAAAGAAACAGAAAAGGGTTTTCATCATTCAGGAATCTTAGAAGCACCACTAACATGCAGCAACTATTTCTGCCACACTTATGTCTGCATAGGTACGTATAAATCACTTACATTTACTTATTACTCACACTCCTGGCTTCTGATAAAATTACTTTTCAAAGCCTAATAAAGCATCATGGATCACTTCCAGACTGATGCTTCAAAATTACTGTATGCAGAAAACACTGTAAAAATGTTACAAATTTGTTCTCAGCTCAGAAATGGCTCTAACAATTTCACGATTTTGCTAAAAAAAATCTTAACCTAAAATTAGTACTCTGTGTGTGGGCATACCACTGTATTTTTAATTTTTTGAAGAGACTAAAAAAAATTCTGTGTACTAACCTTAATCTTTTATGGCTAAGTTCTATTAAAAAAACCAGTAAAACTCACTCCAACTTATCAAAAAAAAAAAGCATACCCGCAGCAAATGAGTTTGCAAATTGATCCCAATCACTCCTTGCTCCATTTGCCTTGTTGCATATTTTGGAAGAGAGCATCCCTCTCTTCCATTAAGGAAAAGAGGAAAAAAAAACCTCAAGTAAATGTTCCTCCTCACTGCCAATGCACCAGAGCTGTTGGAGGTGAAAGCAAAAGCTAGTATGTGCCACCCTTTCCTGACACATGGGAGAAAATTTGACAGCAAGGTCTTTCAGTCTCTCAGATGCAGTATCTTTAAGAAGAGTTAGAGCACTGGCAGAGTTCAGCAACTGATAAAAAGGTGACCCAAGGCAGCTGCTACAGACCAGGCAGAGGGGAGAGGGAGCTGAATCCTAATCACATCCCCTATTTTCTGGACACAACCCTCCTTTCAATTCACATTTTGCCAGTCTCATGGTTGGCCAGCACTGTTGTCTCCAGAGCTGTCCCCAACAGCTAGAATACGTCCTTTTAAAAAAAACATTTTTTCTATTACCCTATGCAAGGGTAATCAAACTTCATCGCACTCTCCAGGCTCCCAACCTTACTAAACCAGGAAGGACAAGAACGAAAAGGATGACCAAGACCATGAGAATGAATGTGTATGCAGAGAACTGCAGAAATTCAAAATTACTGGAGGTCTGGGGAGGGATGAGTGTGGTGAGAGAACTGCAGAGATGCCTGAAGACAAAACTAATGGGGGGGGGGAAGGGGGGAATCAGTGAAGGAAGGAAATCAGAAGAGAAAGTGCTTTGGGACATATAGGATAAGATAGGAAAACTTCAAAGAAAGGAATCAAAAGAATAATTTAAAGATAATGGATACATGACATTTCAGGATATATATTCTTAAAACTCAAATTGTTCTTGTTCTGTGGTTAAATTGATTAAAGTTCTGTGGTTTTGTAATTAAAAAGCCACATTAAACACACACTAATGATAATTAGGGGGAAAAGAATCTCACGATCTGATATTACATAAAATCACTTGGACTCTTACAATAAGCAAGTTGAATTTAAAATAATCAATTCCATAATGGTTGAACTATCACTCAAGAATTGCAGGGTAAGTCAGGCATAACTCTTTATAGAACATTATTTCTATGAAAGTATGATACTTCTGAAGCTTGATAGTGTTTTGGAGATGCGTTACTTTCCTAAGTTTCAACAGCAAACAGAAGGATGTATGCTCTAGTTTTTGGGTTTCATACCATCACCAAGACCAATATTACAGTGTTTGTAAATCAAAAGCAATAGTGAAGTCCTTAACAGATTTAATGGAGGTTGTCACATTTAAGAAACAAAAGCACTGTTTAGGGTATCATTTTTTATTACATGCTTTTTGAAAGCGAGATAAGGGCGGCAAGAGGAAGCTTTTCACATTTAGACATCACTTGTCACAAAAGGGCTTTCTCAAAACTAGAAGTCTGGAAGCATTTGTAGGAGTTCAAATTTCACTGATCTGATGTGGAAGACTGTTCCATACCTGAATCCTTACAAGAGCATTTTATCCCCAGTTCTTTCAGCGTTAATCCTGGGCTTTGCTAACTGCATTGTGCCAGAACGGCACACCTATGGGATAATTCACAGTCTGACTCATTCTTTCCACCGCAAATGCCTATACAAAATTTTTCCTGCACAGTCCGAGAGGAGCAGTGCTATAAACACTTGTAACTCTTTATTCCTTGGGTTCTTTCTGTGTGTTGTGGTTTAACCCAGCAGGCAGCTAAACACCACACAGCCATTCGCTCGCTCCTCCCCACCCCCAGTGGGATGGGAGAGAATCGGGGGGGGGGGGGGGGGGGGGGGGGGGAGTAAAATTCGTGGGTTGAGATAAAGATAGTTTAATAGGACAGAAAAGGAAGGGAAAATAATAATGATAAAAGAATATACAAAATAAGTGATGCACAATGCAAGTGCTCACCACCCACTGACCGATGCCCAGCCAGTCCCTGAGCAGCGGTCACCGCTCCCCGGCCAACTCCCCCCAGTTTATACACTGAGCATGACGTCACATGGTATGGAATAGCCCTTTGGCCAGTTTGGGTCAGCTGTCCTGGCTGTGCCCCCTCCCAGCTTCTCGCTGGCAGGGCATGAGAAGCTGAAAAGTTCTTGACTAGTGTAAGCACTACTTAGCAACAACTAAAACATCGGTGTGTTATCAACATTATTCTCATCCTAAATCCAAAACACAGCACTATGCCAGCTACTAGGAAGGAAATTAACTCTATCCCAGCCAAAACCAGGACACCGTGTATGAATAATGGATAAATACTTAAATCTACTCTATATTTCTTTCAAAAAAAAAAAAGCAGTTTGCACTCTTACACATTCAGTTCCTGCTAACTGTACAATAGGTGATATTCTGTTCACCTCAGTAAGATTTCTAGCCACGCTATTTAATACAAACTATAAACAAGTAAAATATCACCTGCAGATGAAAACGTGGCTGTAGCACCTAACTACAGCTTGGAATATTCACGCTCTAGAGATCACGTATGGACTATTTTTAATTCCAGGTAACTAACAACAAGAAGAACTGAACTTTTAAGTGAAGAGCTACAAAAATGCAAAGTATGATTACCTACATTTACATTTTAATGACATAAAATGTCTTCAATCAAGTTCAGTTAGACTGAACTATCTAAGGTTTTACAAAGATGAGAGAGTACGTGCAGTAATACAGGTACCCAGTGAGTAACTTGGAAAGTAGGATATTCATATGAGAAAACTTTTTCCCCATATACAGGGAATGTGAATGTATCACGCAATACTTCTGCTATTCTTCTGTAGTAAACTACATTTCACCAAGTTTTTAAACTAGTTTCTTAGTACATTGCACAGATCGAAGAAAAAAAACGATCAGATACACCAATCAAAGCAGATTACATTCTGTTAATCCACTTAACAACTTAAACTGTACTTGGCCTGATTTAAGAAGTGTAAATCACAGTAGCCCACTTAAGCGTTATGCCCATTTACATTAGCTGGAATCAGGCCTACAAGTGTTTCCTTTTTCAGTAAACCTCAGTTAAGTTTGAAAACATTCAAAAAATAACAATAGTATTACACACAAGACCAGCTTCCCGTATTCAAATCGTTAAGTACAGAACTCAGTTGAGAAGACTCATTTTTTCTCCACAGGATGCAAAACTTCCCTTAGTTTCTCCTCCCTTAGAAGACACAATTTCTAGGCTTCAACAGTCTGCACTGGACTTAGGTTGTCAATCTGAAAGTAAAAGACTTCATTACCGGTTTCCCAAGAAGTAATGAATGAGGTTTACATTTAAAATGTATTCTGGATAGAGGAGGAACAAAAGGATAAGCCAACCACGACAGCAAGAAGACACACAATCAGAATCTGTTGTGATACTGTATGGATCCTAATCATCCTGCCCCCACCGCAGTCAAGACTGCAGGGGCAGGGAGGGACTTCACAACCGTTTCTGTACTAACAAGGAATGATTATGATATTGATTTTTCGTGGGGCTGCTTACACGAGTAAACATTAATCAATTTATGTTAGGGTTGCAAACTAAGATCAAAATAATTATTTGACAAGTAAGGCTTGCAGCTGACTTACAGCCTACATCACAAGTCACGAAGCTATTTTCGTGAATATTCAGTAGAAAGCTAAATCCTTTACTCTTTCAACACTGCTTTTTGTTTTCCAAATGACACACAATCAGCTAAGACACTAAGTCAGCACGTTTTTCCTTTGGAAATGAAATCCGGATATACGACGTGTTCCAGGCTTCTCTTATTTCTGAGGCGTTTGGAAGACTGAACTCCTTGTCATCTATACTTACAAAGATTGTTTCTATTCTGTTTAAAAATGTTTCACATGTGGTTAATCAAGGCATATGTTAGTTAACAAAGTCTTTGTTTAATATACAGATAGCCAACACTGTCTTACGCATTAACAAAGGGATGTCATTAATTTAAAAATCACATTAATCTGTCAGAAAAGTTTGCATGTATTAGAGCCTCACCAAAAAAACTGAAACTACACAGAAGAAAAATTTGAGGAAAAGTATTTCTATTTTTCCAGATTGAGTACTTGAGAGTTTGTCAATGCTTGTGGTTTGTTCCTCCACAGCAGTCTCCCATTTGCTTGGGTGATTTTTATCAAAGCATTGGAAAGAAAAGCACTTACATGGTGACAATAGCAACACAAACCTTGGAAAGGAGACAGAGTGATATGCACAAGACCTGAGGCTTAAATTTTCTTCTATGAACAGATTTAAAATGGACTGTCACTTAAAAAAAAAAAACAGCACTGTAGGAATGACCAATTTACAGTACGAAAAAAAGCCATAAGATTAAAACAGACTTGTTTTGTGCCAACACATGGTAGTTCTTCCATTAAAATAAAAAGAAAAATTAAATACATGCATTAGTCCTCCTTATAGTGACTTTATTTACCCGACCCACTTATAATCAAGAAGTGTAACAGACATTAAATTTATCGACAGAAGCAAGAAACAAAACTTGTTAGCTTTTTTTTTCCCTTAATAAAAGGCTGTCTCCACACAGCTAACTGACAACTGATGAAGCTTACGGCAAGAGGTGTTGAACGTACTTTTTGTACCTATAGTACCTCAAACTCTTTACAAACTGAGATAAGCATGAGCAAGCTTTAAAAGAGGCTTGCATAAGCAAGCTTTAAAAACCTCCTAACTTCATGTTCGTAAAGCCTTGGCAGTTAATTGTTTCAGTTAGTGATTTATCCTATCATGATGAGACAAACATGTCTTAAGTTCAACATAAGTCAAAACCAGACTTCTTTGTAGTGTATCTAAGCCAAAGCCTTTTACCTATTAACTTACCTTAGCTAGAAATTCAGTACTTAAGTCTATGCCTTTGCACACAGTCAGTATCAGTATCAGTATTGAGGAAATGAAACAACTTAACATAAAAGCAAAGATTTCTTCCAAAACAGTGAGTCAGTTTCTAAAAGACACAGGATCTCACTGGAAATTACTATTTTCAAGACTACATGGCAAAATTAACACAACACCCACATCAATACAGTAAACAAACGAAAAACACCCACCCAAAGTCAATTAAGGAAATCAAGGGTAAAATTTTAAACCAGCGATTAGTCCACCTCTTAGAACGTCGAGTCTGACAATTTGACTTTATTTACCCATTTATTATAAAGGTATGCATAAGTCAACTCTAGAAAAATCAGCCTTCCGTAATTCACAATATTCAGTATGTTTCACACAATGTCTAAGGAGGAAAAAAAAAACCCTACATCTTTGGTATCAGGAACAAAAACACATCTAAACTGTTCAGTGTAACTAAACATGTGACACTGAAACTAAGGCAAGAAGTGGAAATTGTTGGAATTCTGTGGAACATTAAGGAGCGTGACAATTGACAGTTGCTGAGCAGCAGCACCGTGGTGTTTAGGGTGGCTCTTTACATTAACCAATAGTTTCATAATGAAAAATATCAACCTGTCACACTTAACAGCCCAACACAACACATACTTACCCAGGTTCAGAGCAAGTTCATAATACACACTTACTCAGGTTAACAGAATGTGTTTATAAACATTGAGCTAGGTCTAAGTTATATTTTGCTGGAAGTTATTTCATTCTAAGAAGGTCAAAACACCTTTTAGGAAATGAAGCAGAGAAATGGTGTCATATCCACACACTCAGAGATTATTAGGTGAACATTTGAGACAAACACCATGTAAGACAACCATGAACCCTGACATTCTAGTTCTGATACTTTGCTACACATGCTTACAAGACCCTAACAGCATTTTGGGAAAATCTGGACATCACGCAACATGGCATTATTCAAAACATAAGAAGCTAGTTGTTACATGAAATAATGTGTGTGGGGGTTTTTTTTATACAGACACACAAATATGAAACAACAATATGCAGTAAACTTTCTTAAGTGTTGCTTTCTCATAAATGACAGTGGCTCCTTGCTTTTCTCTAGGTAAACAGCATGCAATTGGAGCTTCTTCTTATCCAAAAACACGCAACAGCATCTTTATGGCTACATCTGCACTCGTATGCAGAACAGGCCAGGAAACAGATGCTGAAGCCATGTAGTACAGCACACATGCTAAATGCTCCTCTCTCACAAAATGGGGCTGTCTTATCCATAATCCATTTTGGGATAGTCCCTGGTCCATGGCTTTCCCAGAGCTGTGCCTCGTTTGGGCTGCTGACACTGGCCAAAAGCATGCCAAGGACCCCATTAACAATTAAACAGTGCCACAACCCTGGGACAGCATTCAAGTTCAGGCTCTAAGCCCGCTCAGGCAGCAGGTACAGCCATAGTCTTACTGACCCCAATGAAAGTTTTCCAAGTCTCAGAGAGCCCACCACAGTTACATTCGTAATTTTCCTATGCAATACAAGTATTTGGGAAATTATTTCCTTGACAACAATATTTATGTTCATGAAGACAATGTAGACATTTTTATTAGAGCAATGACTCAAGAAGCATAAATCATGTTTTTTATGTAGCTATGGCTACATTTTAAAGAGATGATAAATCTACCATCTCTACTCTTTGTTATTTCTAGTGGGAGAAATAACTCTTATCAAACTGTCAGCTCAAAACAGATTCAAATCGGTAATCTAGCAGAAGAATAACAAGATCAACGAATCAGATTAGCTGTTTTTAAAATGCATCTTAAACAAAGAAAACACGCAGCTTACCAAGCACACCTTTTGAAGCTGAAATGTAGCCTAGCACTATGAAGCTCACATGTTCTTGAGAGAGCAAAGTTAAGGAATCACACAAAGATGGGCATATGCCTTTTTGTGACAATCAGGATCCAAAGAGAGTTGCTGGTTTTGTAATTTTTTATTGCTATTTTGCCAATACTCAGCATCTGTAATATCCAATTTAGTGAAGCCCTTGATATGGGGCACCCAGTGAATGATCACTTTTGAGCGTTCTTTCAGCAGGATCCTCAAAGACCTCACTGCTTCCCACCAGGCTGCAGCTGATCCAATCCGCTCACCGTAAGGTGCTGTGGCTTCAGCTGCCACATTCATTCCTGGCAAACTCTTCTTTCTTACTGTGGTTAGTCTATCCGACAAGGATCAGTCAATGTTTTCTTTTTTTAAAGATGCTGCTCATCATTCCTGGAAGAAAATGAATTTTACTGTTGCATGCTTTGGGCTCATCTGATTACAATACTAGCCTTCAGGGAATTTTTAAACTAATGACATTGTATTTGTCAAGCACAGAAACTTTTAATCTGATTTTTCAGGTGGATCCCAGCCAATGGATCCTGGCCACCACAGCACTTAACAAAACACATTTGACTGTCCTCCATGCAGTATTTAGGTGGGCTTATTATCGAAATGTTAATTTTTGTTACCTAATATCTTTCTCTGGTGGTCAATACAAGGCATATAGGCATATTGACAATGTTATTAAAGATTTTATGACTAAAAGTCCACAAGTCAAATTATATGGGTGTATATACAGCTTCACAAATGAACAGAGGCACGCACCTTAAGAAATCTGAACCAAAACACTATCTGAACTACTCCCCAGTTTGTCTGCTGATCTCATGATTTGTTGTACACCAGCATCAAGAAACACCAGCTCGACAGTAGTTAATTTTTTTTTATTTCAACATCCTGTTCTTTATTTTCAAGATTTTTTTCATTTCCAGTGTTAATACAAAGAACAAAACCCCAAACTATTAACTGTCACAATGACTCCTTAACCCCCCCAAAAGCGCAGAAGACCCATTAGTCATCCACTTTTGGGTACCTCCTTAATTCTAAAGGACAAATAGTGCACTATTTCAACCATTAAGTTTGGCTTGACTGTATGCTGGATTTGCATTTCAATTTCAAATTCATTTCAATTATTACTGCTTCTCCAGAACACAAGCTGCAATTGTGCCACATAGAAAGGTTGATGACTACACTTCAAAGAAAAGATCCTCTTTCAAAATTTTCTTTTCATCTTTCAAAACTATCTTTCAAACGTAATTATTATCTATTTTTTTCAAAACTGCATACTTCAGGGCAAATTTACTAAACAAATTACGAAATACAAGTATTATTGTCCATTAAGCAACTGGTATCAGCACATCAGTCCTCCTCAATCATAAAAAAATACAGTTGTGACATAAAACTGTGTAAATGTAACATATCACAAAATACTGGCACAATCAAGATAGTAGTCATAACTGTCTGCATCCAAACCAGGTTTAGCCTCAGTCACTTTTAATTTTCTCCCCAGTACTACAGGGTATCGTGAGAAGAAGGAACAGCTCTCCACAAATAAGACAGAGATATGAAGGCTATGACTAGCTATTTGCCTTGAAATCTAAATTCATACATCCTGTCAGCAGAACTTGGAAACCTAACACCAACATTATCAAAACAAATAATAGGATTCCTAGGTGTTGGAAGGGATGACTAGAACACGTACACTTGTAACGTGAGTGACTACATCTCAAACTAACAGTCCAGGGCTTGTACTTCCTATGAGAATTCACAATCTGACTGCAGTCTTTTAACACAACTACTCAGAAGTCTTATCAAGGTACTCAGAAGACAGCATGCAACTACTGTGCTACTTTCACCAAGCATGCAATCAATTTTAAGAAAAGACACAGGTTTCAAGCACTGATGTCTACATTTTTGTATAAAATATTAAAAAAAGAAGTGTTACTTGAACTTTTCTACAAGTACTAGTGTTTTAGGATCACATCCTACTTGGCATCTCATCCCATGAAAAGGTGCCTTTGTAACACGTGTCCATGCTACACAAAGCTTTATCACCATTGTCGATCTTACTGCCAGAGAAACGGGCATTTTCAACCTTTTCCTCAGTATCACTGATATTCCAACTGATCACAAACAAGCTGCTGCGGAGGACCATCACAGAGGTCTATATAAACCGTGCATAGTTTACTTCAATTTCAATGGAAGTGACATGGAACTATTCTTAGATGCTAAACTCAAATATCAAAATAATTTGTAACAACCCCTCATCTTGCAGAGGGCCCTGATATGATTAGATAAACACCTCATATACCACCATTAGCTTCAAAGTGCCAAAACACAGGCTCACAAGGTTGCAAGAGTACACCTCCTTTCCTTTCAGGTTGAAGGACTTCCATACAAAACATTCAATTCGGTTCCATCTGTTGGGCAATGAAATTAATACTCTTCCTTCTGGTGAGTGAGTAACTTCACTCCAGCCTCTCCCCCTTTGTAATATAACCAAAAGATCAGCAACAGACAATGTGATGACAAAGGCTATGACGATGCTATGCATGATGACAGCAGGATCAAACAAAATTAGGCCCGGCTACTCAGAGCATCCCATACTATGAAAGGCAGCATTGTTGGATATGGTCTCAGACAAGGGGTTTTGAACAACGCTACTTGATTTTAAGCACATATTTACATCTCATTTTGAATGATTAAGTAACATTACCCAAATAGGTGTTTTGTCACCATCTCCCTTGTATTGGTACACGTTAGCCAATGGAGTAAATGCAATAGCCTAAGCATCCTGTTTCTGTCTGACTAAAGGAGAGTTTTTGAAAAAACAAAATGCTGAGTTGGATTAATAAAGAAAAAGTGGAAAGGGAATTACACTTAATTATTCAAGAATGTAATCTGCAGATTGAGTCCCATACGCAGAAAGCCCCCTTATTTTGCAGCACAACAGAGCTTTAGGTGCAGTTTAAAGAATGTTGGCACATAAACAAAAAAGTTAATTTTTTTTCAGTTAGGCATTGCTATTTAATCTTATAAAGGGGGCAACACAAAATTCATTCCATTTCTTCTCAGGAAATCTGACAAAACAGTACATTGTTTCCCACTGTACTATCATAGGGCTTCTTAAAGGCCCTGAATTCTACCAGTTTTGAAAAAGCACTGGAAGTGTAAAACAAATAGAAATGCCCACTAGCTAAACTGACTTTAAAAATAAATAGCAAGATAGTAAATAGGTCTTTAAGGAATGCAGAGGGTCCTTGCGGAGACTGGCAAATGCTCCAAGCCAAACCAATTCCATAGTGCCAACAAGACTGAAAGATATGCCACGAGTTTGCACTGGCATCACCAGAAGGCTGTTTATAAAGACAGATGAATGGAAGGAGGGCTTTTCAACTACAATTCTGTGAAGTTAAACTACTGCTAAGCATAACTTTTAAAATGGTCTCCAGTCAACCATATGAGCTCCACGAAATCTCAGAGCCCATTTTGAAGTGGTATGTTTAAATTCCAGCATAAGATATAAATAAGGATAGAAAGATAGATACACACACGCGGACTAGCATCTAACATCCAGTGTGGTATCTCCAGCTGACATGAAAGCATCCACATTTTTGGAAATTTAGAGCCTTAACAGCAGCGGTAATTGAAAGGCAGCATTAGGTTTGTTCCTTTCATATGCTAATGACATCATACCTTATGGCCCAATGCTGCAACCACACACTATCATCTTATAAGGAAAATTTTTCCAAAGGAGTCTAAGAACTAGGCAAACTGCTCACCTGCATATAGGAAGAAGTTTTTTTAATCCATCCATGACATAGATTTCTTTCTGTGCCTTAGTGCCGTGAATAACTGCTACTGAAATATTTATAATGGTTTGACTTACTTTTTTAAAAAAAGTAATAAAATAATGTAATTGTTGGGGGAAGAAGAAAAAAAAAAATCTACAAAAGAAATTTTTGAGCACACAGGAAGCAGCCCTGGACATTTATGAAGTGAAGCAAGGTAAGGCCCCTGCTAGAATTTCGGGTAGAGGAGGGATTCAGGGCTGAATCTCTTACAAACATTCCAATGCAATGTAGTGTAGCGCAAAGACTCCCTCACGCAGCATCCCAGAAAGAAAAAAAAAAACAAAATGTTATAAATACTTCCTCCATGCTCCTGACATATATCCAGCAACAAAATAAGAGATAATAAATTATGTAACTATTACTGTCTACATACACCACACTCCCTGTATTTTGATATCATACAGCCCAAAAAAGAGGGTTTTTTTAAATACCCTCATGGTTTGTTGTGACGTGCACAGAAAAGGTTAAGAGAAAAAAACAAGTGTAAAAAAAAAAAAAAAAGATCTCCACATCAACAAACAATCCACAGAATGGCGAGAACGTGAATATAAGCCTATTTTTCCCCCCCACTGTCATTGTGCTAGATTTCATGCACACAAGAATAGAAATACACATTAAACCCCACTGTTTTGAAAACAACATGCTTGAAATCTGCAGTAATCTTTCTTCCCCACCATGGACACTGCCATATAAAATCTGGAGAATAGCCTTATGCATAAATATATAAATATACTAAATGGCGAGGGAAAAAAGAGCAGAGGAAATAAACGCGGCGCACGAAGTGCTGAGTGCATTCTCCGGGCAGGAAACGAGTTATAATTAAATGGCCCAAAAGCGATTAAAATAAAGCCAAGGAGAACCCTGCGGGGCTCCACGGCAGCCCGCCGCCCGAGCCTCCCGCATGACGGGGCAGGCAAGGCAGGCGCTAGGGCAAGGGAGCAGAGCACGGCGCAGGGACGGCGGGCGCCCCGGGCCGCACGGCGCCGGGCCCGCCCCGGGGGTACCACGGGCGGGGGCCGGGGGGGCCACACCTGCCGCGGCACCGGCGCCGCTCGCAGAAAGCCCCCCGCCGGCCCCGCCGCGGCCCGGTCCTCCCAGGGTGCCGTCGCCCGCGGCTGCCCCTCGGGCTCAGCCACGTCCCTCGCCCTCGCGGGCGGCTCGCCGCCGGCACCGGACGGCCCCGCGGCCGCTGCGGCGGCGCCCACTCACCTCGCAGAGGCGCGCACTGCGGCTCCGCGCCCCGCGGCGGGCTCCGGGGGAGGGCGGCTCCCGCGCCGCGCCGCTGCAGAACCGGGCGGCAGCCGGAGTCACCCCGTCCTTGCGGCAAGCGGCTCCCGCCGGTGCCGGCGGCGGCCCCTCCGCGCCCACGGCGGGGCGAGCGCCTCCCCGCGCAGGGGCGCCCGCGCCGCCCCCCGCCCCCGCGCCGCCTCAGCGGCAGGGCTGGGCCCCCCGCCCCTTCGCCGGCCTCCGCCTCCGCGCCGGCATCCTCCCCTCAATCAGCGACAGGCACGGCAGTACGGCGCTGGGGGCGGCCGGGCCGGGGCCGAGGCCGCAGCCCCGCGGGCCTGGGCGGCGCCGGGGGCGGGTAGCTCTCCGCGGGCAGCCGCTAACAAAGCCGCCCGCCGCAACCCCCGGCGAAAGCGGGAAGGGGGATGCGGCCGCCCCGCCGGCGGAGGGGGCTATGGGGATTGCGGGGATCCCGCCCGTCCCGCGCCAGGCCGCGGCTCGGCGGCCGCCCGGGCCCCGCCGCCCAGCGCGCTGCGGGGGATCCCGGTCCCCACCGAGATCCGCCCGGCGAGCCCCGGCCCGCGCACCCAAAATAGATAAATCCGGTCAGGCTGGTGAGAAGGCTTCCCCGTGCGGATCCGGGGGGAGATGGTCCTGCGGCTGCTACATTTTAATCGCTCTTTATGAGAAAGCGCCACTGAAATGGTGCTTTGAAATGCCACTTTCTTTTTTTAATTCACAGACAGTTATTAGCACCGACAGTTATCAGTGTCATCAACGTGAATATGAGCCAGCCTTTATCATTTTCTCAGTGCCAATTATCCTGTCTATTTGAAAGCAGTTAGGTGCAATTAGCTCTACATTTCCTACTTTTTCGGCAATTTTACTTGTGCTTTGTCCATCACAATGAATTCAGGAACGTTTTCATAGGAAAATGTGGTTACAAAAAATGTAAATGAAATGAAAACTTAAAATTCAGTAATTATCAGAGGACCAGTGATGTGAAACACTGCAGAATCACAGCCCAACAAAAACACGGTAATGCCAACGACAGAAAAAATGGACACATTAGACTTACTCTTCCAGATCCTGGTTATTATTACGAGACAACACCTCATGCTTTGTTTTCTGAGTCACATGAAGGCAAAATCTTCCTACAAGCAAGGAGCACATCAGTCCTAACTACTTTGTATCCTACATCTGTTTCCTAATTATATATATCTACCAATATATGAGTTTCTGTAGACACTGTTTCTTCAGAATAACCAGCTGGCAACTATATTAAATTAGTGTTTGTCAAAATACAAGGTAAAATTTTATAGCTTATAGCGTATTCTCAAAGTCCTGGGCTTGAAATCCTTCCTGTATTGAAGCCCATGGCACTTTTGTCTTGGGCTTCAATAGAAGGAGGGAATTTGCTGTTCAGCCCTTCTGTACGATACTAGGCAAGCTGTTCCAGATATGAGCGTATGTGGCTGTATTCCAAAGTAGGTCAAGCTATGAAAGTCATTAACACTCTTCCATCTATCTGAAGCTTTAAAACTTTGTTTCGGATCTTTTCTGTGAATTGCACATGTATTGGCACCTACCATGTAGTTTAAACATGCTTAGTGTGCAAATGATCGGGGTGCAACTGATTAGTCTTACACAAATTTTCCCTGACTGCTTATACAGAGAGTACTGCTCTGATGTATCATTGCAATAAATGTGGATTTACATTAAAGGCTCAGATTTGGATGATCATATATAGGTTAGTGCTGATTTGGGCATTCTTAGATACATCTCTCTCTTCAGCAGTACCTTGACTTGGCATTGGTAATATAATGCCTATTTTACTTTCTGAAACAAGATGAAAAGAGAAAAAAGGATGTGTAATGCCAA
Source organism: Aptenodytes patagonicus (assembly GCF_965638725.1). NCBI lineage: Eukaryota > Metazoa > Chordata > Aves > Sphenisciformes > Spheniscidae > Aptenodytes > Aptenodytes patagonicus. Next base: position 43,245,682 of record NC_134954.1, read on the forward strand.
GAGTTTCATAACATTTATAATTATTTGTGCTTTGTTTTTGGTTATCATGACATTTGTATGACGATAAGATGAGAAACTGAGAAGATGAAAACCGTTAGCTAATGAATTATTCTCAGTGGATTTGCAAGCTGTAAAAGCCCTTTGACGGTGTGACACAAGTGCAGACTGTCTTTAAGTTAAGACTTCTCATCTGTCAAATTAAAAAACTACATAAATCATACACTGGATTTCCATGTTTCTCTCCTTCAAAATAGATTTTGAGAATGTTCTTGCACCCATGCTAGAAAAATCCCATTTCCACTGAGCAAAAATGTTAATTCATATGAATCTTTAAATCCCCTTGACTTCCCCCCAAACATAAATGGCAGCGATCACAACAATAGTAAAATATAAAGCATTTGTAGAAATTCAGCACTAATGCTTTCCGGTAATTATAAACCTGTTGATTTCTATGCTTATATTTCTGATATACTCACATTATATATGATGCTACATGCATAGTTCTTTATTAACAGTTCCTGTGTCTTTGGTATGATTTAGGATTCTTTTCTATTTTCCCCAGATGTGACTCTGGCTGTAACTGAGTAGAGTTGGGTGCACACTAGAAAATAAACACATTTCATAGAGGAATTGCTACTTCTGTCTCGATGGGTGCTTACACACCTACAGACACTATGCTAATAAGGAACAGGCTAACTTTTCAGAGCCATGCACTGAGGCAACGGGTAGTTAACCTTCAACAGACTCAAAAAATAGAGAAAACCAGCCTGCTTTTCTGGAGCAAACAGCTTTCTTTTCTCCTCTTTCCAACTCTATTGCTTCCCCCCCCCCCCCCCCCCCGCATCCATCTCATCTCTCCTTTGCCAAAAAGTTAATACGAAAGAAACCAGTGTGACAGAAACTCATACAAAATCAGCTTTGCCCAAGTGGGTATTCCTACTGTCTTTGCTAGGGCTCTAGTAACATTCTGTAACGGAGATGTGCAGTGCACAATGCGTGGCAGCACCTTTCCGGACTGAAAAATATCTTTTTAAAGTTAAGTTACAATGTACCTGAGGCAAAGCTATTATTGGGTGAAAATTGGAAAAATTATATTACTCTCACCTGGAGATTAGGACCTAAAAATAGCTGAAGTAGTACTAGAATACTAAAACTTCCAAAGAATGTTTGTGTTATGTTCTTGGAAAAGGTTTCATGGGAGAAAAAAACAGTTTTCAGTCATCCCCAGAAATTATTTAGTAAAAAAACTGCAAAATGCTATGAACTGTAAAAATATTTTACCATGAAAATAAATTAGACATCCAAAATTTCTAATTAATGCCCTTAAAGTTCTGTATATGATGAGAACCTATGACATACTGACATAAGGATGCACCCTCTATAAAAGGGATTTTCAGCTGCTCTAACTTAGGACATTGGTAACAATAAAAGAGGACATATTCTTAGTATAATTCATTAGACATTAATATTAAAAAGCAAATACATTTTGCTTGGCAGTATTACTTAATTCCCACATGAATACTTAAGAGACGAGTATAGAAAAAGCAAAATATAACTTTTCAGCAAACAGTAAATAAAGAAAATAAAGCAATATTCCAGTACTTCCCATCTCCTTTCTCTTCCTTTTGGTTATCATTTAGAGCAAACAAAGAAGGACTTGCGAATCATTACTGAAGGTCATCATCTAGCACCGTGTGATCAGCAGGAGAGTGTATGAACAACAATGCCCTTTGAGAGGGCATCCAATACAACAGCTGGAAGTCCTAAAAGACAAGAAATGCTGTTCTATATTATATGATGATTTCCCAGCAATTCAGTTCTCTGCACAACAACGGGCCAAGCTGAATACCCAAAATAAGAGTGACCATTAAAAAGCCAAATATAAAAAGGCTAAAAGGATCAACTGGAAGAACATTCACGTGGGATGGAAATGTAATGTTTCATAAGACTTCTGGGCAAATTACTGTGCAGCAGGTGAAAGTATTAATTGAAAGACTCACCCTAGGTGCCAAAATCTGCAGGACATATTCTCTGCCCTGTCCTGCCTCTTTTGTGCTGCCCAAAAGACTTAATGAGAGTGAGAACCATCTGCAGCTCCCCAGCTGGGGATTTTTGTGATAGAAAAGACTCCCTGAGTGACTGTGGAGCTGTCCACCCCATCGGAGGCCACATGCCCCTGCAATCTGAGCCGAGAGAGCAGAGGGCACAGTGAGGGAAAGCACGCCTGGGGTTTGCTGCTCCAGCCGCCTGCAGCTGGTCCATGGGCCCTCAGGAGCTGTTGCCATCTGGTACTATCTGGTGCCAGGGCAGGCATTTATCCAGCCAGAGAGTCAAGGGGCTTCACAGCAGCTCTCCACCCTTCTGGTGTACAGAGAAGAGACCCACTGCACCGGGCCATCTGGGCTAATCTGGTTAGAGCTCAAATCTGCAGACCCTAATCTGGCAAAACTCCCATGGATATCTCTGAGCGCTTACCTGAGTTGCCCTTCTGGTCTTGGGCCTAGAGGAACATTAATACATAAAGCAAATAAACACATGGCCAAGTTTTGATTTAGAAAAATTTAAACCATTAATAAGAAGTATATTAATTGCAAATATTAAAGCAATCTCCTACCAATAACGTTTTATGAAATTATGGAAATAGTTCTTGGGTACAGAAACTAAATCTGCTGCAGTTCCTAATGCTTCCAGATAGTTACTGAAATGTGCATAAAGACCACTGAATTGGGGTTAAAGTTATGATGATAAAAGCAATTGTCAGTTTCTGTTGGTACTTGCAGAGATTTAATTTTAGAACTGTACCCTTAGGCAAGTAATATAGGATTGGATCCATACACACTGCATCCAAAGTCATACTGAAATGTCACGGTAAAACACACTTTCACGATCTTGCTATTTGACTTATAAATGTGTCAGTCAAATCTGCAGAGAAAGCCTACAGTATATGTAGGCTGTATTGAGGTAGTATGTTACAGTATCAACGGGTCATGCTTTTGTAAAATCAGGAAGCTTCCATAACTGAAGAAAATGAACTCATTGTTCTTTTGGAATATTCTTGGTGAAGCAAGTAAAAGCAGTCTGTGGGGAAACAGTCCAACATCATGCTGAGAAGACAAATGATAGCAAGATTGTGAAGGTATCAAGACATTAGTGAGGCTGAAAAGAGGATGACAAATCTGTATTAGAACCCTGGAGAATTTAAAGATCTGTACTGACAGTACTGGAACAATTCCTGGTTTTCCCCAGTGAAGGGAGAACAGAAAAGGCTCAGGCAGGTGGCACAGAACTGCCACATCACTAATATCACTAGGATTCAAACCCCAGAGTATTTATCTGGTGCCTCTCTTCACGTTAGTTTACACCTCTCTAGACAGTAACAATGGTTATTTGAATCACACATTTGGTCAATAATTTGACCAAAATCCTCAAATGGTCTCTTTAGGAGTCTTACTGCTTCCCACAACAGCAACAATTACCATGTAGATGCATTTAGTAAGCAAATACAGCAGATATTAAGAGAGTGAGCTGTACTACCAATGAATTTTCTTTAAATGATTTGAAGAAAGCAGTAATTTCTTTGGCAACCAGGCAGCAGGTTACCCTAGTGACATTAATTCCTTCTGCATCCTACATAGGATTGAATGTAGAATTAGCAGAGCTAGAAAATGCCCCTGCAGCTGTGGCAGAAATAATATACTTCTCACTGTAAGTGGAAGCTTCTCTTCAGGAGACCCTTGTGCTTCACTGCTCTTTATTAAACAGGGTAACACAAATATACATTCACTAACAGGCTTGATCAGCAATGGAAACTCATCTTATCATGACCTGAGAGAGAACTGTCAAACACTTGAGCCACATTTATCCTGAACAGAACAAATAAACATTAATGCTAGAAAAATAAAGCCACTCTGAAAGCCTGAAGAATCAACGAAGAAGCTTTTTGCCTGTGCCTAATCCAGCTAAACCTTCTTAAAGTCCCATTCAAAATAGATGCTTGACATGATTTCCATCCACAATGGCCTTCTTACCCATTATATCCTCTTCCATTTATGAAAGGACTACATGTTTATATTTAAGAATCCACAGAGTCGTCTGAAGTGCAGATACTGAGACTGTTATTTTGGCTAAGATTTCAATTCAGAATGGTGAAAATTACTATGGCTTTACCTTCCACAACTCTTTTGCCAATTTCATAGAGAGAAGATTTTCTTTCAGTGGCTGAATAATATACAAATGATGGTGATCTTAAAGCCAGTGTTCAGTCAGTTTTCTGTGTGGAAGTGTCACCATAACCGTATCCAGTACCATTACAAAGATAACTGCAAAATCCTAACAGCCGTGAATATAATCTCACTCCCTGTTAAGGCTCAAAGCAAAAGGAAGAGCTTGTATTTTGATATTTTTACCTTATTCTTACTGCAAGGTATTATACAACTTCAATGTTAATTTTCACCTGGCATTTATTCCTTGGCATCACATGGAAAGACAGCAGTGGCAAACCATTAGTTCGTAACAACGGCAACATACATTCCATGAAAATATAAATCTAACTTATTCTATTTTTTTAATATAGTGTAAGCTATCTGACCACCCTGAAATGTTGCAGCCTATGCATTCCTAATATATATTCATTTAACAGTAGCCCACTGGGCAGCTCTACTGTGCGAGTCAACACTTTTGTCATAAATCAAACATTCAGAAAACAACCACAGGAGTAGCAAGAGGCCTGTAGGTGTACCTCTCTCTTAGAAAGTTTACAAAAAATACAATATAAATAACTTTTTTTAACATGTTCCTCTGCCTTATAATAGGTTTTACAAAACTCAAAATTCTTTCTCAGATTTCCAACATCTGTTGTATGTATTACAAAAAAATAAAGCAAACAAAAAAATAATTTTTTGAGGCTTATAGATTCTGAATACCCAGAGCTGGTGATGTGGTGGTGTAGCAACCAGTATGACCAAGAACGTGGACCTCAGCTGAACAACACATAAAAATAAGGGCTCCAAACTAAAACCGCAGTGAGGCATATTAACATGCCACAAAGTGCTTGTGCATTAAGCATGCACTTAAATTCAAAAACAAATTTAACTGCTTAACTGAAGAGGGACAAATTTAAACATGCACTTCGAGTTAAGCCAAACATCAACAGGCAAAAACATCACATGTATCTGTGAAAAACAATCCCATTCAAAGTTTAAAAACTGCTCAGGAGAAGAGCGCAATGACACATACAGAAGAAAAGATAGTAGCAAAGAACATTAGAGGAAGCAGCAATATTAGAAATCTTCACACTGACAAAAAACAACAAACAAATATTTGGGTTTACAGAGTAAATAAAAATACAGTACAGAGTGTAGGAAATAATGAGGCCCAAATAAGAACTCCAGAGTGATCAACAGTACAGCTAACTGCTGAGCCTTGTACCCAAATCACTATCTGCCTGTGCTACCTGTGGAAAAGAAGAGTGGTGGTGTATACTGCTGAATATGCAGTAACTCGTGTTCATGTAATCCGCGTACTGGAGACTAAACCTGAGGCCTTGTAGGTGCTTTGGAAGAGCAGAGCCAAGAAGAACAGGAATTCTTGAGACAAAAATTAAAAACTCAAAGATAAGCAAAAATAATTAGAGTAAGACCAGCCCAGAGTATGGCTGCACAAACTCTCTAAAAACTGAAGAACAGAGAAAATAAATCTCTGCAAGTATTTACAGTTTTAAATATTCTGATACACAGATGACACATTGCAAGGATATCTGGAGTGCAGTTTGAATAGATCAAAGTCACTCTTATCCTGGCATATTTGGATCAGAAATACCTGTCAGGTTTCAGCTAAGCTCACATCACTATATTAGGCAAACATTTAAATCCCATGCAAGATTTTGGGCTGGTATGTGATTTCAGAGCAGGAATCCAAACTACCGCATTGCAATTATTCCAGGAGTACCGAGACCACATACAAGCGTTTCGCTCACTGACGAATGTGGTTTTGTTTTTATAGCAACATTACTAAGTTGAGGTAGGCAGCATGCTGTTCTACATTTGTGGCCCTGCCTACTTTGCTTTATACAAAACCTAAAACGTCGTCTGTCTTCTTTATTCTACAGTAGAATTCGCAGGGTGTATCATTCTCGCCACATCAACACCCCTCTGTTGTTTTTGGTTGATAGGTGCAAGCCTTAGTTTTGTGTTTTGCTACAACAGTTGATTTACAAGGCAACTTTAGAGACTTCACTCACACTCCATTTATCCAAACTTTGTTTGTAATAAGTCCCACTTTCTAATGTCTGAAGCAAAGTACCGAACCGTGTATTATGAAACTTGGATTTACACATTGACAGGCTGAAAGTACAGACATAACAACACAGCCCGTGTACTACACAATAACAGGTACCTAGATTTCCATAGTGAGGTTTTTGCCTGATGATGGACTGATGGCATCACGCGCTTGCAACCTGTAGGAGCTATTCTCCATTGCCTAGTATCTTGTATGAAATGCTACCTCCCATTTTTTAGTGAAGTCTGAATGTGTTGTACAGATCGTAACTATAGATTTTTAAAGCAAGACTGCATAGAGCGCTATCATTAGTCTACAAAGAATAATCCTGCAATGACAGAGTGCAGTCTACACATGCAAAAATTTATCTCACCCTAAGGACTCTAGTTCAGGGAACAAAGATGCCATTACTTGACAACAGATACTGGAGACTTTTGATCATGTGAGTTAGGCTATGTAAGTGATCTGGTTATTATGTGACCAGGTTACTGCAAGGTGAGTATTCTGCAAGGTGAGTATTTGTACCTGGATTTTACCAGTGAATAGAAAAAGGACTTAAATTCTGAAAAGTCTGTTCTAATCAGATTTGCATATCACACTTAATTCTAAGATAATGCATCTTATTAAACAGGAGTGGAATTAATTTCCTAGTGAAAAGCTGAATGCAGCAGGAAAAAAAAGGAAATAAATGTTACTTAGTTTAGCCTTGATGGCTAATTCATGGTACTCTCCTACACTATTATCAAAGGTGTCTGCATAACTTCAGTAAAGTGCTATAATATGTTATTGCAGAAAACATAATCTCCACACAATATTCCTATGAATAATGAATGCTATTTAGGCATCAAGCTACCGCTTTCACATGAAGTTGTAACATTACTTCCACAAAGGCAGGTATGACATTCTGAGAAAAACAAAATATTCCAGGTAATATAACTATTTAAAAACCATTATGATTACAACTTGGTATATTTTGAAGAATATAATTAGTGTATATTTGTTAAACCTCTTAATTTGCCTCAAATTACACATGATTTGGAGAAGCTTGCTTGAAGCTAGTATTTATTTCAGGTATTAGGTCTATTTTTTTCTGAGAAGTGCTAGGTTGACACATGAACAGAAAGTGGCAGGAAAAGAAATACTGTTTCTCCCACAGCAAGCACACTAATGTAAAGCTTAAAAACGAAGCAGCAACAGCACATTTTTGCTTAGACCTTTGAACTGCACCATATGGTTGATGCTCAATTAAGCAAAGATTTATCAGTCCCTGATTGGAATGTGTCCAGGACTCGTTATTTTCTCCAATCTTTGAACCAGAGGACTAGAACTGAACATATAATTTTCTGGACTCACACAAGATACCATACACTTTCAAATCTTGGAATGAAATGAGGAAAATTTAATGTATATATTCTTGGGTATGCATTTCTAGATTTTAGAATTAAAATATACCAGTGCTATAAAAGCTACAAAAAGGCAGTTTCATGTTACAGCTTTAGCCAAGTTAATATCTCACCACCATCAAAAAGGTGAGGTCCAAATCTCTACCAATTCACCTCAAGCAGTCCCATCACTTATTTTACATCTGCTTTAGCAACCACCAAATTGCACGGCAAAGAATATTCTATTCACTGAAATAACAGACTACCAACCCAGTAAAAGTGTGTATTTCAGTGCTGAGTTAGCATATTGAATGGGTTCACCATGCAACCCAAGTGGCACAAGATCTGGTATGACAGAGAGGTGATCCCACGATTGGGAAGAGACAGCAAGGGAGAAGGGAATGAGACAACTTCTGTTTGAAAGCACAGTGCTGTTATTTGGCTTCTAATCTAAACATTAACTCTTTTCTACTCCCTGGACAGGTTGCTTCTCCTTTTAGCTGTATGCTTTGTAAGTTCATTTACATCACACCCAAGTACAGCACTAAATTCATGAACAACAGACAAGTCCATGATTTCAAGTCTAGAAGTGCTGAGTGGAATAAGAAATAAGAACTTCAGAATGAATCCAGTAGGAATTTTATCCAAGTGAGTATTGGAGAGGATATCAGGATCTGGAACACAAAATGTTGTGACTGCATAGGAGAAGATGTAACTTTTTCATTCAAGATTGTATATTTCATTTATTTGATAATGGACTCAAACAGATACAGTATTAGACTGAAGTAGGTCATGAATTTTTTCCCATCAGATTACTTGAGGCAATAGAAATGTAACAAGAAAGTTATTTACAGTGAAAATCCTAAACCAAAATTTGGCAATAATGAAGTCAGTCAAACATAAAGCTTTTATGTTAAATTGGAAAAGCTTAATTTTAAATTCCATGTAAGACACTATGGTTAAATTCTGCTTTTATAGACAGATGGTAGGGTTTTTTCTTTGCTTGTTTATTATAAACATACTGGAGTGCACCTATTCAGTTCACTGAAAAAACCCAAAAACATAATTTGCAATATTTTAATCCATGAGGCTTAATTCCTTTTCAATCGCCATTTGAATGTAGCAACAGATTTCACTGTCACTATTGCTACAAAGGGATTAAACTTTCCCGGTTCATTTTGCATACTGGGAAAAAAATGTAATTGAAGAGTTCAATCGGTTTTGTTTGAAGGTTTTTGTTTATTTGCTTTTCCTTTTCATAAGTGTCACCTCATCACTGCAATTCATATTTTCATAAATGTTGGAATATAGCTGCTTCTACTATAATAAAAACATAAAACATTTCTGTAGTCCTGTTATTCCATGTCACCAGTTTACTGAAACCTCATGGAATAGTAAATAACTTCTAACATAGCAAGTGTAATGTGGGAATGGAGAATACTACTTAAAACCAACTTCAACTGTATATTTACTAGCAGCACTATACAAAAAAGTATGTTTACAGCATTTAGGTGTTCACATAGTTTACAGAATAATACTGGTGCATTGTAAATGATGGCTATTCTACTTCCATGACCTTTCCCAATGTGCTCCATTAAACTCTGATCAGGGAAGATGCTATTTCTTGATTTGACAGATTAATGCAAACTTTATTACCTTAACAGAGGGGCTCAACAAAAACCTGACTGCTGCTCTGGCATTAAGTGTTTTCACCATTATTATTTTACACATACAGTATAGTTCAATAAAGAAGCTTCACTTTACTTTGGCAAAACATAGCCTTTCTACACTGATAAGACACTGTAGGAAACTGCTAGACACATTCTTAGCTAGGTGTATATCAAGGGACAAACGGAGATATTAAGTGATTTAGCTGGAGTTATTCACAAAAGAGCACCTTAGCTGGAACCCAAGAATTCTGGTATCAGATTCTCAACTAGCATACATTGATATGAAATATCTGACATTATATGAGCACTTGGCCACCAAGTTCTAGTTTTCCATTCTACAGCACAAAGCTACATTCTTTCTACAGTCTGTTTGGACTGTGTATGTTCAGAGCTTTCCTAATTTTTTTCAAATTTATTGGAAAGGATGGGAAGGAATAGAGAGAGGTCATCCAGTATACTGCTTCCAATCCTTTTTTAAAATCTGAGGACCAGATGGTACTTCGGGAAAAAAATTCTATGGAAAATGTTGTATTCTTTTTTTGGTGGGAAGGCATGTGATAAATATTTAGCATTTAGGCAAAAGAAGTTGTACTAAATTAAAATGTTACCATATGTACCATCTTCATTTAAAATATTAATTAGAAAAATCATAATAATATGACCTAATTCCTGACTTTGCTTGTCAAAAGTCAATGACACATAGCTGTTAACTCACACAAAAATGTATTTGTATGAGGTTTTATTTTGCTTTTTGTAACTGCAACTATTTACACACGATGAGGCCATTATCTCTTGTTTAGGATACCACCAGGGTCTGTGGACCAGGGATTTACTCATATAGGTCTAGTCCGTCCTTCTGCCCTAAGGTAGAATGAATTATGACTGAACCGTTTCTGAGATACTTTACACAGAACACCAGAACAAATGATCAGAACACTGTCTTTGGCCACAAATTTTATAAAGAGTAGTGATTACCTTGAAAATGCATAGTGAGATTATAGCTTATTATACACTTTCGGTGTACATAGTTATGAATTCTGATTACAAAATATAATGGACAAATATCTGTCCTATTAAACTCAGCTAGTAAGTGCTACTTCAGTAAAAGCCAACATTTCATCCAGCCTTACTTTCTATGATTCAGTAATTTTGACCATACAGGTAAGAATCTGTGCTCATTGCATCCTGCAGCCTATCAGTTACTGAAAGATATTCCAACTCTGTAATATTTTTTTAAATGGTCTGACATTGCCCTGTTGAATGCAATTGTGCATTCTTTCCATAATCACATGAATCTTTGTAAATGGCAGGAAAAGTCACTTACAAAGTCTCCAGTGCTAGAGTACTTATCTGTGTTTTTAAAAAAAATCAGGAGAAAACCATCAAATTCTGAATGGTGTGAGCAGGCTGTCAAAGATCAATGTTAGCAGAAGAATTTTAATGTTCTCTTTAAATACATAGTATTTATTAACCAATACTTTTTTTGAGCAGGAACCAGGATGTTGTCTGCAGTTTGACATAGAGAGTTAAGAACATAAAATCTGTCAGCATTTAAGGAAACAAGGTCTCAAGGGAGAAATAGTGTTTTATAAAGTAGTATTTAGGGCAATTGCATTTTAACAGAATTAAATACTACACCATTGGAAATACAGAAAACCCTACATTGTTTGTAAATGCAGTTAAGCCTTTTAATTAGACTATCACGTTTTCATAAGTACATCAACAAAAATGACAGCCAGTAGAGAAAGAGAAAAATAACACAATTAATATTAGAATATTGCTTAGGTAGATTAACTAACTTCAGGACATTCAAAACAGTAAGTAGAGTGATATATTTTGCTGAATGTATTAAGTTGCAAATATAAATTAAACTCTGCTACTCAAGATAACTAAACATGTTAGCTGCATTAAAATCTGTTACTGATGAAAGTTGTTTTAAGAGGTAACAGACCAGATTCTCTGGTGTGGAACTGGTATTTTGCACTGCACTGCAGTGTACTCCATTAGACCCACAAGGATCCCAGCGTAAAATGGATGCTAACAGTGTAGGTTATGCCCCTCTCCTTTTTCCCTGCTGCTGGCATAAATCCAGGCTCAAATCCCCCAGTCCTGTGGTTCAGTCCCCACAGCACCACCCTAACTTTCAAGCAGGTAAACGACACTTTCCCTCCTACTGATGAATGAATTCTGTACAAAGTGGACACAAGAATTTGAAGTGAAAAAAGGCAAGCTATATTCTCCTTTTGTGCATGCATCTGGTTTACAGCATGTGTCTGTCTACAACTCCCAGGATTTGGGTCACGCTCACCAAAGCTATGCAGCAGTCTCTGGTTATTCACACAAAAATAGCACAGCACTTCAAAGAATGCACAATGCAGGTTTCGTATATAATAAGGCAAAATCCCTCCCAAAAATATATGCTGACTTTTGATTATATTCGAAAAGAAAATGTTCCTTGTAAAGACTGCATAAACAATTCCTGAACTCAAATATAAAATGTTAACTAAAAAGTAATGTATCCTGTGTGATGCCTTTGTTTTCTATGCATGTCTGGTTTAAATTTGAGGCTAGTTATCTTACTATCTGATGGGGTTCTCCTGCTTTGTTTTTTACTTGTTCTGAAGGAGAAGTCATTCTTCCAGTAACAAATTGAAAACACAACAGTCATTTACCTCTTCTATCATGTCAGTGTCTTACCCTTAGAGACTTTTGCACTTCAAAAATAGGCCAGCAGATACGTTAAGCTTCTGTGTCACTGGCATTAAGGCAAGAGGCAAACCCTTACTCAGAATTTAATTCTATTTTATAAAAAGCACTTAAATGGGATTTACCGTTGTCAATTTTTGAATTTAAAAATAGGAAAAAATATTACTAAGAGCATTGCTATTGATTTAACAACTGAAACTTGTGGTATTACATATTGGGATTGGAGATTTTCAGCCAGGTAGACAGAACATAATAGGAAGTCATAATATGGAAAACAAGCTATTATAAATCTTTTTGCATTCTTACAATGTTTTTCTTAGATTAAAAATCAACATTTCCACTGCCAGCTCCTAAAGTATGAGAAAAGACAGAACTCTGCAAAGAACTGAATTTTTCTTTCATTTTCACAGAATTTATGCAATTGTTTCATGCTTTGTTGAATTACGCAGATGTAAATAAGGAATGTTGCTGTTTGTAGGAGTACTACTGACAATCTGTTTAAAATTGATTCAAACACCTAGCAGAATTCACTGTACTCTGCTTACACAAAATACTGCTTCTCAGCAGGAGTGTGGGTCACTGTTCTATAACCTAAGCGTACCAAATGTTCTGGTATGATTTCATTTGATTTCAGTGAAAGAGGTGCAAAGAGTGACAATTGAAATAATGACAAACATTTCTGTCATTGCAGAACTATCATGTTTGACTGTTCTAAATGTCATTTAGACTTGTCATGTATCTTTAAATCTGTTGAAATTTATGCATTACCTTGTCATGTACAATGACACTTCGATTACACTTGAATTCTGTATTCTTTTAGTTCAGTGCCTGAAAAGGGGGTATTTGTCTCTGAAAGGTAAAAAGGAAAGAATGTCTAGTGCCACATTAGGTTTTTTTAAACCGCTGAAGATACGGAGCTGGTGTGATAAGCTGATATGAACTAATTAAGCTAGAAGCCGATTCTGCTCCCATATCCCAGAGTGAAACAGGAATGATATCAAAGAGTAGTCATTATTTCTTGTCATTCTAATTTCTTAGTACTGTACACAGAAGTTAAAAATGATAAATCATTGCACTTTGGCTAATAACTACTTGCTGAAGTAAACCTGAGTGCCATAAAAACATTATTTAAAGCAATGGGACTTTTACTTACTCCTAAAGGAGCAGACGCCATCTCATATTTTGCAGACTTCTCAGAGAAGAGTTGGACAGCAAATCAACACATTTTCCAGATATTGATTGTCCCTTGGTCTACTGCTCTATAGCCTGTTTCCTGATTTCCAAAAGTGAGAGTTCTGATTCAGAATCAATATAACACTTAAATTGCCATATTATTGGACCCTTCTTCAAGTGAATTAATAGAAAACAGATAAAATGCCAATTCTTTTACAAGTGTTCCACACTTCTTGTATATGCATTTACACACCATAAATATTATCTATTGGAATATTCATTAAGAAGAAGTTTGGGGAGAATGTTATTTATTCTGTCCACAAAGTTGCGCAGAAAAGACTGACAAACAGTTTTGCATCCTCTCCTTTCTAGAGAATATTATGAACCTTCACAGCCAGAACATCGTAGTTGATGTATATAGCACGTTCATTTTTTAATTACTGAAATTGTAAGATATTGAAAGGAAAACCAAAGCAAGAGAAACATGAGTCTTATTTTTGCAACATTTTAACTAGAGACTTCTTGTGTGCCTACAAAGTAAAGACAGAATACAGCTGCAGAACTTGTATTTATATTTCAAATGTCTCTGACTGTTCTGGACTACAGGTACTGGGGTTTACTGTAAAGATAAACTACATGTGAGAATCAATCACATCTATATTTATACACATCCAAAGTTCAGGACTTTTTTTGTTTAAAGCTTTTAGTCTGGGCTCAACAGCACACAAAAAAAACGGTATTCTAGGAGAAAGCAATAGGATGGAAAAGTACCTAGTAACTCTGTGTATCCTATAAAAAGTGGGAAGACTTAGTTAAATAACAACTTAGGTACAAATTTATTACTATATTTTCTGCATATATGTATATACACATACATATGCAGACAGAATCATCTCCTTACATGTTTCTTATTAAAGACATTAGTCTTCATACAAAATCTGATGCTTTTAGTTTATTTGGTCCTGGTGTCTATGTCCTTGAACTCATAATTCTCAGTGTGACATCATCATCAGTCATTCTAAAGATGCTAATGGTATTACAGACTACCTCAGACAGGAAAACAAACAGAAGAAATTTAAATTAATCATACCAATCTGAATTCTGTTTTCATAAAACTGATCTTAATAACAAGAAAATGATTCAAGGAAGAGGAATGAAACACTGGTAATCACCTAACGTTTATTTTCCTCATGATACATGCAAATCATCTCTTGGACATCGCAAATGGAATTTGGTTGCTTACAGAAGGGTGTCTAGTGCCACTTTAGACAACCTCAACTATCCCAGCTGGCTTCCCTTGGCCCTTGGCTTGGGACCCCCTTACATTTTGCATGACATCTGTTAGCCCTGTGAGAATATCTTCAGTGGCCTGCAATATCTAAACTGGCACTAGACTTCTTTGTTTAGGCACCTGAAACCCTAATCCCTTTTGCACTGGTCTGCACCATATGAAATAAATCAGAGTATTAATTTTACACTGCTGTAAAAATGACAAGGTAAGTAGGAAACTGAAAAACAAAAATGGTCTTCTGCTGATTAATATTTTAATAAAATAGCATCTTCAATGAAACATTAACTTTATGTTCACTGGTTTATGTAAACATTCTTATACCATACTTGCAAAAAAGATTAATTTCTGTCAGCAGTACTGATTAAACACTTGAGAGTTGGATATCTAAGGATTCTGCTATTGTCTACCTGCATTGCTGACTACTACCCCTCCTTGTCTGAGATAAAGCTGTCAAACTACAAAAAAGGGGAGGAGGGGAAAAGGACAGCAGGTCAGAGGCAAGTAAGCATTGAGAGATAAAAACAGAACATTATTCTTTATCTGGTATACAAAATAAGGATTATCAATACCAGCAGCATAAGGAGGAAAAAATATGTTATATAGAATACTTATAATGCTATATTATTATGAAATATATCTAATAACGTACTTACTGTAAGACTCTATAGCAGCTAATAACGCTAAGCTAGGGATGATCTTTTCATGATACTCTACTCAAAAGCTGGTCTCCAGCTTTCCTAAAGATCTGATGAGTTGCTACAAAGAACAGATGGATGCAAACAGGCTGGGCAGCACAAAGTACAGAGTTATTACCAGTAAACCATCACACTGGTAGAAATATACTGATAACCTGAATTCTCACCAAGTTTTGCAGACGTAACAGTGTAGGAGAGTTTTAAGGATGGATCAAAGAACAGTGCTGTCGTGGTTTAACCTTAGTTGGCAACTGAGCACCACACAGCTGCTCGCTCACTCCCCCCCCTACAGTGGGATGGG
Organism: Aptenodytes patagonicus; assembly: GCF_965638725.1. Taxonomy (NCBI): domain Eukaryota; kingdom Metazoa; phylum Chordata; class Aves; order Sphenisciformes; family Spheniscidae; genus Aptenodytes; species Aptenodytes patagonicus. The sequence goes on from NC_134954.1 coordinate 43,261,176, forward strand.
GGAGAGAATCAGAAGAGTAAAAGTGAGAAAACTTGTGGGTTGAGATAAAAACAGTTTAATAATCGAAATAAAATAAAATAAAAATACTACTACTAATAATAATAGTAATAATAATAAGAATATACAAAGCAAGCAATGCACAATGCAATTGCTCACCATCCACCAACCAATGCCCAGCCAGTCCCCGAGCAGCGGCCCCCCCGGCCAGCTTTCCCCAGTTTATATACTGGGCATGACATCACATGGTATGGAATATCCTTTTGGCCAGTTTGGGTCAGCTGTCCTGGCTGTGCCCCCTCCCAGCTTCTTGTGCACCTCCAGCCTTCTCAGTCGGTAGAGCATGGGAAGCTGAAAAGTCCTTGACTAGTGTAAGCACTACTTAGCAACAACTAAAACATCGGTGTGTTATCAACATTATTCTCCTACTAAATCCAAAACACAGCACTATACCAGTTATTAGGAAGAAAATTAACTCTATCGCAGCCAAAACCAGGACAAGTGCTTTCAGCCTATTTATGTTGATACCCTTCTAAGTGTGCAGGCAATGAGAGTAAAAAAAACCCCGCAGATGTGCTTGTTTGAGAATTAAATTAAAGCATGTTGGAGTCTGGCAGCGTGGGCCAAGCAAACTCAGGAGCTGGTACCTCATTAATGATAAAACATACCAGGCAGGATGAAGTAAAATCAAGGGTTCTGAAGAGGAAACTTTCAGCTAACAATTTCTACAGCTTGTATCTGATGCAATAGAAAAGGGCAATTTAGAAGAAGGGGACAAACTAGTCTAAGCAACACTCAAGGAAAGCAGACTTACAGCAGTGATAGAACAGAGTTGAGGCTCTTACTCCTACAAAGTACCTTCCTTGGCAGAATGCTAACGTGGACGCACAAACTGATCCAATTGAGCAGATTTGATTTATCCCACCTCTCAATTCAAACTTGCAAGTTCCACCTACTGCTGCAGCATTCTCTCATCCCATGCAAGGAACTCAAAATAGAGATCTTTGTACTAGTGTTTGCTCTCTGATTTACCTTCGTACCAAGGTGTTCTGCATAAGTAAGTAACTGAGTGAGATGAAAAGAATTCTAAAGACAAGCACTGCAGAAGTGCTGGCAGCTCAGACTCCACCTTGAACAAAGACTTCAGTCCTACCGCAAAACAGTAGAAGGAATTCAAGAAAGATCAACAAAACTATGAAGAAGGAAAGTATTTTACATATGCTGGAATAAAACCTTATTAACTAATGACAGTTGTAGCGCATAATTATCTACAAATACATGGGAAATCTAAGAAGAAATGAAAAGAAATTATCAGAATATTAAAAAGGCTGTAACTAAAAGAAATGTCATTACAGGAAAGGAAAACGTAACAGCACCTTTAAGCAGTGAGCTCTATTGGAATATGGAAAAACTTCCCAGGGAAAGCTCCATTCCCTGAAAAATTTGAAACCAGACTGAAATGCTGATTTGAGATAATATACAAAAATAAACTGCAGCCATAAAACTGCTGAAATAATAAAAACATTATATGAATTATCTGATTTTTTAATATATATAATTTACATGAAAGTTTTACTGAGATATGTGAGCTGCTGTACACGTCACACAAAGCACAGGTGTTTTGGTAAGAAACAAAAGTACACCTGTGTTCTTAACCACAAACCAAAACGTTCTTCTCCCATTTTAGCTTGGAACTTTGTGCAGCAATGATGATTCCACCAGGCATATATGTAGGTGGCAAACTATGGAGGAAATGATACTGATTTGAAGAAAAAATTAGGTGGTCTGTCATCATAATGCACTTGCCTGCCCCATCTCCTATTGCCATATAAACGATATTAAAAATAAAAGAAAATACCATTTTCAGGTTATTTTGAAGATGCCTGTGAAACTGTTGGGCAGGGTATTTGGAGCAGAAAAGGACATAAAATTGTTTAACTTCAGCTTTCAACACTCAGTTCTTTGATCACAGTCGTCTTCTTAAAAGTTTCCCATGGAAAACGCTACACACAGTTTGATGTATACGTTTTACTCCTACATTTTTTATATGAAGTTACTTTTATTGAACTATACACCAACTTCTGAAAGTAAAATAAAGTACGTGAATAATAAGCTCAGATCAATCAGTTCTTTTAATGCGAACTAAATTAAGAATAGCGTTTGATGTTTGTTTCAAAATTTATACAGTGCCTTCAGAATTAACTATCTTTCTGTCAAATATTGTTACCCTACCTCAGCTCATGAAAGGATCTCTGAAATATAGTTTCCATTTGACCTACATATCAGTTGCTCTTTTATGTTCTCACTTCCTATACATACTACTCTACTGCATAAACTAGGCATCCCTACATTGCCATTGTTTCAATATCCTCTGATTAAAGAACAGCCTAAGTACACCACCAGTAGTTATCGAGAAACTATACAATAAAAACAATGTTACTTTTAATATTCAGTGTTATTTATGCATCTCTTCCTTAGGTGAGAAGCCTAATTTATCATTTTTAATCTCCTTTTTCCCTAGTGATCTTTATATTCCCTCACATCTCACGTTTCTTCACAAGCCTCCTGGCAACATCCCCCAGGCAAAGGCTTCCTGGAGCAAATTCTCAAGTGGAGCAATGACATCTTTACATCAGCTGAGGATCTTTTTATTACATACACATTATTGATCAAATGCAGTGTTGGCCTGTCTGCAGTGTCACTCTCTTTGCTCAGAAAAGTGGCAACTCTTCCTCCAAAATAAAAGTCATGCCAAAAGAGCCTTAAATCAAAACAATTATATTCATCAACAGAACGCAAAATTTTCAGCATTAATTGATAGCCAGCAGCTGCAGTTGCACAAATTATAAAATGCGTAGTCACCATGTTTAGATGTTCCAATAAATATATTTCCTCTCTGCTGCCATCTACAGATAGATTTCAAATTTTTTAAAAATCCACTTTTCACTTCCAGATATATATTTAATAATAGGATCTCAACGTGCCCTACAAACCAGTTCAAGCACGTATTACCTCAACATATTAGAAGCTTCAGGCAAAGCTGAGCCCAAGTGATAGGTCGTCAAAAGGTATTTAGATGTGGCCACGCTGCATGCTGAGCGATGCCTGATCCTGTGCGAAATCCTCAGCTGGGAATTAGGCGCTCACGTTCCCTGTTCAATGCATGGGAAGAGTTAAGTCGTACATAGATGCACCTCAGAAGCCAGATGAGCTGCCAAAAGTGAAAAGGAGATTCTAAATCTCTAGTATGGATATCTTAAACATCTTTGCTTGAGTCCCCAGAATATCTACTGCTTAATGGTTGCAGCATTGTTATTTGATGCCTGCTTCAGACACCATTTCCAGTTTCACTGCTGTATGTTCTAATCAGGAGGCTACAAAGTCAGTTTCCCTCTCTGCATAAAAATGAAACTCAGTAGACCAAAGTGGTACATTTTTAAAAGAGTGACACCTCAGATGCACAGTGGAGGCAGCATAACTCAGTAAGGTTGCTGATCTGTATTAAATGACTGCATGCCCGTTAAGTATAAAATACTATGCTTGCTTAGGGCCCAGAGTGAAATGTCATTTGATATGCAGTAAATTGATCATGTATAAAAATAACAGCCTACAGGTTAGCATGCTCCTGCAGAGCATCCTCCCTATGGAGGTTTGAGCCTACATACCCTGCAAGCTGATTTTAAACGCTTTCAAATGCTAAAATACTTCAGTGTTTTGTTGTAAAACATGCTTCGCTGTGAGAGCTATCTAAGCATGAGAATAAAGCAACAAGTCACGTAGCCCTACTGAAGACATTTACGTTCCAGCCACCGTGCAACTCAGTCCCGTCCCACTCTGTGACAGGAGCGCACCCGGCTGCGCGCCCCCCGCTTGAGGCCGGGGCCAGCGGGGCTGCGCGCTCCGCCCGGCCTCTCTCCTCAGGGCCCGGCCGGGGGGCGAGACCCGCCACCCCGCTACCCGGGAGCAGCACCCCTACCGCCTCTGGCCGCGGCGTGAAGGGTCGAGAGCAGGAGAGCGGCGGGGCAGGTGGGGGCCCCGCGGCCCGGTCCGTGCGTGATGGGGAGCCGGCGCGCCGGCGGCTGCCGATGCCGCGAAGGTGTGAGGCGGGTGTGAGCTGCGCGGAGGGAAGGAAGAGAGGAGAAACAGAACCTCCTGTTCAAATCCCAGGACCCCGCTCACGAGTAGCGGCTCAGGCGCACGCTGACACCGGAGGGTGAGGCCGGACCCCGGGGCGCCCGCCCGCCGCGACCTCACACACTTAGCTTAAACGGCCGTCCCGCGGGAAGAGGGGACTACAGCTCCCAGCATGCCCTGGCGCCGAGCCTGTTGCGCACGCGCTTTCGGGGTGCCTTGTCCCAGGTTCTGGACGGCCGCCGCAGATCTCGGCGCGCATGCGGGATCGGCCGCGCGGGGAGCGGGTGGGTTTGAAGGGGACGGAGCGCCATGGCGGTGGGCTGGCCCGGCCACGGTGGGTGGCGGTTGGGGGTGTGGAGGGGGTGAGGGGGCGCGGCGGGCCGGGCCGGGGTGCGGGGAGGGGGAGGCCGGCGGGCGAGGTGCCCCAGGCCAGGGGCGGCCGCCGTGTGGGGGGTGCCTCAGCCACGGCTGGTGCGGATCCCCGCAGGGCGGGAGCGGGAGGCCGCCGGAGCGGCTATGGCCAGACCAATCGTCATGCCCACGAGCGTCAGGGCGACCGCGCCCGAGGCCTTCACGGTGCTCCACCTGAGGATGAGGATAGTGGAAGAGCAAACCAGTGCACTGGTGCGAGACCTGGAGGCGCTCAGCGTCGATGGGCGGAGGTAGGGAGAAAGCAGGGGTAAGCTTTTTCCTTCTTGGAGAGCTCACACTTTTGTTCATTTTCCTCATCTTGTTCCTCTTTGCACCCATTTGCCATGCTTTGCTCTTCTCTCCGTGAGGGAGCTGGTACTGGCAGAATCAGCGAGAATAGGCTACAGCAACCTCGGGGCACAGGAAACCTTCCAGCTCTATGAAACGTGGTTTCTGATCTAATCGCATCTGTGATGCACACGTGCAATGTCAGGTAGGAATGCATACACAGAGTAGGTCAGTCTTTTCTCCTTTTCAGCCTCGATCATTTCCACTCAAAGACCTCAGAAACACCTGCTAGTCAGCCAGCCGTTAGCCCTGTGCAGGCCAGGGTAGCATTTGTGGGAGAAAATACACTGTGGAAAAACTGTGAAACACTGGTGAATCGAATGTGTCGTTTAGAGAGTGTTGTACAGACACTGAAATTAAACATCTTCCGGCTGCAGACAGAAAAGGAACTGAATCCAAAGCATGCAGGTAGTAAAAAAAGGTTTTTTTACCACTTCATTCTTCATTGTTTCTCCATATGCTTTTTCTGTCAATGAAAGTTTTTTGCCTTTTCCTTGTGGCAGCCCAGTTGGAGCAGCGCCTGAATGCAATCCACAAGGAGCATTTGCAAGAAATGAAGATTGTACAGCAAGAAGCAATGAAGTTGCGCCAACACCTAAGTGATATGAAAGAGGCTGAAGAAAAGGCAAAAGAAGAAGTTCAGAGACTGAGTACTGCTCTGGAGATTACAACTGCATCCAAGGTACAAAAGGTTATGATCTTATTATAGTTTCAAGTATTAACAGACTTGTTTTTAAGTGCATTCATCTCCGACATAGTTAAACAGAAAGTATACTCAGCTGGAAAAAGGAGTTTATGATATACTGTTGGCAGTAAGAGCAAACACTTTTGATAATGAGAATCTGTGCTTCCATCAATTAAAAAAAATTACATAGCAAATAAAGAATAAAAATATTTGAGATTTGTAATTTCTCATCTTTGTGACTTAATTCATCCTAGCTTTCATGCGTAGAGTTCTCAATAGCTTTTCTGTTTTTCCAGGAACTTACATTTCTCTGGTATTTCAGTCTTACACTTCTATTACTATCTTCCCTGAAGAGAACTTCAATGGAGTACGTCACTCAATCTCATTAATTGCATTAAAGAATGCGTTGCTGCTTAGTGCTTGCACTCTTATATTCAGTGCTTCAGAACAGAGAACATCAGATTAGAGATAGAAATCAAGTTCTAGGTGTTAGCGTGGCAGTTGCATTTTATAATACCTATTGCTTTTGCAATAGTTAAGAACATGAAAGGATAAAAAATATCTGTTCCTTTCATCTTCTTTAGATGGATGTAGTGATTGCAGCTGAGGAGCTGAGGAACACAAAACAGAAAATTAACTGTAGACTTCAGGAGGTAAGTACAAGAGCAAGGAGCTTAGTAGGAGGCTGAATTTGCCAAGCATTATTTAAAGATTTGAAGATGATCCTTAAATAATATTCTGGGTGCAATTTTGGAATGTGCACAACCCAAAGGAACCTGCCAGCCACACTCATAACTAAATACCCAGACAGAACATCTTTCATATATGATCTCAAGTATTTGTTCAATCTACTTAATTAGACCTGGGTCAGAAAGTGTTTATTTTTTCTAGCTAACAGAACAGCTGTCCCAGGAGATCAGCCTGCGGGAGTCTTTGGAGGAATCCCAAGCAACTGTGATGTGTCATGTACAGGACATGGAAACAACAGTAGAAGCAGAACGGAAGCAGGTTTGAGAAACTTTCAGTTTTCTTTTGTATCTGTTTTCATTTTCTCATCTGTGAGGAAAAGCAAGGACTTGGATGTCATTCCTAGAAACCAATTAAAACACTTTATAACTAGAACATTTTGTACAAACGTTGATCAGAAGAGATCATGTAGTCAAACTTTCTGCTCAGAGTAGGATTATCACAAACACTGGATTGGGGCAGTGGTGGATTTGTCTAGCAGAGTTCAAGGACTGTGATTCCATGGCTCCTTTAGGGACTTTCTTATAGTGCTGCAGTAATGTTCCAGTTCAGATTTTTTTTCTAGCATCCGATCTGAATGTTCCAAGCTTAAATTTGGGACCATTGCCCCTTCTTAAACCATTCAACGCAACTGAAAAGAATTTGACCTCATAATCTTTGTAACTACCTCTCAGACTTGTGGGCCACAACTGGATCCTGCCTTAACTTCTTCTTCACCAGGCTAAACAAGCCTCTTTATAATTGAGGTACTGATAAATAGATAGAAAATGCAATTTCTAAAAAATGAGACAGACTTGTTCAGTGCCTTGAGTGTTGCATTTATTTTCATCTTTTATTGCTTGATCTTTTCTGTAATCTTTAATTGTGCAAACTTGTTAGATTCTGCCGGTCATATAAAGATGATTATAAGCATATATACACTGTGTTACATATAGAAATTGAGTTGCTTGCCATAAAAGTCTTCTGTATAAGATTGGGACAAGCAGAAAGAGCGGAGAAGCTGATCAGGCTATATCTTTTCCAGTTAGATCAACTTTTCAGGCTCTGAAATTTGCTTAGGTTTGCCTGACTGAATTCTGCATCTTAAAGATTAATCTGTCATATCATTGCAGGTACAGATATTACAGCAGGACTGCCAAGAGTTGCGCAAAGATGTCCAGCTAGCCCGAGTGAGGCTGCAAGAGGAGGAGGAAAGAACTGCCCAACTGGAGCAACAGTGCACACAGCTGAAAGCTGAGCTGGGTATGACAAGTGGGTTCTTGTCATATCTTTTTAGCCCTTCTCTCATGGCTTCCACAGTGAGAGGAAACAAGCACTGAGGTCCTCCAGACCTGTGGCAGGTGTATCAGTCAACAGGAGTGGAGGGCAGCTTAAGAGATGATGAAATATTAAAGGCCTTTAGTTTGCATGTGATGTTTCTAAAGCCTCTTCTTACCTAGAGGAAACTGACAACAGTGGTAATCAGGGTAATGAATACACAACAATAATATGAAAAGATTCCATCAGCATAAATTCCTTTTCAGAGGAGACTTCATCTAGCAAGTAACCATTAACGCATGATTCCTGAACTGATGCGCAAGTAGAATGCCCATTGCTATTGAGTCTTTTTGCAGCTGATTAAAAAAAAAAAATGTGCTCTATTAAACATCAGTATAAGGACGAGCATCTGGGGTAAGCCTCTAGTTGATCTCATTTAGATTCCCAGTCTATTGATGTGAAAGTAGCTGCTTATAAGGGAGCTAAGTGGCATTTAATGCACGCCAGGGTAGGGGGAAGCTCCATATTGTCAAAATTAAAGGTAAATGTTCCTAACCTAAAGTCTGTTCCTTATTCCCAAATAACTCACAGTAACCATGCCTAAATCCTAGCATAATTATTGTTCTTGTGATCCTTCCCTCAGGACCTATTTCAAATTTCTAGCTACTCCTTTTACAGAAGTGTTCCTGTTTCCCCTATGTTTTGTTCGTTACTCTGTGAATCACACATGCGATAATTAACCCGTAGCTCACAAAAGGCAGCATTTCTGCATAAGGCATGGCAAGAGCAGAGAAACTTGTCATGTGGCAGAGTTGGCTGAATGGAGGAGACTGATGGCAGAAGAATTCTTTCCTTCAGAATAAATCCTTACACAAATGACAAATTTAAATGAGACGTACAAATTTTCTTCTGTATCAAATAATCCTGCTGATCAAGGCTTTTTCCCCTTTGTTAATTGAAGAACTTTTGAGTGATCCTTCGATGATACCTTGGATGTCATAATATTTTGGCTAGATTTCCCTCCCTACCCTGCTCGTGCTGAATTGTCTCGTGTCTTCCTTTTTTTCCAGTATGTTATACAGCACAGCAGAATAAGAGGCTAGCTATTATAGGCAGGTTGATTCAAATTCCAGCAAAAATGCTTCTGCTCTTAGGTCTGTATGGTTTAAGCAGGGATCTAACTGTTGTTCTTCATCAATGCACAAAAACTTGTAAAGTTGCATATGGGCTGTGGATTATAGTCAGGACAAATCAGTTGCTTACACACTAGACAGATGAATAAGAGACTTAGGGTAATTTGATTTGCTCAAGCGATCACAGAAGCGTGTGTAGCAGATTGGCATGATGGCATGCTTAATTTTAAAATTAAATAAATTACAATTAATTTATGGAAAGTACTTCAAAAGTAATTTTGCTGAAATACTGAAGTTAAAGTGTTAAAGAACAACACATTTGTAGAAGTCTTACCTGTTTGTGGCATATTCAGTAACTTAGCTAAACTCAATCATTAAATCAAAATGTCACTTTTTAAAATTACCAAACAGATAACAAAGTGTGTCCTGACATTCTTTTCTATTTTTAGACTCCAGGAACTGTATCATTTCCCAGCTTGGTGAAGAAGCAAAAGTAAGTTGTAAACAAGTATTGGTGAGGAAAATAGCTAAATAAAGATCAGAACAGCCTATATGGGGCCTTTCAAATGTACCACACTTCAGAGGCAGAATTTTTATGCGGACAAATGCCAAATGCGACCAAGGCTACTAACTGTTGAATGTCTTGTTTTATTATTTTAGCAGTTTGGGGTTGCCCTGCTTATTTTTTGAAAGATTAACTTCCATATACTACTGAAATATCAAAACAATGATACGAATGCCTTCCTTGGAAAGCTAGAACTGACCACGAAACACAGTTGTGGTAGCACAGGTATTGCACGCAGAGGAGACAAATAGATGGATTGGTGATTAATACTACAGAAAAATCAGAACCTTGGTCAACTGGATACTAAATGGGTGAAGAGGGATGCTTACTGCCTATGTAGGGACTGTGTGTGCTGTCTGAAGTCTTCTCTGAAAGAGTAAGTTTCAGTGAAGATGAGGTAAAAGTTCAGCTTAGATGTGGAGTCTCACAGCGCTGGCAAAGGTACAGTTGTGAATTGTACCACTTCTGGCAGGGAGATCTTTTAAGTTCAGAAGTATTGAGATTAATTATAGTGGAGACTAATAAGTTTGATCTCAGAAGGATATGAAGTCACCCTCAACTTTCAAGGCTAAGTTAGAGCAGGTAGCACTTTGGTTATTATTTCAAGGTATATTTTGGAAAGAGGCTTGTACTATAGGAGCCATGTCCGGTGCTTGCAAGAGCACGTAGCCATGTGACAATAGCTTGAAGGAAATAGGCAGGTATGATATTTGTGAAGTGCCTGGCTAAATGACATTTAAATTTTTTCTCAGTGGATGTTCTGTTTTATTGCCCCTTAGAATGCACAGCTGTCCTTTAGCAAACAATGCAAAGAGAATCTGCAACTTCAGTCTAAAATGACCGCCCTGCGAGAAACAGCAGAGAAAGTACAGGTAATGAGAATAGCTACTCTTCTTTTTAAAATAGAAATAGAGTATAACAAAACAAGTGATTAGTGAGAAATGATTATACATTTACTGGGAAGCCTCAAGTGCAGGTCAGGAGACAAAGTTTAGTGCTGTCAGGTAATGCAGGCTAATGAACAATTTCCAATGAAGGAATTCAATCACTAGCCTAGGTAGCTGTTCCAGATTTCCCAGCCTTAAGGCTGGAAAGTTTTCTTCCCAATACTTATTTTGAATCAGCTTTTTTTGAAAGTGTTGTCTTCAGGGGCCAGGACATGCAGAACTACTGCTGCTTCTTCTTCTATCTACCCTTGAAATAGTATGTTTATATTCATGTAGACTCTAAAGGTGCAAAGGAGTATGTTTCTATTAATGAGTCAAATATGGAGTACCTGCTTGGCTAAAATTTCCTTTGCCTTTTGGGACAAAAGGTTGACCTCAGTACGTTCTAAAAATTTTTATTTATTCTACTTTCCCTTTTTTTAGAACATATTTTAGAAAACATTTTTCTATTTTTTCTCCTCCCCCCCAACAGATATTTGTTTATTGGACGGTGTTCACTGGTAATGGGATTTGGATACGTCTTTCACAGAAAGTTCCATTTTTCTTTGGTTATCTACAATAATTCAACTATGAAATTAGTAGGGGTCTGTTTTCGATTTTTGCCTTCTTTGCCTTAGAAACATTCCTTTTTTCTGAACTTCAAAACTAATAAGCAATCATGCTTGATTGGTATTTTAAACTGTGTTCTCTTTTTTCCCCATTACTGTAAACTTTTAACACCTTGGAATAAGTCTACCATAAATTGGGACTACCTGAACAAAATTTTGGACGCTTTCTACCTAAAATAGATTTTTCCATGTCTGCAAGAGATTTTTTAAAAGTTTCTGACAGCCTACTATGCAGAAAAAAACCTCCCCAAACCCTGAAAGCCTGTTTGTCATCCTCCTCCTCCTCCTTCTATCTAACCAGGTCCTTAATGACCACTTAAGCCAGCAATGCTCAGAGCTCAGCACCACACTCCAAAGTGTTGCCATGGAGAATACTAGACTCATTTCAGATCATCAGACCATGCTTAAGGTATGTAGCCTACTATTACAGTCCAATAAAGTTGTCTGCAGCTCAGACATTAGACAACAGACTAATTCCTAATACTGATAATCTGTGGGAATACAGTAAAATAGATAGAGCAATGGAAATTTTATAAAGGTGGTGATAAAAAGGTGTTTGTGTCCTTCTTTGGCAAATACTTATTTTTAGTACAGAAAAAAAAGTCATATGTTATGGAGAAAGAGTGTAAATATGATAATACTATTTATGGAAACATCCTATAACAACCACTGAGAAAGAGGAACATAGGAATTAATGGGCATTGGTAAGTACTGTAAATGCAGAAGCTGACTAGAAGTAATAAGGATCTGAGATTAAATACATATATAAAAGCTAGGTAAGGTGAACTCAGCTTTGACACCCTATTCAAGAATCAGCACACCACAATATGCAGAACTATAGGGATGATGCAGGAGCTCGATGACAAATTAACGGCTTTGTAAATTAATTATTCATCCCTCATCATTCTGATGTTACTGTTACTGCCTGCATAATTTTTCCCCTGTAGGCAGAACAAGAAAAGACTCATAAGCTGCAAGAGCAAGACTCGCTTCTGAATGCTGCCCATGCCAACATTCTCGGAGAGCTGCAGAGTGTGCAGCATGAGAGGGCTCAGCTTCAAAGAGAGCTGTGAGGAGTTTTCTCGTCTGCAGCCTCTGTCTCCCCTTCCTCTGTTGCATTCTCACTGCCTTGATTTCTGCTTTTCTAGCACTTGTTACTTATTAACACAGAAGGGCCAGTTTGGTATTTAATATGGAGGCCATCTGTCCTTCTGTTGTGCTAAAACTCCAGCTTGGCTATTTTGTCTTTCTTTAGGGAGGCCTTGCGTACAGAGCATGGCAAATACAGGCAGAAAGCAAGCCTTGCTGAGGAGGCAGCAACCACACAGAGACAGCTTTTGGAATGTACTGTTGCTAGACTGCAAGGTGAACTTGCGACAGCTTTGCAAGACAAAGGATCTCTGCTGGCAGAAAAGGAAAATCTTCAACAGGAGGTACAGAAATCTTACTGATTTAAAGCTATATTCTTGAAAGCTGCTTTTGGACCCACATTGCTAGAGTTCTTATTTACATACTAGTTTTGCTTTCAGAACGATTATTTTTTGCTATTGCAGTGGCAAGTGTGACATATTCTCCCCTTTCCTACTATGCTTATATTTTGACTTGTAATGTTTCCTCTCTGAAGTATGAAAAGGAAGAGAAGACAGGGCAGCTCTGCAGATATTATTTCTAAACTTCAGAGTTGACTTGCAACCTTCAGATCAACTGTTCTGAAGACGTGTAGTATTTCTATGAATCTGGATGTTTTCAGGTGATGATTTCGCATTTCTTTTGACAGATAAGGACAACAGCAAATGAAGCAATACAGGAAAGGAACAAATTGGAAGTAGAAAAAACAGAGAATGAGGTATCTTGCAATATATATGGCTGTTCTTTAAATTTAGTGTTGTCTTTCTCCAAGTTTTCCTTTCATTTTGCTTACTCTCTCTTAACTAAATTATTTCCAAATAATGTCATACTTGCCATAGCCATATTGCTCACTTTGCTGTTTGATATTTTTCTTGTCTAAACGGATGTGTCCTTTGGAGCAGCAATCCTACTGCTACCTACATAAGGCCCTATTTGTGGTAATAAGTTTGTTATGCTACTATGGCAAATGATAAATAATTTTCAGCTTCTCCTAGCTGTTTTACCTGTGTAGCTTCCTTGCATGTGCATAGCCTGGAAAAGGAAAGGTAACGTTTGTGGTATAAATGAGAAATTCCTTAGTGTTGTGACTGAAGTCAGCATGATTCTTTCACTGTTGCGGAAGAGCTCCCTGAAACAGGAGAGACTATCCCTAATCCATATGTAGTGCTGAGGTTTTGTGGTATTCATGTGACTGTGGAAATCTTGAAGTGGTACGATTAGAGTTGGATTTTCTTGTTCGTAGCTAGAAATGGTTTCAATGAAATTCGCTTTGCAAACGCTAGAGGAAGAGAACAAGAGGCTATTGGATCGCTTGGCTGCACTGGTACATGAGCAGGTAAGCCGCTAATAAAGTAGGTAACTGATGACCTAACTGATAAGCAACTGTAGCAGGAATCGAGGTGCACTTTGAAGTATTTTATGGAGAGTGGCTGATCATATTAACGAATCAAAAAGGGGAAAAAATGAAAACAAAAGGATAAGATATCTCAAATGTAACTCCATCTTTTTAGATGTCTGTGTGGGATGAGCTAAGAGGACTATATAGAGCTTCAGGTATTGGACATTTAGGTATGTCATTAAAATCCTATGACTCCATTCCATTTTCTAGTACAGGTATACAGCTTGTATATTTGTATATATATATTCAGCTTGTGTACACTGGAAGGGTATTAACAACAGTTTTATGCCCTTTGTGGACAAATTTGCACTTGGGACCTCATTCCCATTTTTAACTTGTTCCCATTCCAGTATTTCTCACTACTCTCAGTCACCTGGATCAGGATACTTGAGCAGTTCCAGAAAAGTTGAGTAAAAGCTTAGTAATACTGTGCTACCAGGGCTTTTACCATTGTTTTTTTTACAGTGTTGGATGTAATGACCAGCTGTATACATTGGAGATCCTAAGAAACACTTAGCTGCTGCTAAGGTCCTAACATCACGATGCTAAAGAAGAATTAACTGAAACACCTTTTGAGTGTTTGTTATTTGATAATCAAAGTTACATTTCTACAGTAGTTAGTCTGTAACATATGTATATCTTTTTTCTGTTTAACACAGAACTCCTTTGGCAGTCATCAGTTAAAGAATATGAATCAATAGAGCATTCAGAACCTTAAAATGTTGCCTGATTTTTATTTTTTTGGTATTCTTTACTGTCTTTCTAAGTTATTTTAATTCTGTCCATGCCTTCTAATTTTTCTAGTTATTTTTGCTTCTCTGTTCCCTGTTGTCAAAGATTTCTTTCATCTCTCCATTTCTGTTGCCTGTGGTTTTAGGACAGTGGCCTTCTTGTGGCCATCTGGAAGGTTGTACCAATTTGAGCAGTTCTTCTGAGCAGCTCTTCCTAGAGATTAAGCTGTCTTGGAGGAATTTATGCCATTTTGGATTTTTTTTTTTTTTTAATCTGTTTTAGTGTTTCACCTAATTGAAAATTTATACCTAAAGCAACAGAGGAAAGTTAAAATACTTGGGGAGCAACAGGACACTGAGCATCTTTTTTGTTGCTTTTTGCCTTGTTTTTCCTACAGAATGGTGACGTCTGCTCTTTTTTCCTCAGTATGCCCAACAGCAGGTGCAACAGGTGCTGGCAGAGCTGACTGACAGCAAGAATAAACTGACCTGTGACAAAGGAAAACTTCAGGTACCTCTCAGCATCCTATTTGTCAGCTCAAAAGGGAAACTCGTTTTTTATGTTGATCTAAGATAAGGTGGTTTAACCTTAGCTCTTCAGTACTTAATTTGGAGGGAAGTGCTTATTTATCTTCTCTACTTAGTTTGTGTAGTGTCAAGCACACATATTAAGAGAGTTCTGTATCAAAATCATCTTCGATCCTGCTCATGCTGCCTTTGGGTGACAAGATGCTGTTGATGTTGCATCTCTAGGATTTGTGATGATTAAGTTGCTTAATGTGTGAAAATAGTAGAATGGCTAAGAACCACCAGGGGGCATTAAAACAAAATATATGGGTAGAAAATTGGTTGAAAGATTAGAAACATGGAAAACCTTGTAAAAAATACAAATTAATAAGGAGGGAGGCAAACCATGGTGGTAAGCAAAAATAAACAGCGTATGTAAGCTTTTTTAAGCAGAAGTTAGCTAGACAGTAAATGAGGTGCTGAAAGTAAAGCTTTTACTTCAATGTAACCTATGTCATAGAATTTGGGACACTGGTGCAAAGATTCCTGAGTTGCTTTTAAAAACAGCACAGAATGTGTAGTGATTATTAGAGAGCAAGAAAGCTACATTTATGCGATAGTCCTAGGTCTGATGGTAGTGACAGAAGGAAGTGACCACGAAGACATCGTACTTAGATTAAAACAAGGTGAATTCTAATCTGGAATTATTTCTATGGAAGGATAAGTTAGAAGCAATTCACTTGCTGCTTCTCCTGCTATGGGACTCAGGGAAAAGAAAAAATTTGCTCTGGGCAGAGAGACATTGTCACATCACTCTGCTTCTGTGTTCCAGACAAAGATAATGATTTTCTGTTTCTGCACTAAAAGAAAGCTGAGCTATTTCGCCACATCTCTTTTCTTAATACTGAAGTGCAGAAGCTGGAGGAAGAGCTGTAGGTGCACGTTTAGATAATAGTGAGCTTTGCAAGTGCATTGCATAGAGACCAAATACACTCAGGTGAAACAGAACTTTGAGAACTTCTTACCTCTCAGAATTAGGGTCAGGCTAACTGATGCTTACATAGCCATTAGAAATCAGATTCAACTCACTTTTTCCTGAAGAACAGAGCATATGTTTAATGTTAACTGTAGCATTCTAGTCTGCAGCTGGAAACAGAACCTGATTTCATCAAAAGAAACATGAGAACTATGGGAGCTCAGCTGAACAGAGCTGTTTTTCATGCAAGTTGATTGCATGTATTCAGGCTAGAAAACACACAGTTTACAGGATTATAAAGATATTCCTCAGGATTTATTATTATTTCCCAGTATGAGAACAAATAGTTGCAGATAATACTTGTCTAGCTATATTGCCGGGAGGCAGATGGTTATTCTGCTTCAGTCTGTTCACTCAGTCTTAATAGACAGAAGTACAGAGAAGAGGTGTGTTATCCTGGGCAGTGAAACCAAGCTTGTAGGTATAAGACTATGAAGTGGACTCTTCTCTGTCACGAGTTTGCTATTCTAAGCTGTAAGTTCAAGTAACTGCATTGAGACTTCTGTTCACAAGCAAGAATGAACTCCTAACAGTAAGTGCTCTTTACAGACTCCCCTTGCTTCTCAGATACCAAAGTAATCTTGTAATAATTTTGAGTTGGAAAACTAAAGAGGCAAAAGTGACAAACTGTCAATCATATCCGTAATCTCCATCGATCTAGAAATTAGAGAGAAGATGTAACCACGTTTAGGACACTTCCCTGGAAAACAGGAGATCCTGTTTTTGCCTTCTGTTTCCAGAAAGCAAAATGAATCAAGGTTTCTCTTGTACTTTATTCTCCATCATAGAGGATGGTCCATCAGATAGTCAAAGGCAATTGGATATTATGCTGATGATTGGAATCCATGACCTAAATGCTTTTGGATTTTGGGGAAGTTAAAACACTCAGTTCCATTGGTTTGCAGATATAGAGAACTAGCTGTAGAAAGGTCTCACAGTGGGAGCAGACCAGAGGGGTGCTCAGAACGAGGGGACTGCTGGCTCTGCAGAGCTGTGACAACGGCTGACATCACAGACTTCTAATGAAGTTCCAGTTAGCACTGTGTCTCACTGCTACCAAGATACAGAGGGAAATCACATGACTTTGGATAACGTGCTGTGGAAAGTATCACAGAAGACAGCTTAAATATCTTCCTGAAGTAATGCAGACTTAGGAATAAGATGTAGCATCTATTTCTGCTCCAGTGAATAGATGTTTTGGAGAGTAGTTTTTCAATTTCTGTTTTTGGTACTCACATCTTTATTGCCTCCAAGGGCTGATTGATTTTGTGGTAGGAATGGCACCAAAAAGAAAAAAATCCCCAGCAAGGTCTTGGCAACAGAAGTCTCCTGATCGTAATGCTAGGTCAGCTGCAGGCTTAAGAGAAGAAACTATGAAATCTGATTTACATGCTTGTGCTCACCGCTCTACTTTACACTGAGTTCATTTCGAACAAGATGAACGTTCAAGAAACTCTGTGTCTGAATGTGGAGATTGTCCTAGGGTCAGCCAGAGAATTCTGTTAAATGCTGTAAAGAACATGGGAGAAAAACTGGAGAATATAATAGACATTCTCACTCCAAGATCATTGAAAACTGGACGGTCTACTGGGATTAATGAAGGAGACTTTAAGGTGGTGAGTGATGACCATGAAGTGCAAGTTAGAATGGTAGTTAATTTCAATTGACTAATTGATGACAATGAAGAAATGGCTGAAAATTAACAGGGACCAAAACCTTTGAGTATTTTTTGTTTGAAAGAGATGCAGATGAAGACTTAGGCTAAGCAACATTAGAATCAACGACTAGTTTTCACTAAAAACCCAGCTTCATGCATCTGTGGCACTTCCTGAAGCCTGCATGCCAAGAGTTCAGAAGCGTTGGAACTATCAGTTAAAACACCCACAAAAAAACCCCAAGAACACCACCACACACTCAGCTGGGGCTTAAACCAGGGGTAGAACAAAGGTTCTGTAATTAGAGGAAGCGATTTCCATGTTCAGAACCATTGCATACTCTTGGCACTGCTGCAGTCATGCAGGTTACTTATAAAAGAATCCTTTAATAAAACTCTAATAGATGACTGATTTTCCTGCTCCTTTTCCTAACGATTTCTTGTACTGCAGATGGCAAACCTGCAGCACCAGCTGGACGCAGCAAAGGATGATAACAGTAAGGTGACAACCATGCTGGAGCACGTGTTAGCTTCTCATAACAAGATGAAAGCAGCTCTGGATGTGGTACAAACTGAGCTGGGACACAAGGACACTGAAATCATCAACCTCAGAAAAAACAAGTAAGTGAAAATGATGCTGTTTCTGTGGTCTATCAGCAGTGTGGTGAAGACAGATACAGTTGAAGAGTGGCATCTTCCCCGTGGTTCTGGCTAATAAGCTATAGGACAAGTTTGTTTGAAAAGCTTCCTATATCCTTTCCTGCAACACTGAAACATACTTAGTACAAGTGAACCAAGTACACCAAGTGCTTGTAGCTAACTCTGCAAGCTTGGCAAGCCTTCTGCATCTTGTGGAAAGTAGGTAAAAGACAATTTAAGTTTAACTTCAGTGACAGGCAAAACTTAATATGGTTAAGGTAGAGAACCAAACTGTAAGATGGTTGGTCGCCACTTCAGAGGACATGTGCACAAATTGACTTAATGCATGATTTTTTTTAATCTGATTTTCCATTTTCAGGAGCCAGACTCAACAGAAAATACAGAGGTTAGAAACAGAATTGGAACACTGCCAAGCCAAACTGGTTGCCATGGGAATGCAGCACAGCAGCCAGGTAGAGACCGCATTTTTCCATAGTAACAGCCACCACTGCATTTTTGGTGTTGAGCCAAGTACCTTTTCTTTTTCTGAATACAGTATAGTGCAAGACATTCACATGAATCAAGGCAAAAATATTCTATCAACTTTTTGCTGTGGAGCAGGAAAATCATTATCCAAGTGTTGAAGGAGGCAAGCATCTCCTCTCTAAAGAAAAATTCCTTGGCACAGGTGAAGGTTTTACAGTCTGCCGCTGGATACATAATATGAACAGAGATTTCGGAAGTTTATATAGCCCTTTTTTTTCTTATTAGAATGGAGGGAAAAAGATTCCAAGGAATTGCTTTCATCTCTCCTCATAATACTTAGTGTCAGAATGATTACCTCACAATCCAAACACACTTACTATTGGCAAAGAACTTTTTTCCCCCCAAGAAAGTCATGGCTATATACATTGTTCTCATCCTTCTGACTAAGCCAGTCATTGCATTGGCATTGTAAGGATTCCCATCTAGGTGCCTGTGCTTAGGACATTTGTAATCAGACAGTTGGTGAACACGCTGTTACCTCCTGTAAGTTGATACTGACTGGGAAGGAAAAAATATTCCTTTCTAAGCTTTTTCATTTGGGTAAGTATCATCTTATTTGTTGTTACTGCACAGGTGGAACCACTTTGTAAGGCACTAGAAAGTGCCAGAATAGACAAGAAACTTGTTCTTCATTTGGAAGAAGTTCTGCAGGTCAATAATACCCTGCAGAGCAAGCTGATCCAAACTCAATATGAACTGAAAAGTAAAGAAACTGAGCATCAACAGCTGATGGTCTGCAGGTAAGACCAGATCCATGATACTACACTTGAGGAGAAACATTACTTTGCACTAACATCAGAGCTTTATGGCTTTACTCATCTATCAATATCAGCATTGACTGTATGCTGAGCCAGCAGCATGATAGATTCACGCAGAGCTATAGAAATGGGCTCTTTCACTCGTTCCCATAATGACTCTTCAACCTACTCTGCTGTACTGAGGAACTGCTTACCCAGGGTCATTATGGCACTTCTACAAACAGCTTTTCCATGAGGATAGCAGATATCACTTCCTCTTTGAAGTGGCCTGCAGTAGCTATAGCAAGGGGAGCACAGGAAGGCTGTTAAAATTCCCCACCCAAAACTGAACGTTAGTAAGTAAAACCTCAAACCTAACTTTAGGTGGAGTCTGAATCTCCTCATTATCCTTTGTCTAAACAGGCTTAGTCATTTAATTTTCTGAAGGAAAGTAAGTTGTCCTAAAGTGGTTTTTCCAAAAAGTCTATTTGTCTTGTATAGCTATTTTGAACTTCCTTTTAAATAAATGGAATATGAGATATTAGAAAACACATTCCAATCTTTAAACGGTAGTGGTGCAGAGAGTATATCCAAGGCAAAAGTATTTACAAATGGATTTGTCTTCCCTATTCTTGTGTTTAAAAAATAAAGCATACTAAATATAAACGTGAATGACTGAATTTGTTTCTTCTCTTTAAAGGGAACAGTTAATGGAAAAAGCCAAGACTGAGGAAAAGATGTATGCTGAACTCTTAGAGTCTTTGAAGAAGCAATTTCAAACTGAACAAGAGGCTTCCAGGAAAGCTGCCTGTCAAGAATCTGCTGAGGTGAGAAGGGATAGAATTAAAAGACTTCAGTGAATGATTTCCAGAGGAAGAGGTCTGCTTTACAATTTTCCAACAGAACAACAGCAGCTCATGACAAATATTTGTCTCCTTTTCCATTTATCACGGAGTTGTCCATCACTTGTATATAAGAAACATAATTTTGTCATGTGGCGGACAGGCATGTTGGTGGCCATGCATAGTGATATTTGTGCTCTCTTAACTTTTTCAAGTACCACTCTATATCCCCCGACACTATATATTTCATAGAATCATTGAGGTTGGAAAAGACCTCTAAGATCATCGAGTCCAACCGTCAACCCAACACCACCATGCCCACTAAACCATGTCCCTAAGCGCCTCATCTACACGTCTTTTAAATACCTCCAGGGATGGGGACTCCACCACTTCCCTGGGCAGCCTGTTCCAATGTTTCACCACTCTTTCAGTAAAGAAATTTTTCCTTACATCCAATCTAAACCTCCCCTGCCGCAACTTGAGGCCATTTCCTCTCGTCCTATCGCTTGTTACTTCGGAGAAGAGACCAACACCCACCTCGCTACAACCTCCTTTCAGGTAGTTGTAGAGAGCGATGAGGTCTCCCCTCAGCCTCCTTTTTTCCAGGCTGAACAACCCCAGTTCCCTCAGCCGCTCCTCATAAGACTTGTTCTCCAGACCCCTCACCAGCCTTGTTGCCCTTCTCTGGACACGCTCCAGCACCTCAACGTCCTTCTTGTAGTGAGGGGCCCAAAACTGAACACAGTATTCGAGGTGCGGCCTCACCAGGGCCGAGTACAGGGGCACGATCACTTCCCTACTCCTACTGGCCACACTATTTCTGATACAGGCCAGGATGCCATTGGCCTTCTTGGCCGCCTGGGCACACTGCCGGCTCATGTTCAGCCGGCTGTCGACCAACACCCCCAGGTCCTTCTCTGCTGGGCAGCTTTCCAGCCACTCTTCCCCAAGCCTGTAGCGCTGCATGGGGTTGTTGTGGCCGAAGTGCAGGACCCGGCACTTGTCCTTGTTGAACCTCATACAGTTGGCCTGGGCCCATCGATCCAGCCTGTCCAGGTCCCTCTGCAGAGCCTTCCTACCCTCGAGCAGATCAACGCTCCTGCCCAACTTGGTGTCGTCTGCAAACTTACTGAGGGTGCACTCAATCCCCTCATCCAGATCATCAATAAAGATATTAAACAAGACCGGCCCCAGTGCTGAGCCCTGGGGAACACCGCTCGTGACCGGCCGCCAACTGGATTGAACTCCATTCACCACAACTCTCTGGGCCCGGCCATCCAGCCAGTTTTTGACCCAGCGCAGAGTCCACCTGTCTAAGCCGTGAGCCGCCAGCTTCTCTAAGAGAATGCTGTGGGAGACAGTGTCAAAGGCCTTACTGAAGTCCAGGTAGACCACATCCACAGCCTTTCCCTCATCCACTAGGCGGGTCACCTGGTCATAGAAGGAGATCAGGTTGGTCAAGCAGGACCTGCCTCTCATGAATCCATGCTGGCTAGGCCGGATCCCCTGGTTGTCCCACTCATGCCTTGTGAGCACCCTCAAGATGAGCCGCTCCATAATCTTCCCCGGCACCGAGGTCAGGCTGACAGGTCTGTAGTTCCCCGGATCCTCCTTCCGGCCCTTCTTGTGGATGGGCGTCACATTGGCAAGCCTCCAGTCTTCCGGGACCTCCCCCGTTAACCAGGACTGCTGATAAATGATGGAGAGCGGCTTGGCGAGCACCTCCGCCAGCTCCCTCAGCACTCTCGGGTGGATCCCATCCGGCCCCATAGACTTGTGAGCGTCCAGGTGGCATAGCAGGTCATTGACTGCTTCCTCCTGGATTACGGGGGGTTCATCCTGCTCACCGTCCCCGTCTTCCAGCTCGGGGGGCCGAGTACCCTGAGGATAACTGGTCTGCCTGTTGAAGACTGAGGCAAAGAAGGCATTAAGTACCTCAGCCTTTTCCTCATCCTCAGTGACAATGTTCCCCCTTGCATCCAATAAAGGATGGAGATTCTCCTTGGCTCTCTTTTTGTCATTAATATATTTGTAAGAACATTTTTTGTTGTCTCTAACGACAGCGGCCAGATTGCGTTCTAGCTGGGCTTTTGCCTTTCTCATTTCCTCTCTGCACGACCTAACGAGATCCCTGTACTCTTCTTGAGTCGCCTGCCCCTTCTTCCACAAGCGGTAAACTCTCCTTTTTTTCCCGAGTCCCAGCAAGAGCTCCCTGTTCAGCCAGGCCGGTCGTCTTCCCCGCCCATTCTTCTTACGGCGTACAGGGACAGCCTGCTCCTGCGCCTTTAAGACTTCCTTCTTGAAGATCGTCCAGCCTTCCTGGACCCCTTTGCCCTTCAGGACCGTCTCCCACGGGACTCTCTCAACCAGCGTCCTGAACAGGCCAAAGTCCGCCCTCCGGAAGTCCATGGTTGTGGTTTTGCTGCCCCCCCTCACTTCACCAAGAAGCGAGAATTCTATCATTTCATGGTCGCTAAGCCCAAGACGGCCTCCGACCACCACATCTCCCACCAGTCCTTCTCTGTTTGTAAGCAGCAGGTCGAGCGAGGCACCTCCCCTAGTAGGCTCACTTACCAGCTGTGTCAGGAAGTTGTCTTCCACACACTCCAGGAACCTCCTAGACTGTTTCCTCTCTGCCGTGTTGTATTTCCAGCAGATGTCCGGGAAGTTGAAGTCCCCCACGAGAACAAGGGCTAGCGATTGAGAAACTTCTGCCAGCCGCTTATAGAACACTTCATCCGCCCCTTCATCCTGGTTGGGTGGTCTATAACAGACTCCCAGCAGGATATCTGCCTCGTTGGCCTTCCCCCTCATCCTTACCCATAGACACTCAACTGTACCATCATCACAATCGTTGAGCTCTATACAATCAAAACACTCCCTAACATACAGGGCCACCCCACCGCCTCTCCTTCCTCGCCTGTCCCTTCTGAAGAGTCTGTAGCCATCCATTGCAGCACTCCAGTCATGAGAGTCACCCCACCATGTTTCTGTGAGGGCGACCAAGTCATATCTCTCCCGCTGCACAATGGCTTCCAGCTCCTCCTGCTTGCCGCCCATGCTGCGTGCATTGGTGTATATGCACTTGAGCTGGGCTATCGATTTCGCCCCCGGCATCGGCACGCCACCCCTCGGCTCATCTCTAGCGAGCCTGGTTTTATCCCCTTCCCCCTTCGAACCTAGTTTAAAGCCCTCTCAATGAGCCCTGCCAATTCATGAGCCATGATCCTTTTTCCCTTGTGAGACAGCTGGACTCCGTCTGTCACCAGCAGGCCCGGTGCCATGTAAACCTCCCCATGATCAAAAAAACCAAAATTCTGCCGATGGCACCAGCCCCTGAGCCACGTGTTGATCAGGTGTGTTTTCCTGTTCCTTTCAGTATCCTTCCCTGCCACTGTAGGGATAGAGGAAAACACTACCTGTGCTCCCGATCCTTGAACCAGTCGCCCCAGTGCCCTGAAGTCCCTTTTGATCGCTGCAGGACTTCTCTCTGCAACCTCATCACTGCCAGCCTGTATAACCAGCAGCGGGTAGTAATCAGAAGGCCGTACCAAACCAGGTATTGTTGTATAGAATGAACTAATTCTTACAGTTAATGTGAACTCACTTTTTCCTCTTTCCCCTAGGTAAAGAAATCCCTTGAAGAATCCTCCTCCAAATTGGCTGAAGTTTCCTGTGCTAACAGGGAGCTGCGGCAGAAAGTAATAGAGCTGGAAAAGTCTTTGTCCAGTTACAGGGAAAAGCTAAAAAGCCAAAGAGCTCAAGTCAGACAATGCCTGGCCTATAAAGCTAACATGGAAAGGGTAAAGGTATGCACACATCTTTCAATAAAGACAGATGTCCTAGTTGAGAACTCCTTTTTTCTCCTACTCAGTAGGACTGCTGTTGATCCTTTGCAGTAGAGCTAGACTTGAAAATAAAACTAACTCTGGACTCAAATTCTGAACAGAAGATGAATAGATTGATAACAGCTACAGTAATTGTGTCGCTTTTGCTGTTGTGTCCCGTCCCCCCCGTATTAAATATGATGCCATAGGTTCCCATCCCCCTCTGGATGTACCGCTGAAGTCTAGATTTTTATAGTAGCATTTGTCCTCTTTTATCATTTTGTGGATACAGTCTACTTAATTATTGATTGGGCCAAACGTTGCTTGTGTAGTGATTAGTCCCTGTCCATCCTTTATAGCCATAGAACTTACGGTTCAACTGGTACCTGATCCTAAATGAGAATCTAGACGCCTTTGCAACTCTGCCACCTGCTTGTTCCCCTTTCCCTGGTGGGGCATGGGTTCTCTTAACTTCAGTCTCATAGGGCAAGAAATAAGGATAGGATGTGCAGACATCTGCAGAAATAGTTCCCATGTAACAGCCAGTGAGCCTGAAAAATTCCTGAAGTTTTGTTTCTCTCAACACTTTCCAGGAGACTGAATCTGAACTGAGGAAAATGGAAGCAATGAAAGAGGAGTATCAGAAGAATAATTATGAACAAGTGAGCTTTCTTGACCAGTTTCTTGAAGAGACTGATCTGCTAAAATGTTGGAATTTCATTCTTGTGTTGTCTTCAGTCACAGGACATCCAGAAATTTGTGTCAGAGTTGAAAAGTGTGCAGAGCGAGATGCAACTGTTGTTGAAAAACCAACATGAAGTGCAAGTGCAGAACAGGCAGCTGGAAACCCAGCTGGAAATGGAGAGAAGGCGAAGGCAGCAGCTGGAAAATGAATGCCAGGTAAAGTGATAACAGCATGAAAAAGTGGTGAGACACCATGGAAGCATTTTTGTGCAAAACCTATGGGTTTGTAGAAGAGGTGGTAGAAAGACTTTATGAACTCAGTCAGAAGATACTCCTATAAATCTTACTGTGTCTGCTCCAGAAAGCCCGAGTAACAACTTAACATACATTCACTATATATCTGACTTTAGAGAGAGACAGGATTTTTTTTTTTAAATGATAGAACTCTAAGCTATTTACAATAAAGATTGGAGAGTCCTTCTGTTACATTGTGATTTTTTTTGTGCCATGAAAAAATTGTATAGAAATCAATGTTACTTCTTTTTCTACCTAGAAACTGGAAAAAACAGTCAAACATCTGAAGAAATATAAAGAGGAGACAGAAAAGAAACTGAAGGAAGCCAGCATAGAGTCAGAACAGGTGAGGCTAGTTAGCATTAGAATAACAATTCATTGAAAGTAACAAGATAGTATTTCAGCATATGCACCAAGTAACCCTTTCAATCTCAGATATCTCAGACTCTGGTGAAGAGTGAGGTGCATCCTTGGCCTTTTCAACTAAGTAGCATTTATCATGCTTTCTCTTTTTTTAAAAAAATAAAGTTTTTATCTTTTCTATGAATCACTTCAATTTAGTGGGGCTTGTAAGAAGAGCTTTTGTCCCCCACAGCCTATTGTTTTTATCAGGCTCAGGATATCTGTGTTAACCAACCAAAAGTGTTGTGGCCAAGTAAATTGCCCCCCTGAGCTACTCTTGTGTTACTCTATATGTGACATCATGCAAAACCACATTTCCCACCCACCTCCCTGGCCCCAAGAAGTCATTTGTCCTTGCATCACCTCGTCCTTGCACTACTGTACCACAATATCCAAATTATTATAGCTTGCGTGAATTACTGTAGTAGTTTGGGGTGAAAATCTAGGGGTTTAGATGTTTTATAGGGTATTAACCAGCATAAAGTAAAATAAAAAAAAGTAATAGAGGTGCCCCAGCCTGAGGTCTTACGTGCTGCTTATCAGTCCAAGTACTGTTCCGTGATTAGAAAGAGACCTTAATAGCAAGAAAGTATTTCTACAGCATTCTTCAGGCAAAGTTAATCTTCCCTCACCTTTCTCAGGAGTTTGTGGTACTCAGCATCCATTTTTTACCCCCCTAAGAGAGGGGCAACTTTGTAGTGAGGACCTCTCCAATACATCCTTTTCACAGCAATGGAAGAGGGCATCATGGAGAGCTCCTACCCCTACGTACAGGAGAAAGATCCAAGTTGTGTGCTTTTCTGCCCCTTCTTGCACAGAGCTCAAAAACTGGAACACAGCGTGCATTAACTGTTCTCTCTACAGTTCTAATTACACTGTCTTGCCTAGATCACAACTAGCCTAGAAGAAGCTCACCGTTGGTTCAAATCCAAGTTTGACAGCCTGCAGCTAGAAGTTGTGAAAAAGCACCAGCCAAAGAACCCTGAAGAGCGCAGCTCCAAAAAGGAGGTAAAGAAAGCAAGCACATTCATTTCAAAGGGGGAAGCAAAGAAAATAGGTGGGAGAAGTATTCGGTAGTTCATTATCAGTCAGGATTTCAGTTTCCTAAACTTTCTTTTGTAGTTCCTTACACAGGGGTGGAAAACAGACCCCCTCTTCTAGTTTAGTTTGGTTCCTCTTCTCTTGCCAAAGGACATATTTAAGCAACAAAGAATATTACAGGTACAAGATAGCTTCAAGGGACTGTTTCTGTACTTAGGAAAGTTCTATCGCACATACTTCATGTTTTGTTGATGCTCATTAACCAAATACTTGTCTGAAAGCTGACAGCTGGTATATTTTCTTCTCTGCATTCACTTCTGTTTCAGTGGTTCTCCTTCCCCTCCTCCATACCTTTTACAGATACCCTTTCAAAAGCTGTGCTTACCTTGTCTGTGTAGATTCATCAGCCTTCTCCATAATTGATAGTTCTTATATAGCTGTGTAGTTAGCTTTTTAGAGATGTATGTATTAAACCGCTAAAACTTTAATCTCTTCTTTAGTAATGACAAAGATTCCCCAAACAGTCATCAGCTTCATAAAACATTGCATCTTTTCCCAGGAGAAAAAGCAAGCGGAACTTCCCACTCACACCTCCCTGGACAGCAGGGCAAGGACCCAACACCACCAGCTCACCACCAGGAAGGCCCACGTCAGCTGGGCAGGAAATGAGCTCACTTGACGGGGTGATTCCCAGCCCAGGGAGAGCATCACCTGCTGCCAGGAGACTCCCTGCTAGCACCCAGGTGCTGGAAGAATCGGGAACTTTACTTGATCTGACATAGTTAGATAGGTCTGTATCACTGAGAAGGCCTTGCAAATGAAAGGTGCTCACAGGGCACCCGTATATAGGGGACCTAGGAATGCTTGTTTAAATCATAAACTCTGATTTGAATTAACTCCTACCTCTCACCTTGTCTTTTTGACTCAGGTGCTTTGCATTGTGAGGCTGATATTAACAAAACTACTATTTCTAGCAAAACAATTACCCTTTATTTATCATTACTGTAAACTATATGCTCTTGATATGCTACATCTTTGCGTTCATCACTTTTCTTTTACCAGCTTTAGACTAAGGCCTGACAGGTGCTATCAAAACAAATCTCAGACTGGTTTGCAGAGGGTTCAGGTGAATTGCTGAAGACCAAGTCATGTGTCTGTGGCTGGATGCTGACGTGACTGGGACAGGGAGGAACTGGCAGGACTGGCTGCTTCTAATGTAGATGGTATCTGCGTCATGAGAGAACATGAGCCTTGGGCTATTTTAGGAGCATAGAAGGAATTCATTAGGTGTGTGATGTTATACCACGCATCATCTTACCTTCATAAGAATTAGTGGAATTTGTTCAACCTATCCTACTGTGGAACAACACACTGGGGAAAGAGTAGTTGAAGCAGATGACGTAACATCTAAAATGTTGAAGATGATTATAACATGGACAGTTTTCATGCTTGTTCGACTAAGGATCAGCTCATCTTCGTCATGGCTTACTCTTCCACATGCTTTCAATACAACCTAGTTTCAGTACAGGTGGTGTTACCCTCTGATCTGCTTCAACAGAGCTGTTTGTTTGCAAACTCCTCTGTGATACTATATTTCTGTGGGCTCTATACATGTTATTTGCAATACTTGTTTGGTTTAGTGGGGAGGGAAGTCTTGCATACCTGCGGAGCCTAGGATTAGCCTGAGGACACACTAGAATTAGCTCGTTCTGCTCCTCCAGAAATCTGGTCCTAAACTGTAACTTATGTGATAGGACTCTGGACTAATTCACGGTGACCTGAGCTGCTTCTCCTCCTCAAAGCAAACGGCTGTTCTAAGGAACAAGGGGTGGCTGAGCACACTATTAAAGCTAATGCACACCTGAGCTTCATTAAATTGTGCTGGTTAAAAGCAGGCCTATGCAATGTGGCTTTAGGTTTGTCCCAGTCAAGCTGGTTCCTTCAGAAATCAATTGGCATCTATGCCACACCTGCTCCATAAAGCTGCTTAGGTGGCTTAGCATCAGCTGTGTCTCTCTACCTCCGCAGTGCCCTCAGGCAAACAGCAGTCAAAGCTGTAATCCAGTTTTGCTTGCTATGAACTCAAACTGTAGAGTAATTGCAGCTGAAAATGGTCTTCTTCAATAGCACTTACCATTTAACACTTTTGTTTATACTGAAGGCTTAAGTAGATTGCCTAAGAAGGGACAAAAGATTGTGACCGTTGCCTGTGCAAAAGGACAAAGCATAAGGCAGCTGTGTTTGAACTGCACGTTGGCAGGGCAACAGCACCAACCACCCATCTGTTTTCCCTCTGCAGGAGTTTTTTACCAACATATGGTATACCTCAAGAGCTGGTTCTTCACCCCTTCCTTGTTCCAGAATCCCCTGCTCTCTCTAGGGCCGTGCATCTGCAGTTACTTTGTATATTGAATGCAAAGTCTGATTAGATGGCTGTGGCCATTAAACGTGGTACTTACTTGTATTTGCGTAGTGACAGTCTATGCCAGGTTCAACACATCCTGTTGCTTCTTTTAAACCTGTTTGGGATTTAGGGTGGAAGGCAGTAAGATACGATGTAATTGTGAAGGATTACTGTATCCCAGTACCTTTTCACTTTAGCACTACCTTAAGTTTTGGCTATGCATGCTCTAGCAAGTGATGCAGCTCAGTGGCTCACATGCGGCATGACAGAGCTGGTCCAGCTGTCCAGGATGTGGTTCAGATTGGTTTTTACTTCAGATTTGCTCTAGTCTGATCCTGCTGACTGAATGCTCACTAGCAACTGGAGCACTTCTGGAAGCCATCTTCTAACTTGCTTTCATTTGAAAGGAAACTAGTTTGTCTGCTCAGAGCCTGTTCTGCAATGTGAACCACAGCATGGTGAGTGGCAGCTCACCCATTCAAAGCATCAGAAGTACATGATAGACATGAACTTGCTATTTTCTTTTAACATAGTAATTTCCATAAAGTTGTAGTAATTGAACGCTGCTGCCACCTGCAGGATCAATAATTGAGGTCTACATTGCTAGCCTTTCCCGGGGCTTGGTAGCTGCCAAGTCTCTTAGTTATAGTGATATTTGCAGTATTTAAAAATGAATTTTCTAAGCAGCTAAAAGGTTGGTTGTTTTTTTTTTTCTGTCAATCTGTGGCCTTCAGCAAATGGGGATGGCAAACAGCTTTCTACACTTGTCAATGCTGGCATCAGGTAAGCACAACTGAAAAGGTATGACTCAGTTTTTAAGACAATCAATCAGTAGATGCTTTTATGAGCAGTCTTTCAGCAATAAACAGCTAACAAAATCATCATGGTTAAACCAAGTCGTTTGACAATATATGTAGTATGTTTGACTGAAACTGTCAGAAATTCTCTTAGTGAGGCTTGAGGAATATTCCCAACATGCCGATAGACAAGGCTGGCATTGATTTAAGTATTCTTTCCCTCTTAGTCTCTTGTTCTCAGTGATTTATGAAAGCTTTCCCAAAACTGTAATGGCTGAATTTCAAGCTTTTCCTGCCTTGCTCTTTGTTCCCACACATTCACAGTCAGGTTGGATGGGGCTCTGAGCAACCTGCTCTAGGTGAAGATGTCCCTGCCCACGGCAGGGGGGTTGGACTAGATGACCTTTAAAGGTGCCTTCCAACCCAACCTATTCTGTGATTCTACGATTTTACATTTCAGTAAAATAGTCCTTACTGTGAAGGAGAATTAGGAAGGGTGCTGGGTTCATCTCCCCCAGTGTTACATCCTTGTGAGCATCCTTAAAACAAGCTACACCCAGGTAAGCCTAAACGTGAATATAGCGCATGCCAAAATAAATCCCATACAGATGCTCATACCTCAAGAAGTACTTGTGTTTCAAACTCACAATCCCTTGTGTATCCTCCATCCCTTACATAAAATACAACGATGAAATGTGCAGTACATGTTCACAACTTCATTGTTTGAGAAAGAATTCCAAAGTAAAGGCACTTTATTAGCAGTATTGCAAGTGAAACATGGTTTAAAACTTACCCAATTCTGTATTGGACAGTACAGCTGTGGCTATATACTTAAAGCCTAGATTAGCATATGTATTTTCTGTACACATCTCATGTTCTGTGCTTTGCTTTTCCTTCAGGCAGGTCAGTTCACGTGGGCTGCACCTGTTTAAACTTCTTTTTATTGGGGAGCTCATGTTCCTACAGCGTCTATTTTGTCTCTTGCTTTGTCTGAAGTCTTGACTAGTCTAATCTGTTACTGCTGCACCATTACAATATAACATTTATAATATTGTGTAAAAGTGAAATCTAAGTAAAAGACTGTTTATCTCATAACCATATATGTGCAAGTTGGATATAGCTAAGGAAAAATCTAAGTTCTCTCTTCATACATAGCTTTTTTCCACAAGCATTTGAGAAAGCTTTAGATAATTGGCATTGAGACAAGTAGCATCTCTTCCTTCCAGATGGTCACAATTGTTTAGAACATCCTTTCAGAACACTGTTTGCTAGCAGGATGAATTTTCCAGTCCATATTGACTGGGTTTAATGAAATGCAAGTTTCTGTTATTTGGTGCTTAAAAACAATTTAGAAAGCAGTTTAAGTGTCATCAGCATTCAGATTGTATTTTTCCTTTTTATTTGTATGAATGCTAAGATTCATACCCCCTCGGTTTAAAAACTAAACTACTTCAGAATTCTAGCAGCAGTAGGGATCAGAAAGAAAGTAATTAATAGTAATGCCTTGATGTTGGTCGATTTTTAAGATGAGTCTTAAAAAACCCCACAACCTTCCTCTATGTCAAGTCTATTTTAAAAAATGTACAAGCAATAGGATTCCGAGTATTTCAGACTCAGTTCTGGAAAAGGGTAACGCAAAGGGAATCTGTGTACCAGATCTCTGGCTTCTGTTTTCTAAGCGTTAGTTCAGTGCTGAGGGCTCTATTTCCTGGGACATGATAAACTTTTTTCGTATGAAGGGACAAGAGTCATTCGCTGCAAGAAGAAAAAAAATCAATGGGGTTACAAGATGTGAAAAGGCCAATAAAGAATAAGGAAAGCTTCAACGAAATAATTTTTACCCCAAGATGATGCAACAATACTATGCTTGTACATACGTTGTGAGTCAGCTCCAGTTCACACAGCAAACAGTTGGCTATCAATCATGTCAAAACCAGTGATGAGGTATCACAAAGAATGAGAAACAAAACGGAGGTAAGGGAGTCATTCTCTCCCTTCTTCTGCAGCTTATGAATACCCCAGGCTAACATAACTAAAATGGTTATTTAATTTATAGTTCTGCAAACCTGGCATGGGACTTGTATTTAGGCAGTGCTGGCAAGTTCTATGTCCAAGTAAAACATGCTGTCCTTAGTGAGACTTCCTTGGTATTTGTCTCTTACCTTTGTATTCTCACTATGGCCCAGCATCTCTAGTGAAGTGGACAT
The DNA here is from genome assembly GCF_965638725.1 of Aptenodytes patagonicus. Lineage (NCBI taxonomy): Eukaryota > Metazoa > Chordata > Aves > Sphenisciformes > Spheniscidae > Aptenodytes > Aptenodytes patagonicus. Next base: position 43,292,883 of record NC_134954.1, read on the forward strand.
GCAATATATTGTAATTTAATGTTTGATTTGAGATAACATTGCCTTACCTTTAAAATTAGTCTAGGCAATTCCACAAGACTTGTTTCTTAATCATTGATTGCAATTGCATGAAATGATTACAGAACACAAATACATATAAAAGTGGGCTGAAAGCAAATAGCAGTAGTTATCTGTGATACCGTCAGTAACAGGAGTGCTTGGGAGGCAACAGCACAGTTTGTTTTCTATTCAGCAAACTACCTTGCTGAAAAATATTTTTCAGCCTTATTTTGCTGTAGCGCATAACATATATCCATTTCTATATATACATATAACTATATACTCATTTATGATAAAGCATTGCATCCCGCTTCTCTTGCTGGGTTGGAAGCAGCATGCTTCCACCATCATATGCTACCGTTCAACTGTCAGAAATAATTAAAAACCCAGACAATTTGCAATGTATGTTAAATAATAAGCTGTATGATACTATCATATTAATTTTTGCTATAAGCTATTCAGTAGGATATATGTTTGCTGAGAATGAGTAAACATTATCATTAACCTCAGAATTTTTATTAACAAGTTCAGAAGAACAAAGCTCACAACTGATTTCAGTAAAGCAGAAATCAATTATCTCCTTCAAATAGAACAGCTGCTGGGAATATGAACTCCTAGAAAACTCTAAATACTTTAAAGATCTTGAAATACCGAGTTCTCCATCCTCTAGGGATGAGAGCATTTCTCTAGGGATGAGAGGTATGAGCCCATTTCTTCTGTATTATAGTAATTCAATGCTGCACATTAAAAACCCCTCATCACCAGTGAATATGGCTTTTTGAACAGCCTCGCGGGTAACCAGTTGTAATACTGCACACGGTAAATTTTCCCTAAAAAAAAACCCCAACAAGCCGCACCGGGCTTCAGCTTTCGCTGTTTGATTCTATGTACAAGACTGAATATCACATTACAGAGCAATGCATCAAAGGAGAAGAGCTAATAACAGACATGCTTGAGCATGTCAGCGTTGTACTGGGAACAGACAGTTTCCATCCATATGCGGTACAGTTCAAATGTCAGAAGTAGAAGTCGTCCATAAGGCTATACACGGCACAAGCCATGTCTCTGACCATCTATAGAAAAAGTTGCACATAAAACTGGTTTCCCCAGCACTGCACAATGCAAAGGTTAATACAAAGAGTATCAATTCCACCTGCCACAAACCTCATCATACAACTGCGTAGGTATACAACATCTTTTGAGCCATTCTAGTATTTCCACTGCTCTGATAAATAAGCGACAAGTTAAAGGCAGTATCTCTTCTCAAGTCTGTCTGATCAGTTTCTATTCCCTGTGAAAATAATGATTAAAAAAAGTTATCTGTGTGCAAAAATAGTACAAAACTTGAAACATGAGTAGCAGTTAGAGTGGAATCAAATCATGCATTCATGGTTTATACAGGCTTTCAGCTGTATAGAAACATAAGAAGTAGTATTCCTTGTGCCCTCCCTCCTTAATGAGTTTCCACACGTTGTTAATCACCAGAGAGTTATATAATTACATACTCAGAACATGAGCCCTAAATTAGATCGCCAGCTCACAAAACAGGAAAGTACTATCTTAAGTTGTCTTTGTATGCAAAGCACTTGTTTCTACAATCAGAATGTGAATACTGCCTGTATCTTTTACAGGGTCACAAGATTGCCGCTTTGAACTCCCAGTAACACCCACGTGCCTTACTTTAGCAACCCTTCCCGTTTCCTAAACACACTTGTAATTTTTCTCCCTACCCATGCCAAGGCTAGGCAAAAACTTTCTCTCAGACCAGACTTGTAAATGTATGACACATCAGTCAGGATGATCTCATACAGATCAATCAGAGCAAAACCATGGCTCAGATGCATTTAGGCATTCTTAATACTGGTTCATATTGCTCCAGCGTGCTGTTTTATAGCATGGGTGAGTATATAGAACTTCCAGTTATAATTTATTGCATGTAATATATATAAAGTTCAGCTACTTCTTCAGGTAAAGTTGTTTAGCAACCCCTTTTGCTGCTACTTCAGCCTATTAGTAAATCCTTCAAAATTCACATACCTTTGAAATTAACACATGCTTAAATACATTACCAGGTGACAATAACTCAACTACACAGATTTTATGTACCTATTTTAACTATGGCTGAGAAATTATTAACATTGACCTGACTTTATTCTCTGTACATAACTTACAAAGATACAGTACCTCTAAGGTGAGAGGAGGAAGTTCAAGTACTTTTTGGTAATAGTGGATTGCCAGGTGCAGTAATCCCAGCTGGTGAAGGCCACGGCCAAGGTTGTAGAAAGACTCTTGACATGGTCCACGCAGGTCCAAGTACCGGTGAAGGAAGGAGAACCCCTGTACGCATATTATGCACATTTGTGAATGTTCCCTTTAAGAAGCTGGCAGTAAAATATGCTGGAGAACAGGTGTTTAAATGTATCTATTTAAACTTTTGATCTATGCTTCCCCACAAAACCACGTGCAAGTTGAAGGCAAAAAATAAGTCACATTGGATTGCTGAGACTACAGAAACTGTGCTCTGTCAGTCTCACTGCCATTGATAACAATGGGTAGATCTTTTTAATAAATAACTGTGTTCAATTTATTACAGTGACTTATGGCACTAGCTTGCTAAATATGTAAGTATGTATGTATATGTTTACGTATATACATGCAGATAAGACTGGTTCATGTTCGAAAGAGCTGACCACCTTTAAAAAACACGCAGGCAAATGACAGGCTAGAGCAAGATCTTACTTTTCTTAAAAAAATCTTTAAAAGATAACTCTCCCCCACTTACTTTTTTTTAAAGGAGAAAAAAAAACCCCAAACCTTCATTCCCTTTCCTTCACTCTTTGCCTTGGATAACGGCAAGAAATGGTTTAATTCTACAACTTTTCTGAATTCTACAAAATTCTGAACTCACGAAGTACATATCAAAGTAGTATTTCTGGAATGCAAGCATATTCTTTTCTTGATCTTGTGCTCCATATAAATGTTTACTCCAATACCAGTTATCAGGGAAATTATCAGTACATAATATTATAAAGTGGCCAAAAATAAACATCACTGAATAAGGGCATGAAAAATCCGTATATCCTAAGAAGCGGGCGAGAGTTCATGTCCCTTCTTGAAGCCAGCGGATGTTTAACTGCCAAGTCTCCAGCAGAATTTGAAAGGAAACTCATACCCAGCAATTCCAGTGCTATGCTTTAACAAATTTAAAGTCGAAGCACTCTCTAAGTGTTATACTTCTTATTTTGCTTTTAGTTTAAAATTAAAATATATGCTTATATATTTAAAGTATATGACTAGCAGAATCCCAGGTGTACATAATTTCGTTGCCAACCTTAGTGTGAATACCTGCTCCTCCTATGGGGCACGCTGTGGTTCAGACAGAGGAGCAGGACCTACCAGGTACTACGCGCCTATTCGGGTGCGTATTTACGTCCCAGAAGATGTAGAACAGGGCAATGCATAAAGTGGCAGTGACCAGGCACCGGTGGAACAAACTAGGCTCATTTATACACTGACATGCTGTAAAGCGAGAGAAGTGATTTGTTTCTCATCTGTAGGATGTCATTGCCTACCAGCTTGGTGTGTCACGGACTCTTCATGACTCAAGGTTTGTATGATGCTATAAAGGTGAATGGCATCAGACCAGAGCTACCTCCCATACAGAACAAAGGGAAAGATAAAGAGGTCTACAGTATTATTTTACATTAAAATGCAGCATTTCATTTGACACTGAAGGAGCCCTTGGGGGAAACTCAGGAGGGACAGATAGAAGAGGTGAATTCAGAAGGGAGTAATCGAGCACACAACTTTTTCATCCTCTCCCATGCATTTCCTTTTGTTACCACTTTGGAAGGTGATGATTCTGTTGTAAATAGAGGACTTTCTTTCTAGGGACCGTGTTGGTAATCAGAGAAGATACCTCCTTCAACATGAGGAATTAGTTCAGACACAAGGAGCTAATGATCATAATTTAGGTCACCAGTATGTCACTGTGGTTGCATTATTAATCAACTACAATAGGAGCAAAAAAGGACGTAAATATACCAAGTATAGTAAGCAAGAAGTGAGAAGAGAAAAAGCAGGGAACTGTATCACCAGAGAGTAACATAAATAGGACATCATTCAAGTACGTTACAAAAGGAGAACATAGCAGCCCATATAAGAAAGGCAGGCTGATTACAGAAAGAAGTGGATAAAACTATTAAAATTAGGCCAAAGTTTGCAAGTTCGAAATCTCTTAAGATACTAACATAATTGGTCTTGTTTTAGAGTAGCTGAGGACCTTTAGTTTTTGTCAAAATCAGTGCAAGCTACAGTTTTTCAGCAATTTCAGAAGTCATGAGAGCTTGGGATCTTCACAATATTCTGCTGACTCTGAGCTCAGTGGCGACAGGACTTAAAAGGCATTTCAAGTTAATGAAAATACTTGGTGGAGAGTACAGGAAATTACTTTCAAGATTCTGTTTGGGAATAATCAGCCTGTGGTTTGTAACTGGATCTGGCAGATGAAAGAAAAACGTGAATAAGGAAGCTGAAAAACTGAGGGTAGCCTACACTGGAGTTCACGAGATCTTTACAAAGAGAGCTGTAAGTGGCACCTAAAAGGGGGAAGAGAAAAGGAAGATGGGGAAAAAAACCCACTTCTAAGTCTCTAAAGTTTGCTGCAACAATGCAGTTTATGAGACGTGTCTATGAAGGGCACGTGGCATAGATTCTACTCTACAGCACTTCTTCAGAGCAAGGCAGGGCAAGAAGAAAAATTTGGAAGAAAATCCGGACTACAGCCATCAAGACTGAAATTAGTAATATTTTCACAAACAGCTGGCAGCTGCTGACATCTATGTGAGCAATCATTGTATACACACAGCAGAACAAGCTACATTTACTGAAAGGAGAGGAGATTCAGATGGGCGTAACTATAGTTCAAAAGCATACTCATCCGTGTTCATGATTCGCCACTTCCCTCTTTTGAAATGTCGTATTCATTATGAAAAGTTATTTAAACAGAGTATGTTGTAGCTGTAACTGTCTGCAAGATACAAAGCCAGGAAACACTATACGTAAAATAATCACACTAACTCACCTGTACTAGAAGAGCATGCCTTTTCAACACGTATTTCTGAGAAGCCATGTGGATGAAAGTCAAGCCAATACAAAGACTGTACAGAGGTTCATCTGGGTTTGCACGAAAGGCTTGCACATACTGTCCTAAAAGCAAATAATTGAATCGGGATGGTTGTTGTGAAAAGCTTTCCTTAAGAATTTAAGGGCAAAAAAGAAAATCTTCAACTTAGAAATGTGAACTAAGAAAACAAACAGTTTAATATACCTGCATCAAAATGCACAGGAAAAAACGTGAAAGAAAATGTTACATTTTCAGCATTCCTTGGATTCTGAAGGGAAAATGCAAACTGTGATGTAAAAACATAAGCAGAAAAGAATCAGACACAGAAGGCAAACAAGGTCCTTGCTGGGATTTATATCCTGAAGGCCACACATCTTAAGTGTGACATTTGGAGGGCTTGACTGAAAGCAGTAGGTTTACTTCAAAGGCCTGCTTAAAATGTCCAACCAACGTTATTGCTGTTTAAATTGGTCTGTTTCTGTCCTTCTTGTTCTTTATTATCATTAGCCTTCAATTATCTTTGCAAGTTGGTTATATTTGCAATGTGTGCTAAACTTGAAACAAACCAGCTTAATTTTTATTAGCAAAACTCTTTAGTGATGCTTGGATTTGTGTACAAAATAATTAAAGCACCAGACTAACACTGTGAAGCCACCTATAATTTTCTGAGGTATGAAAAAAATGACTTTAATAAATCTTTCTCTGAAAAAAACATTCACTTCTTATATTTGTTAGTATTAGAACATTAATGACATTACCAAGAGCATGCTTGAAACTGCCAGATACAAACGCATTATGCCCGTTTAGGACACACAGTGCGTGATTATCAGGATTTTTCAGCATTAAGCGGAGACAAAAGCGATGGTGACGGACATCCTGAGATTGCATAGTAACTTGATTGAATATGTTCCATAGCTGAGGTTTATTGACATTTTCCATTACCATGATTCTACAGAATGAAAAGCATACAAGAAATTAGTAAACGCTATAGGAAATACTGTGTCTGCAATAGAACCTCGACAGTTTAGGGAAGATAACAAAGAAGAGACACTCAAGGAGCAGGTCAGTGACTGAGGCAAAGTTGAGAGTGAAAGACAGAACCAACGGTTCTGGCCAAATCAACCAACCTACTGCATTATGCATTTTTTTCAATCAAAGGCTATCAGAAAGCTCCTTTAGTTTCAAAAGCCTTATCTGTTTTAGCAAAAGCTGGAAAGCATCAGCCTGCCTCCTTTAGCGATATTTTCAGCAGTATGACTGCAGCCGCAGTGGAAGCACTTACAGAACAGGTTGCTCTTCCTTCTCGGTACCCCACCTGATATAGTTGTACGCTTTTCTGAAGTTCTTGTCCAGAATTGCAGCAGAGAGCCCAAAGTATTCCAGCTCCTTGCGCTTTTGTCGGTCATCGTAAAATGAGTAATATTCCAGTGAGGAATCCACTAGTAGCTCCGCCTCCTTGTACCGGGAGAGGTCACACAAGGAATATATAGCCTTCAGGAGGAGGTTCCACCAGTCATCTTTTGTCAGAACACTTGTGAGAACAGCAAAAATGGCTAAAAATATAATATAAATGAAGTCAGTAAGTTGAGAAGATTAAAACAAGAGAGCTAAACTCTTAAAAAAAAGGTGCATACATCACACTGTTCTTTTCAAAAACATCTCAACATTAACGGGTAAAATAAAGATAAAATATTTACTTTTTTCAGTTTAAGTGCAGTTTGTAAAACACCAGCAAAAAAACAGTCAAAACTTGGGAACAAATGGCAAGAAATACACACAGTTCAAGTTGTAAACATACTATATGAATGCATTACAGTTACTCTTCCTAATCTACCAAACGGTGCTTAAGAACGTGTAGTCTGGCTCAACTGAGTCTGGGCCAGTTTAAAAAAATCACACCACTTGTAAAACATATTTCTATTACGTTCTAGACTTGCGTGTATTATATTTGCACTGAGGAGAATGTTGGACCGTATGATCTCTAGAGGTCCTTCTCAATCTGAATTATTCTGTAATCTTATTTTTCTCTGAATGGGGATTGTTCCCTTAAGTTATATTATCTTCATTTTTGCTGCCTTCTTTGCCCTAGAAATAAAGCAATGTTAACATGAACTGCATGGATTTTAGCATGCAAAATAGTAACGTTTATTTCATTTTTCAGAACTAAGTTCATCTTGTTGCTTTGTTGTTAATAAACATTTGTTACCTTTCGCATCGCAATTTGCTGTCTCTTGGTCGTCATTGTCAGAAATTTTATCCCTTGACACCTTAATAAGATAGAGGTGTCTCTCTCCAGATTTGGAACTAGATATCAAACACACCTGAGCTCTGCTCATTGCTACCTAGAAACAAATTTAAGGGCGGCATTTCAGATTACATTAACACAACCTATGACAAAGGCAGCTTTATGGCCAATCCATCTTGCTCACGTTGCATGCCAAAACAGTCTGCAACTTAGAAACGCCACAATAGAGCAAGATCGCGAGAGAGAACATTCGCACGAGGAGTGTTATCTCTGCATTGTCTCATGCTCCAGTGCAAACTGGGCTATGCAAAAGAAAGATACAAACTCTTTAAATGGCTTAAAAGACTTTTCCTGGGATTGGAACACCCCTGTGTATATCGAAATCAAAACTATTTGCACAGAGGCATAACAAGAACAATGCTTTTCTGTATCAATTTCAGAAATATGTGGGTAGTCAGCTATTCAACCGGTGTAATATAATAGTAACAGCTGTGACCAGATGGATAAAATTGAGATCTAAATATTCCCCTCCTTCTCTCCCTACTTAAACAAAAATCAATTAACACAAAACCACCACCACCACTGTAATTACTGGCTAAACAAATTCTTCTTTGGCCATTTTATCACAAGAAAATATTAACAAAAAAAAAAATCAAGAAATTCAAAAGAAAGTTGTTGAAATAGAAGCCAGTATCAACACTTCACAAAAGCACTAGGCTGACTGCTAAAAAGGCAAGAAGCAGCTTTAGTATTCAGTGTGTTCTATGCACAGTGAGAAACAGGGAGTTGAAGTCACCGTATTAAGAATTACACACAAGTGGTCCTCTGTTCTGAACACTGCAGGCAGGAACACCAGTATTATAGGCTCCCTGAAAGATTATTACCTAACAAAATTATGAAACCATCTGCATATAAAAAACACTACCTTACCTCCTGAGTTTGTCTGTCGCTTGTCTTAACCCAACTCATAGCTGTCCCATTTCTTAAAGTGCAGCTGGAAAGACTGGCTTACCTTCAACAGCATTGCCAGCATCGTAAGTAAAGTGTCTATGTAACCATACATTTTGCCTTGGGAATACAACAGTGTCGAACGATGGAGGAGTAGCTTTAATTCCTAGATAATATTGAACATTATTATTTAACCTCTTGCACAGAGAGTGAGTTTATAAAACAAACAATTCTGACTCAATACAGTACTAATAGGATTGTAAAATCTTCTAGAAAGCTGTAAGACTTAGCAGCAGCAGGTAAGATCTCCCTAAACTGCCCTGCAGTAGTTACTGTTTCAAATTCTCAAATTTCAGAGAAATTCGGCGTAACTCTTACCTATAGTGAAGGTGCTGCTGGAGAGGGGATATAGAACCTTTTGCTATGCCATCAGTTACAACCAATAGAGGCCAAACCATGTAGCTCGTATGTAGCAACTGCTGATCGACTTGACGCAAAGTGATTGGTGTCAAGATTGATTCTGTGACCGAGAGCTTGTACATCACACAAAAGTAATCAGGTAGGACAGGGGAAATACTGATAAAATGGCTGGGGAGAAAGAGCCATGGGGACTCATCCCTGATACTCTGTAATGAATCATTGGCTGTGCTCTGAAGGCTCACCATGCTGTAGATAAGTAAGTCTCAATCCCTGGTCCTATATAGTTGACATCTTTGACGACTACCATAGTTTAGCAGAATAATATATCCTAAACTGGAAGCACAGAACACTTTACCCACCTGCTGGGCAGCGTTAGCATCCTGAGCCAGTGTATCTGGATCATACATTGGTTCCAGAGCCTCCAGAGCTTTTTCAGGTCGGCCCAGCTGCTGCTGAAGTGTTGAAAGTGAGATTCTTGCATCCAGATGCAACGGAGCAAGATCAACAACTTTGGCATAGCTCTCTGCAGCACGCTCCATGTGTCCCAAAGCCTTCAAGCACTCTACAAATACCATCAACACCACACTTAAATGGCAGAAAAAGATTTCAAAGCTTGCAAAATAGTTAACACACTTTTCGGGTACTTTCTCAGTTAAAACCACCCAAAACGTGTATTATTAAAGTGATGATATACAGAAATATGTACTGATGCACCACAGTTTCACTTAAAGCATCATCAGTTGACACAAGATGGAATGCAAAATAGATGCTGTTTCACTTACATGAAAATAAAGTATTTTTAGCTGAAGTACATTTCAATCTATATGAAGAACAAGAAAATGCTCCATGACAGAGTTGTCATAATAAACTCCAATTATAGTTTTGCAAATACCAATTATCATTCAACATGTGAATCTAAAATTCCAGTTATCTTAGATAAAGGTCCCTGGAAATGCTCAGCACTGTATTATCATCTCTCAGTACCACGTGTTCAGCAGTCCTGCTTCTTCTCACCTGCGTGCCGGAGCCAGACAACAGCCAAGTTGTATCGTTCTGAACAGACAAGGGAACTCAAGAGAGGCAGTGCTGAGTTGTATTCTCCAACATCCAGAAATGCCTCTGCAACGTCCAAATACAAGTCACCCATTTCTTCTGGATTTTGTTCCACCAGAGTGGTCAAAAGAGGCTTTAAAAAAACCACACAAAACACTAAAAGCACAAATAACCAACGAGAACATTTCTTTAAGATACGGTTATTGGAAGCTTACATTTTTATGCTATTAATTTTATTCTATTTGCATTCTGAACTACACTTCCTTTACTTAAATGTTAGTTTAAAAGTGAAAAATAAAGACCTGAATTTCAGAATTCCTGAAAAAGCCACATTTTTCTATTCTAGACATCCTACCCATCCATACAGTTCACATCCAATGGGTGAAAGTGCCCATCAGTGAGGAGTGCTCTTCATGAAAGAACAGTCTTCAGATTTAGTAGGGCTTTAAAACAAAGCGAAGATGTGTTCCTTAGCGTTCAACAATTTTGCAGTGTGGTCCTGGGCCTGTCACAGCACATAGGCTGTGATTTACTGTGCTTTAGTAATACTTCCACTGGAGGCATAATTTATAAGGACAAAAACAGTATTTCTGCTATTACAGGTTTGCTAGGTTTCTCTCTTGGAGTGGGAGGGAAGCAAAAAGAATCTCTGCAGCTCCCCCAATGACCTCAGTCATACGAAGACAGGAAAAATTACTTGCTTTGGTAATTTATTAGAACATCCCCCAACTTCTGAGTTGGTTTCTACTTACATTGAGCGGCTCTAGGATGTTCAAGTGAACCAAGCACACCATCAGCTTGACCGTGATGTCTATGGGAACGCCCTCAGGTATGCAGCAGCTGACCTTCTCCACAGCTGTGAGAAGATAAAGAATTTCTTTCTGAACCCATAGGCTTTAACAAGCACTTCACAAGCTCCACATCCCCTCCAGGCCACGTTCAGCTCCAATGAAGAAAATATATTCTCACCGATTCTAGCAAATGTTGGTGTAGGCCTGCCCTCTCCCTTTCCTCTACATCTTTCCCGATAGTTGGAACAACTTCTTCCTACTATTTCTGATCCTAACAATTTCATCTGAAGTATCAAGTGCTGTCAGCCTGCATCGACTTCAACAGCATGATCCCGTGGGATGTGCTTAGAGCCTTCGCCCTCTTAAGCTGTGCTTGCTTCATAAAGCAATTTATGCACCTGTACCCTCTTCTTCTTGCTTTCTGAAGGAAATACCCTGTATTAAGCTATTTGTTCTTATTAAGCTGACTCCTGAGTAGCAGGGATCTGGCTGTATACGTTGTTAAACACAGTTAACTACAGAACTCTACACAACACATCGACAGAATGCAATCTGATGACAGTGCAAACACGAGACAGAGTAGTTACCCATGACAATGCTAGCAAACTACAGGTCATACAATAGAACTCCGTTGTTATATTTCCTTCACGTGCAGCCTGACACCTCCTTAACTACCCTGTTTAAGTTCTCCTTCACCTTAATTCTTACACCAGACATATAAAGGGTGATTGCTATAAACTGAGAAAACTGTGGTTTCCAACATAAGGCTTCCCTATTACCTTCTACATTCACATCCAATTACTGCAAATCACAACATGCAGATTAATTCATCATTCTCTGCACACCTTAATGCCCAGCATGAGCTACCGATAAATTCTTATGAAATGAAAAATTTTCTTTTCAAAGTGGGTAAGCCCTGGGAGAATGCTTCTGGCTTTGGTGGCTGGCTGGGTTAGAAGTAAGTTCTGAGTAAGGAAGACAGTACACAGAAACCTTTTCTGGATCAAGCCCTATTTCTCTGCTGTTAGAAATTTTTCCCAACTTTTATATGATTGCAACCTGGTTCCTGAGCATGTGATCAGTTAATAGACTTGTATGAAATTAAAAAATTAAATTACTTACCTGCAGCACTGGATTCAGCAACCGGATGACTTTGGTCGTCAGTCACTGTCTCCTGGCTTTCCTGAGTTTCTACCACTGCCCCTGTATCTTTTTAAAAAGATTAACAGATTACCATAGTAGCACCAGCTAAGCCAAAAGTTACTAGATTTGGAATCCATACTTGATTGGTAGCTTACTCTGAAAAGTGGACTTTTTTTTTTTTTTTTTGAAGGACAGCAGAGCAGGAAGCATTCAAAAAAGTTATAAAGCAACAGCAGGCAGGGAACCAAGCTCTTGGGTAGTTTAGAAGCTTTGTCTTACGAAATTACACACCCCAGGTAACTTGGCAACACTGTTTTAATTCTTAGACTCATTATAGTTTTGCTTCTTACAAATTATCTGTTAAAAGTCTCTATCAGGACAGTTGTTCATTGATCAACTGTATTTTTACCTGGCCCATTAAAGCAAAAAGCCAACAGAAGTATCTTATACTACATTGGGTTTGGACTGGATTGCTGAAACAAACAACCAGTTTAACCACAGAACAGACTGTCTGCTTATGGAGTTGGCGTGCTGTGATCATTCTACAGCCCAAACAAACATCTTCAGACTTAAGCAATGACTTTCACGAAGCAGGTTTCCCAAAGATGACCTACTTTATTCAATTACAAGCTAATATCCCTAGATTTCTATATACCAAAACATTTAAATGTTTAATAACAGAAGTAGGATTGATGAAGAATATTATCCTCAGGTCAAAGGTTGATATTCTTGAGTATAGATGCCACTAAACTTATCTAATTTTTTTTTCAGAAGCTATTTAGCTGGCAGAAATAACTGGCCTGATGTGAACACTCCAAAGAATGTTTAGAACTTTAAAAGGCCTCCAGTTGCCTGGAGAGCAGTCCTTGTCCTTAATGAGTCAGCAGGGCTAATTGGACATCAGAGTAACTCCTTATAGAAAGCTGAGGTCATGCCATGTAACTCATTAAAAACACTGAAAAGTTTAAAAAGAGAAAAGCCTGTCAACATGCATCAAAATATACCCAGGAGTTGAAAAGGTAATGGAAAGAAAGATGTCATATTAGATGAACAGCAGGGTCATACTAACCGCTTGTTAGCTACTTACCTTTTTTCTCCTCGGGTGGACTTTTTTCTGATACTTTCTTTTCAAGTACAATTCCTGCAAAATCTGTAATAACCTAAAACAGATGAGTAACTTGGATCACTTTAAAGATTTAAAGGATATATGGAGTAATCAGCCCATATGGCAGTTGTTTTAGACACCACAGAAGTTATCAGAAGAAAAGCTGCATTCATTTCACGTGGGGTTAGTTGACTATTATTGAGTTTGATCACTTTATGTCTTTGTCCGCTATTTTTGGACTACTTAGATGATCCAATCAGCATCTCTTTAGCAAATACAACACTTACTTTCACCACAACTAGAGAAGTTTTTAACCTTTATAGCTTCTTTTGGAAGACTGAAAAAGAAAGCAAAGCACCAGGTAAACAGCTAAGCTCTCCACAGATCTTTCCAAAGTGCTCCAAGGATTCCTCAGCCTAATACATCACAAGGAAACGATATGGTTTGCCTCAGTTAAAAGAAATAATTAAATAAAATTCACAGCTACATAGACATTTTACAACAGCCCTGGTCACACACATCATGACCTCAATAAAACTAGTATAATTCAATAGAACAACTAATTAAAAAAAATAGAAACCAAAGACAGACAATTCAAGACATTCACTTGCCAATGGGGAGCTGCGAGGACGGAAACGCACAAGTGTAAAGGACCATTGGTCTAAGACCCAATGCAGTTTGGTATTTTGTTCATGAATTGAAAAGTAAATATTTAAGTCATTACTGTTGCCAAAACAAGAGTGATAAACACAGGGTACACGGCCCTTAGAGGAACATACCAGATGATTGTATTAAGATAGTTATTTTTTAAAGGCTCAGTTTACCAGCTCAAATACAGTTTCAGCTATCCAGGAACAAGAAACACCATCACAGGAACAGACCTGAGAAGAACCATCAATAAGAAACAGGGGAACAGTTCTATGACTGAGTACTGTATTAATAAATCTGGCAGCTAAATACTGTGTACATAAAATTGACTGATTTTTAAAATGGGAAGAAGTACAGAGAAGGGTCAGAGGAATTGTCTGCAGGCTCATGATGCTTTGCACTGACAGAAAGAGAACTAAATAAAATCTTAAGGAAGAAAGAAAAAAAAAAAAAGGAGGTAATTTAATAACAGCAAATAAGAATGTTCACAAGGAGAAAGTCCCAACTAATAGTGTCTCTTCAATCTATCTCGGAAAGTATAACAATGGCCAGATACTAAAGTCTTTCCTCTCAAAGCCAGACCAAATCAACTCAGAAACATGCCTCAAAAGTGAGGGTTAAAAACCGCTAGAACAAATTTGGAACAGATAAGCGATCTTCTCCGATTCCTGATGCCTTAGAGTCAAGACGTATTGCCTTTCTGGAATGTTTGCTTGATGCTTAATGCATAAATTATTAGTCGTAACACAAGTATGCCGGATAAAGCACTATGGTCTGCATTTGAACCATTAGACCATTCAATGTCACCCTTTTAACCTTCAACTTAGAGAATGCCCTTTGCTGGTAGTACTCACAAAACCAGTTCATAGGTCTTCGCTGGCTACTAAGATTATGGCATTTGTAGAGAAGGAGAAGAAGGATCCCAAAATTTTAAACCTGGAACAGCATACAAGTCTATCAGCCCTCAACTTATTAAATCAAGCCGTTAACTTCAATGCTAATGACTACAGAACTAATAGCAAGCAATCTGTATCTGATCAGCTCTATCACTATAGAAATATGACCGTATTTAAGCACTACGGGAATATAAACTATCCATCCTGACTGGCAAAGAGGTGCTGAACATGATACAGAAATGCATTTAATTCTCCATACCGCCAATGCTTTGTCATACTGTTTGGAAGAAATATATAGTTCAGCTGCGATGTTAACATCTTCCATGGAGACAAGGCTCTGGTGTTTAGTAAAGGCTTCTTCTATTATCTCAATAGCAGAGGTCACATCATTGGCTTCATAATAACTCCTATAAAACACAGATATGAGCTACTAAGTATTTGAGATAACTGACAATATGTACTTTGAACACTAGGAAAAGGATTTTCATGTTTCTTTTATTTTTGCCTATTAGCAAATATCTTCATTAGCAAGAGTAAATTACAGAAGACAGTGAGAAAGGGGGTGTTTTTTCTTTCCTTACAACTTTTATGTATTTCAAATTATTACCATTTTTTTCTCCCCTATATGTTAGGACATTACTGGAATCTTCATCACAATATCCCCCACCTCGAGCCAGGTATCAATAATGTATCACATTAACCTGGTTTCAGAAAAACCGTCAATAATAATATTGTTACAATACACGCCCTTGCATTTTTTTGGTGCATTTCACAACCATGAAGATCAAAAGACTTAAACTGTTTTGAAACAGGCCAGTAACAGTTTTCCACAAGTTATGCATGAGAAAGCTGAGATATAAAGTAGTTGAACAACTTACTAAAAACTACAATAAGAGAGCTACACACTTTAACTACAAGCCTTCTCTGTCTCAGGCAAGCTTCTATGACTTGATCTGCTCTCATTAGCAGAAAAGGGTAGGAAGCGGATTTCTACTTGCTCCAGAAACAAATCACAAATGACATATAAACTATACTCTGTTGCAGATGGTTTGTATTTCAGATTGAATACTTTGTTTCATTCAGATTTGCTGGCAGCAAGTTTCCAGGTCTCTAGTGATATTATATAGATTAAAAATGTACTACATTTGTATATAATTGTATACTATTGGCATTTTTCCAGTAATCAGTATTTGCATTTTATTCTCCTACTCTAAGAGAGTGCAACACTTCTAAGATGATGCATTGATCCTACACAGGATAACCCCCACATGTCAGGCTTCGGAAACACCACAATAGTTGGGGGGTGCATGCTTGTGTGGGGGTCACCCCCAGCAAAAACACCTGCATTCCTTGATTTCAGCTACATACCC
This sequence comes from Aptenodytes patagonicus, assembly GCF_965638725.1. Lineage (NCBI taxonomy): Eukaryota > Metazoa > Chordata > Aves > Sphenisciformes > Spheniscidae > Aptenodytes > Aptenodytes patagonicus. The sequence goes on from NC_134954.1 coordinate 43,308,666, forward strand.
AGCTTGAATCAGCGGCAGAGCTTATTAATACCAGCTTTTGAGAAACTCTGGAAAACCAAATCACAGTATTTTAAAATCCAACTTACTTTGCCATGTCTCTAGCCAACTGCATAAAGCGCTCTCCATCAGAGGGAGACAGGAGATTCAAAATACGCCTGTAGCCATCCATAGCCATCTTATGTTCCCCCAACTGTTCATACAGGCTTGATCTCTCCCATAGATAACGCACATTGGTTGGGTCATATTTCAGAGCTACAAGAAAAAGCGTATTAGCAGCCTAGTTTAGGAAAAGGCAACAATGGATTCCACATTCATTTCCTGACTAGATGAATGTTAATGGACACACACAAGGTTTTTGTAAGAAAAGGACATCCTATATTAAAGATTCATTAATCTTTTACCAAAGTCTGGACAGAGATACCAGAATCTTAGCAAACTGCAGCAAACTAAATTAGAAAGCAGAAGAAAACAAAATGATTGCCATTAACACCTAACATTTATTTTAAACTATTAAAATGGTTGCTACGCTACCTTTTGTGTAGCAAAAAACAGCCTGTTTAATATTGTCCTGTTCCAGTGACATTTCTGCAAGTCTAACCCATTCCTCAGTATCACTAGGATTTAAGTGAGCTGCAATTAGTTCAAACTGTAACGACTTCTCCATATCACCCTGGTCTTCGTAGATCATGGCAAGAGTGGAAAATGGCTCATGAGCAAGAGGAGCTGTGAAAAGACAAAAAGAATGATTAAGAACTATTGTTTTAAAACCACCTTGAAAACAAATAACTGGCCTTTCTGCAAACAACAGATATCAGAATTATATGAAACATCAACATTGCTCTGTTTAAATTCATAAAAAACTTGCAGACAAGCTTCCAATTCCTTTTTATAAATTATTAAACAGCCTGACTGAATCTAACAACAACCATTTATAGCATTATTCTACATTGTAAGTCACGCTGATGTTTAAACCTTGGTTCTACAAAGGCGATAAAAGCAAACTGTGTAAAGCTAAGCAAAGGCCCAGGCCTCTGCAGAATTAGGGCGCTAGTTTCTTTTTATAAGCAAAAGAACAAAGGAAACGCAGTACGAATTCTCAATTCCACACTACTTACATGGTGACTTTCCTTGTACTGCGTATTTTCATCATCAGTGAAGCCACACGGAATCTTCGTTGTGCACATGGCAATTTCACCCCATCCTTAAAGTCAGAAAGTTTTACCATTCTAACATACCTTGTCGAATGATTTCCATGCACATTAGAATAGCCTCTTCACGTTCTCCTCGAGCAAACCTGATATTGGCCTCTCCCATCAGACCCCTCAAGGCACGAGGAAGTTTGCTGCGAGGTCTTTTCTCCTAAATGGAAAAGGGATATTATTTCTACCGAGGATTCAGTTGTGCCCAAATTCGGGAGACATCAGTCACACTTGTGCTTAACACAACCTAATAACAAGTTACTTAAGTGCTAGCGATATTAAAATGACTGACCAAAATATTTGCTAGTTTTCATAACTGACAGAGTAACTCTGATATCTAATACAAACACGATCCAGACACTGAAAAAACTCACTTTAATATTTTTTGAAGTTTTCAAACAGTAATCTACAGTAATTTTTTAAAAAACAAAGACAGGCGACACCAAGACAAGCAGAAGTATCCTACACGGAATTATTTTCAGGCAAGTTTTTCAGAAAGTAACTAAAATCACACAAACTGGCATTTATGCACTACGTTTCAGGAGATAAAGGGAAGTTACATGAAAGTTTAAATACTTGCTTTCATCATTTTCTTGGTCTCTCGATTAAGTACCATCTCCAACACAAAAACGTCTCCAGCTGTGGGTTGCTCAGTAGTTTCTTCTTCCTCCTCCTCTTCTTCTTCTTCCTCTTCGTCCTCCTCCTCCTCTTCATTTTCCCCAAGCATGGACGCAAAGACCCGATGAACAGATTTACTGACGCCATCTGAAGTTTCTCCTGGTTGAGAAAGAAGCAAAAAGGGTTTATGATATAATCAAGAGTACATGCTGCTTATCAGGACAAGTGCAGAGAAAACGGAATTCTTCATAATTAGTAGCCCACTTGAAACAGCTATTCTATAAGAAAAAGACCTGCAGAAATGCAGAAAAACTATTAACAACCTCTTTGGTTTTAAAATTCAATTCATCACCAATGCTTAGTATACCCCAGCCTCTAACATTTTTTGGATATTTGAAATGAAAGCACGGAGGAACACACAGAACAACAGTTTATTCAACATTTTTCTCAAGCCATACAAAAGAAGCATATTAAGCCATTTTCAAGCACTGAACAGGTTGGATGGAATAAAGCTTTTCAGCTGAAGAGGCTAAGCGAGCAGACAATTATACTAAACAATAATGCAGCAACCAATTTTTAGAAGTAATTTAAAACAAGATCTTGTAACTATTCTACTCATGATAATAAGCACCTTTTAACATGTGTAAACACAAAATCTGGATTATTCACATTCCTCCAAAAAAAGAAATAACAAAATTCTTTAAAACAAATAAGAATATGATGCTATACATCCAAAATAAATATGCTTAAAGCATATAATCTTAAAATTTTTCACATTTTTTAATTACAGCTTTTCATTACTAAGTTAACCCAGGGTTATAACTGCCCACAAGTCTATATCTATGCAAAATACCAAAATATGTAGTGTTCAGAGGTTTCAGCTGGGGGATTGGGCAACTGAAGATTTCATAAAAGAATATAAGTTGGGACTGAAAAATAAATCTATCATGTATTGCCTATATACAAAAGGGAATTGGGTACTACACCTGAGTTCATGGTTTATTTTTTTGTGGGTTGTTTTTTTTCTGACTTGGATATTAAGCATCTACAAATCAAGATTTTTCTTCCCTCCCATCTGAAAAAAACTAACTATTAATTTAATTTCCCTTTTATTTCAGTCTCCTTGGCTGCAGGAATCATCTGAAGATTGTAGCAGATTAGCTCTGAAGATTTGTGTATCAAAAGTGATTTTAACAATGACCTTTTCTAACGTTTTTCTTCTGAATATCCTAAGGCTGATTCTAACAGCAACTCTTTAAATAGTGATAAATATTATCAATGCTTCCTTGATTCTGACTGCTCTTGAGACTTCTGTGTTCTCTGTACAAGAGCAGAAGTAACACTATCACACAAATCTATCAGGATATGTTTTTCTCTTAGATAAAGATGACGTGCATGAAAAAACATGTAACAGACTAGGTGGAATACAGAGCAGAAAAGAGCAGCTTGGAAGTATTTCAGAGATATCAGCAAAAAGAAAGGATCAATAAGAAACCACAGATATCTGGCTTCAACCATAATTCCAGTGTTCATTTTCTGTCCTTCTAGGATGAGGTCTGGCCATACTTTCAAAATCAAGGCACCACTGACGCAGATTTTAGGTGAGAAAATTTAAGGCTTATTTTTGGAATTTAAGAAAAGAAAAAAACAAACAAACAAACAGAATGATGAGAATTTGCAGTGAAAGTAGCAAAAGGAGTGTAAGAACCAACGCAAAGAGATTGCAAAATTGCACTTTGCTATCTGACAGCATTGGCAATCCCACAAGAATATGCCCTGACCGGTGCATGGAGTACAGCTTCTGAAGAGAAGGTGTCTGAAACAGACTGCAGCACTCTAAATCCCAAGCTCAAATCCAGAACCTGAGGCATGGGATCAACAAGCACTGATACAAACTAAAGAGAGAAGTGCTGCTCCTACCACTTCCTACAAGTCCTTTCACTACGTAGGAACCCCAAGGAAATTAAGCTTATTTTGCTAAGGCACCTAAGGAGATATTACCATCCCAGTAACTGCACAAAGAAAGCCAGACAGGGACTCTGTAGCTACGAATATCCAGCAGAAAATGAGGAGAGAAATAAATGTCGGCACTCTAAACAGGCCAAAGGATAACCGAGCAGGAGAAATAACACAGAGAAAAAAAGAAACTCCCCTTTTTAGCTATTTTATTTCACTTTGGATGACAATGGAAGAAGGCAACACACAGCAGAATCAAATATTCTGAAACCTTCAAGTCTCAGCAAAAGACTAGCAAAGAGATGAACAGGAAAAAAGCCAAAACAAAACAGACAGAAAACTTTTTGAGATAAGTTAAAAACTTCAAATTATTTGTAATTTTAGAGAGAGTAAATAATTGAGACCAAGAAGCCAGAAGGGGGAAAATGGAGGGTTTCCCAGAAAAAGATGGCCAGTTGGGCCAGATCCAGCCCCTTAAAAATGTTGAACAAAGTTAAAACCCTGGCTAGGACTCGGAACATCCTACAAAGATACACAGTCTAACAATGTGCTTCAATACCCACAGGTTCAAAAGAAGCAGCCAGGCATTTATAAAAAGTCAGCTATCAAAGAGCAAATGCTTTCAACGACCTTTTACATACATTTTTCACTGAAATTATTATGTTAACACCTACCGTCAGTTTCATCCTGACTTTGGGATTTCCCAGATACTTTTCTGGATGAAGATGGAGCCTCTACATCTTCGGCGTTTTCCTCAGCAGATGCATTTTCACCATCCTATGCACACCAACGATATTAGTTATCAGCTTTGTAACATGACTTATTCCTGTTTCGCCTAATATTTACAATTAGCATTTAGAGCACGGCTTTCCAGCTTTTGCACTGCTAGTGAAACAGGTAGAATAAGCGCTATATTTTTAAACGAACAAACCCCAGCATTACTTGCTTTCAAGACATTTATATTCTTATCAATGTGGGGCGACTCAGACGGTGACTGTTCACATTACTTTTGACTGAAGAGATTAGTCCATTGCTTGTTTGGCATTACGGTGAGGTAAGATGCCATAGTTGACTATATTAAAAAAAGTTACAAATGTGTGACAAATCCTTTTAGAAGCCTGCCTTTTTAAACACAAAATGAAATATCAAAATAGCACTTGTTAACCCAGTAAGAAGGTTGCCCTAGGATATCACTTGTCCTTCCATGACAGCTGAGTTCTGCTGAATTTGCTCTCTGAAGATCAGGAAATACAGAAATTCAGTTGCACTTTGACATAAAGATGGCAAAGTTAAAGTTAACTACAACACTCCGATCAAGCATACAGAATTTCTCATAATACCTCCATCTGCTTTTAGACACAAAGCTGTGTCTCCCTGTATTTATTGCTGCTGAGAAGCCACAAAAATTACCAAAAGGAGTCAAACTGGATCTCTTCCTTAGATCTCACACAGAAGATGGTGGGGGAGCAGTAGCAGTATACGCTGGATGATTTTATATTAAAACCTGCTTCTGCTCATTGCTCCAGCCTAAAGAAGAAATTAATTACGGTGCCTGAAGGTAACTGCCGCTAGCTTTTGCCAAGTCCAGGGACGCAAGCCACACTGGCATGAACCAAAATGCTGCATTCTGCACTTCTGAAAGGTGCACGCTCCCCTGAACAACTTGCTCTACCAGTACCTAATCACCCTTACAAATTAAAGTTCGTTTCTTACAATTTTTGCACAGAAATTAACAATTATGTAGGCGTAATCAATAGCTGAGCACAGTAATCAATAGCTGAGCACAGCACCACTTAACATAAGCCCCCCCCCACAAGAGAGGAAGCCACGCTGCTCATGAAGTGGTCCGTGACCTGCCCGGTGCTGTCACGGAGGGAGGGAGCGGGCCGGGCCGGGCCGGGCCGCGGGGCTCTCAGGCGGGGCAGACTCACCTTCTCGCGGCTCTTGCGCTCCTCTCGCCGCCGCTCGAACTCCTCGAAGGAGATCTTCCCCTCCAGGTAATCGATCAGCTCCGGGCTGAAGCCCGACATCGCGCCGGCAGCAGCCGGGAGCGGGAGCAGCCGCAGCCGGCGCAGGGGAACCTTGTTCAGGGCAGGACGCGGGTCCCTCCCGTTATGGCGCCCGCCCCGCCCCGCGCCCTCACGCACGAGTTCCGCGCCGCCGCGGCCCGGCCCAACTCTGCTGTCTTGGGGCGGGCGAAGCGTCGCCCCTTGGGAACGGGCAGCCGGCGTGCTTTGGGCTGGAGGGGCCTCCTGAGCCCGGGGGGCTGCGGGGAGCCGCGCCGGTAGGCGCTGCTGCTGCGCTCGTTTCCTCGGAGGGCCTAGCGGCAGAAAGGCACGAGGTGTGAAGAAAGCTCCTCTGTTACCGACCTCACTGTAGATGTTAGATTATCTTTTATTTCCCCAGAAATGGGAGTTATTTTTACATGAGAAGGGTTTCGTAACTTCATATGCGCACACAGTTATCGTGCAGATGACTTATTGACTGGGGCACAGTCAGAAGCGGGTATGAGGGGCTGGGGGTGAGGTACAAGCAGCCATCAGGGCAGGTGTCCCTGCCAGGGCAGGTATTTCCCCACTTGGTTCAGTCTCCCAAGCAACTAGACGACTTCCGATAAAAGAGCATCTGAAAAATTGCTGCAAAATACCTTATGAGGTCTAGTTCTAATAAATTGAAAGGTAACATTTATTTACCAATTTCGAACAAAGACACTGGGCAGTAGTTAAAAGCACTCTGTTGCACTCCTCATTTATTCACGTTTAAACACACACAATTCTGCTAGGCAAACTGTAGTAGCCAAACATCACACATTTGTCAATAGACAGCAACTGTGCTAATTACAGCATGGCATCAGATTCCATAGGTAAAAACTGTGACAGTGAGGAAAATTTTAAACTGTCAGGTAAGAATTAAAAAGTCAAAGCAGTAATATTTTGCTGTGAAGGTTACCACTTCGCATGAAGTTCAAAAGTTAATGCCTGAAAAAGAGGAAGAAAAAAAAAAAAGTGAGACGAATACAGAAATATTTATATGCAACCAGGGTATGATCCAAACCAAGACCTGGTAACACTGGCTGAAATACCCCAACTGAGTGCAGCAGACCTCTACTTCCAGAAAACAGTTCTGAACACTGAAAAGAACTACTGCGATCATCCTGAATTAAGCAGGACAAATTACTTCCACCAGTCATTTGCTCACTGCTGCTGTAACTTACAGTAGAGCTACAGCATCCTTTCTAAAGTCCCTTTTCATTTATTTGTCATGCACGATACTCATTGTGTGGTGCAATTTTTTTTTTTTTCCTGACACAAAAACTTGGCAAAAAGAGAACTTAGTATTAAAATTTGAGTGCAGTCTTCATTATGATTCATGATAGTAAGAATAGCGGAGCTGTGCTTTTGATTACAAAAAGAGGTGTGGTTAAGCAGGCAGAAAGCAGGACAGAGCCAGAAATCCTAAGCTGAATATTAATTACAAATTAATCTTTAAGATATTGAGTAAATCACCAAAACGCTTAGATTCAAACCTTACTGAAATCTTCCACTATTTGTAAAATGGGAGAACACAATTGTTTACCTTTCCTCAGAATTGCCAGTATTCACTGACTCTCCAAATGAGATATAAAAGGATTTATTTGTTACAGACTATGGTTATGCATAGATAAAATAGCTGAGAAGTACCTGCTATAAATTGAGGCTGGGTTTATTAATAATGCAAGCTTGATCCACTTCAATTTTATTTCATATTTATGGAGAGATGTGAGTAAGTTTGCAATCCTTTTATCAACCTTCAATTTTAGTGGTAGAAATAAGGCAAATAGCATGAATGGACAAAGATGTAAAAGATAATGTATGCTTTGTTAGTGCAATATAGAATCATAGAATAGTTTGGGTTGGAAGGGACCTCTAAAGGTCATCTAGTCCAACCCCCCTGCCATGGGCAGGGACATCTTCAGCTAGATCAGGTTGCTCAGAGCCCCGTCCAGCCTGACCTTGAATGTTTCCAGGGATGGGGCATCCACCACCTCTCTGGGCAACCTGTTCCAGTGCTTCACCACCCTCAGCGTAAATTTAGACATATCCTATGTCTAAATTGTTTTTCTTAATATACATATATCACAGGAAACCATTAGTCTCAATTTATAATTTTACTGATACTAATTACTTTAAAAAAACCTGCATTCTTTATTATCTGTACATTTTCAGAATTCTTCTCCACATGAAAAAGGGGAAAAGAAAGGAGAAAAAAAAAGCATGGTCTATATAGGTCTGGACAAGCACCATGTGTTATTTTACTGAAGTAAATACCTCATAAATCTCTACCTCAGCAATTTTAAAGCAACTTCAGGCAAGAGTTAAGGTACTACATTTTTCATTTCTTCTGAAAAAGAAGTTGTTTTTATACTTCAGACAAGCGAGAATCACTCGAAGCCAAATCTTTCACTTAGTTACATGTAACAACATTAGAGGAAAAGGCATCCTCTTTTACCTTTTTCAGCAGCATCTTTCAGCCTTTGAAATAATTTGGAAAAGAATTTTTCCTTTCTTCATAATCTGCAAATGCAGAAGCAATAGGATCTGAGTAGAACATGACAGGCCTTGGTCCTTCATTGTTCACAGTGAAAGTAGCTGGGAACTTTCTGAGATCAAGACCCCTGCCCGAAAAATAAGCCTGGAGCGTTCTGAAAAACTGAAGATATCGCATATGTGAAAATAGAGCATGCCCAACGGAGATTGATTATTTCTACTGACACAAAGTAGATGTACTGTTTTTTCCTATGTGGGATGAAATCCTCTACTTTGATCATAAAGTGGTACAATATAGGCAATATAATTCAGACATGTCCACTCTGTCCATGGCTTGTACATCTTACGTGTTGTCGAAAGACTACCAACTGTTTACTAATCATCCCTGTTGCTTGTTTACTGTGCTCCCTGCTGAACCACAGAGGATTCAATCTGTATCCCTTATAAAACAGGCACAGCAAAACCCTTGCTGAGAGTAAACAGTACAGTTCTGTTACATATTTTCTCTAAGAAAAATGTTCTCTGAGTTAGCAACATTGGGCAATTGATTTGAACCGGCCCCTTAGATTGCTTAAAAGTAGAAATTAATGCTGCTTAAAACAGTGAGGAAAAATTGTGGGAAACATTTTTTTCCTTCACAAGTTCCTTATAAGATCTTGCAAATGTTCTCTTAATGATATTTTCTTAGCTTTAATTAACTTTCAGGTCTTTAGCCACTATTCACGACAGTGTGTCAGATGCAAACTTATTTGTACTTCCAGAAGATGAAACAACATGCAATCAACAGAGTACACATTTGAGAGAAACATAATAATCATTCCTCTTCTGCTTCATAAAATGAGGGGTTGTATAATCAAAATACATTTTTAAAAACTCAAGCTGCTGGATGGAGATATAAGGAAGTTTTATGCACCACTGCATACCGAGAATGTCTCTTCAGTTAAGGGGTACATCTTGACTGAAGAATGCTCATCCAGTTGTGGTTATTGACTGTACAAAGTGCACCGTTACTAACACTGCATTTAATGGGCCCCTCTTACCTTTAAATTTAGAAGATAAAAATTCTCATGATGGAAAACAAAAAACCCACACAAAACTTAGGCTATCTTTCTTGCAGCATTTCCTTACCAGGTCTCTGTTTCTAGGGTTATCTAGAGGTTTCCATTTTTCTTCTGGTTGGAAAGGAGCACCCTTTGCCAATCCTCTCACAGCCAATACTGTATATAGACCCAGGAGCACCACTTTCCACATGTTGAAGAGATGAACAGACTATCTGTAAGAAGGACAATGAACCAGACTCCTTAAGTCCTACAGAGCTGTCACCGGTAACAAATAGAGCAAGCATGACAATCCAGCGGAGTACTGAAAATAATTTATCCATGGCAAGGAAAATCTGCCTACTGCAGATTATATCTGTGTGCTATCAACTCTTTTTTGTTTTCCTAGTACTAATGTATTAGGAAGAACAAATTATTCTAAAGAAGTGTTTCCTATACCAAAGCTATTTCTAGACACTGGATTCTCTTTTTGAGAGGGACTAGTATGACATTTAACACAAAATACTTACATTTGTAAATTTACATTTGTCATTACATCATTGGCCGATTAGTTACAGCATTAGATTTTTGTGTGCTCCAAGGAGAACGCAAAAATATGGCTTGAGATCCAGATAACTCAATTTTCAAAATTGCATTAAATGAAAGTGTACTACATAGATTAGTAAGTGCAATAATAATACAGCCTGGTATAACATACTAGAGACCCATTTCACAACTTGATTCAAGGGGAAAAAAAAAAGAAGAAGAAATAATTCTCCCTTTCGTGTTCTTTAAAATAAAGCTTACCAGTGAATTTGGCTCTGGCTTGCCCCTTCTTGGTTAGTCTCCTTGTAATCTGTGAACAAACTGATCTCTGCACTTATATTTCTAGTGGACTGTAGGTGGGTGTCAATGACGTTAGCAGGAGTTCAAAAATACAGTAATGATTCCATTTCCATCCATGACATAAAGACCCTTGAGAATTTCATCCTTAATACTCTTAAGACCTGTTGCTATCGAACAGTGCAGTGCAAATTCCTCCTCCCTAAGCCGTATTGCAGAAAATTGGTGGTAAGCCTATAAGAAGTTTAAAACAATTCCCAGCAGAGATAGCAGAGCTGTATCAAAATACTACTTTTAATTAAAAGTAATTAGCCATATCTCTAGAATGGTGACTAACAGATAATTACAGCTGGTTGGATGGTTTTCAAGCAAGATGAGATATGGATCATTTTCCTGATGCTAGAGAGAGAGAGAGAAAAGTAAGCTCTGTTTCAAGATCCAAAATCTTAACAATTTAATGGAAGCGTTGCTTTCCTACCCTGATTTTATCAGCAGTCAATATCCTCCTGTCAGACTAGAAACTAAGACAAAGACTGCAAGGAGGACTGTGCTAATTTACCTTGGCCTTATTTCATAACATTCTTCATCTCAAAGCTGCTCAAATTTCTTGCTTATAATTTCATTATACTCTTCTCTCCACTATTTAGATGATACTTTAGTTAGTATCACATAAAATATATCTCTAAATAGACATGTTAAAACTAAAGATTTTGGGCCATTATCTCACTCCAGATTATAGAGGTTTATTTCTGACTAGAAGCTTTACATCTTTCTTTGGTTTAAATTTTGAAAGCAAAGCAAAAACCCAACACCACCCTTCTAGGCAGGCAAAGTTGTCGGCATCCAAACATCATTAGTAACACAGTAAACAAAATCCTAGCGGTGTTCTTTTCATGACTGCAGTAACATATAAAAATACAAGTCAACTTATCCAGCTTGTATATTATTCTACAGACTTGGAATAAAAAAAAAATTCACACACAAGAAAGAAAGTCCATCAAAGCCCACCAATTACTTTTCGTAATAGACAACTTCAAGATAGGAGACTCATCGAGAACCAGAACAGCAGTAGCAACAGAAGAACTTGTAAAACGGCAGGCCCCAATGTAAGGGAACTTTGTTTGTTGATTTTCTAGGTAGATACTTATTTCTAGTTCAATTTTGTGCATAATTTACCTTCTAAATCAACCAAAAGTAGAAATATGTTCCTCTAGAGGAAATGACAAGAAGGGGAAAAGGCTTGATTTACAGTTTGGGATTAGATTTTAGTTCCTTATTTAGCTTTAAAAAAAAAAAAAAAGCGAGAACAGCAGACAGTTTTCTTCCATCCTTTTTTTTTTTCCATTCCCCTCAATTCATTTGATTTCTTTAAAAAGAAAAAACTGGGGGATACATAGTATATTCACCTAGTAAAACATACCAAAAGTCATCCATAAATTTGAAATAAGTTTTATTACTGTAGGAATTTAGGCAGCTTGGTTGACTGATGAAGTACACAGATATGCAAGAGATTCAGTAAGTGTATATTTTCTGTGAGCTGTCTTAAAAAAAAAAATCCCTACAAACTTGTATTGTTGCTTCCTGAGCTAAAAGTGTTTGAGAAACTGAGTCTGTTTAGACTTAGTGCTCATTTTAATGGGGGGGGGTTGGTGTTGGTTTTTTTTTTTTTTAAAGATAATTTCATTATAGCTCTTTCCTTCAGTGAAAGTCAGATATAAGCGGAACACATTCGTATTAAAATACTATTAGTACAGTTACACTGATTGGACAAAATTGCATCCTCCTTTGATAACAGTAGCTAGTTTAACAAATGCTTTCCAAGCCAGATGTCAGTGTGCTGCCTTTTTAATGCAGCCAAATTCCAGCACTAGGTTTTCTTGACAAATTATGTATATAGACACACATCTTCAGTAAATCAAACCTTTTGAAAGTGGCTATACTAATTATACCGCCCTTATGGCACAGTAAGTAATATTCACGTATGTTTGAATTAAATTGCACTGAAGCTGAAAATGCTCATAGCATTGCTTGTTCAGTTTCATGCAAGTTACTTCAAAAAGGTAAAAATCTTGTTCTAGAACAAAAAGCAAATTTAAAACGAATTAGTTTAGCTGAGAACAAGTTTTATACATATGATGCTCTATATAAACTATGTTATTCACCAAACATTCTCCATTTTATTGCATTTCCCATTCATGATAGCAAGGCAGGTATAACAGCCTAAGGTGCATGAGTTAAGATATTGAGACAAGCTTCATCAGGTATGACCTTTATTGTATTGTACTTGAGATGTGAAAAGTGTCTGTTACTTAAAGCACCGCTCTAACCACAATGCTTTTGTTCACTGTTTTTATTTTCTGCTTAGAATCCCAAGTATTACAAGTTAAGAAGGAAAAGCACCAAACTGCTCCACATGAGTACCTGAGCAAAGACTGAAGGCAAACATTCATCACGACACTCGTTAGCATGTTTGTACAACAGAAGTACAGGTAACATTCACAACACTCTACAGAGTATGACTGGTAAGTGGCACTTTTTGTGAATTACAACCATTTGTACTAATGCAACCATGTTAGAACACCATACAAAAATATACAGAAGTGTTTATTTAGCAGAGCATATGCTATACAGTGTACTCTAAGTCATGCACACTTAGGTAAAAAAAAAAAGACAAAAAAATGAAGTATACACTGCAGACAGGGAAACCATCAAACAAAATATGAACATCCCAGAGTAGCTCCCACTCGAGTTGCCCTCAACTTCAGCAAAAAAGTACCAGTATCTAAAACCACAGTTTTTAAAGATTCTGAGATTTCGGCTTTCAGCAATTTCAACATTAGCTGAAGATACCTATTCTCCAAGGTTTTCTTAGCATCTCACAAGACAAGGACTTTGCCAAAGCTTGTCACACATTGCATGATCTGTATCTGAGAATTCAGTTATAAACATTTTAATAAGCACAATAATTTATCATAGCATTATCCAAACATTTATAGATAAGACCCTGTCAACATCTCTAGAAACCTGTAACTATTAAGAGCTAGCTCCACCTACAATACCAGACTTACACTAGCTATATAAGAACTGAAAACAGAGGAAGACTTAAAAACATGTAAGACAGGTTGCTTGTGAAGCGATAGATTTTTCCAAAAATTACATGTGTGTTCTTCAAAGTTTTAAGTCCTCTTAAAACCAAACAAACAACAGCTCCCTCCCTCCCCACCAGTTACCCAAACCAGGTATTTTGGCCAACATTATTCTGTCTTTGTGCTTGGAAAAACAATTAAAAGTTAAGTAGGGAGTCAAGTTACTAGGCCTAGGTTACACAGGTTTTCTAGACTAATCACCATATATAAAGGCCTTAAAGGTAGCTCTGCCCTCTCAATGATTTTAATACTAGAATATTCCTGTAGCTAAGAAATCAGCAATGGCTAGGATTACTGAAACATCATCATCACAAAAGAAAGAAGAGAAAGTTAGGTGACCAGAACGAGAGTTTTAAAAGTCCTAAACTAACATACAGAAGGAAGTAGCAGGGAAGACCCAAAAATTGCATGTTATCTGTTGTGCCACAGCATTAGCAATTTCATGGCAGCCAGGTTCAAGTTAGTTCTCAATAAAAGAAGATTAATAACTTTGATTTGTATTGCTTCAAACAGTTACTGTGATCAGCTGACATGCAGTCATTTTGTGTGCATATCTAAATATGCACAGTTCAATGATAAGCTTGGAGATGGCATCTTTATTCAAGATTCAGTGTTACAGAGTACTAATACTGGAGAGGATGGGGAGAAGTCAGAATTTTGGGGGGGTGGGGGTGGGGGTGTTCAAAGCGTACAAAGAATCCTGCAGAGACACATAAGGAAAGCCAGTGGTGGCTTTTCCTGAGCTCTTCATATTAAAAAATATTCATAAGAAATCCTTCTACTATATCAAAACAAGATTTCAAGATCTTGACTATTTCTGGTTTTCTTTAATGAATTGAGAAGAACAGAACGTATCAACCTTTTTTTTCCCAAAAAAAACCTTTCAGGGTTTTATATATGAATAGTTTTCCTAAAAAGTGGAATTTGTTATTCAAAACTTCTGGAGCTTTAACACAACCAACCAACCCCAGCCTCATCTAGTTTTCTTCTCACGCTGGCGTAGATATTGATACTCAATGGCTTGAATAAAATATTTTGCTTAAACTACAATTAGAGGATTTTTTTATTTTGAAGAAACTAAAGAACAAAATTTTTTAAAAAGAATTTGACACACAGACTTCGAAGTTGAGACAGATATCTGAGACTAGTTTTCCTTCCTTATTTTTCTTTTTGTCACAATAAAAAGACTTGAGAAATTAAGGTCAGCTAAAGCTTTCTGACTTTGGTTGGTGCGATTCAAGCCACAAATGTACTGTACTTGTCACAAATCTTAATTTCTGTAAGTGTAGTAAAAGGGGGTGAAAATAATTTTTTAAAAGTATTTTCCCCAAATCAAGTTTCAGTATGATCCACACAAATATTTTGGTCAACTTCAAAACTCAAATATAAGGCTACAGAAGTCCACAGGCTACAGTTAAGAATGTATTCATTTACTGGTTTAAGGCACAGTATTTTTTTTGCTCTAGAAAGCTACAAGTTTAAAGTCACAGTGAGGAATTTCACGTTTCAATTTTGGTCTGGCACTCTAATTATATCTGTCACATCTACTACTTGTAGACTTCTGTAAAATATTTCAGTTGTCAGGTGCCGCAGTCTCAAATACTGTTTTCACACTCAAAGTGACGTAAGTGGCAAATACCGAAGCCTGAATTGATCCCAAAATAGTGCACTTGGCATTTTATAAAACTGAACATCAACACACTTGCACGTTTGATACTTGATATATATACACCCTGAAATTATTTAAGTTGGAGGGAAAAAAAGTCTTTGCTGGTATTTCAACAAACATGCAAAACTTCAATAGAACAACAGTCTACAGGACAGCCGCTGTGTATCTTCACTAGGTCAGTCACGGTGCCTACTATTACTGTGAACATTATGTTTTGTACTACAGCAGAAGGATACTGCCAACCAAGGATAACTGTGTGTGGAAGGAGGAACTGGAACGATGTGCTGCAAAATTACAAGTTTGTGTGTGCCATTCCTGACTTTTATAGACACAAAATTAGCTCTGATACCACACAGATTCCTACAAAATCTAGATCGCAACCTGCCAATAACTGTAGAGAGGCCATGCTTACAAGATTTGTTTATGACAGCGTGAGTAGCAAAATCTGTCTCCATTTAAGAATGCAGAATGAGACCCTAAGTCTTAAGCAAAATTAAAGTTAAAACATCACAGCTTTGACTCAGGTTTTCATGCTACAAGGCAATAAGCACATATTTGAGGCAGTTACGTGCTTAGATACCTGAACAATTGAGGTGCTGGGCAGATTTGCTTAAGTAAGAGCTATAGAATTTTCTCCTTAAATGCTTAAAATATATTTTTAAAACCAGTAATGTTTATTAACAAGATGAAATTTATAGATTTCATTTAAGCTTTAAGATAAATGAGCTGATTAAGAGCTTTGAATACATTCTTCCATGAATAAGAATATACATCAGAAAAGATAATATTTGTAAAAGGTTTTCAAGTAAACTTTTAGATATTTTAAGGATTCTATTTTGAATACTAGCTTAAAGTTCTGGATCTAAAAAAAGGTAGAAAAACTATTTTACTTTAACATAAAAATGAATCTGTTTTCAATTGTCATTCATTGGCACACATTTCCAGAGGTATAAAAGAGCAGCGTGTAGCTTTGGTGACAAAAGTATGCCTCCCCTAAAGGAATGGTGATGAAAGTTTTAATACTTCTTAACAGTACAGTGCTAAGTGCTTATAAAAGCTAGCTTGATTATCTCCCAGAAAAAAAGAGACGTAAAAAGTCAAAGCTATAAATTGTGACTGACATTCATCATGAAATGGAAAATAGGCATTCAGAATTTAGTCTGTTTTACAGATAACAATTTTCTAGTACCTTAGTGACTTAAAACAGCAGCACAATTATTGTACAGACACTATAACCGCTTCCAAAAACATTTTCAGTAACTCAGAGAATTGAAGGTCTGTAAATGGCTGGGTTTTTTCTCAGTATAAGACAAGTCTAAACACACTCACCACTGTATTGAAATAAACTTGTTCAAATGAAAGCTTCTCAAATGTTTACATTTATCCACAGGCACATAATAGACTTTATTCTGTCCTGTCAAAGCTTAGGCAGATGTATCAGATTTCAAAAAAAAGTAACAAGTTCATAACCTTGTTACTGGCAAACACATGGAGAATTAGACTTCATATCAAATACCGATGTGTGCAACAATGCTTTTTGGTTTTATTTCAGTATCAATATATTTTATATTATTTTTTTAAACACTGACTTTATAGGTAGCCCAATTAGGTTATAGTTGAAAAGTTCACTTAAACATACAGGCAGTCTCTATGTCTTCTGCAATATATTACTACTACACTGTTTAGGGTTTTGCTGCGTTATTTGTTGGTTTGTTTTAAAACTTAGCAAATTAGTATTTTGGAATGAATTGCTACATGTACCAGCTCACTCAAAACCAAAATCAGAGCAGAACTCTAAATATTAGAAATAATATTAACTTAAATTCCAGTTACTGCCATTTTTTTTGAAACAAAACAAACAAAAAGAAACCCCAGCCAAAACCCCAAAAAAACAATCCCCCTTTTAACAGGATGCTGAAACGTGACATACTGCAACCAACTTTTAAATCAAAACTGAAAATACCACCTTTGGACAACATTCATTCGTTCAGTTTCAAGGTACATTTGGTAATTCCAGTTAAGAGGTAACAGTTTTTTCTTACCAGACAAATATAGACCTTTTATGAACTGTTAGCTACAGGTGTAGCTATTATGATTGCAGCGTGATAAGACTATGAGGAACACGTTTGATCATATCAACCAGAAAAGATTATAGACTTAAAGAGCAATTGAGGGTATGGAGATGTCACTAGAAGCTTCTCATTAAATCTCCCCCTGCCCCTGCCAAAGAAAGATTCTGCTGTATGTATATGCTGTACCTAAAATTAGTACCTACATTTGGTACTCTAGGTTCTTACCCTGTTTTTTTTTTATTCTGTTTCTGATAGGTTATAAAAAAAATATTAGAAAAGAGCCACACGAATAGTTATTTTGAATGCATCCTGAGGTACAAGCCAAAAAATGGTCGCTTAATCTCAACCTAAATGCTTGATTATGTGGCATAATCTCCATCGAGATGTGGTGAACATCCACATGGATAAAGAACAGTGGGTTTGCAAAATTAATACCTCAACTTCTGAAAAAGGAGAGAACAACAGAATTTGGGTCTGCATGTTAATAGAAATCTTCCCTTATAGAGCAGAGGTCTAATCCATTACAAGTTAATTTTTGTTTTGATCCTCTCTCCCACACAGTCTAGATAATCTAAAATTTGAAAAATAAACTGGAATTTTAATTTAGCTAAAGGTACTAAGAGATATTACAATATATTTGCCTAAAGCTGTTTTATAAATGCAGCCTACTCATAATAAAGGATATTTCAGTAATATTTTTACTTCCTCATACATGCAGTTAAAACTATATTGGGTTAGCCTACGTTTCTGCCGAGATTATAATTGTGAACAGCAGCAGAACTAGGGATTCGCATAACAGAAGCCTCTTCTCCAAAAGTAACAACAAATAATCATTGTATTTTACCTGAAAAACAAATTTTAGACTGTTATAAAATCTTGTCCTTTTCAGAATGGCAAGTAGGATGAATTGTTCTCTGGACTTGTTCTAATCCTATCCCCCTCCATTGATTATACAGAAAATCTAGTTGGGATTAGACACCTAATCTCTCAAACAGCTGAAGTTACACAGTCCACAATCATTGCAAAATCCAGACGCACATATCTGGGAACAGTTTTCATCTAGCAAATGACACAGAATGCATATAAACCCGAAGTAGCAGTAAGACTTCCTCTCCTTCCCCCAGTGAAGGTAAACCATCTCTGAAAAAAGGGAGCGTTGAGGAAGATGTGATAAATTCTGTCATCTGGGATCTCAGACTCAGGATTATATCTATTCCTACCTCCAACTTGAAAATCAGGTAGGAATCTATGCAAGATTCTGTAACCCATTTCATGAAGAGTGATAACAACTATCAATACAATTTCCAGTTTTAAAAATATTAAATGAAAAAATTGGTGTTATTCTATGCTACTGTAATTCAGTAAGTTTCACATCGTGGCAGACTTTGGAAGCTATCAAAGCTACTACATGCAGAGACTGTTTGCTCTCCTTATTCTGATTATTATTTTATTCCACCAAGAGCTCCAACAAATGTATTTGGGCATAAAGAGCCCACTAAGATGGCAAAACAAAATCAGAAGTAAAATACAGTAGTAAGCCAAAAGGACCACGAAGGCCAAGGAAAATTATCTTCCATAGAAATTAGATCCTGCACATTTCACAGACAGCCTTTTACCAGCCCCTATGCAGTTCTGCCACCATCTTTCATTCACAGCCATTTGAAAGTAGAAAAACTACTCTATTCGTCTATGTCTGAACAGCAATTTTTAGGTTAAACCAACCGGTGGATTTAGCTACGAGTATATTTAGACACACAAATTATCTTATATACATATACTGTAGCATACATTTGATTAGAAAGTATCAAGATATAATCTATTCAAATAATTTTTCTGATTTACAAACACTATGTATAATCTAATCTTTTTAAAAAAAGGTTAAGACTAGAATACCAGCACATAGATTACTGATAACAGTGACAATCGTTTGGTTAACTACAATAGACTTACTCAGTTAAAGCAGTTTTAATGACTTTACTGATAACTTGAACTGCTGACTTGGATATAAGCAGACAAAACACGTGCTTACTTCACATTTGTCCTTCATTTTGGAAAGTCACTGTGTGAATTAAGTCTTTCCAGCCAGCTCAAACGAATTGACCCTAACAACACGCTAGAAGTAACTGAGGCACTTTAGGCAAGATTAATGAGATACGATAAAATTAATGGGTCAGGCTGGCTCTACTACTATATCAAGAATACACTTGATTGACTGTGGGTAGCAGATTTCCTCTTATTATTCGTATAAGATGATTGAGCTGGCCTAGTATTTCCATAAGAAGATAACAGGTATCTCGGACAGAGCGGAGACAGCTAACACAGAAGCAAGTAGTAGGCTCATCTCTACACAGAATCAATACATCACTTTAACCTAATGGCTACTGAGATTTCTTCTGTTGGCAAAACACATACCCAGGGGACAGAATTCCTTACACATAGCTATTTTAGGCTTTATTATAAATGGCAGTCACTGTAGCATCTAGGCACTAAGACAATACTTTATATGGAGCTAATAATTACGGTCAGTATTTCCCACTATTACTAAGAGTTTGTCCATGTGAGGAAGTTAGCACTGTATGGCAGGGCATGAATTTACAGTGTTGTAACTATTCCATATTAATTTCATGTATGGACATTTGTTATAAGATTGTTGATTCTCCATTTACAATAGGAAAAAAACCTGCCTTGCCTACTTGGAAACAGTGTGGTACAGCAACTGCACTGTAAACTCACACCATACCCTCAATGTTTGCTAGCTTCTACGTATGGACAAGGTCCAAGGAGTAATTTCAGAATTGGCAAAATTCCAGAGAAAACTGACAATGTTTTAAAACAACATTACAGCAAATTGTTTATGAATCTGCTGGTGTCCTTCCTGAACAGAAAGCTACACAGAATATTGTTGTTTTCTCACTCTCACAAAAAGTAAATTGTATAAGACTTTCAATAATCTCACAAATGTTCAACTCACACTGCTTGAACAAAGATTTGATAGAAGTAACAGTTCTGTATAACCAGTACATTCTAGTTTGTCTAGACACAACTGTGGCAGCTTTTAAATGTAGCATAAAATGATTAAAAGTATACTTGGCTGTGTAGTTTTTGTGATAGTCACAGTGTGCTTGAAATGTATTGAGTTTTAACCAGCATAGTTTAGACCTGCAAGAGATGCAAGTTCAGAACATACGCACTGTATGGCATAGTGAGTAAAAAAAGTCTGTTTCAACAAAGAAGTATAGTGAAATATCAAAGTGTCTACAAAGCAAACAGAGTATTGAGATGTTACACTGATATGATTTATGTGCTTACACACACACACACACAGTTAATTCACTTAATTTTCAGTCAGGAAATAAACACCATGAAAAGATTTCTAAGCAACATGAACAGAACCACGAACTTTTCATAAAGTATTCACAGTTCTGTCCTCTTTCCCACATAATGTAAACTACTGATGATATTAATCTAGGCATTTCTTTGTTGAAATTTGCCCCATCTCCAGTGTTAAGTTTCTAGGCTGCACTGTTCTTCCTATGTATAACGAACGTTACACAATACAACACAGCACATGTAGAAGAAGAGAAAAGATTACAAAGTGTGGTACTTTGTATAAATGCATTCGTCCAAAGGCCAACATTGCAACAGACAAAGGGAGTGGAACTTTGGCTGCGATCTTCAAGAGTTTACTGTAAGAATATAAAGAAAAAATTGCCATTTTTGTAGCTATACATGCAGAAGGTGTGCAAATACCATAGTTCACTTTCTTTTGAAAAATAATTTATAGATTTCAAGGCTTTGTTCATTTTTAAAACGGAACAAATAGGTCTAATGGGCAGCAACAATTGATGCATAAGCAAGAGCAATTATTCAAAAAGACTAATAAGTCATTTAAAAATATTCTTATACTAATTTAGAAGTAAGTTCTCTGTAACAAAGAAAGATTTCATGTTTTAGATCATTTGAGTTAACAGGTACTGGTCAAGAGGATAAACTACATCGGTTATTATTCATTGTCTTTCATGAGGTACTGACTAATTTTATAACTGAACAAGAAATGCTCTACCTGTCAGCAAAAACAAGTGCTCAAAACTTCTTAATCTAGTAGAAAGCACACTACATTTCCACAAAGGTGCCCACAAGGGGGAGTTATAAGAACATAACTATAATGGTTTAGAATTCACTTTTCCTTGTAACTTTCTGAGGATAATTGCTAAACGTATTAGGATTCTGTAACATTTGGAAGCATTCAATGAATTATGAATGAAAAAGTCACAGTTAAAGAAGTCTTTATGCAACTGATTGTTTAGATAGCAAATACTTCATTTAAGTCCATGTGGTAAATACAGGTGATTTGCTCCACTTAGCTGAACTACAGGTAATTTGCATGCATTTTACCTAGTCTAAGATTTAACCATATGAGTTCATGAATCTCTATGTAGGCTGAACAATTACATGTCTGTGCAGCATAAATTAAGTTTTACCACACAAATGGAAGTAGTAAGAAAGAAGCAGGAAGACAAAAACTGGAGATTAGGCTACAGTACCTTGATTTCACTTCAGAAGTACTTGAATTCATGAGAATTTCTAAAATGCATACGATGATAATAGCTGTAGATCTACATGGATCAGGATCAAGTCTAACATTGTACCTGCAAAGAAACGGTTTAAAAAGCATGTTACTTCTAAACTAGGCTACCAAATAAAATCCAAGTTGGGAACAAGCATGTACTGACAACAAACATACATGAAATGTATATGGCATCACAGCCTGATTTTAAATCCTTTCTGAATCATTACTTTCTTCAACATATCACTGATTCACTTAACACCTACTTATACCTAACACAAACCAGACTGCATAGGAAAAAACAACTATAATTAACAGAAGTGTTTAATACTATAAGGTAGCTAATAATGTAAAGAGTCAAACGTTTGTAATCGTTATTATCTTCAAAGGTTCATATTCTTTTCTTCCACCTTAATGGCAATTTAAGAAGTTACCTGAGATTTTTTAACCAATAAATTAAAGATGGCAAGTTGAGCAGCACAATCCATGTGAATAAATTGAGAATTGTAACATGCATCTTAAGACTGTTAACGGCTTCAGCAATTGTTGTACTGTTGGAAAGAGATTGCTTTGCTTCTGAAATGCTGTCCATCGAACTCTGGTTTTTGACTGTGTGTATACTGGAGTTCTGTGAAGTTTCTTTTGAGTGGTCTGAATCCTGAAAATAAAAGACAGAAGCCACAAAAACATGCACAGGCTTGTAAGAACCCATGCTGGGGGAGGAGGAGGGAAAAACTATCATGACAGTATCATACCAGCTCTGATTTAAGAAGAAAATTTGCAATTTATCCCTCAAAAAGCCATCAAAAGCGAAGTTCAATAGTTCAATTTTGAAGCATCTAGATTTAACCAGAAATTTCTCATACACTAATAGTTTATATGTCTTTGGAAGAAAAGAACGGAAAGTGGAGATGCCCTGACACCAATGCAGTGATAAGAAATGGAGTTCCTGGAAGGAGGAAGAACAGAATAAAAGGGGTAATAAAGCATGCAGGTGAAAATCACAGATCATCAAAAAGATACAAGAGGTAATGCAACTGGGAGTAAAATATTATCTATGGGAATAAGTAACAAAGACAAACTAATGAGTTGGCAGATGCTAACTTCCAATGATGGAAAAAAAACCCCACAAATGAAACAAAACAAAATTATATGGAGATGAAAGAAGAGAAGGAGAGGATTTAAAACTAAACACAAAAAACACTCAAAGAAACCCAAACAAAACTGTCAACAACTTTTTCTGGCAGACTGTTTTTTTTAACCACGTTCTATGTTTGCAAGTAAGAACAGGTAGTTATTATATGCTTGTGTCCACACCTGCCTACATCTTCAATCCTATACCTTAAAGTAACTGAAAAAAGAAACAAAATTCACAATGCATGAAACCCAATGCTTCTTCACTCCTTTTTAAACACAGCTCCCAATTTACTGCAGTCTCAGTCCATATCCGTCTAATAAATCGTATTTGTCATCTCCTGATTAAAAAACACCTAAACTCCACAAACTACGTATCCAGAAAAGATATTTACTTGTAGTATAGATTATTACCTAGAAATTAAATTTATTTCTTTAGATAAGGCATGCATAATCAAATACAAAAATTTAGACAAAAACTATTGTTCTCTAGGTCTTCAGAGACTAAGTTTTCTTCTTAAATGTACTTCAGACAAGTTCACACTGCAGTGATCTTGAACAGTGAATGCAATAGTCGTATGCGATGGAACAGGCTACTCGTGTCCTGGCTTTTCTTTCACATCATGCACATAGTAAGTAAACTACAGCCATCCAGTCATGACAGCACAACCTAATAGTACCAAGGCAAGATGATAATAATTCATAATGCATAGGTTTGCCAGACAATTTTTGGTCACCGTTTTGAACAGAAGCAGGAAACAGACTTACCCCATTGAGCATTTTTTGTTCTGCTCTTACATTCACATGCAGTTTTATAACCTGTAAGATAAACAGTCCAGCTTTTTTAGTAATGTTTCTTCACACAAAAGCTGTAGTATAGAAGAAAAAAATTTTGGGGCTAATTATTTTTTGTCCCTTTTTATAGCTAGATGATTCTAGGGCTCCAATGGAGCTGCAATGCAAGAACTCCCTCTGCCTTTTTTATCAGCAGCATCCAAAGCACTCTCTTAAGAAAGTATTTCCAAGCACAGAGAGAAAACTCACGCTGCTCTGCTTTCTCCTCTTCCACTGTAGTCGACAGAGAATACAGAGTGGAAAATCTGCATATTCCTCACCTCCTCCTGCTAATTCAGTTCTACTTCACTTTCTGCAGAAACCCATAAACAGGCCGCATAGGAGAAGTCCCATGTCAGATATTTACTGCAGAAGGGGGAGTAATGTCAGCATGGGAACGTCCTTCACAGAGTAAACTTATGCCACAGGGAGTTCAATTAGAGATAGCACTCTTCCTCAGGCTGTGCTTTCAGCTGCCACCTACCTGCTTCAGACCACCTGTAAACTGCTCTGCTTTGTGCCCCTACTCCCAGATGCATGCTCCAATGCTTCCCCAGTAGCTAAGTATAGTAGATGATTTAGCAGCTATATAACCATAGGGTGAATCAGTAAGTTAGACGCCCTGATGCAAGGAAGACCATGGAAACTGAATGGCAGGGACTAAATATGGATCTTTGTGGCACTATCCAAGGGATCAGATTAGACGTACAGTAAGACTATCCTAATTCTACAATATAAACACCCTCCTTCCTTTTACTCCATATAGATTTGTGAGAAGTCTTTGAAAATAGAAAGTATTCTACAGAACATTCCAAGTCCTCCCTTTGCTAAAGTTTCTCTTCAAGGGAATTATTAGTCTTTGGTTTTATAACATTACCTATCCATAAGTTAAAAATTGCAATTATATGCATTATTGTAGTGGGCATATGGGACCATACATTTCTTTGGAAGATGTGTTATCAAAAGAAGAAAAATACTTCTAAAACTTACAAGATCGTAAGAGTCTGATAAGTTAAAAACCCCACCTATTTCAAAAGAAATATTATTATTTGCATACTTAAGTGTGAAAAATGCTAATCTGTATTTTTACTTTTAACATGGGGTTAATTCAAACCATACGAAATTTTGAATTCAGTTATAAATTCAAAGTGTTTAGCCTTTCAGTACCTTAAACAAGTATTGAAGATAAATAATGAATACAGCAAATGCACCACAAGTCGTCCAGCTAACCAAAGCAAGGGATAACACCCCACAGAGTCTTCTGGGTGTAATCAACTTATCTTTTTGAGGTACAGTAGGTCTAAAAAAAAAAAAAAAAAAAACACACCACCAAAACCTGCTGTTACACTTTTTAACATCAGACCTACAAAGATCAAAGAATAATTCTGTTTTGTGAATGACTGAAAAGAATAAATTGTTCCTGAATATTGATTAAACACTGGAAAAATAAAGTTAAACGAATTTTAACATACATACCAACTGCTACATAAGCTACTTTGCAAGAAAAACTTTCTTATCAAATGAACTAACAAAACAATCTTACACCTAGAATGTATGTCTGTAACTAACGTATTATTTTTACATTATTTGGGGAACATAAAGGATACACTGGTGAACATAAAACATTAGATAATGCTAACTGTAGATTTGCATCAGTCACTAAGTTCTTCTGTTCAGCCCAAGAGAACGAGTATCTTATTACTGCACAGCTGCATCATGAAAGTGACTCCTACTACAAATGTTAATGCACTGCAGTGTTCAATGATAGTACAGCAATATATAAGAATAAGCCTCCAAAAGATTAATTCTGTGACAAACATTCTTCCCAGACAGGAATTTCTGCTTGCTAACAGCCTGAGAGACACAGAAAAGCTTATTTTAAGTTTCTGGATTCCAGCTGATACAACTAAGAGACAAGCATGAATCTGAAATGACAAAGATGAGCTGAGAAGGTGTGACCTCCTGGTTAACAGGGGAGGTCCTGGACGACTGGAGGCTTACCAATGTGACGTCCATCTACAAGAAGGGCTGGAAGAAGGATCCGGGGAACTACAGGCCCGTCAGCCTGACCTCGGTGCCAGGGAAGATTATGGAGCGGTTCATCTTGAGGGCACACACAAGGCATGTGCAAGACAACCAGGGGATCAGGCCCAGCCAGCATGGGTTCATGAAAGGCAGGTCCTGCTTGACCAACCTGATCTCCTTCTATGACCAGGTGACCTGCCTAGTGGATGAGGGAAAGGCTGTGGATGTGGTCTACCTGGACTTCAGTAAGGCCTTTGAAGACAGCCTTCAGAAGGCTGTCTCCACAGCATTCTCCTAGAGAAGCTGGCGGCTCATGGCTTAGACAGGTGGACTCTTTGCTGGGTCAAAAACTGGCTGGATGGCCGGGCCCAGAGAGTTGTGGTGAATGGAGTTCAATCCAGTTGGCAGCCGGTCACAAGCGGTGCTCCCCAGGGCTCAGTTTTGGGGCCAGTCTTGTTCAGTATCTTTATCAATGATCTGGATGAGGGGATCGAGTGCACCCTCAGTAAGTTTGCAGACGACACCAAGTTGGGCAGGAGCGTTGATCTGCTCGAGGGTAGGAAGGCTCTGCAGAGGGACCTGGACAGGCTGGATCGATGGGCCGAGGCCAACTGTATCAGATTCAACAAGGCCAAGTGCCGGGTCCTGCACTTCAGCCACAACAACCCCATGCAACACTACAGCCTTGGGGAAGAGGGGCTGGAAAGCTGCCTGGCGGAAAAGGACCTGGGGGTGCTGGTTGACAGCCGGCTGAACGTGAGCCGGCAGTGTGCCCAGGCGGCCAAGAAGGCCAATGGCATCCTGGCCTGTATCAGAAATAGTGTGGCCAGCAGGAGTAGGGAAGTGATCGTGCCCCTGTACTCGGCCCTGGTGAGGCCACACCTCAAATACTGTGTTCAGTTTTGGGCCCCTCACTACAAGAAGGACGTTGAGGTGCTGGAGCGTGTCCAGAGAAGGGCAACGAGGCTGGTGAGGGGTCTGGAGAACAAGTCTTATGAGGAGCGGCTGAGGGAACTGGGGTTGTTTAGCCTGGAGAAAAGGAGGCTGAGGGGAGACCTCATCGCTCTCTACAACTACCTGAAAGGAGGTTGTAGTGAGGTGGGTGTCGGTCTCTTCTCCCAAGTAACAAGCGATAGGACGAGAGAAATGGCTTCAAGTTGCGCCAGGGAAGGTTAGATTGGACATGAGGAAAAATTTCTTTACTGAAAGAGTGGTTAAACATTGGAACAGGCTGCCCAGGGAAGTGGTTGAGTCACCATCCTTGGAAGTATTTAAAAGACGTGTAGATGAGGCACTTAGGGACATGGTTTAGTGGGCATGGTGGTGTTGGGTTGACGGTTGGACTCGATGATCTTAGAGGTCTTTTCCAACCTTAATGATTCTATGATTCTATGACAATGAGGGGAATGCGGTGGGGAGGAAGTGCACTAGAACTATGAAAAAGTCTGTACTTCTTGCATATTCATGGAATATTCCAGTACTAAAATAGACACTGAAACCAAAAAGCATTATTTGGAAAATACAATTTTAAAAGCCTGTGCAACAAATACTGAAAATAACCACAAAAAGAAGACTAGCTAACAAGAACAAAGAATTCCACAGACAGCCAGTGACAAATTCTTTGCTGATGATCATATCAGATCATTTCAGAATACAGAGCAAGAGTCAAGTGAATACTATCTACTTTAGAGATATTTATAGAAAACAAGTTGGGTTTTTTTTTCCTCAAGAAATTCAGGAGTAGATCAAAAACTGTGTAAGGTACTAGAACTGTGTAAGGCACTATACTTTCAAAATGAACCAGCTGACTTGCAGGTAGGCACACAAAATCTTATTTTCCTGCCTCTATCCAAGACATTCTCAGGGTTTGCAGGAAACAAAAGCTTTAATGAAAAGAGTATGAATTGAGCTAAAACCATTAAAAATTTAGTAAGAGTAGTTTCAAAACTTAGAAGTTCATCACTTCGTCACTTAAAACTAATACCAAAGCATCCATTGTAATTTATAAACAAGATGGCTGAGAAGAAATAGCTGACACCACATCTATTATTTGGTAGAATAAGTCCAGAAGTGCTAGTGATGAAAAAAGAAAGAGTTCATTTAGCGGATATTTCCTGAGTAAAGAGCATCCCAACCAACTTTCTGGAGACAAAGAGTAGGCTCAAATCTAGCTGAGGACTGTTATCAGTGTCAGAAGAGTCAAACCATTAAAATAGCTAGGCATGTTACCCAATCTACTAATTTATGCTTTCAAAATCTTTTTTATCTTCCTTGCTTTTTTTAAAGCCACTTTCATATTTGAATACTCATTTGTACAAGCAAAAAACATTCCAGTGTTCTTAGACATGATCTATAAAATTCATCAGTCTTGTAGAGTGAAATGAACATCCAAGAAGTTTGTTTTACAAACCTGTTTGTATTCTTTAATGCAGTTTATCCAGTATGAAAAATGAGGAATGAATTGCAATGCTTATAGTCCCTTTTCTAAATACATACATTTATTTTTTGAGCTGCTGAAAAGGGAATAGTTCAGTTGATTTCTTTTCCCCAACAAGCTTTCCTCAAAAACAAACTGAAAACCTTTATAACAGCTGGTGAAGGAAACAAGAAAGCCATTTATGTTCCCTTTTGGAGATGTGGACTAAAGAATATCAGGCAACCCTCATACTTCATTAGTACTTAACACTGACAAACCCAGATGTCTAAAATCATGCATGAACTGTATTGCAGAATTCAATCTGCCCAAGCATTCACACTGAAGCAAACGGAAAAAAATGTCAGGGTCACAGTCATCTAAAAGAGCATAATTATATAGCTTTTTTTTTTTTTTTTTTTTTTTTTTTTTTACCTAATCAGAGTTAACCATAAGGAAGAGAAGAGTCTCAGAGATGTAGAGAAAAATACTCCACTCCAGTAGGCAATGCCTGTCCCAAAGAGAAATAGAATCAGGGACACAAGGGGGAACCATGCATCCCGACTACTCAGTACAGCAGCATCCACCTCTGGTAGTGACAGTGATTGCCATATCTCTCTAAACCAGTTAAACCTGCCAAAAACATGAAAGCAGTATTACTTATAATTTCCAATTGCCATTACAGTAAGATATCTATCAACTATTCGTCCTACTACAGCCTTTCAAACAAAATCACAGTCAGGTATTCACAATGACTACAGATAAAATAATATTCCTCCCCACCAATAGTTTTACTGAAACTTCTGTTTTGGAAACTGCTTTAAATAAGTAAGTTATGCAAACTCACCCCTGCAGAAACACAACAATGCTTATAAGAGGTTCTACTTTGTAGGGTTTAGCTGTCCTAACTAGTTCAAGGGAAAAGTCTGAACACTGGCCTAGAATCAAGAACAGAAAGCATCTATAGTTATTATTTTGTCATGAACTTTAACAAAGAAGATCCACAACAAAAAGTAAATTCAGACAAAAGGTTTGAAAGTTTACTTTAAAACAACATAACCATGTCTTATAACAGTACTGCAAGTCAGCATACTTCATCATCAAGGCCCTTATTCACTGGATCACTCATATTAGGTAATATGTCACAAGAGGTCCTAGAGAGATTACAGAGTTTATTACAAACACCACCTGAATTTAAATAAAAATTCATTTTGTCTGAAGGTATGTCTAAAAGTTAGTCTGCAAATCTCATCTTCATGTCAGAAAAAGTGTTTTGTGCATATTAACAATGTATTTTAAACTTTTACATGTATTTTTAAGTAGACTTCTATTAATTCAATCATTCGCAAAGAAGGGACTACAGAGTAAAATAATAAGGAAATATTCTGCTACAACACAACCTTGGAGAACTACCAACAAACAAAAACCGAAACTGAAGAGCACAGATCCAAGTACTTGCACCAGATCAATGATACTTAGCTTAAGAAATTCACAACAACATTCACACAAATTAGTTAGTCTTTCAACAGTAAACTGCATAAGTAATTTCTCTAAAAACACTTGTGATGGGAAAAAAAAAAATTCTAGAAAGCTACCTGTTGATATCAATGTGCTCAATTGTCCTCCATAAGTAAGAAGAATATTAGAAACAATATAGACAGGAAGAGAGCCAGCATGGAACCTTATTATCTGAAAGACAAGGATAACTTTTAATTTATATATATAAATATATATTTAAAAAAATACACACACAAAATATTATCATGAAGCCAGCATGATAATGTGATTAGAAAAATCTTTCTTAAAACATTCAAACAGTTTCTCATTTTGATGCATAAGAATTTGATAACCACCATTAGCAATTAATGTTATATATGGAAAATACTCGGATCTCTCAAACGGCTAATCAAACGTGTTTTGACAAATGACCAAATTATAAATGAATGCTTTTTTCCAGTCAAGACAAATATTAAAAGAATACAGTAACATGTTAATGGTGTTTCAGTAAAATAAATTAAAAAATTAAAAGTAAAAGGCCACTTTCCAAGCAAAACCTGCATATAGTTATATATGCTTTTGGGCAAAGAATTTTTGGAAGCAATTTCATGTATGTTTTAATTGGCTTCCACTGTCCCAAGTCATGATTAATATACCAATAGCACATAAATTCTTCTAAAATGATAACAAAATGAAAAATCCTTGATATAAATGCATACATTCAAATAGAGAAACTTGCCAGTAAAATTCCAGCACTACACTTACGTGCTTGCGAATTACTTTGTAGAATCAGAAAACTGCAGATGGCTAGTCTATTTTTACTGACACCCATGTCAAAATGTATTCTTCATTGATAACCAAAGAAAATTTGTTGAGAAGGGGCATATGGATCTACATAGACTTTTTTCCTAACTTTTAGTTGATGCCAAATGTATTTTAAAAGTTTTAATGCTACTGACTCATCAGGCAAGAATGTGAAACTGACCTACAGTGTCATCCCTTTACAGATATTTGGCTAACCACAAAGCCAAATATCGAACATCTACATTAGCTCTTTAGAGCTAGAGGGCTTTTCTACTCCTCTGAAAACTGAGGCCTGACATTTATCCAGATGGGATGCCTTGCCAAGTGACAAGGTTTTAAATGATCATTGAATAGTGTTCCTCTTGGCATCAAGAAGGAATCTGAAGTGCCATAGTAGGGAAGGGAGGAAGGGAAAACTTCTATAGATGCCACTGACATTAAAAAAACCCCCAACAATCTAGTACTAGGAGGTTTTCTTACTTGCCCAAGAACCTGTAAAAGTGACGTCTTCAGAGTTACCTTGATACAAAAAGAAATATTTTATTTTATACAATGGTAAGCATAAGTACAAAACATTTTTATTTTTAAAAAGCCAACTTAAGTATTAGAATACAGTAATCCCATAACTAAAATGTACAACAGCTTACTACTGACTTTTTAAAAACAAATGCTTTAAAGTTTTTCTGAGAAGTGAGAGCCCAACTTCCAATATTACTCCAGCTGTTCCAAAATACTTGTAACATGCACTACATTTACAAAAAGGCCAAACAGCCCACCTTTAGATTTGCTTAGTATTTATTTTAATTAGCTACATGTTTTAAAAGACTGAATTACACAAAAAATTATACAGCAATGCAAACTAGCCATGAAATAAATTTGTATTACTCACTTCATACTGACAGTCTGAGGAAGAGTAAATATTTAACTCTGGAATCCTGCTGTCATTTTCAGGCTGAGCAATATGCAGTTTTGCAGAAATCTCAGTAAAAGACGGAACTCTGAAACAGCAACTTAATTGGTAATTGTTGTCCTTATAATCAAAAAAAGCCAAACATGCCTTAGTCTTCAACAAGTGCACGTAAAGCAGATCTAGTACACCAAGTGTCACCACAAGCTATGAGCGGAATGGTATAACAAGCTTGTTTATCCTATCACAAAGAACTACATAACACTCTCAATCCACTATCCTCTGAACTATCAAGGGGCACGGTGCTAATGAAAACAGACAAGTTTATCATTAGTGTATGGACTGCCTCACAGAACATGTAAATATGCCGAGTGACAAGAATGGGAAGGACAGATTCTCAAGAATACAATTCACCTTCCTGCAAGTATTACGTTGTTAAAAAATACGGGGGGGGAAGGGAGGTATCCTTAAGACCTCTAAAATAAACAAGGAAGACAGTTTTCCAACCATCTAAAATAAAGTCAGGTTGTTCAACTGTGATTCATGAGCAACACATATTTCAAGCTGTATCATTTGATTTTGTCAGGACTATGCTGCTGAAGCAACTTAGGGCTGCTGTAGCAACTTAGGGCTGCTGTGTGATCCAAACCCTAGGTTATGGGAAGAAGCCAGCACCCAGAGCAGCCTCTATTCCCCATTCATGAGGGGGTCAAAGATCATGCTGAGAATTTCAGACCAGCAAATCTGACTTCCTTTTTGAGAAAATTAGTGAGAACTATTAAACAATTAATAGATAATTCTTATTCTGAGGAAAAGTCAAACAACTTTGTCAACACGGGCAGAAAGGTAAATGAGGAAAAGATGCAGAAGCCAAACACTTAAGACTGGAAAAGTTGTCTCATATCAGAAATATTACCACACCAGGATGCAAACATTCTTCAAAAACATATCAAGAAGTAAGTTATAATTGTTAAAGTCCTTACTTCGCTACAATTATTGAGTCTTCATGTGACCAGGGTATATGAAGTCTGTAAACACTAGGTTTTCTTTCTGAAACGGAAGAGAATTAAAAAAATGTAAAATTAATTAAGAACAAGATGTGGCAATTGTCTCCAAAAACTAAAATGCAAGTAAAATAAAGGTGGCATATAGATCACTATACAGAATCACTGGGCTTGCGGTTACATTGCAATTGACATTGCAATGCAGATCAGTGCAGTTAGCATTGAACAAAAATGACATTTAACAACTCATGCTGTTACAGAACAAGACAGCAAGGCAATGTTTAAAGGCAGGACAGTTATGAGAAAATGTCTGGTTTTCAATACAAAGCTGTAACCTCAAGCTAAAAAAAAGTGATGGATTTATTTTTTTGAAACAAAGTCCTTTAGCATCCCATTCTGTTTAAGCTTCAGTAGCTCAACATTCAAATTGAAGTCCCATAATTAGAAAATAAAAATCCTAGCCAAATGTACTATTCTTGAGAAACACTTTCAACATAATGCAGAATCCTCCTGGATTCAACTTCCCTTTGCTGGGAAGGAGGAAAACCAAACATATGAGGACTAATTCCACATTTTCTTTGAGCTATCCTTAAAAAAAGTAGAAAGGGAGAGATATTAGCAGAGACATTTGAGCAGATTATAATAGTACTGCCTAAACCCCATTGCATGAGAGGACTTTTGTTTCCACCAGCTTCAGTCTTGAGAATTTTCAACAAGCTTTGTTTTATAAATTTATTCTTTGTAAGACTTATATTTACCTTTGAGTGACTGGCAGTGGCTCTCTATATAAATTTTGAAAGCTTGATATATCTAGAACATTAAAAAAAAAAAAAGAAAAATCACTTACATTCTCCAAACGGTGGTTACATTAGCTTCAAAAATTAAGTAGTATTCTTACTTGGTTAAAGTGCTGGATCTGTACATTGTAAAGTAAGCCAGTTGAATTTAACAGAATTTTGCTTGAAGAAAGCCCTGTAGAATACACATTATTTTCACATATTAGATAAAATTATTTGAGAACTTGCTACATCTTCAGATATTCTTTTTTCCCCCTAAGGAGACTTATGTGCTTCTATATGTTAGTCAAAAACCCGACATTTTTTTATTCTTTGTCTGTTACTAACAAAAGCAGTATTAATGTTAGTAAAAACAAATCCCCCAAAACCTCCTGACCATTGGAATTTTTAAGCAAATTTATTATCCAAATGTTAGTAATATTAGTTTTCCATTTTTTTCCAAAAGTAATATGCTATACTTACCAAATGAAAAAAGATGTGTTACAGGAAGCTGTACTGTTCTGGAATCCTCTTTGAAGAATTCACAGTCCAAAGTATACTGCAATTCAGGATATTAATTACAGATCTAAACAGAGCACAAGACTATAAAGCCTTTGCACTTGCCAAATTCCATTCACAGGCTCAGGCAGAGTCCAGGACACAAATACTGAAAAGCCACCTCTCCACAATCCACTGATAGGGACTGGCAGGTGGTTTGTTCCTGTACACAGCAGCACAAGTTTGGGTAGCTTAAGCATGACTTCCAGGTTACTCTAGCTCTCACCCACTTGCAACAGCCTTCAAAAGGCTATTCAAACAGCTGAGAATGACTAGAATGCAGTTCACATCCCTCCTTCTCAGGTACATCTTTTTTTGGGGGGGTGATGCAAAGGAGAGTGACTTGTCCAAACTCTGGATACAATTTCCTAAGCAAAAAGAACCTTTAGTTTGTTTCCTGAAGTTCAATCATGCAAAAGCAAAGCAAAGTATCCAGCAGGTATGAATTGTACCATCTCTAATAAGTATTTAATTCACTTGAAAATTATTTTCCATCCCATTGTAAATCCAGCATTTGTTTACTTTTTAAAAGCAGTTTCCGAGATTTAACACTGGACTACAACTTAGCAGGTTACATTTCACAAGTGATCTATCTTTGCTTATCCAGAACGTTGTGTATTACTAATTTAACTGCAAGATGTCTCTGTCACAACTATCTGAAGACACACTCACATAGGCGAGCGTTATAATCACTTCAGCTGTGAATAATTTCTTGGATCATGGATTATTATACCACAGATGCAGAGACTGTATTTGTGTTGCAGAAAGGAATGTCAGATCTACTTAGACTTTAAATTCAAGTTCAGTGTTCTGCCATTTTCAGGACTAACTAGAAACGCCTGCCAGACCCAGCTAGGTAATACACAAAGTCTGCTTAGATTCACTGCAAGTGTTCCTCTTACTGGGATCCTGAGAGGCCTTGATACAAAAATATCCAACTCATCTGTGAGATTCAGAACTATCAAACTCTGCACAACTCAGTCTACCACACTACTTGTGGTCTCAGAGCTTGCAGAGGTATCTGTACCGCGCTCCCCAGAATCCATATGTGGTGTCTTCAATTATCTACGGCATTCTCCACTACCCTGGATAAGAGAACTGACTGTTCAAAAAGATAAATACTCAGGAATGCAATCAGAATATTAAGAAAAACAAGGAAGAATAACATTAGAATCTCCAGCAAGAACTCTAAGAAGTGGTTTGAGAACTGCTGCTTTGTATGTTTCAAGTACTATTCATGCCTTGCATTTGGTATTTTATCAAACAAAAATATTTCTGAGCTTACAGAAGATAACGAAGTTACCTTCAAACCACACTGGAGTGTGGGTCTATAGTTTCTCAAAGTAACTTTGCACATATTTAATATATTTCCTTTTCCTTCTGTCATAGCATCTGAAAGCTACGAACATACTAAGCAAGTAATTTCTGCATTTCTTTTTTTTTTTTTTTTTACCTTATTGCCAACTGTGGGTGGTACCTGAATGACAACGTGGGACAAAGAAGGATAGTCCTGAAGTTTCAGTATTACAACCTTAAAAAAAAAAAAAGGGGGAAGAGAAAAAAAAAATAAAAGAAAGAAAGAAAAAGAGAAGCCATTACTGAACATAACCCTTAGCTTGCCCCTTGACAGTTCCCAGATGTCCACCTCTCGTACCCCTTCCTCTGGAATATAACTGCATGCTCCATTGCTGTAAACAGAACAGATCCTTCTCCCATGACATGCAACTACCCCACGAAGCGCCTCTCCCTCCTACAAGTTATATACAATACTTACCTTGGTGGTTGGAAGCAACTCAGCTCTCCAGGATAAATCAGTAGCTTCCAGGCTGTAAAAATTCATGCGTATTAAAGGATGAGCATATTCATTATGCAGGCACTACGTTATGACAGTGGATTAACATACCAGCTTTTCTCTCTATATATATATGGATTCACATGATTTTAAATTGAGAACAAGTTTGGGTCTACTGCAGTTAGCTACCATAGTAATTTATCAAACTATAATCATTTCAGATGCTGCAAATCTTGTTTTTGCAAAAACAAGTTAAGCAAAGTTCTAACTTTGTCATACACAAAACATTCAGCAGTTATTAGCCATGCAAATTCAGATACATAATGAAACCTCTTAATGAGCTAAAACAGCACTGACATTGAATTAACACACAGTTTTATTAGCATCTTTTAAACATCAAAAGTTTAAGAGGGAACATCTAAAACATACCATATAAACAAAAAATTTTGTTAGCTGCTGCAGAGCTTGCAGCAGTTCTAAAATGGTGTGTACTTATATTAAGTTAACACACTGAACTGCAACACATTCATTCAGTCATTTTAAGTTATGATTTTTAGAATACCAGGATACTTCTGTTTCTCTAAATAGTGTTACACGACCTCAGGACACAGTCTGCAGCAAAAACACTATTATTAGATGAGGTTTTAGGTAGCAGTCCTGAACTAGGCTAACCTGCACTTGATGCTGATCAAAGGTTATACAAAGGAGTAACAGCCAACTTCTCCTTGGATCAGGAAAAAGTAATTATGACATCCTGCTATCAGCTGGAGGCAAGACTCTGTGGCTACACACCTCAGCACAGATCCCAGAACAGATAAATACTATGCTAGCTCAATTCCACCTGGAGGCTCTCCCTAATCTGAAGGGTAGATTGAATTTACTTTGAGCTTACTTTGCAAATGTAAGCTAAGCCAGTGTTTTAAATCCATTTTGTAACTGTTATAATGACCTGATTCAAATAATCACTAAGTCACCCACATTTCTAAATGTTTTTCATATGACAACAGCAATTTTGGCATAAGAAAAAAATAAAAGAGATGCTTCAATCCACTCTTCTGAAGGCTTTGAGTGACATTTGATGTCTTCTGTCATGGGATTCTAAAGAGATGCTCCAAAACACACACAATTTAGGAATCCAGCACAGCATGTAGAGCAACAGGAGCAGCTTTTCACTGCTATGAAGGTCAAAAATATAGCTTAAAGAAGAAAAACTTCACCTATTTTATTCTGCATTCATGCAGTAATTTTGAGAAAACCTATTCTTTCCTGTTTTCTTGGTGATACAGAAAGCATGAATTATTCACAGTAAGAATTTTACTTTTCTTCCCAATCTCTTCCTTCCTAAGGAGGAGGATATTTTATATTCTTTAAATTCACATGTAGTCTCACAAGATCCATTTGAATAAAGAACAGGAACTGTTTATACTCACCACATCGATGAATTACTGTTCACACAGCCATAAATCCAGCTACTTGTGTCCTGTAAAGTCAATACCATAAAATAGTATGTTATCTATGTGTGACTGTATTTATAAATATATTAAAAATAGCAATTCTTTACTCCAAACAATGCAGGATTTAATGCTGATAATCTTCTCAAAAATTTCTATATGCTGCTTCAGTACACCAGATGTCAGCAACTGTTCTAAAAATCCTCCGATAGCAGAACCTTGGTGCAATTAACTTACTAAAAAGAGGAACAAACTTCCATCTCCATCTCCATCTCACTCCTTTTCTATTGTGTCTGCAGCAGCTGTCACTATAGTGACCAAACTCTTCTAAGGATGTCAAATGCTGAAGTGTCAAAGCGAAGATGATGATAAATACAGTCTCTCTCAGATTTCCTCTATTATTTAGAATGAAAGATATGCACCAACTTTTTTTTCTTCATTTCACAGTCAGACTTCTGTGTTAACAGTAAGTGATATCCTCCATTAAAAGTCTGATATCATAATCTTGGAATTACAATTACAAGAATGGAAAGATGAAGCATAAGAGTGAAAAGTGGGGGTTATGGGACCCATTTTAAATAACTTCCATTTGCCACCTTTTCTAGTTATGAATCAGTACATTTTCTAAAAACAAATACAAGGTTAAGCAAGCAAACTTTCATAATTTCTCTTAAAAAAAAATCTGCCTTACATAGGATGTAAAAATTCAATTTTATTAGAGTTTCATCTTTTCTAACTAAAAGAAACGTCTCAAGGTACTATCCTAAGTAGTCGAGGAATACTTTAGATTTTTAATGTTGTACTGCTCCCCGCCTCGAGAATTTAAGTGTTCTGAAGCGATAGCACCACGATGCAAGTATCTCAGACATTGTTCTGTACCTTCTCCTCCTCAAGCAGTACGAGTCCTGTCTTTAAGACAGGACTATTATAACAAAGGCAAAAGTTACCCTATTAAAGCACAACTAAGATCGCAACAAATGTGTAAATATTGAAGGTGCTACTGGGAAGGACAATTAGAAAAGCACCGAGAATATACAATCTTTTTTTACAATGGTGTACAAACCTCTTCTTTGGTAAGGGGAGGAGTGGCAACAGGGACAGGCAGGATGGAACGGGAAAGCATCTCAATTTCCTTGCCACTAATCTAAAATACTCACATAATTCTGAAAAGCATATTTATCCATCTCCAGTTTGCCAAGAGATTACATTCTTTCCTTTCAAAAAATATTTTTTAAAAAATTTCAAAAAAATTTTGCCTGAATTTGTGTCCTGAGCTAAAAATATAAGAAAAGCATGTTATCGCCTCTCCTCTCAATAGAGGAGACAACTGAGAAGGTGCTGTTTTCTCATCTGGCTTCCATTCGCTTCCACTGCTCAGTGGAAGCCTTTCAGGCTCACTTAAATTTTATTATGGGAAAGCAAACCTATAGACAGCTTTCCCAAATTAGAAGTATGGCTGAATCCTGGCAGCACTAAAAATAACTTCTTCATTCAAAACCATCAATACAGAACTGCACTAAATTAAAGGAGAAAGTAATCTGGGGCTAACCATAAGAGTGTCAAAAATAAAACATTTGAGGTTCAGGTGGCATTGAAGGTTTCAGATCTTGAACACTAAGTGTGACACGCTAAAACAGGAAGTACATTTAACACAATGTATTAGGCTGTGAATGTAAACGGATGTCGGTAATTTCAACAACTGTTCATTAGACTGTCTTAAAACTGCAGCAAATCTAAATTAAAAAAATACAGCTTTATAAACAAACTCCAGACACTAAAGAAGTATTTTCTCACCAACATACTGTTTTCACAGTAAACATGACTGTATGATTTTCTGTGGCTTGCAAGAGGAAATGTGAAATATTTTCCATCAGAATCCTTAAAAGAAAAAAAAAATTGCTCATTAGTAAAAAAACCATAAAAACACAATGAGGAAAAAAAACGTTACTTACATTGTAAAGTGAGTAAGTCCATTTTGAGGCTTTGACTGTAATCCACACGAAAGCTCCTAAAAATAAATATGTTTTTATAGGCCATACTGCAGGAACTATTATCCTTATTTCCAATATCTTATTTTTTACTTGTCTCCAAGGTCTTATCTCTTATCTGTAAATGGCCGTAAACTTTATAAGCTTTAATCAACACTCAGGATTGCCACTGCTTAGAATTACATGCAACAGTTATCACCAGTTTCACAGGAAACAGCAAAACCCTAGGATCCAATTACTACATATTAATTGTAAAATAAAACCCCTATGGATCTTGAAACAAAGCTCTCAAGGCAACAAAACAAATAAGAAACTGAATGATACTAATGTAATTACAGGGTAAGTGACTGATTAAAGCTGAGGCAACATTAGAAACAGCCCCAGTCTTTGTTCCTGTCAGCCTTTTAAGAAAACTAATACAGAAACTTGTGTAGAAGCAAGTCAACGATGAAGTGAGTAACACTTACAAGAAAAGAGCAGCAGTTTAAAGATGTGTCGGAGAAAAAGAATAAGACAGAATAATGAAGAGATCAGAGATACAAACAATGCAAATTGTCACTCTTCAGAAGGGACAGGCAAGGAAGGAGAGGCGGTGG
The DNA here is from genome assembly GCF_965638725.1 of Aptenodytes patagonicus. Lineage (NCBI taxonomy): Eukaryota > Metazoa > Chordata > Aves > Sphenisciformes > Spheniscidae > Aptenodytes > Aptenodytes patagonicus. The sequence continues at coordinate 43,348,078 of NC_134954.1, forward strand.
GGTGGCTCTGTACATTAGGGAGTGTTTCGATCGTCTAGAGCTCAACGATCGTGATGATGATACAGTCGAGTGTATGTATGGGCAAGTGTATGTATGGGCAAGGATGAGGGGGGGAAGGCCAACAAGGCAGATATCCTGCTTGGGAGTCTGTTATAGACCACCCAACCAGGATGAAGGGGCGGATGAAGCATTCTACAAGCGGCTGGCAGAAGTCTCACAATCACTAGCCCTTGTTCTCGTGGGGGACTTCAACTTCCCGGATGTCTGCTGGAAATACAACACGGCAGAGAGGAAACAGTCTAGGAGGTTCCTGGAGTGCGTGGAAGAAAACTTCCTGACGCAGCTGGTTAAGTGAGCCTACCAGGGGAGGTGCCTCGCTCAACCTGCTGTTCACAAACAGAGAAGGACTGGTGGGAGATGTGGTGGTCGGAGGCCGTCTTGGGCTTAGCGACCATGAAATGGTAGAATTCTCGATTCTCAGTGAAGTAAGGAGGGGGGCCAGCAAAACCGCAACCATGGACTTCCGGAGGGCGGACTTTGGCCTGTTCAGGACGCTGGTTGAGAGAGTCCCTTGGGAGACGGTCCTGAAGGGCAAAAGGGGTCCAGGAAAGCTGGACATTCTTCAAGAAGGAAGTCTTAAAGGCGCAGGAGCAGGCTGTCCCCGTACACCATAAGAAGAATGGGCGGAGAAGACAACTGGCCTGGCTGAACGGGAAGCTCTTGCTGGGACTCAGGAAAAAAAGGAGAGTTTACCGCTTGTGGAAGAAGGGGCAGGCGACTCAAGAAGAGTACAGGGATCTCGTTAGGTCGTGCAGAGAGGAAATGAGAAAGGCAAAAGCCCAGCTAGAACGCAATCTGGCCGCTGTCGTTAAAGACAACAAAAAATGTTTTTACAAATATATTAATGACAAAAAGAGAGCCAAGGAGAATCTCCATCCTTTATTGGATGCGGGGGGGAACATTGTCACCAAGGATGAGGAAAAGGCTGAGGTACTTAATGCCTTCTTTGCCTCAGTCTTTAACAGGCAGACCAGTTATCGTCAGAGCATTCATCCCCCCGAGCTGGAAGACAGGGACGGGGAGCAGGATGAACCCCCCATAATCCAAGAGGAAGCAGTTAACAACCTGCTATGCCACCTGGACACTCACAAGTCTTTGGAGCTTGATGGGATCCACCTGAGAGTGCTGAGGGAGCTGGTGGAGGAGCTTGCCAAGCCACTCTCCATCATTTATCAGCAGTCCTGGTTAACGGGGGAGGTCCTGGACAACTGGAGGCTTACCAATGTGACATCCATCTACAAGAAGGGCTGGAAGAAGGATCCGGGGAACTACAGGCCCGTCAGCCTGACCTCGGTGCCAGGGAAGATTATGGAGCGGTTCATCTTGAGGGCACACACAAGGCATGTGCAAGACAACCAGGGGATCAGGCCCAGCCAGCATGGGTTCATGAAAGGCAGGTCCTGCTTGACCAACCTGATCTCCTTCTATGACCAGGTGACCCGCCTAGTGGATGAGGGAAAGGCTGTGGATGTGGTCTACCTGGACTTCAGTAAGGCCTTTGAAGACAGCCTTCAGAAGGCTGTCTCCACAGCATTCTCCTAGAGAAGCTGGCGGCTCATGGCTTAGACAGGTGGACTCTGCGCTGGGTCAAAAACTGGCTGGATGGCCGGGCCCAGAGAGTTGTGGTGAATGGAGTTCAATCCAGTTGGCGGCCGGTCACAAGCAGGGTTCCCCAGGGCTCAGTTTTGGGGCCAGTTCTGTTCAATATCTTTATCAATGATCTGGATGAGGGGATCGAGTGCACCCTCAGTAAGTTTGCAGACGACACCAAGTTGGGCAGGAGCGTTGATCTGCTCGAGGGTAGGAAGGCTCTGCAGAGGGACCTGGACAGGCTGGATCGATGGGCCGAGGCCAACTGTATCAGATTCAACAAGGCCAAGTGCCGGGTCCTGCACTTCGGCCACAACAACCCCATGCAACACTACAGCCTTGGGGAAGAGGGGCTGGAAAGCTGCCTGGCGGAAAAGGACCTGGGGGTGTTGGTTGACAGCTGGCTGAACGTGAGCCGGCAGTGTGCCCAGGTGGCCAAGAAGGCCAATGGCATCCTGGCCTGTATCAGAAATAGTGTGGCCAGCAGGAGTAGGGAAGGGATCGTGCCCCTGTACTCGGCACTGGTGAGGCCACACCTCAAATACTGTGTTCAGTTTTGGGCCCCTCACTACAAGAAGGACGTTGAGGTGCTGGAGCGTGTCCAGAGAAGGGCAACGAGGCTGGTGAGGGGTCTGGAGAACAAGTCTTATGAGGAGCGGCTGAGGGAACTGGGGTTGTTTAGCCTGGAGAAAAGGAGGCTGAGGAGAGACCTCATCGCTCTCTACAACTACCTGAAAGGAGGTTGTAGCAAGGTGGGTGTTGGTCTCTTCTCCCAAGTAACAAGCGATAGGACGAGAGGAAATGGCTTCAAGTTGCACCAAGCGAGGTTTAGATTAGACATGAGGAAAAATTTCTTTACTGAAAGAGTGGTGAAACATTGGAACAGGCTGCCCAGGGGAGTGGTTGAGTCCCCATCCCTGGAGGTATTTAAAAGACGAGTAGATGAGGCACTTAGGGACATGGTTTAGTGGGCATGATGGTGTTGGGTTGACGGTTGGACTCGATCTTAGAGGTCTTTTCCAACCTTAATGATTCTATGATTCTAAGATTAATATCTTTCTTCTACGTAACTAGAGTAAAAAGTTCATCACAGAAATTTAGCTAAGTGTCAAGAGGTCACCACAAATAGGAAGATGCAAACACGAAATCCAATTTAAACATTCTTCCTTATTGCTAAAAACTGACCCCAAAAAAGACAAACAAAAAAAAACCCCACATCAGTTCCACAACCTCTTTGGGCACCTGTTCCAGTGTTTGACCACCCTCCTGGTAAAGTACTTTCTCCTAGTATCTAATTGGAATTTCTTTTGTTGTAACTGGACTCTACTGCCTATTGTGTTATCACTGTGCACCTTTGAGAAAAATCTAGCTTCACCTTCTCTCCAATCTTTCATTAAGTGGTTGAAGACAACAACAGCATCCCCTTTAGCATTCTCTTTACGGTGAAAAAACCCAGTTCACTCATCCTCTCTCCCCCATGTCCTATGCACCAGGAGCTAACCATTTTGGTGGTCCTCTGCTCCATACTCACTTCAGTATATGTCAATGCCTAAATGCCTTCTTATACCAGCGTTACCAAAACTGGACACCAAAGTTCAAGCTACCTTAGTACTTCTGCAATAGCTTACATTAACACAATTCCTGAAATAAAATGGTTTTCATAAAATGGTTCAGCCCACTTCAGAAAAACTAGGAATACAGCTGTGCCCTGCAAAAGTTCTGTATAGTTCCCACGACTCCATGCAGTCAAAATTTCTCACCTTTAACTATGCATTCTTAGCAGTTACAAGGAAACCATTAACGTTCAGTCCATTTTACTCTGCCATGTCGTGAAAAAAAGGAAGTCACTGATGAAGCAGATCTGAATATTCACGATTTCCATGAGTAGCACAAAACTAACACAACGGCTCTACAACACCCATACTATCCCTCTTGCAAGCATGGGATGTAAGTGTAGATTAGACTGTACTTTTGACATCCAGCTATTCCCAATTTCTGAGATTGTCTACTGGTGTAAATATGACTCCCTGGTGTAAATATGACTCCTGTTCATCCTCCAGAATCTAAGCCATATAAGAGTGACAGATTTTTGCTCCTACCGCTTTTAACCTCTTTAGTGCTGAAACCACACAGAAGCCGATAGTTTAGGTCTATAACCCATATATCATTTTAGCAATGTCTGAAGAAGGACAAAAATGTATTCCAGAAGTTTGTTAGTGAGAAGATTAACTATTAACAAAGGAGTATCATTGAATCCTGTTCAAAGGAAAACTGCTGCACACCTGTGAGTTCCGTAAAAGCTTCAGGATTTTCCTCAAATATCTTTGCAGGGTGTCTCACAAAGTGGTGATTCAGTACAGACATTCTCTTCTTTGGATCCTCAGTTATCTAAAAATAGAGCATATTGTCAAATTTTATTTTATGAATCTGTGATTTACAATCATCACATGATCATAGCTAGCAATACAGTTTTGGGGAGGAGAGGCAGGAGAGGTTGTTAGAAGACATGGTACACTTTCTATTCTAAATTCAGTAATCCAAACAAAGTGCCATCAATAGTCAATCACTGCGATACAGAAAGTCTACACATATTATAAAGCATAGCTAAAACTTTTAGGATTTTTATATCCTTGCCTACTCTTACCGCAAGAAAACCATTCTATTAAACCTTCTTTGTAGACATACATGCATTCTTCCTGAAATAACACATTTATGCCAGAGTTTAGGAAAAATTCTCACATTTATATTTACTAGTCTGAGTTCACAAATCCAGCTCACTACATCCCGTCTTAATATTTCAAGCATCCAAATAGCTGTAGAGCTACATTAGGATTCGCTTTTGTTTGGCATTGGGGTTTTTTGTTTGTTTCAGTTTTTTTCTTTTGATTTTTTTTTTTTTCAAAATCAGATTTCCAGGACTTATTTTTGTCTGTTCAGCTTTTCAAAATTGTGGCCATTAGAACTGATTTCTGAAAAGTTTTACCCTCCAGCATACTGCCAGTCAACTCCAGAACAACTGTACCCCCTTTTTGTCTCTCTAAATCACACGTTAAAGTGAGTACAACTAAGAAACTAGATAAGTCTGCCCCAAACAGCCACAAAAAAACCACCTGGAAGCCTTCCTCTTCTATGTCTGGGGCTCTGCTCTTACGTATTTTCATCTTCTTGGACCTTAATTCCAATTCATGTTTATTGCTACATAACATTTCAGAAAGAGAACAGAGTACAATGGGAGATTTCTCCAACAGTTTTCATAAAGTAAGATGCAGGATATTTATTTAGAAAAGCAATAAATAATGGTAGCTAGAGGTAAACTAATATGCTAGTATTTTACTTGCATTCTATTTTTGTAAGTGCTATTTGCAAAAGAACACCACAAACGTGCTGGCCACTATGATGACAACAGATGGGGAAGTTTGAGAAGTATTATGTCTGAGTTAAACTATCACAGTTTTTCACCCTTTGTATACTAGTCAGAGAAGGTGACTCGAACACACATTGAGAGGTTACGTTCAAAGCTACACAGCTAGCAAAATCTATCCTGGTGCAAGGTCAACTAAACCTGCTGCATTATGGAAGAAAACTTCAGTCCACACCCCAGCTATAAAGCATCAAGCAGTCAATAATAAAACCTGAGTTAACACCTAATTATTTCTGACACATTGGTCAAACAACACAAAGCCACGGGATTTTTCAGTGTCTGGTACAAAACAGCAACAGTTTTCTCAGTATGACTTAGAATAATCAAAAAGGAGTTTTCTGTATAATAGGGTGATATTCGTGCTGATTAAGCATTCTGGGATGGAATAAGAAAGTGTGAAGGGGAAATATACAGGAGATCACATATACAAACCTGTCTTGTATTTTCATCTATGAGATCAAAAAAAGCCCTAATGGTAGCCAGGATCAATTCTTTGCACCTAGAAGACAGAGTAAGTAAAATTAAATCTAGAAAGGGAATATCCAGGGGAATAAAAGTGGTCAGAAGAGACATCATAATAATACTATGCTGAAGTTAAATTATTGTATAATGTGATAACAGTAGAGAACAGAGGGATGAACGGTCAGTCAGTTAACCTTTGTTCCATTAGCTTACCACACTATGGAGAGATGGTCTGTTGAGGCCCAAGCTCTAGGCACAGCTGAGCTCTGTTTGGGGAAGGAAAAAAAGTTAAGATTTTGTTAGTAGTCAACATTTTAAAATTCTAAGCAAGCCTTTCCCCTCCTTATTTAAACATATTTGTGCAATTATTAAAAAGAATAGTATTTCTCTTAAGAGTTTCAGGGACTAGGGTACAATAGAATGACTTCTTCAGTCAAAAATCTTATAAGGGCTGAAGCTCTTGTAAAACAGGACTTGTAAAACAAAATTACTGAGTTATCTGTTAGATAGCAGAGACTAATGGTGAAAGGGCAAATAACGGTGTGGAGGAAAATTACCAAAAATTTCTTCAAAGACTGCTTCTATGACTAATCTTACTATTTTAATAAGTGATCCTGGCACATGAGAATAGAAGCATGCCAATGAAAGCTGCTGCTGAAAAAGCAAGGGCATCCTCAACAGAAAGGAGCATCAGAACAGCACGCAGAAAGAACTGGGCAATCTGAAGCTATTCATTTGTATAAATGCATTGCATGTATTGCATTTTAGGGACTAATAATATCAAAAACGCCTCCCATAAACGGAGCTCATCACCTAGCTGTACAACTTGATTCAAGTAAGCTATGAACTATTAATACATTACAGTATTAGTACAGCCAGGAAGAAAAAAACAAACCAAACAACAACAAAACAACCCCCAAAAGAAAACAAAAACCCCAAAACCCACAAATCAAAAAACAAAAAAAACATGAGAAAGAACTGGTACCACTACACGAGATCTCATGCAAAATTCTGGTCACCAACACTCAAGAGAAATGAAAGTAGAGCAGATGCAGAGAACGGTTACTAGGACAAAGGGAATGCAGAGTTAATCTTCTTAACCTAGCAGAATCAGAGCTGAGACTATTTATAGACAGCTTTCTGTACAATGGACAGGGAGGTAAACACCAAGGGAATGACAACTATTTCAGATAACATTTCAGGTTGATGTCAGAACAGATGCATTTAAAAGCTGGCTTGCGCAGTAAATGGAAGTGAGAAATTACAAATTCTCTTCCTACTGAGGAGTGTTTTCCAGCTTCTTCCATGTTGGGAACAGGTTGACGGTGGGGGGATGGAATCACAAACCTAACTGCTTCTACAATGTTGCTTGACTAATTTTGGAAGGAGATAGATGCCTGCAAAAGCAGAAGACTGGACTTGATGATCCAGTAGATCCTTTCTATTCCTAAGTTCTTTGAAAAACAATAAATACAAAAAGATGGCTCAAAGCCAAAGCTGTCTTTTTCTACTCAAACCAGCAGTCTACTCCTATACTGCGCATCTGTCAGTCTCCACATACACATCTCTTGTAAAAACACAGGAAAATAAAACCTGAGTTCTGAAACTAAAAAGGTGCAAGAAGGTGGCGAGAAGACACAGTACAAAGTGGTAGATGATTCAAATCCACCCCAACACATCGTCTTCCAGTGGACACTCATTTATAGTACATCAACTATTTATGATTTTATAACTGTACACTATCTACTTTGTGTTTTCACATGCAGTATTTTCATATTTAGTCATACTATGCTGCACATATAGACTATAATTAGACACCGATACATGCATTACATAAATAGCTATCTAACATAGCTCCATGCAAAATCAAAAAAATAGTTTGCTTTTTTACCACAACAGATAAGGCACTGTCATGTTGACTCAATCTTGGTAGAAAAGCCAGTCCTGAACGAACTTGGTAATCTCTGAATCCTCCCGCCACAGAAAGGGTAGTTAAATTTCTTAAATCTTGGGCCTTTAGAATCCAATGATTGTTTACAGCTGTATAAAAATCTATAAAATATATTAAAATCAATCACAATTTCCCCATAAGTCTATTTGGTATACAAAAAAAGATACAGAAACATTTCACTAGAAGTTTCTGTAAGCCCCCCTAGAGGCATTCAAGCTCCAATTATCACTTTTGATTCATATAAGGAAAGAAAATTATTGTTTAACCCCAAGGAGGTAGCAGTTGGCAAAGACAGACACACTTACACTTTCTGTATCAGCTGAGCACATATATTGTTTAAGTAGTGTCATGGTTTAACCCCAGTCAGCAACCAAGCACCACACAGCCGCTTACTCACCCTCCCCCCCGCAGTGGGATGGGGGAGAGAATTGGAAGGGCAAAAGTAAGAAGACTTGTGGGTTGAGATAAAGACAGTTTAATAATTGCTTAATAATAAATAATAAATAGTAATAAATTGTAATTAAAAGGAAAACAACAACAGAGAGAGAGGAACAAAACCCAGGAAAAACAAGCGATGCAACCGCTCACCACCCGCCGACCAACACCCAGCCAGTCCCCAGGCAGCGGTCACAGCCCCCCGGCCAACTCCCCCCAGCTTTATATACTGAGCATGACGTCATATGGTATGGAATGTCCCTTTGGCCAGTTTGGGTCAGCTGTCCTGGCTATACTTCCTCCCAGCTCTTGTACACCTCCTTGCATGCAGAGCATGGGAAGCTGAAAAGTCCTTGACTAGTGTAAGCACTACTTAGCAACAACTAAAACATCAGTGTGTTATCACATTATTCTCATGCTAAATCCAAAACACAGCATTACACCAGCTACTAGGACAAAAATTAAGTCTATCCCAGCCAAAACCAGGATGAGTAGCAAACCACAGATTTATTTTAAGGACAGCCACAGTCCAGAAACAGTCAGCAAGGAAGAAGCATTGCATTGCAATCAATTGTAGGAGGGAGAATTAATACAAGCACAATAAATCAAATTCTGCAGCTAAAGATAATCTATTCCTCTCGGGTGCCACAGAGAATAATGAAAATAAGTGTCCATTCCCTTTCCTTCACCAGTTTCCTCAATATCTACATGTAGCAGCACAATTATCAGAGCACATATTTCATCGGTATAGTTTAGTCAAATCTAGCTTTTCAAGAAGTGTATAGTACATGCATAATGATTACACTTCATTTTTTATGCCACAGTTATTTAGGTGAGCAGAAAATATGATCTTTTATGTAAATATATATAAAATATGTAATTGTATCTATATTCAATATTCTCACCCCCCCAACCTTTGGGCATGACAAACATTAAATTTAGCAACTCTATTTCGGCAATTCATTTGATAAAGAAAGCCATTACAGAGGTCAAGTTTTACAAAAAAGAAAGGAAAAGTGTCATTCGCTGGAGAGCTTACAAATTTAGTAACATGCTCTGCAACTTACTAAAATTACAAATTATTGAGAGCTCCAGGCCCTGCACAGAAGCTCAAGTACACATAATCCATTTTATATATCTTACTTTCTCTCTGTATCCTAGTGCTTTCACACAACCACCTGAGTAACAAAGGAATAGATTAATCACAGTAAACAAAACAGCACGTTTTGCTGTTGATTTGCAAGAATCAATGCTTGAGAGGATCAATAAAGAAATACAATGTAATTAGATAACCTGCAATACTTACCGGTAAGATATTTGTCTAAAGGCATTACAGGTGCAACATGAGGTGTGGCTTGTGTAATGAGGAGGTTTATAAGTTCAGGCTTAAAATTCTTCAGAGTAAGCAATGCTCTTGCAACAAGACCACCCATGGAATGACCTACTATTGCAACACTGGTCGGTGCAAATTCTCGATCCTTAAGCAAAAAAGCAAAGAGTAATTAGACACATCAAAAACATTGAACATTGAACTATGGTTATCAGTTGTACATTTCTTTTCCCCAAAATTAACTTATGTCATCTCAAGGATAGTATTAACTAGTAGCAACTTGACAAGTTTACAAAGTGAATATAAATTTAGTTACTATCTCAAAAAACGTGCTTAACTAGAAGTTTGCAGCTCAAAAGGAAGTATTATATAGCCTGTGTAAGCATAAGAAACTTCAGCTTATTTTAATTTCTGATACTCTTAGGGACATAGGCTATCAAAGAACTTTCCTAGAGAAAACTGGATGTAAGGTGATGCTACATTAATATTTTAATAAGCTAGGGAAAGTTTATATCTACTACAAAAAAAGCATACATTGTACATGGAAGTATTTATTTAGAAACACAATATAGGATCTAACACCAAGGCTCTGGGATTATCACAAGCATTAAAAATCTAGTAAAGAGCAGCACTTCTCTATTGCATTATTATCACATTCAATTATCTACACATTATAAATTCTCCCTCCCTTGATTCATCATTCTTCAGTTTTCCAGCAGAAAAGGCAGCCCAGAATTCCATTCCAAAATGCAAGTACATTATTCAGCATATGTCACTACTTACCCTGTACAACTTAAGAATTACTTTTATGCATTCATGCACAAACTTGGTCTGTCGTTGCAGACTACCACCATACAATGCAACCAACTCCTCATTAAAGTTGACACTGAAGAAATTAAAATGATACTTGAAGTCAACATCTTCTGCTTTTCTAAGTGCAATGGAGCCAAGAGAACGTACTAGGAAAAGAAACCACATCAATTAGAACAGTCTAATAGCCACTGCTTAGCACCGTCATTAGTAGAGAAAGACATAAATATATAATCTATTAAGAAACAAATGTTATCTTAAATCCATTGTTCATCTCAAGTCATTTATAAAAGTAAAAAAAGGATGAAAATGTTTGCTTTTGGATGTCAATCTCTTTTCTAATACGCACACTTGTTTTACAAAAACAGATTTGAAGATATAAATAATCAGAGCAAAAGTATCAGCCAGTGACCGTCAGAACCAAATTGTAAAATGAGAAAAGAAATAATTATTTCCTATTTTCATAAGAATCCCTCTGATAAAAAAATATTAGTAAACATACCATAACAAGAGCTTACAGAAGAATGTGGAAAAGAACAAACCTCATGAGATGAAAAGAAAGTTTAGAATGAGTTACCAAGAGCTGCACACTATGCTCATGGCAGTTAACCATGCGACCTAGTTTACTGCTGACTACAGAGATATTTTATGGCAAAAAAAAAAAAGTTATACAAGATCAAGGATTATGTTCCTCCACCTGAGGGCTGCTTTTCTCATCTCATTTGCACCTCCTTACCGCCACCAGGACAAGGTGGCAAAACGAGCAGTCTTGACTTCAACCCTAGAGGCATTGCTACTGCTAGGCTTTCCTAAAATTTCTTTGAAGACCATCTAGTCTAGGACAACATTCCCAAATACCACCGAGATATGTATGGGGGATTGGAAAACCAAACCCCAAAGGACACTTTTCCACCTAAAATCTTGAGGGAGAAAACGTTCTGTTTACAAGGTTTTGCTTCTGACCTGTCTTCTCCATCTAACCCCGGCTGCTATTTAATACAGCCTTCTGAGTGCAGTATTGTCCAAGTTTCCACACAGACATGGCAGGATGGGAACGGTAACGGCTGCAAATAAAAAAAGCACGATAGGGAAAGAAGAAAATAAAAGAGAAAGTCCCAAAAGCGAGCATATACTTTTGCAAATAAACTAATGATTGCCAGAAAGGTCTGCCCAAATCCAGCACAGAGAGGCAAGATTCTTCTAGAGTGTGACAGTTTCAGAGATCTGCAGCCTACAGAATCCTCCTTCTCGGAAAAGTTTGCTATAGAAATTAACATATCAAACAAATTTCAGCAAAGTTCATGAAATTGGAAATAAGTATTTATGAAATGCTTTATATGTTCAAACAGCCAGCATGATGAAATTTATAAATCTAATTTGTAGTCGATCATTTCACCAATTCTATCTAAAACTAATAAGCAATAAGAACATCTTTGAAATGGTTTGAAAAGACCTAAAAAGTATTTAAAAGATGAAGTATCTTATCGCAACTTTATACCTTGGAAGTCATGGTAAAAGGAACAAGAACATTGCCAAAGATCACAAGGCAAGCGTGTGACAGATTCCTAAATAGAACTCAGGATCTCAATTCTCCCAATCTCAGGTTCATTCCCAACAATTAAACCCGACCATCATCTTTTAGTCAAAGTCTGAATTTTGTACATTTTAAAAGGTTCATTTTAGTGCCCATGAAAGATGATGAATTAACATGTTTCAAAAGTGCCTGTAACACATCAAAATAACAAACCCAGCAAAGGCAGCAGCAACACTTCCGTCTTCATTGCTCAGCGAATAGGAATATATTTTAAACAAGTACGAAAAGAATAATAACACCTTCTCTGCTCATATAGGTATCAGAATTAAAATGTGTTATCCCACAATAAATTCTGAATGAAATACGAATTTTCATAAATTCCATAATAAACCAAAAACTATTCTGAGCCACTGATTAAGGCAGAACAATTTATCTTAACAAAGATTTTGAAAAATGAACATATGACTTATTGCCAGTCTCCCTAAATCAATTTCTCAAAACAAAGAATAAATATTTAAATATTTACTGATCTTAAGTGGCACATTATATCCACAGCATGTAGTACTTCTACTCACCTAGTTTAAGTTTCTCTTCATATACTTCCTTTTAATTCCTAACATAGTCTGAAAGTACCATTTTATTTCCTGCATAGTGATGTACTGCCGTGATTTTAGAGATAGCATTAATTCAGATTTGCAATACTTTATGCACAATTACAAAAGTCCATATGGTATCTCTCATAATCATTATGTTCATAATCTTCTTTGGATACTATTGTGCCTGCAAGCCTGTATGGGTTTTCTGAAAGTATGAGTTGGTAAAATATTTTACTTTGTTATAAGCTAAGCGGGTATATTCTCAAAGAAAATAACTTTGTAAAGGTTCTCTGAAATCAGATAATTTAATCATCACGTTCGGTGCAAATATAAGGAAAAATTATCACAGTAAGACATCAGGGTTTAGACTGTGGGGGTTGTCCCCCATGCATACACATCAATTTGGCTAACATTGTAAGAGTGTTACTAACTGTTTCAAAGCACATTTTAGAGAACAAAAATAACGGTCTGACAAACCCAGCCTGGAAGAAATACCAGATACTTGAATAAACACTTAAACGCATTACTTCATGTTCATCAAACTACTAACTTTGGTATTTACAATGAAAAATAAAAATGCTTTAAAACTATTACTTCTTTTCATTTGGAGCCTAGACGCGTAAGAGGGAATAACCTGGAAAACAAAAGCAGGCTATGTGTAAAGTGAGAAGATGATGCTAAGGAAAAAACACCACTACGTAAAGAGGTAGGAAATAATGAAGCTACAGGGCAAGCCACAAGATGATGCTTATTTCTATAGCATATAATTACTTCACATCACAGATGGCAGCCTGTTCAGTTTCTTCTAATCAAATTCAGGTCTTGGTTTATTTGGCATAACTGCACTAAAGTTTGTTCAAATCAAAACCAACTAGATGTTTGCAATCAAAAACACAGCAAGGGTGCAGTGCTGCCATAGTACAGCATAAACTGTACCATTTCTGGCTTTCAAAAGTTAAAGTCTTACTCCAGAAAAATATTATAGCTCAACTGTTCAACTGATTTGAAACAAAAAATGAAGTCTTTTGACTGTTTGCAATTAACCACGGACTAACAGGGATATCTGCACCATAATACGATCAACCATTATGACTTTTGTTGATATTATTTCAAACAGAAAACTTCTTGCCATTAAGTAACGCATAAATAGGAGAGCTCTTTGTAACATACCTATAACTTAGCTAAATGCTTACCTTGTTTGTAACTGCCAGCATTCCCAGGAAGAAAGAGAACTGGAATTCCTGTCAACAGGAGATTTTTGTTTTCTTCGGCATAGTTCCCTTCCCCATAGAGATAGAGCTCATATACTGGGTATCGTTTGGCTGTTTTCTTCGGTAATTTTATTTTCTGTTGCAAAAGTTAAAAAGAAAACAATTACCTTGTCTATTTGTTGCAAACAAGAAAATCTAGTGGCTATTCAGTAATTTAAATGATCTGGCTTGTGTTTCATGCATTGTTTTAAATTACAGTCTAAAGAATACAGAATGAATTCTGTATTTTGGGTTCTGGGTTTTGCTTTTAAAAAATAATTAATGCATCAAGTATTTTGTTTAAATAGGTATTACTGTGCATAATGAGTGACTGCAGTTACTTAAAACAGCTATTAACTTTAACTGGCTTTGAAACAAACTGCAAATGAATGAAATTATGTATCTTTTAAAGTTGCACATTCGTAAAGTAAACCTAGCCTTACACTACGGGGGGGGGGGGGGGAGGGGGAGGGAGGAAAGGCACATCAAAACCCAACCACTTCTCCCAGGACATGAGAATTTGAGAGCAAAGACTGGGGCACATGAGTGATCCTAATTATTCCTACTGCACCTGAATGGTTCTGGAACTCTTTCCAATACCACGTAACTCAGAACAAGGATATGCTACTGCACCTGATACCAAAGCTAAATCTCGAGAACAGGGTTATGTAGGTGACTGTCAGATGACAACTATTATGTCAGGGTAAATTACAGATGCAGTGTGAATTCTCTGAGGTGATTTTTAGAGATGTAACCTGAAATGGGAATTTAAACAATAGTAGTAACCACCTTAATATGGCTCATCAGAAAAAATAAACCCATGATACTTCGGGGGCTTTTTGTTGTTGTTGTTTTCAGGCTCGGTTATGTGGCCTAGTGACAAAAAAACTGGTTTTGTAACAACTCGGGATCCAATTTACACAGTCAATTGTCATCTTAAAAAAGGCCATCTTTCTTGTATTAAAACAAAGAAGCAAACAACTAACCACCTAACCTGTCACATAACTTATTCACAAGATTAAAAATTCCCAAAGAGAAAAGAACAAAATATCTTTGAACCTGAGGGCTAGGTGATGATTAAGTCTTAGACCAGTAAGTTATGACTCTTGCAGCCGTATGACACTGCTTTAAACCAAATAAGTAGTAAGCAAGAAAACATTTAATTAACTCCTGTATGGAGGTTGGCTGGTTTATAATTTTGAGTTTCTAAGATACAGATTTTAAAAATTTCTATTAATGCGAATACACTTGTTCTAGCATTTGATTACTTATGACAATTCAGAGACAAATAAGATAATTAAAAAATGAATTTATTAAGGCATAATTTATATTTTAAGGAAACTATTTTACAGAGGAAGGTCAAAACTAAACCCAGTTTTGCATCAGAAATCTTCTCTAAAGCCTCTCTTAATTGCTTTCTTGAAATAGAAGCATCTCTACTTCGGATATTTCAGTTGTTTCTCTCAACTGCATCTACAGTAAAGGTGACGTAGCTTTAATTCCCTGCCCACACACACTCTTTTCCCTTCCCCGTTCTTCTCTGTCTCTCCTCAGCTAAAGACTATTTCCTTTCTCCCTTACCCTTCAAATTGTTTGCCATATTGGTTATTTGCAACCTCTTCTTATGATGTTTGATATACATATTTAAAATGTATATTTTATAATATATAAATATATATTTTTATAATATTATATAATATATTATAACAAAATACAGAGAGAGAGAGAGAGTGTGTGTTTAATTCCTTCACTGTGAACAAAAAACATTAAGCTTTGTTCAGGGCTTATGTCTTCAGATCATCCTTTCAATGTTCTTTCCCTTTTTTCCATCATCTCGCCTTTCCAACTTCACTGACCTCACTGTGTCTTTCTCATGCCTCTCTACTACTTCTTTTTCAAAGGCTTTCAAAATTCTGTGAAAAAACCTTAAAATCAGTTTCCATTACTAAACTAAGAGTGCCATCACGATATGTTTATCTGACTTCCTGATGGATCAAATCAACTGTTCTTCCACAGTATATTCCTGGTTCATTGTCTTTTTGAAAACTTCTACAGAACAAAATTAACGAGCTGCCCTTCTTTGGGTCAATGTCAAAAGCAAAAACTACACAATCCATGAGAACTGTCCTACCAAAATACTGTTTTTTTTCGGTAAATCACAGTGCTCAAATATTGTAACAAAATGACAACACGTAACTCCAAAGGAAAACAGATGTTCATGTTCCATGACAGCGGTTTTAAATTCTGAATTCCCAAGACACTGGTTATATAATTGGTTGTAATGAGGTACAGTAACTTTTTACAATGTCAATATAGGCTTCATTTTTCACCCTGGTTCCCAAAGAAATTAAGCTTATGTGGAAAAGTCCTCATTACTAACTTCCGAATCTCTCACCAAGCTTAGCTGAACAGGACAAGGGTAGGTTAAATTCAAATACTGCAATTCTACAACTCATGCAAAAAAAGATGGTTAAGTACAAAAGAGAAAAAAAAAATCCAAACCAATTCCACTACTTAGTATTAGCTTGACTGTGAGCTAACCCACACCGTTAGACACAAAAGAAATGAAACTTCTTATGTTTAATTGCTGCAATAGTTACTTGTTTTGTAACATGATACCCAAACCAGAAAGGAGGACAGGTACTTTTCACCCGAAATTCCTACCTTGTGGTTTCCTACCAATGCCAGCATTACAAAGACATTAAACAAACAACCCCTCCAACAATAAAGAGGTACTTGAAAAGTATAATGCCTTAGCAAACCCAGACAAATTCATAATTTCCCCCCTGCCCCAAGTACTGTTTTCCACACGGTAAAAGCGATTATTCAGGGCACAGAAATTCTGAGAGGCAATAGAGCCAGCTGCGACTTGCACCTCCTGAATGGAACTACTGCTTAGCCTTAAGCCTTGCATCTCTTACCAGCACAACACTTACCTAATGATGCTTAGAATTTAAGCCCTGACATAATGAGTAAATATGAAAGATGTGTGGCAGCAGATGAGAATTTCAGGCAACCACCAATAACATCACACAGATTTTGCTAGTAACTTTCCGTTGGTTGGCTTCAGATTGAAGCTGAAGTAGGTTTTGGCTGCTAGGAAATCTGAAAGCTTACCATGTAGTCTTTATAGCTGCTTAAACAATTTTGTGCTACAGCACTGACAGAACAACCCTTGAAGCTATACCAAGGTTCTCTTTTGTAGGCCAACACAACTATGTCAAGGTTAGCAAATGAAGGTTAATAGATCCAAAAATTAACTTGCTGCTTCATTACCAATTTAGGTACTAAGATTTTGCTTCAAGATTTTCTTTACTATGCAAGCCAGCTTGCAACCTACTTCAGAACAGAATATTACCTAGAATACTTCATATTTTTTCCAACATAGATTATATCCTAGATAATGCTAAATGAATGTTTGGGAGCCAACAAATTATGCTTTGGGATGCTTTTAATAGGACAGAAAATCTTGTAGTAAGAACTACTATTAAAAAGACAAATTGTTTTCTAACAACTGCATGCAGTATTAGCAGTGAACCTACATATACTCACATACTTAACATCCTCCCGCTATTAAGCCATAATACCGTGTCTGGAAAACAACAGTTCCATCAGCAGTCTTCTCTCTCAAACTGATCCAAGGTTTTCAAAGAGGTCTTCAAACAGGTTTCTAAAAGGCTTCAGTAGCAAAGCAAGGGGGACTTCAGGCAGGTTTACAAGTTCTCCCATACTTTGTGGGACCATGGCACCTACAAAGCACTCGCCGAGAAGACTTTGCACTACTGTTCACTAGCTTGAGAAATACACTCACATTTGAATTCATATTTGAATTCACTTTTTTGACACATTAGTTGCGTCACACTCTATAAAGTCACAGAAAGGACCAAGGAGTACAAGACTTAACCTCCTGGGCACTAACAGTGCTGTGAGTGCTGTCAGAGGACCTGGCCCAGCCTCGTCCTTTGCAAAAGCTTGGATGAGCTTTTGACCGGTTTTACCAGGACTACAGGTAACTACAGGCATTTACAGGTTAGAAAATTGGAAGCTTTTCTATTCATTTTCTTTTGTACAGGTGGCAGTACGAAACACCTCATTACAGGTAGACAGCTTTTCCCTTCTGTAGCTATCCAAGGTGCACCATTATACGATGCAGCCAAAGCAGCGCATTTTGCCAAATACACCGACCTCTCAAATAAGCCAAAGCTCTTTTTGGCCCCATTTACAGCTCGCCATTCTGCAGAGGCCGCCACAGGAAGCGACGAGTTAGCTAACCCAAAAGTTACGGGAGCAGTCAGGAGTCGCCTGTTCTCCCGCGGCTGAGCGCGTTCGGGGCTGTTTTCCTTTCGCCGCAGCAGGGAAGAGGAGGGCAGCCACAGGAGGGCTGCGCCTCACACAAGCGGCTCCCGGCCGCGGCGATGCGGGTGGCGACGCCCCAACGGCCGCCGGGCGGCGCGAGGCCGGCGCGGGGCCGCCGCACCCCACACAGCGGCGGCGCTCCGGGACTGGCGGGTTCCCACCTGTTACGCCGCCGGCCGCTCCCTCAGCGCCTCCCACCGCCGCACTCACCAGATACTCAGGGTACTCGTACATGTAGGTCATGCTGCACCGGTTCTCCTCGTAGAGGAACAGCACGTCCCGCACCCCTAGCAGCACCAGCGCCGCCAGCGCCCCGTAGAAGAGCGCCGCCAGCGCGGGTAGCCGGCGGCCCGCCCGCCCCATCGCGCTCCGCCGCGCCGAGGTGCGGAGTGAAGCCCTCCTCCCCCCGCGGGCTCTCCGCGCACACAAGCACAGCGGGGCGGGGCGCGCCACCGCCCGGGAGGCGGGGCGGGCGGGCTGGCGACACAACCTGGCCGCCACCGGGAGCGGGAGGGCGGCCGCCATATTGGGAAGGTCAGGAGCTTGGCTAGTCGTCGCTCCGCCAGGCCGAGGAGGGCCCATCCGCCATGTCGTGGGAGCCATTACGGGGAGGTCAGGAACGTACCTACGGGCTTCCCCCAGCCGGTAGCTTGCGGGGGGAAGGCGTGTCCTCCATGACAGGGAGGTCGAGTCATCGCCCTGCCGCTGTGGTGCGCCTGCTTAGCCGCGTCCGGCCCGCGGGGCTGCTGCTGAAGGGGCGCCGCCCCGGGCTGAGGCCCATGAGGAGACTCCTTCCCCTCGGCCCCCTCAGCCGGGCCTGAGGCGGTGCTGGGGGAGGCGGCGGCTCGTCGGCGTTTGCGGACTCCAAAATGACCCCTGGGTGTCGGGGAGCGTAGATTTACCCCCCCGCTGGCAAGGGCTGGGGGTGCTGACGGTGCCGGGCCAGAGCCGCACCCCGCGAAGGCGTACCGCGGTGGGACGGACCTCGCTACAGTTCACCTCGCCGAAAATAAACCTGCAAACCCCACTGTTCAGGTGCTTTTACGGTTCCTGGCCTGTTAGAAGTTTAGTCACAACATCCGTAAAGCTTCAAGCACTCGACATGTAAAAGACGTTGTTAATGGTGGTTGGTGTTGGGGGGGGGAATGAGTAGGGGGTTTTGTGGGTTTTGTTTATTTGCTTGAATTAAGCACTTCTAACAGCTTGCTATCTTTAGGCACTCTTCTTCACTGGATTTTGGACTCTGTGACCCCACCCTGATGCATGACACACCCATGATTGCTGGTGTTGCTCATCAGTGAAAAATAACAGTAAAATATTTAATATCTGACAAAAGTTACCTTTTTTTTTCCCAATCTACGGAGGACGCAATACTAACATCAACTTAGTAAGACAACAGGTAGTTACATATGAGGGAAGTACAAAATAGAAATACATATAGTTGCATTTTCATCTTCACTGCTAAATACTTAAGCCTTTCCCCCTCCTTTAAAAGAAACAAAATTTACTCAGTTTTCCAACAGTATTTGTACCATTTTTATTTGTAAAAATAACCATCTGAATGCATTGCAATAGTAGTTTACAAGTTAGGGTTCTTCATTACATTAATACAGCATTCAGTAGTTGAAAAAGTTACTAAACTGTGCTTGAGAAGATTCAGGTTGAATTCCAAGTCATTCACTGAAGTAAGTCTTCTTCCTCATTTCATATGTGACATTTACCCAAGTCTTTAAACTTCAATTTACAAAAGCAAACAATACCGACAAAACCCCACTGAAACCATGAAACAATATTTTATATTGTTTATTACAAATGTTATGCAAAATATAACACTGGCACCAGATTCGTATCACCATGGTTTGTAAAGATATATTGCACATGCTAAAGCATAAAATATAAGACAAAACCTACAAAACATAAGATATTGGCTTTAATATGTAGATCACTGCATAAGAAACGCATAAAATTACATTTTATACACACACTCGGATTGTCACTAGTTTAAAACGCCCTTTCCTATAACACTGACCTAAGGTTTACTTTTTGTGTAATAAGAAAGCATTTTCAGCACTGCAAAAATTATACATTATTCCTATAGAAATTTAGCATATTAATTTTCATTTCAATGCAGGTAGAACATATGAAAAGAAGAAACATTTTATACATTCAAAGAAGGTCTGAAATGAAAATTTACTGGTAATATATTGCTTTTATAACACTCAAATGAAGAAAAAAAAAAGAGTTTCACAAAACATTTCCATAATACACAAATATAAAAAGGCACTCTAATATTTCTTACATGACTAAGAATAAAAATCACAATTTTTTTTAAAATCATCCTCAAGATACATAACCAAGTTTCTCAACAGTACAATGGATAAACAATTCATTTCATGTGTTTGTTCTAGTTCAATAATCTGGCAGTTGTTTACTGCATAAAAGTACCAAACACATTATGGTGCCCTTTTAGTAGCGATGAACAGAAATCCCCTGAGCTATTTCACAGCAATTTCAGGCAGTCCGGAGGTTGTAACTCAGTATTTATGAGAGAGACTTGGGACCCCATCCTGCTATGGATTCCACCTGCAGCTGTGGTTAAAATATAGGATGAAACGATCCTGCTAATACACCCGGGCAGGCGGCTGCCCCTCCCCAAATATCCTTTGCTTGGTACAGACAGAGGAGTTGTCCATGTACGGTAAATTGCAGGATCCAGGGTTAAGTGCAACAATTATGTATGATTAACTCTACTCTTGTAAAAAGTCCACAGAAAGGCAAGGTGATTATTTACAAGAGCAAAATTATTCCCATGCTTAAATATCTGCCCTAAATTACAAATTTATTTCTACATGTGATAAATTACATTACAGATTAATGTACTAGCATACAAAAAAAGGGATTCTGGTAACTCATGTGGGATAGGCCAATACTGAGTACTTCCAAGCATCTTGCTCATGTCAGTTGTCCTCCTAAACACACCATACTCAAAACATGACTTTCCCAATGCCCTTAAGATGCTAACAAATTATATGTTTCTGTGATTTTTTGAATATTGCATACTTACATCATTGTTAGTTTACAGAAAAGTTTAATCAGTAAAGTTCAGATTTGGTTCCTAGAAGGATCAAAGTAATTCAGTAATCACCTATGCTTCTATAATGTTGTATAAATCATTAAGAGGCAGCAGTTGTTGCACTACACAATTACCAGAGTTACGAGGTATTGCAAATACACAGAAATATTTTCAGTAACTCTGTATGGTAGCAAGTAAAAATACTGAAATTTTTAAATGGCTGCTTAATACAATACAACATCCTCTTTGTAAAGAGGACTGGTTTTCTCCTAATGAAGCAACTTCATGTAGGATAGCGTAACTTTCGGTTAAAGTAAGATGGTTATTGCTATTCTGCAACTCTTAAAAGCAAAAACGTTGAGAAAAATCCATCATAAAAATGTTATTCTGTGCTATTTCTGAGGAGAAAACCAGGGTTTCAGGTGCTCTGTCATTCTATTGCAGAAAATACAGAGTTGAAGGAAAAGAAATGTTCACCTTTAGATACTATCCTTGTGATTTTTTTGTTGCAAACTTTGGAAATTTGTTAATGTTCAAGGAAACTATTTATTTTTACCTAATGTTCAAGGAAACAATATTTAATTTTAGCCAGGCAAAATAAACTTAATATATAAATATTTTTCCTAATTAAAGAACTGGAATCTGCCAATAGATTTTTAACAATTCAGTGGAACACAGCTAAAAACTGCAACTAAAATAAAAATCCTTACTTTTCATTTACCCTGCCGAAAGCGTGCACTGAGGAAGCTCATCTCATCCTCCCAGCACAGATGTAGGCCTGCAGACAGCCTGAGTGTGAATCACGGGAACTTTAACACCTTGACTCCATGCTGTATTACCTTTTCCCCTCTTTACTGTAGCTGTACAGTGTTCTCTCACTTGTCTAGCAAGGGGTTGGATCCCTTTCTTACGCTCTTAAATGGTGGAAGGTGTTTTGCTCTCTGCTTTTTAGCAATATAGCCTGCGGACTTTATCTTTGCATTCCATACAAGAAGATGGGCACTCTCCCTTCCTTTTTCTACTCAGGCCATCAGTCTTGCCTAGATTCACATTTCATTTTGCATCATGCCAAATAGTATGCACAAATACTACCTAGGAGAACAAGCCATAGTTATTTTTCCTGGGCATTTGTTTCATTTCAAATAAATATAAACACATTTACATTAAAAGTATATGAACATATTCTTTAGTCTGGATAAAAAAAAAAAACTGTGGTCAACACATCATCAGTTACAAATGTCAACTTGAAACCTGCGTCATAAAATGTAAAATTCACTCAAGACTACTCATTACCTCAAAAGTTTATATTTTTACGGTTTAGAAAAACTACTTCATTATGTCACTCACATTTGAAGAAAAAATAAAAGTAGCAAAGTCTTCCATTTAATTACTGAAGCATTTTGGTCCTCTTGGTACAGCTGGTTAGTTCATGGTAGCTTTGTGTTTAGTTTTTTTTTGTTTTTGTTTACATAGTCTCATTCTTCCTTTTGTACATCTGTTGCAGGCGAGGGTCGTGGTCCATTTGACCTAGAAACTTTGGCAGAAGGAGTAAACATATTCACAAAGCTGACATTGCTTTAAAAGCTGGTGACAATAGGCTTTTTTAGCATGTATCTCTGATCCCCTGCACGGTACGCTGCTATGTTTCCTGGTGTTTGGTATTTCAACTTTTGGTGTTACGCTTTCATTGCTTTACCTTTGCTCTGTTAATCCAAACACTGGCAAAGGTATTTTAAAATTTGATACTGTTTACAGTAAAAATAAGTTATTTAAACATAGAAAAGGAAAAAAATCCATTTAAGTTGGCAAGTCATTATAAACTTTTACATACACCTTTGTCTACACCTGATTATTTTTTTTCTGATACTAGATTCATGGTTAATGGCTCAGGTGACAGAAACATCTAATGACCCTAATTCTGTAGTGCAAATAAACCGTACATGTTTGTGCTGAATTGAAAAAAAATAAGGGCCAAATGATTTTAATTTTACACAAGTGGTTCCACTAATGTCCGTGGGAAAATACGATGAGACAAGTAGAATTTGGCCTTAAGAGTTTATAACTATTTTTCTAATTGTGTGCTGCAACTAAGAACTGTAAAAAGTGCCTTCTGTAGGTTTAAGTGCTTAATACATGCAGAATGTAAAAGATTTTGTTTCCTGTAGAAAAGTAATACAGGCAGTTTTAAGATTTACAACTTTACCTTTGGTTTGTGTAAAAAAAATTATCTAATTAACAAAGCCCCTGGAAGCAGGAAACAGGCAAACAGAGGAAAGGGGTGATGCTCGAATCTATGAAGGCTACACAGGAAATAAGTTCGTGTGCTAAAGGTACAGCTAAAACATGTAAGAACTTTTTACAAACAGTTCCCTGTTTATTTGTGCTGTCAAAAAGAAAAAAGGCATTTTCTCATCTTCTACTTAAAATAAGAGGTAGAGACTTTCCACAGGGGCACTTAGGGCCTAAAGAAAACATGAGGAAGCTGAAAAGCTGCAGAACATTAATGGGGATATGTTCCAGTAAATCCCTCTAACTTTGTTATTTAAAGGCTTGATTCTCATTGACACTACAAATCTTTCAATACCTACTTGTCAAGAATAATAGTTAAGAATATAGCCATGGGATTTAAGCTGTTTAAAAAGACAAAAATAAAGCTGAAATGAAATAACAATGAAAAAAAGGTTTTGAATACCAAAAAGTCAAAATGTTTCAGAATCCGAATCATTGTCATTATACCCATCCTCTGTTCCTATGTTATTACTCAAGGGCTTATTGTAAGAGTTAATGCTACCCATACTGGAGCCATCGCAGAGATGCGTCCTGCCCAAATTGTCTTTTTTAAAACAAACGAAGTTGAAAGCCGTCATTGAACTGGAAGGAGAAAAAGGCATCATGGTAGCCAAAATGAGTGCCAGGCAGTCAGCCACGTCTTTGTTAGGAGCGCAAGCCAGGGCTGGCGTATGACCTGGGCACAAATGCAGACAAGGCAATGGTTAGTACTAAGGGTACTGAGAATGGCACTGAGCATTCCTCTTATACATCTCTAGGTGACGTCGTAAGCAGGAGATGTATGTTCAGCTACAATCATGCCAGGCAACAGGGGTACGTTACTTATTTTAAATTAGACATGCTGGGAAAATACACACTTTATGGAGCATTTAGATCACTGTGACCACAACAAGCGCTATTTTTTTAAAATCAGGCAGCAAACAGGCTTCACGATATGAATAAAAGCACTTGCTAAACACATTTCTACAGCACAGACAGTATGATGGATACAGAACACGGGGAGTACAGCAACAGGGACAGAAACTGGCTTCAGTTTCTGTGCATATGAACAAGTCTCATTCTGAGAACAATGACTTTCATTAGAATGTAAAAGATATTAGTTTAAAAACATTTTGAAATACTAAGCAAACGATTTTAAAGACTGATCAGTTGAGTATCTACTCAACTCAGGAAGCAGTTTATTTAGGAATTAAATTACGAGAGAAAAGAATTAGACCAGTGCACGTGGTACGTGTATAGCAGGTATGACTAAGTGGATGTTTAGTTACCCAAATTTACATTATGTTAGACGAATAATGACTGTATTCAGAAAGCATGGAATACACTTCAAATACGAAGTTAATATTCTACAGATGTCAGTAAAACGAAGAACTGGGGAGCTATTAAAAGTTTGTCTTCACTGCAGTTTAACGTGGCTCCTGTCCAAGCGCTGCCCCTAAAGCAGCTCTTCACATATACAAATCTTGGAAAGCAGTATGCTGATTACACTTGCTATCTATACATTTTGGAGGCTGCTGTGTAGTACTCCAGCACTTTCCAACAAATCCTCCTTTATACTAAGAGCAAACAAATTCTTTTGAAGATGGCTAAATCTTAAGTGCTGCAGCAATAGTAATCTGAGGCAATGACCACTACTGATACCCTACTGCCTCAAGTAAGCTGAGAACACCTGCAGTGTAGATGAGTTTGGCAGACAAACGTGAGTACAGTTTTGTAACAAACTACCCACATTTAAGCACTGACTGCAGTGAATGCATACCCTAAACGGAATTTCCTCTTCCACCGAGTTCCAAGCGTGAATATTCTTTAGAGTTGTACTTATACTAAGATTGTACTTAAATTTTCTTTTTTAAACTGCGTATGCAGTTGTTCCTAGAAAAATTAAATGTGTATCAAATTCAAACTTAATTTTCACTTGTTACATACATGCAAATTAGGTGGATCCGTATGTACAATTTTAACGATAAAAACTGGGGTTAGAAGCTAGTCTGGTTCATTTTCCCGTCCCCTATCTCTAAAATGAGATTAGGGCCAGATGACTTCAGTGGAACTCATTCATGCAAGTATATCTAGGTAGCACTTGGTTAATAGTAAATACTCACCACTCATTTCTTTTCATCCACAGATCTCAAATGTCTTGCAATGATGGGTGAGTATTATTATTATTGTTACTTTACAGATATGGGAAGATGGAGGTACCAAATTGTTACATTAATGCCGTGAAGTCAGTATTGTAATAAAGACCAGCTTTTTCAGGAGGACATTTCTGAAAACATTAATTAGAGAAGCACAGCCCTCTATGGGCTTTATAATGTTTAGGGAAGGACTTCATTGAGATCTGAAACAAAATTATCAGATTTATTAACTAACCATGTATTTTATGAGGCAACAGTAATTTACTTGCATCTTGGATTAGGTCAGACAATTGGTAAGCACAAGCTTTGATCTCAGAATGAACTGGGACACAATCAAACATATGTTGATGGTTTTCTTCCTACCCATTAAAACATGCGCTGATTGAATGCATAATCCTTAATTCTTCTGCAAGGCGTCAGAATTATCCGGTGCCACTTGCATGTTTAGGAAATTCAAGTTACCACCGCACTCAAGCATTAAAAAAGACTAGCTGTTGACAGTACATGCAAAATGAACAGTAAAAGGGACCGCTGTGATGTTTAGAATACATTTTTATATTAAAGAAAAATAAATAGTATCTTTCTTTTAATAGGTACTCACACAGATCATTGTCTGTTCTTGGAAGGATAAAAGCATCAATGATGTCTATCATCAGCTTTTAAGTCTATTGCTTCCCTTTGTTGTAAAATTACCTGTTGGGTCCTACTGAAGATTGTCAAAGTGTATTATTTACTTACCATTTTCATCTACTGCTAGGACGCATGCCCCTTTGGCTAGCAACTCTTCAACCACCATCTTTAAGCCGTTTCGTGCAGCAATATGGAGAGGTCTACAAAAACATGACAACTAAATTCAAGTTCAGTTTAAAATAGGCTTTCTAAAAAGTTAGGTAATGCTTAAAGCATACCCAGCATCAGAAAGAGAATATTTTCCTTTTTTGGATCATTACAATTATATTGTAGACATTAAATTATATTACAGCCTTTAAAATAATCCTCATGTTCCACATCTATAAAACATATGTGCAAGACAAATATAACCACCTTTACGTACACAAAGATTGCTTAATACTTTCCAGTCTAAAGTCTTTCTTTAAAAAGCTCTCATTTTTCCCACTATTTGCAGCACACAACTGACATTTAAAAGGAAAATGAATCTAAGACCGAAGAAATGCCTTTGTTCCATCCTTCATTCTGGCTACTACAGACTGTTCAAAATTATTGTATTGCCTTTTTATTCTTGAATACTCGATTGCTAATCTCTGTTACTGCAGAGCCGCTGGAAATTAAAAGTAACCACTGGTTTGCTTCCTTCCTGGGCCAACACCCAATGCTCCTGTTTGGGGACAGCTAGTGGGACAGGAGAAACAATTTCATAATGGAAGGGGGAAAAAAGGGCTAAGATGGAGTGAATTCTTCTGCAAGCACCAGATGATCTGCCCCCTGAACTTGTGGTTGAATCTTCTCCTGTGGGATTCCCCCATACCAGTCAAACAGTTGCAGCTGGAGTAAGAATATTGACGGTTCTAACTCTGCTGATAATGTATGGTATGGACAGGAGTTGGACATAAAATATCACCTAAAAAAAACCTCTGAAAATTAAATGTACCACCTTAAGTCTAAATAAATTATTTAGATTTAAGGTGAAGCTCAAAAAGCTGGGAAATGCCAGATGTATACTTACACATTCACATGATTAATAGACATTTTGGTATAGTCTTCAAATAAATGAGCTCATATAATTTTTCCACCAGACCATGTATAGAATTGGCATCAAAGGAATCAAAATTAAAAGTGAAAATGCAATACAAATCCGGTCTTTTCAAGGGCAAGCACTCAAAAATATCAGAAATTAACCTTTTTGTTCTATGAAAAAATCTGAGACATGAATTTGAAATGTTAAATCGGAATCTTCTGGTAAGTCAACTGAACTTGAGAGGATCAGGCTATACTTACGTCTGCAATGCATTATTTTTTGCATTAATAAGGCTCTGTTCTTGTATCTCATCAAGTATTAACAAGGCACATTTTTCATGACCCTGTAGTTGGGGAAAAAAACCAAGAGTGTTAATTTGCTGAGGAGTTTGAAATTGAGGCAAAAGAAATGTTACATATAAAAGTGAAATTTAATAACTCAATTTGAAATACAAACCATGCTACTCAGCTTATAAGGATGTGTAGTAGGTGAACTGTAGGAGCCTTAAAATACCATTTACAAACCGCCACTGCTAGGATGCTTTAGCACATTTAGAAATGTAGACATTGACCTGTCTTTCAACCCTTCATTCATTATATATGAATTCACCTCCTCAGCTTTCAGAGAAGACTGCTATTTCTCTTGAGAGAGCATTCAATGGATTATTTATTAGAACTACATAGTAACATAGAAAGAGATGGTTTAATCTCAAAAACTAATACTATACTTTCTGGATCGTGAAATGCCTTTCTGTATTATTAATAAGCTACTACAAAATCCCTTCAGTGCGAGAGCTCTAATAATGAAA
This sequence comes from Aptenodytes patagonicus, assembly GCF_965638725.1. Taxonomy (NCBI): domain Eukaryota; kingdom Metazoa; phylum Chordata; class Aves; order Sphenisciformes; family Spheniscidae; genus Aptenodytes; species Aptenodytes patagonicus. The sequence goes on from NC_134954.1 coordinate 43,375,874, forward strand.
CTTTGGAAATAATACAGATCCGGGCCTTATTTCTGATACTGTTTCAGCACAGCAAGCCACAGGTGCCGAACCTACAGCCCTGGCAGGTGACCAGCTGCCTGAAGGACCTTGAGAATTCAGCGAGGCTCATGTGTCTGCAGAAACTGGAGAAATACTATCACACAGGAATCCAATCTGTGGATAGGAGCAAAAGAAAAGGCCCAGGAGAGGGAATCCCATGGGCATTTTTTCTTGCAGAAACAGCAGTAGCAACTGGAATTAAGAGGAGGAAAGGGTGGGAAAAGACACCACCACCAATCTAATCAATGCTTCTGGTTTTACTGCTACAGAGCATAAGGGAAAATTTTGGGTTCCTTCCACAGAAATTGGAGAATAAGAAAAAAGAATAAATACCTTTTTTTTTTTTCTTTGCCACTGAACCTATGTTAAGCTATTTCACAGTGAGATTATTTGGTAAAATCTCAAAGGATTTTCCAGTATTTCTCTTAGTTTCCCTTCCTTATGTTTCAGCTGTCATAAGAGGCATCCATATTTCTCAATTTACTAAACCTTGAAACAGACTTGAGAAAAAGCTTGCAACAATGCTCCATTCCTCACCACAAGTTTGACCATCACATTTCCACTGCAGAAAAATTTTTAGGAGCATAAACACACACATACATACAGACAGACAGACAGACAGACTGTGAAGAGAATAGAAGCATACAGAGGTCTTCAACTTACTTTACTGCTAGCCAAGTGCAAGGATGTATTCAACTCCTTATCTTTTAATGTCAGGTCAGCCTTGGCAATGTTCACCAAAAAGTCTGAGGCATAGAACAGAAATCAACAAACAAACCCAATGGGCAGACGACCGTGTAAAAACAGAGGAAAAAATTTACTATTTCAATATACACATGCATACATGCTAATCAATTAAGCCTTTATGTGATGTAAGCTTTATGAACACGAAGTGAAAATAATGAATGAGAACAGACTAATCTCATGCAGTTAATCAGCAAGCAAAGGCAGAGCTAATAGCTCATTCACTGTGCCCCAAACTGTCAAACATATATTCATCTTAATTTATTTATAAACTTCCCCAATTGCAGATCAGCCAGTACTGCCTGAATCACCTCCTCCTAGGAACAACTGTGGATCCTGCTTTGAGAGGGCTAAGTGGATATAAAGAATTTAGGGTGCAGTCTGTGCTGCTGAAGCTAGAGAAAAGGGAATTCTGTTAAGCCAATATGACCCTAATCTGGATGTCTATAGTATAAAGTCTAGCCTGGAAAAGCAGCTGCTGATAGCTGCCATTTTAAGAATAGGACTTCCTATAATAGAGCAGAAAAAAAGGTTACACAATCTTTTTCACACGTGCAGTTTTACTGCTCCATAAAATCAAGGAAGTAAACAGGAGAATGGAATTACTACTCCCCTCATGCTCTTTACAGTGCGCTCTTAGGAGGAAGTAAGACTCAAGTTTGTTATTGCAACTGTTCACCAAGACTACTGAGAAAAAATGACTGAGAAGAAAAAGATATTTTTTACAGATGTAAAGGTAGCTTCTTACAGACATCCACACAATTTATTTTTCTTCCTTAGGTTTCACAGGAAAAAAAGATGACTACCTATTTGGGATAGTAACTGCAGTAGCACTCACCCTTCAAGACAAACGGAGGCAAGGATGTACTTACCTACCGCACCTACGTGACCGTTTTGAGCTGCCATCATGAGAGGTGTTTTCCCTGCGTGATCCGCAGCATTCACTTGTGCGCTGTGACTCAGGAGGAGCTGGAGGCACTCCACGTGATCCGCGAAGGCTGCTGCGTGAAGGGGCGTTCTGTAGGGAAAGTAACACGACCACAACTGTTGCTAAAGAATGACAATATTCCTGTTTACTTACCTTCCCAAGAACCTGAAAGTGCACGACATTCTTAATTTTTTTTCCCCTATGAAACTTTGCATTATCACCAGGGGAACTTTACAGTAGCAGCATAAGTTAAAATAATATTTACAGTCTCTGTCCTGGTGCAATATAAACTTTAAAAAAAGGGAAGCATAAGGTGGATATGATACTGTGGAGATGAGATACTGTGGAGAATCTCATATTAGCAGCATCGTTATTTTAATGGAGCATACTGCATGATATGAAAAGCAGTACAATCCCTCATTCTTATTCATCTGATTTTGTGTTTTTTTAACAAGCCTAAGATAGGAAGAACTATCAGAAAAGAACAGATCCATTATTTAAAAAACCTGAAGTATTTTAAGTTATAGTCAAAAATACTGCAGCAACAAGCTACAATAATAGTATTTCTATAAAAGGCAGAAGGAATTCTGTCCACTTTGAAGGTTATCAGTTTCCGCAAGACTGAGACACTAGAATTCGTTTGCTGTCTCCCTATGGCATTTTGGGTCTGAAGTGTGACTAATAGAGATGAAAAATAGTTGGTACGCAACCCAGCTCATAGTGTTACTTCAGGTTTTGCTTCTCAGTAAGGGTGAGGTGATCTTACCCTTATAGGAGCAAGTAATCACCATTACTGAAGGTCTTGAAATTGTTTTAATTAATAGAAACAATGACTATTCAATTTTTAGAATTTCAGCAATTTTAATTAAATATATATATACACACACACATAGTAAGGAGATTATCAACGGGACAAATTAAGGATCTGGCTGAATGCATGTCTCTTGCTCTATCAGTATCATTTTGCTGCACAGATGTTTTCAGTTGTGTGCCCTGAGAACGCTAACATAACATTACAGTTTTTAATGAAATACTTTTCTATGTGTACATAGTATCACTCCATTTAGCAAAAATAAACGTGTTTAAGTATTTAACAAAGAAAACTGGTTCAGGGAAACAGCCTATAGTCATAGCTGTTCTAAACAACCAAAATACTATTTCTTTTGTATTTCTTTTCATATGTACTATGAAACTGAATACTTCATAGTATTCTTGCTTCAAGTGAGCCACCATTTAACTCTGTTGCAGTGTAAACTGCTGTCTGAAAGAGTCAGCGTGACAAGACTTAGTTCAACCGTATCAGATAAGGATTAGTTCCAGAGGTTCAGAAAGAATCATGAAAAATACTAGATGGATTCATGAACATGAAATGCAATTTGTTTAAGAAAATATTACCTTCCTTTGTCATCTTTGCAATTGACAATGCTGGCATCGATAGCTCCGATGAGCAGTGATGCACAGTTTTCGTGATCATTGATTCTGCCAAAGAAAAGACATTTTCAAAAAGGTAAAAAGTCTACATCTTTTCCGACTTTCCAGTATTAATTTACTTCCATTAATATCCCATTAATATTTCTTATTGGTTATTTATAAGTTATCCTAACATACCTTTGTCGTAATGCTTTCAGTCACATTTCTGATTATTCATCATCTCTCCATTCAACCAAACTGCATCTGCTACTATAAATTTCAGTCTCTAAAGCAAAGCTGATCCTGCAATTGGCTATGCACAAAGGTAATTGAAAGTGCAGCACAAACCTAGGATTAAAACCTTAATACCTTAAAATCCTTTAGTCTAAATGTCAAACACACCTGGATCTGGAAAGCACTCAGTCATAGATACCTACATATAGAAAGCTTTATTCTAATGTTTTAGGTACTGAAGCCCACATGTCTTCCAACTCACACATTTAATACTTTTCCTTGATGGATGGACTGAATTAATACTCTTTCTGGTTATTGTTAATTTGTCCCATTTCATTATGAAAATGAACAGTGTTTAGTAACAGTATTGGACATATAGCATAGCTAACAAACACCCACGCTGGATTAGCAGCTGTTTTCATTTTAAATTTGCATGCATTTTTAAGTTGCACACATTTTTAATGGGTTTGAGAATTACATACTAGTTTAAAAGAATATAAATATTGAAAAAAAAAAATTTCAAAGCCATCACTAGAAATTCAGATTTCAAAGACTATGTTTCAGCCACAAATGATTTTATTTTAAGCAGAGTAAAAACAGTGCTTTAGATATGCTTTTATTTCTCTAATATGTTGGGGTTTTTATAATTTCAAAGTTTGATACATGATAAATTACTTTTCTACTTTCCGATGATGTGGACTGTAGAAGGGAAGCCTACACAATAGTAACTCCTATCATTACTTCTGGAAGACATTCATTCTTCTAATAGAACATAGAATAGAATACAGTCATTCTAATTGTTGGCAGATATTAGGAAGGTTTGCATTTGTTTTTTCAGTGCTTAATTCCTTAGTCTCCTGATGGCTTACATGTTTTAATAAGCATGTTAGGTCCTACAAACTAAAGTAATCTTGCATTTTAAAAAAAATGCATTTGCAATTATGTTATGAAAAGTTACGATTTTGCTCTATTAGAATCCTTCCCATATGAAAACATACTGCTTTATTGGAATAAGGAATATGTATAAAATACATGCATGGAAGAAGAGGAATAACTCATAATAGCTACCACCTTTTTGTTGTTCATAAGTAATATGAGAACTTTGGATACAGAGTCTGCCTCTATAACCCATCAATCCCTTTGGCTAGGGCCTGGGTAAGAAGTACCAAAGCTTCAAGATAGAGATTAGCTCAGAAGCAAAAAAGACCATGAAGAAAATCAGTCTGGAAAACACTCAGCTGAGGCTGTCTTGGAAAAAATACGGCCTGCACAGAACACCATTCTAGCATGACACAGATTGTTGTTTCAAATCCTTCCTTCATTAACGCTTTGTTCCTATTGCTAAAAAAGAATCATCTTGATTCTGACAAATTTCTTAACTCTCAGCCACTGGGTTTCAAAGGAACCTCAAAAGCTCATACTTACACGGACCAAGGCACTATAGCCCAGGTCATGGCCTAAGAATGGAAGAGCTATGAAGTTCCAGCCTGTGTGAAGAAAAGGCATAGGTCTGTAGTTGTAAGCAAGGGAAAAGAAACTACAAAGGGAGCAGAAATGCAGCTATTTAATTAGAAGTCAGAATTTCAACAAATAGCCTAAATGTACAAAATTTATGCAAAAATACTCTTTATTCTGCCACTTTTTCAGCAGAAGTATAAGCACAATTTTATGATCAGCTTTAAATTATTTGCTCATGCAAATAATCTAAAAAACCCCCACTTTCTTCTCATACTGCTACTTCTTCCAGACATATCCTAAAGCATTTGTTACTGGAGATTTCTACTTACACGGCACAGTGCAATGGAGAGAAGCTATTACCATAGAATGTGCGGAAAGATTTTTGTTCCAATAGTACCTCTATGCAGTTTTCATGACCTATAAGAGATCAGACATTTCACAGTGTTGCACAAAGCAACTAATTCACTTAATTCCTATTAGGCTTATACAGATTAGAATTTAACACTAAGTTCAAAGTTGAACACAATGTGTATATAAGCTTTTATGTGATAAAATTATAAACAGAATTTTTTTTTTTTTATGGCAGCAGCAAGATAGATCCAGGCTAATATTAGCACTTACTGAAAAAAAGGAAAGGAAAAAAAAGTCTCTTTTTTATGTAATGTTATGTATGTTGCCTTACACGTCTCCAAAGATGGTCTTAAATGATGGTATTAGGAAGCTTTACCCTTATATTAAGCAACAAGTTCAGATTATCCAGTTTAGAATAATCAGTTCAGTTGAGAATATCCATCTATTCAGTATTTATCTCTTGCATCAATAAATTAGAGGGTGACACCTCAAAGGAGCATTCCTGGCCCCACAGAAATCAATGAGAATTTCATCGCTGATGTCAGTAAAACCAGAATTTCACCCTGGCCTCCTGTGACTGGGAGCAAATGAGCTGCAAAGCCACTGGGAAGTATTGCTGGAATTTCCCTGGCTTCTGAACTGAAGGGTGAACATAGTGAATGCTAACTACAGAGAGCAAGTAGAGGGGAGATAAGTTGCCTCTTCATTTCAAGCTTCGCAAAGCGTTAGGCTGCTTTGTTAGCGTGTTTCCCTAAAACTGAGGCAACATTTGAACTTGGCAAAAGTCCACAGAGAGAAACTTACCATTGTAACAAGCCCAGTGCAGCGGTGTATAACCTTGATTATCTTTCAAACTGCAGTCTTCCTCTGAAAGTGCTATCTGCAGTAATTCACTCAGCCAAGTGGCATGACCCCGAGCTGCTGCAAAGTGCAGAGGTGTTCTGCCTCTGGCGTCTTTACATAAAATAGATACTTCTTTCTCTAACAGCATCTGAACACACTCTTCATGCCCAGTCATAATCTGATAACAAAGAAATGAGTAAAGAGGTTGACATAATACAGATTCTTGCCCAGGAAATATGGAATATGATTGATGCCTGTGAACATGAAACAGCCTGGATGGGATTCAGAAGGCAGAGATGAAAGCTCCTGTGGTCCCGTGAGTACCTATGATAACTGATACACTGAAATGTATTTGGTACTGCCTTTCAAAGGCATTGATTCCTAGTCTGTGGAAGAGACTCGGCTAAGTGAGGCACAAAAGCAAGGAGGATTTTAAGACTAAGGAAACAGATGAACAAGGGGTGAGGTTCAGAAAACTGGAGTCTGGCTTCTCAAAACCATGTACGAATGTGAGAGAAGAACTGAGGGAAAAAAAGGATCAAGAATATCATCAGAAATAGGAAAAGCTGCTTTAACAGCTGGCCAGCTACTATCAGTGACCTCTGTATCATACATAGGTTAGCTTTGGTATCTTGGTCGTGTTCATGTATTGCTGTCGATACAGAACAGAAATTTTATGCCATAGCTTTTATTACGGACAGGTGTTGGACTCCTAAGCTGAACTGCTCACTGCAGTTATCATAGAGTGCTGTATAAATATCATCTCTTGCATCAACTTCACATTGGGTAAGAAGCGGACTCCTAGAAAAGATTAGATCTGCCTCGAGTTTCACTGCCTCCAGATCAAAACTTAAGGCTTACTTATTTACACCGTCCTCCCCAAGAAAAATGAAAATAACTGCTGGGCAGTTCTTTTAAAGAAATTATTTTCAGAATTCCTAAGGTGCTCTGTTAGATGAATAATGACCGCTATTGTAAAGTGTCTAGAGCCAAGAAAATTGGTCTAATCGGTATTTTATCTAATGAATTAAAGTGAACGTGAAATAAAGTCAAAAGCAGAGCATTACTGAGAGTAGATCCGTCCTGCTTTTTACCTCATTGACTGTGCTTGGTCAGGTTTCCAATCATTTACAGTATTCCCTACATTCAATATCCCTGTATTTATAAGTGAGTTGTAGTCACAGTAAAACAAATAATTAAGAATCCTAAAAAATAAGTCACCCCTCGATGTAAAGCTGTGCATCCCAGGAGATCAGCTGCATCTACAGATGCGTCTTTTTCAAGTAACAAAGAAACAGCATCAATGTGCCCATATGCCACGGCAAGCATTAGTGGGGTTCTAGAAAAAACAAAAACAAACCAGTCACAGCTATAAAATGACATACTACTTACCACTGCTAACTTACAGGAATAGAGAAATCAGGAAGCCTTGCATTTCCCTCCGTTCCTACCCACAAACCTGTTTCTTTCACCATACTCATCTATATAACACCTAAGTGAAGACCTTTTGTATGAAATTATTAAGATGTTTAACAACCGACTACCATGACTGAAATAGAAAAAAACTCATTTGTAAGCAGTTTACAGAGCAACATCATTCAAGACAATCTGTTCCTTTAATAACCTACAATTATTGTCACCTCCAGCAACACATGAGCTTTGCAATGCCCAAGTGTTGTGAATGAAAGTCCCTCCTAGTTACCAAGATGACAACAACCCAAAGCATTTTTTTTGCAAATGCTGCGCAATTGCATAAAGGGGATGAAGGGACATGAGGAAACTATTCAAGCCAAAATTTGGACTAACATGTCTTCCATTTTTTTCTGAAAGGGATCTATTCTCCTTCTATTTTTAGATAAGACTAATACCATTTAAAATTATATGTGTAGTCAGATATGTTCCAGGCACCTCAAATGAGTTTTTTAAACCATTCACATTTTCACTTTAAAAATATACTTAATTCTCCCTCTATAACTGTCATTTAACGAGAAGTAAAATTTTTGTGGGAACATCTCAAATTCATGTGTCACCTCAAATAAACATTCTGTCTCACTGCACCAGCCTAATACACCAAATAAATCCTGAAATATCAATGTCTTAGAAAGAAAAAGACTCTCTATAGAAACATCTCAAGAGCGTGTTCGTTTTTCTTGAATCTGGCCCTCAGCTTCTATGAAGAATTGTTTAAAGTATGAAGCAAAGGCTAAGATTAATGAATAATCCTTTCCACATGGCTTAGATCAACTGAATGTGTACTTTGTAAACTCTGCCAAATTCTATAAGGAGACGTGCAGGAAATACAGTATTTTCAATAAATGCTTTTTTTGTAAGAAATTCGAGATGCTATTTGAATCACAGAGCTGAAAAAAAACCCATCACAAAGAAAACTTACTGTCCTTTGGCGTCTGTCACATCAGGGTTGTCTGCAACTTCTAGCAACAACCGTAAACAAGGTGTATGGCCATTAATGACTATAAAGAAAAAAAGTACGTTTAATTAAAACATGTTTAATTTCAGATACTTTTCCATTGTAATGCTGATGGATAAGAAATTTCCTTATAAAGAAGGAAAATATTCCACAGTATAAGAAATTAATATTCCCACAATTGTCCTTTAACTTGTGCCGATGAAATGGTGAGCTGTTTTTTCCCTGACCTCAGTAAGACGAGGATTAGTTCTCTTACATACAGAAATCCCAAATGAGTAAAACAGAAATCGTGATTTTCACTGAGAAGATTTCTGCTAAACCAGACAGCATTTCAAAATCCCTCAGACCGAGCAGGCAGACAAGGCTTTCTGCGATCAGATTTGGAACGCAGTAGGAAGTACGTTGGCAAGGCTCATCAATTTTGTGTGCACTGCACAAGCAAGTTCTTCAGCGCTGCCATGAAAAAAGAAGCATCTGCAACGAATGACCAATGATACAAACATCATATTCATAACAGCACATACCACCAGAGACTAAAATTCCTTTTGGTTTTTTCCATTTTTTCTAGCTTAACATTTCTGGAAGCCACAGCTACTTCTCAAAAATGGGGCTTGCTTTTTAAAATGTAACCCACTGCTGTTGGAAAACAGCTCTGAGTTACTAAGTTTTGCGGGGCCTGACACTGGAAACTCACCTGTGTGACAGCTGGCTTAAAGGCTTCAGCTTTATACAACTCATGGGATGAACAGAACAGTATTTTCTTCTTTGAAAAACAATAATTCCTGTACTCAGTAGATATAGATTGTGTTCTTATTACAGCAAGTCATGCATTCACACTGCCTACACCCTGTGGGCTGAGGCAAAACCCTTGGACACCACCTATGTCACATCATTCTGGCGGAGAAATGGGCGGACATCATCACATTTAAATCACTCATCCAAAAATAATCTTAGTTGCTCTACCCAGAAAAATAAAGACATTTTTAGTTATTTACCACTAAGTAATGCCATATACATAACATGTAAACAGTTCTGTGGGGCTGATGAGTCACTGGCTTGGGGGGGGGGGCGAATCTGTTCTTTCTTCTGACAGGAGGAAGAGAAACCGTAACTTGTTCACACCGACGTCTGAAAAGGATTTTGGTAAATGAGTTTTAGAACAGATACTCCCAGAAACTCTTAGGAGCTGACCCAGCGATTGCTAAGCATTACAGAACCTGCAGGGAACATTAGTTTTGCCAACAGAGCTACAACACTAACGCTAGGGGAACATTTGCAATGGATTCCCCAAGCTAGCCAGAGGAAAGACTGGTGGTAATAAAATTATACAGGGAACATATAATTTAGGCTAAGGAAATTCTCCATATTATGAGGTCAGAGGAAGTCTATTCCCTGAGGGGGAGAGACAGACAGAAAAAAGAAATACTTCATTAGGTGATTTCTCTACTGAAGTTACAAATCCCTTTACTGGACGATGCTCTGCAGAATCCTGTAATCCAATCCACCACTTCAGGTCTCCTTAACTGTTGTGTTCTGCAATTGTGCTTGTGTAATTAGAAGGACTGAAGGCAAACACGCTTAAGGGGATGGGCACACGTGCCTTCTTGTTTCTTTCCAATGGACGGGAAACACATGCAAGCATTCACTTTCGTGTGTGCAAAAGCGCACTGTCACTCAAGGGATTAATTCAGCAAGAATTCTGTTTGATTTCTCAAAATATGCCAATTTACCTCTTACACTTGCATTGCAAATAAAAAACGCTGGATACTGCAGTGGCACCATGCAGAGTTTCCCGTAGGTGGCATCGTTCTTTGCTAAAACACTCCTAAACTGTTCTGTTACGAAACAGCATAATAAAAATCATCAGATTGCAAGTGGCTTTTCATAATAGTTAGAGATAGAAGCTTTATTCCAGAGCTAATTTCCACAGAACTCTGCATAGCTCTTGATCTAAACGTTGTCTTAATGGCTATTTACCCAAAGTGCACTTATCTCCCATTTTAAAGCCTCCAAATTCATGACAGTGATAAATTTCCTTTACTAAGAGTTCAAATATTCAACCTGTCTCTGCAGTATTTTCCCTTCTTAAGGTACATGTTTTCTTTAGTGTCTCATTCCTGTGGGTAGGGCTTTCTTGCTTCTTCCCTTTTTTTTCTCCCTTTTTTAAATACACACCTAATTTATTTTGTTTCACTGCAGATTTAAAGAACATTTTGCTTGTATCCCTGGAAGATTTTTTTAAATCTTTTAAAATTTAAAATTTAATTTTTTTTAAGCAAAAAAATATCACAGACTAGAACAGTCTACAATGAATCTTCCTCCTGGTTTTACATGGAAGGCACTCATACGACAGTGATGGGGTCAATTAAAAAAGAAATTAAAATAGGGGAAAAAAAAACCCACAATCAGAATTTGTATGAAGGTAAGAAATGTGCATATTAAAGTAACATCTTCTATTCAACAAATCTACCCAATTCTATTCAACAAATCCATATTTTAAGTCCGAGCTGCTAACAAAGATATGGCTTTGTTACCATTTACTTGTCTCAGTACTGCAGAACCCTTACAGTTCAGCTGTGACAACAAGAAACCTATGTTTTTAAATAAATGCAAAATCATTGCTCTAGTGATGAGGTACCAGACAAAGCCACACCTTGTTCATCATTCAGACCCCAAGCTATGTTTGAAGTGACTATAGGAAAGCTCTTGACCAACACAGCTCCAGTTTTGTGGCGGCACTGATCTTGATTTAAATTAATTAAACCAACAGTTTTAACAGGATGTGGATCAGCTGGATTTACTATTTTGTGTTTTTATCAAAAACAACTAAAACCCCCTCTCACTGAATTCTGGTCTCAAACTTCTGATATGTAAGCTCCGGTAGCACATCTCTATATCATTAGTTTACTGGGGAGTAATGTACTCAGTTCTGATGCAAAATCTAAGAAGGCAGAAAGCATTTTTTAGTATGCTGTGAAGATCTATTATGCACATTTTCTTCAGTACTGCACACAAAATTGCTAATAGTCTATTTGACCTTATGCTTCCAGGTTGCACTTATATGATCACACACAGAGAACAAACTGGTATTAGAGGATGTATGTGCATTTTAATCTAAGCAAAATTTAAAGATAAACAGAAAGACAATTAAGTCTGGCCCTGATAATGTTATCCAATGAAGTATTAATTTTACTTCCCACTAGAGGTCACCGCTATGCTGTACTGAGCCCCTCGATGAACAGCCAGAGGAGAAACGTTCCCTTTGGCACCCCTGCATATTTATCTGACAGGCACATATTAAATAATAACCTTTAAATAAATGCCAAATTCTACATTTTCCAGTTAATTATGCACGTTGCATAATTAACACTCAACACATGAGGAATGGAGCAGACTCCCAGCAACAGCAAGTTCACAAGCTAGCTCAGGAGGAGGATAATGTCTGAAAGGGGGTGAAATTTCTGTAGTGTTGCCCCTGCAAAAGGTTGAAATTTTTAAACACCAGGATAGTTTCATCACCAGTGAGAGCCTACCTGTATTTTCAACCTTTCTTCCTTAGGAGAAGCAGTGAGGCACGTGCTCTCTCTTCCCCTGATGTTTTGGCCGAGGAACCATTAAGAGAAGATGTCGTAGGGGAAACATCACACATCTTAAAGAGCAGGTGGTAATAGAGAGGTAAGGTAGAGTAGAGGCAAGCGGGTAAGGGCAGAGCAGTAGTGGTGTGAAAAAATATGGGATTCTCTGTGAGGGAGGACTGAACCACTGGGGCAGAGGAAAAAAGACCAAGGAAATGAAAGGTAAGAGTTAACTGTAGGACCTTAGCAAAGAAGCAGCAGTCCTCAGTACAAGTCAAAATCTCCTCCTTCTGTTGTTTAGAAGAAATGTGCATAGGGATAGTAGGTAGGTAAAGGTAACTGCTTCTGTGTTTTAGCGTTTATACCACAAGAGTAACATAAGATCACACTCACCTGAGGCGTGGAGAGGGGTCCTTTTGGTGACATTGTCTTTTACAGTGACAGAAGCACCCTGGCTGATGAGAGCTTCCACGCACTCTGCATGTCCTTTAAACGCAGCCAGGTCCAAAGCAGTGCGTCCCTTCTCGTCCTTAATATCCAGGTCTACCAGAGATTGGAGAAGTACCTCCAAGGCTTGATGATGACCGTTATAGGCCTAGAAATATGAAATGAGTCATGTAAAGAACACAACTCTTGTCTTTCAAAGACTTTCACATAAAACGTGAATAAAATCCATCATTGTCACAGTCTCCTAAACACAGTAGAAATGACACAGTTTTCTTGATTCCTTATGACTCTCTCTTCAACTTGAAAGGATTTTCCCAAATTACACTGTAGCCAAGAAACTAAAAAATTCCTAGTGTTTAGGGACAGAAATTATGATTGTTGATTTGCTCTAACCTTCGAATACAACCCAAGGTGAGGAATTTCAGGCAATAATTTGCCGATTCAGCACAGGTGAATCAACAATTCATTTTTCACATTCTACAGTATCTTTCAGGGAAATGTTTGCTCAAAAACTAGATTCACTAGTGATGCTGGTCAGAGGTCGCATGGATTATCACCTAACTGGGTGCTAAATTCAACACATCTGCTGGTCTCCAACTAAACGAAAGCAGTTCTCAAACCAGATTTTTGTGCAAATACAAACACAAACTTGACCTGCTCTTTATAGCTGATGCTTCATGGAGTACTCCTGTCAGTAGGATCATGTGGTAGAACAAGTACAGTGGACAAGCAGATGCACTTCCAGACCTACAGCCACATCTGGGCCAACAGCACAAACACAGGTGACATTGCAAAAATCCAGTGGGTAGCCCCAGAAACTAGAAACATTTCATTCAGCTTTGTAGGGACTGCCCTCCTCTCCTTACTGTCAGACTCACAGAGAACATCCTTTTTATTTATACATGAAGGTATAATTAGTATTACCAGAGTTGAAGCAATTAATGAAAACAGAAGAGAAATGCAAACATGAAGGAACCAAAGAGCCACTGAATTTCAAGGTTAAGTAGTGGTGGCAGCAGCTTGCTCCTATTGACCATTGTCAAAAGTTCAAAGAACAGGACAGTGCAGGGAACAAACAGTTGTTTCCCTGTTAGACCGAGACAACTACTTAAGGAAAGCAAAGGCAAAAGCAGAAAAAGAAAAGCAAGGGGAAATTAGGGCACAGGGAACCCATATCTCAGAAAATACTCCAACACAGCTGCCAGCTTTTCTTCTTCATGACAATTTTACTTAGAAAACAACTAGCAACAACCTGATCTTTGACACAATATGAGGTACCTATCTTGAAGGTGCCATGCAGACTGTATAGCCCATCCTCTCCTTGAAAAGATAATAAAGTTGATTTTTTTCTTCCTGTTGGTTTGCCTTGTGCAGTCATTTACTCAACCATCACCATAATCATGCACCATAGCCTCAGAGAACGGCAGGTCAGTTTTTTGTTGGCTGCTAGTCCACCCCTTGTTTCTAAATCCTATTTCCATTCTAGGGTCAAACGTCTGTAAGCAGAGGCCTTGGCCACTGCACCGTATCAACCATTTGACAGGACTTCATGTTTTGGTGTAGGTTGCTGGCTTTCTGGATCCATGTGTGGAGACATTTGTGTGGACACTGCTAGACCTGGGGAAGGATGACCACAGGCACCCCAGTACATGGGAGGGTTTGAAACAAATGTCAGAGACACTCCTGGATAGCTGCAATTGAACTGTGAAATAGTGATGTTTTATGTAAGCTTTTTTATTTTTAAACTGTGGGTTTGGGATGTCTCAGGTGAATGAACTGTTGTTAACCAGCAACAGATACAAGAGGGAGAGCCACTGGCAGTATCCTTGTGAGGAGTCTGCCCAAGAGGGACCAGAGAGAAAATGAGTTTGCTGTCTGGGCCAGCTGCAGGGCAAGTCCCTTCCCAGCACAGGAATTTGTGCTGATGATAGTGCAGGTTGTAACTCCTCTATGGGCTTGGGAGTGACACTCTCCTTCCTGCAGTCTTCAAATTGCAGAAAAAAAGATGGGGAGAAGAGTTCAGTGACAAACTTGGTCTTTTAAGCCAACTGTTTTGGCTCTTGTTCCCTCAGATAACGCGTGGATAATTCAAACCTCAGGTCAGAGCTGTTCTGGCTGACTGGGAAACAGAGATATGATTGCTACAGAACTAAAACTTGCCCCTATTTTCACATAAGCAAGTTGCTTCCCTTTCAAAAGGAGGGCAGCTTCATGGCGAGTTTGAATATTCAGTGAAGAGCCAGTTTGTGAAAGACGTATGAGGAGAGGCTGAGAGAGCTGGGACTGTTCAGCCTCAAAAAGAAAATGCTCAGGGGGGTCTTATCAATGCGTATAAACACCTGATGGGGGATCAAAGAAGACAGAGCCAGACTCTTCTCAGGGGTGCCCAGTGACAAGACGAGGCAATGGGCCCAAATTCAAACATGGGAAAGTCCATTTAATGCAAAAAAACCCCCATTTTTACTGTGATGGTGGTCAGACATTGGAATAGATTGCCTGGAGACTGTGAACTCTCCATGCTTGGAGATATTCAAAATGTGATGGGGCATGGCCCTGAGAAAACCTGCTCTAGATGACTCTGCTTTTAGCACGGAGGTGGGACTAGCTGATCTCCAGATGTCCATGTCGACCTCAACTATTCTGTGATTCTGCACAAAACTGGGAAGAGGGATCATGAATCTTGAGCTCTTGGGAAAGGGGAGCTATTGTGATCTCTGAGGCCCACATATGCTGGATGCCCTTTTGATAGCACGGTTTCCGTGGCATGCTCCCAGGGCAATGCTGGGGTTTAAGCATGCTTTCCCACACCTTGCTGTGTACCAGACAGTTTTTTGCACTCTGTACATCTCCAGGAGAACATCAGAGTATCCCATTCCATGACCAAAGCCATAGGCTCAAGCTCCAGCCCCAAATTTATAAACTAGTTATAAATAAAAGTTGCAACTTTCCATTTAATTTCACTTCGGTGTCTGTGTCTTCTTCTTACCTGAGTGTTAGAGTCGATAAGAACAAAGAGCTTCAACTGTCAAAAACTTAATTAACGATTCCAGCCCAGAACCTGGTTTTGTTACATCTAGGCCTACATCCCTTCCCAGCTTTTTCAAAACAAGTCTATGATTAAACCTGCTTCAAAGACAGAGATTAAGGAATTATTCTAGGAGATAATGATCAACACTTCACATGTCTCATACTTACAGCTAAATGCAAAGGACTTTTCGTAGCTGCAGAATCAGACTCCTCAAACATATTGTTGGTTTTTTCCAGAAGCTGGGGGAGGGAAAAAAAAAAAAGACAGTCTTAAAACATCTTTGCATGAGATGGGATAAATTCTCATGGACTATAAATCAGCAGACAAACATGTATTTTGTCCTCAGATGTCTGCAGTGAGTATTGAAGGACTGTGAGGAATAAATACTTCACAACCTTTTCTGTAAAGTATTTTCAAGTTTTTCCCCACAGGGTAAAATTATAAAAATAGTTTAAAAGCTTGTCACGAACATCCTTACCCCGATTAATTAGTTTCCTTGAAATCATAGGGCCTGCTTGGGTGAGAAAGGAACCCTCAAAAGGAAAGATTTGTGGAGTAGAGCCCTCAGTAAGTTTACACTGGAAAAAGCGCACTTTCATAATTACACAGGTAATGCATATGCAAGCCATGTCTGACACAGCGTTTCAGATAATTCTGACACATAATTAGCACTGGGAATAATTATAACTGAGCTGTGAGTCATTCACAGTCATTTTTATAATTTATCAAAGTAGAACCTGCTCCTATAATCTTCTGAATTCTTCCGAAACGCAACACATTCTTGAACTCTTACAAACATCTAATAACATGCATCGCATTTTTATATGATCCTTTTCATTTCAAGGGATCCCAAAGCATCTTAAGGCTTAACAAACAGGGCATTCCCGTCCATCTAGAAGGAGGAACTGTGGATTAGCACCACTCCACAATAGCACATGAACCCTGACAACTTACCCAATTGAGGCTGCAAAGAAAATCATGCACAGTATTGACAACAATATTGAGAATTCAACATTTGTTGAGTAGCACTGCTCATGTGCATGGCAGTAATAACTACTCAAATAATTAGTCTCCAAATACCTTTGTGACTGGAAATTAGCATTTTACAGAAATTTAGTAATAGGAGATTGTAAAAAGGAAAGAAAAGCATGACAGGTAATTACAACTGACTTGTAGTATTTCTAAGGTTACAAGTCAATTTTTCACACAGGTTTTTTGAGGGTTTTTTTGACAGAGTAAGGAATTAACTATAAGACTGCAAGAGAAAAAGAGGAAAGGTTTGTGACAATCTGGACAATTCTAGGTTATGAAAACATGGAAGGCTCTCCAAAAAGGCCAGTGAAAGCCTATGGTAGGCACAGAATTTACCTGCCTACACTGCAAGATGATGGCATATCCTAAATTCTGATGTATGCCTGAACTTTCGGTGTAACAAATTCGTCTTTAATAGACCTACATCAAGGACAAATTTATCCAAAAATCAAACTGGAATACAAGCTAGTATTAATAATGCATAAGATGTCACAAATCTCTTATTACAAGGACACTGATCTGAATCCTGTGGAAAAGCTAGAAAATTAAGCAGTAATTTTATTCATATATTTTGTGCCTAGTAAAACATCAGGACTGGGAAACAAATTTGTGTTGATGCAAATACCACTCATAAGCAAGTGGGTGTGTGTATTAACAGGTAATACAGATTTTAACACATCCCTGCAGCTAAGGGAAAAAAAAAAAATCAAGCTTTTCAGTAGGTTTAGGGCAGGGTTAGGAAACACATTTGGTCTTACCATGTGGAGCCACCTCCAGTTTAAAATATTGTTCTTCTTTTATATAAGATAGCTATAAACAGGTTGAAGCAGTAGCCAGCTCTGAATACATGAATACATTCTGATTTTCTCTAGTGAGTAAACAAACTAAAAAAAATCCCACCAAACAACCCAAGCACTAAGCTTGGGTTCCTCTGCCTGCCTAATACTGGCCTTTACTCTGAGTCCGTAAGGCCAGCACAGCAGACTAATTTAATCACTTTTAATTACATTTATCATCATCTGTTGAAATTCCAGGATCAAAATCTTAACATAGAAATACTTTCCTTAACCTGTCAGAAGGCTCCAAAAGTCTCCTGGAACAAGGTTGATAATTGCCTTTTGAGTAGGTGAAAAAACCACACAGAAAATTGACAAAATTAAGGCTCTAAAGGAACAAATTGTGGGATTGGAGAGCCCCTCACAAAAGGCATCTCCATGGCTTAGAGTTAAAGCAGCTTAGGCTGATGCAAACTAGGCTTAATGAGCTTATTACTCATAAGGCTGAATGTCTCCATCATAAAGCCAAGTGTAAACAAGAATTTCATGGTAAACCTGGTAGCTCTCAGATACATAGCCAGACAGTGCAAGAGGAGAAATTATAAATGAGAGCAAGAAGAGGAAGATTAAAGACACAGCACTAATAATTTTTTAGTATGCCTTGTCAAGCACCGCTTTAGAACAATTAAAACTAACTCATCTGAAGGATAAACATCATGCTCAAAGAGACAAAAAGTACCAGGTCCGAGTTACCAAGCAAATTCTCCAGTTTCACGAGCGTTTCTATGGTTCTAAGAATGCATTTATAGTAAATTACATATACTTGTTATAAGAACACATAAAGCTGTGTATCCTTGGGGGGCTCTAGCTCCATAATGCTTCCAGCTTAAGAGTATACTTGTAAGAAGCTACCCACAGTTGCACCTGTTTCTAAAAAAGGTGAATTTATCGCTCAAAACCATTTGCCCTGACAGCCATGGAAGCTTAAATCCACAGAGCCCGCAGAGCAATCTAAGCGTGTCTGCTGTGCTGCAATACACACCTGCCTGCTAGAAGCTGGCCAATGCATTTCACTGAAGACAGACAAATAAGCGTGAATTACTAACAGGTTTATGGTCATTGGTGGCTGACTGGAGAATGTCCCAGCATATCTCAGTTCTAATTTCTTGTGTCATTGACATAATGTCTTTTAGCTGATTACCTTTCTATATATTGATTGTCCGCAGATCTTAAGCGGATGTCAGAATTGTCCAGAGGCACTGCAAGTGAAATTGGTGGACACGGTTCTCTCTAGTTAGGTTATAGCCTTTTAAAAGGTAAGAATACCCTTACTTCTCTTTCTGCCTCTTGGAAATTCCCAGCACAACCCCTTCACTTCCCATAACAGCGCTATTTAATACTGTATGTAATTATCTTGTAAAGTCTTCTTCACACTCAGAAACAGGAACTTGAATGCTTTGGGAGTGAGATGCAGACAAAGTAAGATAAAACATGTCAATTATTCAGTTCTATTGTTACAAACTAATAGCGCTACAAGGCTGCTATTAGAAACTGTCTTCTCTCCCCCAGCTCTGTATGAAGATTAATAACATTTACAGTTCTCACAATTTTATTTTATTTGTACGGTAAGGGTATTTACAGACATAAGAGGCTTTACTGCTTGATTTTATTCTGTGGTTATAATAAAGGATTATATGGCAGGATATGGTATGGGGAGTTTTCCCCCCTCCATTTTTTTTTTTTTTTTTGCCTCAGATGTGCCAGGTAATGAGTCAGGGTAGATCTTATGATTGTCCTTATAGACTGTAATATATTCTAAAATTCAGCTCTGGTTAAAAAAAAAAAAAAAACAACTTCATGGAGCATCTCAGTAATTTAAAATTACCATTAGGCAGAAAAGGAGATAATACTTTAACCATGCATAAAAGGTTTAAGATACACTTTTAAAAGGAAGATGTCAGAAGCAACTTCAAACCGTAGACACTGTAACGATGGGTGCTATCTCAAATGCTATAAGAGAACAGAACGCGTGGTTCTGTACAAGCCATCCCGCACCCACACCTCCAGGCACAGCCATTTAAGTGCACTGCTGGTAGTTATGTTAAAGGTTTGCTCTAACTACCACTGAAGTTAAAGTGTCTTTTCTTTGAGAGTTTTACTATTTTAGTGAGTAAGGCAACTTCTACATTCCAACATGCATACTTCCAGCACTGTTAATGAACTTCTTCAGTTTGGTGCTATTAATACTAATCATAAAATGGCAAAACATTAGATTACATGTGTATAACCTATAAATGGCCTTTACTCTGAAAGGTTATTAAGCAAACGGCGTTCAGAAATTTTCACACACGTGAAGAGCTGATCAAAAGGCAATTAAGACAAAAGAAATAGTTGAATATTGCTCTTCTGCAATAATTCCATTGCAGTGTAGCTTATCACTTACAAGGTCATTCAGAAGTGGCAATTAGTAACAATTTTTAATGTCACTTTCAGAACTGAATAAAAATATATCAGCTAGGATATCACTTGGAATCTCATCTTTCCTGATAAATTGCAATAGATAATTGTCTCTGCTGGGGGAAAACATACCACCAGCAGCTTCTTTTAAATAAAGGCTTTTCCAGCAAGTAGCAAGCGGAAGATTGAAGACTCTCATCAGTTGTGTCAGATGAGATAGAACAGAGTAATAGAATTAACTTCTGCACTACTTTATACCAGGGAAGCACATTTTTAAATCTCAGAATTATTCTTGATTGAATAATTGAAAGGTGAAGTGGTACAAACATATCCTCGGGGGGGACAAGCAATCCTATAAGCTCTCTCCATATTTGTAACTACAAATGATCAAATTATTTTAATTTGATCAGGTTAAAAACAATACATATCCTTAACCCACAGTCTGATACGTTTTCCTAAAATCAGGCTTTAAAAATCAGATTAATCAGTGTTTACATCAATTTCACTCACGTGTGTAGATCATGGGTGAAGTTAAAATAACATAAGCAAGAAGTTTTGCAAGAGCTTAAGTAGACTGAGTCTGAAGAAATTTATTAGTAGTTCCATGCAGCTCTTCCAGTACAAAGTGTAAACATCCAATAAATATGCCACTTACCTGGCATATAAAAGAACAATGTTCAAGTCCTTAAACATATGTAAATTCAAGCAGACCTCCAGGCCACTGGCTGTTCTCACGTGGGACACTAATCTTCTGTTGGAGCTCCTCCACTTCATACAAAATCGTTTTATATTAAGCCATATGAGTGCCATATTCAGTGGGTTATACAGGAGATTCTCACCCAATGAATATACGAAGCAGGACAGCTCCAAACGAGAGCAGGAGATCCTACCCAGTACCAGCCAGCATAACATGTTGGTCACTTCCCGGGATGCAGAAGTCCAATTTCTTTGTCAGTCAGGGCAGAGATTTGAACCTGGAACTTTCACACTCGAATCATGCATATCATGTTTCTTTCTGGCCAGAAATTCTACCTCAGAGGTTCTGTAAAGCCTCATACTTTGGTTTAAGGACCCTCTTACCCAGGGAAAGTTTTGCAAAATTTCATACACTTGTGCAAAAGGTATAGGAAGGCTTTTATGTAGAGAAATTATTATCCTTAAAAAATTTTCTCTTTAGCTAGAAAATTTGAGCACTGGTGAAATACAGTGACAGTCAATTTTAAAAATGTGCATTTCAATGGTATTTTTGCTACTCTCCTCTCATTTGTGCCTCTACTGTGAAATACGCACAAGTGCTTTTTAAATTCAGACTCACTTGAAGACATGTAATTTACATTTCTTCTCCGAACCACTTTGAAATTGGCCACAAACTTCCAGAAAACAGACAAGCGTTGGTTCCATTTCACATTACCAAATGCAAAACATCCAGAACAGTGTCATGCCAGTCAGGTACGTGCACTTGACTCACAGCTCCTAAGACTGACTGAGGAAAAGCAACAGACTTTCTAGCAAAGCTTGAGCCTGTAAGCAACAGCAAGAAGGAAATCCAATGGAAACAAAAGCAGCACACATGCAGTGGCTTGAAGTACGTGGCATGCTAGATAAGAGTTGTGATTCTTCTTCTTCAGGCTTTATCAGAGTGAATACAAGGATTTACAAAATACTATAAGAAGTTTAAATAAAAATTAAAATACACAACATGCGATCATTTTTCATTTACTCACTATATCCAATGGAGTTTTGCTTCCAATCTAATTAAAAATGTCAATTAGAATAATTAAAGACATAAATATTCCAGTATAATAGTAATCTGCAAGTGTTTCTTGGGTTTTTGTTTTGTTTTTCCTGTAGAATAAACTGCATTGCAAGTGCTGCATGAACAGAATCACAAAATCATGCACACGTGATCCTGTGTGCACCAATCTCTACACTGTCCACCTACGGATGAAACACTCCTGAAGCAATGGCCTACTGCCTACTCTCAGACAGCCACTGTGAATAGATACCAGTTGCATTACTTCATAAGAGAAGAAGGGAAAGAGGAAAATAATGTTCGATGAGAATGTTTAAGATCAATCTAGTCAATTGACAAAATACAGATATACAGATACAAAATCCACACACTGTGGGAGATTGCCTAATGAAGTTAGATTGCTTTGTAAGCCTACAAATACCAATAAATCAGTGATAGGTTCTTTTTGAAAGTCTGCCCATGCAGGCAAACATCTTGCCTTATATAAATAAGCCTGATTACACCCCCAACATCCCACCCAGTGCCCACAGCTCTTTCTGAGCTATACAGTCTAATGCAATGCCATATGCCATGATCAAAGGCCCTTTTTATTGGATTCAGTAGATTTGAGGGAGTCAGATATTCTTCACACATTTACATTTAAACACCACACACAGATACACGCTCACAGACAGGTATTTAAGGCAACGGCAGAAGTCCACGACCTCTTTCCAAACTGAAGGAAAAATGTCTCCTGCAGTTCTGCAATGGCCTTGTTATTCTCTGTCAGAAGACAGCAGATGTAAGTGCCTCGCTTCTCCACCCCAGGAAAATAAAAATATAAACTAAAAAAGACAAAATCTGTCAGAGAGACAGAAAATAAACCTCAGAGACACTAGGCAATACTCCTATCCTACAAGCCAAAGTACCAGCAGGGTGCCAAAGAAAATGGTAAATTCCTGCACTCATGGAGTTCACAAGCAGCATTAGCTTTCCAGAAAACATTTTTAGGATTAAAATTATCTAGTTTCCAAAACATAAAATCTAAGCCAAAATATATTAGCATATCTAGCGTATATAGGCTCCTATTGATCGTTTAACCAGTGGGTACATACTGCACTAATGCTGACATCACAAATGACATGTAATGACAGTAATGCTGACATCACAACTGATGATCAGTTGTGATGGTAATTGAATCAATCTACCATTATTTGGGTGATTCTAGGACTGACAGACAAATTGGGTTTATTAAAGTTATTTTCAAGCATTAAGTTTCTAAGTTCTTTTCCTTTTTAGAGCCACTCGAGTTAATGACTTTGAGCTTCCACCACTGACAAAGGAGCTTCCACGTGGGAAAAGCTCTCATAGACATAGGTACAAAGTCATTCACCACATGAAACACTATCACCACTGGTTTCCGACAAAACGTTCCCTTTAAGAAAGAGGGTGTTGGTCACGGAGACGGACAGGCATTCACGAAGGAGAAAACCCAGAACGTATCCCCTGAATGAAGAGATTCAGGCCAGGAGGTGGCCTAGGGGTTGCCGCTGGACAAGCATCCAAGCCAGATCCCCATGTGGCAAAAGGCTTTTTAACACCTACCCCAACCACACTTGAGATTCATTTGTCACTAATTACCACTGTCCTGCTCTTAGATGGATGAATGAACAAGTTCTTGTTGATAAGAGAGATATATAGTTAGTAGCAGCCACATCAAAGATTTATAGGGTATGTGACTTCAATTTCTCCATGGGTTAAGGAACCAAGTGTTTGAAGGCACGGCTTAACTATTTTCCAGTGCTAACAGCAGGTCTAATAAAAGGTGATTTCTTTCTCTTCAAACCCAGCCTCTCCTTTCACGGCACAGCCAAGATGGCCTTCTGCTAGTGGAAAATATCCCTCTGCCCCTTCTCCCTGACACAGACGGCTGTGCGGACCACCTCGCTTCAGGCAGGCAGACAGACTGAGATTTGCCTTCTCTTTTGGACACGGTTTTCGGTTAAACCATACTCTCCTCCCATCCTCAAATGAATTAGCCCCTGTGCCGATTCAATTTCTATTAGCCAAAGAGGGAATTTCATTTGCTCATGGAATAAAGAGAAGAACAGATTAAAAGAAAAAATAACCATCAATTCTTACAGTCAGAGAAGAGATTTCACTACAGGAGACAGGCATTTAATTCTGTTTGCCCTAACACTGCACAGAAACCTATTTTTACCAGCACAAAGTGCTTGACTGCTTCGCCAGATAGAATTTTAATGTGAAATTACAATTTACATTTTACTCTTTTCACACCAATAAGGATTTTGTGATAAGATATCATTTCAATGAAAAAACCCACCATATTTTTCTTTTTTCCAAAGTAGTTTGGTGATGTGATCAGCTCTAAAATACCAGCTAGCAACCATGACCGATATCCCTGACTACCGAACACGAAAGAAGTCAGTCCCAATCTAAACAAACGTGAGGTTATTTTTAGAAGTAGGAAAGCAGATGGGAGTTTCAGTTGCTTGTGAGCACACATGCCCACCATTCAGCCTTTATGAATGGCTCCTTACAGATGGAGAAAGAATTCAAGAGTCTGCTTCCACTCTTCTCTTTTTAGCAACATCACATCATTCATTGCAGGGCAACTACCCCACTAATATCCCAGACAACCTAAAGGTCCTCCAGGAAAAAAGCTTCTGTCATTGAGCTCTGTGGTTGAACACACAAACACAAATTTTATTTGTTTGGGTCAGAGGACATGACCTTTTCACTCTTAATCCTTATTTCTCCTAATACCTCTCCACTCCCCACAAAGAAATTTAGCTAAATTCCGGCCAAGGTATTGGGCTCACAGTAAACACAAAAGTCAAAACATGAAAATATATTTTTGTAGATAAACCTGCCTTTCCTAAACTGTACTCAAACGTGTAAATATTTTGTAATGCTGAGAAGCTATGGTGCTTAAAGCACAGATCAGATCCCTCAGCGAAGGAAACTCCATTAGATACTGCACCTTCTTCTTCAGACTTTTTTCTTTAAGTGACTATTTATTTAGAAATAAGCTATTTTAGATATCTGTTATAAAAACCAGGGGGGAGAGGGGAAGAAAAAGTTACTCTTACAAGGTCTTTTATAAACTTGACATATTCTGGAACACTGAAATAATTCCCTAACATTTTGCCAAAGTTCGATATTGTGCATGTAGAGAAATACTAGTAACCATTATTCATAAACTCAAGCTCATTTTTGCACCCACTTTGCCTTAGTTTTGATCAGAATTAAAGCTTCATATTTTATATGTACTCTTTCCCCTAACAGTTTTATGCCCATAAAGAACTGTCTTGTTCTGGGGAAGATAATTCCTAGATATTTTCATCTATGACCTATCAATAGTAAACCAAAAATATTTATCCAAGGGATGAAACACTAAAATAAGAGTTAATCTGGCACTGAAAAATAATGTTGTTATTTCAATAATCCCGCCTGAAAATCTCTTCTTCAGGATGGAAGGGATTGGAAATATTTTAGGAGTATTCCGCATGTCAGAGTTCCTGTGATATAAATTAGTGGTTTGAAGTTAGCACTTTTAAGAAAGACATCAATTTATCGCTGTTATTGCACATGTGAAACCAAGTCTCCCTGCCTATCTACAGACATATTTACGTTGGAATTAGGGCTGCTGGGCTCCCACTGTTCCTTGAGTAAGAGCAACTAAAAATATTGCAAATCTTATTTTCTTTTTCATTAGCACTGAAGACAAGAAAAACAAGAAAAATGTATTTCCAAGATACAGCAACAAAACAGCCAAGTACTCCTCAGACATAACCAGCTGTCCTCGCGCACCTACTATACACACTAACCCACCAAGTCAACCTGCAGCGTTAACTGGAATCATCAGCTGCCTCCACCATTACCGAGGAGAGCCCGGTGCAGCTCAAGAGAGACAAACGAGGCAAATAGCATTGCCAATTTCCTGGATCTCCATTGGTTTAGTTTTCAAAACTGATAAACAGCAGGCTTGAGGACTAAGACGGCATTTGATGACTTACTGTTCTCTCTTCTACATGGAAAAGAAGGGGCCTCTAGATAAAAGTCATGCCTAGAAACAATTAAACCTTAGTGGATGCTTCATTCAACTATGAATAACTAGAGCAATCAATGTACTGTGGTTAATAGCTACCAGAAATAAAGATCATGGTTCATGACGAAGTCCTTGTCATAGGGCCACCACAGAGAGCACAATAAACTGTGACCAAGCCACCAGCGAGCCTCACAAGACAGTGAGGCTCCTTTCCATCTGCACCAGATGAAGTCTTATTGCAGCTTTTACACACAGCCTTCAAGTAGCCATAGATAACCATAACTCTGTCAAAAACAATTTGATTGCATTACAGGATAGTGTTGTCTATAGATGACACTACTTTATTAGATGAAGCACAGGAATCAACAATTGTCTTAATACCTGAGAGTCTCACGTTGGAATAAGTGAATAAACGTAGGCACGATGATTATTTCCATTTCATGCCCACGGCACAATTACCTTTCAGCTACTCAAGACTTCGGTCCTGACCCTTTTGTCATCCTGAATTCAAGCAATGCAAAACAATCAGTGTAGATGTGGTGCCTGTATCAGTTAGTTAGTCACTCTTCCAAAATATAAAGTTATTAAACTCGGGACTTGGTAACTCACTAGAGCTAAGGGACAACTGCTCACATGAACAAAACAGAATCACCTTCTTCTGACAGCGGGTGCAGAGATGACGAGTCCTGGTCCTACTGTTGATTGAGCACAAATGCTTTCTGGTACATTTAGCTTTTGTGTTCCAGAGAGAAAATGAGATGCCTGTCAACCTCTGAACACCAATGGCAAAATCCTGGTCCCTCAAAGCTTTAAGGTAGACAACCTAGTACACAATAGTGGCCCTTTGCATGCAAAAGGCTAAAATTCATAGCAGTTTTCTTTCACCGGTGTACACAGAACAGCTGTATGACTATAACTTTACAAATGATACCCTTGGGTTTTTATACGGCAGCTATAGTCACAAATATGGGAAGACTGACACGGAAAAACATTGAATTTCTCTGTCCAAATATAGAACACTTGCTGCACAGCTGCCTCTAGCACACAGTTTGCATTTCACCCTCCAATATTAAAAGAAAACCCAAGACCTCTGATATGCACTGCATTTCCAGCTCTTCCTTTTGTCTGGCAAGCCTAAGCAACACTGGGGCTCGATAGCAGGTCATTGTCTGCAACTGATAGGTTGCCAGAAAACATGCACAGCAACAAGCAAAAGAAAAGAGAGGGGACCTTGCTCCGTGCCTGCTCCATGCCTCGTGGCACACAGGAACTGTGATATGAAGGCTGAAAGAGAATTCCCCAGTGAAGGTGCTGTTACAGAGATCTCTGCTCATGCAAGTCATGCAAGAATCTGGTGATAAGGCACAAGTAAGGTTGCAATACACATTGCTGTGGCCATACAAGCACAGGCTTGTACACCGCACAGAGGAGGCTACTCTCTATATACACCCTACAAATACGAAGAACATCGGCTTTTGTTCCAAATGGGCGGCAGGCTCAGCAGAGGACCCCTCCATCCCCGTGGGCAGAGTCACGAGAGATCAGCTCTAGGAAAAGGCTCTAAACAAGGAAAGGTTAAACTTGCTGCCACAAGCAACAAAGGAGCAGTGATATTTTAAGTGTCCTAAATATACATGCTTGCAGGTGGGAGCTAAAAAGTCTTAAGATCCCACCTGAGACTCTGACCCAGGGCTGCCCTGGCGTAATTACAGGTCAAGGCTTCCTAGCTGTTGTGACCCTGACGTAGGTCAGCTGCAGTATTTCTCCTGTGGTGGCAGTAACTGACAGCGCTGGTAAATGTGGTGTGAAAGCGGCATGCGCTGTGCAGAGCTCCTTTTCAATAATTAAGTACTTTGACTCTTCAACAAAGATAGAAAGAACCAAACAACATAAAACACTAAACAGCACACAGTGTTCTTACTAAAGCATGAATATCTATACAATTTTCTAATTAGAGCTTTTTTTAAAGCAATTAAAGCCTATTTATATGTGACACCATAATTTTGGATCACCCTGTATATCAAGCAGTTCAGTTAATGCCCATCTTCATGACACTTATTTTACAAGTCACAAACTTCTATAAATCCATACTATACATCTCCCAAATCCAATTTTTGGCTAAAAATTTTTGGCTTCTTATGCGATGCAATTTCTAATCATTCGGGTCCAACAACAAAAAAAGCCCAGTTACATTGCATACAAGGTTAATCTTGATGATGGTAACTTTATCAATGCTGCTATTGGCGGAATATACTGGCGGAAAAGGACCTGGGGGTGTTGGTCGACAGCCGGCTGAACATGAGCCGGCAGTGTGCCCAGGCGGCCAAGAAGGCCAATGGCATCCTGGCCTGTATCAGAAATAGTGTGGCCAGCAGGAGTAGGGAAGTGATTGTGCCCCTGTACTCGGCCCTGGTGAGGCCGCACCTCGAATACTGTGTTCAGCTTTGGGCCCCTCACTACAAGAAGGACGTTGAGGTGCTGGAGCGTGTCCAGAGAAGGGCAACGAGGCTGGTGAGGGGTCTGGAGAACAAGTCTTATGAGGAGCGGCTGAGGGAACTGGGACTGTTCAGCCTGGAGAAAAGGAGGCTGAGGGGAGACCTCATCGCTCTCTACAACTACCTGAAAGGAGGTTGTAGCGAGGTGGGTGTTGGTCTTTTCTCCGAAGTAACAAGCGATAGGACGAGAGGAAATGGCCTCAAGTTGCGGCAGGGGAGGTTTAGATTGGATGTAAGGAAAAATTTCTTTACTGAAAGAGTGGTGAAACATTGGAACAGGCTGCCCAGGGAAGTGGTGGAGTCCCCATCCCTGGAGGTTTTTAAAAGACGTGTAGATGAGGCGCTTAGGGACATGGTTTAGTGGGCCTGGTGGTGTTGGGTTGACGGTTGGACTCGATGATCTTAGAGGTCTTTTCCAACCTCAATGATTCTATGATTCTATGATTCTATGATTCTATTGTTTCACCAGAGGCAAAAAGGCACTGCAGGTATGCAGCTGACAAAAGCTATTTACTCTCTCAGTTTGCAAGTCAGATAATGTGCCAGCTGCAGAAGGCACATACACTGTCATGCACTGGGAACTATCCCTTACTACTGGCACATACACTAGGAATATTTTGGTAACAATTAAAAATGATTTGAGCACACATAAACTCCACTCAAAGACAACATTTAAGCACCAGCTTGTTGAACAAGGACGGGATTATCAAGATTAGCATGTTTTTAAGATACGTCTCGTTGCATATATTTGAGTTTACTGCACCTTACTGCAGGTTTTCACAGATTTGTAAATATCCAAGGAACTGAAATAGTAACCATCAGGGGAGTTCATAATACTAGCATATACACATATATAAATCAGCAGATAAGAGACTTCTGAACTGTCTGAGCACTCACCAGTTCCAAACACTGTCGGTGCCCATATGCAGCAGCATAATGCACAGTGTTGTACCCCTCTTTGTCTTGGATGGATGGATTGGCATCGTTTTGTAGAAGGAACTCTAGACACCTGTGGACAATTCACTCGTTTAAATGAGAACTCTCAATATTTAACATACTTATTCCTCACTGCAACTAGGAGTGGCATTGAAAACTGGCAGTTAATTCTGTATTTCTAGCAGCACCTCAAATCACTTACAAGTGTCCCTCTTTTCACCAATAGCTCCCCACATTCACCATTTTTTAAAACAGAAAATCCCCACTCATCTTTGAAGATCTTCATAAAAAACAGTCTTCAACCCAACTTTATGGCTACTCTAGATTACAAAATGATTTTCTATTACAAAGCCTGAAAGAAAACTACACAACTCTGTACCATGATGTAAACAGCCTAGATTTGCTACCACTGTACATAAAAACTCATAGATCAAACCACTGGCCTCCAAACACGCACTATGGCAAGCTGAAAAATAAAGACTTAACTGAGTTAATTTCCTGGCATGTACGTACATAAATATATTTTCTTCTTTGTTGGCCTTTTTTTTTTAAAATCATGTGTTTTTCAAAGGATCCCTTATGCTCTTTATAGCTCCTGCCACTTTTTCTTATACCATCAAGGAATCATCATTTTGTTATTAGTACTTCCTTCCATAGCTTGTAATTTGTAGTGAATGTAAGGCTGTCATATGAAAAAGGGGATTTTTAAAACAAAAAAAATCATTAAGCAGCTAGATGAAAATGTCAATCCAAGTAAATACATTGAGGAAGCCATTGGCTACTTCTTTTTGCAACATACATACTCAGTGCAAAGCATTAAAATAAGTCAGTGCATGATACTAAAGAATTATTAAATTACTGAAGCAGTACAGTACATTTTCAATTAAGAAACAGCAACAAGCACAGAAACAGAAATATTAGGGTATATGTGCACAGAGAAGAGCATAGAGCTTTTTTTCTTTAGGTGAGCCCCCATTAAAGCTAAGCATTGTGTTTAGCAGAGCAGTGAACGAGCAAAAGCAGAGTGTAAACTGCAGCCCAAAGCAGTGGCATTCTCCAGAAATGGCGTCTAACTGCTTTATTGACACCAAACTTACAATGCAGCTTCTTTTTCCTTCATCTCACTGGCTCTTTCAAGTTCTTCAGCATTTTCATGGGAGTTACCTAAAATATTCTTTCTTCTTAGCATAGAGGACAGAAAAATGCAACTTATTTTCAAAATATCATACCAGTGATTTTGACACAGTCTGCCACCCATCCCCAATCTCCTCTTCAAGGAGTTGACCTCCTCCAGCCAACACTAAGAATTATACAAGTTAAATGAGTGTACTGCATGGGTCTGCAGCTAATAAGTTTTGCAAGCCATGGAGACAACTACAACATGGTAGTTTATTGTCCTGCAAGTCAATACCAGGGAAAAAAAAAAAACAACAGAAAATTCTGGTTTCTATCAGAAAGAGTTTGATCATCTCTTTCTAGAATCCCTCCATTTTTCCCACAGCAGTGTTGTGCATTTTGTTTCCTTTGCAGAGAGGAACTCAGGATTACCACAGCTTGCTTCTTCCTACAGTAACCTGCTAGTTCTTCTCTAGCATTTAGGGTTTAGAGAAACTTTAATCACTGATACTAAATCCGTCTATCTTGAATCTGCATTAGCTGAGTTGCTGACTCTCCTCGCTTTCTGTGAAATATCTTGGCAACACTGTGTGGATCTTTCAGTCGGATTCTTTAGATTCTTCAAAGAGCTCAACATGTCTTCATATTCCTGCCCACTCGGATCATTTTTGGCACCTCTGCTTCTCAGCTGGATGGATGGCAGACAGAAGACTATGATTTGTGATCTTACAATCATGAGCTCGTGATTATGATCTTTCTTGGCCACCAAGGCTAACACAGAATACATCTACAAACTGCTATCATCATGGACTAGTAGCTTGAAAGGTTTGTAGAAGGACAGCTTGCTAATTTCAATCCCAGTGTAACACGCAAATTTCAGACTGGATTCTGCACAATGCAGAACAATACATCCTTTCTTTAACATGCAATTTCCCATTTGTAGTATCAAGATTTGACATTCTTCCTGTGGGTGCTAGCAGTAATGGATTGTTCTACAAACCCAGGGTCTGTCTGATGTCCCTGACTCAGAGAAAACTTCATTATTAATAAAATAACTCCCCTGAATATTAACATTGTGAGCTTATAGACAGTACTCATGTACTATGCTGAAGTCCTACCTGCGTCTGCTTTCAGTTAACTACAAATCAGTGAGATCCCAAAATAAGATTCCCTGAACAGAGTAAGTGATGATCTGGAGAAACAGTACATACTTGGAAACTGCAATCATCTATTTAATGAAAATGCTGCTGTGATTTCCATTGCAGGAAAGGGTACTTTCTGAAGACCATAAGCAACAACAATTACCAAAATAGCTGAAACAGTGGGGCAACCTCACTGCACCAAGACTTCTCCCTGCTCATTAACTGCCCACATCCAAAGTTAAATAATTATGAATATTCTTTGGACTGAGATTGCCTGACCTTGGGAGTTTTTTGCCATTCAGCAGGAAAACAAATACGCTGACCTATAAAATCACGGACTGCAAAGAGCATTTCATCTATGTAACAAGGCTTCTTCCAGAACATCTCAAACGGGAAAACTTAATGAGAAGACAGCATCACCACATCAGAATCAATTTAGGTTTGGACTACGAGGGCAAATAAAGGCCACATATTCCTGCTAATGTTCAGGATGTGACTAAAGTAAGCTTTCTTTTTTTTTTTTTTTTTTAATTAGTGATGGAAGTAGATACATCCTTAAGTTGTTTAAATGCAGGAACTTCACCTACAAAGAGCCAAAAGCTGAAAAACACACAGAATCAAAAGTCTCAACACCCTGAGTAACAACTCACCCTGGCAAGACAGAATTAGAAACAGCCAGTGGTGAAAACCTTCCTACAAGCCTACTCTGATTGTAATGCCAAGCACAGACCTTTGAAGATCCTGCTGCCTTCTTCCCAGCACTGTTCAGGTTTGAGAGTGATAGGGAAGACATTTTTTATATCAGTATTATCACAGCAAATGATGAAGAAGCTACCAAGGCTCTGGTATGGCATCCAAACCTCTACCATAAAGTTAAGCTGAAGTTTTCCTGCAGTGGCTTTGAGGTGGTATTCTGCTGGGAATGAGCCAGATGTATTTTTACCAGAC
Organism: Aptenodytes patagonicus; assembly: GCF_965638725.1. Lineage (NCBI taxonomy): Eukaryota > Metazoa > Chordata > Aves > Sphenisciformes > Spheniscidae > Aptenodytes > Aptenodytes patagonicus. The sequence goes on from NC_134954.1 coordinate 43,408,086, forward strand.
CTCACTATATGAGAAACCAAGAAAATAGCTCCTTAGTGTCTAAAGGAATGAGACAGAGAAGCATGGGATGACCTAAAATAAATACAGGTTGCTAACAGTTTTAAGAGAGAACTAACAGTATAATTGAGCCTGTTTTATACAGTATGTTATAAGGAAGAGATTGCCAAAATATGCAACTATCTGGGAATTAGAAATTGCAGTCACTAACCACAGGATTTCTGAGTGTTGCAGCTGTTTTCTCCCTTTCTCACAAGAACAGCACTGCATTCTGCCAAAGGATATTCCCCAGGCCTCTCTCTTTTTAAAGTCTTGAAAAAGCAACCTGTTTGGACAGGGTGAGCATTTTTATCAGCTCTGACAATGGAGAGAGCCTGATGGGTAGATCTATCTCATCTTTTCCAGAAAGTCTGTCAGAATGGCCAGATATTTGTCTGTCACAGCAGTCCATCTGGGAAAACCTTTCCTGATGTCTCCCGCTCCATCCCTTCTGATGGACTTGCAAAGCAGATGTAGAAAATTCTCTGAGCTTACTCTTGTGAGGAAACCACACAGAGGAAAACATAGGACAAAATGTTGTGAAAATAGTTCAGTAGGACAGGGTGGCTGCAAAACTCTGCGATACATCAAAGGTAAACCGTAGAGCTGAAATGCCACATCATCTGGGGATGGCTTATAGTCAGAGCAACTCAGTGTAGAGTTATGCATACATCCGAGAGAAATTCCTTTGCTAGCGGGATCATTTATGTCATGCTCAAATGACATAGCATCATGAAGAGAATAGAATGACACTGATTTAGCAAAACACTTTAAACAAGGAATACAAAGAGGCTTTCTTACTTTCGGTCCATGTCAGAAGCAGCAGCATAGTGCAAAGGGGTGCGTCCCCAGTCATCTGTTTCATTAATATTGGCTCCTGTTGTCACCAGTGTCTCAATACAGTGGAAATGACAATTTGCAGCTGCATAGTGCAACGGTGTCCTGGAACATAAGCGACAATTTGTTAGCTCATATTCCAATATGCACCACCGAGGATAACGACAAATCTTAATTGCTGCATTCGTACAGATTTCCAGCAGTTAATATCAGTGCCTTAAGTTCCTGTGGTGAAATGCAAAGTTATGCAAATTTAACAAAATATTGTGTTAATAGGAAGTTTTGGTGCTCCTACGAAGCCTAATAGGATACAGATCCTCAATCTGTGTCTTGCAAATGACCTATTCCCAGTGACAGCCTCTGCTGTTGCTCTGCATACATGCTACTTTCTTCCAGCTGGGAGGCAGAGCAAAGCACGGTGTCCCTCACAGCATCTTATTTAGCTGGCATAGCAACACTCATAGCAACACTTCACATGGGGAGAAAAAACCTCTAGGAAACACGTCAAATAGCAGCAATCCTCCCATCATAACCCAGGTGTTGTCTTGGGCAGACAAGCACAAGAATTTGGGCAATAAGAGAAGCAATAAGGAAAAAAAAATAAACGTGTGATATTTTTAAAACAGAAAACTCAAGAGGGTGGGATGGCTTTTATGTATTTCATGAAGTCTGCACCTGTCTGTCTGGCATATAACTACAGCAGCAAGAGTTCTGCAGGGAAGGCCAAACTCCTACTTTATTTTACTGTCATTTTTCATAGAACCTATGATTTCCAGACTGAGGTGGTCTTTCTTCCTTGCCTGCTAGATTCTTTATTTTTTCTTTTTTAAACGAGCTTCATAATTTACCTACCTCCCACATTTGTCCTTCTTATTAAAATCTGCTCCACTGCTTTGCAAGAGTTTTATACATTCAACATTACTGGAAAGAGAAGAAAACAAAACATGAACAAAACAGAAGTTTACATCTGTGTTGCCCCCTGCCCCCAAAAAGGAAAAAGTTACTTTAAGTGGTTTTGTATTATTTGCCGTGCAAAAACAGGGTACAGGCAACTACAACGTGAAATTCAATCAACCAGAAAATGAAGCTTTAAAAAACTATTGCCTTTTTTTCTAGAAAACCTCCAACTTCTCTTCTGCAGAAGAAAAAAAAAAAAATTCCAAAGAGAGCACAGTAAATGTGATCTGAATTCAGTGTGTTTGGAGATTTTCAGTGGGAGCTGTACTCTAATGCTTCCCACACTGAACTGGTATTTTATAAGAGAACTTTAAAAGAAAGTTGTTACGAGCTTATAAAATGCCAGTCTAATAATGAAGAGGTGACATTTAATGAAATCCACCCCCGTTCAGCAAAGCATTCAACAGTAAGCACTTTGCTCAAATCCTATTTACTTAGTGAGATTTAATCACAGGCGTTACTTTTAGGTTTACTCTCATATGATTTGTTGACTATTGATAGATTTAAGCACATCTCTAAGTGCTCTATTGTTGAGTAAGGGGCATAGCTATTTAAAATGATTGTCATATCAATACTGCATTTATATAAGTGGATGAATTGGGGTCTATTGCTTTGTATCTGTTGAAAGAATTCACCACATCATAGCTGCTTCTTCCTCTTGTTTAAAGCCAGGTGATTTTTAACAGAAAATAAAACAGATGAATTCTCACATCTTTTGTAATTCAAGCAAATAAACGTATGACTCCAAGCCAGAAAATGACATAAAGAAGCGCAGTACTTTCCAAGACTCCTTGTCATTCACAGGGGCAATAAATCATTTGTGTTCACAATCAGATGAGCAGGCCTTTGAAGTAAGTTCTTTTCCTAGTACCCATGCAACTCCCATTAATGTAATGGGAGTAACAGGCACGCGTCAGGAAAAAACCGAATGCCTTTTGTATAGCTCCAGCTCCAGGAAAAAAAAAGACTGGATGCAATATGTTGGCTTATGTTCATCCCTACTCTAAATCGCTATTGCATAAAATAGCTACAGAACACTCACCACAACGTACTAAAAATAAAAACACTTGTTAGTGATGACAATTGTAGTAAACCACTGGAAAAATATAGTTTATTTTCATGAGCCACTTTTCCTTCTTATGAAGCCTCTCCTTCTCTTTAGGGTTTCCAGGTTGTTTTTATTATTCTTTTGGGGTACAGCCTTATTGAAGAGGTAGCATTTTACTATATTATAATAATCTCCATCCAAGCAACAGTCATACCTCCTCTATTAATATGAGACAAGTATCAAGAAGAATAATATCATAAGAATAATAAAAACACTATTTGGATCAATTTTATTAGTTTTTTGTAATAAGGAAAACTTTGTGATACACATTTTGGTCCACCGAGAAGAAAAAAAACCTTCCAGAAAGACTGCCAAGTATTTGCTATGGATGTCCATTTCTGCTTGCTATAACCACAGACAATCCAAGCTGGGTTCTAGCCAGGGCTCCATTTCAGCTGTTTTTGGAGCCATAAAGTCCTCAACAGAAGAGTCAAAATTCAACGCTTGCCAAACGTTTTGTCCTTTTGCTAGGTTAACTTCACAGCACTCCACTGACAATTATTTGGAAATATTGAAACTAACTGGATGCTACATTTACAACTTAAATTGACATATTTCAGTTTTCATTTGTTTCCATTTCTGGCCTCCCAGCACTTATCAGGAATGCATCGCCCTGAGAGAACAACAGTCTTTTGACTTTCTAATTTGGAGGTTGGGGGTTGTTTGTTTGTTTTGGTTTTGTTGTTGTTTTGGTTTGTTGTTTTTGCTTTTAGAAACTTTTAAACTTGCACCTGAAAAACGGGAAAGAAGGAGATGAGCTGCATTTAGACTCCAGGGTTGCAATCTGATGGGCACTGTTGCGTAGCTGCATTTTTGGAGAAGGACACAGTCCAAAGGCGGAGGCCAGGAATAACTCCCCTGCCAGCAGCATCCCGGGAGCCACAGCTCCTTCTTTCCACTCACTTTTCCCTAGGAACTGATGATTTCCTGCTGACTGCTGGCCCTCAGCGACCGTGGTGGCCAACAGACAGACCTGGGTGAGTATGCACCACCCCCACCCAAAGCTGAAGGAGTCTTCACAGGGGCATGAAAAGGCAGGGCTTTACCCTATGCCTGAAACCCATGGTGCAAATCACAACCTGGCTGTCTGTAGCAGAGGGAATCAGACCGCCTCCTTTACTTTGCAAGCAACCCCTACGTGAGGGCAGTGGGAAAAGACAGCCTCAAGTGACCAAAATTTGACATCAGACCACTTTGCGTCCCTTGCACCGCAATAAATTCCTCTGTGGATGGCACAGCCAAGTTGGCTGGCACCAAATCTGCAATGAAGCCACAAAATAACTTACAACAGCTACAGTCGCAGCTACTCACCCTCCTGCAGCGGCAGCGTGGAGGCATGTTCTTCCAAAACTATCAGGGGTGTCTATTTCAAAGCCTGCAGACAGCACGTGCTCATTACTAAACAAGGACACTATGCTATACTTTTGTCCTAGTTAAACCACAAGAAACATTGCAGAGACAGAAAAATCAGTTAGTTGGAAAAAAACAGAACGCAAGCAACTACAGTCAGAAAGAGGTTGTCACAGGAACGGCGAGCGGCTGCCCCAGTTTGGCAGCTCTATAAAAAGAGCTGCAAAGTCGACGAGCATCTATTTCCGCATCCAGCTCTGCGCCACATCCCTGTGTAAAATCATGTGACAGGCATTTATGAGGCAGATACTTATCAAGAGGACTGCGACAGCAGGACATGAAGACAGAAAACATGAAGAAATGAGGAAAAACCACAGAGCCAGCCTGAACATGAAATGGGGCCATTTTTATTGCGTGTGGTTTTCAGGTTGGAAAGAGGCTTCCAAGAGCACGCAGGGATATTCATCGAGATGCACAAGGCCAAAGATAAAAGCCTGGCAGTATTAGCTCTGGCCACCCAGAGCTTTTTCTCTTCCTTCCTGATCTGGTGGTCAAGGCCAGAGCGCACCAAGGTTTAATGTAATGGGGTATGTAATTGCTATTTTTCACACTTTTTTAATATCCTACAGGACTCAAGTTTAGGGGAAAAAGTAGTTGTAGAAGATTTTACGTGTTAAGTAATGAAGCCATTTTCTAGAAAAAGCATATGATCTGCCTTGTGATTTTTTAACTCATGGGAACTCTTGCCTGGAAAAAAAGAATTTGGGATTTGGCACCTGATTACTGCCTCTTTTGAAACGGTTGCATCAGCAAACTCCTGCTTCTTCTGCTTTGGGATCCTGAGACTGCTCTCTCGACGCTACACTTTCACTCATTTCCCCTCTCGTGCCCACAGAGCTTTGGCCAGCCTAACTCCTTTACTCTGGCCAGATTCAGAAACACACTTTAGCTGTATCTAAAATACATCATCATCAGTGAGATGTAAATACCTGCGCCAGTGCAGGCCCCAAGGAGATAATTTCCTGAATTATTCCTTTGGGGGGGGGAAAAGTCCAAAACAAAACAGTATCTCGCATTCCTACAGTTTGGAAAAGGGTCCTAAATTTCCTCCCTCCTCCCGGTGAATTAATATAAACTCTCTGAACCTGCCAGGAGAAAAGAGCTTCAGGCATGAGCAATACAGGATGCGAGGAAGTACCAGCATGCCGTTTAGGAAAGCCTCGCACGCTCCCGTACACCACACCACACAGCCGAACACAGCAGCGCAGGAAGTCTTTCGTTTGAACAATTCACAACAATGAGTACAAAGGGGCCGTAAGCAGCAGAGACACACACTACTTGAGCTCCACAGACACTGCGGGATTTACTTACCCGATGACAACAATTTCCTGCAGCAGTCTGAGTGAGCGTTCAGCGCTGCTAAGTGTAAAGGGAACATGTTGTGGATCCCACACCTAAAAGGCACAACAGCCTCATTACACAGAGTCACGTGAAAATGCAGGTTGCATACAGACACAACACATCAAAAGCTCCTTCCACAAAGGCAGCTTTTTTTTACCCTTTTTGAGGAAGATTCTTCCTGCCATGTTATTTTTATCTGTATTTCCTTACCAGCCTTCTCAGGAGTTAAAAATATTCTGATACAGCAAAATCTTGGCATTACGCTTTGAACAGAATGTGGCAGGAAGGTTTCTAAAAATTCAAGGCAAAAGCCAAGGTAAGGGAGGAAGCGAGAGAGCAGATATTGCTTGGAGTCAATTTCCTGGTGTGGGATGCACAAATTTCTGCATCAGCTACACATGCTGCAACTGCCATTCTGAGGTGAAAGTAAATGCCAAAATCTTCTCAATATTCTTTCTGAAACCCATTTTTCCTGCAGTTAACATCCTTTAGATAACTCTCATGTGGGTTTTTAAAGCCTCCCCTTCTTCCCTCTCTCTCCCCCCTGGGGCTGGGGCAGCTGACGACTCTTCTTCACACTTTCCTTTAGGCTGCTGTGACACTTACAGTTTTCTTCCCATGTCCTAAGAACTAAACAGCTAATTTTCCTATTTGCTCCAGCTACTCTCCTCATACTCCCTTTCACTTTTTCCCCCCTTTAACACATGACTCTCTTTTCAATTACGCTATAAAGTTCTCAGAGCAGACATGCTGGGTAAAAAAAAAAAAGGTAGGCACCTATCATTAGGCTAAATCTGTATCAGGCAACCACATAGTTATTAAACAAGCTGAGCACTCAGCAGCTTTTATTAATATCAGCAAATCATCCCAGTTCAGTCCCTAAGCACGCCGCTGTTTACTGTCTCAGAAGAATTTTAGGTTTGGACATCTTGGCTTCTGTCATTTAGCATAGTTTTGTGAAAAGCATCTTGTTCTTCTAGAAATACTATCCTACCGGCAGTCCTCCAAGTGCACATAAATATGGAGCCTCTGAAACCAGCTATCTCAACAAGATTATCATCTACAGCCTGCTTCAGCAGATATATTTTTGAAAAATGACACACTCTTGAACAATAGCAGATGGATTCATATCTGCCCTTCATTTCTGCAAGACAATTGGTGGATGGGAGAGTATGATCACCTCATGGAAGAGGATTTCGGATACGGACCCAAAGGCGAAGGAACTTGTCTTTCTGCAAGACTCACCATAAATCATAATTACTTATGAAGCTTTGGACAAAAATGAATGTGGATGTTTATAAAGATATCTTGCTCTCTCCAACATTTTATACATACATGTATTTAACTAATTTTGGTTTGTTTTTAAAAAACTTATTCTTTCCAGAATCCACAGGCCCATCCTTCCTCTGTCTTCACATTAAATGTGTCCTCCTTGCTGCTTCACTACACTAAGGAGTGACTTGTAGTGCTGTACAAATTTTAATTTTGCTACTGTCAGCATCTACTTCTTCGAGGAAATCTATTAAAAGACGATCTGACAGCCTATTCTTTGAAGGAAACAGCACAAGCTCCATGAAGCTGCTGCATCTGTATAAACAGGTTGCATTTTTTAGCCGTGGATTCATTTATTTAAGCTAACATTGGACATTCTGTATTGCTGTGCTTCTTCCTACACCCATTTCCCTCTACCTCCTCTTCCACCTAGTTATCTAAAGCAATGTTTTTCTTTTTTAGGTCAGGATTTCCACCCAGCACATGTTTTGGCTGGTTTCCATTGAAATACACTATCTGCACATCTGCTAACCAGTGTCACACTTCTATAGAGCTGTTCACACTGGTTCCTCCCATCACTTACACACTTTCCCCTTTAAATGCAGTTGCCTCAAAGACTGACCGAGCTGTCTGCAGTTGTTGCTAACAATGCTGCAGAATTTTCTTTTCAAAGCCAGTTCAGGGAGCTCAGCCAGAGTTATTTACATGCAGCACATACGAAAGCCCATTCCCAGCATTTCAATGCTCCTTGTTTAGCACAGACAGTAGCATCGTTTGGATCTGCCTGGTCCAACTTCTTATTTCACTTATTTCTGCTGCTGGAAAAAGTATTTTATTCGATCAGTGTTCCAGTCACCCAAGTATGAAATAGAAATTTCTAACTGGATAACCTTGATTCTAAGAGTGGGCTATCCCACTGCATCTTATTTTCCCTTTAAACCTGAAGATAAGAGACAGACTGAGACTTACTGTACTGGAGAAAGAGCTAGGAAAAATACACATCTTTTTAGACACCAAGATCTTTATGCTGATTATGTTAATAAAATCCAGTGACATTAGCTGAAGCCTGTGGAATTTCATTATCCACGCCAACTGAAGATCTGTTCCACCTTCCGAGTTTGCATGGTGACAGTCGTACTTGATAAAGGAATATGGGCAAATGTGCTACTTTCTTAAACATTGTCAAGCAAACAAACAAAACACTGAGAGCTGCAAGTATCTTCAAAACTAAAACCAGCTCATTTGCATCCGAAAGCAGGTTTTCCTAACTAGGTGAGTCAAGAGAAGTCACTGATTTCTGTGGTAGGTTCTAGATAGAAGACTCTTAAATTATATTTTGGAGACATGTGGAGGTTATTGCCGAAAACTTACATTCATGAAATCAGATGCTGCTATTAAACACCTGGTACAGATATCCCTCATGGCATTGCATTACTCTGGTCTTATACCCCTTTGTTTACCTTCAGGTTTGCTATTTTCTTTTGACAGACCGTAAGAACCTGAACATAACTCACTGATACTCAAGTACTCTTAAAAATCAAGCACCTGCCAATGTTTGAGTTGGCAATAGTTATCATATTGTGGGTGCAGTCTTGACACGTGCAAGAGGAAAAAAAAAAAAAACTGAATTGAAGCAGAAAGCACTAACAACATTTAGAAATGTATCTTATTTCAACTCCTTGTCCTTCTATTCAAAAAAGACTCCCAAATTCAAAAATCAGATAAAAGCAGTCCTATTATTTCAGCCACCTGAATATCAGAAACCATGCAACATCAAGACAGGCTCTAGTTATATTGAGATCAGAAATACTTAGTAACATCTGCTTTGCAATACTGCATTTCTATTGATTGTCCTATGTCATACCAAAAGATACAAGACAAAAGAATAATCACCATGTATGACAGATCACTAAACATTTGGCTAATTTAGATACTAAGGAATATGCACACAATTCCCTTGGAAGGCATCTGAATTTTTTTCAATTACGTTTCCTATACAAACTCATTGCTACAGACTTCCTGGAATAACTGTGATCAAGATGCACTTTATATACACATACGTACTTCATGTACCCCACATACCACTGTGCCACATCAATGCTTTAGGAAAAAGAAGCAGCACTTGTACTACCTGTAACCGTGTAACTGGGCACAATAGGGACTTAGCAGGGCTTCCTTCCCCCCGACACTTCCCAAGTGTTCATATTTTAGCCCCATGTCACGCACTGAAGTACAGTGGGTACTGAAGTACAGTACAATTACGCTTATCCATTTTAACCTTCACACTTCAGAACCCGAGGAGTAACTGTGTTTCCAGGCATTGGACATAACGCTTGATCAGTGGAAACAGCTCCACTTCAGCCACCTACTTGGCAGCATCAGCTCCGCTGGTTATGAGGGTGTTAATCAAAAGCTCATGTCCGTATCTTGCAGCCACGTGCAGAGGGGTGTTACCATCCTTATCAACACAGTCGATTTCCCCTCCTGCAAAGGACATTTTCATACAGTTTAACACTGAAAGATTAAGCATGAACCAGTGACACAAACATTATTTCTCTCTAGTGAATGCAGCATAACCAGTCCAGCCACAGAGACAATTTCAGAGACCAAGAACCAGCACAAAGCAAGCTGTCAGCTATCAGCCACTGGTACTGAACATGGTCTGGCAGCAGCATTTTCACCTCCCTCTCCAACTGCAGTGGTGAGGAAAAATGGTGGGAAACAGGTGAACAGGATGACATACAATGGTCAAGTACATGATTCAGACTTGCTGCTCATCTAAAGGTGCAAATGGATGCCTTGAATTAAACTAACAAAATAATCAGCTGAAACCATGCCCTCATTTGTAAAGGCATTGCCACTCAACCTTACCTGTAAGACAACAATGTTAAATAGAGTTCATTCAAGAGGCCAGCAGGAACACACTGCAAACAAGCAGCATGTTGTGTGCCTTCTCTGTGTCTTACCAAAGAACAACCAAACAGCGCTTAAGTAGAACTTCTCCTGTTGCAATTTAAGCCTGTCATCTTGTGTTTTACCCTCACAAGCAGAAAAAATAGATTATTTCTTTCTTCTCTGCTGCAGCTTTTGACCCATGCAAAGATTGCTATCAAGTCCTTGTTTTCTTCTTGGACCAAGGAACTGTAATTTTTTCAGTCTCTCCTTGTAAGTCAGGTTTGCTGCACTCCAACTATTCTCATCCTTCCCCCAGTCCTCTCCAGCTGGCCCACATCCTTTTGGAAGTAAAATGTCAAAAGCCAGAAACACTACCACAGCTGACGTCTCCCAACGCTGAGCTGAGCAAAAGGATTACTTCATGCTTGCTGGCTACGCTCCTATCTATACACTGCTGTACATTGTACAGCACCATGTATATTGTTGATCATTTTTTTTAAGCATCATGACACTGTTGACTTGTGGTCAACAGGCTTCTGATCCTCTACAAGCCCCAGATCCTTTCCTGAGGAACTGCCACCCACCCGGCTGTTGCCGTTCTGAACTTGTCCAACTAGTACTCCTGCCTGTGTGTGGGATCTTTCCTTTGCTTCACTTCCATTATAACTTCTGTCTCGAATTTTACAGGATCATTTTCCGTTCTGACTCCACCTTCTGCCAAACTAACAGTCTCTCCCAACTTCACGGTTTCTCCAAATGTTAAAAACACATTTTCTATTACACTTTCCAAGTTGTTAATGAAAATACTGGACAGTTGCAGGCCCAGGAGGGAAACTGAAAACCCCCTCACTACACCTTCCATTTCAACAACAATCCATTTATTATTAATCTCTGAGTGCAGTTTTTCAACTAGTTATGCACCAACACTGTAATATTTTAATACTCCACTAGTTTGCTGTCAGAATACTTTATGAAAGCATGTAAAAAGTCCTGCTAACATCAGGATATGGTAATATTTACTGCGTGTCCACTATTCACAGGAGATAACAAGCCATAACTGCAACAAGAAAAGTTCTAGTAGAGCACTATACAGCATTTTCTAACGGTAAATAAAGGGCAGTGAAATGCTGGAACAGGTTCTCTGGGGTGGAGCCTCCACCAGCGGAGGTCTCCATGAACATTACTCGCCCACAGAAAAGTCAGAGGACTGTGCCGTGTTCACAAAGCCTATTACCCTGCTGTAGAAGAGAATTATGATATTTCAGCATCTTTTACTCTTGAGAAATCTATGCCAAATACTGCCCACTCCTCCCTAAGTGTTTACAAACAGTTTGTTCATTCGCTCATTTCAGAATTTTTGGCTGACCTATGTAAAATTCTCCATCTTTTCTTTTTCCCCATTTTTAAAGATAGGTATCACATTTGCAATTTTCCAATTTTAAGGTAATCCATTCTTCATAGAATCATAGAATAGTTTGGGTTGGAAAGGACCTCTAAAGGTCATCTAGTCCAACCCCCCTGCCATGGGCAGGGACATCTTCAACTAGATCAGCTTGCTCAGAGCCCCGTCCAGCCTGACCTTGAATGTTTCCAGGGATGGGGCATCCACCACCTCTCTGGGCAACCTGTGCCAGTGCTTCACCACCCTCAGCGTAAAGAATTTCTTCCTTATATCTAGTCTAAATCTAGCCCCCTTTAGTTTAAAGCCATTCCCCCTTGTCCTGTCGCAACAGGCCCTGCTAAAATGTTTGCCACCATGTTTTTTATAAGCCCCCTTTAAGTACTGATAGGCTGCAGTAAGGTCTCCCTGAAGCCTTCTTCCTCTACTCATCGCTAGAGACAGCAGCCAGAAATTGAGACATCTTCAGCCCACTCATTAAGTGCTCCAGAATGAAACTCCATTTCTTTAAATCATTGACATTTCTCTCTTCCACAATATCCCATGGCAATGAGGCATAAAGTCACCTGCAATCAGATCTGTGTACAATACTAAAATTAGAGAGGCAGCAAACGAAGAAAGAAAAAAAAGAAGCGAAACCCAAGTAACTTGAAGAAGAGCAGAGAGGTGTGAAGGACAGATGAAGAACTCCAGTCCTTTCACACACAAATCCAACAGAGAGCAAACAACAGCTGTAAGTCAGAGAGCATATTTGACTAAATAACTAAAAATTGCATTAAAGCACAGTTTCTTCCAGTTTTCCCAAACTCCTTTTATTATTACTATTTTATTTATCCAAGGAGAGATATGACAACAACTTGCATGATGTACCGAAGACCTCCATTTTAAAATACAATCTTGTGTAAATATAAGTGTCATTACATTTACAGCGTAACTGTTCAGCCATCTTCAACATCTCACACTTAATTTCCAAGTTTGGGATTTTGGAAAACAAACAAAAAAACCAACCAACCAACAAGCCCCAGACCAACCTGTCTGGTACAGTGGTCAAAGCTGGGAAGCGCAATAATAGCAACCTCTGTCCATCGGAAACAGGCCTCTGCCAGATCTCCAACGATAATATTTGTTATACTCTGTACTATTCTTGGACAAAAGAGATACCTGATAAATGACTGATAATCAGGAATCCTGGCTATGCCAGAACAAACAAGGTGGCACTGGTCCATCCTCCTGAGTATTTATTCAACACTTAATGAAGACAGCAGTGAGGGGTGGAGCTAAGGGAGGTGAGAGAAGTACAGCTGCTGAGTGGAGGGCAGAGGAAATGGTCTGAGCTCTGAGAACACCAGGGCTCCCAAGGGAGGACAACTAGAACCTTTTTCTTTTTTTAGTTTTTAAACAATTTGAGAAAGAAAGTTGTGCCTGCTTCTCAGCAGAAAGAAAGACATAAATACAGTTTTGAACTCTTGTTTTCAGGTTAAGAATTACAACGGATCAGCTGGACCACCGTCAGCTGGAGGAATATGGGATTTTGTTAACAACCAAAATCTCAACTTGCGATGACATGCTGGAATGAGAGCTGTCAGTGCAGCTCAAAGCCAGAAGTTGATGGAGAGCTAAGCAGCTCTCAGAACAGTCCTTTGGCATGCTGGGTCAGAACAACTGAAACTTGCAACCTTGGAAATGCCTAATCTTTTGGAGACTTGTTAAACAGGCACAGAAACTCACCATTCTGAATGAGGGTCTGCGACCGCGTGAACCTCCCATGGACAGCTGTCATGTGCAGCGGGCTCTTCCCATCCTTACTCTAACAGAAACAAAACATAAACCCAATCTTTAGCATGTAAAGTGGTGGTAACAATTTGAAGTCTCTCAGCTCAACATCCTACAGCTACTCTTCAGATAAAACCTCCACTAGCTTCAAAAGTCTGTAGGGCTGAATCTATACATGATGGTAAATGCAGAAGGCATGAGCATACAAGTAAAACAGTTCCTCAGCAATGAGTAGGAAATGGGCTGGAGTGGAGCCTGTCCTCACAGCCTGGATGTACACAATACCTGCTAGAAACCTACAGATATGTGACATATTATTCTTGAATATTATTTTTAAGTAACATTTCCCATTCAGTCATTGTTTTCCCTAATCCTTGCAAAGAGGGGAATAAAGAAAAGCAAAGGAACCATAAAGCTAAGTAGAAGCAGTCTCCAAGAGATTCAAGAACTACATCCTGTTTATCAATCTGCATTTTATAGATACATCCCAGAATAAAAGCCTCTATATTAAAAAGTTTTGGTTAATAAATATTCATGCAATCAAAAATAGGATGTCTACAAAAGACAATTAGAAAACAGGGAAGGCATATGAAAGGAAAGGTACAATGAGTAGAGATCGATGTTTTGGGTTCTAGAGAAAGAAACTGAGATTGGGGAAGCCGAGGAGCTGCAAAAATAGCAAGGGAAGGGTACCAGCCTCGCTACTCACAGCACTTCATGTTTATTGGCATGGGGTTTTGCAATCATTGGCACACACAGTCCCTAATTTCATTTTAATAATTCTGAGTTTAAATAGTGCACTGACTATTCACTGATCTCAGGGGACTTGACAGAGGTGTTAAATGCTACGAGACCAGTTTTACAGATGGGAAACTGAAACACACAGAGTTTAAAGTAAAGCAGTCAAAATCTTATATGAACTCAGAGATCTTAAGCCTTCTGGTACCTATCCCGGTACCCTGTTGGATAACAGCAAGTCCCTTTCAGCTTCATCAAGACGTATCAGTTGTATCTCAAGAGCATTCAGATATCCTAAACAGAAGCAGACTTTGTAAACTCAGGCTCTAAAATAGGTAAATGTTGTGGTTTAACCCAACAGGCTGCTAAACACCACACAGCCATTCGCTCACCTCCCCCCTGCCAGTGGGATGGGGGAGAGAATCGGGGAAAAAAAGGTAAAATTCGTGGGTTGAGATGAAGACAGTTTAATAGTACAGAAAGGGAAGGGAAAATTAATAACAATAATAATAGTAATGATAAAAGAATATACAAAATAAGTGATGCACAATGCAAGTGCTCACCACCCGCTGACCGATGCCCAGCCAGTCCCTGAGCAGCGGTCACTGCCCCCCGGCCAACTCCCCCCAGTTTATACACTGAGCATGACGTCACATGGTATGGAATATCCCTTTGGCCAGTTTGGGTCAGCTGTCCTGGCTGTGCCCCCTCCCAGCTTCTCGCTGGCAGGGCATGAGAAGCTGAAAAGTCCTTGACTAGCGTAAGCACTACTTAGCAACAACTGAAACATCCGTGTGTTATCAACATTATTCTTGTACTAAATCCAAAACACAGCACTATGCCAGCTACTAGGAAGAAAATTAACTCTATCCCAGCCAAAACCAGGACAGTAAACAAACAACCTTCAGTTCTTACTTCCCTGGGAAGGTCAAAAGGAACTTTTTAGAATCAGGTTTAATTAAATCCATATTGTAGGGGGAAGGAAAACACCAGAAAGGAATAGTTCCTTGACTTACCACCATTCCCTGAGATAACATTTTGACAGAGCTCCTGGGACTATATTTTAGTAGTGGTTCATGCCTTCAGGAGAGTGGCTGGCCTAGAGTTTAAAGCTGTCATTATATTTATCAAGGCACTGAGAGCTCCTCTGCTGGGAAGTAATCTCATCCAAACAGTTTAGTGATCAACATTCTCAGCATCACTCTACTTCTGTCAAAGATTTAAAGCCATGCTGTACTCATTATTACAGTTTCCAGTCTCCTGAGGTATGCAAAATAAGATAAAGTAAAACAGAAGAGCTGCAATGCAAGTTTTACCTGAATGTTAACATCTGCCCCATTATTCACTAGTAGTTCAAGACACAGTGCTCCGTGAGTGGAGGCAGCAGCAAAATGCAAGGGAGTGAATCCATTATTATTAGGCTGATTTACATTAGCACCATAGTCAATCAGCTCATTAACAACAGAATCCTGACCATTGTAACAGGCAATGTGAAGTGCAGTATTTCCATAGATGTTCATTTCATCAATCTAAAATGAGACAAGGAGACATAGTTAAGATTACAGACATCAGCTTACCATTTTACATAATGCATCACATACTGCAAATGGAAATAGCTGGAGGCTTAAACAGTCATAGGGCATATTTCTCACCACCAAATTTCATTGACAAAAATATACTCCCAGAGAGCCTAATTTGGAATGCTTTACCTTTACTATTATTAACTTTTTATCCTACTGGCAATTTCTTAAAGCTGATAGCAGGACTATGTAATGATGATGACAAAAGTCCTAACAAGCTGGAAAGCTTTTACATATAAGTGGGAAAGTAGGATAAATAAAAAGCTCACAATCTTTATTAAAAAAAAAATTAAACCACCAACTAGTGAATATTTCTGAACAGAATCAGGCTTAAGAATTCTTTCCACAGATTTCTTTTTGGAAGGGAGTGAAGGTGTCTGAGTGAAGGGAAGGTGAAACTGCGCAGCCATTTACACTTCAATAAGAAACTACTTTCAGTAGCTCAGTATTATAGAGATGCAATTAAGATTATGTTACTTCTTGATGACCGGATTAGTATTCAACTGCTGTTCTGTAAAATAGGACAAGACAGACTGTATAAAAGACTCGGGGATGACGTGAATACCCTTCCATGAAATACAGGCATCTCAAAGATCATATCCCCAGTGGTGGAGAATGGGGAAGTTAAAGGTAATTATTAGCATAGTACTGCTAATAACAGGAAACACCTATTCCCCTTCAACTTCACAGTCAACAGCCTATGAACACGGACTTCTGACATTGTTTTGGCAGGTCAAGTCAGCTGAAAATGCAATGGCAAATGCAATGGCTTTATTTGACATCTCTGATTAACCAGTGCAGGCTCTTCTGGTCATCTCATTGCTGCTTTGAACCACTGAGTTGACAATATTACATTAAGAGAAGTCTGTGCCCTGAAAAAAAGTTCTTTTCCAGAGTGAAAATAATCCCTCTTCTTCCCTCCGTCAGCTACAGAGGAAATACAGGTCCCTAAACTTATACAGCCTGAACTGCTGTTTAGTAAAATACGCAGTGTATCTGTTGAGAACAACCGCTCATCATATCAAAGTGAATGCTGAGCCAAGGGAAATTTCATTATTCCATCTTCCTCTGCAGGAACAGCATATATTTCCTGATTTCTTCAGCAAGGTGGCCTGGAATTTACTGTCCATATCAGACATCTTTTATTCCAGAATGTTTCCCGGCTCTTGAACCAATAAACCACATGAAGAACAAGGTGGTTCAGAGAATGGGAACTATTTTCTTTAGAAGCTCTGCCAACATCTGTAGCAGCATCCATAAGAAAGAAGAAAATAATATCTCCGAATACGGAGAAACGTGGAAGCCACAAAGAGCACATTACCACATACCTCTACCCCCAGGTTAAGGAGGTGTTTCACAATGTTAATCTGCCCATTGGATGCAGCTGCGTGAAGTGGGGTGTATCCCTTCTTGTCTTTACAAGTCACTTCTGCACCATGATTAATCAGTAAGGCAACAACTTCCAGGTGACCTTCAAAACATGAAAGATAGTAATCAATGAGTATACCATCCTACAGCATCACTTCTCTCAAATTACTGCTTTCTTGCTAATGCACTGCCCCTTTCGCTGCTGTTTCACAATGCTCCCACAGATTTACAAGGGGGAAAAAAAAGCATTTTCATAAATGTTCCTAATCCTAGCTCCAGGCCTTGTCAAGAAATCCATGCATTCACCTTCACCAGATGTGTCAAATTTCTCTTTACTGAATTAGTTTTCCAGTCATTAAAAGAACAAAACCACACCTCTTTCCCATTTATTTCTCTAAAAATAACCGTGTTTTATTCTCCCTGTTACAGAAAGAACAGTGAGCACAGGAGCATGACAATACAAGTCTCCCAAAACAGCATCCTGTTGATGTCATCTGCAAACGCAACTGCTAACACTTGTTGGTTTTTGTTAACTTTAATAAATGATAAAACGAAGGTATACACTGAGGACACAGAAAACTAAATTCAAGTGAGAGCAGAATTTGATCCAAAGCCTACCAATACAAACACAAGATTTTCTACTGAATCCACTGATCTTTGGATCAGGTTTTTGACTCTCCAAAACTGTATCATTAACACAAAACTGAAAAAAATCCTGAATATAGGTCTAAAAATATTTGAATCTGAACTCACAGTCTATACAAACATACTTAGCCTGCAAACTCGAATAATAGCAATAGCCTCAACAGTCACATAGATTGAAAGCAGACTGCCGGATCGATGGGACATCTGTCTTCAGGAGTGAAATGCCTACCCCTGAATTAGGATCTCCCTACAGAATACAGGGGAAGAGCTGAGCATCTCAAAATGCAACTTACAACCCACATGTATCTTCAGTTTCCTCGTTTCCCTGAAGGTCTCAAACCATCTGGCCTGCCTTCCCAGATAGTGCCCTAACCACCAAAATTAAATCAAGGCTAACTGAGGAATAGTCCTTATTGCTTCATGTTGAAGCAGAGCTGCCTTTCTTAGAATTAAAAATTTATTACGTCAAACACCACATAAAAGTTGTGCACCATCTGAGCTGTACAGCACTTTCATGACAGAGGCAGCTCTGGTCACATGCAGGACCTAGGAAACTTTATGGACAAAGTCCAAAGTGCCCAAAGATATTTAAGCATTCAGGAAACTACCTGAGTGTTTACAGGATAAGATGCTCAGGCCTCATTATCTAAATTCTGTCCAAATTACACTACAGACTCCTAAATCCCATTGCTAATTTAGGCCTTAAATGTTATCTAAATATTTTGAAAAGTACATCATGGATTTCTGGAAAGAATTAAGAGCAAAAGAGATGTGGAATTGCACAGCACAATGTAAAAGCCTTTCACCTCTACAGAGTGGAGTTCAGAGCTTGCTAGCTCAAAAGCCAAATCACATTCATTGGCAAGAGTCTTTCCATCTGTCTGTGTATATCAAAAAAACGCACAATATGCTTTTCTCACAGTTTGAAATCTCCTATTATCTCATTTCCAAAAGTGCCAGGATTAAAATCAAGATTTTGATAGGTCAGATGAAAGAGTTCCTGGCTGAGGGCACACACTTCACAAATTATAATCTGGAATATACTGCTCGGACAACAAAAGCTCTTGAACGAGCCTGACAACTATCACAGGCAATCTTGTTCTATTATCTCTAAATTATAATGCCCCACTATAAGAAATCTTCCTTTAACTTAAAAGGAATGATAAGGTCAATTGATGTAATTAAGCAGTATTTGGTAACACCACTGATGTCTTGAATAGACAAATCGGTTGCTCTTGTCCACTCTGGAATAAAAGACGACAATTTGCTCCTAACAGGAAGAAAGCCTGTGAAGCACTTCCTAACAATATCGTAACTTAGCTACTTACAAACATAGATAAACAGCAAAATTTACGATCGTATTTATCTGCATTTTATATAAAGTTGTTTTTAGTAAAAACTGAAACAAATATAACCTGTATTTTTTCAAGCCCAAATATACTTCAGGCTGGAATTAAAGTCAGGATAAAAAGACCAAAATGAAAAAAGCAACACAAAAAGCCCACAATTAATTGTGTTAAAAAGAAAATCACAGCCAAGTTCTCACCAGCTGCAAAACTGTAAATGGACAGTGTGTATTTAGATCAACCCTTCCCTCTTCAGGGTAAACACAACGCTCATTTTCCATGGCCAGGTCTGCTCTTGTCCGTTTTAAAATGTGCTGTTGGTTTGTGAATAGGAAATTAAAAAGAAGGAGCAACAGCCCAAGCCTTACCCATGTACGCTGCCCAGTGAAGAGCTCTTCTGTCCTTTTTGTCAAAAGCATTGATGTTTGCCCCCTTGGCTAAGAGCAAGTTCACCATCTAGAAGTAACAGCAGCAAGTAAACCAACCCTGTAGATCACACACTCAACAGGTTATAATAAATCATTCTAGCAATAAAGTTGGGATCACAAAATCCTGCTTTTGAACGATAAATTTGTGAATTACACAAATACTGTTCAAAGCTGCGTGCATTAATGACATGAACCGGTGACGGCCACAAGTAACCAGGACAAGTTCTGTGTCCACGGGGGGGCTGAGAGCATGCAGGGCGCTGCTACTCCAGTGTGCTTCAAATCCAGCTTGGCAAACAACCTGGAAGAGAAACCGGCCTGGAGGAGAAACATTGCTTTTAGTTTTTACTGTTAAGACCAATTTAAGGGGTTTTCTTGTGGATTGGGACAAGATTCCTCCAGACTGTGAGGTAACAAACCCTAAAACCTGCTTGATCTTTCAACAAGGAGTGTCTATTTCTTGCCATGCCACGGTGATTTTCCTTAAGTTCCCATGTGCCCGAGGTAGTGTGGACAGGCACCAGGCTGCTTCACACACGATACTGGCCTTTTAGACAGCATGGCTAAGAGGTGAAAAGCTGCTTTCCCCATTGCCAATCATCCAACATTAAATTTAAGAAAAATCAGGCAAAAAAAGAAAGGAAACTGAATGGAAAACATGTTCAACAACTGTTTTTTTCAGCAAAACATTCTAAAATCATAAATTACAGAGCTGGATGATTGTCTTCCTCTCATATACTGCTTTGCCACAGAGATAGGCTAATAACAGCGTATGTTCAGTTAACATTTCTGATACACTCTACCCAAAAGCTCAGGAGCTTTAGATTATGATGGTTAGACTCAAGCATTACTATCTCTTTCCTACAGTGCAGTATTTTAAAGGCCAAACACCATCATCGTTTTACAGGAACTACCATTCCTCTTCCTTCTTTTCATTACAGTACAACTGATCAACTTTTGTTGACAGAAGCCTAGTGTTCCAGCCTAAGAGTTTTTATTCCGTATCTAGATCTTCAGGTGTATAATGGGCAAACGAGGATCCTTGCACCCAGATCTAAAGACACTAGCAAAACCCTTTACATAGGGGCTTTATTTACAAAAGTATGTTTTTTTCATATAGAAACAGTAATAAGACTAGAAGGGTTTGCTTGTATAAGGAGAAAAACCAAAAGCACATTTTCTAGAAGACTAATTAGAAAAGCAGACCGACTGGATCTCACACAGCTGAACATTTCTTCAGTATGAAATGAATCCACCAGTCTTCCCTTCTTTCTATTCTGCCACTCCTATCTTCGCAGGCAGTCAAGCTCAAAAGAGCCAAGGACACACACGAGTTGCCGGAGCCGGTGGCACAGCCAGCTCTCCAAGTCTGCATGCACACCTCACTTGCATGCTGGCTCTGCACAGGTACTTTCCAGCCACTGTCTCATTTCTGCAGGTAGGAAACCTGTCGCACAGTTTGGAAAGCAGCTGAATGATAGGAATCATGGGGGTCAGGGACATGGGGCTCAGTCTAGACCCAGCCACAGCAGGTCACCTGTTTGAACTGGGAAAATAAATAAACCAATGATCAATTATGCTCTTAAACAACTCACCTCAATGTGGCCATTCAGAGCTGCATGGTGCAATGCCGTCCGCCCCCCTCGGTCAGAGACGTTGACACTGCTCAGCATGGGGATGATGACTTCCGCACACTTCACTGCCTTGTTTGCAGCCGCCACATGCAACGGTGTCTGCCAGTTCTTGTCCCGAGCATTGACATCGGCAGAGTGCTTAATCAATACTTGCACTGCTTCCTGCAACGGAAACACAGTTATATCCATAACCGAGCAGTTCGAATAAATACACGGCCCACCTTCTTGACAGCTCGATCATATTACCTATGCATATTACTTATGCATATCAGACATGGCCACGAGGAGGGAAAGAGAACAACATTTATCAAAACAACCTCCCAGGCTAGTGAAATGATATTGCTGATTCAAATGCCAGAGTACACACCACCTTTGCTGTCAATTAGAGCAGTGTCCTCACAATCAAAATTTCCCAATCTCATTTTAGGCTGTACAAAGCTGCCTATGCAAAGAGCCCAACCTGTTCGGTTGATTAAGCTTCAGTACCTCAGTCATCGTAACTGTGCTCTCATTGAAGAAATTAATGTACTTATTTGAGCTCACTGTTACAGAAATTATTTACAAAATGAAAAGCACATCATTTTGGACAGTAAAATCACAGCAAATTGCTGTAAGATTTATTTATAAACAGGAAAAAGGAGAAAATAAAACAGAATATGTGAAAACAAAATTTTATCTTTGCAAAAACATGAGAATCACACACAAGGGTTGATGCTGGTGTCCCCAGGCTAGCATTAGCATTCCTTCCCTCCCTGAGGGCTAAGCATAGGCCAAGGGTCTTCACTGCAACATCCATTCTATCAGCCTGAGACCAAATAACATCTTTTAAGGTTAATTTTATTGGTTAAAAGTGAATGTTTCCCAGTGAGAAAACGTACTGTTCTCTCTGAGAGACTGTCTCACTGGAGAATTCACAACCAGTTTTTTTCTGCTTCTACTCATGCATCTGCCATTAAGCAAGTCAGATGAAAAAACAAGTCTCTCTCAAAATTACATTTTGTTTCTTCTTCCTTTTTTCCCCACAAACAAACAAAATACAAAGGAACCACTGGGACACAGTAGCGTTCAACTAGCCTTGTCTGCTAATTACAACTTACAGCTGGTAAGTGGGAGAGCCCTAGTCCTACATAGTACCTTATTCTTTTTCCATAAACCGAAAAGTTTTCTGGTAAGCCCAGCCAAAATTTTATTAATGAATAACAAACACACACAGTGTGTTTAAATAGCACTTTTGTATCTAGAATGGCCCAGGACAGTGCCTGCAGTCTGTATCAACAGTACATCCATTACTAGGAGTTTTAGTTCTTTGTCCTCAACCAATCTCAGCAATTTCATTTTCTACAGCCATCTCACAAACTGTCCTCGTTCAGCTAGTAACATTGCACCTCTTACAGCACCAATAAAGATATATCACTGTTGATGTCTCAACAGGATTTTGTTTTTTAAATTACAGGCCTGCTATTTTAAAAGTCATTTAAATGTAATTCACTGGAGACCTACCCAGCTGGGACATGAAGTCAGCAGGAAAATTCATGCACTTTGACTCTTAATGAAGGAAACAAAAAGTTAAAGGAGAATTTTTAGCAGTAAATAGTAAGGACTGAAAAGTCTAAGCTAAAAATACTTAGACTTTAAAAAAAAACATTTACACATTTTTGTTTACATCTACAAATCTGTTGCTTTATCAGATTTGGGATCAAAATGTTAAAATCCTTATGGAGAAGTTTTAATTTTACTGCTTTTGAGAGCATGAGCTATCCCTTTTTATTAACATAATTTCTACATGTGCATGCAGTCCACAGCTATGGTGTAAGCCTCTTTATTCAGTGTCTCTAGCTACCCCAAGTTAACAGAGTGGAATCTCTTTACTTTTTCAAACCGTATAAGGCTGAAAGCTGATACATCCACTAACAATCCTGCACAGACACACCTGAGGGTTGTTCATTGGTAAATAAACTTTTAAATCCCTAAAGCCCACTTGAAAAATCATTAAGACTTAACTAAAAACATGTTCATGCTTTTAATCAATCTATAAAAGGGTGCAAGGAGACACCTTCTGAATCCTGTGAAAACTTCATAGTAAAAGATTGATAATAAAACTTAAAACTTGTAGGTGATCATTTGAAAAGCAACTGTGCTCGCAGGAACTTCAAAAACCACACCGTGTCCTACTGGTCAACTTCTGGACCATAAATTCATCTCCTACTATCAATGTGTACTATGAATTCACCTATTGCTATCTACTACTATCACTATCAGTTTCGTCCTATTATATTGAAGCTGCACATTTGTTAGCTTAGGTAATAAAGTAAAAGCAGCACTGAAAGAGTCTCAAAACGCTGAACTTGTTTCAGAATTATTACCAAAAGTAGCAATTATCATATAAGATACAAAAGACCAGGAGAAGAAGCTCTGTGTGTTTATAAAATATATAGCAGACTATGAAAAGGCATCAAAGGCTGGTGCCTTCCCCTGCTGCCTCACTGTACCCTCACTGGGTACTCACTTTGAGGTACCAGAACTGCCGGCACAATGGAAGACAGTTTCTCATTGTGCAATTGGCCTTCAGCTGACAAAGAGTTAAAGATGAGACACAAACCCACAGAAAGACGTACATTTTGTGTTAGGACTGTCACTGACAATAAAAATCATGTATTCTGACACATCCGAAAAAAGAAACCAATCACACTGCAATTCCCACATCAGAAAGATTGCGGCTGTTTTTTAAGGTTTAAGCCTGACCTTTGTTTTCCAACATGGCTTTTTGTATTTTGCCTCATTACAGCATTCATACTCTATCAGATATTCCTTTCAGAGGGTTTCAGCGGATGCCAGCAGCTGGGAAGCTCCGCCAGCAGCCAAACAATGCCCGAGTTCAGAAGCGAGCCCAGGATTCCTGCCTCCAGGCTTGGCAAGTGCTGGGACTGTTACAGAGGTGATTCGAGTCCATCAATCTCTGGAAGACAGCCACCCTCTGTCTCTTTTACAACCCCTCCCCTCATCCCCAGCAGCCAATTCGGTCTGCAGTTGGGCTCACTGTTAACTAAGTATTAGGAGGATAAAAGTACACAGGGAGGTCCAAAATGGGAAGCCAAGAATAATGGTGCAGTTGAAAACAGAGTCAGGCCTGAGCTGCATTCCTGATAGTTATTGCTGCTCCTTTTTGAGATAGCAACAGAAGAAGTACAACATGATGCCAGAAGATTTCTAGTTGTCAAGTAGAAGAAATACGGGCTAAGCCTCCTTTATGCATGAATCAAATGCATTAACAGAAAACCTAATGGCTGCCTTGAAATGCAATTAACTAAAACAAACTATGTGGTAATACGTGTTGGATCACATACACGTCCACTCCCTTCTGGCACACGCACAGCGTGCACACATCCATATGGATTTATTCCTCCTTATTTCGCCACCTGAAGATGATGTGGCCACTGTAGACCACTGTGGACTCTATCCCATTTCAGTCCTGGTCACCCACTCCAGCTGATGGTTGCTCAATATGACTTGCTCCGGTAACGTAAAGCATTCCACAAGGCGAAAATCAAGCACATTAAGGCTCAAAAGCAGCTATAGCTAACTTGTAAAAGCTGGCCTCCAGCTGCAATGCTAAAGGCCCTGCACACAGAAAATGCTTTCCCTGTTTGCATCACCATGCTACCTACTATGGCTCTCAGTGGTTTGCTTTTTCCCCCAGCATGTAGTTTACGTGCAAAAGCAGGGTAATCAAATTTTACTCACTTCACTTCTTGAAGCAACTGCTCGATGGAGAGGAGTCAGCCACATATTGTCCTTGGCATTAACACGAGCGCCTGCAAGTAAACAGCAGAGGTTACATCCATGCCTTGGGTGCGACGTTGAAAGCCTTGCCCAAGTGTTTCCTCGTAACAAGAGCTGAGCCGTATGTGGTACTCTCAGCGGTCCCCATGACTCTCCTGGCACCCTGTTCACCTTGGAAATGCATTTCCAGATCCCTGATAGATAGGAGCTGAAGCGTGACTCCGGAAGAAAGTAACTGGATAGGTCGGACTATTATCAGGAATAGCTTTGTTTACAGTACGCAAAAGAAGCAAGATTTGTTATAGGGGATTACATGTGTATGTATATGTATGTACCTGTATGTCTGTGTATATGCATTTTTTTAGATCAACTGATACAGTTGGGGAAAAAAAAGCAACCCTTTGCTCAGAGCACTGCTGCTGTCTGCAGACATAATGAAGGGAACAAGCCTGAACAACCGTCTCTTGTTTCCAGCTCCATCAGGCAGACCACTGAAAGATATAACTGCTTCCCTGCTTCGCAAATCTTGCTGGGATCAAGAAAACAGGACCGGGAAATGTTCAGGTTGAGGAGGAGACTGGGCACCTACTAACTCAGCTTCTGTGGGTGTTATTCAGCAAACATCAGAAGAGGGATGAAGGAGACTATCCGTTTGCCTTCTGTGCGGTTCAGCACTAATGCACATTCCGACAAAAACAGCTGCGCAAGAGGATGGGTTTGGGGTGGCTTGCCAGAATAAAGGATAAAGGAAGAATATTCAACAACTACAGTGGTGCTGGCTGACTGCAGACAAAAAAAAGGATCTTGTACATTTGTGTGATAAAACAAATTTGTTTGAAAGAAATATTAAAGCTATTCATTGATGTGATACCCTAGAAATGGAATCTAGTGAAAAGGACTAGAGAAACTAATTTTAAAAAGGGATTAACCTGAAAACGTACCTCTCAGGTCTGCAGGTAGCCATACTAGTCTGAGAAGACTAGCACATGCAGAAAAGTTTGAGAGAAGCACAAGCGTCATGCACATAGCCAGGATGAGCCTCTGAACTTCATGAACAAAGGGATTCTTAAGCTTCATTTTGCACCATAACTTAAGCGCATACAAAAGCCTGTAATTAATAAATCACACTCTCTGAATCAGAAGTACTTTCCGAGAGCCGTTTCTCAGGAATATTAAGGTGCTTGCCTCTGAATCACAGTGGTTACTGGGAATTGTGCTAGATAATCAGAGAAGAAACAAGTTCTTTCATATTTCCACAAGTGGGGATATAATTTTTTGGCTGCAAGAAAAAGAAAGCCAGTTTCATAACTATTGCAACAATTAGAGGCAATCCTCCGAACTCACCTCAGAACCTGGTACCTGGTGGTACAACCTGCCCTCTGGAAAAACACCCTTTAGAAAAGACAACAGTTTCAAAGAGTTTTCTAATTAATCTGTCTAAGCAAGGAAGCTGTTAGCTTCTTTGGTCTTCATGAGAAGGCCATTATGGTTGATACACGTTAGTATCCTGCCCTTTGCCTACACTGCCCGAGGCTCTAGAGACACATAAGGCAACAATCTCCTCCACCATCAGGAAGCTGACAGACAGGACTCGGAGGCACCTTACCTTATACTGATTTGGCCTGGTAGGGTTTTGGGGATGCAAATTGCCTAGATGAATTCCTAATGATTGCCACCAAATACCTCTTTTTGGGTTTAGAAATTTATTTTATTTTATTTATTTGCCTCAGGTTTTTTGCCTTATGTTCTTACCTAAGGTTTCTTTTGGTTTATTTCTACCCATTCACTAACTCCTACAAGCAGATGGTTGCAAATCAGAAAGGCTTATGTGTGAATGGAGTAGCAAAGTGTGACAAACATATCATTCCTCAGTATTCAACAACTCCAGTGGCATTTGTGAATATGAAGATGATTAGAAAACCTAGGGAAGTATCTCTGTCAGTAGCTATTCATGCCTTTCACTGATCCACTTACCCTTTGAGAAACTGAAATAGTTACCAAGAAACAGCTAAAGAAAATAATAAAAGCAAAACAATACCAGCATAAATAAAATAATACACAGCATGCTATCAGCCTTTTCTTCCTCAGCTGTTTTCCACATCCCTTTACCTCTTTGTGCTTTGGGGCTCTTCATATGATGAAGTGAAATTGCTCTTACATATCTAATTCAACACATCAGCTGAATACATTTGTGATTTCTGTTTTTAAAGAGCTGCACAGTTCAGCTGTTGCCTGTTACAGGAGCCGCTGTTGTCCATTTACTGACGTGCACATTTTCTGAAGAGACGTTTCAAAACGTCCTTCCCTCCGTACTGCCCATTTGCTTCACCAAAATTCAGCTTTTAGGTTCCCAGAAGTTCCTTGCAGGCAGCGGTTAATGACAATGAAAAAACTTCACCAGCACTGATGCACTCTTTCAGGGACAGAAAATATCTCCCATTTTAAAGGAGATCAAGTGGAGGCACCCAGGGAACAATGCTCATGTTCTCAAAGGTGTCCTCTACACTTCACGAACTTGAGTGTCCATCCTGTGACAGCCCGGGGGACAGCTCTTACTCAGTTACAGCACTGAGTAACACAGAAATCCAACTCTAAAGACTAAATGCTCTACAACATGCCAAGACACCTAAAATGAGCTGCGTCCAAAAATCAGAAGCTTAAATTTTCAAAGTCCACCCCACAACACTTCCTCAGAGTCACCCAGAAATTCAGTGTCCCTCTCTTCACTCTGGACCAAGTACCTTAACCATGTTTCAATGCACTTCCTACAATACTCCATCAATTAATCTGTGCATTTATAAGGACAAAGAGGGCTGATAACACACTCAAATTGGTGTATATGGTATATAGTACAATCTTCCTTGAAAAGACAAGCTGCTTTAAAGATTTCCCTCAACATCCTTTCAGGTAGCCACAGCACCCATCCACCCCATAAAATATCCACTTAAAAAAAAACCCTCTCCAGAGAAAAGCCTTTTGTCAGCCCCATCCTCTGCACTCTGCCCTCAGGAGGGCTCATACCTGTGGGCCTGAAGGAAAGGCTTGGATGTTGGATTTGCTCTCTGAGGCTGAAGTAGACAACATAACATATAACATTACAGATAAAATCAACAGAGAGGAAACTTTCTGTAATCCACTCTCCTTTAATATGGCTGATATGTAATCTTTGCCATCTTTCACTCTCAAATTTTTCTGCCAAAAGAGGAAATAAATCTGAAATTGCCTCTGTTCTTTTGAGATCCGAAATAAACAATCCGATGCTGGCTTTCAGGAATAAAGTTAACATCTCTTTATCCTAACCAAAGTACAATTTTCCATCCAGCACATCTGCCAAATCCACAGGTCTCTAATAAATCTAGACTCTGCAGTCTAAATATCTGAAATTAGGGATGGTCAATGGAGGAAGGAAACTCTACTCTTTAACCTATTAATGACGTTATTAACGTGCACCTTTCCCACTCCTGCTATGAGACACAGCAACAGACACACAAAAATGTAAGGAATGCCCCCCCCACCTCACCTCACAAACACAGACACACAATACAAAGCAAAGATCAGCACAAATAAAATATAACAACAGAGTGGCACCACCCAACAGATGGAACTCGGACCCACAACATGAGAGCAACACAACACCGTGCTAGATGTGAACACAGGAACCAAACATCTACACAGGAGAAACCAGGAGGTTAGGCAGGATCTCCTCGGAGGCAAGTCCAAGTCACTTGCTAGGGAGGGAAATAGCCTGGGGATCCCACCAGGTGAGAGCACACAGGTCCTGGGTCATTCATGAAGGAGAGAGAAGATAGTCCTGGGACATCCTCCAAACTTTCACCCAAAGGGGATACTCCGAATCCCCAAGGACAGGAGTCTCAAAGCCATGGGAAAGGCAGAGAGAAGGCTGCCTCTCCAACCTGCCTATTCTTTAGCCTGCCATAAAAGAAGAAGCCTTGAATGTGTGTTCAGGTTACACAGCGCCTTCCCCTGCTGCCTACACGACAGGGATGGCCCAGAACCTGCTATGCACGTGACAGTCTCGCTTCCAAACCTATGTGGCAGAGCTTACCAGAAACCCTTCCAAAGCATGCTGGGGTTTGTCCTTTTCCTCAGCTATTGTGCAATTTATGAAGGATGGATGTCAATATTGCATGCACACCCCCAGTGCATAAACTTCTTGCCAAGAAGCTCAGAGCCTTCTGAAATAGGAAGGCATAGTAGTATTTCCAAGATCACAAGCTCTTTGGTGGGGAACAAGGGGTAAGGGACTGAGCTCAAACATTATGCCCTCGGGCACCAGCTCAAAGTCCAGGAGGGGGAGAGGCACTGGCACAAATGAGAACGGAGCTTGTATTTGACCAGACAGTTCTTCTTGCATATCCATGACGGTGTCATCATACAGAGCTTCATTTACGCGAGATGGTTACCCTGGTCATTCTCCTTCTTGACAGAAAGGAGGTGAAGGAGAAGTGCTCAAAGCTCCCTGCTTTCATGTAGCCTGGAAAAACAAAACCACACAGCACATCTCCCCAGTTTGAACCATATGATTATGGATCAGACCTTTGAGCTGGTGTAAATCTACCTAGCTCTGATATTTAATGGGCCAGGGTGATTCATACCAGTTGAGGGATCTGGCACTCTCTCTCCTGTATCATTTCCAAACAGAGTCCATTTC
The DNA here is from genome assembly GCF_965638725.1 of Aptenodytes patagonicus. Lineage (NCBI taxonomy): Eukaryota > Metazoa > Chordata > Aves > Sphenisciformes > Spheniscidae > Aptenodytes > Aptenodytes patagonicus. Next base: position 43,437,305 of record NC_134954.1, read on the forward strand.
AGTGGCTACCTAGAAAGCCATTTCTGGTCTGTCTCCAACCACCTGGGCAGAAGTTTTATTCATTAGACACTACATTTATTTGTGCTGCCACCAGTTCATGGGCCACAAATCTCAGAATGTGCACATTTCATTTAATTTCTCTCCTGAGCCCTGTACAAAATGCAATGGGTTGCTACTCCTCCTAGCTTCTACTCATGCTGAGAATATTATTGTTTGATGCCAACAGCAAGCATTTTTGTGCTTTCTCTCTGTGAAAACACCCTCTCATTTTAAGTTAGACAACAAAGTTTTTCTGCTCATGTAACTAAATTTTATGATCAGATTAATCTTTTATGATACACTTCTACTAATACAGTTTACTGAATGAAGAGGTGAAGCAACGGGAAGATGCTGCCGTTGTCTTTGGAGCCTAGTTCATGGAGAGATCACGATAACAAAGAGGTGTTTATAATAACTCATAAATCTGCTTCTCCAAACCTCATAAACCTCCAAACCTGCTCTTGGATACAAGTACTGATGCTCATCATGAGTAATGAAACCTCAGAGATTAAAAGACAATGAATAGGTAGAATATGCAACACAAGATTAATTTTGACTCATGCTGAGCCAGTTGGGAAAGTTCCACATAGTTCCTGAAGACTGAACCCCAGCACAGTCCCACTGACAAAAAGTCCAATTTTTAAAAGCCCACATTGTCGATTTTCCACACTCACTTGGATATATAAAAAAACCCAAGATATATCACCTGCATTTTATGCTGTTGACCAGACAAACCCTATAGCCCACGGCTGACATTTTGGCAGTGAGGTGCTGGAACTAAGTGTCCCAGGAGAACACTAGAAAGTCTCCTTCCCTCGTTAGGAACGTGACAGAAAACGAGAATGTTCACCAGGACATTTTTTGATGCTATTGGGATTCATGAGAGAAATGGACAGAACAGCTTCACCTTTCTCTTTATGTGGATATTGCCTGTGCTGTTACTTGCAAAACTTGAAAAAAGACATTGCTCCTGCAATCTTGTCACACCACAATGGAGCAACAGTATGTGACAAACAACACACACTGCAAGAACACATGCACAGATGAAGTTTATTAACTCTTACCTCCCAGTGAAGAAAATCATGCTTGCATTTAGCATATTGAAAACCCACCCAAGCATAACCTGTCAGCAGAGGAATGTTCATTTAGATCATTCTGCTGGCATCAGGGTTAGAGCAGAAAGATCTGATGTATGATGTATGTCCAACTAGTTACCCTCATTAAGCAATTAGACAATTCAAAATGCCCCAAAAATGTACAGAGGAAACGCATAGCTACAGCAAACTGAATTCTCATTTTCTGCCTTCTCCAGGTGTGGTTAGGCTGGTAATCCAAATAAATAAGTTTGTGTGGTCTGCATGCGCCTGTTAGCAGCCTGGTCTAACTTTGAAATTGGCTGGTGCTCTAAGCAGGCGGCTGGATCAGGTAACCTCTAGCAATCCCTTCCAGCCTGAATTATTCTAGGATTTGAGGTTGGAAATTAGAAGGTGCCTCGCAATCACAGGACTGATAGTTCTGAAATAACTTTCTAAAAAAAGTATGCAACTCGTTTGAAGAAGCAGTCTAATAATTTGTGAAACCAATCGTATAGCAAGATTGCTTGCAAGGGGTTAGACATTTGTACCATAAGGTTCCTTTCAATCCCACATTCTTAAACCCCCATAAGCTTTACCCTTACAGTTCTCCAGTTTAGAAAAACGCTGTCTTTGAAATCTGCAAGCACATCCAGGAGTTTGCCATGAATTATGTGTACTTCTTGAAAGATGTCTGCTTTATGTTTTGTTCTGACATATTTTGATCACGTTTTTTGTCACTACAACAGTTTGGAAGTATTTTTTTAATTTTTTGTTGAGATACATCCTACTGCACAGTTTCTATTCTCCAAATCAACTTCCCAACTCTTAGAATCATGTTTCTAATGTAAATATCACTTACAATTCATTAAAACTCATTCATAACTTTTTTGCTATTATTCCATAATAATTTTTGCTTAACAGGAATTCTTGGCTTGTACTCCAGGACGTGAGCCCACATTTCAAATATGTACTTCAGCAAGTTTCTGAATCCACAAATATTGTCAGTTTGAATGCTTTAGAAGTTTTTAAAAACTAGTTGCTTTGTTTATTAATTCCGCTCAGTCACAGTACATGTGTTATAATTGTATCACCAAATTTAAATATATTTTCTAAGCTTGCAACAACTGCAACCATCTCAATGAAACTCAGAAATAGGCACTGCCCACAGTTCATATATGCTTTGCTGGGTATTCCTTGTAGCTTTAAAATTAGCTAATTTACCAGTTAATAACAGTGAGGGACACTACCTTACCTGACAAAATGAGAAGCTCAATGATGTCTGCATCCCCCAGGAATGACGCAACGTGAAGAGGAGTTCGTTTCTCAGCATCCTGCAAAACCACAGATTGTCCAGTTATAAAACATGATCAATTAACTGCAAGCATTAGTGTTAAAGAGCAATAGATTTGTTTATAGTGTTTGTTTTCCTATATGCATTTCTGTTTATAATCAGAAATGCAATCTCAACCAGTGAAAGAACAAAATTCAAGGTCTGAACAACACACTTCCTCCCAACAATCCTCAACTTTTTTATCAGTTGGTTCCACCAGACCTTGCAGAGCCACTGTCTTTACTCTGATATCCTGTTTACAGGTAGACTAAATCAAATCTAAAATGAGGAAAGATGTCATCCTTGGGTCTCTTTCAGAAACATTTTCCACTCTAAGTATTGCAGCGATGCAATTCAGATGCTTCTGGACATCAGAGTTTGTAATGCAGTTTGCATCAACAATATAACACCAGACTCTTCAGAAGGATATCTCTGGAGAATGGTTTGGAACCACACACAAGGACAAGATGCAATCCTCTTAGTCTACAAAGGTTCTCGTACACCATTTAGCCTGGTTGTCTACAGCAGCCCAAAATGGGCTTGTACACCTTGATCGACCTTTAAACACAAATGAAGAAAATATTACCAGTCAGGTCTGTGTCTTTAAACTTAGAAGAATTGCTAATAATCATGTATACAACTTCTGAAATACATCTACTTTTATTTGATTTCTGTAATTTTCAGCCTTAGGGAGTCACATTTTCAAGATTTTCTTTTCTAGCTTCAAGGAGTGTAAATACAGTGTTTACAAAAAACCCCTTTCTTTTATTGCATTATTCAGACGATTCCAGAACACAGGCCTTTAAAAGAAACTGCTAAACATTGTAATATGGGCAACAAAAATCACAAGAACTGCTAATACTGCTAATCATGCTATTCAACCCCTGTTTCCAGTCCTAAATGTATTTCATTTCGGTTTCTTAACCACTAATACAAAAAAAGTTCTAAGAGACTTATCAATCAAACTTATCAAATTACAACCTACCAGCATTAAATACTGTAAGCTGGTAACAGATTCAACACTTCCTGCAAACGATACCAACACAGAAACCCTACCGGTATTTACACTCTACACTCTCTCCCTGAAACATGTCTCTGAGCCTGTCAAATAAAATACCACTTTTAACATGCCCAAGAGGTCGTCAACCGCAAGCTATTTTGGACTGTCTTCAAAGTATGCTGTAAATGTGGACAAATCACTGCAGCAGAACCATTTGTCATGTGAATGCTGAAAATTGTTTTCCAGCACTGCGAGGCACAGAGCCACTGGTCACCAGAATAAGTTACGTTTAATTTTTATATTTGTGTGTTTTTTCAAACATACATGATGTATGTAGTCCTCAAATTCTGCTGCAGTGGGTTTTGATCTTACATATTGGGCATGCACATAGAACACTCAAAAGACAGATTATGTGACACCCTGGTTGTCACAGGTCAGAGGGAAAGACACCTTACAGAACTTCACCTCCTCACATGGTAGGCAAATTAAAGCAATATTAGGCAGTGTCCGTCCAGCAGTGTCCGCTCAGGAACCGAAATCACAAGCTGGATTCTCTCCTATGCTCAGTTCCTAAGACATAATCCACCACGGACTAGCTTTTACAGGCTACTTGCGTGCATACGAGACCTTTCATAAGTATTGCTTCATATTACCTAACCTAAGGCTATCCATGGCAAAAAATATGCTAAGACTGATCGAACATTTGTACAAAAATAGCATCAGTTTGTTGGGTTTTTTTAGCTTGTTCATTTTAATGCATGAATCTCTCTTTAGCACAATGTAGTATTTGTAATAGCTATCGTACCTGTCAGTGATAAATTTTGCGGCAGCTTCTTGCAACACAGCCAAGTTTGGCAACAGAACAGAGTAGTTTGAAGCTGAATGCTAACGATACAAGACCAAGCGATTTTCTGTATCAAGGAACCAAGGCTATTCAGTGCTGTATTGATTATAAGCAATATTTTATACTAAACTGTAAATCTGATGGAAATTTGATAATTGAGGGAAGAAAGGACATGAAACAGAAAAGTAGAACTTTTATCCTTCTGTAACAGGAATAACTCTCTGTAAGTATTCTCAGCTTTTACTTTTTAAAATCAATGCAAAATCCTATCAAATTAAGTGAGAATCAAGTCTTCAGAGAAAGATGGGTTTAGTCGCACAACTGAATTTAAGCCTGATTTCTCCAAGAGGAAAAAACCCTAAAATTTCTCCATTTACCACAACCAGGCACAAATCAGAGTTCACCCTCACATGAACTAGCAGATGACAAAACCCAGTGTGTGGTATAGAAAATTGAAAACACACGAAAGAGCCCTACAGGCAACGTTTTCAGGAGTTTGGCAGGGAGAAGTCCGCACACAACGCCTGCAGTTGAGCAACCCAACGGAGGAACATCCTCAAGTTCCTGTTTACGCTCTGCACAAGGCTGACACAGAAACAGAGGAACTGGGGCATCTGCCTATCTGTCCAACCACACTCCTTGCGTCCTCCTCAAAGCCGTGTACCGCTTCAGCAAGACTTAAATAGCTCACTGGCTTTGCGTCTGGCCCATGCACTAACATCTATTCAGCTACAGATGTCCTTGTGGCATGATGGTAGTAAAAGGAGTACAAATAAGTAAATCAATAATGACCTAAAGACTGAAGGCTACAAACAGAGAGAGAGGAATAAAAAGAAAATTTGTCATTTCAGGTAAAGGTCTGGCAGTACCCCAAATCTTGAACATACATTATCAAGGCAAGGAAAGGAGGTGGGGAGAAGAAATGACAACAGGATTACAAATAGCATGAAGATAAATAATCAGACCTGCTTCAAGTGCAGTTCTCACAGGAACAAAAGGTCAGTAAGAGACAGTAGATAAGCTACACAATGGCTAGAAAACCATGCTGAGATGAGATAAACACTCCCTCCCCAAAACTGTATTAGTGACTTATATTAGTTCACAGAAAAGATGATGCTGCATGTTAACATTATCTGTGCACTTTTTTTTTTTTTAAAGTACAGCTAAAGGAAATTAAGAATTAAAAAAAACCCAGGCAATCGAGGACAGAAGGCCTCAGCAAGAAAAACACTCAACACATGCTTAAACTGTTCAAGTGATCACAGTGACACTGATAAGGCCCTTCACAGGCTTAAAGTTAGGCTAGTCCTTAAGTGCTTTATTGGTTCAGAGCCTTAGAGTACATGAAGATTAGCAGAACAGTGGCTCGGATGAATCATATCAGCATACGTAAAATATTCAGGCACATTAAGAAAAAGGCCAACAGTTTCTCCTCAACACAGCCTACATCTCAAAGGAGATAATGTATTTGAACTTTTATATCAACTGCAGCTGTTCAGATCAGAAGATGTTTGGGACAGCGAAGTGCAACTGCTACAGAAAATAAATGTCTGTATCCTCTTTATGTCACCAAACTGTCTGAGCAGCCAACAGGAATAGTTCAGCACAGAAGGAGTTAAGGCACTACAGAAATGGAGTTAATGAAGTTTCATTGGTAAGAAGTGTTTGGATTCCCAACACCTTGAAGGGCCAGCATCTGCCCAAGTGGCAGAATAAACTAAACTATATTAGAGGCACATGAAGGGCTACAACTTCCATTGATACAAGTCTAACCAAAACAATAACAGAAACAAACCTCCTGCTCATTAACTCCATTTACTGTTGTTACATCTGAGCACACCTTATTTAAACAGCACAAAGTAGCTGGTACCATTAAAAAACCCAAACATTCAGACACAACTTGACTTCAGGAAAATTAAATATTGGGAACTGGTTAGGAACTACTGAAGAGGCTAAAAGCAAATGAGCAGCTACTTCTTGGGCTATTTACAATCATTCAGAGCCAAAAGCTGGTGCTGTACAAAGAAAATCTCTGCCGCTTCAGGATTTCCTCCCTTTCACAGATTCTTTTATTAAAGCATGTAATTCACAAAGCAAATGGAAATGCTTAACTGTGAGTACCAGCTGGGAGGTGAAAGTCAAGCTGTGTGACTTATGCCTGGTGCTCTTTCTTCTGCTGTTACCAAGCACAGAAATTCCTGTCTGAAAACACAGATCCTGGTTGCAGCACTTCTCATCCCCACAGCCTTCAGTTTACAAAGATTTTTCTGGACTGAGTCTTTAATTGCCAAGTGCCCTTGAGGTGGAAGAGGCAAATACTCTGATCTTCTAGAGACAAGAAAAATTATCTTCCCTCTCCCCCCCATCTAACACTTTCCTTCCATGAGGCTGACAGTAGCTTTCATGCTAGAAAAAGATAACTTGTAAAATTAATTACTAAGCCTAGATTGAGACTGTAGAAACTGTTATCCTAATTAATGGAAATATTTTAATGTTTATAGCAGTGAGTTTTCAATGTAAGGCTCAAAAGATAGACTTAAATAACTCCTCAATTTTTTTAAATGCAATATTGACTTGGGGGGGGGAGGTGGGTGATGGCGTGGGACCATACATCACTCATGAGTTGATGGGAAAAGCAGATTTAGAAAATTCAAGTATTTCAGGCTGACGTTGCTGCCTTTGAAGAACATAAAGCAGCTACAGCCAAACCCTGCCATGAGCTTTTAATGGCCTATACATCCTTACCTGTCTGAAACATTTTGAGGACACTGATAACATGAGTCACCAGCACCAGTATACTACCCACTAGTATACTAGCATGCTGTACAAAGCAACTCAGAATATTTCAGACTCTCAGTAAACTCCAGCAGAATCTTCTTCATAGCTCAAACATCTTCTTTATAAAATATAAAAAATTATATTTATTTTCTAAAAGAAAAAATATTTATTCTAAATAAAAGTCATGCTGGTTACCTTGCATCGCAAACATCAATGCAATTTTATATTCAATTTCCTTACATAACCGAGAATTGTTCATAATTTCCTTCTGTAGAAAAAAAAATTCTCCATCATTTCCTACTTAAATTAACAGCATATCAAACAGCACTACTAGAGGCTACCCACTGAAAACACAGCTATTACCTAGCACCAAACTGTCATACTGTGTCAAAGCAGAAGCCTTCCAAAGTTCTTGACTAAATCCTCCAGAAGACTTTCCAGCACAGCAGAACTACATCTAGAAGAGGAACATTTTCTTCCAGGATAGCTTTATTCTCCTGCAAGGCTCCACAGTGCCAAAAAGAAAATCATCATTCCTTGGACAAAAGCAGAGACGAGGGTCTGGTGCCCAAGATTACTGAAATACCACATTACGGTCTCTCTTAGTCCCAAGTCAAACATGTCACTCCAAACTGAACGACAAGCTGTTTTTCACATTAGGTATCCCAAGCACGCAAAGCCTTTCAGACTCACAATCCTAAACATTTGCGCACTTGTACCCTCAAGCGCTCATACCACCTCAAAAAGCATGCTTAGCAATATTACAGAAATATATATAACTTTTGTGTGTGTGTGTGAAGACCTGGATAAAGCCTGAATCCTCCTAACAAAGGCAGTACTGCAAACCTATGCCTTACCAAGTAGGATAATGAGAAAAAGAAGTAATAAACAGCATACATCCATGTCTCTCCATAAGGACTTCCTTCTTGCCCTCCTTATCCTGTAATAAACCACCTTCTAAATACATGGTCCTGCATGTAAGACCTTGCAATCTCTGCTGGTGCCGCTGCCCCTTCCTCTGCAGACTCACTCTGCAGCTAGAAACAGGCAGGCGATGCCCAGGGTCACTACACCCCGACATGGCTCGAGCCCATCCCCAGCCTGGCCCATCAAGAGTTACTGCAGCCCACCTAGATCTGCTGGCTCTGCAGCAGCTCTGCTTTAAGAAAAACAAGCCAAATTCAGCTAAACAATTACCTTCTCCTAACCAATCTCGTTTTGGTGAAAGTGGGTGGGTGAGCATTTGCACAAGCAGCTCGTGACACCGACGAGCAGTGAGAAGCAGCAGCTTTTCCAGCTGGCAGAGCATCGAGTAAAGAGGCTACAAGAATCAAGCTCAGAAGGCCGTATCAGCAAGCGTGCCCCAACAGCACAAACAGAAGCAACTAAGTTTTGGGAAAGCAGATGTTGCCTTCAATAGTCTCACTGGTGGGGTAAGGTGGTATATTATTTTCCCCAAAATATGAATGCAATAGAAGATATTCTGGGGACACCAAAGTTTTGCATATATTTTGTTTCTGAGGGTTCTATCCAAGAGAAAATGCAGGATTAGGGAATAAAGAGTAAAAACGGAGGGAAAGAAACTTCTAGTTTGGCTTGCAAACATCGCATTAGTTATGGCGAAGAATACTAGGAACGGTTTTTTGCCTTTTTTGTTTGACTTTGAATATTTTGAAGGGAAACTAAACTGGAAGACTGAGATGAAAATGGGAATTTCACAGGAAGGATTTTGGTTTAGTAGAAAATCATGACATCGCACATAAGAACTGGACTCTGCAGAGGTAGGGTGCTGCACAGCTGCATGTATTACGAATCCCAGCTAACCAGGGGTTACCACTGGATCCAGAATAATCCCCAGATTCTGGGGGTCATCCCCTCACACTCTTCCCAAAATAAAAATATCACCCAAAAAAATCCCCACCTACACACACATAGCACGATCACCCTGATATTTCTAAATGCACCAAACAGCAAGCGTAGAGGATGTCTACCTGAAACTAAGCTGGTGGTCTGGATGGTCCAACCCAATATCCCCAATGCCCTGGGAAAACAGGCTGCAGAACACTGCCCATAGGCAGACCACATTTCCCACGGAAATCGTGCGTATTCAGTACTCAGTGGTAGAGAATCGCTCACCGCCAGCCAAGTTCAACGCTGTCCATGCTCTCAGGGCACAAAAGTAGCATCATGTTCTCCCAAAGCATAGCTAGGGACTGGAGAGGTCAAAGTGACAATTACGGTGGCAGAATGAACTAAAACCACACCTCTAAGCCAAACAGTTACAGCTTTCACTTTGTTGCAAAACAGAAGTCACAGTTATAGCAGCATCCAGAACGTACCCATTTCTATCAACTTCCGGCTTGGAAAGACACTAATTATTTTACCAGACTAAAAAGAAAAAAAAAAAAAGTAACCTTCTAAACTTCTGATTTGCTCTAAATTCTTTCCTCCGAGATTAATTTTCTCTTAGGAAGGATGCATATACATCCCTAATTTTGCATAGTTTCTCCATGTGCTTTTTTCTTCTGCCTTCCAAATACCTCTCTTGCTGCAGATTCCAAAAAACAATTTTTAGAAGTTCAGAAATCCCTAAAGCTTGCTGCAAAAACAGAGTTTTATTTTGTTTCCCTGTCCTACCTATATTTGAATTATTCCAATATTAACACAGTTAACCAAAATGATCAAGAAAGGACAAATCGCTGCCAGTGTCAGAGTTTCCTCTCACGTGAGCCACCAAGCACTAGAGAAAGGCTAACATGGAAGTAATTAAAAACACCCTTAAAATAGAAATGTAAGCACACGGTGCAAATTGCCAGCTCACAGCACAAGGGGGGAAAATGCTATCTTTTGATCTTTATTTAGTGACATTTTAAGCATTTGACACTTGTCTGCAATCACTATGCAGAACACAATCTTCAGAATCCGTGTTGACCGGTATTTTTCTAATTACTCCAAAGAACAGCTTTGGTTTTTGCTCCTGACAAAATAGCTGTTCAGGCAAAGCATTCTTGGATGGACTTGTAGCATCTTAAACAGGATTCTGGGCAAGACCATTCAAGTTCAATGACTTTTTCTATTAAGTACTATGGTACTGATCTATAAAATACATATTCTTCATTTAATATTGCACCTGACAGTTGAGAGCATCTCCCTAGCAACCACCACTACCACACTTGCAGCCGAAGGATATAAAAACATTTGAGAAGCCTACAATAACCTTGTACGGGAAATGCTATTTTGAAAAACCAACATGAAATACAGAGGAAATTTTAGGACTATGATGTTCATCTAGGTTGGGCTTCTTTTGTTTGGTTGGTTGGTTTTGGGTTTTTTCTTTGTTTTTTTAAGACCATCAGGGAAAACAAATAAGGAGGAAACTCAAGGGACGTGATGCTTTAAGGAAGCACTTTTAGGAACTTATTTCAAGAAAACAACCAGGTACTGATAATCACAGGGAAAGCCTAACATCAAGGTCGTCTTTGATCAGATTCCCCATTTAAAACAGCAGCAAGTCTTTCCTTCCACTTGACAGCAAACGGAGTGGAGCCCCAGTTAACCAGATTGGTAGGATCACTTCTCCAGTTCCTTTCGCAGCTCTGAACCAGATGGTTGGATCCCACTGCCTGCAAAAGCTGCAGTGCCAAGACTACGCCAGACAAACTGCTGGAGTTAGCTATGAATAAACTGATGGCTTTATGTCAGAGAAAGACATGAAGAAAAGGAAGGTTGATTCGATAGTCCAGGAAACACCTGGAAATCACCATTCTGCTTCTGCTTTATATTCTCACCACTTTCAGAGGCCACAGATTGTAGTCAGGACTGGCAGGGTTCATTTCTAACAGTACAGATTTAAGTTAAAATCAAAGAGGGAAAAAACTATCCCAACTTCTGCAAAAAGACCAAGTTCAAATGGAGATTTTTTTTTTCACTGCCAAAACACTTTACTACTTGTTTACAGCTGCTTACCATTGTTCTCGCTAGAATAAGCCAATCTGCAGAACAGCAATTCCTCTGTGGGCAAATCGTGGCCAAGATACTGCTTCCTTACTCTCACTGCTGAGACCTATAGTGAAGCTTTATTTCAAGTACAGTCAAATGCTGAATAACAACAGCTCCTGATCTTCATAAAAGGAAACTCTACAGAGGGTAAAAATATGCAGCTTTCAGCTGTTTTCATTCATTTTCTCAGTAAGAGAGGAAACAATGTCCCTGACTGACCTGCACATTTGGAATAATTACCATACCCTTAGAAAATTTAAAGTCACCTGCTGGAGATAATTATATTTCAGACTACTAATTAGGATTCCACTGAAGCCCCAAATCTCTAACTTCCAAGTAATTTCCATTCTGTTACATGTTAATTATTAAGGACATGATTAATACTGTCATTGCAACAGTTCATAAGCACGGTGCTTACGTATCACAGGCACACAACATGCCAAGTCACATACCAAGGCGTTGACATCCTCAGTTTTGTAGATCAACATCCGTATCTCTTCTGGATCGCCACTGAAAATCGCTTGGACCAGTGGTGGCTGGAAAAATAAAACAGAGGAAGCAGCGTTACAGGTTTGTTTGTTTTCTGTTTAAAAGGAGAGCATATTATTCCTGCTAACATTTACTAATGCTGCCCACAGACATTGTATGACCCCAGTAACAAATCACCAAGAGTATCTCATCAGTAAGAACTATCAGTTTGCTTGAGGATAAACTGAAATCACCAGCATGTTTGTACATATAATGAGCGTGTGTGTGCACAAACAGGGACCCCCATTAGAATGGCAACCTTTGTCAACAACATACAATTAGCCCAGATGTTCTCCTTGGCATGTAAGGGGAAAACTAATTACATCAGATATTGCTGCATGCTTGCTGTTGGCACAGATTAATGGTCATGCAATACACATTTAGAAACAGAACATTATGCAGATAATGAATTTCTGGGCAATTACTAAACATCTTGTATCTTTTTACTGAATAAATATGCAACGAGCACAGTTAATTTTAACCACCCAAGAAGCGAAATAATTATCTTATTGTTTCAAGTCTGTTATTATGCTATTATGAATCAGAATGCATAAATAAATAATCAGGCATACGGGAGAAACAATATGCCATGCTCATTCCTCTGGCAATGCTGGCGTCACTGCCCGTCGGTGGGAGGGAGCGCTGCATATGCTCAACTGCTCCGTTACACGTCCAGAGCTGGCAATTTCAGTCCTTCTGCCTAGGTTTTCTCTGGACCCCCAGCAGCAAATATCCAAGTTACTAACCAAGCTGGCAGAACACAATCTGCTGAATTAAAAGAACAAAAACCTTGCTGCTGGAAACTCAGAAAAAGAAGGGGACAAATTACAAAAACACCTATCCCCTGAAGCACATAGTTGAAACAGGCGGTGGCCCCACTTCCACCGTCACCCCTCCTGAAGGCAGCGTGTGTGTCCCCAAGCTCGCTGCCCACCTCCAGGCTGCCTCATGGTCCTACTAGCAAAAAAGAGTTTGTGATGCTATGCAATCACCAGAATTTAAAATAACCCTGCAAAATGGAAGCATGCATGACTACTTAAGCACATAAAACCACAACAGTTCTTAAGACTCTGCAGAATTTAACTATCTTGTAAACAGGTTACCTCAAAATTCACAAACAAGCTGGAAGAACAGAGAAAATACCATTTTGTCCCAACCTTCTCACTGCAAAATTCATCATATTTAAATGTGGAAAAGTCGATGGTGTCTATTTTAAGACATATTAATCCCTTATGTCCTTGAGAAAGATTCACACTGGAATTTCATTCTTGCCACTCCTCTGACGGAAAAAGGACTAAAGCAGCATCTTTTATCACAACTGTCTGCAGTCTTACGTATTGTAGTGGATGTTTGAAAGAGAAAGAAAAAAAATTGCATTTCACTTGAACCACTTAGCATGCTTCCTTCCCAGCCCACGTCAGAACGGCTACAGACTATTCCCCACCGGAGGATGTAAACACCAGACCTCAGAGTCTGTTCCCTTCTCCCTCATCTGCCAAACTCAAACAAATCAGAATTTAGCTAAGAGTGAGATGGTCTCATTTCTGCATTTTTCTCTACCAAAAGAAATAGTTTAAAGCGATTCTCTAATCTTATGCCCACTAGCAGGCTAACAAAAATTAGCATTTCCTAGACTTAGTGCAAACCTAATACTAACAGCTATGAAGAACCAGTGAATCTTTATGAAATTAGAATGCTCACACCAAAATATTTCCATTTCATGTACATTTATCATAATATTTAAATAACAAAATAAACAGAAAAGCAGAGAACTCCTCAATTTCAAGCTGAATGGCAACACAACCCAGTGGCCAAGCAACAAATACCCCCAGCGGCTTGGATTAGTCTCTGAACCCATTTGCAGGTACACCCGGCACCCAGCGAAAGGTATCAGCCAGGCTCTGGTGACACGTAAGCTGAGACTTCAGACAGAGGTACCATCACCAAGAGAAAAACCCAACAAACTTCAAATCTATTGGATTTTTTTTTTAAAGTTCAAATACTGTTATAGGTGATGTTTTTCTTTTAACAGGGAGAGAGTGAAGCACTGTGCATCATTACCTTAAAAAAAAGAGGGAAGTCTATAAAAAGACATTTTGACCCTTCTTCCCTCTGCCAGAAATCTGAATCAGATACCTGGTTTCAGAGGAAATGCTTGACCTTTTTAATTAGCTTCAGCTACTTAACACAGGAAGCAGATCGAGAATAACACTGTTCTTTAGACCTGTAACATATATAAGAACCTCATCTCAATTTTTGTCCACTATACCACAGTCATATCTACACACAGTTCCTTATATCAAAACCCAGTATTTATTGTGCCTCTGAAGCAGGTTATAAGTCTCACACTGCTGATGTACATAACCTTTGCTGACAGGAGATAGCTGCCATATACCCATTTGCAAAGGCCTTAGTCCTTCAGCCCTTTTTTCCATGAGATTTACTTTTTATAAATTAATTACAATAGAATCTATCACTGCTAAACGTAACAGCAAGAGAGAACAGAGAACGATCAGAGCCTGTGAATTGGAAAGAACAGATAAAACCAGTACAGGTTAATAACTATCTTGAGTCACTGCTGTGCAGCTTTCGCCAATTGGCCATTTTTCTAATTTACTGTTTCATGATTCTACTTCATTTTCAAAGATACTCGTTTTGAAGTAAGAAACACATTATTGTTAAGGAATTTTTATGACATACTAAGACATGTTTCTGTATAAGATGCACAGTCATGTATAATGACCTGTTTAGGAAAAATATGTCAGAAGTATGTTGCAGCATTGTTGCTGCAATTTGAGGTCAGAGCTGAGAATGTGCATTCGCATCCATCAGCACGATGGAAAAAGTATTGCTCCATTCAGCAGCTGACAGTGATGAAATGGAGCTTGCGCAGTTACGTACATGTTGATGATGGATATCCAATGACCTGAACAGATTACTTTCTTGATCTTCAGTGATAACCATGCTCATGCATGAGTGACTTCAACTTTAAATAACTACTTTTTTTTTTTAATTCCTGAAGGGCAGATAATGACACTTCCTAATTATCAAAGAAGGATACAGTATATTTTTGGAAATAATTTCTAAAACCTGTGACAACATCATTAACAGGTTATTTCATTAACAGAAATACTTTGCTTTAAAATTCTTCAAATTCAGAAGTTGTCAAACACTCAGAATGAAGAAAAAAAACAAAAAGAAAGCACAGAGAAGGTTATGTATAACTATTATTAGAATTAAGCAAGGATGCAGGTTTCGGAATGATGAACAACTGTTTCATTAGCTCAGCTCTCTGGAGCTTCCAAATTCTTGAAGAGAGTTTCAGTTGGGAGTGTTCACATTTTTTTCCTGAAAATATACACTAGCAGCTAACAAAAACCTTTCCATGTTACTTTTTCTACAGAGTTACTATTATAAGCACGAAACTCATCAACAAGTTTTATTAGAGTGTTCTTTACTTTGTGCTGTAACGAGCATTATAGTAAAAATAAAATTTTATCTGCAGACATCTTCCAATGTTGGAACATATCCCTATCTTTACTGCATACAGGGCAATCGCAAGCGGGACTTCACCAGGTAAAATTAGCTCATTGAACTGAAGGCACAATAATTATTTCAGCAACAGAGAGCTTAAACCCACGTGGAAGAACGTCCTGTGGCTCAGCTGGCATCCACAGAGCCGACAAGCCACACCGGCAGAAAAAATCTGGCCTTGGGAAATTCTCCTCCATAGACCTGACAGTATAGAGGAAAGCCGAGACTATTACCAAGCGGCATTCGCAGGTCTGAATTTGGGATTCAGATGCCAAATGAGGTGAAGCATTTAAGTGGACTGTCTCAAGTATCATTTTAATTACTATGTCCAAAGTGGGTGCTGAAGCTCCTCGCAAACCAGTTAGTATTTTCGTCGAGTAACTGTGACATATGTTAAATATTTTGTCTTGATTTTAGATATCCTGACTCACTAACAAGGACTTATTTAAGCCAGATTTTCATTTGACAGGACCTGGAGGCAGATAGGGGAAGCATGATCGATTCCCATGCTGATTTGATATAATATACTATCATTTGGTCTTGTGAGTGAAAAGAAGTTATATATTGATCCTTTACTTGCTCTAATTGCATTACATTAAGTTGCTGGACTAAACACTTGGATACATCCATGTATTCATTTCTCTTTAACTGGCAAGACAATGTAGCAAGACACATAATCATTTCAAAGTGGTATTGATTTTGTCAGCGTTTTGCCAAACACCTCTTTTTTTCTGCAGGTACTCCCATTAATCAAGATTACAAGGTTGTCTGCAATGTCACATCACATACATCTATTTCCTTCCACTGGTCACAGCACAAAAACTACTCCTCTTCCTAATTTTGATTTAGGACTTTCTCCCTCCGAGCATACAACACTTGAATATCTGAAATGCTGTTTTAACTTATAAGTCTGTATGATTGAGCAATCATAAACAACCGAGTCCCCCAATCCCAAAGAAGTTTACCTAACACTTTTAAAGTCCCAGGCAAAGTAGTTTTGTTAGCTTGTATTTACGTAAGTCTTAAAGGATTTCCCAGATTGTAAGTGCATGTTCTCTTAATTCTTAGAGTACATTTCCCCAGTGCTTAGTATTTATACAGTTCTGTGTACAGGCAGTATTCAACACTAATAATTTTTTAACAGGCCTTGCAGTCTATTTCACTTGCATCAGTGGTTAGCCTTTTACTGTGTTTTAGGAATTAATTACTGGGTAAATACAAAGAAGTTTACTCTTAATTTGTTATTATTTCAAAGATTGTGTTTCTGTTATTGGAATTTCTATATACTGGTTTCTGACAGCAAAGTACTTTCACAGAGCTGGTATTTGGAGAAGAATGTCCTTGGATGGTTGCTAAGGGGTGTTTCAGAGCAATTACAGATTTTTACTGAGCAACTCCTAAGGAATACTTGTCCAAGTTACTGAAAGGCCAGTGGAGAGAATCTGTAAATAGGGTGTACTGGTCCTCTGGAAGCATTACAGCAAACTGACAGCATTGTTAAGTGAGCAAATGTGCATACCTAGGACATTTATACTGACCAGATCAATAAATACCCCGTACACTGCAATATTTCAAATACGGCAGGAAAAAAGTTTTTCAATTAATTTAATTCTATCTTCTTATGTCCTTCCATTTTTTGCAGACTAGCCCAATTATTTATAAGGATTGCACATAATCCACTGCAGAAAGGACAGCACGTATGCCTACACGTTGCTACTTATCTCAATTTGTTCTACTGTGTTTCCATGCTCAAGGACCAACAAACTTGCGTGACACACAGAGGTATTCAACAAAACACAAATCAACACCCCTGAGAGTAAGAAAAACTCTGGGTATATGGCTCTTACAAACTTCAAGAAATCTTCGTGTTGTTTTTACGCTACTGTTTAAAGGACACAAAAGAACTGTGCTCTGACACTTTCCCCAGACCAATGACTTTATAACTTGCTGCCACGCTGTGCTCCAAGTTGCTTAGCGGGATGTGCTGGGCATTTAAGTTTCACTGCAAGAAATGTTAGTTTTTCCTGTAATGGCTCCCCATTTCTCTCCATGTCATTTATAACAGCCTCTTTCTATTTAGCTTCTCCAAAACCTCAGGCTGCGTTCATCCTTCAGACCATGAAAAGGACTTTTGTCCTTAAGTCGATGGCGCAGGGCACACAGGAAATGTACTCCAGGAGCAGTGGAGAATCGATCGCTGCTTCATTTGCTGTTACTCTCTCCTGAGATTAGGAAAAAAACGTATCTATAAACTGTAACTAGAGCATATGTTTAGCATCAAGAGCAACTTGTACCTAAACTTTTTAAAGGAAGAGGAGCTGGAGGGGGGTATCTGCGTTTGCCTGGACAACCCAGCATCTCCTGAACCTGCCCACAGCCTCAGTGCCCGAGAGCCTGTCCCTCCGATCTGTCAATTCAAATGGTGAATGGCAACTTCATCAAAACGCAAATAAATGCTCAGTGACCAAATGTGAAAATACCCCAATGCACACCGACTGCTACCGGTATGGTCTAACCCTAAGGGACGGGTACTGAACGGCATCGACAGCATTGGGCGAGGATGTCTGCAAAGACATTCAGTGTGTTACAAACAACACTAGTTCTGTATTCAGTGCTTTCTCCCCCCTCCCAGTGATTAGTTAAATGCTCAGTAACGCATAAGTGGTTCCCGATTTGAAATAATTGTTCACAAATGTCTGAATAATTCATGTTATGCTAACATGGTCTGTAGGTAGTTCCCACTTAGGCATGCACTCAGCCTTTCCCATAGTGGCTTCACAAATGAAGACTTGAATATTTCCAGAAATATTTGGTGCAGAAATAGTTGGAATATGGTGATTCTAACATGATCATCAGATATTGCCATTGCTGGTGACATTAATAAAACCTGAGTTTAATCACTGGTGTACATTGCTAGCTGGATGACGGTTAATCGCAAGCTACCAAACAGCTACAGAAATAGAGTAGCTCCAACCTTACTCTGCTGGACAGCCGGGCAGCTTGTGCAGACTGTGAAGCCTCCAGGCAGCGTGACCCAGGGGAAGGCCTGCATCCTGGGAGCGTTCCCACCCCTCCAGCTGAATTCGGCCAGGTGCCTGGTATCCAGTACTGATATCCAAGTTTAGAGGCTGGAAATTCAGGCCTAACAAAACACCTTTCTGTATCTCGAGGATAGAAAAATCAAACCATGAAGTTTAGGTGAACAAGTGTTTTTTCCAAAACCACAAGTTCTCCTTCATGACAGCTGCTGTACATCATTAGGGGAAGAAAAAAAAAGTATGATCACTGGCAAAGGGTTGAAGTAGTAGCAGTAAAAATGCCTGAAACAAGATTGTCCAATGACAAGCTGAAAAATGTCTTCCATTAAGGCTCTTGCTTTGAATATTGCTTACACTATGTTTGGAAAAGGACAACCCAAACTGCTTAGAGCATGGCTCAACCCTGAAAAGAGGGCAGGGCCGCCACAACACATCCTGCATCACCTGCTTTTAAATTATTTCCCCTCCATACCAGTTTAGGCCTTTGCAAGTGGACTTGGGACTGTAAACCCAGGCTGGGCTCCCACGGGCTTCTGGCTCTCTGCTCCCAGTCAGCAGGACCCCGTCGGCTTTCGCTTACACCCCACCCGCAAAACTCCACGTCTCCGGCCAGACGGAGAAGGCAATAGATCTGATTCCATAACTAAACATAATCACAATTATTCATTTAGTAAGTGTTGTGCAAACTAGAACATACTTCAGTTCACTTTCCCATAAGCACGCTGTTTGTGAAGTAACGAGAATAAACCTGCTTCACACCCCTGCCTCCCTGCTACCCCCTGCACCCTCCCGTTATGGTCCTCTCTGTGCCCGGCCCTTTCCCCTCCTCTACTCGCCTTCTCCACGAGATTTAAACCTTTGCCTCTCTCTCTGCTGCCCCATTTCCATGCTGCTACAGCAGGGGAGCTGGAGTTCTTGGGTGATGCACACTTGAACACCTTTAATCGCAAATACACACTATCAAATACACACTTGCATTTCAACAAGTGAGAAAGAAAGAAAACCATAAGCAAAAATGAAAACTATCTGGAGAAAAAGTACTACAACATATTGAGACAGCTGAAACTTTAACACAATGTTTATTTAGTCAAGCTTTCATGATACTTAAAAAGGAAAACAGTCAGGATTGATTCTGCTTGTGCAATGTTGGATCAAGCTGGTATTTCTGTTCACACAATTTCTGATATGCCATTCCGGACGGTGCAAAACAAGCCTCCCGGCAGATCTATTTCTGGCTGTTAGCTTGGCTCCAGATTTTGGCTGCCTCCCATTTTTCATTATGAAGCCTATCAACTGCCCCAAGAATTGCTTATGTTTCCAGGTGAAGCGAAGGTTACATCCTGCCGTTCCTGGAATCCTGAAATTCCTCTACACACCAAACGCGCTGTGAGTGGCCTATGTTTTGTTAAACTTATCAGTTAAAGGCACCGAAATAACTCATGGCATGTTAAATTTAGATCACTTCTAAAATGGAAAAGAGCTAAGCATGTTTGATTCAGCTTGCCCAGTGTCCTTTCCTTCATTCTCATTACTGGAGGCTGTCCACTGCTCTCAATGTAAGTGGTGGGTTTTGGTTTTGACATTTGCGGGGGGGGGGAGGGGGGCTGGTTTTTTTAAGTGCCTGCAGATCATATCAGAAAATTAGTTAATAAATACTGTCTTGAAGTTACATTAATCAAGTGGAGACAAAGACTCAGCATGCTGCAGATTAGTTAAAATAAGAAAGCATTTTTTAAAGGAGACAAAAATAAACATAGTAGCATAACATTTGTTATATTCACCAGCATTTGTTACCCATTTTAGTGGAGAAAAGTCTGTTGCAGACAGCATAATAAAATTTGTTGGAATATCTACAAAGATTGAGGATAATCGATCTGTTGGTATCCTGAATTTTTCTTGTCCTTTTGAATTTGTTTCTTTACAGTTTCTTGGGGGTTTGTCTTGATACAAAGTGTGTGTTTCATAATATCTCACAACAGACATATCAATGACACCATTAAATAACAGTCATGGGATTGTAATGGCACTACCAAAAAAAGGATCCAATTCTTTTTATACATTCCCAGCAGCGAGTGCTGCACTACTAATTCATTTGAGTACTTCTTGTCACATCGGTATTTTGACTCCCAGAGCTTTTGCCTTCCCCCCCCCCCCCCCCCGCCTTTTTTTTCCCCCCCTCCCCCATAATCCATCTATCATCTAAGGAAGGAGCAGGGAAGAAGGCCTGGCACCAAGGCAGTGTTTCTGAACAAGAGGACAGCAGAAAGTAAAATCTCTGGGGGCATAAATTCCAGCTGGTGTAAATCAGTTTAAGTGAATGCCCAAGCCAGAGGTGCTGTGCCATGTTACACCACCTGCTTTCAGAAGAGCCCTGAGCTTTCTCCCCACCAGAAGCATGGCTGAGAGGTGGCCAGGCAGCACGAGGTTACGAACTTCAAGAGAAATAAAATGGCCAGCAGCAAGGCAGAGTAACAGCAAGCCCGGTGACAGGTCTGCTCCTTGCTAGAGATTTAAGAATAAAGCAGTTAGGGGAGAAGCTCACTTGAAAAACATCAACCCTACTGAAAGCTTCATTTCCTGCTCACTTGTCCTGCAGCAATTCAAACACATTTCAAGCACACCAGCAAATTTCTTTTTGGCCAATTTCATAGGTCTTGTATTCCAGAAGGGGGGAAAAAAAAAGCGATAAAAACAATTCTGTGTGCAAGGGGAATGTTCTGGGGAACAAACAGGTGCATGCTGGCTGCAGCTGTCCACCTAAACTGACACGTCTCCTGCATTCAGTGGCCCCACATCCTCTGGAGACCGCTGACATCCTGCCTTCACCCAACTGTACCAGCAACAATGGCAACCAAGAAGAAAAAAAAAAAAAGAAAAAAAGGAGAGAAACGGAAATGTTGCAAGTTTATCTTCCTTCAGTTTACGAAACCATGACTTACCCCTCTCTTCCTTGCAGAGGTAAGCATGAACAAGGACCTCTACACACACCGCAGCTGGTTTAAGCAACCTTTTCCTCCTTCAGTGCAGCAGCAGTGAGACCTGCCTTTCATCTCGCGTCCTGAACATTCAACAGTACAGAGCAATAGTCCAGTGAATCTCTATCTGCACTGTAATTAAGTGCTATATCTGATATACACAGCACACATTGATACTCATTATACACTCCAATAAAAAGCCTTTCATTTTTAGAAAATTAACCCTGATTTAGAGAACACAAAAGTGGCACCTGATCCTGTAATATCTTACTCGGTAAGATTAGGACTTCCGCTGGTTAACGGTGTCTGTTTTATATTAATGTACACACAGAGAAGGCAGCTATGAAGCAGAGAGTGCCTTAGTAAATTTGCAGATACTTCTGAACTACAAGCGACTACAAGGTCATTGGAGGGTAGGATCAGAATTTACAACCACCTCGACAAATTACACAAACAACTGGGCTGGAGGGAGATGAGGACACTGTTCAGAATGGAGGAGAACACAGCATGCCTTTTAGCAAGAAATCCAGAGTTATACACAGCAATTTTGTATAAGAAAGAATTTGGGATTGCAGTTTACAACGGAATGTAAGTGAACAACGTTATGAAAGAGGAAGAGACCTTAAAATAGGAATACGGCTTGCAAAACACAGTAGCCCTTCCATGCTGCTCAGTACTGCTTAGGCTGCGACTCGAGACATTTAGTTTGGGGCACCACTTGACTTGAGGAGCAAAACAGAGCTCTAAAACATGATTTACAGGAAAAATCTAAACACATCGGAGCTATTCAACCTACACAGAAGAAAATTTAAAGGGAACATGAGAACAATTTGCAATATGTAAAAGGTTGTTACAAAAAGAAATCATCTGTTTTCCACATCCAAGACATACAGAGCTTTGAATGGCTGCACACAAGGGGGATGGACTTCTGCTCCATTAAAGGCAATGCAAACCAGGACATTGGTTACCCATTCAGCTGAGTTACAGAGTGAACTGCAGAAGATCATCGTTTCAAAACTAGATCTAGTCCAATGATCACTGAAAGTCAAAGGGATTCTTTTCTGCAGGCTTCAGTAGGCAAGAGATTGAACATATGAAAGCAAAAGAGCCCAAACAAAATTCACACCGCACTTACATAAATACAAAGCTTAATGCAAAAAGGATAAGCTACAGCAGACTGCACTTCCAATAAAAAGCGGAGAACATGCATTTTCTAGCATTTCAGCTGGGTATCACACCATAAAAGAGGCAATTACTTAAACGGTGTGGCACATGGCGCTATAGAAATTTCTACAGAAATCAATAAAAATATATATATTTCCAAAAGTTCAAGGGGAGTCTAGTGCTTTGGGTAGAAACACACTAACGTGTGGCATGACCCCAGTAGAACTTTCAGACCCCGTTTCGTTCACTCATCAGAAGGTAATTACAGCTATGGTTTTCTTCACATGAGTTCACACGCTGAGTTTCTGTTAAGGATGGATATATTTTGCAGTCATGATCTCGCATGTTCCTGAATCTCATCTTCCTCTTAGCAGTGATCCGCAACACTTCCAAGGTCCTGCTGTCACAGCTGTCTAAACCAAGCCCCAGACAATAGCAAACCTCTGGGGTCATGAAAGTGACATAAGGGAGGGACAAGACATTTTAGGGACTTGAGCAAAATCTGAAACATCTGACTTGCATGGTCTTACCATTATATTACAGGCGGATCTTGCTCAGGTTCAAGTAACTTCCCCTTGCGTTGCACATCACACACAAAGCCTCACCACCACCCGTCTCCTAACCACTGCAATGCAGCTCATTCCTCTGGTGAACGAGTGCCATCCCAACAGCCATCCTCCTGCCAGCCCCAGAAAAACTCAGAAAATCTCCCAACTTACTTTCTCATACATAGCCAGTGTTAAATATACTTTAAAAGACATTAAACACTAGTGTTTATGTTTCCTGATTTCTCTTAGAGGGTCATGGAGCTCACAGTGCTCTTGAAGAGCACCATGGTCAGTTATTACTGTTTTCATAAAATAGTAGAATCCTTTGCAGATTTTAGTCGCTGGCATTCGCCTTCTGCATAGCTAGTATAAAATTCAGATTAAAAATGTTTAACTACTGAGGCTGATGACAGTGTTATTTCCATTAACAGCAGAGTAACTATGTGTGAACATGCAGATCAGTCCATAACAGCATTTAATCTCTTTCTTTGCATTAGGCATGCTACAGTTGGCATGGAGCTCTGCTCAACAACCGAAGCAGATGTTTTACCTCTATTTTGAATCTGGAACAGATTAGCAAAGTTAGCTTGATTCAACATATCCTGCTAATATCCTCGTACTCATAACCAACCAAACTATTGAAGCTGACAGAGAAAAAAAATAAAAAATAAAAAATCAAGCTTTGCTGATGAATGCAATGTCAGGTAGCCAGGCCAAAGAAATGAAATGGAAATTTAAAAAGGTTTCAAAATTGGCTTCACTTCAGAAACCAGTTCAGGATCTTCCAAGCATGATGCATCTGACTGTGACAAGTCCAGCAGCTTGAAAATGACTTTGTACAGACCCAAATTAAACCGAAAGATGAGCTGTAATGAGCTATTACACTCTTTCTTCCAACAAGTTACCATCACAAGTTATGAACACCTTTGTCTGGATACCCTCTGGAAAGGCTGCAAGATGTCTCTGAGACTACTGTCACAGTTTAGAGAGTCAGCGTGAACCTTCCGTTCATCACAAACAATCCCATACATCAAATACATCTCCATAGGTGAGAAAAATTAATCTTGAATGAAAAGCATCAGCCAGAATTGTAAGCGTATGCATTCTCACCAGCTGAGGAAGTACGATACAAATCTTCCTCCTGCTACTTCTGCTCAAGGAGCTTCCAGCCACAGCCACAATCTCTTGCTGAAACCCTTCAGCACTGAGAAGGGAGGCAAGAAAGGGTCTCAGCACCCCAGCTCCCAACACAGCTAACTCATTTTGTACACGCAGGTCTCTCTTCACTATCACTTCCAGTTCTTGCCATACAAGTCGAGTGGTAAGGTTTGCAGTCAGACAGAGCCCAGCTACATTAGAGACCCTCTCTCTGTCCATATCACATCTAGACACATTGATCCCCTCTGGCCTGGGATAATCATTGCCCAAACGGAGCTTTCTTTTCTGGAGACAAAGGCTCGATGTCGGCATGCTCAGCCACGGAGTGACCGTCCCAGCGAGGTCAAGACAAGGCCCACTCGTTTCCAAACAGTCTCATAAAAGCCTCCTTCCAACAGAGGAGGACAAAGAATCATCAAGCAAACAAAAGGGAACACAAGAGAGGGAAAGAGTGCAGTCCACTTCAGATGCCTCTCTGCAACACAAAGTGCTCAGGCAAGCCCGAAAGTGGGGAAAAAAAAAAGTCAGTTTTTACAAAACCCTTTCTAAACCCAAACTGCAGGTGCCATTTGTAATCCAAACCCCATTTTTTATTTTGCTAGAGAGGCCATAGCTTATTAAAGCTGAAAGTTAATTAGACTTGCATAGCTTAACACTTCAGCCTTTCATTTATTTTTTGTGAACCATTCCACTTCAAAAGTGAAAAACTTACTATTCTGTGTTGTTGTGTCATGCATCAGGAGTCTGATGCCAAAAGGAATGGTTGCAGAAAGGAATACTTTAAAGCTTGGAAAAAAATAATTAGTGGGGGTTTTTAAACAGAGGTTTTATATGAAAAAACAAATCTGTATCTTGAGTCTCTAAAGACTACAGATCATGATCTCCTCTCCAGTTCTTTTGTAAATATTCCTGTATTGGTCTTGTCAAATTTAGCCCAGTAAATGAGACCTTACTACAAAACAAAAAGCAACCCACCACCACTTAATCAGCTAACGCATGTAACTGCTTGTTGTCAAGGCAGTGGCAATGTGCTTTACACTCATTTTTGACTGTGCTGTTAAGCAGGGCATTATTCTCACTCTCTCTCTAATGACAACAGCAGAAAGGGCTGGTGACAGCTTGATCAACTGCCTAATGAGATCAGGAAAGCTGAATTACAGTAACCTAGCTAAATGATAAAACCAAAACAAACCAGAGGATTTCCCAATCCAGTCTGACTTTACCGTTCTTTTACGATTCCTTGGCCACCCACTCTGGCCACACCGCCGTGGATGCCTGTGGTATTTGAACATTTCCTTTTAACAGCAAGCTCTTCAAGTTGTTCTGCCCGTCAGAGAAGAGGATGTTTGAGGAAGAGCATGGGGAACATGTCTGCACTGCCACTAGTTACCCCAGACGCCTCTTTGAAAGGGAGATGTCTTTCGGGGATCATGCTATGGGAGATGAACCCCCTACATGAACTCAAGAAGAAGCAGGTGTTGACCTTATAGTCTCCCTTCTAAATCCCATGTAAATGCCAAATCAGAGCCTGTGGAACTAAATTAGTAATCATCTCCATTCATTTTCATAGTTCTTTACAAGTGACTCAAGTAAAGGATCAGTAGCTAGTGAGATCTGAGAGCATCTAAGCTAGGCCCAGGCTTAGCTCTTCACTTGCTCCACTCTTTTTCAAGGAACTGGTTTGGTAAACCACTGTCCTATTTTGTTGTCTGGTTTGTCCATTCTCAGGCCACCCTGCCGCTCTGATCTGCTAAACAAAGCAAATCTCTCTGCATCTCACAGCCTCCTTCTCTTAGTCCTTGTGAAGCTCTCGCCTGCTTTTTATGGTGATGATTGTAATTCAAGACCTGTATGTCTCCTCCTCAGATGTCTTGTTTACACTGGTATATGTAGCTCAGCACTCACTGGCTACCCACCGCTTTGGAAGAGTATGTAGGAAAGCACAGTCTTGCTGTGTCACAGACCTTAGATTTTCAGGACAGGACAAACAAAATGCATTTAAGGGCCACCTAACCCTGTTTGCATTTAAGTTGATGGCAAAAACTTTCAAACTACACCAAGAGACTGAGAGCAATGCTTGGTGCTTTTAAAAACCCCACCCTCAACTTATGAAGCTGTATGATCTTTCGGGGGGATGGGAAAGGTTTCAGAGAGGTGGGAAAGGTTGTGCCATCTCACCACCTTAATTCACCACGATTGCAAGGAGTTTAAAAAAAAAAAAAAAAAGGAAAGAAAAAAAGGAAGCAGCCTGTTCCCAAAAGTCTGCCGAACTGCTTTCACCAAGAGTTTTGCATGGGGAAGTACAGGACTCTTCTGCTCGCAGCCGTTTCACGTAGGCTCCAGATTCCCTTCTCCTCTGCGGTAAGATGAGTAGGACAACAGTTCCTCTACATTATCTGCAGTGTCTCATCGACCAACTGAAACTACACTGTAAATGGGACTTGCCCAAGGGGAATTCCATCCCAATGCGCTGAGCTAAAATGATGGTTGGCAGAGAGCTTTAAGCCATGGGAATATGGTGATGTTAGCAAAAAAGGTGGATGTACCCTTCTCCATCCCAGTGAGATGCCTGTACAGATGATTTCAGGCTGTTTAAACACAGGCAGAATCTTGAGGCAGTAACTAGAGAGAGGGGAGGGAAAAGCAGCAAAGTCTTCCTGGTGAGGACAAGCCACCCACAGCACCCTGCCCTCCTGCTTTGGACTAGACAGCTCTGCAGTCTAGACTTCAGATCTGGACTGGACCAAAACTGGGACTGCACTGGTCCTGCTCCTCCAGGCATCAACAGAAAGGAGCTATCCTGCTACATGCTTTGAGTAGGGCAATCTGGATTTTCAGTGATCTCATTTATAACCTAATTCAGACTTCTAACTTATAAGCTGGACTTCTTGTAAAATTTAGAAGGTGAAATCCATACAACCATAAGCAGCAGAGTGAAACACAGAAAATCTCTCATCCCTTTCCATGCCATAGCAATATACCATGGGGGCAGACTGCATGTTTCTGATGTATTCTAACTCCAGTTCCCCTGTTCCCCAAAACTGTTTGGGTCCTAGAGGCATTTTAAGTATTTCTCACTTGAATTTTATTTCTGTCTCTACAGGAGGAAAAAAAAAGAAAAAACCCAGCTCCGAGTCATATTAAATATTTGAACACATTTCTGCAAACCAAGAACAAGACATTTCTGATCTAGGTCATCTTATAAAGATATTACAGTGTCACTGTGCTAAATTTCTACGCTCCAAGACAAAGCTGCCACTAGCTAACTTGCTGCGCTGACACAGATTCTGAGAAAAGCCTCAGGAAATACTTTAGGCAGGTTTCTCTGAAGAAAGAAAAACACAAATCACATTTCTAAATGGCTGTACCCGACCCCACCAGCCCACTCTGTTTCAGATAATCGAAGTACCACACAACACAGCTTGTTCTTGTAGGAAGTAACAACTGATAACATGCCAGTCTTTTTGCAGTTTTTCACTGGAGGGCTATCTGACTCCAGCTTTCATTCAGCTTGCTGTATTAAGAGAGCAAAAGTTGGCCGCAGTGCACTCCAAGTTTGCTAAGCAGTGTTTAACAGAGATAAGGGGGGAAGTAAATCACAGTTGGATGTCGCTAGTCAGCCTGCAGCCACACTCAACTCAGGCTGGATATGTGCAGTTACATTCAATCCCAAGCCAATAGATCCTTTGTTGTGCAATTCCTACATCTTTCCACCTTCGCAACCTCTACGTCTTTCTTATTGATCAAGTTCAGCTACTTTCTCTTTCTCTCCTGACAATTAATGTCAAACTGATCCTTCCTGCTAACCTTCCTGAAGGCTAGGATAGCATGGGAGAGGAAGAGGCCCGGGGAGCTATGATTTTGCAGGGAAGAATCATGATTTCTAAAGACTCATCAGTGACAAACATTGGAAAGCAAAGAGGAATAAATAGTGTTCTCCCTCATTTGGTACAAGCGTGAGAGCTTGTAGATACTCAAACATACCGGCTCTCTGATGACCACCACCCGTGCCCTCTGCAGCCTCCCTCCTGGCTACATTCACAGAGATACGGACTCCACCTTTCCAGAGCAATGTCACTTGAGAAAGATTCATCCTTTGTATATCATACAGCAGAAGTAACCGGAGAAATAAAAAGTGGACTACCTGCCCACTGCAACAAGTTAGGTTTTTTTAATTACATATGAAGAATTACATTTGTTTTTTAAAAAAGGACAAAGGTATATAATAGCCAGATTTAGGGCTACCACTGAAAACCAAGTCCTGAAATGCAGAGAGTAAGGAGAGTTCACCACAGGTACAGACTGAACTCAGACCTGTCTTGCTTACTGAATGTGCCCCCGTTAATGATCAGCATTATATGTGTCAGCAGCACCAGTGCACTGTGACTCAGGGCAGACAGCAAGATGCTTTCTTGCTATTATCATGAAACATGACTCAGTTTTCGTGCCTCCATGAAGAACTGTCGCACACCTCAGCTTAAAAAAAAATTACATGACCTGTCATGAAGGTAAAGCAGTTTTCCTAGCATGAGTACAATTCACAGTGCAGTCCCCACAAGCCTCAAATGGAAATTTAGAAACAACGTAATGAAAATGAGATTAAGAAATGTATATATAAAGATCACATAGCTTTAAAACAAGAGAAAACCTTTAGAGCTATCCAGGATGGATTTACAAAAACTATCAATGTTATCCAGCACCCAGAATGATCGCTTCAGTTCAAACCACCACGTACTGCACTATTTAAAAAGTCCGTGCTTCTAAAAAGTCAGAATTATACCCTGAATTAGAGTCTTCAAGTAATGCCTGAAGCTTGCCCTATGACGGTGATGTCTTTGCACACCTCTGCCCAGAGTTTATTTTAGAGTCTCTAATTTGTGCTATTTTTAAAAGAAAGTGGTAAGAAATTTTATTCTCACGGTCAGGAAACCACTTCTCACATTCATTTCTCCTAATCGTTTCTCACAAATATTGCTTCTCAAACACCATCATATGTACAAAGTGTAATTAAGATGTTCTAGATAAATGAACAGATGACAAGTCTGTTTGCACAATGGGAGGGGAAAAACATCCACCCTGAACAAGCTGGAGGTTCCTGAAGCCTATAAGGGGGTAACTTTGCTGGTTTATAGCAAATCGAGTTGTACGACCTAAAATTGATTAAAGGGGACAGGTAAATGAAATGCTGCATTTACAAACCTCCACTAAGGTGACACTGACAACTACAATGAAATCCATAAATCAGAAGAAATGGACAGATTAATGCTTCTGCCATTTTGTTCTGCCAAACCCATTGCAGGTGTCTCAGACAGACCATGTTTTATACGCAGTGTGCGCTACAGCGGTTGAGCAGAGGAGTCAGGGAGTATTTCCCCCTGAGCTGCCCACCCCCGGGGCTTGGCTCACCAAGGCACAGATACATACTGCTCTTACTTATTTCCACTGTTCATTTTGACAAGTGCCGAAAGTCATACCGATGCCGGTTAAAGCATGCACCGTTGCCTCCAAACTAAACAAAGCACTCGTTGCACTTTGTGAGCAAGCTAGACAGGTAGCAGGAGACTGTCAGAACTGCACATGGCAAAAAAATCCATCTACTGAGTATGTCAAATTTGCAGGTGCTCTAAACACATCTCCTAGCATCAAAAATGACCCATGACTAGTTTGTACCCAGGCCTTCAAGTCACAGACCTAATGGCCAGCCCTAGTGAGTAGGTTTGAATACCCACTGCATACTGAAGATCTCCCTTTTACTAATTCAACATCTCAGCAGAAGCCACCTGAACTGCGACGTTTCCCTTTCCCAAACTGGGGCTCAGAGCCACCACGCTTTGCAGTTGGAGACAGCAACATTTTTTCATCCCACAATCTTAAATATTTCATAAGGGTGGATCCCAACTTCACAGACTAAGAAACAAGCACAGAGAAGCACATGTAAAATTGTTATAGGACTGATTCTCCTTTCAAGTATTTTCAGGTTTTATGCTTTCAACGTTTGCAAAGCACTGAAAATATTTCTCCAGTACTTTTTGTTGAGTGACAGCATTATTAAATTTCATAAGTAAATTGGTATTTATAGAAGAATTGGTGATAAGATCTGTAAACGAACTCCCAGGCACCAGAACAAATGGAATTACAAGAAGCTAGGAAAAAAGGTTTGTGCTCTTCTTCATCCTGTTGCACCCAAAAAAGGCATTTACGTGAACAGAGAACCAGGCATTCATAAGTCTGTATGGCATCACAGCACAGGGGTCACATCTGCAAACATGCCATTCATTCAAAAAGTCAAATTTCAAAATCCTTGCTTATGCTTACTCTCTGCCATGACTGTTCATTTCTACTCCCAGCTGTCTGCTTTCTCCTGTGGAAGCAAGGGGTCAGGCTGTGAACATCAGTCCCAGCCCCTTCCCAAGGCAGGTGCCACAAAATCAAGTCAGGGCTGTATGCAAAATGCCACCTAGCTCTCAATCTGGTTGCAAAAACAAAGATGCATACGTACATATTTAAAACACTTCTTAAAGGCCGTCCGTCAGAACATCAACTGGGCACGAAGATTTCCAGAGGGAAACTGCATCAAGTGACTGAAAACCACATTGATATCCATGAGGCAGAACCCAACATAGGGGATTTTCACAGCTCGGGCACTGCAGACGTGGTGGAGCAGGCGGATGAGGGACACAGAGGGCACCAAGCTGCTCACGCCTCTCATCCTCCACGGACGCAGAGCATCCAGGATACATCAGAGGAACTCATGAGAGACAAGTGCCCAGCTGTGTTAATCATGGCTAATCAAAAGCCAGGAGAGAAGACCCGGGCACTGAGGAAACATAAAGATAAATCACTTTAGGGAATCTTTTTGCACACTTGGTTCCCACTACCAAGGTAACATTTTATTTCTGTTACCCTCAGCTGGACTCCTTAGACACCACTGCTCATTCCCACACTGGCCTGTGCTTTGAAAACCCAGCCAGAGGGCGACCTGAGCGCCCAGGGACCCGTCTTCCCTTCCTTCCTAAGCGGCCGGCGTTAGTCATGAATTAGTCCCAAGGAAAGGAACTGGATTAGTGATTGTTCACTTTCTAGCACACTGCTGTCTCTTATCACACCAAAAATCCCACCAACGCCTCAGTCACACAGATGGCACAATAATTAATGTACTGCTAGGGGGAAAATTATCCTCCCTGCCCCTTTTCCCCATGGGACAGAAATCAAAGCAGGGCAGCAAGAAGGTCTGCATCCCCAACGCTCACACTTCATAGGGTCTATCACTTAGGTACCAATTACCACAGCTATCAGCTGCCCAATACTCTGCGAGGAAAAAACACATCCCATGTCTAACTAGACAGCATCACATCAGAGAAATAACCAACCATTTCTCAGGCCCACAGCACACATAAGGAAGGAAGGAAGGAAGGAAAGGAGTAGGTAATTTTACTGTGCTATAGATACAGAAGATGAAAAGTACTTCATGGGAAGTATAAAGCAGAAAGCAAGAAATGTACATTGATTTCAATTTCCCAAAATGTTTAACCATAGGTTGGTTTTTGCAGCCGTATGTCACAGAGCTGTCTAAATCCACTGCCAGCCATGGATTCAGCAGTATTTCCAAGCTCACAGTGTAATTCTGGAAGCACTACATTGTACACGCGGTTTGGTCACCAAGACATCTGCCCAACATGAGACCCTGGCTGCAAGTGTCATTGCACTGCCTCTGCTGATCCCTGAAAGCGATCCCAAGCAGCAGGTAACTCGTTGCAGCCTTCCTGTGATACGGGATTCACCGATAAAGTCCCTTTGTAGGAAAAGAAGGGTTAATTCATCTCTTTAAAGAACTATAATTAGTCCGACAGGAAAGTCAGTTCTGTCTTCCTGATTCAGCTACAGTGAGTGCCAAGAAGTCTGAACACGTGTGCGGGGAGGGCAGATACACGCAGCCTTCAAAGGCAAGCCCTGGTCCAGCCCCGCTACCTTTGATGTAACCAAGCACCATGTTTGCCTACCTGCTCTGACACCTGAATTTATATGGGGGACACAGGTTGATTTCTCTTTAGCAATCTTGTTTATAAAGTATAATGCTTCGCTGGTTTTTGTTTGCTTTCTTTTTTAAATCTGACTAGGAAACGCAGACTGTGCCATACCCAACTCTCCTGCACCAGTGCTGCTTGAATTTCAAATACAGATGATGCTTTCTTTTTTTTTTTCTTTTTTCAAAGACCAAGCAACTCTAGTATAACACAATTACAATAAGTGGACTCTAAATAAGACCTTCAAAAATTATCAGTCCCTGTAGTTGATACATGCAGCTTGCTTTGTAGATCTAGTTGAATAAAACATTAAAATGCAATACTGGATGAGTTTTACAATACTTTTTTTCCCCCATGTAAATTTAATTTCATTTATCAGTTCAGCCTCAAGTCAGGAGTTCAATATTTAGTTCCTATATTTAATTACGTTTTCTGTTCATCATGGCCTTTTCTAGATAAATGTTTAATCAGGGTGTTCACTGTAATATAAAAATTACTAGAGTGAAAAGAATGAAGTAATAATGTTCTCATCCTTATACGTAATGTCATATGTTAAATTCTAGAAGGTTGATTAAAAAAGGGCAACAATGTCACTGAATGAAAAACCCACTAATAAGCCCTCAAGGAGAAAATGAGCTAAGTAGTGGTAAAAATTAACAACCAGAATATGAAACCATCATACCTTTTAGAGAATATCAGGGACCCATTCATGCTTCAATAAGATGCAATAAAAGCAGAATATAAATTTAAGTTCAATGCATCCCAATTTCACCCATACTATACTGGTGACAACAATTCCATTGCCAAAAATGCAGCACAGATTTATCTATCTAAATAACGTGCCAGGTTTGGAGGCAGAATCAGCAGTCCACATAACGGCATTATCAGAACCATCACCTGGCCTATCACTTGCGCACCGGGTCAGAGACTAGAAGTCTAGTCTTTGTTATTCCAGTAAAAAAACCTACGCGTCCTGATACAAATTCCTCATGACCCCAAACCCTCCTATTTCATCAAAGTGCAAGGAAGGGCTAATGCTTATTTTTGACAATGTCTATGTGGAACGTGAGTGATAAGCGTTGATACTACTGTCATCACTGTTACCCACCTGTCACTTTGTCTTTGCCCACAATGAATTGCTTTGTTTTCCATGATTATTCAAAATAAAACTTGCTATGGACCAAATATTTCAGTTACTAGAAAACAGGCAATTTTACTGTAAAACCTGCTGCATAAAAAATTATATATTTCCTACATATTTCCAGGTAGTTCTTCCTGGCTATGGCTCCATAATATAAATATACTCTCTCATAGTTTTCTCTGGTTTGCAGTCCTGTTTTCTACACCTCTTTTTCTTTGTTGTAGTCACTGGTGAGGCCATTTTTTTCCTTCAGAAATTACTCATTTTTAATGGGCACCATCAGCCTTCTGTTACTGTCTTTGCTTATTGTGAGTAGACCAAACTTCTAACTCTTCTTTTTTCTAAATCGTGTAAAGACATGTTGTTCGTCAAATCCTATCTGCAGAGGAAGTTTCTTTCTAAACTAGGCAGGAGGTTTGCTTCATAAAGCATGAATTATTACTCTGATTTTTCAGCTTTTTTTTTTTTCATTTACTGTTAAATAGTTCTTTGACATTTAAACTTGATGCAGCCACATAAATCTCCTGAAAATATATAACATTTACTGGATTTTTAGACAAGCTTCCTTTTTAGGAAACTCTGCAAGGTTTTTCTTATCCATCAACATCCTCCATTTAGCAGCCTGAAGAATGCATGGCTTCAATTCTTTCTGCCTGTATTCTGTGCCTCCCAGAAGTTAAAGCAGGGAGCCTATTGACCACCATCCTAATTAGGGAGACGTCGGGTGACCATCACACACACTACTGAGGCTGTTCTGAAAGTTCAGTCACCTTAACTTTCAGAGACTTGAAAAGATAAAGACTGAAACCTCCGATATAGGCACTGCCTCTGTTCTGGAGATCTGAACTGCCAGAGCATTTTGTTTTCCAGTTCAAAAATCTACTTTGTCTTAGGGCTCTGGCAAGCTTGGGGGGGGGGGGGGGGGGGCGGAGCTGGGACAGCCTGAGGTGCTAATGTCCCCAAGCACCTACTCTGCAACACCCTCTCTGGTAGGGACACCAGAACAAGGCACGTGCCACATCTGCAGCTACCGGCAGCACAGAACAGCTGGCTGTCCCGGGGGCACAGCTGGGCAGCACAGCTGGCTGTACTGGGAGAAGGGACAGTCCTGCTCCCCCTCAACCCTGCTCTGGCCACCAGCTCCCCTATAGACTCCTCTGGCACTCATGCAGTCCACAGCAAACAACTCTGGGGAGCTGAATCCTACTCTCCGAGAGGCGGAGAGTATTTTTCTGCTGGTGTCAGAGTCTCAGAAGCTCAACAAGCAGCCTGGTGAACGCTAGCACTAGTGCGCAGGACAAGATAGGAGTGCACGGCAAGGAGCACACAAGGGTCCAGGACCATCCCTTCCAGCCAGACAGCGCATCAGTTCACTGCTAACACGAAACCTTGATGGCACTTCAGTTGGGCTGTGCCAGCTGGGACGAGTTTTTGCTAGTGCAACAACAGCACCGGCAAGCCGTCCATTCTGTTCTCACTGATCTTGGGACAAAAACCACCAGAAAAATGTTTAAGACGAGTCTAACAGCCACGAACCTGTAGCAGAGAGGGAGGAATTCCTTACGCTGCAATCAAATCTGCCAGAACTTGTCCATCAGAGCCCTTATACGGGGCAAAAAAATTCCTCTCTTGCAAGGGTTCAACCCAGTTAAAATTAGTGTTGAGAAAAACTGAAGAACATAGTGTTTCAAATGCCCCATGCTGGATTGCTGTTAATGCTTTGAAAATCAACCCAAAGGTAAAGTGATTCAACTTTGCATTTGGAGCTTAGCTTTGCAAAAGGGGAAAACACACTTTGGCCAGGAACCTAAAATATTTTCAAGGACTGAGGTCCAACAGAAAGCAGGTTTAAGGCCTCTGCTTTCATAACAAACACTTTAACAATAACATTTTGTTCCTTTGATTGCTTAAAAAAAAAAACAAACCTGCCATATATGAATGCAAATGATACACAGATTTCTTGTAAAGATTTCCTCAAGTACCCGGAGGAGTAAAAGCCCTAAGGATGACTGCTAACCTAGCTCAGGGCTGTCTGCACTTTAGGACAACATCCCTTTTCTTGTGATTATCCTATTTTCTTCATTGTCAGCAACTCCCTCAACTTTTCTTGAGATCTCCGAAAAGGTCCGAAGGAAAGAGGTCAGGGGAGAGATATGCAAACAAAAGAAAGCACCCTGAAAGACCAAACAGCAGCGGTACCTTCAAATGACACAATACTGTACTTCATCTCATGAAAGTAAAAGCCTCTGTCCGCTAAGCTATAGCTTCAACAGGCTTCACAGTTTAACACCAAAGGGAAAACACCCAGCGTATATTGCATGAAAGGCAACAGCCAACCCTGAGTGCCAGTTCATGTCTTCTCCTTCAAATAGACTTAGAGTCTGCACAAAATCAGCCACATAAAATGCATTTTTGTAGGTGGTGGAAATTTGTTTTCACGAAGTAACTGGGAAGGCAGAAGAGAGATGTAATAGGACACTGAGCTCTTCCCTTTCAAAACACCAGCTTGCATCCAGCTCATATCAATGACGGACAAACCTGTCACGTGAGGGTTACCCAGTGATCTGGATCAGCATCCATATTCCTAAAAAGCACATCTCTATAGAAAACTCAACCCAAAACAGAGCTTAATTCATTAGAAAAGCAAAATGTGGAAAATGAAGAACAACTGTGGTGCCGTTTCTGCATGCCTATGACCAATGCAAATCATGTCTAGATGCAAGCATCTTATGCTTAGGACTTTATAGCCCACGAGCGCATAGCCAGCATTGGTCTCACGCACTAATCTCATTTTCAAGAAATCACAATTACTGCTACACACTAGTGCAATTCTCTTAGGTGGTAACTGAATTTAACCAGATTTTTCCAATATGAAACAACTAAATAAATATATCAGCAGAGGAGAGAGCAGTAGAACAAGAAGAAATAAGTTTTTATCTACAGGAAAGATGGTTCTTATTTACTCATCCCTTACAAACACTCTGAGAATATGCTCTGCTGAGCATTAAAATGCTGTAAGACACTCAAGACAATAATCTCTTATGTATGAACCATCCAGCTGAGGGAGGAGGAAAATTATATTCCACATTTAGTTTTGCTGATGTGACTGCCTCCTAGTAAAGATTGGAAGGATTAGAAGAATTTTCAATGGTTTTGTGGGTTTTTACTTTTCATTTTAGTCTACGCAGTTCATTGAACAAACTAAAATACAGCAGCACCAAATCTGGTATGATTTGGTATAACTGGTATGACCGTCTATATTAGGAGACAAAAAAAAAAAATCTGAAAAACCCCACGTGCC
Source organism: Aptenodytes patagonicus (assembly GCF_965638725.1). Classification (NCBI taxonomy): domain Eukaryota; kingdom Metazoa; phylum Chordata; class Aves; order Sphenisciformes; family Spheniscidae; genus Aptenodytes; species Aptenodytes patagonicus. Next base: position 43,473,782 of record NC_134954.1, read on the forward strand.
TTGGGTTGGCACTGACATGTTAACATAAATTTCTAGTGTAAGCAGGATATTATGTAAATATTTTAATTCAGATCTGGATATATGTATATGTGGATACATGCACTGTGTATGTTCACCCCATTCCACAGAAGTAGTCCTGGCCCAGAGAGCTGAGCTGACTACACTAACAGAGTAGGATTAACCTACTAGAAAAATCTTCACTTTTACTTTTCCAGGAACATGGCATTCCTCCTCAAAAACTCACGGTTTCACAGCCCAGATCCATGATTTACTGTTGGACCAAGAACAACTCTCATACTTCCTAGATCCTCAGGTCTTTAATGTTTTATTTGGGTGTTTTTCAGAGCTGGAAGAGAACCCCAGAGATAACGGAGGGGAAAAAACAACTGAGGCAAAGGGGCTGTGCCCAGTAATGCCAGCAAAATGAAAGAGATACCAGAAGATGTGCAAGAGAAACAAACTACATCAATACAGATATCTCTGTGTTGTTCAGACACAGACACACACACTTACCAAACTCCTTTCTACTATTTGCACATGCTGGTTACGTCAGGCATCCATCCCCTTGAGTCTCCCTCAGGTAATCCACCTCTGTGGGCAGCTCAGACTGCAACAACTTTTTCCAAACTTGTCAAAGACATACATGTCAGATACAGAAGTTTCTCTGAAAATTACATTTGTGAATACCCAAGCCAAGAAAAGATTTCAGGCCTGAACCAACAGCAAATTCTGCCTCTGAAAGCATCGTGACAATAAGCCCGTCAGCTCCCTGGGCTTCAGGCTGGAAGTGTTTGTTGTTGAGGAAGACCAGACGAAAAACCAACTCCGACAGAGCTGCATGACTCATAGCACTCACCTCAGCCAATATAGTCCTGACAAAAATATCACGGGACTAGAAAGAGCAAGTAATCCTTGGCCATCTCGCAAAACAAAAGGTAACAGACTCAGAGATCTTATTTTTTTAAAACAGCGCAAGACTGCCACGTGACAGTGTGATGCTAATGACTCTATTTCAAGAACCCTTCAGAGTAACGGACAGGAGGGAGAGGGGGGAGAGAGAGAGTAATTAAGGCTTTATAATTATTATTTTTAAACAGAAGAGAGCTCAGTTGCAAGGCTGAGCCTCTTCACAGCAGCTCGGGCCGCTGCAGCAGGGATCGCCGGAGCCGGGGCTCAGCTGGCCACAGCTCCAGGGCAGTGCGGGCAGGAGCGGTGCAGGCAGGAGCAGCGCGGCACTGCCAGGCAGCAAGTCTCCAGTCCAGCCCACAAAGCGGGAATGGGAAACTGGCACGTGGCCCGCGCCACCTTAGACTACCAGTTATTACAATGCGTTACTGGCAAAGCTCCTGCAGCCATAGAAAGAGAGGAGGAAAATTAACTCAGGTTTAATAAACACTGTAGGGTAAACATGATTTCAGATAGACACCAGATATAAATACTTAGTTTTTTCTTAAAGACACAGTCAACTTCTAGGCAACAGCATCCAGATCTTAAAACAACAAGGTCACCCACAGCTTCTCCTGTCTATCTAAAAGAAAGGTCCCAAGAGGGTTTTTTCCCCCTCCCCCATTTCAAACACAGGATCACAATGTCTCAGATGACATTAGAACAAATTGAGAATAGGGGATGGTGTATGACTGAAGGCAGGTGTCTGTTACAGCCCAGCGAGCTAGAGTATCCTTTGCACCAGATAACCTTTCAGTCAAGACAAAAAAAATAACTAGGGCAAGCGTGTTTGTCGGGTCAGGACCCGAACAGAAACCCATACAGAGAGTTTGGAAAACTTCACCCCCATGTAAGAGCGCTGCCAAGAGCACCCAGCGATACGATGGGCCTCGACTGTACAGATCAGAAGGATAAACACATATCCCAGTTGTACGGACAACAAACACTTTCTACTGCTTTTGCATGCTTGGAGCCTTGATATTTTGGCATTGCAAAATACCAGCAGAGACTCTCGAACAGCAAAAAAAATTAATAAATGGAACCAGAAGAGAAATGCATAAGGGCACACAAGGCACTTAATTGTCATGTAGTCTTTAGAGAATAAGTGACAATCTCTTCCAAATAGATAGCAAGACATTATTATAATGCAGCATCTGAAGAAATAGCAAGGTAAACAGCCTAGAAGTTTGGCACACATCCCACATTTCATGAATCTGTTATAAGAAAAAATATTCTGGTTCTTAAACTACACCTTAAAATCATCAGCAATTTCCTTTTTAGTGCAACACCGTCAGAGTTCTTCCACTCATGCAGGTGCCCCTCTCAGAAGACAGCACCATTAATGCCTTAATTTTGACATGTTGTTGATAGAAAATTCCTGCTATAAATTACAGTTGCTGTCACAAACAATTCGTGCTGTGCCACACTGTGCCGGCCCAAAGTTTCTCCCTAGCATACTGTTGGCAACTTAATGAAAATGCATCCACTAGCTCAGATTAGCACTTCCTCCAGAGCAGCAAGATGAACTACAGAAGATGAGAGGGTTTTGCTAGCAAGTATCATAGAAAGCAGCCGAAAACACAAGATAAATGAACATAACCATAACAAAAGATGGAAAGTAATACTAAGTGACAACCCATCCACTTTGCTCCAAAGTCCTATATTGATGGGTAAGTACAAGATCTAGCAATCTATGTTCTGGAGGGGAGTTGCAGTGTGAAAGGCTGCCATCCAAATAAGTCCCATTTAAAGCAAGACTAAACTCTGAAGGGAAGGAGGGAATAAATCATATGAGTAACTGCGGGTTACAGCTAAATGCCAGCACATTTCATGGGATAAGACAGCCAAAATACATACAAATATTAAAAAAGGATGAATTCTCCATGAGACGGAACAACAAGAGATAAAGGAGGCCCCAGGAAATTTTGGTCTTGCTTCCAAATGTCATGGACACAGTTAGGTTGGGGCAGAACGGAACCAATACGTCCTCACAGCCTTGGAAGTCCACATTACAGCAAATTACATGTATGATAATGAAGATGCATTGCAGATAGGAATCATGTAAACAGCAAAGAGTCCAATTATATAGTCTCTGCTGACAAAATCAGATCTACAAGATCAATTTACCTAAAGCTAGTGAATGAATTAGTGAGAGGGGAAAAAAAAGAACAAACCAAAAGAACAAACCATGCATCCCCCTGCAACAGCAGAATTAACAAAGAAAAATGTGAATACCCTCCGGGGAGTTTCCACTCTGCACATGCTTCCCAATTACTTTACAGCAGCCACGTTTCAGCGTAGAACAGGAAAAAGACAAGAGGGCTCTGTCCCAGCTTACAGTTCAATTAACACATGACGAGTCTGGAGATTTCAAATTCCTTTCAGGTGTTGATCCATGAATCCACCCACCTGCGTTCCTACAAATATCCAAGAATATCCAGAGCGATAGACTGACATGTGAACACTCCCATAAACAGTGTCAAAAAGAAAGCTTTTGCCTCGTTAGCTTTGGCCAACAAGGTATTAACGGAGCTTCCCACCTGAAACTGAATCCAGGCCACTGCCATTATCAGAACAAGCAGATCAGTTTTCCATATCAACAGAGGCACAAAACTCTGAACAGGCATAAGGAAAGGACAACACTATTCTGAAAAGAAAGGTGACAGGAGGCTAAAGATTGACCAGATCAGTGATGGCAACCCACCAACCCATACAGCAGCTCCTATATTTCTGTTATTCATCACAGTTAGCGGCAATGTGACAATTGCTTTTTGCCATTGAGCAGCAAGACTGTATTTTCACAAAGGGAAAATGCTGACATTGAGGAGATCTTGCTGGGTGACCAGCGAGCAAGCCATGGCTGACGCAGCTGAGGCAGAGAGGTTCTCCAAGGGCACCAGTGCTCAGTAGAGCCATTTTGCATTCCCATCCAGAGTGCAGCCTGCTGTTTTCCCTGCCCTCAAACCTTTTCTGTCACACATACTTTACAAAACCCACATTCATTTTTTTCTTCCCACGTCTTCCTGAAAGAAGAACCTAATCCTGCACTGGTAGAGACAGGCTGTTATTATTATCTACAGGAAAAACAAAAGATACTCATCTTATCTAAGGCTCAGCATAAACAATGGATGGGGAGAAGGGAAGTGGAGACCACACCGCAGCACTGCCATTAGGTACAACCCTTACAAACATCAAAGGTCCGAGGGCCTTGCCCCCTTTTTGCAGGCAGAGAAACAGAGAGGCGAGGACGGGGCACTGTCCCAGGAGGGGCAAAGGCAGAGCCCACCATTAGCAGCTGGACCCACAGGCAGCACTGCCTGTGCAACCCAGGGTTATTTCAAGCAACACTTCCAAGACGTGACAATCAGCACATGAATGAATCATGGTTTTCTTCACATAAAAAGGGGAAAAGGAAAAATGTTTCCCATTCCACAGGCAAGCGATCTCAGCCACACCACGCTCATGTGATTGCAGCTACAGGGGACAAAAAGAGGCACTGTTCAGTCAGACACAGCCCAACCCGGATCCAAGTTAATCGCTTCCTCAGACGGGGCCATGGAGGAGCGGTGCTGTCGCAGACGTTTATTACCATCCTCCCGTGAGGCAACCAAAGGGACCTGCAGGAGGACAGAGGCACTTCTAATGGCAGAGAACAGAGCGAGGGCTACCACCACTGCACCTACCCTGCCTGCCCTTCACCGCAGCGGGCTCCTCTCCAGGGAATAAGGAGTATGTCCTGCTGGGAGAAGCTCTTGTGCTGTTTTATATTTGAACGTCAGCTGACAATAGACAATAACAGTCTAATTCATGATGAGGGCTCCCTGGGTGATAGAACAAACTGTCCATATTTATTTCTCTGTTTTCTTTAAAAAGAAAGAAAAATCTATTACTTTCTCTAAAAATAACATGAAAAAGTGAGCAACGATTCTATGTTTACACAGACTTTTGTGCAGGAACAACTAGCTAGGATATTATTACAAAAGAAAGACAAAATCATTGATATAGACCCTTGTTAGACAGCTGTTTAATTTATTTCCTTCTAAATAAACTAAAAATACAACAAAAGTTCTTGTTGAAATACAAGATAACTTCTTGTTGATTTTGAGGCAATAAGAGAGGGAGGACTTAGAAAACAACAGAAATCTCTTGTGAAAGGGCAGAAAAACACAGGGAAGAGCAATACGTTAGTGTCAGGTAAGAATTCAAGCAACACGTCTCTGTGGGAATACGGGTTTCCAGAAGTTCAGTTGCTCAGTAAGCTTCAGCTGCATGGAGAAAACATTCAAGATAAACAAAACATGCCAATGTTCAAAGTCAGGTTCATGAGCGGCTCCATCACTTCATTATGCTGGAAAACAGCAATAGGAAAGACGGAGTCATTCTTTTGCCACCACTTCTTGCTTGACAGCACAGCTGCCTTTTCATAGGCAGCCATTTCAGACTTGAAACAGAATTAGATGTGCTACAGCAAGGATTTATAGTTTCTTCTGAAAGTCTTAACGTTGCTTCCTGCCAGCATGGCTTGGCTGGCATAAAAGGAAGGATATGCTGCAATATAGTGGCATTTACTTGCAATTATCTGTTTGCCTCAAAATATTAGCCTCTTCAAAACATCTTGGGTGGAGGAAGGAGGTGACAAATCATCTAAGGGGTGGCAAGAGGAGGATGAGAGTTTCCATTACAAACTACATGTTAGGTAGTCCCACCCCAAAAAAGTCACGATGCTATACTAGGATGTGAGAAAAGAAAGATCATGGTTTGTGTGTGTCAAATTACAAGAGTAACATTCGCATTATTTTAGGGCAGCTCACATCCAAAACCTGCATGAACACTATCAACTTTGAAGAAGGTCAGCTCCTAAAATACTTCCAAGTGACCCTTGTATTTCAGCCCAGCTTGAAGAGAAGTTTGGATCAGAGCTTTCTTCAGACATTGGATGAGTCTTTAGCAAATATTTTCACTCATCATAAGCACTTACTTCAGTCCCAACTACAGAAATGGACCAGGAACAGGTACAAAATAGTTTCCCAAATAATTTTTTACACTGGTAGATGCCCTATTAAAAAACCTCACAGCTCTAAGGAGGCCTAGAATAAATAGATGATTTGACTCAAGGCTTAGCTCACCATAAAATACTTAAGGACAAGAGACACTGCCCCATTCACCAAGCGACTAACACGAGAAAAAGTCAGGCAATTTACTTCACAGAGGCCACCACTTGCTGTCTGAATCTCTAACCCACTTCAGACTGGTGAAAAACTATCCTTCATTTTGCCAGATGATGTAGGCTTTTTAAAAAAGTTAACAATCATTATTTTGGAAACACTATTTTGAGGATATAGATTATGTTACAGACAACCTATTCCTGAAAGCTTGCTAAACCAATTTTATAACAAATTGAGCGCTACCACTACACCACTTCACCACTTTCTCACATTATCTTTGCTCTGTTTTTCTTCAGAAATTGAAATCATAGGAGAATTTCAATCTCTGTCTCTCTTTCAGTTTATACACATGAACGAAAAAAGAGCTGCTGTTAAATTTTAAAATTTTATTGAGTAATGCCAGGGTAGATTCCAGCTCAGTAGACGGTAACCAGGGAATACAAAAGACATGTTCACAAATTCCCTCAGCAGAACTGGCATACCAAACAAATGCCTACAAGTCTCCACCACCAAAAACAAAACAAAACAAAGCAAAAAAGTAGTAAATTAAGCTACGCTTAACTTGATTATACGTAGCAAAAAAGCATGGGTATTTCCTCCACCAAAAACATCAGGCATGCTGATACACAGCAAGCAATGGCAAGTAGCCAAAAACCACATCATAAATAGCAAGAGTGTTTTTCACTACCAAAAGACAACAGTGAAATGAGTTGGACTACAGGAACCCAGCTGGGAAGAGATTTTTACAGAAGCACATTCATGGATTTTTAAGTTTATAATTTCAAACATGTACATATGAAAAGGTTAATGTTTCTTCCCTTTGAGGGTCACGAAGGAGGCAAAAATAAACCACTCTTTGATACTATCACAGCCTACATGGAGATGCTACTTAACAGTATGAAGCTCTCTGGAGAAAGAATGACTAATTTTCTTTAAACCAAGTCCCAAAGTCTTCTATGAACTCTTCACATAACAAACCTCTGTTTCACGTTTTTCAAGAAAAAATCTGGGGGAAAAAATCATTACTCTAAAGTTTGTAAGTCCTTGAATTCCTGTGTTAAATAATAAGCATTAATCACTGTTTTAAGTTAAACCTAGAAAAACATATTTTAAGAAAATGCTGCTTCGTAGCCTTTGCAGATGAATGTGCTTGGGTTTCCACTTTGGTCTTTCCCCTCTCTCAACACACATATGAACTTCACATCCCAGCAGCAATTTCAAAATAAACCTTTAAAACAGCTTTTTGTTGTGTTGCAATGTGTTGTAGCAAAAATGGAAAAGTTTCAATCTAGTAACAAATAATGTGTTAAGATACAACTATGCTCATTAAAATTCTCCATAAAGTTTAAGCTTTTCCATAGCAAAACTTCATGCTATGGGAAGTTTCCATCAGTTCCTGTTCCAAACACCGTCCACAGACTGTCTCAATGACATCTAACATGCACACGCTCCTACGCCTACTGCACAGCAGGGAAACTGAGGACCTGAAGGACAACTGCATGTCACCAAGAGGACTGTGAAGAGCTGAACTGCGAGATTGTTATCCATTATATGGCAGGGCCAAACATAATTCTGCATTTCACTGAGACGTCGCCGCGAGAAGAGACAGCACCCAATTCCCCTGCAAATAATGGAGTGTTATCTAACAGGATAGATACTTCAAATCGGGGACTGCAAACATACTGCTGGGTTGGTTTTTTCCACTTCCTCCCCCTTTCACCATGGCTGACGCTGGCTGAGGGAAGTATGTGCACACATTTACGTTCAGCATTGCCTCCATCCCAGAACAACTCCAGCATGAGAAGCAATGTCAGGACATATGTGGTGACAGGCCGGCAGGTCTGCTGAGGTCCCACCATGTCGCGATCGAATGGCCTGGGGAACGTGGCGATCCAAAGGTGGTGGTCTGGGTTTCAGCTCTCCCAAATGATGTCAAAAAATACAGGAGAGCAAAACAAAGACCAGAATACTCTCCCTTCCAGGAGGCAGGCAGAAAACAAAAAATGACACACATTTTGGGGGTTTGGGATATATCCCTTGCTTACTGAAACAAACGCCTCCCCACAGCCCTCTTCCTTCACCTCTAGTCCTTAGGCAGCTTCATTTAGTTGATCACTGGGAACTGGGCTTCATTCAACACCTTAAAATCTGCTCGCTCAGATTGCTCCTTCAGGCATTGGCAAAATTTTTAACTAATAAGCACTTGCCTGTTAAGCTGAAGATGGAACTACTTATAAAATGAATTATGTATCTAATATCTTGCTGGTTGAACTGGTTTTCATTAACATCTAGAAGAAAGGCTTGATAACAGCTTAGCGTTTTTGCCTGTTTCCGTGCAGGCTATGGCCAGCTCCATGCGGAGGGCAGGGGAGGGACGCTGACAGCCCTGGGTGCCCGCGGAGGCCAGCTCCAGCCACCAGCGAACTTCACAGTGCAGGAGGAGAGACGGAGCATCGGCACTGCAGCCTGGGGAGAGCCAGTGGCACGTTCACCACGACGGCGAGGATGAGGAAGTTTTACCTGATGAAAGGATAACGCCATTGCAACTGTAATGGCCATCTACTTACCCCGTGTTTTTACTCACTAGCACTTCAAAGAGAAATAAGGATCAAGCTTGACACAGAGGGGAGAAGAGAGGAAAGAAAGGGGTGGAGAAGTGAGAGCTCAGGTTCTGTTTGCAGCAAAAAACCTCGATTCTGGTGAAAGAAAAAATTAGAGGCATTACTTGAACTTCTGTGTGCATTCATGTCAACACAGCAGACAAGGACTCCCAACAATTCACTAGGCAATACAAGTCTACAAATTGCATGTATGCTTTGAAGCAAGCACTGAGTTTATGACGCAGATGGAAAACATCCTCAAAGTCTCAAATGAAAGGCCTGAGTTTTCCAGAGTTAAAGGAAAGTAAACATGCATAAAGAAGTCAACTTTTATTCTGGAAGTAAGCCATGTCTTTTCCCTTTTGTAACTACAAAAGGATCAATATTTTTTAAAATATGAATAAATGCTCACATAAGCCCTGTAATAGTAGGCTCACAACAATGACAACATTAATGGAGTTGGTTGGCATTTAAACAAGAATGGGCAGAACTTGTTTGTCATTTTCTTGTATTTAAGCCAAATAGCTGTAAGGCTGGCATAGGAGGGCAGCATCTAAACTTAAGATACATAAGTAAAACAGTATCAAAGTAGTAATTAACAACAAAGTATCCTCAAGAATGATAATATCAGGTAATCATCACTAAAAAGATTTAACTGCAAAATTTGGAATTGCTTTATTTATTATGTTTTTTGTTAATTATTATTATTATTTATTTCAGCTTTGGCCAACTATTTTGAAAGCATTTGAAACTAGCCAAGGCTACTGAATGTTGCTTAGGGTTCATTGTAAATTGAATTCATATAGGAAAAAAACAATGAAGTATCTGTCTCTCAGCAAGCATATTAACCTTTAACATCCACAGTATGACCTTCCTCCTCTTAAGACAATGCGGCGGGGGGGGGTGGGCGGAGGGGAGAAGAAACCCTTCCCAAACCGGACAGGGCTTCTGAAGAGCAACGATTAACACACCAGAGCATGAAGCATCCATACAAATGCCATATCCTACCAAGTCCCTCCGACACACTTTCCATGTCTGCCGCGCAGCTCTTGGCTCACCACAGACAGATCCTCTGCCCACACGGAGCCAATTATGAGTTTCTTAGTCACTAAGAAATTATGCCAAGCAGAATTTACCCTGTAACTTTCTGCTGGGATGGAGGATTCATCTTCTCTTTCAACATGGACAGAGGCAGTTAGTTTTGAAAATTGCCAGTAATTACTGGGATCCTTTTACTGTGCTTCCTTAGGTCAAGAAATGTATCTAGAAGTCAAAACTTTGTAAGTAACATATGCAATATTTTAGACACACGCATGTGTATTCTATATACACACATGTATATACACACATATATACTATATATACCACAAACATATTTTGAAAAAGATCTACAAAATTGGATTTCAGGCCTTAATCCAAATCAGACAATTGGGGCATATGAGAAAACCTTTGTGGATGGGGAGACCATCCTCCATCTGTGTCCTTTCAGCATCTGTCCTGATTTCGGCTGGGATAGAGTTAATTTTCCTCCTAGTAGCTAGCATAGTGTTGTGTTTTGGATTTAGTATGAGAATAATGTTGATAACTCACCGATGTTTTAGTTGTTGCTAAGTAGTGCTTACACTAGTCAAGGACTCTTCAGCTTCCCGTGCTCTACCGACTGAGAAGGCTGGAGGTGCACAAGAAGCTGGGAGGGGGCACAGCCAGGACAGCTGACCCAAACTGGCCAAAGGGACATTCCATACCATGTGACGTCATGCTCAGTATATAAACTGGGGAAAGCTGGCCAGGGGGGGCGCTGCTGCTTGGGGACTGGCTGGGCATCGGTCGGCAGGTGGTGAACAATTGCACTGTGCATCACTTGCTTTGTATATTCTTATTATTACTAGTAGTAGTAATATTTTATTTTATTTTATTTCAATTATTAAACTGTTTTTATCTCAATCCATGAGTTTTCTCACTTCTACTCTTCCGATTCTCTCCCCCATCCCACTGGGGGGGGGCGGGGAGGAGTGAGCAAGTGGCTGTGTGGTGCTCAGTTGCCGACTGAGGTTAAACCACGACAGCATCCTTGCAACTTCCTCACGGTTTCAGAAGCTGACCACAACTAGGAATGGGGCAATGGGTTAGAGGTGGATCCAATTCTGTCAGATACTTCGATACTTCTTATGCTTCTTCACCCACGAGGGTTTTTGCAGAGAGGAGCAGGGGCAGTTTGCTGGGGTAGGCTGTTTGGAGTTTCTTCTGCCAAGTCTCTTCTGGGACGTTGTGTCACACAAAAGGGGTAAGGATGGCTGAAGGGAGAGTCTGAGGTATAACACAAGGTATAAGCACTGTCATGTCCTAAGTGATAGACGAAGGCAATTGAACCAGAAAACAAGCAAACTGCTATGTTTACCATACATACACCATTGTTAGAGGCTCTATTAAAACAAGAGGTCTCCAGTATCCAAATTTGATCAGTCAATAGGTGAGATACATTTCAGCTGAGTATCATACCCTTCTGAGACTTAAACTGCATTGGAAAAGACAGCTGCAGTCAACTATTCCTAATAAATACCGTATTGTAAAATAAAATCATATACACCCTTTTTCTGTGCAAACATAGTACTGTTTTACAACAAGTACCCAAAATAATAGATTTTGCTCTACCATAACATCTAGTAGTGGATTTAGGGATCCCATCGTTCTGCATGGCTATTTTGTCACAATAGAGCAAGGATGGCATAGTACAGTATATACAGTATAGTATATAGTATTCAAGGGGAAATTATATGTTAGAGTTTCACTACATCACTGGCACAACATACCATGACCATGCCAGATAAACTAGCTCAGGCCACTTCAGAGTGTACCAGTGCTGCTGTTTAACCAACAGCGAAGAGCAGCTCTGTGGGTGCTTTAGGCACTCAGGCTCCCTCCTCGGTCACGTGCAGCCAGTTCTGCACCAGACCCTCCCTGCCCTCGCTGGCTACCGGGCAAGAGCCACAGAGCGGTCCTTAGGGCTGCCCTCCCCTAAAAGCAGACTCAGGTTTTATATGCCTTTTTAAAGCTGTGAAAGCTCCCTGCCCAGTATTCCTTCTGCAGACACCCAGCGCCAGACGCTCCTGAGGCTGATGCGGTGAAGTCCAAACACTAGCAAAATCCACTGCATTTCCATAAATCTCCCACAAAGGTTTTATTTCTGAGAACAGCAGCTCTCTGTTCCGCCACTGCAGAAGCCAGGCACCATGCGAGGCCACTGAAATGCAACTTCTGCTAGTGTACGTCCCCAGAAACCCAAAGGCACTTCTTACAATTATTATTAAAACAAGCATAGCAGCATAACTAACTCATTTTTTATATCCTGTGCCATTTAAACCTAGGGCAATTGGTAAAGGCCAAATCACTAGATCAGATAAATTACAGAAGACACAGCGCTTTTAACATCTATGCACCTGCTGAACTTCAATGACAAGTCAAGTCTTGCTTATGCATGTATAAAGATTTGAGAGGTTGGGATGACTAACGTAAGAACACAGGAAAGAAAGGGGAACGGTGCTATTTTGTCTGTGATAACTTTAGTAACTATCTCAGCACAGCCTACTGTGAAAAGAAGTGACAGAAATGTAAACCACCTGGTTTGGCTGGATGCCTGCTTTGCAGGGCACTTGACCCCGGGACTTCCTGAGCTCCCTGTTATACTGGATCTCCAGCAACAGCCTGGATGAGTAACGACCAGACAGCACTGACATGCGGCAGCGGGGTTACAAACAACTTCCTCCGCTGAGACATCTCCTGCTGTAATTACGACTGAGGAGTGCACCACAGGCAGGGAGAGCCTGCTCACGCTGCAGGACAGGGCACGCCAGCGCCTCATTCAGCACCAGCTACCCTGTGTGCATCCGCTAGCTACAGCAGATCGATCCCGCTCCTCTACCTTTCCCCTTGAGTAACCCAAAAAGTCTCTTTAGCACAAGGTGGAGCAAAGGAAAAAAAAATTATTAGGAAGTGGAGCAAAACAAGATCACCTCTTTGAGGCTTCTGGTTTACCTACAGGCTTCTTGCTCATCCTCCAAAACAGAAACTAGCAGAGCTTCCAGCCACAACAGCCAGGCACCTTAACAACAGCAAATGCCAAACAAGCAAGGTAAACCCAAATAAACAGCTTTGATGCCTGCAGCAGACCCTGGCTATGCTTTTGGTCAGCAGGGCTCCACCTTTCCCTGTCATGACTACACATCTCCTTTCTGTGTCATCACATCTAACTGCTTGTGCCGGACTCTGCTCAGGGCAGCACCCAGCTCCCAAACTGAAAATTACCTGCTTGTACCAGTTGTGCTTTTGTTTGGCCCAAAACAGACCGGACGGATAGGGATGTACAGGAGTGCATGGGTGAAGTACGGTATAAAATAGGCAAGAACAACAACAGGTTTTCCTCACGACCTACCACACAGGCACAAAATAAAAAAGGAACAGTGAGGTACAAGGACCGCAATCACCAACCCTGTGACCGTGGTGAAGCCAGGTGGCCATGCAGGCATGCACACCGCCCAGGTACAGAAGGGCCAGCCTTTGAAGGAGCCAGCTGGAGTGCCTTTCCCCAGGTAAGAGCAATCTGTAGACACACAAACTGCCATAGAAAATTAAAATAAATTTGCAGCTACAACTTAGCCTAAATTTCTCTTTTAAAAAGCTACCGGAAGTTGGTTGGGGATTTTTTCTTGTTGGCTTTTGTGTTGGTTTTTTTATCTCTGTTCCTCCTGGAAACGAACCCACAAGCACGCTTCAGTATAAACAATAATTGGGCAGTATCATTGTTATTTAATGACCCCTAATAAATCCAGACAAGAGACTTACAAAGATGGTCTCTCCCTTACTTCTGCGGAGTTCACCAGGTAATTCATAATCACAGTCAATAACTTGCATTATTCCCCATGCTAAAGAGAGAACAGCATTTTGCCAAATTTATTTGGGGGAAAGGAGGTGGAAGCAGCTTTAATTATATAAATTAAGTTAGACCATAGCATGGAACAGATTGACCTCCCAGACCTTCAATTATATAACTAACTCTGCCAAGTTTAGAACTGGATCTCTTCCAGTTTTTCTTGTGAAACTTATGATTTTGTCCCATGTTATTACAGTCCGTTTTTTTAATATAGTGATATAATCAGAGCTCCACACTTTTGCACAAGTATAGTCCATTTTGTTCAAGCACGATCTTGAAATATCATTGAAGCTCTAAGGGTGGGTGCAGCCAATTTGTTTTGATAATGTTTCCTGTTTATAACAATCCTAAATTTCACTGCACAGGGGAATGAGATCATCACTAAGGCATGGAAGGAGGGAAGTAGGATGTTTATAGCATCCAATTCATTTTACCTGAGCTTAGAGACTTCCTCACTTTGCAAACCTTGAATAATACAATCTGCAGGTGCATACAGAAAATACAGACTCAATGAGCAGGACATCTATGGCTGAACTGTCTCCGCACAGGGAAAAGTCATCACCCACCTTCCAAACCCCATATCGTAAGCATCCTCTGAACATGCTATGGAACAAGGGAAAAAGAGAAAGCTGAGAAGTTTCAGGAGAGGAAATGCACAGTCTGAACACATCTGAAATTTGCTGTGGGCTAAAGAAGTAGTTTCAAGAATTTATCTCAGCAGAAAACAACTGGAGTATTTGAAAGCTATGCTATACCATCGCAATTCTGTAACACTGCCTGAAACCTAGACTGACTTCCACCCTCCAGCCAGAAGATGGAGGTCAGCTTCTACCTGGCAAGATGAATCACACTGTCAGAGATCACTCAGATCAAAGGCGGGATCTCACAACACTTAAGAACAGGGAAGAGAGAAGGACACGACAAAAAAGCTCAACACTTGAACCTGGGGCATTCATTAATGTCTCTGAATCAGTATTTTCAGATAAAACGCCTCAACTCGTGCAGCTTATTTTGAGAATCCCATCTGACTGACAAAAGAGGAGACAGTAAAAGTGGTTTTCAGTTCAACTGGAATAACAATGGGGGAAAAATACAGCAGAGAGTCTCGCTCACTTTTAACAGCTACATGTCAAATCCAGGCCACTGTTTCTACTGCCAGACATTAGCCCACAATGTATTATTCAGTCCTTTCATTATTAATGAGGCACAGCAAAAGAAACAAGGCAGCACTAGGTCTACATCTGATGAACACGTATTTTAAAGTACAAGATACAGAAAGTGCCTCTCAGTATGAGCTTGCTGGAGCAGTGACCAGCATTTTAACCCAAACACTGCTACACTGCCTCATCTTTGGGGCCCTGACTGCTGCCCATATGGTTTGTTTGCCTTTGTACGGAAAATTTCCAAAACCTACCCACGTAAGCTGTCTGTGAGAAAGCACAGGAGTCAGACCCGTGCCATGAACACAGCCCCTTTCTGTCTTCTCAGCTCTGCCAGTTTACTTTGAACTAATGGCATATTCAAGAAAAAGCCTTTGTAGCTCTTTTCATCATGCATAGTTATTTCAGTGTGTCACCAGCAAGGTCTGTTCCACCCCTGAGCTGGCGAGAACGTCCCACTGACTAACAATAATGTGGTGTTTCTTCACAAGAGAGGGCAGGGAGAATTGGTGGCAGTGGGTAGGGAAGCAGGACCCCGACCCACGTCTGATCAGCATTTTAGTGATGAACATGTTCCACCAAGTCAGCATAAGACTTTCCGTGGAGTTTTGCTGGCATGTAAAGAACTCAGCAAAACCTTTCCGTTGCAATGGTTTAGGGAAGACACAGAGAGGTTATATCAACACACACAGAAACAACAAGAACTAGTGAGACAGATCAGATAAGAGTTGATTTAAGACGTTGTAATATTGTCTTCCAACTCAGAAATACAATACAACCTTCGAAAGAAGGCAAGCTTAAGCTTCTATACATACTTTGATATGTGACAACTTGCTCACGCTATTGTTCTCTGTAGAAGATTTCCAGCCGCTGTTTCTGTTCTGTCTTTTGTTGTACTAGTCCTGGCATTACTCCAGCTGTATTTTGACATACAGTTTAGTGTCATATTAAACATTGCACTTTGAAAACAGCTTCAAAAGCTTTCCATTCCCAGCAGAAGCACAACACAACATTACACTTTTGTCCCTCACAAACTGGACCTGTTTGAAAAAAGTTTACTCCTAGCTTAGCAATATTTCATGGAGGTGCATATGCTGCTCGCAATACTCCTCATTCTTAAAGATAACATTAGCTATTACATCAGTTACTCATGTTTATGTGCTATATTTTAATTTTGCACAGAGTACTACTAAAAGTAAAATTATTATTGGTCAGTATATACACAAACCCACTACTGGAGGCAGAAAGCTTCCAGTATCTTTTAAAACTACCTTGCTGACACAGTCTGAAAACTTACTTTTTCATTTATATAATGTGGAAGTAAGCAGACACGAATTTTCACTGTTCGTCCTAAACCCTGAGCTTCTCTTTCTTCAATACAGGTTATGAGAGTCATGCAGCAAATGCACTCCACACATACACACACATTGGTATCGCTTGGATATCATTAGAGATAAACATGCAATTAACTGTATTTTAAAGATCTGATCATTGATTTTCTTTTAAAAAGCAACCTGTCTTTATTTTAAACAGCAACTATGTATTTATTAAGTATGCACAAGAGGTAGGTCCTCCAGTTCAAAGAAAGAAAATTAAATAGTTGCATTTTTCTAAAGGCTCCAAGAGTTTTCAGCAGAATTGCAGCTCCAAGCAAGCAATGAGCTGTAGAGGATGGGCTTAAAACACCACTGGTCCAAAGACCAAAAACTTTGGGATGGTCCAAAATCTCCCCTAACTCCATCACTGCCATAGGGCTGAGAAAGTTTATCCACTGAGTCTTCCCGTGTATCTACTGACTCCAGGACTCCTTTTTCATTTTTCAATGCATTTTTCAATGCATTTCAACCTCAGTTCTCAGCTGTACTCCCACACAGCAGCTTTATGTCTGCTGCAATCACAGTGAAGCTGTGACTTACAAAATGGGATGACATCAGAGAACATTTCAAGAATTAGACCCTCCTTTTCTTGCATTTCTGCTCTCCTGTCTTCATTTGGCATTGCCTTCACCACAGGTTGTGTATACAAGAATCTAGGAGCCCCAGGTCAGCTACCCAAACCACAAATACACCAGCACAAACACATGCATCCATATTATAATATTGTAAAGCCCATACAAAAAGGAAATCGTCAGGCCAAAAGATAGATTTTGTAATTCAGTCTGTTTCCTCACACTGTAATCTTAATCCCTCTTCTCTCGATCTACCCAGACTGAATTAGTCAGTACCTGTCCATCTAGAAAAACAGGCGGCTGTCACTTCATCAAGCGAGTTTATTTGTGTATCTAGGCAACTAGGCCAGAATGTCACACAGCGTGTCAAGTTAACATATAACTAAGGTCATTTCCAGCTCAACAAAGGCAACCAAAACCTCCAGCATATTGCATTACCAAAGTTTGTCACAGAAAATTAGGTAATGCTAATACACCAGGAATAGTCACATAGATCTGATTTCACAGACCACTGATCCTTGGACACTAGAAATGATAGCGGAAAAAACTATGCATATAAAATTGTCTGTCACAATGCAGAATACTGCAATTACAGAATGTTGTTGCCGTTAACTGCAGCAAACTGATATATATTTTACGTGTAATCGAAGACAGCAGAGATTCATTTAAACTTGCAGTTAATATCATGAACAACAAGACATGCAGAAATTGTATTTTTACTAATTAAAAATTCAGTAAAACACACTTTGGTGTCTAAAATAATATGGTTAACAAATAACTACTTGGCAGCTACATCATGTTCTCCCCTTTCTTATCATGTTAAGACATAAATAATTTCATCCTCAAATAACTGGAGCAGATTCTTGAAGATACAAGCCTCGCTGGGAGGAAAAGAGATCCCTCAACTTAGTCATTAACAACAAATTAAACTAAAGCTTATTATTGTATACAAAAAGGGACATTTCCTAGTTTTTAACCAGGTGTACAGAAGGGAAAGGACAGTATATGTCAGTTCCAGTTCTGTCTTCTTTAACCTCAGGAATGATTGGCATTTGTTTGCGACGACTGTCAAATATACCGGTACCAGAATAAAGTTATTCACAGGGATTTTAAAGGGATATAAATGATTATATACATGGTTGGGTGCAAAAAGACCACTGTGTAACAGTTGAAAACACCATTGAAGAGGTTAGGACAGAAAGCAAGTAATGGTGTATCAAGAAAATCCAAAGTCATTATTCAGAAACTAACAGCACCGCCATGCCCACAAAAGATTAGACCAACAAGAAGTATATTTCACACACACATTTACCAAAATAACACCCTTTCCTCATGTCCTCCCAAGTGCCCATCGCCAATGCATCAAGTCCTCGGGAGGATGATGAATGCAGCAAAGCTCATCACTTTAAAGCAAGAGATGTCAGACAGAATTCCTGAGCCCATGCCATCCGATACACCCCCATGATTTTCCATTCCATTCCTTCCAGCAACATCCCCAAAACCACTCTGGTTGCAGGCTGTTTCAGTAGCCACAAGAAAGACAGACTCAACCACAAGTGAAAGATCATGTTCAGACTTTATTTTCTCCTTCTGGCAAGGGAAAAAGCTGGTGTAACGTCACAGCAGGAGACATTTGGCACAGAGATGGAGGACACCTTGATTATAGCCAAGGCACCACAGTGGAAATACCTAGCACACAGGCAGAAAAATGCCTGTAGCTTGGGAAGGAGAGATACCCGATCGGTACATAAGCATGGGGGAACACGTAAAGGCAGTATCTGTGAGTGTCATGCCAAAAACTGCCTCTGGCTGAGAGCTGCATAGCAGGTGCCAGACACCTCCGAGAGGAGGGGGGATCTTCTGAGGGTCCCACAATGCGGCGGCCGCCACAGTGGGGCCGCAATTGAGGCTGGTCACCGGACTGAGCGAGCACCGCAGCCAGGACAGGGGCTTGGGGTACTCGGCCACCCCCACGCTGGCACCATGTGCCCACTTACGGGTGGAGGCCAAGCACGACCACCATGACCGAAGCACTTGAGAAGCACACACCACGAGGAGCCAGCTGAAAAGCAGACCAATGTTTTATGTGCCACTACAGTACTATTTTCTACCCAACTCATTTCTGTATCTGTTTTCAGTATTACCCACTAAGCAAAAGATTTACTGAAATCCAAAAGCCCACCCTTTGTCAAACCTTCACCGAGCCCTCCAAGGTGCCTCGTGTGGCCAGCTGCCAGCATCAGGGTGCTTCCTCCAGCACGCTTTGTTAACATATGCAAATTATGAAGGGTAAATTAAAAGCAAGATCTGTCTGTGCTATTACCATGCAGACTCAAGGGCTGAATAGTCAGTTTCAATAGCCAATTTCAATAATTCCAACATTAACCCCTAAATTAAAGACAAAAGCTAGAAATTAGGGATGATCTTCTGAAATTCGAAATACAATCTAGGAATTCCTATTATCTTAGCCCCAGTTACTCTTCCAGATTAATACTTTAGTACGAAAGCTCCAGCAGGTGCTCCACAAGCACTGCAACTCCAGCCCAAGGACCTCATGCCAACGGACACGGAAGGAATGCAAACAAGACTGCCTCTTGAGCACTCCCAGCACCGGGAGCCAACATCCAAGGGGGAAACGCTACTCCTGCTCAAGGTAATGGCAACACGCCCATAAATTTCGATGGAGCCAAGCTTTTATGTCTGCACATCTAAAAGGTAGTTCCTGAATGGCAATAATATTTACCATTATTGTTATAGACCACCAACGTAAACCCAGAAAGCTGTGCTGGGAGGGAAAAATGCCAGAAAGGTTTCATTAGGGTATTTTATGAGAGGTTAATTGTAAAAAGTAAGTGACATTCGAAGAAATTGGTTAACATCAGAGAAGAGAGATTTCTATTTATCCCACAAGCAAAAAACTATATTTTATGTTAGTGCTACGGGGCTGCTTTCTCTGCGAGCAGGAGATAAATGCATTTCTTCTGCTAGCCTGAACCTGCACATACTGTATAAACATATTGTAGAGTAACAACGCATATGCAGGGAGTTTATACTAGGCCTGAAAAACAGATGGCCCCACAAGCCACAGACAACCCTCCAAATGACTCCTTTGTCCTGCCATACCATCTTCACCTTGAAAGGTGAAGCAGGAATGAAAGGCAACCAGGAATTAATGCCTTTCAGAAGATCAATATTCCCCATACTTTGTTCCTCCAAATAAAGGAGCCTCTGCATCCTCTGATAGCGTGCCAGGCCAGCTGGTCTCAGAAATTCCAGGCCAGTGCCAGAACGGCACATGTTAAGGCACAAATTATTCAGTGGAGTAATTTAGACCAAGGTGCTCATAAGCAATACAGTGATGCAGTGCCGCTGCTCAGGTGGGCACAGCCTGGGGAGAGGGGCTGGCAGCAAGGGACCCGTGCTGCTCTGCGAATTGCGTCTTGGCGTGTTTTCTTTGCTGGCTGTTAGGTTCACGGTCAAGCTTACATTTTACGTACAAACGCCCAAAGGTTGCAAGAGAGACTGCGCAAACTAAAATACTGTCACCCTTTTCACACAGTCTTCAGGAGGAAAATAATTGTGATTTAAAGGAGAAGGAAGACATGCATCAGAAATAAATCAGATAGGACCAATAAAGGTGCAATTACACAGCTGCAAGGCATCTTGTTAAAGCAGTGTAAGTACAGAGGAGAGAAAGCATTACACCCAGTAACCCACTGATATGATGTGCTGCCACATCCTCGCTCTACTGAGCCTTCAAATAGAAGTGGCTAGAGACTGGTTTTTTGGGTGGGGGTTTTTGGGGGTTGTTTTTTTGTATCTTTACAAAAAGTGTGCTAGATTACAGCACACTTTTCTTATTTTGGTATAATAAATTTACTTCCCTTCCTTGTCTATGCTGGAGCATCACTCAGTTTTGGGAGCTCCTTTGGCAGCCAGTGCTTGGGCCAGCAGAGGGAACTGATGGCCACTGCCCTGGCTCCTAGGGACCAGGGACCAGGGGCCCTGGCTGGTTTTGGGCAGCCAGTTTCAGAGAATCCAGGTCTTTCATGCACTGTTCACAGAAAATCCTGCCGTGACATAATAAAACCCACAGGCCTATCGCTATTTTAGTCCTAATTTTTTTTATTACAGTATTCAGGGATTGAATTTTTAATTTAGATCTGTATATTGAACACATTCCTGAACATTCAATAACACTTCTTAACTTTTAGAGACAGAATATGGTTTTATTGCTGTTTTAAGCATGAAGCTACATGGAGCCACACACCAGAAGAAATTCTTTTTAATAAAAAAGTCAACATTTTTAGAAACCCAACTGCAGCTACAAAAGTAGGTGCCTTCTAATACCATGACAGAGTGCTTCACATACATATTTTAGCAGCAGCTAGTTAAAAACCAGACAAAATACAAAATACGAGGCACCGTATTTTATGGCCCTATGATAGAGAATGACTTTCAAAGAGGAATTTTTCACTGAAATGGTTTCAACTAGGAAACAGGAAAAACTATCCAGAAGGTTCAATGTTCACAAGGTACTTTGGCGTAAAATCATTACTGGTGCATGCGTGCACAGTCACGCAAAGCATTCTTCAGTTAACAAGAAATACCTGGGTTTGCCTCACGAGGCCTCCCATCTGGGTGCTAGTTTTAAGGATGCATGTTGAGCCGATCCCCATGGTCACAGCAGCTTGCCCACAGGCCATCTGCAGAGGCCTCCTCTCTACAGAAACCCTGCAAGGCAGCAATGTTGCCGAGAGCATAAGTCAAGCAAAATCACAGCTGGCATAACACATAGCATAAAATAAGTTCAGAAGACAAGAATAAAGCAGGAGAAAAATTCAAAGAGAGTGAACAGATGAAAATAATTACAAGACAATTTCAGAGACAGAATTTGGGTGGCTTAAAAGGAAGCAAGACAAAGTTCAGGAGGGGAAAAGCAGAGACAGCCAAAGGGTCTCAGCTATTCTGATAACAAGGAGAGAAATGTCACAGGGGATCAACATGCTGAATTTAATAACCGTTTGGAGCCAGGATGAGGCGGGAAAGAAGGCGTCAAGTTTTTATGAAAGATGCAAGCTTTGGCAACAGAAAGACAATAGCTCCAAGTGGTGTATACTGACTTTCACAAGCTCTGGAGGAGTACAGTAAAAAAGGAAAAAACAGCATCATTCTTTTTTGAGCACCAGGCTCACCTAAGCTATCCAATACCAGAACTATAAACGCAGGGGTCCTCGGTCGCAACATAAGCTCACAGGGGGGTCAGCGCCTCTCTGAACATTAGGGAAGTGTGGTTGGCTACGTGCAGACCTACACCTTCACAAAACCAGATGGGACGTTCCTTCTACATTCATGGAGAGGAGGAAAAGGAATGCTGAAGCCTCCATGTTGGGGCAGCACAGTCACTTCAAAGACAATTCTTAACATTTGCAAAAGGGAATGCTGTAAGCATGATGTCCGTATTGCTCCTTCCCAATGGAAACACAGCAGTGCATCATTCCTGTTCTCCACTCTGGTCCCCTCGAGGGCTCCCTCTGTTTGGAACAAGCACCTGCAGTGGTTTCATTAGGAACTGACTGGAATGGGAAAGAGATCAACAAGCCCAAATGCTTTCAAGAATGCATTAAATATAGCTGTGAGACCCAGCCAATCTGCTATAGTAAAAGTAATGTTTACAATGTGGTTTGAGAGCACAGACTTCAAAGAAAGAACTGGCATCAGCCACAGAGAGCTCCTGTCTTATCACAAAGGCTTTGCAAATCACAAAACAACCTGTCCCAGGTATTTAAGGCATGCAGAAATCACTTTCCCTACTGTTACTCTCCTCATCTAACTTGTCCATTTGTTTTCAAGATTTGATTTAATTTGTTTCACCTTGAAGGCCTCTCAAGCAATTACAGTGTATGCTCTGCAATCATGAGAAACAGTTAAATGTACTCTCAGATCTGCTGTGTATAGATATCAGCTCTTAACTCTCTTAAATCACTATTCCTTTCAGCTGGAATTTATTATAAATGTAAAAAGAAGCCAAATATATCAAACCTTTAAAATCCATACAGCAGCAGAAATTCTGGTTTGTCCAGTGGCAGCCAGAAGAATAAAGTATTCAAAATTCTGAATATTTAACAAATATTATAAGATGTTAACTTGTGCATCTGGCAAGCCATTAAGCAAAAAAGCCTTTTTCAAGCAAGAGTTCTGAAATTAACAAGACCCACAACCAAAATGCCCTGAACAGACAGCTCTTCTAGACCTATTAAAAAAGAAAACTTCTGATCGGAAAACATCACTTTATCTCTCTCCCTTCCGTTCATTCATCTGTCTTGTAACATGCTGGAAATATTTGTACTGGCATGCAAGAAAGCAACTATGGTGCACCATTTAAGGATTAAAAATGCTTCTGAATAGAAGAGTCAGTATCTACAAGCCATTGCTACCTTATAATGCAGGGTAGATTCAGACACTGTTAAATTCCTTACATATTTAAAAGGATACTTTAGAGCACATTTATTTTCCCTCAGTTTTACAGCTTTCATTAGGCTAGACAATGGCATTTTTTTTCCCCCTTCGCATGCTGAAACTGGAATTGCTTGCCTTGGCAACAAAATCCTGTAATTTCTATTCATGCCAAAAGCGTCTTTCTTCCTGTATCACTGACCAAGTTTGCTGCAGCTATGGCAAGAGCTTGATCAGAAAGCTGTATTACTGGCAGAAAGTGAAAAGCACCCTTCCAAGGGTCTGCAAAGAAAAAAGTCACGGAGAGTGAGTGGTGAAGAGACAGCAGGTTCTTTTATCAGCTTCACAATTTAGAAACAGCCGAAAATTGTCCAGGTGTCATCACACTCATATGAGGAACAAGCCTACCACTTACTGTTCCTTATTATTCCCCTTGTGGCTAGAGCGGTTAGCAAAAGTCCAGGGTCTTTACAGGGTTGTTTCTGCTGGTGTTGTGAATGTAAGTTTCAAAAAGAGTGCACAAAGTCCCATTTCCCTGAACAGAGTAGAAAGATCAACAGCAGAGATTTCACTTCTCAGAAATCCTGACCTCTGCCATGCCAGAGGCTTTTGGGAACAAGACATTTTATGACTTCTCAATATTATGCTCCTCCTCCTTCTCTTATGCTATCAAAAAGGCTGGATGCCATTAAATGCAGGGAAGCTCAAATGTTGCTGAAATTTGGGAGACCAGGATGCAGCCCACTGTACTTACGGCTTTAAAACATGAATAGACTATAACAAATGGTATTGTAGTTTCAAAATTTGAAACAATGCCGGTCTTCCTGTCACTCTGAATCTTTGCAAGAAAAAAGTAAAGACATGGGCCTTTCATTAGGATGAACATTTGTTTCCATGCTTTTTTGTGGTTTTCTTGTTTTAATTACCTTAACATCCTCTAGATGCCTATAAATCTGCTGTCCAACAATTTGCTTTGTATACTTCACAATGTTGGCATTACATTGACTAATTCCCTGGCTCCTCACTTGCCGCCTTTTAAAAAAGGCATAACATTTGTCTATCTCCAGTCCTGTATTTTCCCCATCATTCACAGACTCAAAAATCATCTTTGTAAGATTTCACATTGCTATGGCTATTTTACATTTTAATTTTTCAGTCTTTTCTGACTGCATCCATTATTTGCACACCTTCCACATCATGTAACAGATCTTTACTATTATTTATCATTGTCCTCAACTTACATCTAATATATTTATAAAAACATTTCCATTTTGTTTAAAGAGAAAAAATATGGGCTGTTTGTAAGGCCAAAAAGAACGGGGAAAAGCCTCTTCAGAAATGTATGAAACGATGAGCCACAAATTACATATGATACCTAAAACTATTTGAGAACTAATGACTCTTGCTTGTACTGCCACCAGCTCCAGTTTTTTGGTGGCGTTAGGAGAAAATGATCCTAGTTCTTCTGAAGCTAAGAATGAAGGGGATGATGAAACTTCAGCGGAGATCCAAAGGATTTCGACCAGCACACCCAGGGGAAGGACTGCTGCAAAGGGAGCTTTAACCTCTACCTTTCATCCAACTCCACAGCACTGCAGACCATCTTGCGTCAGGCTCTGAAAACAAGAGAGGTGTGAGGAAGGACAAATTGTGCTGGCATATGGGCAAGAGAGAAAGGGCTCCTCAAAACAAGGAATACTAAATGTGGCTTTAAAGAAAACCACGGTTAAGGCAACTCAGAAATCCAGAAAAATATATGTTAAGGGTCTACAGATGCACTATGTAGGGCATATGTTTAAATATACATATGTTGAACCATTGGCCATAGTACTAAAATGGAATAGCTGTCATTAATATTAGCTTAATACAGTATTGCCCATTCATTGGATTTAATCCCCTGCGGCTCGTGACAAACTAGGCACAAGTCTGAATTTGAGAAAGTGTTATGTACCTAATTGAAGCAGCATTTCTGAATGCGCTGTCTGGACGGCAGCTGGAGTACAGGATGAGCCACCAGAATCGGTAAGAGTCACGCCAGCCAGTTAAAGAGGTAGCTGGATGGGAGAGCGGAAAAGTAGGAATGCCAGGCCATAACCACTAGCTACACTTTGGGGTTAATAAGAAAAGGTGTCAGTTGACTGCTGTTTCCCGGACTGGGGAGGAAAAAAAAAAGAAAAAGAACAGTTGTTTTTCCATCATTTAAGAATTATTGCCTCCCTTTGTATCAAATACAGAAGCTGTGTGGCTGCAGCAGAAAAATCTCATTTGCAGAAGAGAGATTAGCTGAATCATCACTTTCCTCTGCCTTGAGATCTAAAGTGAAAGCCTCTTCCTCTCTCCCTCCCTCCCTTCCCCACTCCCAGGCCCCCATAATTAGTTCATCATTATAAACTGTTAGGAGCGTTCCATTACACTTTATAAATGAAGGTGAATATGGGGACGCCATTTGTCTCGGTAGACAGAGGACGCAAGTAAAACACCTCTTTCGCTACTCAAAGCAAGAGACCATTACATAAAAATGTAAAGAGCAGTTAAAATCTTTGAAGTCTCCTAGCCCTAAAAATGTTATACCAATAAAAGCAGGCATTAATAGGCAGTGCATTTTCAGCCACAGCAAGGCAGAAGGAAGAGTAAGATTCATTTTTTGCTCATCTATTTCTCGCCCTATTTGGTCACCGTATCTTGTAGCAGTGTACGAAACTACTCTTGTATTAGTGATTTACTAAATGGGACTCTTTAATTAAGACTGATAGCTCAGGTGGCAGAAAGAGGGAAGAAGAGGAAGAATTACACTTAACTGCACTTATTTAAAAAAAAAAACAAGAAAGAAGAGTGTTTGTACTATACCTCTAAGTTAACTTAACCTCAAGAATAAAAACAGGGCATATGAAGTCTTCTAACTCAGGAGGCTGTACATACTAGCAGTAAGAAAAGAAGACCCAGTTGCTCTCTGTCATTTCTCTCATACTGCAGCCACTCAAACTCTCCAAACTGGCTGTTACTGGGCATTGTTGTTGCAAAGCTTAAAGCACTCCCATGGCTCAGACCTTTGAATTCTTCCGTGACACAGTCTACAGTGACCGCAGATATAAAAGTGGTTCAAAGGACATCAAAAAGCAGGTAAACCAGATGATTAAAAATGTACAATCCCAGGTTAGAAATCCGTCCTTCACATTAATATGCACACTGAGCCAACAATAAAACAAACCAACAAAATGATGGTCAGTGTCACTCCGACTGGCTGAGCCAATTTCATACTTCTAAGCATCACATATTCAGGAAAATGACAAGATCTATTTGGAGTGTGGAGGGGTGAGTGGTACAGAGATGGAATGCTTTTCTCTCTGAAAGTGTGCTGAATCTTGTTCATTTTCCCCTTTTTGGGCTACCTTTCAAACTATTAAAAAAAAAACCACAAGAAAAAAAATCCTCTATAAAGTCTAAATGAGAGCTGATGAGTATAACTTTTAATTATCACAGCAATTCCTAATTTCCTGGGCAGTCCTATAGGATTAACCTGACCAAAATCATTGTTGCAAGAGCCCTTTATATTTCCAGTACTCCAGCACTCCTCCAAGGGCTTGCTTCGACCTTCTCTGTGAAGGTGACAGAAAGCCTAAGTGACAGAGCGACACAGCTAAGGTCTGCCAGAGCGTCAGTGCCGCAAAAGGAAACGACCTGTGGGACCAGTGTGAGGAGCCCACTCACCTAGAAGAAACGTTGCTCCCTCTTCAGCACCAGTTTTGAGGGAAAATTCTGTGGGAACGAGCCAGGTATCAGACAAATCAAACATTTTCAGCCTGTAGCACTACAGAGATCCAGACAGTTCTGCGCAGTGCTTCCTGTGTAAGCAGCACAGTTAATTAACTCTGTGTTGATTAATGGTGCTCTCTCACATCAAGAATTTATTGAGTCTGTTATTATATACAAGGTCATAATTGCCAAACAGCCACAGCTAAATACCATTCCTTGCAGTCTACTCCTTAAGCATCATAATGTAAAATTAATTTGTACTTGTTTGTTAATTAATATGAAATATTTTAAGTCATGCACCATAAAACTTACCACTGGTATGCTCTTTTCTAAACAGCCATGAATGAACAGAACTATTTTAATACCTTGGGAAGAACCTCCTCTTTTGAATCAGGGTAGGATGGGGGGTGTCTTTGTTCTTTGTAGTGGGGCTTTTCTGCACTCAGGCACTTACCGAAAGAGCAATTCTTGAATAATTAGTCAGCAGTTATTCTGCTTCAACAGTGCATTAAGACAGACTAGCAAAAGACGTTCTTATGCAAGACTATGAGCGCCCACACCAAAATACCTATTCAGAACAATTATTTTGGAGTAGCTGTTTCAGTAAATTTCCAAGCACAGAGATCAGCTCACAGCAAATGATCTAACTTCGCCTCAGGGTAGTAACAAAGATCAAAAAGACACTTGAACTCCTTTGTCCCTTCTGGGATCTTTAAATCCAGGGTTAGCCTCTGTTTAGGGAAAGGGCTAGCAGCATAACAAAGCAGATCTCCACTGTGAAAGAAAGAAGCCCACAGGTTGGATCCCTAATCCTAAGGATGGGGAAGCAAATACTTTGCAAAGACGTGCCCCCTTCTCAGCAGCAAGGACCTGGGCAGTCACTGCCAATAAAGCTACGCCGGCTTTAACCAACCTGTGGCGGTAACCCCCATCTTGAGGCAAGTCAGTGCACAGGCCTGCCTGGCGGTACAGCGAGAAACTGGAAACAGCGTCCCAAGCCTGGCTCTGCCACGCAGGCAGGGAGAGCATCGGGTCCCAGGAGTCCACCGAGGAACAGACCCTTGCTCCTGCAGCCTCACCTGTGCCCCCAACCAAGTAAAGCCCCTTCTATTTATATTTCTGCAGGCAGTTTTAATTACCCTCTAAGGGCTTGTCGGTAATGCAACCCTTTTCTTCAACCACATTTGTTTCCAAAAAAAGAGGCATGGGCAGCATAAACTAGGTCTGACTGGTTTTTAAACTCGTTTAAAGCAGACCTCTGCAGAGACATGGCTTTTGCGTTGATTCCACTTGTCATGCTACGAACACCAGGGATCAGCACAACTCTACAGGGAATACAATGCGCATAAACGCATGCAGTAAGGCACAAGTAACCAAGCTCTCCTCTGGCTGAGCAAACTGTTTATCCCTCTGTAGAGAGAATTACCTTATTGGTGAAACATCTACCGTGGCTTAAAATTATTACTGCGTGTGTTCAAGGTTCAATTAACATATTAGCCAAACACTTTGTTAAAAATATGCAAAAATCTGGACTGTTTTCTCTCCAAGCCTACTGCTTGAAAACAAACGAAATACACCAACAGAAGCAGTGTCAGGAATGAAACAATCACTCTTTCTCAAATGCAACGTTATTCCTGGGATTGCATCCACATAGCTGAAGCACAGTTATTTACACAGCACTTATTTTTGATGCTCCAATATCCCAGCAAGCAGCAGTGCAATTCAATCCAGCAGACTCTGAAC
Organism: Aptenodytes patagonicus; assembly: GCF_965638725.1. Taxonomy (NCBI): domain Eukaryota; kingdom Metazoa; phylum Chordata; class Aves; order Sphenisciformes; family Spheniscidae; genus Aptenodytes; species Aptenodytes patagonicus. Next base: position 43,502,479 of record NC_134954.1, read on the forward strand.
AGTTCAATAATCTCACAGGGCTAGATAATACATGAAGAGATTGTTACTTCTCTGGGTCAGAGCCTTCCCTTTTTGCTGGGTACTGGACAGACAGCTGTAAACAGGCACTAGGTGAAAGCTTGCTCCATGCTAGAGCTCTTTGGAGGCAGAATATAAAGGAGCAATGCTTAAGGCACTGAATTACACCTGCTTGTCCACCTCCTTTTAATTTTTGTCCCTGCAACAGAGGCAACTGAAAAATTCTCCAGACAACTGTCTGAAAGTCTGTAGGTCTTTAAAGACCTCTTTTAAAGTGCTGGAGACCATGTGTCTGCACAGTCATCTATAAGGAGTCACACAAGGGTTTTCAGACAGTTGTCTGGAGTTGTCTTTAGCTGGCCCTGCGGGAACAAGAAGTGCTGAAGATCACGTGCCTGCTCTGTGGTTTGCCGTCATTTGTGTCTCCTTTTCCAGGCAGCTCTCTGGTAAATCACATAGCTGCCTTGGAGGGCATGAAGCTCTCATAAAAAAACCATTAATGATATGCAAACTCTACCCAGGAACAGGAATCAGGAGATCCTAAATGCAATCCCTGATTAATGTGAAAGCTGTGCCTATGCCTGTAAGAAGAGGCTAACAGCGAGGCTCGCTGTAACCAGCTACACCAGGTAACTGCACCTGCAAAGCCAGGGCATGCGGGCGCTCCTGGGCTGTGCGATCTCCCCACCAAGAGTGGGCGCATCCTCAGAGACTCAATTCCGGATAGTTCACTCTCTGAGCTACCTGGAGATACAGGCTACACGGCTGTGTGAGCTAGTCTTACCCTTCTCTGTGGAGGAGGAGGACAAATCTGTTCAGCTCCATTTGCTCCCATTTGCAGAAAAGAAATAACACTCCTCTGGGTAGCAGGGGTGATACACAAATTCGCCAGTCTTCATGAAAATGCTTCTGAAAGGAGCACCCTCTTCTAATTAGAAACTAGATTATATGTCTATAAATATTTACATGTAATAAGCAAAACTTAGTGAGAAGACTGCTCAGTTTCAGCCTGACATGAAATGGGACCTTGTGAGGACATACCCAAAGGGCACCATCTGATTCACTGACAGCAAGTTTTCATATTTGAGAGGCTATCTCCATTTGTCTGAACCCACCCAGCTTTGTGTGTGTGCTCTGTGGCCAAGAGTCACAGCGTCCTGGATTATTAGGACATTTAGTCTAAACAAGTGGCATTGATACACAACAGGCTGATCTCACTTTTACCATTTGCACTGCCAGAATACAACGCTAGGCCTATGTCACAGGATTAGTGACCAAAGACAGCCACCCACTGCAATCAGCCAGAAGAAACCTTTACCTACCAGGTGATCTGGAAACCATTTCCTAACAGAGCACTTTCTCTTAAGCAGCACCAATGCTGATTTTACACTTTATAGAACAAATATCTAAATAAACTATATGTTCATTGAATTTAACACTGTGCTATGAAACTGCATGCCACCGTTCATTTCTCATCTTGCAACATCGTAAGATTGGCATCAGCCCACACAGTAAACAGTGTTAAAACAACTTGCAGGGAGGAAGGGCACCGCTGTGAATCAGCCACTGAAAGAGGTAAATCAGGATTCAGCTCTTGCTCTGTCACCTGCTCCCTTCTCAGCCTGACCTCGGCCACAGAGTTTCTCTGCACCCTGGTTCTCCCGCTGCAAACTGGGGTAACGACCACCTTCTCCTGACAGTGCCATCAGGCAGCAGCACTGCACCTCCGGCTACACGTTGCCTGCCTCCTCCTAGCATCCCTCGTGGTCTCTGCCTTGGCTCTGCAAGGCAGCTCTTAACACTCCTTCCCCCTCTCTCCCACCTCTAAAGCCACCTTGGCAGCTTCTTAAAATCTCAGATTTGCCTCCAGCCAAAGGTATCCAAGCCACGGGCTCCATCTGCAGAAAACCCCACGAGAAGCAGGGCCACATCTCCTAACAGAGGAGCAGGATTACGCACATACTAAAGGATCAGAGCTTGTTTACATTAAAAGAAAGAAATTTCCTCATACTAGGCTTGATTCACGCCGAGCGGGATGCAGCAGGATTGCTCACCTAAGCTTGCTCCTCTCAAACAGAGGCAATGGTTGCAGGATCCGCCACACCACATTTACTTGGTTGGTAGAGCACTTTGGAAACGTTCCTGGAGTCAATGACTAAATAAGTCCCTCTCTTGATTTTAAATTGGAGATAAATGCTGCATGTCGCATTGGCAAGCACATTAAAGCAGCTGGAAGCACAAAGACAATATGGGGTATTTCAGGCCTTTGTTCTCTCATTTTTTACCCTTGGCATGTTAAACAACTAAAGAACACACTGAGCAAATCAGTGTTTTACCAGATAATACTGCAGGCTTCTAGCTTCAAAATCCCAGGTTGGCACCAGCTCACACAGCAAGAGGGCTGGCTCAGGCAGAGACACCAGCCCAAGTTGGTGGCCTGTGGAGCCAGCCTCCTACTGCCTGCAAGGCCCAACAGCACCGGCACGGCTTTGCTGTGCTGCCTTATTGCACAGAAGACAAAAGAAATAACCTTTATTAAAAAAAAAAAACCACCCAGGAAGGCAAGAATGAAAACACTAGTGAAAAGGACATGTCCACCTTTGTCTATTATAAGTATGGAAAAAAATGAACTTTATACATAGAAACACAGAAAGGCAGGTGCTGCTACCAGCGTGTTACTATAAATACAAAGCAGCTTCCCCATATTCCTGCAAAGCTGGTCTAGATTCAATGCAGCCGAAAGCAAAACGTCCTCCGAGGATGAGATTTCAGAAGGCAATCTGCAGCCCTCTCACCTTGGAAAGGCAAGGAGCCTATCATGTTAAGATGATGCTATGATAAAATGGGTTATGTTCTCCATCTGAATGGTACTGTCTACATTATTAATGACGAAATGCATATAAAAGCTTATTAATGTTCCCACTAGTTTCCTTTCCCAGAAATGATTTGATCATATTTAGAACGTGAAAGCTTGCGCATCTAACAGTGCAGTTTACTGCAGTCTTCTCTTCAGTTTATACATTGCGGATAGCAATACTTGATTTTTACATTTTTACTATTAAATTTTTTCAAGTTACACACTCTCTACTGCTGGTAATACTTCGTTTACAGAGACATCAGTTAGAGGTATGCCACTCAGTAAGTACCAAACAACTATTTTGCTAAAAGCTTTTGCATGGACAAAAGACATTTGATCAAGCAACAAGTCTGTAAAATTACAAAGGCTGCAAGATGGGGAAAAAACAGGTCATATAATGAGATCACAAAATATGCCAGAATAGAAATGGTAATGCTTAAACAGCAAATTATTCATCACTAGCGATTATTTGCAGACTTTCTGTGTCATTAAGGATATCAACATGTGGCCCTTGGAGCAATCCTACACATACATAATTCAATAGTACAAGGGTTTTTCATGAGAAACCAACTCCTTTATGCAAAAAAGCTAAAGCCTTAGTTCAGTAAACAGATGCCGTCAGGTACATCTGTTAAGACCGTGTGCAGAAGTCAACCATTACAGTTTTGCTTACTTCCTCATAAAGATGCAGTAGCATGCAGCTGCGAGGAGGAAGCGGGGGCTTTGTGAGGGCATTCTCCCCAAGTACTCTTTTTAAAATAAGAAAGCAAGCCATTACAAATAACTCCAGCACAAAAATGCATGTCTGTACATACAACCAGCTCGTAACACGAAGTACAAACATCAACCATACAAGCCTACGTTAGGCTAGGAGGTTCAGCACTGCATGGCAGAAACGTATTAAACAGCCTCCATTTTTGGTTGTACATCTGCAGCCAGGAAAGACTTTTTCTTCCCCCAAAAGCAAAACACACGCAAATGTCTGTCATCAAAAAGCACATACTTTTTCAGAATGTCACAATTACCTAGCCACAACTAAATGCTGTAATTTGTTGACCAGCTCCTTGCAAACTTCAATAATGACCTCAAACCCTTGGATAAAACTGCAAAATAATTTCCCCCCTTTAAATGAATTTTGTAATGCTTTGATTCCCACCCATCACCAGGCTGAAGGGCTCCAACAGCATGCTGCTACATGTTTCTAGTGCAGCAATTAAAACAAAGCCGAAGCCACAAACAGCAGCTGTGAGAACTTTCCAGCCCAAGCTTTCCAGCTAACAAAAAAAGTGACAAATGTCAGATATGTACTGCTGGAAAAAACCTGTTAATTTAAAAATGGAAACAGCTGAAAATGCAACGTTTTTCAGCTAATAAGCGTTCAAACTAGATGATTAAAACACAGACGTATTCCGCCAGCAAGTTTAGCTCACCTGTATGTTCTGCAACATACACATGCAGCAATATGTGTAGCAGGGCATTCAAGCAGAAAAGCAGGAATGAAAAACAGAAGAAATGGTCAATGTTATCAGAATACACTTTGAGACATTTGCCTAATAGGCTTATACCTACAATACCCGGCTCCTGTAGGCATCTGATGACACTAGAACCTGTATTAGTACCACTGAATGAAAAAAAAATTCTAGACAACAGAGATTAAAAAGAAGCCTAAAAACATAATATGCTGAAACATTAATTATTTTGTACAAATATTGCCCAAGTCTGCAGACAGCCTGAAACGATAGCTCCTAAAGAGTAAGCTGCTTGTTTCTCAAGCAAATAGTCAGAGATCTGCTGATCGGGGGGACAGCTTTAGGAAGAGGAGAAGGTGCTTGGCCTGGCCTCTCAGGGTGAACACACCCCCAGAGCGCCGGGCCAGCACAGGGAAACCCTTCCCGTCAGCACCATGTCCCAGAGTCTCTGCCTCTCCAGAAACAAATGAGCAGCATCAGCTACACCCAGACCTCTAGAAACAACCCTTAAAAGTTTTCTTTGCTGGCTTTCACTGCCGCAGTGCTGTCGATGGCACGGCACTGGCTCAAAACCATGCCCAGGAGAGCTGCAGCGTAGGCAGCCGCCGCATTCAGCGACCAGCTAGCTCCAGCTTGGGCACTTTTATTCCCTGGTCACAGAAATCATCTGCCCACCCTCGAGCAAGGATCCAGATAAAAATACCACCTTGCCTGAACCAAGCCGTTACACAAGCGCCCAAGCTGGGAGGAACATTTCTTTCTCTACTAAATGTAGTCATGACAACCACATCTTCATTTAAGAGATGAGCAGGAAGAGGTCATGAGGCACTTGTCATGCAGGGATAAAATACCACACCTCAACTGCGCACAGGAGGGTAAGTTTTGCTGGGTGCCATCTGCAATTCAAGAAAACTAGCATCCTAACATGAGAGTCACACACACCCCCAAAACAGCTCAGGCATCTAGGTGCAACACCCTTACAGTATTACCAAACAACAAACTTCTGGAGGATTTCTCTGCTAAAGGAATATCTATGATAGACTTGAGCATGCTACACCACTCCAGAAATTCTCCTGATTAAAGTGCTTCTTGTTTACCTTGAAACAAGCTACAAAACTAGCAGAAAGTGATACTTATTGAAGAAGCCATGACCAAAAAAAGCAAGCAGCTTCCTTTCCAAGCTTGTATCTTGCTCTCTTTGGCGACCCAAAGCTTTACCCCCCTCCCCCGAACAGGACCATTCCTGGAGGCATTTAAAAGACATGTGGGACATGGTTTAGTGGTGGACTTGGCAGTGCTAGGTTTACAGTTAGACTCGATGATTTTAAAGGTCTTTTCCAACCTAAATGATTCTATGATTCTGTGATACTACATGTCAGAGCTCAGGTGCCATCTATATCAGACAGCAGCGACCATCATTCCTATAGGTCTGAACAAGGACAGGAATGCTGGTACATCCCATTTTTTCCAAAGTTTTTATTTTATTTTAAAATGCATGGAGCCATGTCTCGCAGTATGTATGGCATGCCTAGGAACATCACGGCTCTAGAAAGCCAATGGCTGCCGCGGTGGAGTTATTTTGGTCCAACCACATTTTCATTTCACAAGAAATAAGAGAGAAACGCTCTTGTGGGTAAATTCCTCCATCTTCCTTCCCCACAGTTACCTTTGTTTTGTACTAAAACGGATTATCTCTTCCTTGCTGTGAGCCCTTTCAAAAACACTTGGCAGCCTGCAAATTAATATACACCTTAGTATTACCTAGCAATAATATGAGAAGGGGAGGAATCATGGGACCTCATACCACGCAAAATCAACCCGCGGGCTGGCTGCAGCCACAGAGCACAGGTTCATTACTCCTATTTTACACAGGAGATTCAGGGGCATCTTCTCAGATGCTTTTACTTGTCAGAGAGAAAGGATACACAGAAAGACAGTCTTGTCAATGGAATGATTCTGAAATAAGTTAAAGACACACCATCATTTGGAAATTTAATTGGTTTTGTTAGGAGAGCATTTGTTACTGTTGTATTCATTTTGGTTTTAAGTGTATTCAGACGCAAGTCCAGCCTTTGCCCAGCTGATTTTTATGATCTTTGACATCTGTTTAAAATTATTTAAACATCTGTTTAATGCTGTTTCTCTGTGACCGTAATAAAAAGGATCCTGATGGTCAGCGGAGAACTGTCAAACACAGGAAAACATTTGGGAAAGGGAGAGAGAGAGGGAGAGAAATGGTCCTTTCAGTTCTAGTCACACTGCATTACTCTCAGCAATCAAGGACAACAGGCAAAATACCAGGGGACAGGATGAGGTTTTGCAGTTAATAGCAGCCTAAGTGCACACGCTAACCATTTATCTGGGCTTCATTACCCTTATGCATGCATATGCATGCTTGTAAGGGTAGCCTAAAAATAATTCTGTTGTTTTGTACATACAGGGCCTGAGCCAGTGACACTGAAGTCATGGTAAATTTTGACCCCCCAGGTGTACTGGCTCAAGGCTAGACAGAGCCTGTGTCTGTCTCAGATTTACAGCAAGCTTCCACCAAATTTGGCGGTGCAGCCATAAAAACACTAAGCACTACATCTCTCAAAAGTAGCTATGCAAGCTTCACCTCTAGGTAACTTCTCATTTTATTTTTGTTTATAGAAAACATTCTGAGTGTCTTTCAAAGACAGAATGACACATTTCCCCTGTAAACATACATAACTATAATCAACAACTAGGCAGGGGAGAGCTTGCGTCAGCCTCTGACAGACATCAACAAGCAGGACATCCCCAAGCAGGAGCCGCTCCGACCGTCGCTGCCTCCGACGTGGCACGATGGGTGCATTTGTGCCGAGGAGTCTGAAGGCAACCCAGCCTGTGCAGGCAGAGAGCTGGCATCCCAAATCAAACACAGCCACACACGGAGCGACTTTCTTGGCTTTAAACAGGAAGAAGAGGACAGAGTTAGCTACAGAGACAACCTGCAGGCCCGTGGGCACTGATGGCAGTCCTGCAAGGAGGGCCTCAACTGGCAAGGCAAACCTGGAAACGAGATGGAGACACTACAGAAACTTAGATTCTTCCAAAATAATTTTCCAAAAGCTAACTCATAGAAGTTTACATAGAGAAATATTTTAAGATATTTTACCCTCTCAACAGAGCGCTGACAGGAGCAATTGTCTGTGTTTGCTGCCCAGAACCATCAGTGGAAACCCTGAAGATGAAAAGCACACTCAGCAGGGCTTTGACTAACCGGCTTTCTCTTGAAAAGTTTGCAAGTGGCAAACAAACAGTTCTCAAGAAACCAAGTTACTCGGTGCAAGTATGAAGAATAAGCCGTGCAAAGAACTGCAGGCAGCGGGCAGGGAGAGCGGCGGAAGGAAGCACCCTGCATCCGCTGGTTACTCAGAGGACAGGAGAGAGGTGGGTCCAGGCAATGACTACTTCTCAAAAAGCAGCTACAAAAGTCAAAAACCAATCGATAACTTTCACCCTGAGAGAGCTTTGGCGAAGGGGAAAGGAGACTCATGAGAAGGAGGGAATGGCAACTCAAAATACAGGAAGGAATAAAGAGCTGCAGCAAGCAGGTTTCCTCAAACAGCACTCAAAGGGCACAGCAAGGGTTTTCATGCCCCATCATACATACAGAGCCAGGCTCGAGCTGTGTCAGTGCAACTCACACCTGAAAGCCTCTGGCCACCCACTTGCTGAAGCACTTGTCTTCTGCTCCTTCTGAACTCTAGCTTAAATGCAAAGGCTTTTATCACATGTAACTGCATCCTCACATAATATAAAATAGTAACACTTATCAAAATGGAACAGGTACAACCAATAAACTGGATGGGGAGCAACATAGCAGTAATGCTTGGAATTGAAAAAAAATTTTTTTTTTCAGTCCTTAAAGCAATTTGCATCCTTGCTGTAATCAACATTCACTGCAGAGATGGTAAAAAAAAGGAACGGATAAAAGTTTTAAGATTTAGAGTAAATTTTGCAATATTTGTAAATGACAACTGAAATATTTAGAACATCAGAACGTTTACAACTGCACAGACACACCACTACAGACAAAGATTACAATCCTAGGCATTTAATTTAAGTTTTATGAATTATCTTAGGTAGTTTTCAGCTTAACATTTAGTCATTCAAAAATGGCTAGCAGGGGGTTACTGAAGAAAGGAAGGCCCGGAAGAAATTCATGCAGAAACAAGTGATGGTAGAATACCCTTCCTGTAGTTAAGTGATTTAAGGGTTTCTCGTGGCCCAACTGATGAGCTAGCAATTACCATCACTGGAAGCAAATTCAGATAACCTACACTAATGCTAAACTCTTAACCTAAGCTCTCCTGCCTAAGGAGTGAATGCAGCCAAAAGTACCGATAATCTTTTTGAAGGATTAAGCATAGCAATACCTTAGCACCTTTCAGCTGTATCAAAAAAAGAAGCAATAATGAAAGTCTGTCTGTCTTCAAAGCCTGTATGAGAAATGGTATGATCAATTTCTCATCTGTCTGAACGCTCCGTGTGCTGTTAGATGCGGTTGGTAAGAGAAGCCAAGAATGGAGGCGAGGAGGAAACAGGTTACTTAGAGAAACGCGTGTTTAAACTCTCAGCGTGGGAGTTCTCTAGTCTTCATAGAATCACAGAATGGTTTGGGTTGGAAGGGACCTTACAGATCATCTAGTTGCAACCCCCCTGCCATGGGCAGGGACACCTTCCACTAGACCAAGTTGCTCAAAGCCCCATTCAACCTGGCCTTGAACACTTCAAGGGATGGAGCATCCACAGCTTCTCTGGGCAACCTGTTCCAGTGCTTCACCACCCTCATAGTGAAGAATTTCTTCCTTATATCTAATCTAAATCTACCCTCTTTCAGTTAAAAGCCATTACGCTGTCTTCTCCTACACGAAGCTCTCCTCACTGGTCAAGAAAGTCATGGATCCAGAGGAAAGCATGTGCTACAGAAATCACAATGACAGGCAGAGGAGAGAGCTCTCAGTTTCGGAGTCAACCTCCCCTGAGCATCGCAACTAAGACCTGAACCAGACTTCACACTCGGTGCACAAAAAGCAGCCCACACTCATAGCAGCACAGGTCCCAACCACTGCAGGTACACATGGTACGCACTGTCCTACGTACTGTAATTCTCACTGCAAGAGACTGCAAGGACACGGACTGCTGTGGCCTCTGGTGTTTAAGCGAAAGGAAACGGTTTCCTGAATCACTGCAAGTTATCACTGCCACAATTGCCTCGATCCTCAAGAACAGGAAGAAATGCAGAAGGAGCCTGCTCCTGCAGCCTCAGCGAGTCTGAGCACAGGCAGGAGTTGTTACAGGAATTAAATCTTCCCAGGCACATCATTCTTCGTCCCAGCTTCACCTCTGTTTTGCCTGGGTCTGTCTATAAACATGTGGGACTGCTGCTACTGTGCCTCTTTTAGTTAGAGGTCGGCCAGACTGGGGACAGCGCTCTTCAAACCTGATGTAGATGAAAAGTACAACTTGGCCTGATGCATGCAGAGCTGCTGCTGCAGGCTGTGCAGCCCCAGTGCCTTGGTTACAGCTGCTCAGGCTGCATGTTGGAAAGGCTCCACCAGCAACAGCTCCGAATACACAGCAACAGGCACATGTAAACTGCACTTGGTTTAAGAGGAAGCACCACAGCCAGCTTTGAATGTATCGTCCCCCTCCTCCAGTCTCTCAGATGTGAAAGAAAAAGATTTGGTGAAGAAATTGAAGAAAATCAAAAGAGATCCAGTAGGATGAGTATAGGTAGACCATCATATCCCTTCATAAATGACAGGAGACACATACCCACAAAGAAAAACTATCGGCCTGCCATATCGTGTCCCAGGCCACAGCCTGGCCAGGAACCACCATTAGCATCCACCAATATTTTGGGCATCCCCAAAGCAGGCGCGCTGCAGGAGCATAATGGCAGCTCTGAGGTGCCTTGTCCCTCAGCTGTGAGGGTTCTCAGAAGAGAAGGGAGAACACTAAGACAACAGCCTGTCGTTTTTTATAGCAATACAGACTTCATCGAGACATGATCCACTTGACTTAAATCTGTTTTGACTTCTGCTGCTGCTGAAGCAAAATCTTTGCTGCAAGATTTCAGCAAAGGTTTAAAAACTCTAAAGGCAGTAAATTCAAGGGCTTCATTAAACATGTGAAAAGCACTGAAATGGTACAATTTTGGTCCCCTGTAATGTATGTATTTTTAATATTAATGCTTGCTGTTTGGATTTTTAATACACAGATCCTACCTGAATCTCCTTATTTATGAGACTCAGGCTGTACACCACAGGATAGTGAAGCCTCATGGTGTGAAACATTTTCTTTGCCAGTCATAAGCACCACATCTAAAGATGAGGATGTTCGAGGGACATGTCAGGAGACAGCCCATAAATACTACCTTCTGTTACACACGAAAACACGTTATAGACTGTGCCTGGTTGCACAGTGCCGCTTTTACTTTAGAAGCAGCTTTATCCTTTTTTCCTTTCAAAACTCTTTTCAACGTGCTACGTAGCGGCTTTGTGCATGTGGAAGATTTTCTTAGAAAAGCATAAATAGACCGCGAGCGAGGCTTGTGATCTATAAGTAAGGGGTATTTGGAGAGGGGCTGGCTGCAGACAGTCCTTCTGAACCCAGCAGGAAGGTCTGAGGCTGCAGGACACCCACGCTGCAGATCACAGGCAGACCATGTTAAATTAAAAATAGCAGATTAAAGCACGCAAAGTGTGTAACAGTTGGTAGAGTATGTGAATAAATCAGGGTGTGGGAGCCATAATATCAATTTACTAAATGTTTTTAAATACTTTTAACTACCAGCGATAAGAAATACTTTAATACTGATTACAGCTGTCTGCCCATTGCTAAATTTAACACGATCTGAGGGTTTAATACTATAGTTTTCCTAGTAGCCTGCGAACAACGGTGACAGCTAAACCAAACAGGCACTTCCTAAGTAAAAAGGCGACAGGAAAAATCATTTATACGTATGCCACGGCGATGAAACGAGGGAGAAACCCCAAGGAAGGATAAGCAGAGCCGAGAGGCCTTTCGAAATGAGCCAACATCCACTTCCATCCCACCCCGCCGACGGGAGACGTCAGGATTTCACCGAAGACCGCGGGGCGACGGCGGCACGCTCGGCTGCGCGCCGGGGGACGGGCGAGTGCCTGCAGCGGGCAGCCGGCTGCCGCCGCCGCGACGCCCGGCGAGCTGCGCCCTGCCCGGCCCCGGCCCCGGCCCCGCGCCCCCGGCCCGCCCGCACACGCCGCCTGCGCGGGCAGAGACAATGTCCGCCGAGAGGCGAAGAGAAGCGCATCTGCGGGGGGCGGCGGGGAGCCGGCACCACACGGCGAGCGGCGGCGCCCCCGGGGAACGGGGGACCGCGCTGCTCCCGGCGCGGCCACGGCCGCCTCCGCTCCGGGCCCCGCCGAGCCCCCGGCTGAGCAGAAGGGCCTTCCCCCGGCGGTTCGGCCGCCTCGCACAACGCGGAGCCGGGCCGGGGCGCGCTGCCGCGGCGGGCTGAGGGAGGGCCCGCCGCCCCGCTCCCGCCCGCCCCGCGGCGCCCACCTGGTCGGCGAGCTTGAGCACTGCCATCCTCCGCCGCTCCTCCCGCGCACATGCAGCTCCTGCGACGGGCGGCGAGCGCGCCCCGCGACCGGCGCTGCTGCGGCGGCAGCGGCTCCGCTCCGCGCCGGCGGGGCGGGGCGGGGGCGCGGATGCCGCCTCGCCTCGCCCAGCCCGGCCGGCCCAGGAAGCAGGGGCGGGCGGGCTGCCTCGCACGGGCCGCGCCGCCACCGCCGCCTGCCGCCGCCTTTGTTCCCGCCGGCGGCCGGTGCCTGCGGAGCGGAGCGCAGGGCCGCCCCGGGGGCTCTCGGCGCCCCCGCCCTGCCGGGCAGCGCGAGGGGCGGCGCCGCCGGACCGGGCCTGCCCCGCCGCCCGGACCCGCCCCGCGCCCCGGGGGGGCGGCCCTGACCGGCGGCCTGGCCCGGGCGGTAGCCGGGGGTGCCCGGGGGCACCTGCCGCACGCCGCGGGCAGGACCCGGAGGGGCTGGCTGCTGCCGGTCTGGAGACGGAGGGAGCCGAAACGCGAGCGTACCCAGTCCCCTCAGGGCGACGGTGGTACCCCTGTCACCTCAGCTGCCTGAGGGGGAGGCTATGGTACCCCCGTCCCCACCCCAGGGGGGGCTGCCTGGCAGGGGATGCTGATACCCCGGATTCAGCTCCAGGCTTGTGGCGTGTGCTTGGCTTCACTCTCATGAGGACCAGGGTCTTCAGGCCCACTTTGGTTCCCACCTCGCTGAGGGAAAGCTGGGAACATGCTATTCCAAACCCATGTGAAAGGGGAAGCTGAGGCCTCTACCTTTCCCTTTTTTCCATATGTGCGTGCGTATGCAGAGGAACTAAGTGTTTGATGGAATTTGACAAACAGGCACAAACATCAAACAGGTCTTTTGGGGTTTTTTTTTTACCTCTTTTTGAATTACACGGTTTTAACAGCTGCCTTGCTGCCTTGGTAACTCGACAAGTCCAAATCTTTTCATACTCAATATATTATTTCACCTCTCAAGGACTAGCACATCAGATAAAAAGAAGTACAGTTTAAACAAGCAAGCAAACAAGCCACGCAGTCCCTGCCCCATGCTGCAGAGGAAAATGAGCATCATCCTCAATGTTCCTGTTGAGCTGACCTGGGGGAAACTTTAGTTCCACCCTCAGATCTGGCTGTCAGTGTGACTGGAGCACCAGAGGAAGACTGCACAGCCCAGCACATGGGGAGGGCGGGGGAGAGGAAAAAGCATGAAGGAGTAAATTCTTTCTTGCCCCTCAGAGTTGACAAGCTGAATCCCTGGAGCATGTCATTTGATTAAAATCATTGGCACAATGCACAGCAACAGGAGTTACAAACACACGTAATGAGGGTAATTACATTTTTCCAAGGACACGTAACTGAAGAGCAAAGGATTGAAGATTCCCTCTTCTCCTCTGTGTGGCACAAAGAGGCCAGGTATTTCCCCACAAGTTAGATTCTGCAGTAACGAGCTCCCATACCCCGCGACACATCTGATACAACTGTGATTTATGACTTGTTCAACCCTTGATTACAGAATGGGGTGACTTTAAGTAGTTAAACAAAAAAAAAAAAAGGGAAGTGTCTTCTATGGAAAAAAACCAATCCAAGAAGGAAACAGATGTTGGTTTCAGGCTTCTGAGGCATCATTATAAATGGGGATTAAAAATAACATACAAGTTACAACACATTTTGACTCCATCTATTTTAAAGGGGTCTTAACGGAAAAACTGTGTTAATCTAAATCAGTCTTTCAAAGAAAAAATAAAAAAGCAGCAAGAAACAACCCAGTACCTGTTAAGAATGTACGAACTCAGGCAGTTTTTCTTTTTAATATCTTCATCCCTTATGGTCTTCGTCATGCCAGAACACCTAGAAGCATTATGCTTGCATCAGCAGATTTGCTCTGTGTCAAACCACACGCTAAGAAGGGCAGTTGGCAGCGCTGCGCTGCCGTGCACCGTGGACCGGAGCCTTTCTGCGTCCCACTGATCCAATCCAGAAATTCTGCTTTGAGAGTCCACTCCCAGGCTCTGTCAAAACACACGCTCACCACACAGAGGTCAGAAGTAAGCAGAAGTTAGCTTCCGGCTGAAAGCAAGCAAAAAAAAAAAGGAAGAGGGAAAATGGGGGGAACTTTCAGCATTATAACTAAAGGTCTGGTCTGTTATTTTCCATTGTAAAGACCTGTTTCCAAGGACTTAGTATTCACCGTAACATTTTCCCTGCAGTTAAACTTGGTGGATACGTAAGAAAAATGATTTTTCAGACTTGCTCTGTGCTCCCCTCACTTTCTCATTTAAGAATCTGGTACAAACCCGTGTACCTTCTTTGGGACCCCTAACAATCTCCTGTCAGGGAGCTAAACTGATGGTACGCCACCTGAACGGAAATCTGCTGATGCAGTAGGAGCCCAGTTCCTTGGGAGTAAATAATTGGGCTAGATGTGAGCTAGTGTTAAAATCTTTTTCTGAAGTTTTTTGTTCCCAGCAAGCACAGTCTCGTGCCAGCTCCTCTTTCCCAGGCCCTACAGGATGGTGTCTGGGAGGACCAAACATCTACGATGCCGCTCCTTGGGAAGGTCCCCTTGGGGCGTGCAGGACAACAGAAAGCATTTGCATCCCATATTAACAGGGCAGCACTCAGTTTAGAGAGGTCCTTACAATTATATTTACATTATCCATTTAAAGTGTCATTTGCATGAACTGCCAAGATTAGTCACAGCGCTACAATTATTACCCTCACAGTAAAGGAGTCCAAGATCTCTCTGAGAGTACAATGTCCTCCTCTCCTGTTCACAAAATAGCATAAACTACCATACAGGCTTCTGACTTACCATGCAGAACCAACTCTCTTTTCTGAGCTATTTCACTCAACTTCTTCTTAGCCCTGGCTGGTACATAACAGTAATTTCATAGCACATTTTCATGTGAAACAATGCCGTATGCTCAACTGTCTTTTCTGGGTAGAAGAGGCACAAAGACATTTGTATCCAGAGCTAATTTTTCAAGTAATGGTCATACCTGCAACTCTCAAACCTGTAGCATTATGTTGACTTTCCATATCAAGATATTAACAAGTATCCTCAAAACAGGTGTGCAGGAGCCTTAATGAGAATACGCTTGAGTTTGCCAGATATTGTCACCCTGGATTAAAGCTGTATTTGGAAAGGAAAAAGCCCTGGGGCTACACTGGACCTCTGACAGGGAAGTGGAAAGAAACCCTCTAAGGATGGCTGCTGCATTTGCTCCTTACTGACCCATGCCCAGTCATTAGAGGATTCTGTGCATCCACTTGAACTCTTCTATGAAACGCAAACACCCCCCCATTACATATTTTAAAAAGCAAAATAGGAATATGAAGCCTTGAATTTTAGCACTTAAGCAATTTCTGGCCAACAGCAAGGAATAACAGAACTGTCCCAAATATTCTGCAGTTCCCCATACTGAGATTTCTTGATCTTCTGGCCATAACACAATAGGGCTCTGTAGGATACTGACCCACTATAACAGGCCTCTGCCTTTTTTTATTTTTATCCCCAGCAAAAACAAAGTTCCTCCAGTTCCAACTGAAACTGGATGAACGCCATTTGCTATTAGCAGTCATACATGCATGAGCCACTTCCTCATTCAGATTTTGTGTCAGGAAAGCACTTAGCATTCTGACACCCAACTGGGCTCAGCAAAACTCCCAGGCACACTTAGATTTAAGCATGTGACTTCAAAGAACTTAAGCATCATCATAAACAATCTGCCCTTTAAGATCTCACATGCCACTTTCACGTGGTGTAATAGTGCAAGTCTTGGTTTGGGCACTGACTTAGGACGTGAGAGACTCGCTATCAATTCTCTCTCGCGCACCACAGTGTTCCTGCGTGGTCCTGGACGAGCAGCCCGGTCTCGTGGTGCCCGGCTTCCTGCTTGTACAAGGAAATTCTCCCACCTTGCAAGGTGCGGCACTCTGACACAGCTGGGGAAGGATCTCAGGCAAAGGCCACAGGCTGCTGCTCTGAGCATTATTCTGCCATCACAGACTCAGTGTTAGTCTTTCCATGCAGCATCAGGAAAACAATATCTGGGAGCTGCACCAGAGACAAAGAAAGCAACCTTGTTGAAATACATCCATTTGCACTGTACTTAAATGCTACAGAGAACCGGGATGTGGGTGGGATGCGGGTGAACAGACCGAGCGCAGGAGCAAGATCAGGAGTTCTCCCTGCACCACTGTTCCTCCTGCAGCAATACAAATGTGCCTGCAAATTATCTGCTGGATCCCCACAAGCGCTCCTACATCTCAGACAGACAGATCTCTACATTAGTCTGATGTTTCCGCAGCCTAACAGGATGTGGTCACTTTAAGGCAGCCAAAAGTCTGCACCCAACACCCTCCCCTCCCTGCTCCTGCTCTGCCCGCACAGCTGAACAGCAGAGGCAGGGAGAGGGCTCAGCTCTGTTCTGCTCTCCAAAGTGAGGTCTGCTGCTGTATTTAAGCAGGATGATCACTCACAGATGGAGGGTGCAATTGCTCCTAGACACGTGTTTGGCTCCTGCCTTGTGAAGAAAGCTAAAGTAAATACAGTCAGCGTATTCCTTAGCAGTGTTTATTTGCCACTGTTGAGCACGGATGAAAGACAGGACTGATGGCAGAAGATACATTTATTATCTCTAACCATTTCTGACGACTTCAGATATCTAGCACACCGCTGGTCTCTACCTGTTGCCTATCCTCTAACAGTAGCACATAAACATCCTACTGTGCTTTCTACCCCCTTACAGACTCAGTGGGAGTGAGATTAGCATGATATATAAGCATTATTATGAGACTGCAGTGGTGGAAACAAGCAAAAACATACAGAGCTGTGTGAATTTGAAATAGAAGGGCAAACAGGCCACAGCAGGAGACTGGGCAAGCGTAACACCAGAGACGGTAACTAATTATTGCTGTCACCATCTCCCCCTCCTGCACTGCCACAGTACACAGGGTGACTGGGGGATGGGAGGGGGGCAGTCACCTCAGCAGACACTTCAAGCTGCCTGTCATTGCCCTCTCAAAGTCTTCTCCCTTCTGTTTTAGTATGATTTATTTTCACGAGGCGGAATTTATTTTATTATTTTTTCCCAAGAGAGATTCTTTCTATCTCATTAAGTTATTTTTCCTCCTAGATCTACTCGTTTAATATTTACACGGGAGGGGGAGGGAAATCAAACAAAATGAATCAATCCACTGCTAAGGGCAGAGAGGGAAGAAGAGACCTTAGCAGCACCTCCTCTTATCCAGACACAAGCCGCCTCCTCTCATTTCAAATACCTTTTGATTATACTTCTGCAGCCACGTAGTTAATGCACAGAGAGGCTTAGACATATGATACAACTGGAAACTGTGAATTTGAAGCTGAAATCATAACTATTGCAGCCTTCTGCTGTGTTAACCAAAAAGGAATACACACTCCCCACATGTTAAGGTGTTCTTACAGTTTGTCTTAGCTAGCACCTCTCTGGCAGATGTCCATGTAACTAGTACTAGGTATTGAAAACAGGGGAAGAATTAAGGCAGATGACAACTAGACAAGCTACACGGGCAACTCATTTCTGGTCACACCAGTCTAGAAATGCATCTCTGCAACAGAGGATTTTATTGACAGTGGTATCATTAGGCTCACCCCTGTTCTTAAAGTGATGTGTTTGATATGTATTTGCACAGGCCACTCTCTTTACCATCCCTGACAAGAAACCGCAGCAAAGTTTTCAGCAATTTGTCACATAGCACAGTGCTTGATCTAGAAATCAGAGAAGTCAGCAGAAAGACACAATTATTTCCACGGGCTTTGGACAAGGTTCACATGATGCAGTGAGAACAGGACAAGGGGAAAGAAAAAGCCTATGCTTTTTGCTGCCTTGTATTGCATAAAGAGGGCCAAGAGAGATTTGGGTTATTTTCCTGTTTGTTTGGGGTTTTTAATTTTATCTCCTGTCCTTCTTTCCTGGAAAATACCAAGTTATCTGATTCTGCTTGAAGTTTTCCAACAGACAGAAAAAAAAAACCACATAACCCCAAAACCCAGAAAAACCCCCAACACACAACAACAAAAAAAACCCACCGAAACATTGGACACTTCACTATACTACGGAGCTGCTGGCCTGGCCGTGGAGTCTGGACTCTTTACCAAAACAGACACTCTAAACCAACTGGTGCTAAGGTACTGGAGTTAAAGAAGAAAAAGAAATGAGGACAAAAAAAAAAAAAAAAAAGGATGAGCAAAAACAAGTCAGCGAGAGGAAAGTTGAGTATTTAAATTTTCTGTTCTCAGCCCTATTCCATTTATGGGTATATGCAATATCTTAAATCTCCTGGGTCATTAATCTTAAATCTCCTGGGTCATTAATCTTCTAGGGGAAACATGGAGAGAAAAATAAAAGACATACAAAAAGTACTTTTAGGGCTTCCTTGTGCACAGTGTAAGTATGTATGAGTTTGAAGTATTCAAATCCTACCCCGCCCCCTCCCCGCCCCAACTCAGGACAACAGTCTTTGGACTTTAAAAGCAAAATCTTCCAGTACTCATGGTCTGAAGTGATTCACCAGCTTTGAAGCATTCTTTTTAATCTAAATCCTCATTGTCCACCAACTTACATTTTGAAGTATGCCTGACCTTTAAAGAACTCAGCAAAAAGTCTCCAGGGGGTAGGATTCCTGTTACACTGAAACATCCTGTGTACCCCTCTGAGTGCAACATCAGGTAATTGTACAAGTTGTATTTATCTAATGAGTCACACTCATTAGAAAGATATAACTGATAGTTCAAATGGACACTACACCAAACTCTCTTCATACACTCACTTCACCTAAAGAACCTACAGCAATTAGTTATTTGTAATCCCTAGCTTTGAAGTCTCTTTTGTACTTTCATCCTCAAGATCAAATTCATTGAACTGTTGCACTAACATAAAATACCAAATTTTAATCTCAGTTGCATCAGGACATGGTTATTATTTTAATAGAAGAAGATTTCATGTCCTTGGTCTTTTCGCTTCTCAGTACCTGCATAATCTTCACTTCTGGTACTAGGTACAGCTGATGTGACACCGATGGATGCATGCCAGCAATGTTGAAATCTATCAGCCGAAACAGAGTAATTTTGGAAAGAAACAACCAGCTCGGTTGTCCAAGGTCGCAGTCTTGGAAGTGAGGAGCATTGCACAAGCTAAATTAGGTAGGAATCCATATCAATCCATTCTCCGTGTGCAGAGAGGAAGAAGGGGCCTATGCCTGAGCCTCTCCCAGGACCTAACAAGTCCAACACCAGCTCTAAGACCCATGTAAGATTTGGGACTGTTCTGCTAGCAAATCCCTTCTCCAAACGCAACTATATTTTTCACAGTGCCCAAAAGCCAGCAAGAGATTTCATTTTTCAAGTCACACGAAGAAAGAAATCCCATCCCTGAAGTTGCATTTAATTAGAAGGGGTGTGAAAGCACACAGCAACCAACATGAAGTTGCCACCAAGGAGGAAGCAGCACCGTGGTAGTTTTTTCTCTGATGTTAGGGTTTAGCTCATAATCCAAAGGGAGTTTTTTTCCCTTCCATCAGAGAAGTTAGGTAGCCAAGAGCTCTGTGGGGAGAACGATGTGACAGAGGGTGTCAATAACATTATTTTTGGAGGAATGCTGGAAGTCTGGATTAAGTTCAAATCTGCTGGATGAAAGCTAATGAAAACAAATCAGCCTAACAGACTGTAGTCCATGTTGCTTTATGGTTAAATACGAAACATGCTATGCAATACTATATATTCCCTTACAAAAACGGAACACTAGACTAGAACTTTGCAGAATGAAGGTCTGTGATGTAAACCAATGAAAATATCTGAATATACTAAAATATAGATAAGAATTTATGATCTGTTTTCAGGAGAACAAAGGGTACATATATTATGGTACTGGCTTACCTCAAGCTAGTTGGATTATCACAGGCCATGCTAAAACTGATAGACATCCAAATTCTTCCTAGAAGATAAATCAGAAACAGCCATTATATACCCTTTTGCTGTAGCAATACTTGGAAACAGCAGAGAGCCAACATTCACAGCCACAGCCTAGAAGCTTGTCTGCAAACTGAAGGGGGTGACTGGGCTCAGCTCCATGTGTCTACACATGGAGGAATAGCCAGCACAGCTCTGCAAATAAGCAGAATCACCAACCTCTCTGGGGCACAGAATCAATGGGAGGGGCAGACTTGGAAAGAGTTTGTCCTGCATTCAGAAACAAAACTATCTACACTCTCCTGTAGATTTAAAACAAGATCATGTGTCATAGCTGATTCACAGGAGTTTCTTCTATCAGAAAATAATTCCACCAACCCAAAATTTCATCCTGCCGCTCATGTAATAAAAGAAAACAGTGTTTTGCTTCTAACATTTCTAGTGCCTGGTCCAACTGCAGTTTGTATCCCAATACTTGGCCAACTGTACTAGCCACTACACAGGCTGAAGAGGACAAAGTTCCCCCCCTGAAGACCACAAACCTTTGGAACACGAGGGATGAAGGAAATCCTACAGTACAGTTATCTCAGTTTAGTTTTACTAAATTTTACCTTACATGCTTCATAACTGCCATAGAGACTTGCATTTACTGACAGCATTCATGCTGAAGTGGGTGGTGGTGGTTCTTCAGATTATACATTTTGAAATGTTTTATTCCTCATTCTTGCTACTTCCTTGCTAAAAACTGGGATTTGACTTTTTACAATGGTTTATACTGTAAGCCTGAGGGACGAAAAATCCATTTTTCTTTCTGTGCTTCAGTTAGAGAAGGAAATAAGTAACATGAGCCATTAAAGGACTTTGATCCAGAACTAGGGAATGTAAATGCTTTACAGATGCCAAATAAGGATGTTTCCAAAGAAAAAGAAAACAAAGCATTCTCTACCCCAACCCCTTTTCATTTCCAAACAAGGTAATGGAAGGGGAATTTTGTAAGATTTTGATGGAAGTTCCATTTCTCCAAGAGGTTGTTCTGGTTTTAATAATTACATACATTCATCAGAATAAACAAGTGATTGTTTTGACAGGGGCTTATTGTGTTCCTGGGAGGGAAAAAAATTTTCTTTAGATCAGGAGTGTCTCTTAAAGCCCTATAGTGACTGGAGAGAAACAGGGTAAGGAGGCAGGAATCCGCCCTTAACTGCAATGAAGTTAGCGAAGTTATAATGACCTGCCTGATGCATCCTAGGGAAGTCCACAGGACATACTGACACTGGTGAAGCCCATGCAGAAAGTGTCATGAATAGGAAGATCCTGTGGTTGACCCGTTTTATTTGTACTGGATTTTTGGATAGCACATGACCTTGCTCTGACTTACAAACACAGCATCACCATCAGTTTATCTTGCATATTTACCACAACCCAGCCTCTGTGGGTAAGAACTGCTGAGAGTCTCCAATAAACAAACAAAAAAGATCCAACAGACTAAAATATGAAGCGTTTCCAACTAAAGCCTACTTTCCCTCTAAGAAGTGAGGAGCCTGCCCTCTTTTTATGTGAGTTGGAACAAGGTCTCCGAGAAGGAAGTCATGACTCCAAGATTGAGTAACTCTGTTGCAGTCTATTCAAATCCTTTTTAAATGGATTTGTCTTTCACTGTAGAAGCCTTTTAGAGCTCATACAATGTGAATATCTGCTATATGTTTTTAAAAAAATAATGTGAAGTACCCTTTATATATGCAGAACACAATAGTTAAAGTTCTTTTGGCATTGTATATTCTTAAACATGCGTTTTGCACAATATTTTGACTCAGCAAAGGATGGAATAAATAATGCTCAGCACACGTGCCTGGTCCCAAGATAAAAATCTATGGATTCAGCCCATACAGATGGGCCCTCCATTTGCATGATGCCTCAAGGACATTTGTAACATTCTGCATGAGTGCAGATGTCTTCCCTGATCCTCTTGCAAGATCATAAGATTGGGTCAATGGCTGTGCTCCAGATAATGTCACTATTAACATCTCCAGACATAATCACAGATACAGCTACAAGAATAAAGCGGATCAGAAATGAGCTTCTAAGCTTATGGTACAGATGCCTTACTCCCCCTCTAATTCCCTAAATCCCAGAGCACAGTGAGAATGAAAAAACACCTTGCTGGTAGAAAAGCAGTGCCATGAAGCAGCCAGTGTTCAAGTATGGGAGATGAATGTTGGAGTTGAGAAATGTCAAACCAACACCTTCGGGGAATCGCAGGGTGAGAGCTCATTCCTTTATCTCTCAAAACAAAACTGCATGTATGTATCAGGATATAACTTTTTTGATTGTTTACTTCACATTAAAACCAAATTTGTACTTGTATACTAGTACTAATGATTTAATAATGCATTAACATCTTAACTCTGCTGTCCAGCCACGGAGGAAGTAACTAGTACTTACAATAAATAACATGTTACAAATTACACCCCTATCACACAGCACTTCCTGGCAGGTTTTGCAGTTCCTTTAGCGCAGGAAACAACATGTTTCAGCACAGTATTTCAGTGATTCCATGACTTTCTGTGTTGACTATGCAGGAAACTGTAATTTTCCAAGCAGTATGTTATGGATTCAAACCCACTTATGCAGAATAGGGGAAGAGGATACGGTCAGAGAGGCAGGAAAAGCTACGCCTGTATTACTAGAACGCTCCCCACTAAACAGCAACTTCTTGAACCAGTATGCCAAGTAGGACAGATTGGTTTTAATCACAATGGCCTGCAATTCAGCATGAGACTCCTTACTAAGTCCTCCATGTCACACTGATTTGCTAGCAGCTT
This sequence comes from Aptenodytes patagonicus, assembly GCF_965638725.1. Taxonomy (NCBI): domain Eukaryota; kingdom Metazoa; phylum Chordata; class Aves; order Sphenisciformes; family Spheniscidae; genus Aptenodytes; species Aptenodytes patagonicus. The sequence continues at coordinate 43,525,196 of NC_134954.1, forward strand.
AAGACAGCTGACAGCAGGCTGTACTCTTCCTTTCCAGCATCAGGACAGATGGCCCAAGTTCACTCCAGCAACTCAGTTTAGCTGATATGAAAAAAGAAACACTACGAAGCATTCTTATCACAGCAATGAGACACAGCCAAGTCCTGGAAAGGGAAGGGAACCTGTCTCCTGAAGGGTGGAAAGCATTGTTCTGCCATAGTAAATAGCACCAGCTGGGCCCTCGGATGTCTTCCTGTGGGCAGACTGCTGGGGAGAATCCACACTTTAAATGTGCCTTGCAATAATTTACCCCAGATGCAAGTAAATGTTCAAATTTTCAACAGCTACTAAATTGCAGTATTTCTTAGATTGCTTGAATATGAGGGAGAATAAAACAGATCAATCCACTTCAGTGTCATCAGAAGAAGGAAGCAGAGGGGATTGCAAGCATCACTGGCACAGCACTCTCTCACTGCACACAGCCCAGGTGCTTGAGCCGAGGCAGCTGGGTGGCCTCAAGCAACACTCACAGGATTTAGAGTGGTTTTACCGGCTCAGTCATGGCTTGCAGACCTATGTCTCCTGGTCTTCTCAGAGGTCAGACCCTGGCACTCATACCTGCAGGCCCTAAAACTAGCACTAAGCCCATTGTTTCCCCAGTATAAATGCCTTCTTCCCACAGATACATCCTTGTAGAAACTGGGGTCAAAAGTGTCAACTTTCAGGGACATACGGTAGTTAAAATGAAACAGAGAACTTCACAAAGTAACTACACTACATACAATGTACACACAGATAAAGTGCAAGAGAACAGCAGATAAAATAATAATTTGCATGCCAAATACATTTTCCTCCTCTTCTCTTTCTGGGACCAATGCTTTAGCCAGTGCCTCTTCTATTCTGACACACTTCTTGGAAGAAGGTAACAACTGTCCTCTGCTTTACTGTAAGATCCCTTTGACTCCCCTCAGACTGGTTTCCATGAACGGATACTAAATGTCACAATTTCTGTTTTCCAGAAAAGTTTAGCCATGGAGTCACTGAGCAAATCTTTTGTCAGAGCAGGAAGTCCCAGCATCCACTACTATGCTCTAATCGCTATGCATTGCTCCTTTACACCCACACTTGCCCAATTTCAAGCACATAAATCAAACTTTTGACAAGACAACACACAAGATGTGCTAGACAGTTCCACATTTTAACCCTAAATTAAAACAGCAAAGCAAAGCTATTTGCTTGTTAAGATTCTTATTATTCTACTTAACACTGGACCAAGGACCCAGACCTTAACTCTCCATCCTCAGGAAATATATTCTGGAGTAAACGAGAAAGCACTTGAGCTAAACATAGTGGTAGCGGGTACTTCAGGCAAAGTCCAGGACTACCAGCTTCATTAGGATACCTGGAGTTTCGTTTGGCTTTAAGCCATAAAATGGATGTGATATAACGAGAAAATGATCCAGTTAAAGAGGAAACCCGTGTGAGTAAAACAATATAAAAATTGAACATATTAAACACGTTTGAAATAAAAAGTTAAAAATTATTTAACACCCCAATTGATGAGCGAAGAGGAATCGAGTGGGGTTGAGGGTTACAACTTTTGTTTATCAATGGAAAGAGCACACATTCCTGAAATAGGGAAGAATAAATAAAAGGATCGCATGTGTTTACAGAGAGATGATTTGCAAGCAATGGTAACAGAAGTATTACAATCAGATGCATGTTAAATCCTTCGGGGGGAAAGATAACAATCCCTAGCAGAAAAACTCCAGAGGTAGGTAACAAGGAGGCCCCGAGAAATCCAAAGGAAGCAAGAACAGAGGTAAAACCTTTAACAGATGTGTCAGGAAGTTCTTTGATAGCTGAACTGCACAGGAAGTCTCGAAACATCTCCCAAATGGCAGTATCTGTATCACATAGGCATCCCTCACAGCAGTGCCGGCAAAGACCCTTTCTGGAGGCCTCTTCTCTGACATTGGAGAAAGCTTTATAAGCCTCATTTGGAAAGTGATTAAAAATAACCCAATTAAAATGGATGCAATACAAGCAACTAGTGATACAAGCTAAAATGCAAATGTGGTGGTGGTTGGATTTTGTGGGGTTTTTTGTTTTGGTGCTTTTTTTGTTGTTGGGGGGTTTTTTTGGTTGTTTTTTTTTTTTTTTTTTAAATCACTGCATATCCTTACTACATGAAAAATAAGATTTTTGAAGGGTGGACGACTGTGGTACATGGCATTACATCAGCACAAAGGATGTAGAGCTGGCAGTTGACAAGCTGTCACAAACAGCAGACTTGCATTTCTAACACCAAGAGAATAACCAGTGTATGAAAATGTAATAACTCCAAAAAGTTTGTACTGCAGGCCTGTCTCCAATGACTGAAACACCCAAGAGCTAGCTCAACACAAAGTAGTATAGAAAGAAACTGTCACTGGCCCTATGAGAAAAAGCAAGCTGCACCCAGGAGCATATATGCATTTTTTACTTGCACATGGGCAAGTAAATGCATATTAATAATGGAAAGTATGCATATTAATACTGGAAAGTTATTCTCCCATCTTCAGACAGTGATTCAGAGAAAGATCTTAACATATAAGCCATGTGAAGGCTAATGCAATTACTAATTGTAACTTCCTACAAATAGTGAGCAAATAATATGCATATGACAGCATTCAGTTATTAAACATCTTTGTTCCTCTCAACTCTGCGGGCATGTTCTACTAAAATCTTATACACAAAACAACAAAACCAAAAAACCATAGGGTGGTGATGACTAGCAGGAAAGCATTTTGGACAAAGATGGACTTGTTCATTAAACTTAGCAAGTCAAGAAGCCCATTTGCACCTTCAGTAGAATACCAGGATTAGAGTCAGCAAAAAGCTTTAGAAAAGTAAGGTCGAGTTTCTTGTATGAATCTTGGTCAGCCGCTGCCCTAGGCCTATCATACTCTGTGTGAGGTGGCAGAAAATTTCAAACAACATCCTGAAGCACAGTATAAGCACAGACAAGAATAACTGTTCTTGGAAATATGCTACCTAATTAAGATAAACCAGGCTTTGAATCAACTACTTGAAAAAAGTACACTTTGCCCAACACCAACAAGTTGCAGAACATGTTTAACAATGTGTTCGTTCACACAGGCAAACACACCCATATCAACAAGTAACTCTAGCCTTAATTTAGATACTAAGCAGGAAGCCCAGTTTCTAGGAGGAGACCACCACAAGAGAAGCTTCTCAGCGACCACCTGAGAGTGCTTCTCAAGTCACAGCATGTGAATTAATCTCTTGCCACAGAAAAGCATGTGGCAATAGGGCCTGTGCTGCAGACCCCAGTCAGCTGGAGAAGTAGCTTTACACCTGTGGTCCAATACACTTCTCTAGCATCACCTGGGCAAACCGCAAAGCCTATGATACAGCCTGCCACTGCAGGAGACAACAGCTGCGATACAGAGTTTTGGGGAGCTCTAATGGCAATTACAATTGTACTGCTGTGTGGGTAAACAAAATGACCCTACAGCTTGTCACTATGAAGTCGTGTTCACCATTTTCAAGAGAACAAAACCAAGCTGATGTGCAAAGTGTGTTGTCTCCGGTTTTCTAAGCTTTAAATGAAAGCTGTACCTGAAAAAGATGGTAATTGTGTTAAATGACAACTTGCCATTTTATTTTACAGATGCCTTACTTTAAGTAACCATGGTTACCTATTTTACAATAAATATCATAATAAACAGGAGGGAATAAGAAACAATTATGCCCTTGATTTTGCTTATATTTTTTTTAAATGTCAGGGTGGTTGGGTTTTTTTAAGGTACTGACACAAGATTGGTAGTATCATGTAACTGGTAGTATTATTACTGCAATATTAACGGTAATATTTGTATGCAGCTGAGTGTCTAATATATATTGCAGCGAGATGAAAATTTCTGCCTGCTCTCACTGGGTATTATGTACTTTCCAATCTTGTCAAAATTAACTAAGAACCTAGTGTTACAGAAATCTTCAGCTGTATCTCAGCAGGGTTTTTAAGACAAATCTGTTCATCATCGTGTTTGTTCTGTGGAAATACAAGACACATACACAAACATCTGCAAACCAATGTAGAGAATAATTAAATGATTTTGTATATATCTAACTTATTTTTATTAAATGAGGAAATAGCCTTTTTTGAAGGTCATTTCTTTGGTCTTAAAAATTCAAACCCAAGCCACCTGGTTTTCATTTCCTGGCCTATTCCTTCTGTCTCAGCTGCATACTGTGCTTAAAACAAAGGCTCCATTCTTTAATTGTGAGTATCAGATGCCTTTAACCCTCATTCTGTTGCTAGTGCCTTGGAATGTGAAAAAGCTAATATACAATATCCTCTTTTATTAGCTAAAATAATAAATGGCCAGTTCCATTCCTTTTATCAGTTGGGCTCAAGATCCACAGATCCTTGGAGACTTAGACTTTGACAGAGACAAAAATGTATGGCTTTCAAAGCAAAATCACTGTATTTGAACACAGTTCTGTTCTACTCTTCTGGATGACAGGCAGGGATTCAAGGTCACTATTTTTAAGGTTACCTAAGAAAAGGCTGAAAGTAAGTCACCTCAGACCCTCGTCACCCTATGGTGGTTAACAGCCATCACATCTGGTCTCAATCAAAAGCCAGTAATAAACGACAGCTAGCCTATTCAAAGGCTTGTATCAATGTATGGTTTTAACACAAAAAACTGGTACAGAGCATTAGGACCAGTGAAAGATGGCATTCTTCAGTGAGAAATGCAAGCTGTCAGAGGAAACGGGGCCGGGGGGATAACGACTTGTACAGCTCATTGAACCCGTTTATTAGCCAGCTCAGTGCAGAAGATGATTGCTAATAAAGCAAAGAAATATTTATTTATCAATGGAAAGGAACACTTAGATATTAAGGTGACCAAACTGTCTCCTACTTGTGAAAGGAACAGGAGATTCAGAGTGAATAAACAAACATATGTAGAGCCTGGAGAAGATCTTAAAAACAAGCAAACAAACAATCCCTTTTCATCAAAAAAGTAAGCTTTCAGAAAACCTGAAACTCTAATTATGATCACTATCAAGAGGGGACACAGTAACTGACTTGAGACCCATCAGATACAGTCTTGGGATAAGCAGATCAAGTTCATTCATTTACTCCCTCACTTATTCACAATTCATAAAACATTTGTTGCTGTTTTGCTTGCAAATAAAACAACTTATTCATAACTTCTAGAACATTTGGTCTGGGGCTTGCATTAGGTGTGACTGTGCATAACTGGATGAGGAAGAGGCGCTCCTCAGTGGTGCACTGGGTCTCTTAATCAGGCTTCTGGGAGGCCTTACCAAGCCCCAGATCAGCCCACAATGGTTTCAAGGGGTACAAATGGGAGGGGAGCACAGGGAAGGCTGCAGTTTAAACCACATGGGCTAGAGGGAAGGCCAACACTGGAGGCCAGGGGCAGTAGAAATCTCTTTCAGCTACTACTGGTGAGACCCAAGGCTCTCCAGCATGCAGCATCACATTGATCCAAAGTATAAATCTGTCCATCAGAGTGTCACATTTACCTCTTTCCTGTTTAGTCAACTGGCAAAGAGTGAGATTCTGCAGTTGGTTCACAGATGTACATTAAATAACAGGCAATCACTTTACTCACACATCAACACTTCCCACATCTAGTGAAGAACCACAAATTTGAAAGCCGTTTCCCGTCCCACCCCAGTCTATTAGTAACGAGGATATTCGTTACAGCAGCTTAAATAGAAGGAAAATATGTTGCTTAGCTTGGAGAAAAATGTGTAGGAGAATAAGCAGTGTGATGCAACACTGTCTGAAATTTGATTTCACAACAGTCACTGCACCAAAAGGTTTAAGAAAGTGGCCTGAAGAGACAAACTTGTGAAAAGTAACCAAGAAAAAACTTGTACCATGTAATCTCTGGGAGTCACATGGATGTAAAACTGATCAGGAAAACACTTTGGTTTGGTTCATCTGCAAAGCTAGTGAACAGAATGTATGCCACAGTGATAACAAACATTCTTAAGGTTTGCTAGCACTTATTGTTAAGATCATTCTGTTTATTACAACCATACTAAGCTCCAACCTTTCTTAACACATTAGAAGCTACTTCATAATGAACCATTTTTCAGAGAGCAGAATGCCTTCATTGACAAGAACAAAATATTGGAAGTCTGTTTTGCTAATTTTTAAGGACTCTTACATGCAATTTCACTTAAAAATCATCACATCTATACTTTGCTGCATAATTCTTTAAAATTCTGTCAAAAAACCCAAAACCTTATGCTGGGCATCAAACTTCTGTTCTTGTGAAAAAACTGCCACTTCTTAGGCAGTCTCAGGGTCTCTGAAAAAAAGTAAATTAAAATTTACTTTATGTTTGTAATGACAATTACCAATGCATTTCAGGGTTATTTGCAAGCCTTTATTTACCATCTTAAAACTCCTCAACTCTGCCTTGAGCAGGAACTCGGGCTTGAAGTTCTGCTGTGCTTTGGAATAAGCTTTACAATGTTCCCTCCAGAGGAACACACAAAACAGCATCACAGAAAATCTAGCATTTCAGTAACCTTCTGGCATCCTGTTCCCTTGTCTTGACAGGAACACCTTGACAAGCTCCATCTGACCTCTACAGCGACTCTACTATAGGATCAAGAAATTTAATGTGAAAAGCCACGGAACAGGCTCCATCTCCACTTTACTCGGCAGAGGAGCAGCCCATGTAGCCCAGGCTGGACAAGGAAGACCAGTATCAACCTTGCCAGTACAGATATACGTGCACACTGTACTCCGTAGTCTTTTCCAAAACAATTTAGAGTTTGGCAGCTATATTCTTCAAGAATCCCCCTGTACCTGGCATGCTCCAGCCTAAGCAGCAGAAGCAGAGTGAGAATTTTCCAGCAGTGACTGATTATCCATGCATCCAGAAACTGCTGCAGTTGCGAGTGCAACAAACAGAGGCAGGGAGAGTCTCTCTTCAGTGCCCTCATTGCCACCACAGCTACTGTGCCAAGACATGCAGGGGGGTAAAAGAAGTCCGGATACAGACACAGGGGGAAGTGTACAGGCTTCGGTGCAGAGAATGAGAGAGAAGAGATGCAGATTAGATAGATGCCATGAAAGATGAGGTATAAGCGAAGTGAGTACAACTGAATCAGAACAGTAGGAGCGAACGGGGTGTATGTGTGTGAAATTATATCAGAAGAGACAGAGGTATAGAAGTAAGAAAATCCAACTACAAGAGAACATGATCTAATGTTTCCTAGATTTTTATTATCTTTTGCTGCTCCCAGAAAGTAGCTCACACAAAAAACATACAAAAAAATTTCTCCCAATCTTTTAAGATTAGCATACCTTAAGGATAACTGCTAGCCTTGCCTAATTTTACCCCATCAGCTCAGGCTGTAAAGGGGCATGCTTCAATGGAGAAGTTAGACAGTAAGGAAATGTTGGTATACACAACTGTTGCATCCTTTTTTCCATTAAAAAGGACAAACAAAAAAAAAAATCAGTTACAATCAAGAACCACATTAAGTTGCAAAATCCAATATTCTAAACTAGGAAAAGCCCAAGGCAGTATTGCTTATTGCAGCATGGCTTATGCTCTCTTAATTCACTGCCCCTTTCCAAATGCATCGCGATTGATTTAAAAAATACATACAAATCACATACCTTTTTTCCTATAGGTCCCTCCACCTCATTCCACATACCGGATGAGCCTGTTCAGAAGAATCGGGGCTGTCAGTGAGGCTTTTGTCCATAGAGTTTCTTTTGCAATTCACTGATAAAGTTAGGAGCTGTATGTAAATCCAGAAGGGGGCGGGGCGGGGGGTGGGTGGGTAAGGAACACTTGGTTCCCTTTACAAAGAAACCTAAATAAGGAAGATGAGAGACTCTACGGACATTCAGATTTTATGCTTGTACCTGTATTTACCAAACACCACACAGTAATTCTGTAGCACGGTAAACTTCTCAGCTGCCAGGCCATGGTATGTCTCCCATTTTATAAGCAAGCAGCAAAACAGCAGAGGTAGGTCTTTTGTTCACTTAGCCTAGTCTATTTTTCTCTATTAATGGCACAATTAATTATTCATTAATGGAATTTAAATAGCAGTGACCCAATCTTTCCATTCATTTTAACACTTTGCCCTTTGTTGTCCAGAATCAGAAATCTGTGGGTGAGCATCAGCCACAGCCTCAGAGTAAAACTTTCCCATTCATTATTGATTTTAATTTGTACTGGAAAAGAAACATGTTTGTCTACAGATGGGACGGATGTCATACTAGTGTATCTAGATAGTAACTTTACTTCCTTCCCCAAAACTTTTTGCCCTTGGGCAGAACAAAAATGGAAGTCAGTATTCTTAGATACTGTCCCCTTAATCTGCCTGTGCTAAATAAAACTTGGTATGGTTGCTAAAGAACATAGGCAAAATTCTTTAAGGGCTGCTGTAGGCTCCTAGAAAGCCACATCAAACAGTGTATGACCCAGAGATGGCCTTTTTAGGTAAGAGTTCCACAGATGCACAAAAGTCTCAGGAAGGGGAAAAAAGGCCTACTGATGACACCGCATACAAAGAATTGCACTTCAATACTGCTGTTTCAAAACAGATTTCATACCAGATACTCAGGATAGCAAAAAACCCCAACAACGAACACCGCAATTTTAGTACAATTCTGTTTCACTAAACAGATCTCCTTCCCCTTTCCCTCTTTTCTCAAGAAAGAGGAAAAATGGTTTGTATCTTCCTCAAAAAGATTTATGAAAACACTCTTGAGAATTAAAGCGATGAGCTTGAAAGATGCAAAAACAAGAACAAGCTGAAGTTGCTCCCCTCCATCTTACTAGAAAATTTTTACAGTTTGACTTGTTTATAAAATAACTGTTTCACTAAGACACATCTAGAAGTCATGAGCCATCATCCATTCCTACCTGTTTCAGAGCTCTCTTTTGGCTAGCCTCTCAAAGCTCAGTGGGGTTTTTTTTCAGCCCTCCTCCCTCTCTATAGGCATTTGCTTGGTCCTATCTTGCAGAACTACTGAAGAAATGAAGATGGCAGGCCATCTGTAATACAAACGATATTATTAAATGAGAAAGCACTAGAAATAGACTCGAATGCACGTTACTCTGCAAGGGAACACTTCAGCAATAAAGACATCAAGAAGTTCCAGCTGTTTGCACCTAAAGAATTTTAGAATAAAGCACACTGCTGAAAAAAGTCACTTCTTTCAGTTCCTAACAAATTAGTACCTACGTAAACAAAAGAGGCCCAAGTTGTTGTTGTGGCACCCCAAGCCCCTAACAAAAACTTAGGCCTTGAAAGGTAGGGTGGAACTTTCTTATATGCTGAACAGCTAAAGAATCGCACGCTCATGTACAACAGCAGAGAGAAGTCAGCTAACATTGCATTTGAACTTGATAAGATCAAACTTAATCACTCAGAACAACATGCCTGATAGCGAACTGCTACCTTTTGTTATCTTGTAAACATATGATAACGTACAATACTACCAGAATGATTTAACCTTGTGTTTTATGTGGTTTACTGTCAGATATCAAGATCTTTTTCTTTTTAGTACACACACAGAAGGAAAAAAGCAAATGAGGAAATAAAATGCTTTTCTTATCTCAAGCTGAAGCATTTCCTATGTCACACACACACACACTTAGAAATTGCCTCATCTCAGGTGCTGGGGACATTACTTTCCGAGCTCTTTATAGGAATTATAGCACAGTCTATAAATATTATTTGGTTTTTTATACAGCCATACACACTAAAAGACATGCTAAATATTATCAATATGCATAATTTGCACAACTGATTTTACACATACCATTTACAATAAACTGCTTGACTTCTGAAAATTTAACAAGCTAATCCATCCCCACAATCAGGATACTGCGGATGAAGCAATAACAAGCCATTAAACACTACTTTTTCCATGAAAATAAACTGCCATCAGCCAGACTACAGCTACATTATTGCATGACAAAGATACACACATTAACTACAGTTTGTACGCTTTTCTTATTTATTCAAAAGCTAGGGGATGACAAAAAGAGTTAAAATGTTTTATGCCACCTATTTATTACATGAACAAATACTTAATCCAAAGGGACTCGTTTTACAAGCCCCTCTGTCCAAAAAACACACACAAATTAGTTTTTATACACAAATGTTTATTTCTCAAATAAACTTCCCCTTTAAACACAAGGAATGAAATCTAAATCTTCATAAAGATGAATCCAAAATGAAATCCCTCCAGTACATTGTAATCACTGTTTTCTTGGTCACTACTGGCTTTAACTGTTTAACATCAAAAAACAAGGACATATTTAAAAAATCATGCTACTGGATTCCTAGCTCTGCCTCTGACCAGCTCTATACTGATCTCCAATATTTTAAAATTTTACATCATCAAATCTGAAGCGTTTAATTGAAGAACAGCTGTGCATTAAACACAAACAACTGAACAAGAAGATTATAAGATGTAATCAAGTTCATAACGAATATAGGTGTTCTTTTCATCGTTATAGATTCTTGGATAATGTGCTATCAGAGCATCCTGTGATCCGATGTAGATCGAATTATAGATCTTCCAATAAACGTCTCTGACTTTCCTGGCAGGGTGAAACAAACCCTAGAAAACAGAACAGAACAAAATCTATTAAAAGCTTCAGGTCTAAATGTCTGTTATTGAATTTCATCAAGTTTTGCACAGTAAGCATTTAAAAGAGCAATTACAGTAACTAACACTTATAACAAAGGAGGTACACTAAATGTGTCATTCCCAATTTTTGCAACTATCTAAACTAGTAAGTAGTAACAAAGTATTAAGAGAGATTTTTTGATCTTCTTTCTGCAGGGAGAAATTCCACTGAATGTGTTTCTAGTTTTGTATTCTTCTTTTAAAATAAAAATTAAAACCTGCTGCAGTATATTTGGTTGGAACTGAGTCTTACCTTTGGCTCTGCTAATTGTGATTTGTGCAGAGCACGCTAGATAGGAATACATGAGATAAACTATTATTAAACCTAAGAAAATGAGCAGAATGTGAAAGCTCTAGAAAAAACAGTTCTATATAATAAGAATATACAAGTAGCATTTGCAAAAAAATACACTGTGCAAGAGACTTCTTTCACCTTCCTACTGATGTCGGTATCTTTGTGCTGAGACCCCCCACATAAAGAAACACACAGTGAAATTCCGTATCTGCAAATAATTAATAAAATGCTGTCACATCTTCTCTACGTTGATCTGCACTACATTCATCCTTGCTTCCCACCTGTTATGTGAGTTTAGATTCTATAGCCAATGCAGCAAGAACTGTTACGTGCAATTACACAGAAAAGGAGCCTTCAGATTTTACCACCACATACACATTTACAGAAGCTGAACTGACTAGTGTTGATGTAATGGTATAAATTCTGATCAAAGCACTGCTTTCTAGTGCTTCACTCTTACAGTTTTAAATGTCTTGCTGTTTTTCTTGGCTAACAAGTAATGTCGATTTAATATTAAGCCTATCCTCTCATTTATTTATCACACTTGTTACTTGTTCTCATAACCCCTTGCACTGTTAATTTATTCCCCAGTCACTAGTTGTGTCCTCAATGATGCTTCCATTTTACAAGTCAGAGTGCCAGGCTATTTTAGCCAATTTATATTCTAAGTTACCTGCTACTTCTACACAAGTTCCTCAATGTATTCAGCTATCCCACAACACCGAATTCTGTTTGTTGCATATTTCAATTATTGAAGTCCTTGGTACAGAATGCCACGTTTAAAGAATACTTTAAAGAGACGAAAAGCCACACTGTTTTCCTTTCCTGGAAATCATCTTCAGTTGACTTTTTTGTCTCCTGGAAAGAAGTCCTGCCTCATAATTGCTGTCTCTGCTATCCCAGCATACACGAGGACATACCTGTAAACAATACTGCAACATTCTGCAGGGACCAATAGCAACTCTGAGGCCCTCCAGAGCCCCCATAACTGCCTGAATGACGTGAGGAGAGGTTTCAAACACATTAGGCCATACGTAATTTAGCAAATGGTTAAGAGAATCTTCACAGCCAAACCCATAAACACCAAGAGACATATGTTGCACCACGGCACTGGCTGTTTGTCTGTGTACAAGATCCCTGCAAAGAGAACAATGGTCTGTTAGTTGTTATACTTAGAAGCAACATGATTGGACAAGCATAATATTTGTTTTCAATAACACTTTTTTTGAAAGCACTAATATACACTTTTAACCCATATTTACTGACAGCAAGAAGCAGAGTAACAAAAATCAGTAAATTAAAAAAAGACTGAGTTTTCTGACAAATTACTGTGCTCTAATTCCGCGCAAAACAATAGAAATTATCAAAAGCAGTTTGAATGTAAGAAGTCTTGACTCACTTAAGATGCTTGTATCATTTTAATCTTCAAAAGTATTAGTAAAATAGGAGTATATAATCTGAATTATTTGCAGAGAATGGCTTCCAAATTACGCTGGTCACTTCACATCTTTAGCAAAGACAATATGCATATTTGCTATCGTTAAGACCCAGCTATATACTTAAAATATATGACTATGGCTAACTGTACCACAGATAGAAAGAAGCACACTCACCTGTCCATTAAAGCATCTTCAAGCAATGGTGTAACAGCGTAAATGTAATCTTTTCCCATCTCTCCAATGTATTCAAACAGGAAAGAGAGAGATTTTAACACACCATTCTGGACATTCAGTTCTGGAACTCTGTATTCATTCATGAGTGCAGGCAGCACTGTGAAAGGTGAGCATGTTTCAGCTACAATAGCAATTGCTACTGTAGTACATACTCTGTTCTGCCTTTCCTGTACTTTCAAGTTATTTAGCAGTGTAGCCAATACATCGTGAGGTCTGGAAGAGATAACACACACGTCCATGTCAATAGATTCACTGAGGATTCAGATAAAATTACTGAGTTTCAAACACCAAGTGGCAGAAAAGCACGGCTTAACCCTTAAAAAAAGTTTAGATAACTGGGAAACAACATAAACCACAAAACTCTAGAACAGCTTAAGCAACTGCATGATCTTATTTTCATAACCAACATTTTTTACTTTCTCTAGACTTAGCTTTTTTCCTGCCTTCTGTTCTGCCTCGTGTAAACTCCAGAGGATAGCAGTAGCCTCCCCACTATAATTATTATATATAAAAAATATATATATATAAAAAAAAATATATATATATTACCCCACAGGTAATTACAAACTTGTATAAAACCATACACATTGACAGAGACCAGCAATGTCCTGCAGAGGTAAGCGCAGTTACGGCATTCCTCGGTTGCTTGCTGTATCTGCATTAAGTCAGTAATAGGTCACTTATTTAAGAATATGTATAAAGATAGGAATTGTGCTTCATTCTACAATTTGCTGACTTGCAGTATCACCTTAGTGGCAAAAAATCCTTCGCAAATCAATAAAAGTATTGAATTGGGGAAAAATAAGAGAAGGGAGAGACAGTATTTAAAGGAGAGTTCATGAAAGAATAGAGAGGGTCTGAATGCATATCCCAGTACCAAAAATTCATGAGACAAACAGCTCTTACTACCAAATTAGACTCTAACCTTCTAGTCTACAAATTTAGTTCAAAAGTGCAGCACCCTACATTAATGAAGAATAGGTGACTGTATTCTCCTTCTACAAAATAAGTAAAATCAAGTCTACAAATTTAACCTGTTAAATGTAGAGAAGTTTGAATATTTCTCACCAGAAAACTCATAATCATCACTATGTTAGGTAACTGTGTGTAGAAGCGGATAAACATTAAACCAACTTACCCAATAGCTTTCGCAATATAACCAAAAGTGTTCACTGTGGCTCTTCGGATAGCTTTCTTGTGAGCTTTTAATAATTCAAGCAGTTCAAAGCAGATCCTCATCCATTCTCTTGCAGAAACATATTCTGCACCTCTGAAAGAGAATAAAGTGAGTTACCTCTTCAGTAATGTTAGAAGTTTTTAAATAAAACCACATGAATTGCAGCACCTATTCATTTGCTATCAACAGAGGAATACTGCTTAGGCAATTTCCTTAACTAGGTATCTATTAACATTAGACCTTCACTGGTTAACAGTGTACTCAAAATTTATTATACTGTGTGCATTCCAAGTTTGCATAAATGGACAATATACTTCTTACAAAGTGTTTGCATAATAATATAATTAAAATATGTTCAACAGACGGTCTGCTCAATATCTCAAGCTTTATGTACAACTTCAAAAATATCAAGAGATATGACAATAAATACCCAGATGCCAAACCTGATACTCAACTTTAGCTTTTGCTACAATAATTGTCCACACAGAGGGTCAAATATTTCATCATTAGTCAGCTTACCGGTCTGCAATGCGCCCAACAAGATCAATACAATTTTCCTGTACTTTCTCATGTCTGTTCTTCAAAATTGGTGTAAGCCGTGGCAGCAGGTCTTTGATTGGTGGTGTCATCTTGTGCATACCTATTGAATTCAAAGAGGCGTATTTAGTTTTATAATGCCTTTTAATTTTGCTCTTGAACAGGCATGTAATCAATACACAAACGTACCTATAACATTCACAATAGCTTTAAGTGCTCCGAGTATGCTGCCCAGTACTTCAGGATATTCTTCACCCAGGTACTCATACAACACAACACCCAAGTGTCCCATCAGTTTTTCCTACAACCAAGTAAAAAGATGTAGAAGTTAATTTTTTTTTTTCCTCCCCCTCTCATTACTGTGACATACTACAGCAAATTTGGTAGGAGAAGTCAATACAATACCTCTTGACAAGTCTTCATGACAACTGCAGTACGAGAGATCAGGTCAGCAGCCTGCTGCCTAACTTTAGCTGATTTGTTGTTCAAACGCCACAAAACTGTACCACAGATTTGTGGCAAGTAGGGTTTAACTCTTTTGCCTAGAGCATTAACCACTGTGCCAAAACCATTCAGCATCACAGAATCCTGAGTGTAAAAACAACAAAGGAACATCAGACCAACAGCAACACTACACTTTAATTAAACTTGACATCATCGAAAATTGCTATTAAAATGCTAACATTCCAGAGCTTGTTTCTGGATTTCATTGATTAGAGCAACTGACATCTAAAAAAGGATTCTAAAAATCTAACTTAGAAGCACACATTTCTGTATAACTAACAGTGAGTCAGCTTACAATTAAAGTGAACCAAATACTAAATACACTTGGCCATACCTCTGTGGTCTGTTCCTGAAAGGCGTACAAGATACCATCAATAAGTTGTTCTTCCAGTTTATGATCAATGTCTGCTGCCCCCAGATTTCCCATTATCTTCTCAATTGTTTCCATGACCATTTTTCTGTACTGCTCAGCCTCATCTTTCAGATCATCCACAATTCTAGAAATAATTTCTGCTGCTCCAACTTTATTTGCCAGCTCCACAGTTGTATCGACCAACTGAAATATACAAATGTTAAGTAAGCAAGCATTGTTAAAATCTACTTTCTACATCTTGAAAATATATTTCCCTAGTCTGAAGAGGAGAAACAGCATCATGCATGTTAAGCCCATTACAAACAACTGTTTTTACCTTTAGAAATCATCCAATGTTTTAAACAACACAAATGGGGTAAACTACCCCACCTTACAACTGATGTACACTCATATTCACAGATGTAAAATGTCCTGATAGCCTCCTAAGAACCTGTGAATCTTCTAGCTATGCAACTTCTAAATCACTAGTCCGAACAAAATTCAGTTTCAGGACATACAAGACAAAATTAAGCATCTAGCCTGAATGAACATTCTAATGTGAATTTTGTTCTACTGTAAATAATTTTCCAACTAAAAAAAAAATCAAAATACCTGTCTGTAATTTCTTCTGTCCAATGCCATTCTGTGCTGCCAGAAGTGTTTGAAAAAAGGTGGCAAGATTTCTGTTTTGATGTAGTTTGCTTCAACACCATCCGTACCACAACACTGCTTTACCACCTGACAGGAAATAAAAATCCAACAATTTTAATTCTGTGTAGGGTTTGGGGTGGGGTTTTTTTCATTTTGGTTTGGGTTTTTTTGGTTTTTTAAGAAAAGGAAAAACATACATATTTGATATTAATGCTAAACAATAATTCTGACATACCTTCAACACAATTTTTTTCATCTCTTCATCAGGAGACTGGAACTCTCTGATAAGGATTAGCATGACTTCTCTGGTATAATAGTTTGCATACTCAGCATCCATGAGTGGAATCAGGTAACCAATAGCCTTCAAAAAGGCAGCCAAACCCTATTTAAATGCAGAAATATATCTCTAATGAGTTACAGAAGATATACATCCATTTCAGTTCAAACTAAAGAAAGCATTTTAGATATACCTTTCCTCTGTGTTGACGTATACCCTTCCATAAAGGCTTCAGAACAGAATCAAATGACTCAATACCATAGGGAGTAGCTGCCTCAGCCAAAGCAGCAATAGCCAAAGCACTGATGGTGCGAACTTTCTGCTGCTCATCCACCAGACCTACAAGAGAATAGTGTTTAGTACCACTCCTTGTACTTCTTGTGACTTAAGTTCAAAACAGCAAAAATAGAGGGGCAGCATAAAAAGGATTAACTTGCTTTCAGGAAAACTGAACCACTATTCCTCTTTCAGAGTCAGCTGAACTACTTTATTTCTCAGTGTCAAAAGAACACATAAAACAAGAACCTTACTATCCCTGTGCCTCACCGGGGTATTAAAAATTTTCCAAATATAAAGTGAGTAAAAAAATCCTTGCCTGGAAAAGCAGAACTTACCATGTTCAATAATTTCAACCAAGCTCCTGAGATGAGGCAAGATAGCACAACCCATAAGAATAGCAATCTGCTGTACAATCTTGATGCCAGTATGCCTAGCCTGCCAGGATTTTTTGCTTTTACAGACAGCTTTCAAGAAGGGTAACAGAGAAGGAATGCCCAAAGCAGAGGCAACGACAGCAAAGGCTCGAGCTGTTGTATTTCGGACATATTCATCCATATTATCAATGTCAGGTCGCATTGTGGAGATCATTGTTGCCAAACCAGCAGCCTGAAGGAAAAACATACCAATTGGATTTATGAACAGCACAGTCAATTCTTCTGCCATGCCTATAAAGATGCAGCTATATGTAAGCTAACTTGGTGCCTTAATGAAGGATGGAACTTTACCTTAGCTAAGTTTGAAATAATTTCTCTGCCTTCCACTCTAGCATAGTAGTCTTCATCAATCAGCAGTGGTTCAATGACAACAAGGATCTGAAAAAGATGAACAAATTAATTATTTCCTTTCATTAATACTTTTAGTAGTATTTCTGGCCCTACTAGATTCCATGGATCCAAAGCTTTATGATGACCGGAAAAAATTTAAATCTATTATGCTCTGTTTACAGCTTTTTGTCTCTAAAGGACCTGGCCCGGAGATACTACCTAGATCAGATAAGATCCCTCCCCTTCCCACCCCCAAGTGTGCATATATCATTTTTACATCATGCCTTAATACTATAAAGCCCACACTTCGAACACGCTACAAGAACTTCAAGTTTGGCCTAAAAAGAAATATGAAAGCCAATTATGTTAAAAAACCCACGATTATCATCCTCTTATGTTATGCAAATAAAAGATACACTTCTCCCAGCAATGATCAGAAAAAGCAAATCAAAGATGAAATAGTAAACTGCAACAGACCTTGTGTACATATGGTCGGACCAAGTCATCCAGTTTGTAAAGAATTCTGTCGATGACTTTGACAAGCAAGTGACGCTCCTGATCTTCAAGCGTTGGTGACATCAGCAGAGGCAGAATCTGATTAAACAACGGCCCTGCTCCAAATTCCCGAGCTTTATCAGTAATTTGTCGCAACGCGGCCTAAACAAAACCAAACAGCCTATCTGTTAAACTAAGGAAACAACACTGAACAATTACAAAACAGGTAGATATTAACCAAGTTAAAATGTAATTCACTGTAACCACAGGCTTCAAAATACTTGCTCCTACCACTGCAAAACTCTACTTCAATCAGTTTTATGCTGACCTGTTTAAAAACAAATGCGTGAAGAGAAACAGCCTGATGTTAGCTCCCAGATGTTCAATTTTCAAGAAAAGCATGCTCCTGGTCTAATATTAAGAATGGCTCCATCTGAAAAGTAGTTTATACAGCACTTACTTGCATCTAGGCAGCTTGGTGCTATGGTCAATTTAGAGCAAAACTGTGCAGAAAAGACTACTAACGTATTGCATAATGCGTAAGGCTGAAATTTAACTAAGAGCTACACTGCTAATTTAAGTGTAAGAAGAAAAATCCACAAAATTACAAAGCCCTGTAAGCAAAAAGCACTCTAAATCTAGTTTCTCCTAATTGTAAAAAAAAAAAATTATAAAAGCCATATACTATTTAATGACTGACATTACTGTACAAAGAGCAGCAATACTAAATTACATTGAATGACAAACAAAAAGCCACACAGATACAGAAGAGGAGAAAAGCACTAAACAGATATCAGAAGTTTAGGAGATTATCTTGAAGAGAATCCCACAGACAACTGAAACTAAACCTGAAAACAAATGTGGATTTTTGAAAAATGAAATTACATAAATGCACCTGACAATTCATCTTACCTTTCTCATGGGAGGTGTGCCGTTCTTTATTTTCAGAAGTAATTTCATTATTTTTCTCTCCTTCTGTTCTTCAGGACTCAGAGTTGATTCATCAACATCAACCTACAAATAATTCCAGACAAATAAATAGGCATTGCTACATATTCAGAAGAAATAAGGAAACTTTAATCAGCATGAGTGAAATCTCATTTACCAGCAGTTTATCAAAGTATTGGATATCATCTGGTTTTAGGAATGGAAGATTGCCAGATGGCTGGTCATTAACACTCTTCATAGTCCGATCTTCTGTCTGCATGTGGAATCCAGTCATACCACCCAAAGGTGTTGGAGTTGCTGTAAGCTTACGAGCTGGAGTGCGAATAGGTACATAACCAGCTGGTGGGGGAAGAACCTACAGAAGAAAGAACAAAACTTATCACAACAGATATAAAAAGAGGAAGGCATCAAATACAAAACATTAGTAAACTTGTATCTTCCATTTTATTTGTTTGGGGATTTGTGCGAGTGTTATTGCATACATTAGATCCCACATTCACAGCAATACAAGCACATTCACCATGACCGTTTGTATTCATGCTTATCCTGTATTGACGGTATTTCAGAAGGAAGTTCATTTCTACTGCTGAGAGCTTGGATAATAAACTTCTAAGTCTCTTTACAAAGTATTAAAGAAGCATTTCAACATCTGTATCAACACAGCGTACTTGCTGACTTAGATTTTGTGACACTCTTCTATGTTTTTCTACATCTGAACTTAATACTTTTATCAGTCCATTCAGAGCTCATTTCTGGCCTTGACAGGCATTCCCAACATTGAGAAGCAGAATAAAGACTGGCCTTTGAGATCACCTTTAGTTCTCCCTTTCTAATAGATATATAATAAATCAGTAACTAAATCAAACAAACATCTACAATCAATACTTAATGTGAAGCATTCTACTTCTGGGTCAGCTTGGTTTTAAAAAAAAAAAAAAAATCAATATCCCCTGGTAGGAAAAAAAACCATCATGGTATGCTGCATTTTAATCCAGATTAATTACCTTATATCCTTCTGGAAACATAGCATCCAATTCTTCATCAGAAAGTGGTCTGTTTCTCTCATCAATTTCCCTTTCCCAGCGCCAAGCCTGCAGCTGTTCAGGAGTCATGCTCATGATATGACCTATATTCAAATTTTTAAAAATTAAAAAAAAGAGAAAAAAAAGATTTAAAATAAATCTTCTGTATGCAGAAGGACATGACTTGTTTACTTAACCTTTAAGTGCTCTCTTGAGCCGAAGTTTCCATAGCACTTGAAATCTGTAGCCAGTAAGATATCAAACTTTTAGAGACCCTCTTATCAATTTTTACCAACTAAATTGAACAGGGACATATAACCTTAGTCTCAATTCCCCCCACTCCAGAACAGAGTTGCTGCGGGCATTAAAAATGGTAAACTGATCATCTACTGACTGCTTTCGTACAGGCAGGAGAAGAACATGTTAGGCAGAAGACTATTTCAAAACACAACATAAAGGTAAATGCTTCATTTCCACAAAAGAAAGTGAAGCCTTAGAGAGTGGACTAGGCTTACCTGGTGTAGGAGTTGCCATGTTCATAGCTGGTGTACCAATGGGTGTTTTGCCAGGTGTCAGAACAGGAGTGCTGCCACCCATCTGGCTAGCAGGTGTTTCATCCCATCGTGACTTTCTTTTACTTGCTCCTGGGGTTGGTGTCTCACCAATGGAGTCACCACCTCTATCTGTACGAGGCGTCTCAGCCCATCCACTGCCATGTCCCGGAGTATCTAAGGAAAAACAAGACAGTTTTTTGCAGAAAGCTGAACAGTATACACTCCAACTATAGTATCAATATCCAAACTCATTTTTAGTACCTCGTCCTCATGTCTACACAAATCAACAAGTATCAAATAAACAAATACACTAGGTAAAAAGTAAAAGACTACGTTGGTGAATATTGAAAAAACACAGGCATTACACTAAAAACATCCAACAGAGAACTTCATTTTATGAAAAAAGCATGTTATCTTCTTGCTGAATCTTAGAATAGATAAAATTCTAAAAAAAATACATAAGAACTCAGATATTCTAGAAATTGGACAAAGTACTCCACATACTCCCTTGATAAAACCATTAAGGAACAATGGTGTTTCACTGTTCTGACACATGAGCCTAATTCAAATTAGGCAGGTGAGAAAATGCTTCCCCAAATTGTTTTAATGCTAACCTCTTCAAAAAAACTACAGTTCAAAAACAACACACACAAATGTATCACAAAAAGCAATTCAACGTGAGCTCCTTTACTATGTCCTTTACACATTAAAATCCCAACCTGCAGCAGTCACTAGATATATCACAAAACTTTGATTCAATTTTTGAGCCGAGGTGCTTTCACAGATGTGAGTTAAGGTAACAGGCAGCACTCAATGCTACAAACTCAGACTAAAACATCACTTCACATCAACCACTAGATGTCAGAATATAATTACTTCTTACCCGACTTCTGAATCTACTGTTTACTTAAGGTGAAAAAATCCTATACAATTAACCATTCAAAACTTATTATGCGCTTTCCAGTTCACCATAAATACCTCTTTCTGTTTTAGGTGTTTCATCCCATCGATTTTTACGTGCACTGGAAGTGGCACCTCCATGGCCTGGTGTTGCATGTCCAGGCGTGTCCCGTCCAGGTGTTGCAGCTCCTGCTGGTGTATGACTGGGAGTTGGATCCCATATTTTTGAGCCTGGGGTGGCACCAGGAGTTTCGCTACCCTTTGCACGGCCTGGAGTTTCATCCCATCGCAGAGATGGTGTATGTCCAGGAGTCTATACAAGACAAAACCGAAAGTATTAGTATCTCTCATACTATACAGTAAAAGACTGCTAGTTACTCTTTTTTAGTAGAGTAAGAAACTTCTAAAATTCAAGAGGATTAGCATTAATAATGTCTTCTGTAGCTAAGCTGATGAACGTGAGGATTATTACCTCTGCTTGATCCCAACTGGATAATTTTTTAGGTGTAGCACCAGGAGTCTGATCAGCTGTCTGATCCCAACGCCGTTTGCGTTTTGAAGGTGGCTGAGATGCGGCTCCATTGACGACTTTAAGCTCTCCAGCTTTAGCTTTTTCAGCTAGTTGTTGCCTAATTTCCCTCTATTCAAGGGCACAAAGAGACAAACATAAGAAACAGATTTCTTGAAAAGGCCTCTCCAGATTATACAGCTGAAAAATCTCTTTTAAAGGTATCATATCTTTTTTTGCTATTTTTTGAGGTTTTGCTCAAGTAACATGCTATTAGTTACTGTTTCAATTTCAAGTTCATTCTCTTTTCAAATTCTTCTATACTGAAGAGCAGCTATGTGTTTGGAGGGGCTGTTTTTAAACTGATTTCTTATAAAAGCCATTATTACAACAAATGCAAACGCATTGAGAATTTTGAGTGCTATCAGTGTCTGTCACCTATATGTATGCCTTAGTATCATTACACATCTGTTTCAAGCAAGTTCCACTTCAGTAAATTAAAGGTGGATGAATTAGAAAATGTGTTCATGTGAGTTATATCCCACGACATAAAAAAGCCCTGAAATTCTTATTTAAAATTCTGAGATGACACTGTTAAAACAGCACACTAACCCAGACTGTTTTTCACTTATCAATGGATCCATAAACAGTAAGACTGTCAAAATTATGAACTAATTCCTCAATTAAGGTAAGTCAAGTAAGGTAAATCAATGTAAATCCACAGAGGTCACTGGAACTACAAGATCTTGCTCCAATTAACAAGATGGCACTGTAGGTATTACACAAGGAATTTTATTACATTACCAATATCTTCTTAAATTGAATTTTTAATAGCCATGAATAAAGCATGTACTTTTACTTTTCTTTTCTTTCTTTTAAATATTTAAAACCAAATGTCAACCTTACACCAGCTCTTAGTACTGCAATGTGTGTTGTAAGTGCTTCAACAAAAGACTTTTAAAACCTCCCTGGATTCCCTTTACACAGAGCTCACAAAACAAACATCTCTGACATTGAATACCCCTCAGTGACTGTTAGTTTTTGTCTCTCGTCCTCTGAAAGAAAATAAACAACAAAAAGTCCAAGTGCTATTAAAAAATCCAGATTAAAATATATTGAGACTATTTCTCCCTCCACTGTTTAGGTATTATATAGAACAGATGTTTTTCAAAACTTTCATCTTTAAATTCTACTGACTTTCAACATGTGAACTGGATTTTCCAGAGAAAAGGACTTTTAAGTCAAGACAAAAAGTCAACACAATTTCCGTTCCCACTTTCTCAACATGCTTTCAAAGGCTGTAAAATGAAACTACGTTCAAGTGGAAAACCCTCCCCTCCACATACCTCTTCTTTTGTTAAATGCTGTTCACGCATAACATCCATGTATGTTCTCGCATTCATTTTAGGATCTGGTGTCTTCCCTCCTGTGGAAGAGAACAGCAACAGGAATGGAGCACAGTGAGTACAGGATAAGCAGAAACTATTGACTTTTTCTATTGCCTGCTCTAATATTATATTATTCCATGATCATTTAATTTTACTTTTTGATTGAAAATTTTAAAAATTACATGTATCTTACGTTTATTCAGTTTGCTGATCAATTTAACCTGTTTGAACACAAACATAACTACTGCAGTTTCAAAGAAATATTTTAAAGCCGATATAAATGATAAAATGACAACACAGTTAAGAGTCTTCAGAAGTGATGGGTTCCTGGGTTGCTAATCCGGAATACGTACACTTTCGTGCCTTTGTCTCCATCAGCAGTTCTGACTTCAAGCAGCAGAATAGAAGCCTAGAAAATTATCTCTTTACCATTAGTAACACTTTGGAAAGATATTTATATTCAAAACATTACCTTGTGTAAGATGTTAAATCCTAGTTGTTATCTGACTATAACTAACTATTGCATACCTAAGTAAAGTTTAAAATGTTTTATCATAAAGACCCATTTATAAGTTTGACAAATCTGGACATGTCTCCCAGATCTTCTAGTGTCATATCGTAAAAGGGCTTCATTAAAAAAAACAAACAAAACAAAACAAAAAACCCAAAAAAACTGTTTGATGACACTTTCCCCCTCTTCTCTTCTCAAGGTACAATTGTGATTGGGAGCTGAACGCAATACAGTACATATACCACCACAATGATACTCACAGGTAATGGGTTTTGTATACCATATGTTGTTTTATGCTGTGTATCTTGCGTTAATTAAACTTTTAAATAATTTACAAGAAGCCCAACTTTATAAAAATGAGACTTGTCAAGAAAAACACTTTAAGAAAAATGTGCAGATTTGCTATACAAGTGGTATAGCATTATAATTTAGGGAAAAAAATAAACTTCTTAAACATTTCTATGCTGAAGATCATTGCCCAATTGGCTGTGTCATTCTGACACTAGCTTTGATAGGACTTTCCTTTGGAATACTTTTTCACCATAATCTACACAGGATGTGTTGAACTGCACCCTTAAGAATGCAGACAGGACTGGCATATAGCAGTACTGCTGTAGGAAAGAAATTAAGGACAGTTAGTATGGGCCTGTGAATTCTGACAATACATGTTTATATCAATTACAATTAAGCAAGTAAAATAATTAATATCCCTATTAATTCATGCAGGCTGAAATTCTCATTTGTAAAACCTGCAAAATAGCTACTAATTTTAAGCCAACAGGCTCCTTATTGCCACACGTGAAACTCACTCACCTGAAGAAAGTTTCTGTCAGACCCACTAATACCCCTTTTCCTGACTTGCATTCTAAAATTATCAGCACAGACTTGAACTATTAATAGTATCAAAGTCTTATATATGCTTTTGTTTCCTTTAGCTATACCACCTAAGTTTACATAGGATGGTAAGAATTAGGTGCTCTATTTTGAGAACTAGCATTTCAAAAGCAGTAACCCTGTAAATCTACGACTTGGAATGAAAACTTTCAACGTACTGAAAGAATTTGAGCACTCAATACACAAGTTGTTCAAAGTATAATGCACAACCCAAAACAAAATGAAAAGAGAAACCTTTAACCCTTTGTGTTTCTATGGCAATGGCTCATTATTTTCTTGTCCTTCTACCTGGAAAGAAAACTTGTATTATAAAGATGAAGAATATGGCATCTAGGTTTTCAACCAAATCTCTATGAAAAGGGGATGTTTAAAACAAAACTAAGTTTATAAGCATGCCAACAGAAATCAAAGGGCTAAAGACAATTAAAGACAACAAATTTCATAAAGGGTATAGAAAAGTCAAAATAAATTACCATCTGCAAAAGGATCAAGACGCTCAGGGGAAATTATCATCATCCGCCTGTGCTTTTTGTACTCATCTTCCCGATCTGCAATCTTTTGAGGACGGTGTTCTGCAAAAGGATCATACTAAAAACCAAAAAAAGCTCGTTAGTAACATATGTATGAAGAACAATATGAAAAGTGTCTGGTGACCATAAGCCTGTATTCATTTTCAGTATTACTAAAAAGGCCTACTTTATTTTTAATCTCAACTATGCAGGAATGTCAAAACACTATGCTAATATAAATTTTACTTCCATAACTGGAATTTTATTTTTTTTTAACACAGGATTTCTTATGAAATGAAATAGCAAATTTTTGTCAGAAGTTAAGAAGTTTATTCACTTGTTACCAAAGCATTTCATGCTGTCAACCTTTCCCCTTCTTTTTGCAGGGGGACTTAATGCTACTTCATATGCTTTTAAATTTCACAGAAAAATACTCCAAGAATATAAAGCCTAAGTGATTACATTTTCTTTACAAAAACAGAAGTATAAAGGACATTAAGTTTTCCAGTTATTTTCATTTTTGAAGTATCTGACCTACCAAAAAAAATTTTTTAATAGTTTAGTGTATATGCCCACATCGCCTTTACATGCAGAAGTGCCAATTTTTATCACCCTGTGGAATTCTAAACGAAAACAGTAACAAGCTTACAGCAAAATTAGAATACCATAGCCCTTTACATATATCTTGTATATATGTAGAAGACAAGACCTGGTCTCGTAAAACTTTAACACTTCTTTCCCCTAATACCTTCAACAGTATTTTATTGTGCCTTCAATTAAGACGTACCTGTTCTGTAGACTGTGGTATGTCATTAAGCAATGCCACTGGAGCATGGTACCCTGGCTTCTTCTGGCCAAGCAAACTTGTAGAAGGGTAGTCATCGTCATCCTGTCAGTAAAAAGACATGGCAAATTTGTCATGTTGATTTCATTTATACATCAATTTCTAAGGTCAAAAACGTCCACCAGAGTTGGACATTTCATAGATGGACGTAGATTTCATTTATATATCATTTATACAAAATAATGACAAATTAACATACTATGGTCATAGAAAAGATGAAAATGGACAACTAGAGTAGTTAATTCCAAATTTTAGCAAGCTTTTTCACATAGCTTGTTTTATTACTCCCACACTGCTGAATCAAATAAACCTACCCACCTACCCCTAAAAAGATAACTTTCTCTCTACAAGACTCAAGTATTCTGCAACATGCTACATTTAATCAAGTATGCTGTCTACACTAGTTATACAAAAAGTCTGTATTTCATATTAGCACTATTGATATAGTTCCCTAGTTGGCATGTGAAAACTGGTGCACAAAAATTCAAACTTTTTTTTTCTTAAAAGCCAGCTAGATATAGAACAAAACTTCAGTAAATAACCCTATAAAAAAAGCTTCTGAAACAGTGAAAAATTCAGAAATACATTAATGTTAGTTTAGTTATACCTTCTCAATCTCAGTGGCAATAACAAGTACTCAGAATGTGCAAGATGCTTTTGCTATCTATTTCCCCATAGTAGCCAGTTTCTGTGCAATAATTTACAGCACCCCAAAAGAAAAACTGCTCTTAAAACTATGAACTGACTTCAGTGAGACCCTGTAATGGAAATTTTTAATTAAGGAATTCTTAGAAGTCTGCAAATGACACATAGTACATCACTTAAAAAAAAAGTATCAACTAGTACTAAACTGAACATAAAAATCTTCCTTCCTCTTAAAAATATAATTCACTCAGTGTAATATGTAGTTGCCTATGTATTTATGGTCAGAACTGTAGTTTCTGACTGCTCCTGCAACTGAAGATGTGGTCCAATGTTTAACGTTAGAAATTAACATAAAGTAATCTTACAAGCAGGATACATAAGGAGAACATAATACAGTGTTGAAAAGCCAATTCTCAAAAATTGCTCTGAAATGTGAAATGAAGTAGAAATAGAAATCTTAAAATAGTCACTTAAGTTTGTTGGCCCAAATTTTATTAGATTTTTTTTTCACCACCATTTTTCATCTTGGCAGCAACAACAGAACAAAGTTAATTATTCCAGTCAAGGCTAACACCGATTAAGTACCAGGCCACAACTTTTTGCCTTCTGCTTGGGCCTACAGGACTTTCAAAGCACAATTCATGAAATACAAGCCAGACTTAAAACTTATGAGCTTCCTGGATAAGACATATTTGGTCCAGTATGGCTTTAATGACAATAACTGCTTTTACTTCAGCAACTGCTATTAAAAATTACTCAAAATTAATTCCAAAATACTTAGAATGCATGCCCTAAACAAACAAATACATAAAATCACTTACATCTTCCAATTCAGTTGCTGCAATAGAAGTGACGTATCCAGCAAACCTGCTGTCACTGCCACCATAAATTTCTTGATCATAATATCCTGTGGAATCAAGGCCTACTCCTTGTGCTTCATCAAGAGCAGGCTTTTTCCCTTGAATTTCTCGAATTTGTGCTTCAATATCTAGGGTAAAGACACCAAAAAAAAAAATCAGGTCTTTTTACACATACACACAAAATGTAATACTCATGTTACTATGTACAGCAAACAGTTTTTCACCTGATTTCAAAGATTATCTCTAAAAAAATAAACAAATATGACACATAAAACTATAAAATCACGTTGTTTATAAGCAGCTTTTCCTTAACTTGTAATATTATCCAGCACAGAGTACTTCAATTGTATGGCCTAAAGCAAACTATTCAAACCCGCTGTTAATGTATCTCATCTTCCAACAGAGATAGCAGAGAATCTTTGAAGAGTCTACTATTCTTCTGGATAACAAAAAGCTCATGCTTCAAACAGGACAAATGGGAGCTTTGTCATTCTTTTAATGTATCAGGGTCCAACTCTAATCAACTCTGGTGGACATTTTTGACCGTAAAAATTTGGTACTTTCAGAAAGAACATTAACTTATAACCCAGAAAAGAAGGAACCAAATTAAACCATGCTCCCTTCTACCTGTTGTAATGCAACAAAATAAGTTACAGTAATCCAACTGTCTTCAACAAATGTAATTGTTGGTATGTAAGTATATCAAGGCACAGCTAACTCCATAAAAATTATTACTGTTTCCATCTGAATTTTATTTGATTCAATAGATATGTAAAGACAATTATCCATACAACATGAATTTCAGTAGATCAAACAATTATTTTCATGGCCAAAAAAATGTCAAGAGTTGCATTTCACGGCTGAAGGAATACCAAGGATCATGCTTGAGCAGGAGGCTTGGACTATATAATCTCAGAAGTCCCTTCCAATCTCAACGATTCCGTGATTCACCCTCTCCTATCTGAAGTGGTATTGCCTGCTACATTAACTTGAGGGAAATTTGCCAATTTACAAAAGCTACAGGAAATTCTATTCACAAATAATCTTCAATCTTGACTATTCACTAGTTTTTTTACTTACGTTGCTCATTTTATCTTTTTCAGGATGAATAAATTTCACAAGGTTTTCCCACCGAGATAACTGGCAAAAGACACTATATTACAACATCTGCTAACAAACCTGGCAAAAATTAAGATTAGAATACTTTTTTTTAAAAAGGTAAGATTATTGCTAATCCAAATTATGGGACCTGAGACATAAATGGGGGTGGGGGTTTTGGTGATTTTTTTTTTTTTTTTTTTTTAAACGATTGAAAGACTGCAGATCAGAATTGCTTAAACTGTCAGCCCTGTAAACTTCAAGACTTAAAGTCAAGGCTGGGTCCTTTTCTTATCACAAACTGCCACTAATAAAAAAAAACCCACCATAAGCCAAATTATGCCTCCTGTACAAAGGCACATTTTCTACAGAGGTAACTGAACATGTAGTTTTACCTGACAAATCTTTGCTATACAGCTTTGAGTGAGAATAGCAGGGTTAAGTGTTCACGTACAGCCTGCAGGACTGGCAGTTAGAAACACTGACTTCACTTTAAGCACAGTAAACCTAACAGCAAATCTGCAATTCCTGCAGTGGTCTAGTGGGGAAAGAAAGAAACAGCAGAAGTACGTTTCTAAACTCATCAAGAGTCCCATGCACAGAAGATACATCATAGCAGCTGATAAGGAGAATCTTGCCCCAGTCAGTTAAGGGCTTCCATCAAACTTTTGCAGATATCTAGAACAGGGTAACTTGGACAGTCACCTCTGCGTTACAGGAACTCATGGCATCTGCCTTGAACTCATGAGAAGCTGAAACCTGACAAAAGCCTTATACTGCTGGCCATGATCACCTGCTGAATCCTGCCCCCAGGTGCATCCAGCTCCCCCTAAAATCCTGCACAGCATAGGGGATTCCAGTGAGTCCAGAACTTGAGACATGTTGCTCCCCAATACGTTACTTCCTGAAGAAGCAGCAGAAAGAAACTACTGCCAAATTAGGGATCCCTGTCTTGCCCACAGGGGTCTCTGATCATCTTCAGAGGCATACCACACATACCCTGTTTACCAGTGTCATCTTAAGGTATTCCATTTTTGTGAAGTCGTCCTATGGGATGGTTATGGAACTGATACAACTCAAATACTTTTCTCACAGATTTTTTTTCGTTATTTCTGTTTCTTCCAAAGAGCAGATCAAGTTCCTGATCCCTTTTGCAGCCTGGTGCAATGCAGCACTGGGGTGAAAGGGAATACCCGAAGCTTCTATTGCTACCAAGGACAACCCAACTAGCACCGAGTGCTTTTAGAGTACAATGACATTGTTTTTTATTTCCAAAGAGCAGTTACTAGAACAACACACTGCCTCCTTAGTAGCATATTAAGTCCCGATTGCACATTCACAGCTGTAACCAACTTCAACACAAAAAAGCCTACAGATCTTGCCTACAATGCAAAAGCCTTTCCATCGTCTGTCCACTGAATCAACCTGACCATATAAATAAATGCTTTATTTGACTAGCCAAATAAAGCACCAGTAAGTACCCTGCCATGCACGATGGGCCACAGAGATTTGCTTGTGCATGGGGCTCCCACCACTACTACCGTCAACAGAGTCTATTAAAACAATTGTGGGATTTCTGCAGCAAAAGCATTAATACAAAAATATTTTCCTATTAATAGTTCTTACCAACACTTTACATACTAAGGCCTTATTCTCTTATTTTATTTTTAAAATAACTATATTTACTGATGAGGGTACAGATCTCATTTATTATTGGCCTTCTCCTTTAAATTACAATGACTACAACTGTTTGCAGACTAAGGAGTATTCTCATTTTCTTACAGCAAAACCTGCTGGGTTGTATATACCATAAAAGAAAGTCTGCATAGGGTCTACAGGGTTAACAAACCCCCACTTACAGCCACCATAATTTTCAACTTATGCCACGCAGTCTCTAAGCGCTAGTTTAAATGAAGCACTCTGAAGAGAGCAACCCATTTGACATGCCAGAAAACCCCTTTAACCAGATGGTC
Organism: Aptenodytes patagonicus; assembly: GCF_965638725.1. Classification (NCBI taxonomy): domain Eukaryota; kingdom Metazoa; phylum Chordata; class Aves; order Sphenisciformes; family Spheniscidae; genus Aptenodytes; species Aptenodytes patagonicus. The sequence continues at coordinate 43,555,559 of NC_134954.1, forward strand.
TAAAAGGTCTGCAGCCAGAGGTAGCCTGATGGCCACTTTAGAAAGCATCACATATTTAGCTGGAAAAGACTATTTTGACATCAAAGATGTGTTTACCTTCCTTGATCTAATTGACACTTTCTTGAAAAAGCTCACACCCTATTTAACAAAGCACCTAAATACAAAGCAAATTAAGAAAGAGTAATCACAAAGCTTAAAAATACATTGTATAAAGCAAAATACTAGTTTCATGATTTAGTCAACCAGGACATAAACAGAAACTTCAGTCAAACACAGAGAAACAGTAAAGGGAGTGGGATTAAAAAAAAAGGGGGGGCAGGGAGGGGGATAATATCCTACTGATCATTCCTTTTTTTGTATTTTACTCTATTTAATATATTTTGGTATTTTAAAAGAAGTAACTTTAACATGCACAGTTGATTTGAAACATACCATAAATGTTGAATATTATTAAAGTCAACATATTTGAATTTGAAGTCACTGAAAATCTAGCTCACAGCCAGATCATGATAGCCCTTCTCAAAATATATACTCCATTACTATACATGTAGCTCTACTTGCAACGTTTGGAGTGTGAGACATTATTCAGCATGGAAAAAGACACAAAAAGCATGAAAAGAAGAATCAGACCCTGTAGTACTGAAGTAGTATTTTAGAGCGTAAATAGTTTCTATGTTTTCATGCCTTATCATATTTTTGCACATTTAGCTTGCCTTGTGCAGCTTTATTTCTAGCTGCTCTCATACATTTATTTAGCACTCTCAAACATGTTAGGTCTCTCTATTATGTTTGGAGATCTCTTTGTTCTTTTCTGAGCAAGAAAAAAAATTATGCAAATTAAAAACTACCTTCGACAGCATTCAAAACTCAAGCATTGAGGCTTTATAAGCTGCCATTTAAAACTTTACTTTTCAGCCTAAAACAAAGAATTCCCCCTTAAGCTATGTAACTGAAACAATCTCAAACTGTTTTGAGACCTCTTTCAAGCTGTGCCTTGAACACATCAATCAACAAGTATTTAACAAACAGTACATAGCTGTGAAAATCTTCTAAGACAATTTAGTAACAAACAACTCAATTTGGAAAATCAGTCAGGAACCGAAAAAAGTAAGATAGGGTGGAACTCAGAAGAAAAATAATCAAGCTGTTCAGCTAATACCTCCTCCATGTTGGGAAAGACAGCATTACATAATCATACCCAGTTATACATAATTTTTTATTTAACTACCTACACACACACCCCTTAAAACCTGTTCTGATACAACACTAATCAAAACACATGCAACTGGAAGCGTGTCAATGTTTTCATTAAATTCAACAGACCACTATTTGCTTCAATAAATAAGCAATTTAAGTTAAAAAAAAACCCAACAACAATTCTACTACTTTATTATTAAAAGCTCTTCAGGTAATATGAGAGACAGAGCACTGTGATGGGTAATACTCAGTTGGGTAGTATCTCACACAAGCCTTATGCATGTCACAGCATATAAACAAAAGACAAGACAATTTCTGTAATTCTACAAAAATGTTCTAGAATGCTAAAAAAGAAAATCAAATTAAATAAAAAAAAAAAAAACAAGGACAGCAGTTTAAGCTTTTCTTCATCCATAAACTCAAATTAGGTCTGCAGTGTTAAAGACTACATTAACCTGACTTCCACCGGAGATGATGCCTCTCCATTTTAAAAGGTTTTTCAGTGCAAAACTTACTGCCCCCAAAGGCGATGAATACCTGGGTGCCCTGCCTACCTCACAGTGTACAACCACTGGCCAGAGATAGTTTTTGATTAGTGAATTACAGATGTAAGTTAACATAAAACACAGCAGATCATCTATCATAAACAGAAAGATGAGTAAAAACCCAAAAGCAAAAACACAGAAGCAGTACAATTCTAAAAATTATTCTTCCTTGCCTGAAGATATTTAAGAGCAGGGCAAGTCACAGACGTTGTCCAAGGAGAAAGCTTTGATTCATGCTATAAAGAGCTGGAAGCAGTCGTGAACACAACCACATAGCACCTCCGAGAATAACATACTGCCTGCGAAAGCCCTCACTCATTAAACCGCTCAGAGACCAGTTTTCCTACGTAAACACCCAGCCGGCAGGAAGCCTCCATGCTAAAATGGCAGTTGAAATGCTTAAGACCTCACGCTGTTTTTTTCCCCTCCTTCGGGGCATTTTTCCTCCGTAAGCACCACGCCGACACGATGCTTAGTAACAGCTCAGGCCATGCTGGCTTTCCGCGAGCAACACCCGTTCACCCTCCCTCTCTAGCCTCCTGTTTACTGCGGAACCAGGCAGAAGGGCTCGGTCAAGAGAATAAACGCGTGTTATTGACATTTATGATGCAAAACTGAGGAGGCGCGATTTTTACTGAGCGCCCGTCGAGGGCTCGACGCGAGCGCCAGGAGGGGGGCCGGGGCCGCGGGGAGGCGCGCCCAGTGATCGGGAGCGGAGGCGAGGAGCGGCCCACGGGCGACCTTTCGCGGAAGCGCTGCTCAGCCTCGGCTTCGTGCCGGCAGGCGGGAGGCCGGCAGGGACTCCTCAGCAAAACCGGAGCTAACCGACACCGTCCCCCCTCATCCCCCCGAGCGGGCCTGGCAACCGCCACCCGCTCCCCCCGCACGTGCACCGCGACAGCCCCCCCCCCCATCAGGTTGCCCCCCGCCCGCCCCCGCAGCCCCACCCCCTCACCCCCCGAGCGCGAGGCGGCGGCCCGGCCATGGCGGTGACACAAGCGGAGACGCCATTACAAACAGGCCCGGCCCGCCCGCCGCGGGGCAAGCCCGCCCGGCCCCCGCCCGAGAAGCCGGGCCTGACGCTGCCCAGAGTCGGGGAGAAACACAACCAAAAGACAACGACGGCGCGCGCACCTACAGAAGGCGCCGCTACGGGTGTTTTTCGGGCGTTTTACCTTCGTGGGTCTTGGCGATCTTCGCCATTTTGTCTGGAGCGAACAACGCCGAGGCGGAACTGGCGCGGCCCCGCCACTTCCGCTACAAGGCGGAAGGCCGAGAACTCAGTGCGCAAGCGCGGCTGTGGACCGCGCCGCGTTCAGCGAGGCGCTGGCGCCTTGCGCAAGCGCAGTACCGACGGCGAGCAGACGCCACTCTGGCGGTTGGGCAGTCCCTCGGGCCAGGGCCCAAGCCCCGCCCATCTCATTATGGATGGCGCGGCCAGCGAATGACAGTGCGGCTGAGCGGCACGGAGGCGGGCGCTGGGGGCGGACGCTGAGGTGACCGGTGACGGTCCGTCCTGGACAGGGTGAGGCGGCAGTGGACGCGGCTCGGGATTCGCCGCGGGCTGAGGGGAGGTCAGACCGCGGGGAGAGGCCCGGGATGGCCCTGGAGCGGTCCTGGCAGCCCGGTGGACGGCTAACAGCGGGGAAGGGTGCCAGAGCATCCCCCGCTGCTGCAGAAGGGGCGGCTGGCGCTGCTCATGGCGCTGGCCTCGGGAGCAGCGGCCGCCGGGTGCCAGGAGAGCAGGACAAGGCTTGGAAGGGGGCTGAGCCGTTTGCGGCCCGGGCCAGATGAGCTGGGTGGGGTGCAGCCAAGTCCACTCCCCCCGAAGCATTGTCCCCATGCTGATGCACATCTTTCCACACCATCTGGGTTTATCTGTGAAATGTAGTGGTTCCCTCCCTCCGTGCTTGTCAGGCCAGTTCATAAGGGAAAATTGCCTTCTAGCGGCCCTCACAAAAGAGTAAGAAGCTATGATGTATATGAAGGTGCAAGCACTTCAGTGCTTCCCTGTTATCTTCAGGCTAGCCAAGAGAATTCATGGCACTCTTCCAGTTTCTGGCTACAAGCTGTCTTCTTCCCATTTGAGACACCAAAAGATGATGACACTGCCAGTATACTGTGTGGACAGTCAAAATGCAATCATCAAACAGTTACTGTTTCCTGAAAACTTGCTTCTCACAGATACCGGTCTCTTCCTGAGGGCTGGCCCCACTGGAATTTGGGTGTTCTGCTATGTTTGCCAAATTGCTTGACCTTTGTTTCATCTTATCAGGGTAACTGGCCCAGTACCAACAGATGAATTGCTGGGTATCGGAATAAAGCATATATATGTATACTTGCCACAAGATGGGGGCATAAGTGGATGACAGCATTTCAGGCAGATCAAGTCTATTCAATATTTTAGTAAGGGCTTGAGAGAGGGAATGGAAGCTACATTTCTAAAATTGGTAGATGACACCAAACTGGCCAAAACCGCTAGCAGGTGGAAGAAGGAATTCAGAATCATCTTATATTGATCCATACAAGAAATAATCTAAGATCAAGGAGGTGAACTTTAATAACAAAAAGCAAAAAAAAATACATATTGGAATTTGAAATCAAGTATATGAGTTCAAAATAGCCAAAATAATCAGAAGGTGATCACATGTGGGTAGCAAATCAAAGCTAAGTGTCTATCAGCAGCAACATGCTGCTGCAGAGGAAGTAAATCTACTTCTAGCCCATTAAAAGTGGCATTGCATATAAAACCTGGAAAGCAATCGCTTCACTTTACTTGGCACAGTCAAAGCCACTGATGCAGTACATGAGATGATGGAGTTCATTTTGGGACCCTGCAGTTCAACAAGGACACGGACAGGCTCGACATAGTCTAGAACAGAGCAGGAGGAACGATCAGAGGTTTATGAAACATGGCCTAGGTGGGAATGTAAACACAAATTGATTAGCTGTTCTGCAATAACTGTCCTTATGCAGCTTCCGCATTTCATTTGGAAATGATGAACTTTTTTCCCCAGTTCTGTTGATGTAACATATACATGTTTCAACATCACTGTCTACAGCATGCTTCATAACTGAATAGGATTGATTCTGTCCACATGCAAAGCTCTGGAAACTCTCCCTTATAGTCAAGTGTTGTGAATGAGCTGATTTTTTATTCTCTCAGCTTTTAGTAGTAGTAAACACAAACCTAAGTGAAACACCAAGGCTGGCCGCATAACCTAAGTTCAAAGTCCATGATTGCTTAATCATACAACACATTAATGATATTTCATAACACAGTGTAATATGTCATTTATATAGCTTATTTACTACTATGCAGTTTTATTGTACAACTGCTAAGTTTGTAATCTCCTCAGAAGGTTTGCAACAAGCAAAGTTGAGTCAACTTGAGAACTTCTGATAAGGTAAAATGTATAAATTATTTGCAAAAAGGGCAACAAATGCATGATGGCAAAACTCATATTCACTCCTCACAAATCATTCCCCTTATGAAAGTTGGTAGTTCACTTTACAGCTTTTTGACGACTGTTGTAAAGAAAATAAAGCCAAGGTTGTGTGTGTGTGTGAATAGGTATGTTTGATCGATCGATTGATGTACACACATCTGTCTGTCCTTGCTTTGTATTGCTTAGCTTGCAGAAGTTTGCTGAACAGTTCTGCTTGTAATACTTTACATAAGTACATGTATTCAAATGTTCCTAAGAGCGACTGTCATCTGAAGGTGCAGAGGGTCTTCTGGTTCTTCTCTTAGTGTTATTAAACTCGGGTTCTGCATTTCTAGAAAGATGCACTTGCACATGCTCATAGGCCACAAAAGGAGATATTTACTGAGCTGCCCAGGGACATGTGAGGGTAAGGTCGAGGCAGACAGTAATTCCCTACTGCAGGGATTTAATGCATGTAACTATTTTAAGTAAATGTCACATGCTCGGGTTCACTATGAAGATCAATTTGCAGTAACTTTCTCTTGTTTCTTCAGCCCGACTTCCAACTTATGTTAGGCAGAACAGTTGCAATATTGTATTTCCTCTGTTATTAAACAGAACTGAGCTCAGGGGTTGTGATCCTGAGGAACACTTTAAAATAGTAGTTTTGGAATATGCCATTTCCCACAGAAAAGGGAGTTCTGTGTTGTGAGAGCAAACAGGAATTGTGCTGTGATGAAGCAACAGGGAAACTGCTTTCTGCTTGTGTCTCTTCCCCCCCCCCCCCCCCCGCCAAATTTTGGATGCTGCCCCAGGTTCTTTGTGTCTGCCTGTCAAAGCCCTGAATATGTACTTTTGCCTCCTGAACAACGTCTCTATCGCATAGCTTCCACAGGATACGGACAGGGTAGTAACTTAGTGGTTTACCAGTCCTATTTTGCCTGCCTAAGTTCCCATCCCTTTCCCCCACATACACATGTACATACACTTCACGGAGATTCCTGTATGGATTGAGAACAGATTGGATTTAAGAGCCCATAAGCTTTGCAGACCTGGAATCATACCTAAGTTACAGACCTGCGAGGTCCTGCTTTACGTAACAGATTCAGGTCCAATTTCATGCCAGCTTCAGCTATCACTAGCTGGCACTGCTGCTGAAAGAAGTATCCAGCCACTTTGCCTGTCCTGGATTGACCCCGTCTATTGTGCCAGTAGAAGTTTCTGGCACTGGTTCACTCAAAGAAGCCATGCTTCTCACTACACCCTCCCGCTGATTCTTCCAAAAAGAACTTTTTATTTGTATTCATTTTTTTCCCCACACTCAACACTATAAAGAATTTCACAATGAGCTGACATTATGCAAAAAGCCACAAACCTGGTCTAAACTCCCAGTCCTTCGATTCACCCCAGGCCTGTGCTTAGCTTCATGTGCCAGGGACAGTTTACCGACATTTATGTGTCTATTGAAGATAAGGGCAAAAATTCTTAAGTCAAAGAGAGGAAATATTTAACAACAGCAGCTATGTTTCAGCTCCATAGAAACTTAATTAAAGCTTCTCACACAATATGAGCAAGAAAAAAATGTCTTCCAGTTCCATTTTTGCTTCTGATATCAAGAAGTAGTAAGGTAGAAAGGATCCTTTTTCTTACTGAAAGGCCAATGAGTTAAAAAAACCAAACACGCTTTGGATCATAAACTTTTTGGAGGGGCTTGAATGAGGGCTGCTTTGTGTTTTGCAGCACAGTAGATATGCATGTAACCTGAACACAAACCACCTCCGCTTTGTCTGTCCCTGCCGATAAGGACAGGCTGATGAACATAAATGAAAGAGGGGATGGGGCAGTCATCCATGCTCCTACAGTACTGTGGGCTCCCCCAGGGGAGTCTGAGGATCCTTTTGTAGATTTTATCTCAAGAGGAACCAGGCTTCAGGCCCACAGGAGGCCTGTGTCACAGCTGGCACAGCACCCCGGGGCTGGCAGGGGGAGGGTGGTTGGGTAAGGACTGCGTCAGCCCCATGGAGAAGCAAAAGACACAGCCTTCCTACCACCAGCCCGCGAGAAGCTGACAGTGGTATTTAGATTGGTTTAGTGCTGATCGTGTTCTTCCTTAGCAGCTAAATCGATAGAGCCTGTATTGTCTTGGAAGTGGGACAGGGTACGAACAGAGCAGCTGGATTTCAAAACTGGCTATTAAGTGAGTATGGACAGAGGTTTCAACCTTTTTTGCATTTACAGGCCCACCAAAATCTTATGAAGGTGTAACAAGTCTAAGCCTTTGCACAACAGGTTTACAGACAAATACTTTTAATTATTGCTATGCCAGCAACACCCAGTTCACCGGTGCTATATGAAATATAAGAAAATTCTTTTGGTTTTATATTGTAGCTCCTGATTAATCCACTTAAGTGTGAAATAGTAACTCTGCCCTTAATTCTTAGCTGCATCATTTGCAGATCATGTAACTAGCAACTTAATCATCACCTATGCTCGTAGATCATCTCTCCCAGCCTAAATGTATGGTTGTGAGACTTTATGATTTTGAGATATTTCAATTGCAAGTATTATTCAAAACTCATTTATAAATAGGAATACAATGGTTTTATTTTTGCTTTACTCAGCATATCTTTGGCTGCCAAAGGAACATACTAAACAAGCTGCCCTATTCAGTCTTCTATAGGAACACAGCGCAATGTACTGTGTAAAAAAATAGCCTACTTTTAAACAGGGATATGCTTGACTCATCTAAGATTGACTCCGTCTCTCTGCCCACTTAAAAGGGTCCTTAAAATTCTTAAATGTTTTCAAAATAGTATAAACCTCATAATTAGATTTAAGCTGAACCTTTCCTCATGATGGTGGTATTACAAAAATAGCATTTAGAAAAAAAAAATTCTTTTTGGTCATACAGCATGGTTCTTTCTGGTGTATCAGAAATGTCTTGCATCTCTCTGGTGGTTAAATATTAATTTGGGCCACTCTTTCTGTCAAAGTTACTAAATGCAAATCTCTTCCAACAGCAGATATCAAGCAAGCTGTAAAGACTGTTATTTCTGTATTTCTGAGTCTGCCAAGGAAAAAAAATAAAGCAAAAAACCTCAGGGTTTCCTCAGACATCCATCATTTTGTGCTTCTCAACACTTGATCCTTCAGTTAGTCTAAATGCTAAAAGACATCAAACTCTCAAAAAGGTAATTCCTGATCCACAGAAGCAAGGTGGAACAACAGATACAGAATACACTCCCATGGCAAACACAGAAACCAGCAAACACGAGCAGCTCTAATTTAAGTGGCAAAACACGCAGACGAGATTAGTAATAAAGATTTGGGTTACTTTTGCATTTCTGGCTTTGCTGTTTTTCTCCTGCATTGGAGAACACGGGTTTTTACATGTTTCTGTTTTTTATCAAGTTCAATATGAAGAACATGCTACAGGACAGCCTATCTGAAAACCACCATACCCTGACGTGATAAAGAGCTGCTCCAGTTAGTTTCAGTTATCCAAATTGGCGGTGGTGTTCTTTAATAATTAGTGGTTTTGCTAATGGCAAGGACACTAAGATAATTATAAGGAAAACTTTTCTGAAGAGGGTGTATATGTGGACTTACATAGTAATCTTCTCCCTTTCCATGCATTCAGCATTCAACTGCTTTAACTAAAATAGTTTAATTTACATCGGATGTAAAATTCTAGTTGCATTTAATTGAGTAGGAATGGGCTCATCACATGGTTGAAGAGACATTGTTGACATTGTATCCAAGCTGTTTTTCTAGTGTGATACAGCCCAGACACATGTTCAAGTTAAGACTGTGTAAATACTTATATTTCATAGTATAACTGTCTCAGTTCAAGATTCCCAGTCAAGAGTTGAACACTCCACCAGTTACTAAGTTACCAAAAAAACCCAAAACCTATTTTATGGAAATAGATTTTGCAGACTCACTTTTAAACAACTTCTGTGTAGCACATGATATTACATATAATATGAAACGTATGATGAGACAAATGATATTTAAACATTAGTTCTTCAATTGCAGGATAGTTGCAAGACACGCTTTCATTGAAGGAGGCTGTATTTGAAAGGTGAATCATGAGAGAGCATAAGTAACAACACGAGTTTTTTGTTTCAATTTGTAGTGAAACGATGCTCTGTGATTATAGCCAGGTCTACGGAGCTACCAGTGAGTTTTAACGACGTTGATTGTTCTCAACTTCAGCCTGCATCGAGCAGAAGCAGGCTGAGCGCCTGACGGCTACACATCTGCGTGAGCGGCCCTCTGCTGAGGGAAGGTGAGGCGACGCGCGGGATAAGCGGGTGCCCCGCACGGAGCGGGAAGGCCCTGCCACCCGCCCGGCTGGGTGCCAGGGGGCCCTCCTAGGCCGCCCCCACCGCGGAGGGCTCTTACCCGGCTGCTCCGCGAGCTCCTTCCGCCGCGGAGGCTGCGCTCCCGCGGAGGGCCCACAGCCTGCGGCTGTTTTGGCGGGGAGCCCGCCCGGCCCGGCGCTCCCAGCCGAGCCGCTCCCGCCCCTGGGAGGCGGTCTGTCTGTCTGTCTGTACTAACCCCCTCCCCCCTCCCCCCCCGGTCACGCGCGCTACAGGGCGGCGGGGGGAGGAGGCGGGGAAGGGGCCGGGCCGCCCTGGCTGCTGCTGCCGCCGTTCCCTGAGGCGCTGTGGGGGGCACCCTGTGCGCACAAGCCCAATTATAGCCGTGCGCGGGGCTCGCGCGCCGCCGGGCCAATCAGGCGAAGGGCCTCTCCCCCCTCCCCCCGCGCGAGCCCGAGCTGTCTCGTGACTGCGCGCGCCCCCCCTGCCAGCGCCGGCCGGCGGCGGGGCCGGCCCGCAGCGCGTGACGCCGGCCCCCGAGCGGCGATAGGCGGTTGGGCCGTGCCGCGGGGGCGCGGCTCTCCGCGGGCGGCCGTTAGGCAGCGCGAGGGGGCGGGTGGGGCAGCCGGCGAGGAGCGGGGCCCGAGATGGCGCGGAGCGGCCGGACGCTCGGCAGGGCGCTGGCCGGCGGGCTCGCCGCCGCCCCGCCGCCGCGCACGGCCGCTGTCAGGTACGCGGGGCGAGGCGGAGTGACCGCGCGGGTGACAGCGCGGGTGACAGCCAGGGCCCCGCCGCGGCTCCTCCCACCGCCGCGGCGAGTGGCGTGCCGTCCCGGGGCCCCGCCGCCGCACCGCCCCTCGGCGCGCCCGGCCGCCCCGGCTCCCTTCCGCCCGCCGAGCGGCCTCGCCGTAGCCCCGGGGCGCCGCGGCCAGGGCCGGGCCCGGGCCCGGGGGCGGGTGGGGCCGCCTGAGGCGCGCCGTCCCTCGGTATGCTCCAGAGTGAACGCTCCCGGGCGCCCTGCAGCCCGCGGGGCGGTGCCGGGCGAGCCCCTGGCCGGCTCGCCGCGCCCGGGGGAGCGTGGCGCTGCCCGGTGCTGCCCCGGGGAGAAGCTGGTGGCTTTGGGGAAGGGGAGAGGGAAGGCACTCCCAGGTCCCCGCCGGCTCTGCGTTCCGCGGGGGCGGCCGAGGCGCCCTCAGCTGCGGTAGCAGTTGGCTCCTTTCAACACGGCCAGTGTGGATGGAAGAACAAACGATTTTCAGATCATAAACTTGCCTCTTCTTTGCCTGAGGCGGTTGCATAACTTTGAGCAATCCGTAAAAGAAATGAAAAACTTGAGTAAAACGCCCAGATGTTTTCCACTTCAGATAATGCAACAAGTTCCTTATCCCCTGATCACATGTAAGGCTGGGTGGAACAACTTGAAAAACAAAATATGCTTTGGGAGAAGAGCTGATCTTGTAACTGGAAGAAAAAGAACAAGCAGACAAGAGAGTGTAATATGAAAATCTTAAGAGGAAAAAGGGTTCAGCTGTTACTACTGTTATGGCGGTGCTGCTGTGTTTCTTTGTTAAATTCAAAGTCTTACTGTCATCCTCGTAAAAACAGTGAAAAGGCGGAATAGAGATTGGTTCTTGATGTCAAATTTCAAGCAGTCATTTGACATAATGGTTACTCTGCAGTGGTATAATCTGTCATCCTACTTGGACCACATTTCTTACTGTATATCCTTTGTGGTTTAATCTTTAGTATGTGTTTGCAATATTAAAATAGTTCAATCCTGGTAAACAAAATTGCTATTTTTCAAATAATATACGAGAGTCCTGAATTGAGGGCAAAATCAATTACTGGAAAGGGTGTGCAGTATAAGGAAACTCATTAAGTAACTGGTTGCAACCAAAGTTTGAAAATGTTTCCAGTGTAAGCTGCAAGAATCTTGGCAGCTGGTTTTAAGCAAGTGCAAGCTGAATCCAAAACGGTGCTGTATTATTTGTAGCCTTGAAGCTGGGTATGCTTTCACATCTTGCAGTTGTCATTGGTGTACATTCTGTACCTGTTGTCAACTCGGCGGACCCCTTACTGTGCTGAGTAGCAGACTTCAAGGACTCAGGTGGTAAATTAGTCTTTTGTGCTTATTCAGACTGAGATGCTAATGAGGACACTTGTTGGCAACGCTCATTTTTTGGGATGTGAACAGCTGTTGACAAGGAATTTGAATGAAATCAACTCATGTCTCACAGACCATAAAATGGCCATCAGATATCATTAAACTTATGGAAGTAACAGTTGGGATAACAGTAAACACAACTGCCCTGGCATGCTCTTACCGCCAATTTCAGTTTGTATAGTCAGGAGTTTGAGATCCCTTCTTTCAAAAATACATCAGTCTTTAGGCTTAGAAAATTTTGTGGCAGTTAAAAATAATCACTGAATACAGATCACTTACGTATGTATACCATACACCAGTAAATGCTTCCTTTTCAGGTCATGGAAGCCAGGTGATGCTGTGATCAGTGCCCAAATGTTTAGAGAGAAAGCAGCGAGTGGCAGGAATTGAATGATGCCAGTAAGAGCAGTATGAGTGGATATGGTTGTATTACTGTCAGAGGATAAATACAGAGGTGGCAGGTGTGTCTGAATACTAGTATGGACTTGGCTTTTCTCCTGTGGCCTTGATCAGGTTCACAAAAACATGTGTGTCAGCCCCTTGAAATCTGTGCTTTTATGACTTCTTGAAGAGGTATGCTTTCCTGAACTGGGACTGAGCCCAGCACATTCTCGTTGCATCTGTTTTTCTTCAGATAAAATCAGGAGAGAGATGAATTCTCACCATGTTTGTTAGCATTATAACCTCTTATCCTTGCCTTCCTTGAATGGCAATATAGTTGTGAAATGGACATTGTCTTACAGCAGCTAAAAGATTATTTGTGGAGATTGTTTTTCAGCCTTGTAGCTGAAACAAGTCTAGATAAAACTGTGTGAAACACTATATTGGCATAGCATTACAGTAAAAAACAGACCAAGAGAAGAAACCTGGCAACTAGTTTGGACTGTGTACTATATGTAGCCCCAGATGGAGAAAGTCATTTAAATTAGCTTTCCAGAATGAGGTCTGGTCCAAACATTTGAACACTTTCTATGAATCTGGTTGAGGCAGCTACAATGTTACTGGCACCCTTCCAGCTTTTCTGTCAAAGCAATGCTTTTCCTTAACAGTCTTGTCCAGTCTGTGGGGAAAAAAACAATGTCCACATCCTCTGAGATACAGTTGCAAACATTTGCAGAGCTTGTTGTCTAAAGACTTTCAAAGTCGACCTAATCTTTCTTAGTTTTGACACCATGCTTTCGTCCCATCTTAAGTAATTCCTTTTCAACTGCAGTGATTACAATCTGTGTTGTCAGTCATCTTGCTTCATGTCACAGTTGCTTATTTCTTTTCTGAAGTGTCTGTACAGATTGTTTCTAATCAGCTGCTGCTGATTATTATTTTCCTCTAAACTCAATACCAATTTATTATTTGCCTGTCTCCTAATACAGTGACCATATAAGCTAATGTGGTCAGTCCCGGATTATTACTGTGTTTCTTTAGAATTCAAAGCTATGTTGATTTTTAAAGAACATGTTAATAATAATTTTAATTGTTTGAAATTAGTAACTGTAATTTGCTACTTTGGTGGTCAGTAAAAAATGCATCTATCTGTTCATTGTGTTTAAAAAACACCAAAACAACAAACAAACCACCAAACAAGCCTAATGCCAAGTGGGAAAGGTTGGTTCCATTTTTGACTATGCGAATCCAGAAGTACAGTCCTGATTGTTTAATTAGAGAAAGGACAGTAAAAGACCTAGGTTTCTCTTTAGCTTATGTTTGTAGAATCACTGACAGCAAATAGTGGCATTTTTAACTTCCTGGTGCCAAAAATCAGAGCTTTTGAGGTAACATTTTGTGTCTTAACTGACTTGATCCAGGCAAAATCAATAATTTAGCAGAACAGACCAATTAATCACAATGAATATTTGTTAGATTTTAGTGTAGATGTTCAGAAACAGAGAACACTGAGGTGCAATCTTAGAATTACTAGCATTTTTAAGGTAATTTGTTAAGTTTTATTTATGAAAACACTGTCCAAGGTTTTGCATGATATTTTCTGAAGGGACTTTTGAAAGCTGGGTAAACAATGCACTTTCTGAAAGGACTTTCAAAATGAAACTGTCCTTTTAAGAGACGGATGGCAGCAGAGGGATTATAGCAGAGTTCAACTTTGTATCTCCAAGTGGAACCTTCTCTTCTTTGTGTATTCCAAAAGGGTAAAGTATTGTGGTCTATGCCTTGATTTTGCTATTAAGAAAGCCTGTTCTGCAAATTAAGTGCATATGAGGCTTGTACACGAACTCAGGCTGCCATGAAGCCAATGTTTAATGAGGGCCTTTGTATTTTACTCTGCCAGGTACTTTTCTTGTGACTGGAGGCTATTTTTAGTTTCTCCTAGGGAAAAATAAAAAGTCCCCCTTGTGCTTTTAACAGTTTGTATACTGTTACGAGCCTTTGTTTTTCTGTCTGAATCTGATGTTTTCTGGAATGTTATAAAACAGATTGTTTGTCTCGCCTGAATGTGCTGTTATTTATTTTGCTGATAACACATCTAAAAGCATTTTCACTGTTCCAGGCACTTGGCTTCTTGTGGTATTCTGATGACCAGAATTTCTCCTTTGCAAGTACCTGTAATGAGCCATACCTTTTCAAGAACTTTCTTCAACATTGCTGCTCCACTAGTAAATAAAAGAAAAGAATATTCTGAAAGAAGAATTATAGGGTTTGTATAGAAGTGTGGAAAGAGACTTTATACGCTTACCAATTTTGTGTTTGCTGTGATTAATCCAAAACGCTAGAAGTTCCAAGACTGAGCATCCCTGAAGACACATGCCCGATGACTCTGCCCCATTGGAGACTAGGAAGAAGTTTTGACTTTCAGAATTTGTAGAGATCAGGCTTTTCCAGTCTGAAATTGAGTATAAAAAATGTAGGAACCCCAAACCCTTGCCCCATAGAAAGAAACAACAGAAATAACCCTTCAATTCCATGACAAAACAAAACCCACCCTGAAAGGGAAGAATACACTATTAATTTCATCTGGTGAAATGGGAATAAACCAACAGGTGTGAAAACTCTCAGTTGGTTCCCTTCTGTCCCAAATACATGTTAATGTTTGCACTTACATTATGTTGTACTTCTCACTTCTCGAGATTTTCTTCTTTCTTCAAAAGAAGAAAAATAATTGTGTGATGAAGAAACTTAGGCACATAGAAAAAGATTTTGAAATCCTGTTTGCCTTAAAGCTAGTAGGAAAATGCCAGTTAATTTAATGAGACTGGGATCTGCCCACAGTTTCTGGTCCACAATAGAATGAACTATTTGTTTATTAGCATAATTTTGTTACTATGCTTAACATTCGTGTATGTGATAGTTCTTGAACTGCAACAGATTTTGTATAGTCACTTAAAAAGAGCCTTTTTCCAATAATACTCACTGTTAAGTACTGTTGAACATATGCTTCATTTTAAACACAGATGGAATTAAGCATACTTCAATTCTTTTCTGAGTCAGAACTAAAAATTAAAAACCATAGCTATGTAATACTTTGCCACGTTACAGTAGAATCAACTAAAATGTTGCCATCGTATTCTTTCATATGATTTCAATACCCTGCTTGAGCAGGGAGGTTGGACAAGATGACCTCCAGAGGTCTCTTCCATCCTCATCCATTCTGTGATGCTGTGAGGTATTTCCATTGCATGTGTTTTTTAATTAAGCTTTTTTTATTTGGGCTAAAATAAGGAAAGTAGTGCTCCTCTATTTAAACCTTATGAAATAAAGTACTTCAGTTTTGGTACACCTTTTCTTGGTAGCCATGAAGTGTGGATTCTTTATGTGGAATGTCTAAGATCTACCTCAATGAAGACATGGCTATGCTGGAAAAACTGTTTTTTCCATTTGAAATGTATGCATATTTACCTGATATTGCAGAAAGTAGCAGACACCAGGTTCAGTGTTCGCTAACTTTACTGCTGGATGTTGTGTGGTGTTTTGCATCTTTATGCAAAGACTTCTACCAGTTTATTACTTTTTTTTCTCTTTTTAATTTCCAAAAACAGTAGTAGTGTTTTCAGGTGACTGTATGTTCACCTTCCAAACTGCCCATGCCATTTATACCATCTTTGAAACTTTTTAATACTGAATTTGAAGTTAAGATACTTTGTAACTAATGTTCATATTTCTGTTTCCAGGTATTCTATGCAGGAAATGTATGAAGTTGTTGCTGTTGTGGAGAATTACAAACTATTTGTTCCTTGGTGTAAAAAGTCAGATATATTATCGAAGCGCTCTGGGTACTGCAAAGCACAGCTAGAAATAGGATTCCCTCCAGTAGTAGAGAGGTATACATCGGTTGTTACCCTAGTGAGACCACACTTAGTTAAGGTAACTTTTTTTTTTGTTTTCTTAGCTGTAACTTTCCGTAACTTTTGTTTGTTGAAATTCAAATAATTCACTGGTGCTTCAAAACAAAATTGATGCTGGAAGTGCTTTGTGTGGCTCAAAACTTGTGTTGCTTTTGTTTAAAGACTTAAGTTAACTGGAGAGAATTTGAATGTGCTTTTAAAACATAAGCTGCCAAATGGCAGGAGGTGGGGGGGAATTGCCTTTTAATTTCCTTTTGCTGGAGAAACTAGCAGCCATTAATGAAAGTATACTGTCCTGGTTTTGGCTGGGATAGAGTTAACTTTCTTCCTAATAGCTGGCATAGTGCTGTGTTTTGGATTTAACATGAGAATAATGTGATAACGCGCTGACGTTTTAGTTGTTGCTGAGCAGTGTTTATACTAAGTCAAGGACTTTTCAGCTTCCCATGCTCTGCCAGCGAGGAGGTGCACAAGAGCTACAGGGAGGGGGCACAGCCAGGACGTGGATATTCCATACCATGTGACATCATGCTCAGTATATAAATGGGGGGAGTTGGCAGGGGGGCGGTGACCGCTGCTCGGGGACTGGCTGGACATTGGTCAGTGGATGGTGAGTGGTTGCATTGCTTGTTTTTCCTGGGTTTTGTTCCTATCTCTCTCTCTTTTGTTGTTTTCCTTTTCATTACAATTTATTACTATTTTTATTTTATTTTATTTCAGTTATTAAACTGTTCTTACCTCAACCCACGAGTTTTCTTACTTTTGCCCTTCTGATTCTCTCCCTCATCCCACCAGGGGAGAAGGGTGAGCAAGCGGCTGTGTGGTGCTTGGTTGCTGGCTGGGGTTAAACCACGACATACACCATTTTTGTTTGGTTTTGTTATAATTTTGCCCAAGCCTCTCTAAATGCAAAATTAATACTGACTTAAAAGTTATCTTTGACAACTGTAGCTTCTGATGCCTTAGCAAAATTGGTAACTGTCATTGCTTTTCTTCTGACAATTTTAACTAGCTAATCTGAGAAGTCTTAAACTTAAGTGTAGGATCTGCTGAAGAGCTTGTTATTCAGTGTATTGATGAGAAGATAGAAGAGTGGATTTAAAGTCCATTTTTTAGAATTAATTTGTTCAGAAGAGAAGCAGTTGTATTTCTCCTCCTTTCAGCTTTTCAAGAGCAATAATTAAAAGAAAAATGTCATAGGAGAAATTTTAAATGACGTCTGGATCTTCTAACTAGTTATATGTTCAAATCTGTTTTGGTTAGGAACAGCTCAGAACAGATTCCTTACAGCAAAGCTGCCTCTCCCTTCATGTGGCAGATCTTGGCTATTTTTTTGAATAACTAGTGGAATTACAACAGTTGATTGCTGTTTAAGATAATTGTTTGGATATCCTATTTCACTATTCTTTTCTAGGCTTCCTCTTAAGAGACATTACTCAAAACAGAAACTGGGTTTCTTAAGTACAGGGGAGACATGAATTGGAAAGGGAATATGCAAAGTGCCTTTATTCAAGGTACTTACTGATTCTGGAAAAAAATATATCTTTCTCCCTTTCTTAAGAAAGTTGAACAGCTACAATAGAAAATCTGCATTTTACATGCTGACTGCTTTCCCTTTCTGCTCTTCCCTGTCAAGACTGGCTTTTTCCTTTCACATAGCTATCAGACTGGCCTACCAACTCTTTTTACCTCTAATTCACTCAAAAGAGGATTTCTTGTCTCAGAAAAGATCATGAAAGTGGTGAGGAGAACCGTTTCTTTAGATTTCCTCCTCCTAGATTTATTAGCGTTTTCTCTGCTGGGATTATTTTTCCTAGAAGTTTACATTATGTTCATACAACTGTAGGAATATTTCTAGAGAAGTGACTGTGTGTTTGGACTACTTCACCGTCCTCAGAAATAACTCTGGGCAAAGGCAGCTTGCATGGTGGTCTAGCATAGCAGGCTACTGGGGGCGACAAAATGAGCACAGGTTTGTTGCTTAGGGCAGCAGTGCTTGAGCAATGGAAAAATCAGACTGGTAGTAGCAGCTCTTGCGGCAGAGGAAAGCACGGAGTAAGTTTGCTACTTATAAGGTTGGGAGCAAGGGGGACACACTGGCAATTTTCCTATTCTTCCTGCCCTTTTGGCAGCAGCAGGAAAAGCAAGCCCAGCTCTTTGTGTCTAATCTTCCCTCTACTCCTCCCCTTTCTGTTGTAGAAGCATCAAGACACTGCATCTCATTCCTGGGCAGAAAAATGTAGGTATTTTTGTGCTGCTGATTAGTCTTTGAGATAGCTTACCTTACCACGACTTTCAAACCACAAGCAATACCTATTCATCGTGGGTAGTCTTGTTGGAGCAGAGCTGCTTGTGGTAACAATAAGACCTGTAAACAAAGAGTTAAAAACCCAGAAATTCTCTCTAGAAATTCCAAGACAACTGAGATCATGTATTTCGATGATTTTGAAGTATGTGTCTTTCAATCTTTTTCTATTATAAATATAGCCACACAAAATTGGCTATATGTGCTAAAAGCAAAATGAGTGAAAATAAGGACCTTATTGTCATGAAAACTATGAAGACAACTACTGCAAATACTTTTATTGTTTTAAAGTAGGATTGTATGCAAGCACTCCTGAAATGTTAGCTCAATACGGCTTGCTGGTAACTAAAAGCCAATGTATGAGCTGATTATGAACTTGAGTGTATAGTCTTACTGACTTCATGGTAGCTCCTGATGACAATAGTATCTTGTGACAGAAGATGTTTGGAGTTTGTCTTCAGTCAGGTTTGTTTTGGTGCTAAGCATGCCTATAGCCCAAGACTATCAGTCTGTATATCGGTACATAAAACATTCTATACATGCAATGAAAAAAAACCCAAAAACCCAAACCAGTAAATATCCATATCCTTTGCTTAAAACAGTGTTGTTCAAAATTCTAGTATATAGCATTAGCATTATTTTGGTGTTCTATGCATCCTGCTAGAGATCTGTTTTATGACTCTCAACTCAAAAATATTTCCTCTCCCTTAAAAGGGATTCAGTTACTTTGCTGTAAATGATACTGTGCAAATAGGATCTTATACTGGCTGCACTATAAGAATAGTTTTAACTATGCCATGACCTTCACTGTTTAACAAAATGCAAATGCAAACTTCAGTAATACCAATTTGCCTGTACAAATACATCTGTAAAAGCCTAATTGTAGCTGTTTTAAACTTTCTTTTAGGCATCCTGCACTGACGGAAAACTATTTAATCACTTGGAAACAGTGTGGCGTTTCAGCCCAGGTATCCCTGGTTATCCAAGGACATGCACATTGGATTTTTCAGTAAGTATTGCTATTAAGACTTCCACACGCTTGGAACAAGGCATAGAAACAGTATCTTCAGCTGTGGTTTTTGGTGGTTTGTTTTGTTTTTTTTAGTGGCTGGTACTATTTTTTTTTAAACATATACGCATGGAAAACAAGTTAGTTTTAGTCACTACTATAAAGAAAAAAATTTTTTGCAGACTTTACCACATGGAAACCACTGCAGCGTCCTTCAGAGTCAGCAGTCTTCTGTGAGGTGTCTGCCTGTCATGAAACAGTCTAGGGATTGGTATCTCTCACCATATGTCTCACCGTACAATTCTAAACATGCTGAAGTTTTTAGACAGTCAACTACAGAGGAAGAAATACTAAACATACTTTGCTATTTCCTTTAATTTCTCTACAACCTAAGTGTTCTGGGTACCAGAAAGTAGGTATTCTCCCATCTGTCCTGTTTGGCCTGTAGTTTGGTCAATTTTCTGGCTTCCAATTTTATTCTTTCATGTATTTTAAGACTTACTCCTTCCTTCTATAATACAGGTATAATAGATTTTTGCTGTCTTTCTACTCTATGATGGGATGTCACTGCAGCTCGAGACTATCGCTCTTTAAATCCAGTGTCTGATTTAGCCTGTTACTCCTAGGCAAGTTGTTTTCCACTCAAGTTATCGCTTTTCCATTTTGTCTATTTAGTCTCTCATCACATTTTTTTCTTACATTTTATAGTGTTAAGAGTAAGTGTTGCATTGAGCACCTAGCTAAGCTGGGGTTCAGAACAGGCTACAAAAGTACATAGAAATGGGTTGACCTTGCTGCCATCTACTGGGATACTCTGCTTTAAAAATTGTCTTCTGTAAATAGGAAAAAGAGCTTTTGGAGTATTTGTATACTAGCACATTAATCTCCTTGGGTTAATAACTTTCAACTTATTGCTGTTTTGCACTTCATACAGTTCAGCAGTAAAAAGGAATCTATAGGTACTCACAAAAATACATTTCTCGTGGGATTTGCCAGTGATGTTTGCATGTTATTTGCTTGTGGGATTTGAATTTCTCCAGGCAAATAAGTGCCAGTTCTTGCTACTGACCAGTACATAAGCTAGCTTTTAACCCAAGCCATAAATCAGTTGATTTATGATTAAACCCTGTAATCTAAATACTGAGTTTGTGAGGAAAACTCCCCCCTCCGCCCCATACCAAAGCCACCTTTTGACATTTCAGGTCAAGAACTTCAGTTAATGGGAGTCAAAACTGGACTTAAAATGGACATTTTCACTTTCTTGGGGAAATGCTATTGATAATTCTTATTGCTTACCCCATTTTGAGGTAGCAGAGGCAAATGTAGCCAGCTGAGCAGGGGGTTGCCTCACAAAGGCAAGTCCTTACGGACTCTAACCCTTGCTAGTTACTCACCTGCTGTGTTACTTGCCTCTGGGCCTGTGCAGATAGGGATGATAAGCATTTCACAACAAACTTCTCAAAACATACTGTGCAATTACAAATACTTTGGAGAGAAAACTTTGATTTCAAAAATGCTCATTTGCTTTAGAAAATGTAATTTGAGTTTTGAGTTATGCTGGTTCCCACAAGCTACTGCATCACTGTTTTGCCAGCCTGATGCCGGGAGACATATACATACAGCTCGGAACTGTTCTAGTTTGGTTTCAGTTCTTAAATGATTTGGTATATAGATTGAAGCACAACACCATTTTTACCATCTGCAAACTTTGTAAATGTGTACCGTACCTCAAGTTTTTACATAGTTACTGAACATGATGCAAAACTCATTATCCCTGCTCTGCAGAACTCTACATGCTCTACATGACAACTCTCAGACTTTCAAAAGGCACATTAATGTTACTGATGCTTGAGGTCAAGCAAATGAAAATGAAGCTACACCTGGCTTACAGTCCAAGTAGTTTGATTCCTTCTGTGCTACTGTTTCGCATTACACATAAGCAACTTGAGAGAAGCTGTATTTGGCATTTAATCTGCTGATTTCTCAGGAATGACAAAAATACTTAAATCTCAATCCAAAACACATGCTGTAGCAGGAGTGATAAAATCGCAGAAGAGCAACCTGTTTCTTTTCCTGAAAATTCTGTAATCATTTTGGGAAACTGTGTATTCCAAAACAATGTGATTCCATGGCCTTAGGGGAATGTTGTTTAACTAGACCGAAGGCCAGCACAGCACAAAAGCATAATTGAAGGCTATTTAACATAAAAGTGACTGTTTCTTTTGAGGTTGAAGAAAGCGGACTCCCTGACTCCCTGTGCCCTTGCCATAACTGTTAACTACTACAGTAGCTTCAGTTTAACTGTAAGCTTCAGTAGCTAAAAGAAAATGTAGACGTTAAGTTCTGAGCACTGCAGTAGGAGGCCCGAGGGCTTGGTACAGAGGACTTCACCAGTATGTCTGTGCTCTGACACTGGCTGCCGGTGTCAGGACGGCGAAGGTCGGGAGCGGGAGGTGTTCGGGTGGGAGGTATGGCACACAAAAGCAAATTTGTAGCTTTGGTCAGTAAATTGCTCTTGTTTGAACATACCATAACTACAGCTACCAAGATGGAAGGACTGATTCAGAATGTTGGTATTTAATAGGTAACTATTTCGAGCTGCTTTTAAATGCCTCTTGGGTTTGCTCCAGCTTACCTGTAAGTCTGCTGTCTTGCCATGCAGGATTTTCTTCAGACTTGTGTCCCCAAGTGTGAATTCAGTAGCTTTTCATTACCCCAAATCTTTTACTTATGTTTTGTGATGCATCATTTATTAAGTAAAATACAGTTAGTTTAGATAAATGGAAATGATTACTTCAGGGAACTGAACAAAATTATTCTTCTAATGGCAAAGCCCGGGCAGAGAGTCCTCTAACCAAGGAATAAGGCTTTTCTTCAGACACACTCACCCCTAGTTCAGTTTTAACTGTTCTTTCTCCCACGGCTTACTTCCAGACTAACTGGAGATTCTTTAATGAAGTTGTCCATTTGTAACAGCATTTTACCACAATAATAGATAGAGGGAAAACAACTCTTCTGTATTTTCTTAAACAGGTTTCTTTTGAATTTCGTTCCTTTCTACACTCAAAACTCGCTACGCTATTTTTTGATGAAGTGGTAAAGCAGATGGTAGCTGCCTTTGAAAGAAGAGCATCCAAACTCCACGGCCCAGAAACAAGCATACCTCGGGAGCTAATGCTTCATGAAGTTCATCACACATAAAAGGGAAAATTGTAACAGCCTCTATTATAAACTTGTTTGTACGCTTCTTTTGTACAAGAGGTGCCATGCTCCTCCTTTGGGGCATCTAGTTCATATCTGAGCTTTGTGTGATTTTATGCTGCATGAAACACACCTGTTCAGCCAGATGTATATAGAATGTTCAAGCTGCCATCAAGTGCAACTTAAAAAAGTGTTATCAGTAACAGACAGTTGGCAGCTACTGTAACACAAGTATCTCAGGCTGCCGTTTATTAACTTGCCAAATGGTTTGTGTAGTCACAGTGCAAGTTCTGCCTTATCCAAGCCTAAGTTTTTGGGTTTTTTTTCAGCATTGTCACATATTAACTCAAGTTTAAGTTATTAGTAGTGTAAATGTAACTTAACAGCATCAACTCAGCCAACTCTGGCCAAGCCAAGGGAAACTGACATTCTAGCTTTGGGGAGCATGGAACAGTTTGTCAAGCATTGACTAGCAGGTGCTTTTAATCCAAATGAATGACAAGGGCAAGTCAGGAGTCTCCAGCTGCTGTTGAGTTCTGACCAGCAACTGCAATAGAAAAAACAACACAGCCTGAACACTCTTGACTTTTCAGGAATTAAACGTAAGGGGTACACGCAATGTAAGGAGTACTACCATTTGAGTGCAGCAGTTTCGGCTATGGCCGGTGGTTCTCTGCTGTCTGGGCTCCAGACACTGGTGAGTTTGCAGTATGTTTGGCAGGCTGAACTTGCCTACCTGCTGCTCTGTCACTGTTACACATTGCACTTCGGTTAGGGTAGACAGACCTCACCTAGTGCAAACAGCTCCCAGTTCCAACACAGCTTTAAACCAAGTCAGTAAATGTTACCTCTTTGAGAACTAGGGCACGGATGCAGGACATTCTGTACCACAGTGCTGTCCTCCCTGGAAGGAGGGAACCAGGTGCCCTCCACTTGCTGCAGACGAGCACACTCAAGGCCAGTTGTCATTAAAAAACATACAATAGAGACCTAAACCTTAGTTTCTAGGGTTTTTTTTCAGTACTGTGCTACCATTTATTTATCAGTCCATTATGATGGTACCAGCCATCTTGATTATTCTTTTTCAGTAGTTCTAGTCCTTACATTAATATCCTCTATCCAGTCTCTGAAGAAATGTAAGTGAATAGGTGCTACCTTGCATTACCAAATTTCCTTACTGAAATGAGGTAAATTTTTTGGGTCAGGTGTTGAAGCTGGTCCTTTCTCCAAACTGTACTAACCATGTGGGTTACGGACACGGTAGTGTATTAAATAACATAGGAAGGTCTGTTTCAGGACAAAGACAGCCTTGAAGCAGTTTCAGACCATTTAGATACTTTTACCAGAAAGAGCAATTGAAATGTCACACATCCTATCTGTGAAGGACAGTTCTTATTAAAGGTAGGAAGCTGGGGAAAGTCACAGCTGGATTAAGAGGTCTGTTTTAGAGCACTTTTGTTTGTTGAGACAATCAGAGACAAACATACACAAGTTTGGGAACACCATTGTTTTGAAGTCTGGAAAGCAGAAAAGACTGCACATCAATGTCATTAGCTGCATCAGGTCAAAGAACACAGTAGGTGGCAAAGCAAGCTGTCATTTTTAAGGGTAAAGAAGCATCTAGTGCAAAATAATTCAAACTAAATCCTGGAGCCCACTACCAGAAAGCTGGAAGACAAGGGTGGAAGTCTCAGGGCAAGGAGGTAACCACATACTATGCCTGAGCAAGAGGAACATTAAGAAAACCCACAACCCTTTCTTAGCAAAGGTACCCGTTTCCTACCCTCAGGGCACTTTCCCTCCCCCAGTACTGTGAAAGGTGCACTGGGCCTTTTCATGTGTTCCAGCACGTGAAACAAGCGGTATAGACATAAAGCCAATGCACGTGCCTTCTTTTCATAGCATTGTTTAATATTTCAAGGAACTGCAGTGTCAGTTCAGCCGAGATATTTCTTACCAAAATTAAAGTCGTCACTTGTATTTCTGAGAAACATTCTAGACAAAGGAATGCTTCCTGGAGGTAAAGGGCCTGTCCTTTCCAAGCCCAAGTGTCAGGTTTCTAGTAAATCTTAGAAGCAGCAGGCTTTGTGCACAGGTGAATAAGGTGATACATTTTATAACTTTTGAGCAGTTTGTTTTATTACATAAAGGTCACATAACTGTATATTTGCCTACTTTGTACACAATTGTCTAGTCTCACGCACAGTGGCTTCCAAGTTCTTCCTAGTACTGGCAAGCACCAATAAATTCTGAAACAGAATATCAAGTGCCTTTAATTAAGTTTAAATCAGGACCTTGGTAGATGGATCTTGCACCCGGTTATCAGGAATGTACAAATGTCTTTATTCAAAAAATACAAAATAAATTATCTGTAGGCATGGACAATGACTGTAAACAATTACACGTGTGTTAAATGAAATCCAGTAACTGATGGTTACAGTGATTCTTTTAAACACCAGCCTCACGTCAGTCACTATCCACCCTCTCGCACCGACATCTGAAGTTTTCAAAGTCAGAACTGTCAGTCTTACACAGCACAGCTCACGATGCATCCCTATTCCCAGGAATCAGAACATGCCGCCTCCCATTCCTCCACCCATCCCACCCATTCCTCCCATTGCCGGCTCTCTTTCTTCTTTAGGAATTTCGGTCACCACTGCTTCTGCTGTTGATAAGAGAGACGCGACACCTGCAGCGTCCATCAGAGCAGTTCTCACAACCTAAAAATAGGAGAGAAATAACTTAATACCTGCTGACTATCATGTGAGCTGGGAGGAAGGAAAGCTGAGAATTAAGACTATTTTAGGTTACCTTCGTTGGGTCTATGATTCCTTTTTCTACCATATTTACGAAGTCCCCAAGCATTGCATCGTAGCCAACTTCTGATGGACTCTGCAGAATTTTTTCCACTATCAATGATCCTTCAACGCCTGCATTCTTTGCAATAGTCATTGCTGGGATTTTCAGTGTTCTCTTTATTATTTCAATGCCTGTAAGAAAAAGATGTTTAGAATTACATATCGCATACGCTGCTCCTCTTGCCAAGGCATGGCTTCGTGTGCTGGAGATCAATACAGAGCGCGCCCTCTGAGCAAGAGCATAAGCTGTTTTTATCAGTTCCAGGGAAAAACGTTCTCTGCTACTTGACATCTGTCAACAAATGAAGTCATTGTGGGATATTCATGTGCATTTTGGTTTTAATTCTGCAAAAGTTAGTAAGGAGCATTATTATTGTTACATGGCACAAAGCATTCTTCCATTTGATTTGCCACGCAATCTCTTATGCATTCTAGATTTTATGTCTGTCTGCAGTGGCTGTAACAGTCAACTCAACTCTCCTTTAACAGTCTGCAATTCTTTGCAGGGGGTACTGCTGCTTTGTTGTTACTGGTTCTTTCATATCCAAGTCAGGGACGCAGTGAAAGCTCCTTCCCACTGTAAAGCAGAGACCGCCATACCAAGGGGATACGAGGTTCTAAAGATCAAGTAACTAAAACTCACTAAAAGCAATCTGTATTTTATCTTACAAAGCCTCAGAACAGAAAAAAGTCTATTCTTAACACTTCCACACACATTCAAATAACTTACCAATTTTCTGATCTTCATTGGCTGGAGCTAAAGCATCTAATGCTGGAATGCAGCGAAGCAATGCACAGCCACCACCTGGAACGATGCCTTCCTCTACAGCAGCACGGGTCGCGTTCAGGGCATCAGTAACTCTGTCTTTCTTCTCATTCACTTCAACATCACTTGTGCCACCAACCTGCAACGAGCAAGCCACACGTCAAGGTCCACACAAGGAGCCCGGGTGGGAGAGCACCGCTGGCTATGGAACTGCTGCCGCAAAATTAAACAGCCAGCTTGAGTCGTTAACTGAAAAGTGCCAGAAAGCAAACCCATGGTCTCCCATACTGGCAGAGTTCTTCTGTACCTTAGCACTCGAGAAGCCTAACCACACAGTTTTAGTTGATTATTTCATCAAGTTCTTAATACCAAGGTGTAGCACTGTAGTAAGCCAAATTCCTTATCCAAATCGACTGCTAAGATTCTGAGACAACCATGCAGTAGTATCTCAGATTAGCAATAAAGGACTGATACCGCCCTTTTCCGGAGAAGGTTGACTTCTCACCTTCAATACTGCTACTCCATCAGAGAGTTTGGCCAATCGCTCATTCAGTTTCTCTTTTTCATAGTCACTTGTGGTAACTTCTAGCTGTTCAATAATTTCTTGAATACGTTTTTCAATTTGAGCCTTTTCACCCTTCCCCTTCAGAAGCATGGTGTCATCTTTTGTCACAATGACCTCTCCAACTTTACCAAAGTCATGAGGCTGAATATCTTCCACATTTAGGCTCAGACCCTCTTCTCCAAACACCTGCAACAAATTACGCAAAAAGTTGGAATTCACAGCTTCTCCATACATGAGTTTTTCATTTGTAGACACGCGAACACATACAGCAGGCTAACAGCGCAAAACAATCACACTACTGCAGCCAAGTTGAACGAAACTCTTCCCTTCTCCTAACAGAGTCCAGGCATGCAGGTACCTCACGGAATAGGGAGCTGCTGCCTTCTCATTCATGACAGACTAATGTAACTCACTGATTCAAAGTGCCTGGAAAGTAGAGTTGTGTTACAGAGTCCTCCTGCTATTTTGCGAAGTTATGAATATTGGCACTAAATTGACTTTAGAACAGAGTTCGCTGGGTTTGTCACTTTGTGCTCCAGTTCGCTTAAATGCTAAGTTTCATTTCAAGAACCACCTCTGGATCCCAGTACCATGCTATGATTTTGAAGCATGTAAAAAAAGCAGCATAAAGGGACACTAATCAGCACATCAACTATTTGAGAAGTTGAGTATAAAGGAAGATTACCCAGTCTATTCCAAATATTTAAAAGAATTATATTTGCCATACTCAAGTCTGGGCAATTATGAGACGGTTTTGCAAGGCGGCAAGAAAGCTTTGCTATCTCTAAGAAATTTCCTTGATATTCCTGCTTCTCCTTGACAACCTAAATGCTGCAAGAAAATTGTGTGTAACGTCAGTCAGTTAAAAGGACATGTTACTCATGGTTGGTCAGGCCCATATTACACAGCAATGATCAAGACCTGCATTTAAAAAAGATATGAAGATTCAAACATTAAGAGTTACTGTTACATTTGTGAAAGAACAGGACGCAGCCTGCAACACAGCAAATACAAGCCATGGACCTAAAAATACACGTTCTTTTCCTCCTTAAATACCATTAACATTTCTTAGAGCAAAAAGCCAATTAAAACATCATTACTTACAGCACCACCAGTAGCAATTGCCATATCCTTAAGCTGGTTTTTCCTGTTGTCACCAAAACCTGGTGCTTTTACAGCAACCACCTGAAGACCAACCTTCAGTCTGAAGAGAAGAATTCAGAGAGCAATTATTTCAGTACAGCTCTAACAATCAAGCAAACAGAGATCTTAATGAACTGAGCTGGTTTTGCTCAGAGGTAGTTAGGTAACAGCTGAAATTGTGTCCGAACTGATGTGAAGCATGGCTGTGTACAAAAGCTGCTGTTTCTTCGGTACTGTAAGAGCACAGACAACAGTTCTACACTGTAGCAAATTCAAATACACACTTTTGTATGCATTCCTTTAAAAAGGGATTAAAAAAAAAAAGCAGTATTTGTCTAAACATACGGATTTTAAGCCTCACCTGTTCAAGACCAGAGTGCTGAGGGCTTCTCCATCAACATCTTCAGCAATAATGACCAAAGGTTTGCGGTGAGCATTGGCAATTTCAAGAGCTGGAACTATGGACTGTACACTAGAAATTTTCTTTTCACTGATTAAAACATAAGCGTCCTGGAATTCACATTTCTGCCCTGCAGAAACAACATGCATCAACTGAACAATCCGATTACAAAAACATATCAAGCATTCTCTTAAACTTAAGGAGCTACTGTGGAGCAACTGTTGCACATTTCAACAGCATTAAAAAAAAAGAGACACAAAGTGTTTTCTCCAAGACTCCACTGTCAATTCTACATTGTTCTGGAGTGTTGCAGGGCCAGCTTGATGTTAACATGGATGCTGTCCACACTTAGCAGAGAAGAAAAACCACCCCACAGACTACAAGTTTTTACCAAGAGTTTAAAGCTTCTGATGGGGAAGGACGCCGCTGTCGTATTGCCATGGTACCTAGTATAACAGATTGTGAAGTCTTTGTAACAGGTACCATTATTTCTAACTTACAAGAGCCATTGTAAGGTATTTGACGTGTCATTCTTAACTCACCTTTGGTTGTATTAATAAAATATGGAGAGATGTAGCCTCTGTCAAATTTCATACCCTCAATGATTTCCAATTCATCGTTTAGAGTTTTTCCATCCTGTTTAGATGCAAGAAAGTCACATTAAAGGTCCCTTATTTACTACCAAAAGCACAAGTATATTTTTAGCATACTACGCACAACAGAATGAAAGGCTCTGCGCCACACGTCAGTGTTATGTGCTTCTCTCTTCAAAATAAAAGGATTATAAGAGGGAACAGCAATCAAACCCTGATATAAGGGAGGCTAAGGAATTATGGTGGGATACCGTATGTGAGCAGCAGCAGCTACATCACATGCCACAAAAGCCAGCCCTAACTGGAGAAGAGACAGTCACTTTCCACTTAGTCCATATGTTGGCCAGTTCTTACCTTGACAGTGATTACACCCTTTCGTCCAACTTTTTTCATCGCATCAGAGATTATATTGCCAATTTCCTGATCTCCATTTGCAGATATTGTGGCAACCTAAAACAGTAAGCCATTTAACCTCATTTCACAATACAAGTGATTTGTTTCCTTGCTATAAAGAAAATCAGAATAACCATCTTCAATCCTCATGTTTCCTGACAAGACGGGGCAGCTGACTGTAGCACACCCACACCAGGATCCAAGAACTCCACTGGAAGGGCTAACAGCTCTTGGGCAGCTCAAGCACAGGGCCAGATCCCGTGCACTGTGCTCATGCAGCACACACGGGCCATCTGAATCTGCGGCCATGGGGAGAAATACGCCATGAAGGCCAACACAGCTGGTGCCCGAGACCCAGCTGGGCATCCACCTCAACCTGAACCTCCCACAGCAGATCCACAACACTCCCAGAAGTCTGCCATCACCTCCCATCCACAAACACATCTTTGCTCTTGCCAATTCTTCCCAAATACACAAATTTATGTTTTAAGACCGCATTTTGGAATGCAAGATGAGAAAAACTACCTACTTCTGAACTAACTTCTAGCAGTGTAGTTGAAGGCAGAATACTGGGAATTTTCAATAACTCAAGAAAATGAAAGCATTACCATGAAGATCATTCAATGAAACATACTCTGAATCTTTATATACAAAGAAAAACACTCTCGTGTCACATACCCACAACCTAGATCCATTAAACCTGACTTCACAAAACTTCTTCTGAAGAATAGCTATGTAAAGTTGCTTTAATTTTTTTTTTTTTTTTACCTGTGCAATTTCTTCTGGAGTTGTAACAGGTTTAGACAGCTTCTTCAGTTCAGCTATGATAGCATCAACTGCAAGCATCACCCCTAAAGATGAACAGAATTACTTGTGAGTGAGCAAAACAAGGTATACAGCACAACGTGCCCCCCGCCCCCCAAAACAGGTTAAGTTTCAAACCAAAGTCCACACTGCAAAAATGCACCAAGTTTGCATGTTCAAAAACAAGTGACCAGCAGTTCTAGTTCATATTGTCACTTGTATACCTAGCGATAATTTTTTGGAATTGGTGTGACATACTTTCTGTCATGATCAACATTTATGGCGAATTTATTTACATGGCACCAATAAATTTATATACTTATCAGAAATTAATTAAATGCAGAAATGGCTTTAAATGGAGTTTACCTATGACAAATTAAACAAGTTAACTGCATATAAAATAGTAAAATTATCAGAAGAATGAAGACTTGTTCAGAGCAAGTAACGTAACAGAAACAAGTGGATTCTCTACACATTGCTCTTCATATAAAGCTTTATGTAGCTCTTCAAAAAGAAGGCAACTTATTCAGGAAGCCAGTCAAATTTGGGATATGAAAAGTAAAAAGACAACGATTAAGCATTAAAAACAAGGGAAAAAAGTTACCCCTCCTGATTTCTACTGGATTAGCTCCTTTGCTGATCTTCTCAAAGCCTTCCTTGGCAATAGCACGTGCAAGTACCGTTGCAGTAGTGGTACCATCTCCTGCTTCTTCATTTGTATTGTTGGCAACATCTTGAACTAACCTGGCTCCAATATTTTTGTATTTGTCTTTTAAGTCAATTGCCTTTGCTACTGTCACACCGTCTTTTGTCACTTTGGGACTTCCCCAGCTTTGTTCAATAATAACTGTTCTTCCCTAGGGTGACAAAGAACAAATATTAAATCAAAGCCACATAAGCCACAGCATGTTACTCTAAGAGTTCAACTGAAGACAAAGATCCTTTTGCACAGCCACAGCTGAACAGAAACATCACCTCGCACAGAGCTTTCAGCTGGGACTTTTTTCAAGCACACACATTACCAAGGTTCTGAAAAACTGGAAAAATGGCTCAAAGGTTTTATACTTTCACAGAATGAGGCTTCATTCCCCAGCCACAATGCTTAATACCACAGACTCAGAAGCCTGCAACTAAGACTACCCTTACAGAGGAAAAGAATTGAAGAGATTTCCTCTAGCACTGATGTTTTCCCCTAAAATTAAAATATAGCAACATAATGAACTAAATTTGCAAAATTTCCATCAAATCACAATAAAAAGTCTATGTGATTGAAAAATAGTAATACAAAGCTCAATTCGTTGCACATTCCCGGGGGGGAGCGGGGGGGAGAGCAGACTTGCAAACCTTATTAGTGATTAGCAAAGAGAACTGAGAATACTTAACAAACTTGTGTTAATGTGTTGCAATAATTTCTCAAACATTGCAAGTTAACAAGCCTTTCTTCTCTCAGCCCTCACTTGTGTTCAACTAAAAAACTGGACTATCCTATGCAACATATACAGACACAGTTAATATGGGAAACTATGGACTGTACAGGGAACACAGGGCAGATACACCTGCACAAGAGGACTGCTTGTTCCCAGATGAATTCAATAGCTTTAATGGCTGCCCCAATCAATCATGTTCCAGTTTTAGCTGGAAGCAGCAGAAATGCAAGAAGCCACCTCTGGTCCACTGCTGCCCTGAAACTCTTCAGCTATCCTGACAGCTGGAGCTGTTGGAAGAGGGGAAGAGAGAGCAACTGCCCCACCTCACCACTGTCACTCCTGGCTGACCTTGCACAAGTCCCCTCATCTGGCCTGTCAGGTCCAGCTCGGAGCTGACCACTTTGGCTCCTGCCGAGACACTGCCGTAGCTGATCAAAGGCCAGTGAGGCTTCAGCTCCAACCAGAGTCTGGATCATGTGCCAAGCAAGCTAGCTAAGGACTCCCATACAGCATGCTACCGCTATGGTGCACTGTGTTCCTCGCTTGCACAGAGCCCACTCACATCGGCCTCAATGATATAACTAACTTTGGATTCCTGCCATGCACGAGGCCATACTGCTTCTGAAGTACAACTAGCCCTAGAAGCTGCAAAAGAAATGTTAAACTTCAGTTGCTGATGTTGAACCTGTGAAAGAATTTACATAATTCTAACTCTGTGCTATAAAACAATTATGCCAAAATAACGCATAGCCTGACTTCTTACTGCTATTTCGTTTGACTTGCACTTCTCCTAAATCTAAAAGTGGTTCAAGAGTAAGAAAACTCTGGAGGATCCTGCTACTGATAAGTTCTTCATGTAGTCTCTTCCTTGTTTTGCTTAATTTTATTCTCCATTTTGACATGGTCTTATTCCAAATGTTTGTTTGGTAGCTATAAGGAGAGCAGCCCAACAAAATCTACTTATATCCAATCACATTAAAGGACTTATATTTAACACTTATCTGTGTTTCTGAAAAAAGGAACACCACCAGTAAATACACATGCATTTTGAATGGTCCTGCATACCAGGAATCCAAGCACCCGCATAAAGTAGTTCTGACAAAGTAATCAACATGTTGGCAGCAATATCAAAAGATTGCATGAGACTGCAAACCACATTTCTTTAAATATAGAACAGTGACAAAGGGAAGTTTCCTCACCAGAGTGATACTGTATTTTTTAAAAATACTGGAAGCAGAAACAGGCATTACGGTACAATCCCTAAATTTCTACAAATGCATGGAGAACGGCAGATAAAGGGAGAACACTGGAACAAAACCCCACAAAGTTACAGCAAGTTGCATCAGGAACTGCCCTTTAACCAGTGCATTAGAACTATGCTTAGGCATTCACAAAGTAGCCTGATCCAAAAAACCAGGAGTTAAATTAACTGACTACACTTAAACTTTGTTCCTTTATGGAAAACAGCCACAGCTTGCTGACATCACTGTTCCTTAACCTTCATCTGCTCAGCTTATAGCATTTTTGCCTTTGAATAAAGCTAATAGAGCACCAAAACTGTTCAAGAAATACATGAATGAATTTTACAGAGGCCAAGCAGCCTTGAGAAGAACTACCACGCATATGCTGTTATTACATGGAACAGACATTCCTATAAGCCCAAAGAAAATCAGTATCTCTTCCTTAAAAAGGAATCTCATTTCAAGCCTTACCGGACATTGCATGACTGTGCAGAATACAGTAGCTAGTTTTCCAAAAGATGTACAACTTATAGGGAACCAGACACTATATTCTGTCCTATAAACAGCATAAATGAATGCCACTGCCACCGAATTTCACTTAAGCTCATAACATTTACCAGCCAACTGAACACTCAACATTACGCTTTCAATGTCTCTTTCACCTTGTTAATACTAAAAGGTAAAGTGATACAAAACTGTAATTTGTAAACACACCCCCACAAAAACCGCAACAAACCCACATGCTAATTAACCCACCTCACGATATAGATAGTTAAATTACCTACTGCATTGTTGCAGACTATCAATTGAGCCATGGTAACCTATTATGCACATCCCCTTAACCTTCAAACTGTTTAAACAAATATACCGCACCTTTCACAGTGATCCAATTCATTTTACTTTGTTACTATGAAAAGCACATGCGCTATTGTCATGGTTCAGGTGACAAAAATGAGAATATGGCTGTGTGCAGTAGTCTGTCCATACCCCTACACCTTTGTGTTACAGATCTGCAGACGGCAATCATGCAGCTCTACCGCAGGAAAACTAACAACTGTTTTCTACTACGGTGTTGTCAACCAGGTCAAAGTGTTAACATAAAATAAACACAAAATCTTCCATTACCTTTGGCCCCATGGTGACAGCTACAGCATCTGCTAGAAGATCTACTCCTTGAAGCATAAGAGCTCTAGCATCTGCTCCAAACTTAACATCTTTTGCATATGCTCGTGTTAGATGGGGGGCGAGTGCTCTGGACACAGGCCTTATCTGACGGAGTACTGTAGATAAACGGAGCATGTCTAAAAGATTAAAACAAATCCAGAGGAAAATAGAAGCATTATGTATTTGCACAGCTACTTCCGGAATAAAAGAGGGGAAAAGGATTCAGGGAGTAAAGCAAGCGACCGTGAAGTTTTAGTTTTTCGACTGGCTGAAATAGAAACACACAAGCAACTGCAAGTAACAGGGCTGGGGAGCCCAGATCCTCAAGGCAAGATCTGGGCTGCAGCAGCTCCTCACCGAGCAGCCTCCAGCAACTCCGAGCTCCTCCCGCCGGCCCCTCCCTGGCGGTAGGGCGGGAGACCGCGAGGGCACCGCGGAACACCGGCAGCTCCGTTTGCCAGGCGGCTCCCCCCGGCACCGGCTCGGTGTGGGGGGCCGCGCACGCCAGCAGCTTGCAGCGGCGCTGCCGTTCCGACGGGCGTCCGGGCGAGGCTCCCGCGCCCGACTCGTCTCGCAAGGGCAGCCCGCACCGCGCGGCCAGACCACGGGGGGCGAAGGGCCGCGGCCGCCGCCCCGCGGCGCGACAGGGAGGGGTCCCGGGACCCTGCCGGACCCCCAGGGCGGGCGGGACAGGGCCTGCGGCCACATGTCTCCTTCCATCAGGACACGCGCAGCAAGGTCAAGAGCCGCTCGCCCCCTGCCGCCAGCCCGACCGCGCTGCACCGCCGGGGCCCCGCCGCGCCGGCATGGCCCCCACGCGGGCGGGGGCCTCGTTCCAGCCGGCAGAGCCGCCGGGCGGGCTCACGAGCACCCCGCTCCCCCTATTGCGCGCGGGCGGCCGTTAGCGCCGCGCGCTCCAAACAGGCCTGGCCGTTAACCGCACGGGCACCCCTCCCCCCCCCCCGGTAACGGCTGCCGCAGGGGGAACGGGCGGGGGACAGCACTCCCGGCCCGCTAGCACCCCCTCTCCGGGCAGGGCAGGGCAGGGCAGGGCCAGCTGCCGTGCTCCCGCGCTCACCTGCGGGCAGCGCGGGGGTAGCAGCAGGCGCCTCCGCCGTCCGGACTCAAAGCTGAGCGGGCAGGTCTGCGCGCAGGAGCGGGAAGGCGCTCAGCACTCACTGCCTCTGCTCCGCCCCCGGCCAGGCACCGGCCCATGTGGGGCTCCGCACCGCCCGGCCCGGGAACCAGCATAGCCGCCGCGGCCCCGCCTCTGGCGGGAGGAGGGCGGCCACGGCCGCCCACAGTCCTCCTGCGGGCCTGGGGCGCCGGCCGCGCTGCGCGCATGCGCGGCAAGCCCCAGCATGAACCACTCAGGTTCCGGGGCCCGCCAATTCCAGAACCTTCTGGAACGCTCATGCTCGCCGGAGGTCAAAGTTGAGCTGACCTCACTTCCGGGCGGGTGTCCGACGCCGGGAGCCGGCGGGCGCTAGGCAGCGCGGTTCGCGGCGCCGCCGGGGTGTCAGCGGCCTCCGGAAACGGAGCGTAGCCCCGGGGGCGAAAAATAAGCGGCGGAATTAAAACTGACCGGGGCCGGGGCGGGGGAGCGGGCTCCGCCCCGGGGCGGGGCGCCGGGCGCGCATGCGCAGGCCGTGACCTTTCTCACGTGTGCCTGCGGCGGCCCGGTCACTCGGTGGCGGGGAGCGCAGGAGCCGTCATGGTGAGTGCCCGCCGCCCGCGCCTCTCCCTTCGCCGCCGGCCTCGGGCGCGGCTCCGCTGAGCGTGCCACAGCGGCGCTAGGGGGTAGGGCCTGGTGGCGGGCTCGCTTGCCCGCCCCGGGCGGGTCGCCGCGGGGGTCCCTGAGCAGCCCGCGGCCACGCCGCCGCGCGTGGGTGTTCCTTCCGCCTGCCGGAGGCCGGCAGCGGCGGTCCCTGTCGTGCCGTGGGGCCGGGCTGAGCCGAGGGAGGGAGGTGACGGGCCCTCGCCTGCGGGTGCAGCGGCTCCGCGAGGCGCGGCGCTCGCCGGCCCCGCCGGGCGTTAGCAGCGAGCCGCTCCCTGGGGGGATGTCCGCAGCGGTCTGGTAGCGCCGCAAGGTCACGCAGTCCTTGGGATAGAAACGCGGTGACGCCGGCAAGCGCGGAGGCTGCGGGCCGGGGCGCGGCGGGGATGTTCGTAGGGGCTGCCTTTGGCTTCCCAGGCACCTCAGCGACGCGTTCCTCCCCGCCTGCGGCAGCGGGAGGATCCCGTTAGCAGTAAGTGCGCTGGGCAGGGCTGCGGTGCGGCCCTGCGGAGCTCGGGGATAAAAATGAAGCCTTTCATGCTGCGTTCTTGATCGCTCGTTCTCTAGGTTTTATAAACTTTTTTATAGAGATCTGACCTTGAAGGAGCATTGGGTAAGGGCAGAGCTGCCCTTATTGTTGCAGCGATACTTTATTCTTATGATCCTACTAACGTGAGGAATTAGCATTTCTTAAAACTCAGTGTAAAATGCTCGTGGTCTTAAGTCCGGCCGCTTATTTCTATCAAACACAGAACACCTCTAGAAAGGGAGGATCAGAGATGTTATCTTCACAGAATGAAAATGATCACAGTTGGCAGCCTTCTCCCTTTGCTGTTTTTCATCATTGTGGTGGTAGCATTAGTTGGGGGGGACACACATCTTTCACGTACTGTCTTTTGTTCGTGCTCTGCCCGTAACTTTGTTTTCTCCCAATTTTAAAATGTATGTATAGTGATGACTATCAGTAAAGGGCGTGTGGGTGCCAGGCCCTTGTTTCTAGTTGTTTCTATGAGCGAGGGCTCTGGGTACCTGTCCAGTGGTGCACTATCTCCATGTGACTTGGCAAGTTGCCATACCTTTCCTTCTAAATCAAAGCAAGTTCCTTCTTCCTGACCCCTGCTTGTTGGGGTTCGGTGCTTGCATATATCTAGTACATGGGAGTTAGACTGCTGTTTCTGAAATGCAGCCAAGTAGCAGTAAGTAGTTGGGGGGGGGGACGGGGGACGGAACAAAACCCAACCAAAAAAACCCACCAACAAAACCCCCAACCCTAACTCTGCTTGAGCAAAGGCAGGTATTAAAGCAGTCAAGGTAGAAGTATGCCTACCTTCCTATTTTTAGGGGCTTAAACCTAAAGTTTCTTGTGAAGTTGCAGTCTGTTTATAGAAGTCAGTACAAGTAACAGCACTTTTTGCTTCAGACTTTGGAGGCTGTATGTCATCATGTGAAATGCTAAGGTTTGAGTACCTGAAAAAGACTGATGTGAGGTACCTGGCTAGACTTTCGCTGCTTTACTATAAAACACTCCACGAATAAAAATGCAACTGTCCCAAGAGGTCCTGAATCATCATTAAATCTGGTTGTGAACTGAATGAATATATTACATATAATCAATAATCATGCTCCCCAAGCTAGAGTAACTAAGGGTTTGGGATTAAAAGCCTGCGGAGCTTTTCAGCCAGAGGAGGAGGCTGCTCCATCTGGTGGTGGTTTATCCCCCCAGCTGGAGTACATCTTCCTATGGCTGAACTGTTAGGATTACCCACCATCTGCTTGTGTCTTTAGCAATTTCTGATGCAATCAAAGATGGCATATGTTTGCTACTATTAAAAGTAAATGCTCAGCAGTTTTCTTAAACTATTAATTTATCTCAAAAGAGAAATCACTTTTTTTTTAAACTCATTTAAATTGCAGTTTCATTGTAATGTTCCTCTTGTTACGATGTACAATTATTTCCACAGGCAGGAAAAGCATTTAGGAAATTTCTTCCCCTCTTTGATCGTGTTCTGGTTGAACGATGTGCGGCTGAGACAGTAACCAAAGGAGGCATCATGATTCCAGAAAAAGCTCAAGGGAAAGTGCTACAGGCGACAGTAGTAGCAGTTGGATCAGGAGGCAGAGGAAAGGTAAATATCCTGAAGCATTACATTTGGGTAAAATTAGTAATGGTGTGGTGGTAGCTGGAATATTATCATAAGAAAGGGATGGTTGCAGTGTAAATGTAGTGATAGCTCACAAAAAAGGATGACGGCGATGACTGAAGTTGGAAGTACAGGCTCAAAGGAGGTGGAAATCTCAAGTTCTCCTGACTGGCTCTGGCCTTGAATTCTAGCATTCCTTTCATCATTTGTAAAGTGGAAAATACTTGCCTTTTAAAATCAGTATTATTTATTTATATTTAAGCTGCTTTACACAGTAGTGGTGTGGGGTTTGGTGGGTTGTTTCTTTTATTTTTTTGCTTTTTTTTGTGGTTTTGGTTGTTTTTTGGTTTTGTTTTTTGTGGTGGGGTTTTTTGGGGTTTTTTTGTTGTTTTTTTTTTTTTTTTTAGTTTTAAATACGTAAACAGTGTTTTGCAGGGTATCTTGTTTCATCACTTCTCAGCCAAAACCTTGAAGGACCGGCAGCCGCCTTTGTTAAAATGATTACATGCCCGAATTTCTGTGACTTGTGAGCAGGGTGGAATCCCAGAATGTGGCATTTGCTGTCTTGTGCTGCGCAAAATATCATTGTCCATAAGGATTAGGCTTACTGGACAAAAGAAAATCGGGAATCAAAAGAAATAAGTGTTAAAAAAATTTTTGTTAATTTTGCATGTTGAATACGTGTTTGGGATCATAAACAAAAACAGTTTTCACTTAACAAAAATGCCAATAGCTATGGGCTTCAGCATCAGAAGGGTTTTTTTCCCCACCAAAGTAGTGTTCAGTTAGCAGCAATAATGGAAAACAGGTTAAATTTCAACTTGGGCATGTTGACTCGGACTTTTTCTTTGCCATGAGTATCTCCATACATATCACGCTGTTTTGTGTCAGTATCTGATTTTTAAAGCTAATATAATTAAACTTTATCAGGTGTTTCTCAACAACTGATTTGCCAGCAACAGTGACAAGTAAGAGATGGGAAGGTACTTTTAACGGGCACGTGGAGAAATTAGCGTTGGCTATAGAATATGGAAATGGACTTTCCCCCTTCATTTGAGAAGGGGGTTTCATGGTCTGTCACTTAGTTTCTCAGGTTTCTTGGGTGGTTTTTTCTTTAAGTGAAGTCCTATTCAGTATGTCAAGCAAAGACGTCACAGTTGTATTTACACTGAAAACTAAATGAAAATTAATTATATTCAGAAAATCACTGCAGTTCTACTGCCTAAATATTGCAGGACTCCCATGCTTGAGAATTGAGTGGTGTGCTTTTCTTCCTAGTAAACCTGTATATTCTAGTTTCACTGTACAATGAAAATACAGAGTTGTTGTGATTTCCTGAATGTTTTATATGTGGATGGATCATTGTAGTTTGGAGGAATTCTATTACCTCTGTCTATATTGTGGAAAACTAAGGATTTCTTTTTTCTTTCAGAACGGTGAGATTCAGCCAGTGAGTGTAAAAGTTGGTGAAAAGGTTTTGCTACCAGAATATGGTGGTACTAAGATTGTACTAGAAGATAAGGTAGGTCTCCCAACTTTGTGAATGCAAATTAAGCTGGTTCCCAAAATGTCATACTGCCAGTGATAAATACTGTAGTTACTTCATTGGGTTAGCAGCATTCAAGAAATGCAGTTGTTGGTATTCTAGCGGCAGCAGCTGAATCCAGCCAGCTTCTGGTACCTGGGGTACTTGCTGCTTCCACCCCTGCTTAAAAGGAAGTAATCAAGGAAACCTCTGGCCTGACCTTTCCTGGGTGGATGAAGTGGCTCCATATGCCAAGCATATAGTAGAGGGAACCCTAAAAGGCTTCAAAATTACTGGGGCTATCCTTGCTTTTGACAGGGAAAGCTTGCAGAATTCTCTTGCAATGGTTCTTGCACTTCCTACTACTAAAAATAGTAACTTGGTAGCTTTCCCAAAGAGTAACTTATGAACAACAACAAAAAAATCTTTTCAAGAAGTCAAGAGGTAGGGCTAGTGTTGGTTAGCTCGCTTTTGATTTTGTACTTCGTGACTATGGTAGCCTTGACTTCAGAACAAGGCAGTATTTGCAAAACAACTGATATGACAGGTACTAATGTTTCTTTTCTTTGCAGGACTACTACTTGTTTAGAGATGGTGACATTCTGGGGAAATACGTGGACTAAACTTGTTGCGGTATCAGTCATCCATTCCACTAAAATGCTGAAATTTTTCTTTCATCATGTAAATAATGTCCTTTGTTTTATAATAAGCAGGCACGGAGTCTCTGAAATAATAACTTGTGATCTCACTGTA
Organism: Aptenodytes patagonicus; assembly: GCF_965638725.1. Classification (NCBI taxonomy): domain Eukaryota; kingdom Metazoa; phylum Chordata; class Aves; order Sphenisciformes; family Spheniscidae; genus Aptenodytes; species Aptenodytes patagonicus. Next base: position 43,595,575 of record NC_134954.1, read on the forward strand.
ATGATGGAACACAAATAAAAATATGTACAGTCAGAAATCAGTTGCTTTTGCTTGAGTTCCATTGAACAGTGAAATTCAGATGACCACCAACCAGCCTTAATTATTCCAAACAACATCATTTTATATCCTTATCTCTGTACTGAGATTGTAAAGGTCTTTACAATAAACGTCTAAAACTATTCTGCTTCTGTTTCAGTTCCTGCTGTTGCTCAGTGAAACCGAGTCTCAACTGTGTAATGAACTAACCTCTCTGAGACAACAATTCAATTGTAGTAATATGTTGTTTTCCCTAAACTTGTGTGAAACTGGGAGATGAGTTTAAAATGGTTATCGCACAGATGCAGTGATGAAGGGGACTTTCAGCTAGCTCCCTTGCACATTGAACTTTATCACACTACAAGTATCTTAAAAGACAATTTATTGTGTAATGAAACACAAACTCATTGAGAAGCATTATCTTCCACTAGAGCAAGCGTGCCTTTATCTTCCATGATAAGGTAGCTATTCTGGCGTAGTCACATATCAAAGAAGGGAAGGTATTTAACATATTTACAAACTACTTACTTACCTTAGGGAACCTAGATGACATCTCAATGAGAAAAGGATGCAGTTGGAAGCAACTCCCAAGAGAGAAATTTCAGCATGTCTTTCAATAGTATCTTTTAGAGACGCACTTTATGTAGGGTCCTCACTCACAGCAAACAATTTCACAATGTTTACAGCTCTTGTTTACGAGGAGCAACTACAATCTGGGGGGGTGCAATCGGAGGGCAGGTGACCCAGAGGTAGCACATACCCTCTTACTACCTGCACTGCTTACCTTCACCCCCAAGTGCCGTACTCCTCGGCCAAGGCAGCACCACTGGACCAGCCCACTCCCCAGCAGGGTTACGCTGAACTCGCACTGCAGTGTTGCCAAGCGCGCACCATGCAAGTCTCTCTTCCCCCCGACCCTACCTCCAACCCATGCTTTCAGCCCCAGCAGATTTTCAGCAGCTTGATATCATGCTTATTTAGTAAAATATTTAGCATGGCTGTATCTACTAGTGTTTACATAACTGATTTAAAACAAAAGTCACAGTTTCACAAAAACTTTCATGGGAATAAGTAATTTATGGATGTGGGAAAACAAAAAAGCATTCCTAGGCCTAATCAAACGGAGGACACGCTTGAGCATCTGATGGCTTGACAGAATGTTTTATTCTTGCACCACGAGGCTATCACTGCAAGCAAGGACAAAGTAACTATTACACAGCCAAGGTGATCCATCTGCTGTTACTGCTTTTTAGTCCATGACTGCATGCCAAATCTATAACCCCCCAGGTGCTATAGGGGAGGACAGAATCAATCACAAATGCTCTTTCTTTGCTGTGTCGTTCCTGTATGAATTCAGACTTCTTTATTCCAGGGTTTTCTAGGTTCTTTCAAAGCTCCAATTTTGGCAAAAATGTTACATATTGCCCTACCTGCTTTTTTTGGGGATACAGTCTTTCCCAGCCTTTCCTCAGGCTGTCTGAATCATAAGGAAACAAAGTGGACTCCATCTACTTTTGCTACTTTCTTAACATTTCAGAACAGCTTCCATTAGCAGCAACTATGCTGTTTTCAGAAAACCTTTATCGTCCTGGTTATGCTATCCTGCCATAGTAAGAAAAGGATGAAACTTACATGCTAGTAGAGAAGAAAGGAAGGCCAGGTCCCTAACAGCACAGGAATAGTCAGTAAGATTTTGGCCAAATATTCAAATATTCAATTTTTCACTCTTGAAGATCATGAGGCAATGAAGACCAGGTGAAAACCAAAAAGTTAAATTACTGTTGATCAGATTCTGTTTAAAAACAACTTGAAATCCAATAAAACAAAAAATAATGAGCAGCTTCCAGGAATACAGGGTTAATTATCAAGGGGCAACACAAGAGACCTACAGACTTTTAACATCCTCATTGAGAAACACTGCAGATTTCGTTCCTCCTGCAAAACCGTGAGCCAGTTGCAGATTGAACTAACAGATACGTATTTCTCTCTGAGAGGTATTTCTTCACAGCCAGATTTATTGGCATTTTAGAAGCAAGATGTCCATGAAATAAAAGTCAGGGACAAATGGAAATGTCAAATACCCAACTCTTCTGTGCTTTAGATATCAGTTAAACCTTGAAAATGATGATAGAAAAAAAAACAAACCAAAACCAAAGCCAAACGAGCTGCTGAACTTTAAGGGATTTAAACAGCTAGAATTGCTTTTATTTTGGGACTGGCTAATTATAATATCAATCTCATAAAAAATTAATGTTGGATTACAGCTAATCTAATGAGGTATAGGACATTTGTACCCTTCATTACAATGCACTAATTTCTCCCAATGTTATTAACCTTTTCATGGTTTCTCACACAAACTGCTAGGAAACGCTGAGTTTCACCATGTGCCTCGAATAGCTAACACCTCTGGGGCAGGAATGCTGACCAGGAGTAAAAAAGTAACTAAGGCAAACTGAACTCTGGTGCCTAAAGTTAGGAATGCCACCTCTGTGTTACAGTGTAACGTAAACGGAGCCGCCCTTGCTGTCACTATAAACTGCTGATTAGCTGGGTGCATACACCCCGGGCAGGGGGTGACCCTATTACCTATTTCTCATCGCTTGCACATTGTCCAGCTTTCAGGTCTAGCCTGGCCTCCAGAACAAGGCAGGATCCTGGTCATGGCATTGCCCAAGCAAAACAACTATTCAAAATGCACTTTGCTTTCTGATGGGAAAACCTAATTAGAGATTTTTTTCAATGTTTTCAATCCAGAAACGTTTCACATACATACTCTGTCATTGGGTAGGAGGAAGAGGTTTTAACATGGGGAAGCACATGTTATTTAGAGCAAATGAACTGAGCGAGGGGGGGAAACCACACCTAGCATTCACTCTGTAATGCAGTGGAAGTAGGGGCAGCATCAGGTACCAGCATTCTCCACTTTTCAGGAGACAACACACAACTGCAACCATTTATTTATTGATTGTGTAAGGGGAGGTATCTCGTCTCTACCTTGTTGCTTCATCATTCTTGCTCACAGACAGAAGCAATTCACCCTTACTTACCCATTCTGTACTCTTTTCTACTGTCTATTTCCTAAAAACAGAGCAGCTTCCAAATAATTTTCTTCTCACTTATCCTACAGAAATAATGAGAGCCACTTTAGTCTTCCAAAATGTCTACCTGTTTGTAACAGGGACCTATTTATCAGCCAACTATAAGCTAACAGTGCCTTTTTTATGTTTTCTTCCCAAATATAGTCAACATGTGTAACACCCGACTTAGTAAACCTTGAAACCCAAGCTAACTCTGTTTTCCATTAGCCCAGCAGTCTGTGACCTCTGTACACCCAACTCACAAGTCTGTCAATCCTGCCTTTGAAGACCTAGGAAGGCTTCGTACCTACTTTGTTTGAAGTATTTTGCCCCAAATCGCTGTTGCTGGGTTTTTTTTAATTAATTATTTTTACCATTAACAATTATATATCTTTAATATAGGACATGCAACACTTTTTTTTAAATTCACACCCTTATGGTTTGTGTTGTACAAAATTTCATAGACCCAGTTGTGTTGTACAGAGACTTGTATAGAGCAAGTGAGGACTGACCTTGCGGGAGAGCATGCACAGTCAGATCCTGACAGAGGGATACTGACGAAACGGGATGAAATCTGAAGGATACATTTTCTCAACAACCAGTCATCTCGTTAATCTCTGGAGACTTCGTCTCACAAAACCAACAACTCTGCTCACCGCTACAGCCCTGTCATCGTGAAACCGGCCTCACCGTGCAGCTCACGCATCCTCGGGCAGGCACCGAGCGACCTGGACGGAAAGTGGCCGGGACGATTAAAACCGTCCCCATCTCCCGTGTGTGTGTGTGTGTGAGGTGTTGTCCCTCACGAATATAAGGCTCACAGGAAAGCTCTGCTTTCGAAGACGCTCCCCACGCAATCCGCGGGTGCCCACACGGCACTGTCCCACAGAGAGGCCCGAGCCGCCAGGCAAGCGGCTGCGGCTTCCCCGGGCCCCCAGCCCCGCGCGGGGAACGGCTCTTACGCGCACCCCCGCGGCCAGGAGAAGGAGCAGCACGTACCGTGGCGGCGACGGGGAGGAGGGAAGGGGCCGGGGCCGCCTCGCCTCGTCTCCCACCGCCCCTCAGGGCCGCCTCCCCGCGCCGGGGGCGTGAGGTGCTGCTCACCGCCTCCCGGCTCCTCTCGCGAGAAGCGCCACCCCTGCGCCCCGCCCCGCGGCTGTTCCCGCTCCCCGCCGCGCAGCGGCCGTTGCTCGCCCGTGGCTGTTCCGCCCCTGCCTCCCTCCGCCGGCGGCCGCGGCAGCCGCAGCGCCCGTTCCTCCCCCTCGCCCGCCGCCCCGCCCGGCGCTGCCGCATCCGGGTCCTGGCGCCGCTGTCACTATGGTCATGGCGGAGGGGACGGCAGTGCTGAGGCGGAACAGGCCGGGCACCAAGGCCCAGGTGAGGCGCCGCCGCCGCGCGGCCCGCGGCCGGGTCGCGCGCGGGGACGGGCAGCGCCGCCGCCGAGGCGCCGGGCCCGGCTGGCCGTCGGGGCGTCGCCGCGGGCCTCGCCGGGCCTACCGGGGCCCAGCGCTGCCCGCCGGGGTCGGCGGGCGGGCGGGCAGGCAGGCAGGCAGGCAGGCTGCGGCGGCGGGCCCCGCGCCCCGCTCCGTGGGATCGCTTTGTTCCTCGCAGCCGGGCCGCGGCCTGGGCGAGACCCGGCCGCGGGGGAGCGGGGCGCGGACCGGGGGGCCGTGGCGACTGCCTTCCCCACGGGACACTTGTCTGCCGGGCCCAGGGAAAAAGGTCGTTGCGGCACCGGCTGCCCCTCGTCTTTCCGGCGGGGCGAGCGCCGTGCTTCCTCGGGGTTTCCAGGCTCCGGTTCGGGAGCGCAAGTCGTGTCGCGTCCAGTTCGCTGCTGGGGTCGAGCTGCGTCCCGGAACGTGACGGCTGTTACCGGCTGTGCCCTCCCAGTGCCGGGAATATCGATAGCGTTGGCGAGCACTTGTGAAATAATTGGGTATTAGCTGAGGCAAAGTGCTGCTTCCTAGAGCTTAGGCCTTCTTCGGGCACAGGGCTGTTTTGCTAATACGTGTCAATGTATTACTGTTGTTGCTATTAAAATACTAAATACATAATCAGCTGAGTGAGATCACTGTGTGATCATACGCGTAGACCTCGGTTGGGAGTTCTGCATCGTCAGATAGGCGATACCTGGCCTGTTCGTCTGGAGGGATAAGTCATCCTTCCCTTACGTAACCTGCGCTCCTCTCACAGTGAACCCGGGCTGTTGTCCAATCGCTTCTCTTAATCGAAATGAAATTGATTTATTTCTGGGCTTTCAAGGTCATCTTGAAAAGGTATATCTCAAACATGTAAGCTACGTTTTTTAGATTATTTCAGAGATGTAATCTTCTGTGAGGCCTTTATGCACGACTTTTTCACTCTGCTTTTGTGAGGAGAGCTCCTGGTCAGAAACGGAGCAGTATATGACACGATGTTGTAGGAAAACGCATCTTTTTTCTCTTCCTATTCTTTGTCATAATGTACAGAGGTAAAATTATTACACAACCCTGTAAATCAGTTCATTCCATAGAAGTTTAATCTATGAAGGAAACGGAATGTTGTGTGCCTTCTGTTTGATACATTTGGGGTATTCTGAAAAACAGTAAGCTGGACATAGACCTAGATTTGGTCAAATATTATAAAGTATATTGTAAAATTCATGTAGGTTGAAGAATTTTGTGTATGGTGATGCAATCTTTTTTTTTTTTGTGGCTGTATTTAAGTTTTAATTTGGGATGACACTGTGGTGTAGCTATTCAGTATGTAGATACAATTACTTAATGATATGTCAACATGGGATATTAACTCCTTTCTCTAGAGATGCCTGTATTCTCTCAAGAACAGATTGCTAAGCTTTACAGTTGGAACATTTTCGTTGAGTCATTGTGTCTACTAGGATGGCTATGGGAGGCTGATGTGCAGTATCTCTGGATAATAAGAGGGAGTAGCACTAAATTTTAGATGTGAAAAATGCAAAGTAAGAAAATGCCTATGTCTGGGACTATCATAGTTGCACCAGATGTGAATTGCTGCATAACACTGCAGTACAGCTGGATCTGAGGTGAAACTTCAGGAGGGTTTTGTAATTAACAACACTAAACACCGTGGGTTAGCAGAACTGATAACCATCCAGTTATGCAGCATACTGACCATACCAAGAGAATGTAGTACCAAATTAGGCCAACACTGCGTTATATTATCTCGGTTTAGAGAAGATGTTTTCAGTGGTGTGTTATTACAAGAATATACTGGGATTTTTACTTTAATAATAATTGTATAATGCTACTCTTTACAGACCTCTTTTCTTCCCCATTCTTACATGGTCTAACATGTAAAATGGGCACCGTATGCAAATATTTCATTTAAAAAATACAGGCTATATAGGTGTTACAACAAGATGTGGGGAAGAGATGGTGTTTATAGTATGCCGAGTCCCATAGAACTTTCATTTCGAGATGTTCTACTATAGTGACATTAGGAGCTTAAGTCCCGTTTTACCCTGTTCTTGCCAAGATTGTGTGCTGCTTCTGTTAAGATGTAGCTTCCTGGAATTGTATAAACTACCTCTATATCTATTTTCCTGCATGTTCAAGCTTATTGTAGGTTATGCGCTTTTCTTCCTCCCCTTCTATTTCTGTTAAATTGGTTTAAACTTTTTTTTTAACAGGATTTCTACAATTGGCCTGATGAATCCTTTGAAGAAATGGATAGTACATTAGCTGTTCAGCAGGTATTCTTACTTATGTGAAATGTTGTTAATAAGTTCTGTTTCCCAAGTTTAGTATTTTGGTAAAAAAACAGGGAACAGGGCATGCTATTTATCTGCTTAGACTGTTGCTGCACAGAAATGAATTTCATAAGCACCCAAAGTATATTAAAAAAATTGAAATTATTAATTGTGTATGCAGGAATAACTAGAATTCCCGTGTCTGGTTTAAATGAATCAGATTTAAGAAAATGGTGGGGTTCCTGCGGGGTTCTTTTCTTTTGAGAAGGATGTTTTAAAAAAGCTGTAAAATTTACCCATTCTTTTACCTTTTCTAATTGAGGAAAGGCATTTTTCAGATCTGGCATTTTTTATACCAATTTTCTTACCCTGCTCATCTAGTCTTTAACTTTTTAGTCCATCAATCACTTCTTAAGTAAAGAGAAAAAGTCAGTCAGTCCCTCAAAGATGTAATGTCCTAAATATACCGTCTTATTGTAATTACAAGATCTAGATTTATTTTTTTCCTCCTCTCCTAGTATATTCAGCAAAACATAAGGGCAGACTGTTCCAACATTGATAAGATCCTTGAACCTCCTGAAGGCCAGGATGAAGGTGTATGGAAGTATGAACATTTAAGGTAAGAATCCATCTTTTGTCAACGTAGTGTCCAGATTCTGAGTTTTGTTCATTGATAGTGGTAGTGAGTCTTTTTGAATAGGACAGATCAAAAGTAACTTAAATGAAACTTGATATTTCTACTATTAAATATATTTATACTTTGGTATTGTTTTCTGAATTCCTTGTTCTTTCTAAAGATTTATGATGCGCTCTGATCTAGTGTTTTTGATGTTTTTTAAGGAAATGTTGGTACCTCACTTCAAAAGTTGTACTAGCACGTTTTGAATATGAAAACATAGTCATGAATTTTCATAGCACTTTCTCCTAGTATCATCAGTTCTTCATCTCCACTAATTGGAAATGTGATTTCCAGATGCTCCCAGTGCTTTTTCTGGAACTTGCAGGAAAACAGGCTTTAGCTGGGAAAGCAAGAGTACCTATGTCTTACAGTTCTTCTTCTAGTTGTAATGAAACTCAAAACTTTTTGCCCTTCTCTCAGTTTGTTTTATGCAGTATAAAAAATATGTTCAGCCTAGGTAGTTTGTGCCTGAAAGTATTTTTCAGTTGTAGTCTAGGTTTACACCCTGTTAATACATATGTATTAATCCTTTTTTCCTGGCATTACTTTAGTATCCTTGTGTCCTGATTTTTTTTCTTATAAGTGTGTCTTCTAACTTTATCAGATATACTTTCAAGAGTAAGAATAGTTCTAAGCTACTCCTAGATTTATATATACTGACTTTTTGCCTCCCATTTTCTTTTTCTCTCCTCTGGTCTGGAATGTTTCGAATAGATGTGGGGAATCCTCAAAAGAGGAAAAAGTGTGTACGTACAATTGCAAAAGACACATCTTAACAATTTCCTCCGTCCTTTCACATACACTGAAAATCACTGTAGATTCGTAGAAGTGACTTGTCACTGAATACTTGTAACTTTTGGAAATGTTATTGAGATTTTTCTTGTAGGATGGAGGGGTGAATTTAAAGAATGCACTTTCAGGTTCATTCTAGTGAAAGCAGTATTTCTAGGAGTCCCACTCTGTTGAGGATCTGTGGTGGGACTTTAGCCACTTAATTGGTCTGGAGGAAGTATATCATAGAAGGATGGAATGATCCAGCTATATGAATTTAAAACTTAGACTCTTAAGAAATTATTTTTTCTTGAAGTGTTGTTTTTTTTTTTTTAATCTGTATTTGTGAAATAGCACTTTCTTCCATAACAAAGTTGGTATCTTAAACACTTCCACTAAATTATTTGTTAAGCTCAGCCTCTACTGTCAGGTAAGAATTAAAAAATATAATTGTTTTGCTGAGTAAAAAAAATATGCTGGTGTGAATTCTGTTTCTGTCAACTTGTAGTCCTTTTATAGTGTGTTAATTCCTAGCCTATTGCCTTTTAGGTGTGACATCAGCTGAAATTATTTGGTGGTATTCTCGAAGTACGATTTTTTTCATGTTCTGATACATTTTTTCCACTTTACAAGAATCATTTCCAGAAACGTTAAGAGATCTGTGAAGATCAGAATGTATAACCTTGGTTTGTATTAGATGTTTCTAGTGGGAAAACAATTTGTTGATTTTCATGCTGCTGTGTTCAAATTTTTTTAGACAATTCTGCCTGGAGCTCAACGGACTAGCTGTCAAGCTTCAGGTAATTCTTTTCTTGGTATTTTTGTATTGTATCAAGGAGGAGACTTTTTTTGTATTGTAAGATGCAGAGTTTGCAGAGCTTTCGTCTTCTAAATTTATACACGTAGACTTAAGCAGTGGTTTGAGGCAAGAGTTTTTTAGGGTTTTAAAGACTTCTGGCAAATAAGCCTTTTTGGTGGGGGACGGGGCAAGAAAGTGATTTGAGAAGATCAGCTGATTTTCACTGTTGGGTGGTTTTCATAACTGAACAATTGTTTTAACAGAGTGAATGTCACCCAGACACATGTACTCAGATGACAGCAACTGAACAATGGATTTTTCTTTGTGCAGCTCATAAAACTCCCAAAGAGGTACGGATGTATTTTGGAAAACTGACCCCATTGATGTAGGATTTTCTTTCACAGTTCATACGTTCATGGGGAGACCATTATAGCTGACTTCTTAGTCAAACTGAGAGCTTATGTGGGTTAAGAATATCACCTGAGGTTTCCTTCTTTTCCATTCTGTAGTGGTTTACAAACGAACGGGATGAGATAGGAAGGAGCTGCTTTTTACCACAGTGTTAGAGACTTTGCACATTCCCCTCTTTTCTCTCTTAATTTGTTTTGAGACAGCCTGAAACTCAATGGAAAAAGGTCTTTGTTCAATTGAAAGAAGAGTACATGCTGAGAATAGGCTGTCCTCTTCAAACTTTGGCCTCGGTCTATAGCACTAGGCATATAAGCCTGACACTCTGAAAGTGACCAGATGTGCACATTCTTAGGGAAGTTACTCCTAAAAGGTAGTGGAGTCATAAAAATACTTTATGTCAAGTGGGTTATCAGCACGGCAGTAGCTTGTCTACCTGAGTGTCCAATTACTGTAAACTTTGTTCAGATCTCCTATTGAACCACTTGATACATCCTTTTTTTTTCTTGCCTTCAGAAGATCTTTCTCTGTTGCTATTGGTTATGGTGATAGCGCAGTCTGTCAGATTTATCTTTGTATTTCACCTTCCAGAATAAGGTATTTGTTCTTCTTAACCGTATACTTTTTGTCCTGTGAACTTTTTTTGTTTGTTTATTTTAATTTCCTGAGATGCCTTGATTTAGCTCTGAAGGCCAACTTCTTTCCCACTCCCTCCTTTAACCCTCATCACCACTCAGTATATTGGCACGCAGTAAGTCTGTTTTATTCAGCTTGTCTGGAGAACTTCAGGCTGCTTTTTATCTCTGAACACGCATCATTCATCTACTGTTTTCCATGTCAATAATAGCTATCAACTAGTGGTCAGATAGTGGGTGATGCAACCTTGAACCGCTGACAAAAATGTGTAACTGAAAAGTCTTCTTCCTGAAACTGGGGAATGGCAAAATGGACAGACATTCCTGCTCTCAGCCTGTCTCAGTTCATCTTTACTTTCTTCCTTCTCCTCTATATGTACTTGATTGCAGAGCCAGGGCTTGGCTTGTTGTGCACTTAGCTACGCTAATGATTTTGTTTTTCTTTGCCAAGGTAGAAAGCATTGATATACTTAGGTGCAGGTTTGGGTTTGGTTTTTTTTGGTTGGGTTTTTTTTTGATAAGGTGTTAATTTAGGCTGTAAAAGAAAGAGTCTGGCAACTTCACTATGCGGGAAACAAATGAACTGTGAGGTAACGATCGTCCTTCCTTTCAGTGTACTATCCAGTATGTATTCTTATTATACAGCTTTACTTAAGGAGATGCATAAAATTCACTACTTATGTGCATAATCACATTTCCATAGTAACTTTTTTCTTGAAAAATTTACATGGGTTGTGAAACAGAGAAAAGAAATGGCTCACTTAAGGAGGAAATGTAGTTAGACCTTCAGAGAAGCTACGTGAAACTTCTGGGAATAAAAATGACTGGTGAAGTTAAAAGCATCAGGAAACATAATTAAAATGTTCTTCTTTAAACAAGTTATATGACAATGTCATGCAAGCACTCATACACGTGCTCACTCACTGTCTATTTTTGTAGTGTCCTGCTATAGACTACACCAGACACACACTTGATGGAGCTGCATGTCTTTTGAATAGCAATAAATATTTCCCCAGCAGGTAAAAATGCTTTCTTTTGGGAGGAGGGAGAGAGGGAGGGAGGATGTGGCACCTAAACACTTACAAAGCACGTGGAAATGCATAATGCATTTTTCACGGACTACTACTGAAAATACCAGAAATCCTGCAGCATGTATCACTTGTTGGTAGAGCTATTGTCACTTTTAAGCCAAGGAAGAATTCCTACCTATTCAAATAGTTTGCCATTTACTGGAGCTGCCGGGTGCTTTTTAGGTGGAAACCGTTTTACTAATATCTGTTGGTGTTATGGGGCTTCCACTGGAGTAGTGCCAACCTAAATAACAGGATGATGGCCTTTAGAGAGATGCAGTGACTCAAAGGACTTAAACACTACGCCCCTGGAAGCCTCCAGAAGCCACCACCAATCTACTGTGGGACATCAGTGACCACAGAAGACGGAGACTGAATGTATTGAATGGGCAGCCCACACGTTGCATCATGGAAACCTAACTGGAGAAGTCAAAATTGTGCTTCTCTAGGAATCCAGTATTGGCAAGGAGGTGCAACTGGCAGTCTTTTTCCCTTTGCCCATCAATGCTAGAAACCAGAAATCCAGCCCTTACCAGAATAACTGACAATCAGTGTGGAGTATGCACCAACATTTTTATCTTCCTTGCAAAAATAAGCAATTGGAGACACAGATACCTGCAAGACTTAAGTCTAAATTTCATATGCAATTATATAGTTTAGTTTAACAATCAGAATTCATATCAAGATATATCTCATAGTCATCTCGGTAGACCTGTTTTAACCTTTCTCCTGGTGCTTACAGGGTTAGCATAAAGGAATCCTCTGTAGCCAAATTAGGATCAGTGTGCCGAAGGATTTACAGAATATTTTCACATGCTTATTTTCATCACCGGCAGATATTTGATGAATATGAAGTAAGTCGTTTCAAATTACATCTTGAAAGAAGGGCATTTACTGAAGTTATAGCTGTGATGTAATTGTATTACATGTTTTCTTTTAATCCTACCAGAAGATCCGCATTCAAGTGAAGTATTGATTATAGTAGATTACAGTTTTACAAGAACTGAAATGCTATGTTATACATACATATACATAAATGAAAATTGATTTATATAATTAGTTTACCTAGTTATGGTTTCCCTTGACTTGGATAAAAGGTCAGAATTTGAGAGGTTTTGTATAAACAACTCAAATTCATCTTATTTTAAGGATTCCTGAATGTATTCAAGCACTTGGTATAGTTAGTACTGCTTATGTATGTATGTTTCCTGTTTGTATATGTTACCCAACAGTTAAAGAATTGTAATTGTAAAACTGCAAAGAAACAGTAACTGGTGGCAGCGCGTGCACCTCCAGTAACTTCCAACTTTTCTTAATGGAAAAGTATAAATTAATAGATAGAAAGGAGATAAGGGGTATAGCTGGATGTAAAAGGAAACCTTTGCCAAATCCCACTTAAGGTTGCTGGAACAGCTATGGAATGGTTGTGTCCCGTTCTGTTGGGGATAGCGTATGTAGGAGGAGTTTCACAATACCTTAAAATTCTCTTTTGGAGAGTGGATCGGGACTACAGTGATATTTGAATATATTCTTGTCTAAGTGCTGTTGAATTGAGCTGTGACTTAAGCCTGAACTTCAGTGGGGTTTTTTGTTAATTGCAGTAACTATAAGCAAGCAGTAAAGGAAAAATTTAAAAGTAATATAAATGTACCATTTAAGCATTACTACTTCTTTCTAAGACTTGTAAATCTAATGAGGCAATTACATATAAGCGGGAGGTTTTTTAGTATGTTCTCCTCCATTGTTGAAAATATTCCTTCTGTGTATATTGTTTTTTCCCCTTTTTTCATCTCCAGAATGAAACTTTCTTGTGTCACCGGTTCACTAAATTTGTGATGAAGTATAATCTGATGTCCAAGGATAACCTGATTGTACCAATTTTGGAAGAAGAAGTGCAGAATTCAGTGTCAGGGGAGAGTGAGGCATGATGGGAATGGCAGTACAGAAGCCTGTACTGAATATAAACAAAACATTAATTATGTACTGTATATATCATTTTAGACACTTCAATCACGTATCCTCATAGCTTTGTTTAGTATACTTTTTGTATGCTGTGTGCATTGCCTTTTAATATGGGAAGTACTTTAAGTTATTCATGAGCTGTATATTCATCAATGTGGCACTCATGGTTTTTAAATAAAAGTAGTAGTATCTGTTTATGATGCCTGTTAATAAAAGAATTTACAGTTCTCTAAAATTGCTGCTAAACAATCATTGGATCACAATCCTGAAGATGTGTCTGATTGGGTGGGAAAAAAGTGAGATTAAGATTTCACAGCAAGCCATTTTTTAATGCAGTAGCTATATTAAGTCTTAGTTCAAAGATTATCACCTTAAATATATAATTCTGCAGGAAGCTTCTTGCAGTGTAGCTTATTCCTAATTTAGCTTTTATTTTTTTAAGATGGCTTCAAAGATTTACTTTTGGATGTGCATATTCCTCTGTGTGTATATCCAAATACTAATAGGATCTATAGTATTAGTAATACCAAAAGGATAATTTCACTATGCTATTGAACTATATATGCCTGATATACATCTGACATACTTTCTGGACTCGTTTTTTGTTAACAGTGGAGGTTTGCGCACAGCAGGGGACAGGTTCTGTCCTGTTAAGGCAGACTTCTGCTGTTCTCCAGTCCACAACTTCTCTAAAGAACAACTGTGGCGGAAAAGTCAATGGCTTATACCTGTGCATATTTATGGCAACTGCTTACAGATTATACCTCACATAAATATTCATGTTACACTACATAACACACTAGCACAGTCTTTGCTTGTATTCCTAGTAAAAACATTCTAAGTACTTGAAATACTGAACGTGATTCTTCACAAGAATTAATCGTATTTTCAACATACTTTAATTTGTTTTTCTTCATTCACCTGAATTATATTCTTTGACAGAAAAATTTGGATTCATGCTTCTGTTCCCTATCCAATGTTTATTTCAAGTTGTGTTTGCAGATTTGCAATAACTGACAATTTCCATGAGTGCTGCTTAATTGTGTTATGTCTAGAATGATAGAACTAAATGTTTTAGAGATGAATATAGCAGACATACTGCTAAGCATATGTGAATGCAGGGTCTAAAAGCACTAGCAGTGTTCTTATGTTAAATGAATTTTGCTTAGCTGTTTAAGAAGTTTGCTGGTTGTCTCTGTCTGAGGTTGCCAGGGGCCCTCTTTTTATTTCTTTAAGCAGGTCAGAACGGGCTAACTCGGCTAGTTTCTGTAATCTACGCTTTGTTTTCTAAGTTGTACTTCCTTGGAAAGAAGGGAGTCCACCTATTTTTAATAAGTCTTTTTTCATAATATACTAAACATGCCTTAAATTCTATTTTTCTTTATATGAATCAAGCACACCTCAAGCAACTGTACCACCTGGATGTAAAGGGAATTTAAACAATGAGAAAATAGAGAGACTTAAGCTTAAGTACTTCAACAGCTGTATTCTTCAGCAGCTCTTTTTGTCTCACATTTATCATTGTATTTAACTGTCAGCAGGGTAACTGCATGAGGTGTTGTCCGAGTGAAAGTAGCTTTAGTTACTGTCTATACACTTAGCTATAACTTGCCTTGTATAGACCAGGTTACGTCATTTTTGGTAGATATCTTGAAGTTTGTACTGCAGGTAGGACGACTGTATTCTGGAGGTAGTACAATGTATTTAGTTTTGTTACAGTCTGCTGTTGGACCATCCATGGTGTGGTTCTTCGTACAGTCACGCTGCATGCTTACATTGGCCATGGTGACCGAGACAGGCAAAAACATGCAACTGGTGTCACTAATCACATTTCCTCTACAAAATTGAAGAAAATGATGTGGTGCTCAGGACTGCATTAAATTTTTAAACCTCTTCTCTTCCTCTTATGCTTTAAGAGTTTCACTTCAAAACGAAACTCGGGAAGTTTTAATCCTGTTTATTCTCATTCAGATTTGCACTGTAAAGTTGACTTGCTATACTAAGCTGATTTTATATAAGGCTTAAGTGAAACACTGCTTGTATTTTCCCTTGCTATTGTTTACATGAGTACTGTGTACACACATGTGCCTGAATGGTACCATAAAACTTCAGTTAGCCTAAGCAAACCATTGATTTGTCTAATAAATATTAACAGGTTTAATTTAGACTCTACATAATAGGGAAATCAAGACTGTCTTTGAATTATATTGTAACAAAAAAAAAAAAAGGAAGGATAAAATTAAACTGTTTCTTTATCCATACCGCTATATTTTGGTAAGTGATTCTCATTTTTCATGTCGTCCAAGAATGCGGGCAACTGAGTGCTTCCAAGAGAAAGTTCGGTGCTCTCCCACCTCTGCTACAAGGCGCGCTGAAGTGAAGTTGTATTTCTTCTTTCAAAAGTAGAAAAATACAATACTCATTAGCATCTTGAAGTCAGACCTCAAACTTACACATCTCAAATCAGAAAATGATGGTTCTACAATTAAAGAGTAAGGGAGATCTAGAAGAGGATCTTTCAGATGCCAAAATAAGCACACGATGACAGCACGTCACAGATGCAAGGGCATATTGTAAGCAAAGGATGACTTTCAAATGACTTTTTCCTTAGTCACTGAGGTTTTTCCTGATGTTTGGCTTAGCATATCTTGCAACAAGTCAGCCATGGCGATTTTGCCACTTTCCTTGTAAGCTTTTAATTCTCTCAGACGTTGTCAGTTTATCTGCTTAAACAGATTGGAACATGTCACCAGACCAGTTCCTCTAAGCCACTTTGTCTCTTTCAAGTTACACTTACCTGAAGTCAGGAACGTTTGCTTCTTGAATTGCAATACCAGTTGTCAAAATTCCGATACAGGAATTTGGCTTTGAAAAGTCTAAACCCTAACTAACGCCATTCTCTAAATTAAGCCATAGGGAATTGTCAAGACAGCACTTTTTACCTTCCACAGATCAATACACTAAGAACAAGGAAAACCTAATCAGCTTGTAATAGATGGCGGTGAGTCCAACAAGCCTTGCCTTGTGAGCTGTATGGATGTACAGACAAGACTGCAGAAAGGTAATTCTAGCTTGAGGAAGGGTATACATTGATCTAACCCATTTAATGTCAGCGTGAGACAACCATAATAAAGAAACTGGTAGCTGATTTGGTAAGTGCTTTTAATGGTGAGAAGCTTCCTATCGGAAATACAGAAAAGATCTTAGGTTTACAGAAAGAAAATAGTATTTTACAGACCAGAAACACAGAAGTAAAGCAGCAGTTTATTGCAGTTGACCGGGTATGTAAATAAACTGTTCTGACAGTTATGAGCACAAAATTTTCTTTACAGTGGACAGCTTCTCCCTGGTTGTAAATGCTAGAAAAGTATTTCCTCTCCAAACAATTTCAGAATCTGAAAGCATAAACAGTCTTTTGCAGAGGTTCATGAGCAGCATTGGTTGCCTTCTCTCCCTGTTCTTTTTAATAGTTGCAGGGCATTTCTGTTGTCACATACAGGTAAGGGACTTTTCTGTTACAGTTCAGACACACAGCCTCCTAGTTGAAGCCCTGTTACTGAATAAATAAGTGTACTTACTTTTTCTGTCAGAGAATGCATCCATGCTTTACGTTTGATTCGCCATTCTTTCAATAAAAAGATGAGTACGTAAAATATATTCTGGTAAAATGAAAACTGAACCGTGTGTGTGTGTGTGTATATATATATGTAAAATAGGAGCATACAAAAAAAATCTTGCCAGAATTACTCTGACAGCTCTTCTGATTTACAGACTTAAGTTTAATTAATGGACAGTGCTGGTCACAACACTAATAAAGGCATACCTCAATGCTCTAGTTTGTGTAAGACCAGGTGATGAAACAAGTAGCTTAAATTAGAATCCCCTATACCCAAAATGCACCCTCCCCTTTTCACTTTTCCAAATAAGATATAGTTGGCTTTCAGAATTTTTAACTACAAAGAAAGAAGATTTTCCATCATTTGTTTTAGAAGCATTTTCAGTTACTTCTGTTTCAGCATCCACGCCCTAGGAAGACGGGTGGTTTATTCTGTGTCCATCAACTAGCACGTGAAGTCAGCTAATTCTTGCACAGTCTTCACACAGGCTGAGCAAGCAACTTACTCTCCCTGATTTTTGAAAGAAGGCCTTGCAGCAGGAGAACGCTCTCTGCTACATGCCCACCAGGGATGAAGCACCGATGCTTACAATAATCCGAAGAACAGGATAAGCATGCCGTCAGTCAGACCGGCTGTCACAGTCTCCGACACTTTCTGGTTCCGTGACTTTCAGAGAGAATAGGGCGATTTTTTTTTCCTTTCAGGAATTTTTCAGTCACCTTTTAAATCCATGTAGTTTTATACACGGCATCCTGCAGCAAGGAGTTCTACAGTTAGCTGAACAGATACCTTGATTTGTTTCAAACCTGCTACTTACCACTTCCATGGTTCCCTTGAGTTCGTGTATCAAAAAAAGAATGCTGAAGAATTTATTCCTTTGCTACCCTCTCCATGCCACTCACTTTACAGATCTCTGTCTTGGCTCCTGTCAGGTTGACTTTGTTTTTTCCCAGGTGAAGGATTGTATTTTGTTTATTTTTTTCCAATACAGAGCCTGAATGTAGCCCTGTGAGGTGAAAGACAATAGAGAGCTAGGAAAACAATCTAGATTAATGTTTCTACAGCAGGGGCAACTTTACATACTGTGAGACAAACGGCATTAAAATAAAAACAGCTGTCCTTAACTATATAGGAATTGCTGAGCAGGTTCAGAGGAAGCAATTTAGCATATTTACACCAAATTAGAGAGACTAGAAAGAAATTCACAGAGGTTTGCAGCACACTCAACACCTGTAAGATTCAAGGGCAAGGACTAAAGCACAGTTAAAACCGTGGGCTACTGAAAAGGAATATGGCTTTATTTCATTTTAAGAAAAGCCTTTCTTGCTAAAAGTGGGGATGTTCTAGAGCGTACCTGTGGACATCCAGAGCATACTCAATTTCTACCCTTGTTCCAAAACAGAATCTCCCTTGTGTACATCCCATTAATCGTAAGGGGAAAAGTTCTTTTAAAAGAAGATACTAATTTATTTGAATTTTCTGCATTCCTGACAGCTGATAGGAAAAGTTCTCACTTAAATGATTCTTTTTATCCAATAAATGTATTCTAGAAAGATTAACTGCATTCAGTTCAGTACTTTATACATTGTAACTTGTTATATAAATAGTTGTAGTTCAGTTTTGTTTTAGGTTTCGCTACTGTTAATCATCTTAAGCAGGGATACTGCTTTATAAAAGCTCAGTAATTTCTTTGATATGCTTTAAAAGCTTTAACTTGGAATATTCAGTATTCCTAGTTTTTTTGACCAATTTTTGCTGCTTTTACAGGTTTGACTTGTATGGAGAACCACCGGTAGTTAAAATTACACACGTACACGAGAGTTTCAGACAACTCGTGAAAAATACTTTTAGAAGTAGAGCAACATATTCCAAGTTGCACAAGGCCAGCTGTTACCCCATTTTTAATATGCTAGAGTTACTTGGCTTTCTGCCAGAGACAGATGTAACATGTATTTTCATACTTTTTTTCCACATCTTCGTACCACGGAGGAGATCCCTGCTACCGCGTGACCACGACCGCTGCTCACAGAGTAGTGGGCTGCAGGAGAAAGCAGCGGTTGGGTCAGACTCTGCGGGGAACGCCCAGCCCAGCACTGTCCCCATTAGCGGGGCGATCCTCCTCCACATGATGCACCTAGACAGGGAATGAAGGCAAGGTTCGTGCCCCACATCTGTGACCTTGAGATGCTGGTGGGAAAGCAGGGGGAGAAGCCTTGGCAAGAATGGATTTCTTACCGTGCCTATATCACAGGTACTCCTGCGCTCCCATCGCTCCCCGCGGTGTGCACAGTCCTCCTGCTGCCCTACTAGCATGTATTTGGCTCTTAAAACAGTCACAATTCAGAACTATTTTGCCAGGCTGCCGGCATTTTTCTTAAGCAATTCAAGTGAGAAAATAGAAGCTGCCCTTTTCAACAACGTGCAATAGGAAAAAAGTTGAAAGAATGTCTCCAGCTCCAGGACTGTGGATTTTTTTTTTTTAAAACACCCCAAACCTGCTACAAACAGTTGTTAGAGTTGTTCTTCCAAAGTGAAAAATAAACAACAAGCCTGCCTGCAACAATTTCACAATGAAATTGGGAAGCACCTCCAAAGCAATAATCATTTCACGCTCTCACAATGACAATCATGCAAGTAGAAAGGGTTCCCCCCCCCCCCCCCTTGTAAAAATAAACTGAAATAGCACTAAGGCTTTGTACTACTTTCGCTTATGATAGCAAGCGTAACTTTTTTCTTCCATGAGTTACTTTTTGCTTATTGAAATAAGCATCTTCTGCCAGTGTTCTTTCTGCACAGCTCCCCGCCACGGAGATCGCAGTCTGACTTCCACCGTCCTGGTCATCTCCCGGGGTGCTCGTTTGGAGTCAATTATTGGTGTTCCTGTCACTGCATTAATTTGCCCACTGCGTTTAGTGCCAGCATCTACCACTGTGGACAGGGAGAATCCCATGGCAGCTGGTGGGATACCACCCCAGGGGAGCGGGGTGTTGTAGTTAAATGTATTCACAACACTTCTCTCAGTGTTTGCAGTACACCACACACAGACAGGTATCAAAATCCCTGGGTGATGTGTGCGCTGTACTGCAAACATCGAGACAAGTGTTGTGAATACATTTGCTCAGTTCTGTTCTGATTTCTCATTTTGACCAAATTATTTTCCATTAGCTTAAGCGTGATGAGCGTTTACAGTTTTTGCTTCTAAAACTAACTGAAAAAAGCAATTTTTAGTTGTAATCACAGTATCTCTTGGAGATGCACTTTTATTCAGCTTCCTCTCTGTAAAGTGTAATTTCAAGACAGCAGCATAAAAATAATTCCTGTTCACGCCTCTCCCCACAGAGCCCTGCCGGTGTTCAGCTCCCTCAAGGCAAGCAGCTCCTCCCCACGGTGAGGATGGAAGCACAGCAGCTTCCTCCTTTCCTCTGAACATTCCTTCTGGTATTTGATGCAGTTGCATACACTTTACCCAGTGTGAGATACATTTAGCTGAGAAATTTTTTATATATACATCAGTGTATTTGTATATAGTCTATCATCTAATATTGCCTATTAAGTTTAGCCTACTTCTTCCTCCTATGTATTACCAGCATCATTGTGCACCTTGCTGTCAATGCTTCTTGGCGAGTTTCGCAAACTACTTTTTCATAGACTGCAAGTTACCTTTTAGACTGTGAGTGGTTCTTAATTTCCACTCATGAGTAAATTGTGAATACATCATTATACAAGCTATATGCTCGGATAGCTCTTGGCTCAGATGTACAAGGAACCCTGGTAAAACCTGCATAGGTGAAGTTATATTACAGGAGCAAGTGTCTGCCTACAGCCTCCAGAGGTTTTCTGTACATACTGAGTCTGAACATAGCTTAAATTATTAACACTCTAGTGTAAGACTTGCATTTCTCTAGGCTTTTGAATTTATGCAAGGCAAGTAAAGTGAAAATTACATTAAAGCTTAACAGCCAGATAGTTCATTTTTCTTTTTTTTCCCCCACCAGTATTTACAACACCCTTTAAAAAACAAAAAACCACTCCTCCAGCTTGTGGAAAATACTAAACATCCTCATTCCTTTCCCTCTTACACAATTCAAACAGTCACTGTTTTGCAGCATTTGCTTCCTTGCTTGTCAAAAGCATTAACAAGTTAGCAGAGCACCCAGTCATGTAGTTATTCTATTAAAGAGAGACAGAAAACCAAATTATTTTGCAGTAGTATTATTACTACAGTAGGATTAACACAACAAAGAAACAGACAAAAATACAAAATGAGTCTGGGAAAAGTCATAGGATTATACCAATGCATTTAAAGTAGTATGATTTTTTTTTTTAAACATTTGTGTGAATTATGTACACGTCCATCTGATGCAGTTACTTACTTTATCACATACATGTGACCTGAGTGACTCCATCTTCCTGGTCAAATTGTCCATCATCCAGTTCCCTTAATACTCCATCACTGCTGCTGAACCCTGGAAAGCCTCCATACTGGGAGGATCCCTCCTTGACCCAACATTGTTTAGAAGGAGAGAGGTGAAACTCATCAGATGGTTGTCCGGTTTCTACAGGGCGAGAAGTAGCTGTGTCTAATCCAACACTTCTGCTAGAGACTTTGCCTTTTTCCTCCCCAATAACTTGTCTTAAGGATTTCTTCTGAAATACAAGATGATGTTTAAAAGTCAGCTTATTTAGGAAAAAAAAAAGCCAAACACTTTGCAATGAGTCACGCATGGATTTAATGTGAGCTGCATTTTATCATAAAGCAGCATTTAACACTCTGGTTTAAACTATGAACTCCTCTGGAGAAAAATCCTCCAACAGATAAATTTTTGTTCTCTATAAATAAATTTCAAGAAGGACAAAGAAGATACAAGACATAGTAAAGATTCAAGAAAGCACAAATGAATGCTAAGAAAAAGTACTCCAACAACGCTCGATTCTTACGCAGTGCTTGGCAGCTCCGGAATGATTTACAAGTCTTAGCCCATGCTAAAATCAGCTGTTTGAAGAAAGCATGATTTCTGTGCCTAACGTACACGTCTAACGTACCCTGACTCTGACGCTTTCTGCCATACGGCACACGCATGTGCTGCCCTTTCGTGTGCTCTGCAGGGATGGATGCTCGAGGGTGGCACAGCTCCTGCTATCAGCTTCCTCTCAGCTGCAGAGGTCCCTCCTGCCCGGAGGGGTGGGAGGGCCGGTCAGTGGCGGGTACGCAGCTGACACAGCTCCACCATCTCCAGCTACCACTGGCATATGCCCGCTCTCCTTCACTCACACATCT
Organism: Aptenodytes patagonicus; assembly: GCF_965638725.1. Lineage (NCBI taxonomy): Eukaryota > Metazoa > Chordata > Aves > Sphenisciformes > Spheniscidae > Aptenodytes > Aptenodytes patagonicus. The sequence continues at coordinate 43,617,616 of NC_134954.1, forward strand.
ACATGTCACCATGTACAATGTCTGGCTGGTGCCCTCATCTGCAAGCTGCTCTGAAAGTCAGTGGATGTTGATCACTTCCCCAAGCATAATCCTGTCTAGAAGCTTCAACAAGTGTGCAATATTTGATAAGAGATGTGAATTAAACTCCATCAACATTGAGCTCTTTTAAGAGTGTGATCTGACCACTTCATAGGACTGAAGATTTCCCACTGATCCATCTCATGGCGAGACTGCTATGCTTTCCCATCTTTCCAGTTCCGCCCATAAAGACCTTCAGAGGCCTCCTCAGATAATGGCAAGTGTCTTCAGAATTGCATTCAATCCACATGGTGGATCTACACAGATGGAAGTCAGCGGCTGTCCTGTACAGCAATTTGAGAGGGGCTCTGAAGAGACCAGGAAGAACTCCGTATAAATACAGTCTGATATTAGTACTGGGATCTCCTGACATGCTTCTTGTTGAAGTGATGGCTGCCAATGTCAAAAAGAAAAGTGAGCAGATTGTGAATTATGCAAACAATAGACCTATCAGACTACGCTAAGGGTCCTCTCAGGCATTACAAATAAATAAAAGGTTTATTTTCTTTTAGCATCAGGAGCTACCCAAGGTACCCAGATCTGTGACGATGCAGCACCCCCAGAGGCAGTGTCAGTGCCTTGAGTCACAACAGAGGAGCATGGTCACGAAGGCAGAAGTGCCCTGGCTCTCTGCCTGGAGCCTTGCTGTCAGCACATGCGCTGCTAAACCAGGAGATGCTTTGCCAGGGGACACAGCCCCGTCCACAGAAGGAGGACATCTAGCTAAGAAGGAATCCAGCCTCAGCACAGAGCTGCGTTTTGCTGGGTAAAGGACACGAGCGCTCTTGCAGGGGGATTTGCACAAATGCTAACACTTTAAAAACAAAAACACCCCACAACTGTTTTTGCCATGCTCTGGCAAGTTCTGTGCCCCCCTTCTATATGTTGCTAATTTTTTTCTCAAACCCTTTTGAAACAGTAAAAACAATGGCCCTTGCGGCTAAAGGAAATGTATTTAGGGAAGCTGTTACAGGAGACATTGGGAAATTAGACTAAGGGGAAATAGCGTTGCCTCAGGAGAAACAGAAGGAAATAAGCTTCGCCTGGATGCCACGTAATGGAGGATGGAAAAGTCTGCCTAAGGCAAATAAAGGAAAAAGGAGAAAAAAAAACAGAAAACCCTTAAGCACTGTGTGGTTCAATCTTGAATCTCCTCCTCTGAACTATTTTCTTAAAAAAGCAAATGGTATGTGATGAAGAACCCACTGAGACAGTATAGCCCTTCTAATCCAAGAGGCCTTTGAACCATTATATAAATCATAAGCCAGGTCATAATGCACCATCCCATGAATATACAAGAAGGCAGAGAGATGAGCTGTGAGGACATAAAATACACCCTCCTCAGAAAAGAGACCCTGTGGGAATAAGAGACCAGGTAATAGGGTTTTTCCCCTCAATTCTTACTGAAGCAAAACTTCCTTTAGAAATGGCAATGCTAACTTCAACCCAACAATTTAAAAAAAAAAAAAATCCTGAGTACCCAAAGCAACCCGTACCCTGTGCTGCTGTTCTCCAGAATGCAAGTCACAGAGGTCCAACAGCCGGAGCTGCCTGTGCGGCAAAGCTCCTGCCACGGCCAGACCCCCCCCACGCTGTGGAGAGCTGGAAAGTGATGTGATCAGGGCTCTGGGGGCTTGGTAGTTAAGTGTTTGAGAAGGCCTGTATGAGGCAGCTTTCTTATTAAGATTCAGTTAATGGAAGAGCCTTGTTGGTTTCCTATTTTGACCCTCTCATAGGTAGCATTCTCCAAGGTATCCGAGTTGCAAATACGCTAAGGATATGCTTAAATAAACATAAATTGTGATGCAATTTTTTTTTTTTTAATTTAAAACGTTTTCAATATCTTCAGTATTTCTGTGTTTCAAAAATGTCCTAAGTTGTAAACATGAAAATTTTTTGAACAGCTTTAATGTAATTTAAACATCAATGAAAAGATACGCAGTACAAATGAAAATGAAGATGTCATGCCCAACAATACAGAATCACAGGAATTAAATGTTTTTACTAAAATGTTTGCAAGGGTTTGATAAAATTGTATAGCTCTGTTGTCAATGTCCAGGGGACATTTTAAATAAACGTCTTCATTAAAGTTTCTAGAGCAAAAGTTAATGCTTTCAAATTTCAGTAGCTTGTTTTGCACCTGAAATCTAGCTACTCAACGCAAAGCTAGCATGACATTCTATACAAGTTAGGTATTACTAACAAATCTATGAATTTAAATCATAATGAATACGCTGTTTGCCAGTTCAGACATTTTGGTAAAAAAGCAATGAAGTAAAAAGATTAAAATTTAGGGGAAAACCAACATAATTGGAAAAACAGAAGGAAAATGTTACTTCTGCTAAACGTTTCAGCTTCACCCTGAACTACCTATTTATCCCGTGCTAAAATGACCTCAGCATACTGAAATTTCCTGGTGGAGAAGTAAAACATTCACTGGTACTTAAGAAGCACATTTAGATACATTTTAAACACCGTAATCCTGATGTAAATGGCTACAAATCAGCTATTTCTCGTTTACTTCCAGTATGTTAATGCTGAAGTCAAAGGTTTCGCATTACAACAAAGTAAAACAATGACTACAAAACACACTACCATTTTATTTGTATAAACCAAAGAATGTAAAGGTCATTCAGCTGCTGATCACCGCACAAGTGCGTGACAGAATTTAAACAGTGAGCATAATGCTTCTTATTTTTAACTTAAACCACATCTCAAAGATTCATCAGTTCCTCAGACTGAATGTTTTTACAGAACTGGTTTGTATTACCTCCCTTGGCAGAATCCAGTCTTAACCACTCTAACTTGTGTCATGTATTTACGCTGCTTTTTGGGAGATGCTTACAGTTAGAAATAACATGCCTTACCAAGGAAAGAGTATTCATATCAGCAGTCCACGCCCTTATTATACAGAGTATTAAGAAAAGTAGGGGAAGGATACTTTACATCAGTAAAAGTATGACTTTATTGGATAATGACTGACATAAGTTTTATATATTTACAATACTGATATCAAAATTATGTTCCAAAACATACTTTCAGAAATGTATTAGGAAAGAATGTAAAGACTACAAAGTCAGGCATGGGGTCAGGGGTCAGAAGCTTTGAAAGCTAAAAGCTGAAGATGTTGGTACACGGGGGGAAATTAAAGGAAAAAATTGTATGAGGAACTGGCAGAATTTAGAAGCGGGCATGAATGGAAGAGGAGATTAAGACATCGGCAAGGGAGACTACACAGAACACTGAAGAGTAAAAAAGAAGGAGGTCAAATTTTGTAAATGAGGAAATAAATTATAGACAGTGTACAAGAACTAGCTGGGAACTGAGATGGCGGTAGAGACGAAAAATAAAAGAGGACTTTAATTGTGCATGTTGAATGCAGTTCTTCCCAGCATGGAAGGGGACACAGTGAGAAGGAAGCTAGGCTGGAGAAAAGCAAAAGCCTGGCGAAGAACGGGGGGGGGGGGGGGGGGGGGGGGGGGAGGGAGAGTATATTTGAGAAACACTAAGCAGAGGAAAATAAAGATGATGGTAACAGTCTGGATAGAATGTAAAAAGGACAGAGAAAGATCAAATATGAATGCAAGAAATTTAGAGACTCATGGAACTATTTATACAGATGGAGAAAAGAAGAGACTAGGTGTCGTTGCCTTATAGTAGTATATAATACCACGAATGACAGTTCGTAAAGTTACTACTCTGGTGCTGAACGTGAGTGAAAGTGTCCACAGTTTTCATAGCTGCTTAAGACTATCACAGGAAAGCTGCGTTGATTGGAAAAAGGTTGAATGGCCATTGAAAAACAGAAGTAGCAAAAATCCATCACAGGACGTTGAAAGACTCGGCAAAGAAGAGCCCACCAGTTCACCCTTCTCTGGCCACAGCAGGATTTACTACAGCGCTATACAGGTGCAATAACTGTTGTGACCTTGACTCTGAGCAGAACGTGGTGACTGCCAGTTACTTAATCCTCAAAGCACTTTTATACAACCACTCTTATGGGAGTCTCACTCAACAAGGCCAAGGAGTTGCTGAGGTCCAGCTGCAGGAATTTTAAGTCCTCTACTTCTGTCACACGTTTTCATGCAGCAACAGTTAACAGCCCTTCACCCTGTTAACCTCCAGATTACAGTATCCCTTGCACAGCTTGACACTTGTATTCTTCTACAAGCGTGAAAGTAGACGTTTTGGAGGTCAAAATAAAATGTTTTCTTTTTCATGTGCAACAGATCCAGGATTTGAATTGGAACATTTAAGACTTCCTGAAGACTTCTAAAGAAATACTTACAGCATAGCCAACCTCAGCCACCTGAGACACAGTAACTTCGTAGCACAAAATAGGTTTTTAGCATGCTTATGCTTTTCTCTATGGCTTAATTCAAGAGGTATACGTCTGAGAAAAAAAAAAATAACATACGAGTTCAGCTGCAAAAGCCCTCCACAAACTTGAACTTTTTGCAAGTGAAACCCTCTTCTGCCACTTTTTTCCCCATTAACTTTGAAGTCTAGTTTGTTTCTGTACCTAACCATTATGTGAAGTACTACTTTGTTTATATTTATACCATAAACATGTTACTCACCTCTGGTGTCTGGACAGCAAAATTCCACATAACAGGTCTCTGAAGAAAAACAACTTGCTTTGTGGCCAGATTTCCTTCACTAAAATTTAAAGAAAATTGTTTCAATATTTTAAAAGCAATAATAATCACTGTAACACGTTCATACCTTCAGTGTCAACTGTAAGTTGTGTGTATCTAAGTCCATGAGTGAGAAGAGGATAGACTACCAAGCATTAATTGGTTTATTAATTCCTAAACAGTTCTGTAATCACATTTTAAAAAAAAAATTGAAGCATAGAGCTGGGTTAAGGTGTTGCACATGAAAATAGGTATAGAACAAAAATTTGTATTACTATGATTAGTTATTTAACACGTCTTCTCTTGAAAGTTTAAGTACCAGAGCTCCTACTTTTAATCCAAGTCTGTTCCTTTATGTCTGAAATTAACCTCAAAGAGTCTTTCATCTAATCTTCACTGTCAAACATACAGCAGCATATTACTACCTATTAACGCCACAACAAATAGGCCCAATCTCAACAGATCCACAGCTTCAGCAAATATCTCAATACTTTGTGGTATGAAATTTGGGAATTAACATTCTGTACTGCTAACTAAAAGGTGTTTTCCGGTTGTAACATGACATCTAACTGACACAGCGGGATAAGCTTGCTGTATCACCACCTATGGACAAAAGGACTCAGCTCAGTTTTTAAGCTCTACATCCACAATGAGATAAACTACACTGGCTGTTTTGTATGTGGGAGGTACATGCATAGGAAGGGCAAGAGAATAAAGTAGTAAGATAAATAAAGGAGGGGAAAAAAAAAAGGAGGAACTTCAGTTTTTAGTCCTGAAACTTCTACAAATGTTGATGCTGTTGTGGTAGATATAATTTAAAGAAGCACTATTAATTTTTTTTTTTCCCCAAAAGGAAATACTTTTAGAAAAATAAATGTGAAAAGGTGAAGTTTTTCCTCAAAACCAAATCAGAAGTTACTGATACGATGTTTCAAAAGTGTTACGCTCTCTTAGTACTGGTGATACATCCTCTTGAAGTTTTTATGTATTTATTTTCATCACCATTTCATCAGAAATACAGGTCAGCACATTGATTGCATATGTACTACAAAGCCTGACTCTGTGGCACTGAAAGAGTGCAAGAATTGCAAGACCAGAGCTCTAGGATGGGAGGGTTAAAAAATTCCTGTGCTCTAAATATCAGATACTACATTTTGATAAACTCTTCTTCTCCCCCCAACTCCTACTTCTGGGCAACATTCAATGAGATCTTTATGCACACAAAGGAAAGACACTGAAATACTTTGGCAGACAAGTGACTACAGATTTAAGAGTGCGCTAAAGAAAAGTAGCAAAACAGAAACACAAGAGACGTAGTGAGTTCATTTGAAGTAGCTATGATTCTATCTATTCTATCAATCATAAAATAGTACTATTACGCACAACATTACGGAAAGAGCTACTAAAATAACGTAAGTTTGTACTTCAGTATAGGTATGTCGCAATCTTAACCACACACAAAGTTGAGATAACGGATTCTTCTTTTATGCCAGGGCTAGAACTGATAGAATTAATTTATATTTAACATTAAGGACTTGCTCCAAGAAAAATCAGGGATTAAAAGTGTTCCTATGAGATCGGGAAGAGCTTGTTAACAGCCTGCCCCAGCAGAGCTCCTGGAAGTAAGCTCTGAGAAAATACGCAAAACAGCACCATTCCCAGCGTACTCAGCTAATTCTGATCAACAGTGATGATGGTTTTGTGATGGTGTTTGGCCCCTCACAATCTTCCTTTCAGCCCAGCTGAACTCAGGTCATGGCATATCTTTGCATGACTTCCTTGGATGAGAATAGAGAACTATCTTAAACTCCAGCTTGTGGGGAAAACAAGGAGGCAGGAGAACGAACTCATTAGTTTCCTTAAGTTAACAAGGTTTCCTGCTCTGAGAGTCCTTACCTCACTATTTGCATTCATTAACAGAATACGTGTTACAATTTTATGTTATGACAAGGAAATCGGCAATCCTGCAACCTTATTCCACTTGGCTAGGTATCTCTCCCTGCCTTAGTTATGTCTGTTTTGATAATATCAATTGGGAAATCTCTCTGAGCACAGTCCCTGGCATAGGGAAGAGCCTACAGCTTATTTTGTAACAGTGTCTGCATTCCTTCAGAGAAAAGAAAAACCCCAAACATTAAGCTACAGCTTGTACAAATTCTGCTAGAACAGAGAAAGGACACGATAGTGAGTAGACAATAAGTAAATTAACAATTTTCTAAGTCCGACCTTATTAAAATGCCGCACACGACAAAGCGGCTACGAGCTTAATTCACAAAGAACTCAATGACAGTGGGATTTCCACAGAATTTAAATGAGAAAAAGTGCTTAGAGCAAGCCACTCCATAGCTTCCCTCACATTTCCACATTCCATCTTTACCTCATAAGTCAGGGCATTTTGAAAACTTAGATTAAGTAGTTTGTCATGATAAATTAATAACCACAAAGTCAGTGGTTTTGCATTGTATTTGCCTGCTTGCTTTCTGGCGCTCGTAGACAGTCTGCCTTGCCCATTTTCAGGGACTACAGTAATCAGTGCGGGGAAATAAAGGTCACTGCAGAGTAAGGCTGACAAAGCCTTTTTCCTGTCTCTTCTTTTAAGAGGGATGAAGAGCAACAGAGACTCTTGTTAAAACACCAACAATTTGCTTGTCTGCTTATGCTGTATGGGCAATAAATTTGTCCTCTTATTAAATATATACCTATAATAAGTCCCCCAAAACAATCATCGAGCTAGAAGCTAACTAGTACTGCCAATGGCTCTGATCTTCACAGGTCTTTTTTTTTTTTTTGCATGAACATTTTATATACAAAGCACTTAAAATTAAGGTTAGACAAAGTTTTCTGAAAAATGAACAAAAGGAGCAAGAGAATAAATTCTTTTAACCTTTTTTTTTTTTTTTTTTTTTTTTTTTTGCATTTCCCCAAATAAAGTTTTGCACTCCTTTGGAATTGCACAGCATCTAGACTTTCAGTTATGAGACACACACCAGCTTGGGGTAAGTCTCCTGGCTTAAAGGATCTGTTTAATGAAAAAAACCCCAAACCTTAGAAATCTAATTTTAGACCACAAACATGTATGAAATTCTACAAACTCACGATAATATCATATTAGTAATTGCAGTAGCACTAAGTTACCAGCAAAGTATTTTCTAACCAACCCCCCCCCCAGTCACTAGATTTAACTCCTAAAAGGACTATTAATTTTATCCTTGCTATGTACCTTCTGAACTAGGCATAATTACTGTCAAATTCTTGTCTTGAAAACATTTACCTAGTAAGTAAGAGTTGTATATAATGCAGGAGGCCCTTTGAGTCACTAATACTATTTGTGGGTGGGTCTTCTATTCTCTTTTGGTCTGCTTTTCTGGCCAAAAAGAAATCTTCAATGACTGCTGACAAAATTTAAATACCCAAGATATGGATGGATACAACAAACATTGCATCATATGGACTTTTTTTTTTTCATGCTCTGTTTTCTTGTATCCCTGGAAAGAGAGAATCACTGACAGAAGAGGGGAAACTTCTGTGGCTTTTATAGTGTGCTGCCCAAAACCACCCCCCAAAAACCCACAGTGCTTATTTTTCAAACAACATTGCACAAAAAAGCAACTCTGTCTCAAGAATATGACGACATCTACCATTGCTCCATTTGTAACAGCAAAGACAACATTTCTCGAGGAAATGTTTCCTGCATCCAACATGATTTAGCTCTTGTGGTAAGAGCTAAAGTACTAAACAGGCCTACAGGCTGCTGCCCCTGCCTGAAACGGGACAGTGATCCATGACATTCAGCTACCACGTGGCATGACACGCCATGCAACAGGACATTTCATTTTATGGAGAGGCACATCTGTAAAAAAGAAATTCAAACAACAACAAAACCACACAGGAACAGACATTACAGCCGAGTGTTTTTTTTAAACTGTTTCAAATCCTAACCGTGTAAAAACCAAAAAAAGGAACGCATCAGTGCATGACAATCCTGTCACACCCCAGAACCTGTTAGCCTGTTGGTCACACTCTTTGTCTGCAGACAAGCAGCAGGCATAATCACAGAAGATCTGAGATGAGGGAAAGTTTTGCAATAAATTAGGAGAAGAGGAAAACAGAGACTAGAGCAAAATATAAAGGTGAATAGAAATGGGGAGCAGGCTGCCCCGCTAACATATTTTATTCTTAAATAGAATTTTCTTTATATACTTTGTCCAAATTCTTTTTTAAAAATAAATATGAAAACATGAATTTGCCAGATAGTCCCAAAATGTTGCTCATTTTGTTTGTTCGGTGTTTCTGAAGCCCATTAATATTCAGGCTGGGTTTTGAGGTCAGAGTTCCAAGTCTGGGAGAAGAACAGCTGTTAGGCAGCATAAAGTGTCCTTCTTTATTGAGACATTTAACTTCCATTCCTAGGATAATCCACCACCACCACAGTAATGGCATCTTTCATATCAGACACACAGTAACCACCCAGGAATTTCTTCTCCTCTTTAAATACCAACTAAAAATAGTATTTATCAATCACTACTTAGCCTATCAGGATAGAAACACATTCTTTTTTTGTATCTTAAGAATTCTTTTAAGAATTCTTAATTCCTAATTAGGAATTCTTGTTCATGAGCTTTTTTTTTTCCTCCCCATCACAGAAAATTGAATAGCTGTATACTAGATACACAACAGGCACACAAAACATGATTTATCCTATTTCTTCCAGAAGTATCTCACAAGCCACGCTAGGACAACAAGTGCAAGGACAATTCATGCAGACACCTACCCAACGCTTTAGGCCAGAAAAAAAAAATGCTTTTCGTTAGTCTGAATTATTCTAGCGTTGATACAAAATGAATCCAACTTCAGTTTTGGCCAGGTTACAACCCCCTTTTGCATTATCACAGCTATTAGTGGGCTGGTTGTTTCACATCCGGGAAGCAAGGCTACTTCAGACATCTAGTGCAACTTAAATATCTTGCTGGTATATTACCTTCTTACTGGTTCAAGGAACAGATCCAGTCTAATGACTCTGTTAGTATGTCCTACAGCACTTTTTCCTTTTTTTTTTCCTTATAGCACTTAGCTTCTTTTAAATGGCCCTGCCTTTGCTCTGCAATCTATGAGGTACAAAATAGCATCATTTTGCCTGCTGCAAGCACAGACTGATAGAGAGTGGTTGACCAGCAGCTGCTCAGAACAATCTTGTCCCTGCTGCCCAAACCCTACAGAGATGGGTACAGTTACACTGCTTGTGGGATAGAAGAGGTTTGAGGTTAAAACCTCTCCCCCATCCTATAACCCACAGGGCACCATGACTACTAAAATCCTTCTCTCCCATTGTCCACTCACGTCCTTCAAGAAGGAGATGCGGATCCTGAATGCTTACTCTCAAGCTCTAAGATTTGGCCAAAAATTTCAGCTGTTTATGAAAACCAGGCTCAGCGGTTCACATACCCTTAACAAGTCACCATGTTCAAAGCTAATACACTTAGACTACAAAATTTCGTTTGAAGAAATGAATTAAAGGATAACCATTTTGTTTCATGTTCTGAAAACTGCTTCTCTCTGGAGCAGGAGCTTTAGAAGTTCAGAATTTCATAAATTTCAGAAGAAAACACAACATACAAGGACCCTTAAAAAACAGCAGAACGTGCCATATGTTTTACCACAATTTCTTCTGTCTTTGCTTTTAACCAGTTGATTAAAATCAACTATTAAAAAAACCCACACAGCCAAAACAAAGAAATTTCCAAACTATTTCCTGATCAGAAAAACCTCCTTCTCACATGGGTGAGTTGATTTAATTATGTCAAATCACTTGAACAAAATTCCACTTTCCTGAAGCAGTTCTCTTAGAACCTTTCATTCATATCCTTTTTCATGCTGTCTTGATTTAATACAGTGAGGTCTGCATCCAAGGATTACTAAAGTCATCCACTCTTTCCATTGTCCTTAAGAAGCCCTAAGCCATGCCTCAGTACATTCGTTTGTTTTCAAACCTTGACAATCTTAATCCAATGAGAGGAGAATTAAACACCCCTGTCCCCCCCGTCCCCCCCCAAAAAAAAAGAGGGGTGGGGGAAGGGATGTATGCTTAATCCAGTGTTTCATTTGCCATTGTTTAGCTTGATACCATGAAGAAGAGCACAGTACTTTTTTTGGTTAAAAAAAAAAAAAACAAAACAAACAAAAAAACCCCCCAAAAACCAAACTGAAACCTTATAGGGGATCCAGGTCTGCTATTTAGCTCCTCCTAGATATACAGATCCCCTCAGTCATCTGAATATTACAATAAGAGAACTGAAATCAGTAGTTTGGGACTATATTTGAAATGAAACATGATGTCTACATTAAAGAGAAACAGCCCAATAGCTTGCTGGATTAGGACATTCTCGTCCCTAATTTGCAATAAATACTGCATGACTGTCTTGTGACAACATGACTTCTTACATAGTCTAAACCAGTCATTCACCAAGGTCCTAAATTAGTGAAACATTTCAACACTCCTTTAAACTTGAAGCATATGAGTAACCCCATTGCTGGGGACTGGGTACGCGATAAAAAGTTTCCTAAACAAAATCTTTAATGTTTATATATATACAATGTATTTTAAATTTAGGATTACTGGTCTAGTTTGAAACTCCCAGACGTCAGCAGTCCTAAAACAATGTGGTAAAAAAGATTCCACCCTAATGCTACTCACATGTCAAGTTTTATATGCAGTTAACATTATTAGCATGTTTCTTCCTGTTACATTTAAGTACACAAGTAATCACCTGATAATTCTCAGAGATGCGTACACCAAAAATGCTGTAATCTATTGTTTGGGTACCTGTCATGTCGTACGATGGGTGTAGGCAGGACGCAGGTCAGGAGCCATCCAAACTCAGCCAGCGTGTGCAATAAAGGTCCATAATCTGTTTTAATTTCACACCCCTACATTAATAATTATAAAAAGTAGTAAAGAGACTCTGTACAGGTTTTATTTGCATTTCTACACAGAAATTACAATGACTCTCCTCTCATCTATAATGAGACAATCCTTTGAGATGACATCGTACTGTGTTGTTTGGTGGAGATTCGCTATTTCAAACTGAAAACAATTTGAAAAGTTCAAAGACTACAGAAGACTACGAAAATAGAGCTTATTAACTTTAGGTATGAGCCCTGATTCAGGAAGACATTCAAAGCATATCTCACTTGTTAAACTTGTCATGTTGCTAAATTAATGTCTAAAACTTTTTAAACACTAGAATATGCACCTCATTTGATGTATTTAGGTTTTTACTTCACATCTGAATAACAAGCATCTCACCTAGCTATATACTTAGGTTTTTGGGGTTTGGTGGTTGTTTTTTGTTTTGTTTGTTTGTTTTTAAATATACAAGGTCTTAGTCTTATGCTGTTTCTTTTCACATTGGTAAATGTATTTATCATTGAATATTTCAAAAATAAGCCCTCAATATCCTCCAACAACGATTACTTTCAGATGTCATTAATTCATACCAATAATCTTATAATATTAAAATACTAAAAAACATTACATAATTTTATTGCTGTACCATGCTACAGTAGCACATGTAAATTTCTGAGGAAAAAATGAAGTCTTTGATATTTAACAGTAAAATTTTACTAAGAATACACATCTGAAAACCATACTTGATTCATTCGCTATCATTTTTTTCTTGTTCTGTTTCTAGTTTTTGCTATTTTGTTACTCTTTTTATTTAAAAATACTTCAGCACATTGTCAGCGGAGCTGCACTTGCTGAAATTACGTCTAAATTGGTCTGAAACACATACATTTCAAAAAGATATTTTCTTCGGTGTTTGTATTTGTTGATATGAACATTTGTAAGTGTCAGGTCAGAATCCCTGCGGCATATTTCTTTTATGCACCCTGACCAACGGCCACAGGCCTGACTTCATTTTTATGACTCAAGGCTTTAGTTTAGCTTATGCAGGTGGCTTCAAGAAACCATCCTGAATGTTTATCAAACACTGGTACAAGCATTCTAAGGAAAAAACAAAACTAGAAGTAGGAAATTGCGTTGCTAAATAATCACCAATTTACCTCAATGACTGTCCATTGTTCAACAACTATTGCATCATTTCCTTTCCTGTTAGAACCTGGAACCCCAGCACCTTCTTCTTCGTAGATAAATAATCCTTCTAAAGATTTGGGCAAATGGTCCCCTGTGAACATAAAGACAAACATAAACTGAAATATAAAGTTTTAGGTTGATATCTTACTGAGATGTACACATGGGCTTGTTTTTTCTCATTGAACAGTCCTCTAAAATAAATTGGGCTGAGACAGCAAATAACTCAAATTTGTGGTTATTCCTGCGCCTAGTTACAACTTGACGAAGTACGCAAGTCAACTTATCATTCAAAACCCTTTTTCTACACAAATTGAACTATGAACCATTTCATTGTCTCAAAAGCATTAGCCACTTCCATGCTTGAATCTGAATTCCAGTTTCCTGTATTCAACGTATCCCCCGCAGCAGATGGGCACAAACCCTCTTTATGCAACTTCAATATTGTATGCCTGACAATAAACGTGGCTTTTGGTGTGGTGGGAGAGACCATAAAGATAAATGAAGCATGAAGTGCAAAGCCTAGCTACTGTTACTTAAATAAATATGTAAACGGCCACAGGAAGAGCTTGAAACAGAAGTAATTGTAGGAAGATTCCTGATGGGAAGGAAGTTTCAGAGCACAACTCCCTGACTCACTTGTCGAAGCCTGACAGTATCCGGTTGGCCCAAACTAAAGCTTTGCATCAGATATTGGTTCATTTTCTGGTTTTGCTTCTCCTAAGAGCCATCGGGAAGCCTTTTATGCAGAGGTACCTTGACAGCTGACTATCTTAAACTTTTTAAACTAAATTTGAACAGTAAAATTACGTAATCCTCAGAATACCAGATTTAAATCTTCTCCAATATTGCACAAAGAGATGTAAAGAGATGATTGTTTTTGCCACAGCTTCAGGGAAGGCAAATAAACTTAAAAGAAAAAAAACACCTAGCAAACAGAGAAAACTTATGGAATGCAACTGGTCTAGTTTTAAAAATTGACCAGATTGGCACAGAAGTTGTACTATGTAAACCAGGAATTCCCGTTTGTTGAGCATGCTTGTTAATGTACCATAAAATACCAACTATTTGGTCATACTATTTTTTACTATATTGCATGTAGCAGATTTATGTAGTTTGTTATGATTATTTAGATACTTGCATGCATATATATCTCTCTTCCATGCATTTGTAGAGGTATTAGACATATTTTATTTTTAGATTACACATAAATATAATGTGATTGTACATGCAACTGAATATATGGCTTCAGGCACAAACGTATGAATATGTGCACAACTCCTAATAATTCATTAATAATCTTATAAATTCATGGACTTCAACCTTTCTTCAGTGTTCAGGCAGATACTTAAAATGGGCAGTCCACTTACAACATGTTAGAATATTTTGTTTTTCTATCATGGTTTAAACATGATAGAATAACTCTAAGTTTTAAACAGTTATTGACACAAGACACCTCCACTCAGTAGTCATTTGCAAGAAACTGTTAATTCATAAAGTGTACCATGTCAAAATCACCTCTATTAAAAAAACTACACGTGCAGCTAACTGGTTCACCTGCCCATTCTGTCGGTTACAATAGTTAATCTTTGTTAATATCAGTACAAAAAAAAAAAAAAGTGCTGCATGACAGGTAACAAAAACCAAAAAAATCAAAAATATTGCCACAGCACTTCTACTAATCTTAGGTACTTCTACGATCATGAGAGCCTCCAAGGCAGCTGCAAATGGAGGAAACACAACAATGATCCAAATGGCTGCTAAAAGAGAACTTTCCTGGATTATTTTTATGACTGCATCCTCTTTTGGCAGCAGAACACAGAAGTTGGTAATTATTAAGAATTGACAATGATTTTTTTTTTTTTAAATTCTTTTTATGTTAAAACTTCCTCCTGCCTTAAACTGGGTATTGCATTTTGATCCTGGTAGCAACAGAATTCTGCTGACTCTGCAGAACATCTGTAGAGTCCAAACCAGAGGAGGATTTCTGCAGCTGCCTGACTTGTATCCGGTGTTTTTATTTTTATTGAAACAATAGCTAAAATTTGCTCATTTCACTAAAGCTGTATAAAAGGACAACTACTGCTAAAGACACCTCACAGTCTAAAAGCAAACAAACAAAAGTGAAGTGAAGATGACAATTAGATGTACATGCAGACATAGAAGAAGTAATTCTGGTAATGAGTGCAAGTGCTTAAATACTTTTTCACCCCAAAAAAGCATTTTAGGTTTCCCTCTGTTGGATGTCAAACTTTTATCTGGTTATAGAACTCTTCAATGTTCACCTCAAGAGCAAACATTTTAGCTTAAGAACTTAGTAGCTAAATTAATTTCTTACTGTGGCTACAGACACTCGATCAGCTGCAGAATTCCATCCACATAGTGAGCTGTGCCTTTGAATATATCCAGTTTAATTCAGCAGCGTCCCACCCGTGAGTCTAACTGAAACACATACCAGTCAAGTGGGGCTGAAGCAGAAGCACCAACTGCTGCAAAGAGGCAGCATGAAATCCCTAAATAAGTCATAACCTGGGTATTAAAGATGGGATAGTTATTCACATAGAGAAGAGCAGACAGCTACAGGAGAATGGGAAGACTGTAAACTGTTGTTGGACAACAGCTGCAAAGATTAATTTCAACAGCTGCCAAAAACACCCCTCAGTGAATTGTAACATATCTCCAGAGAGTTATTTTCCAGCTCTAAAAAAAATCTGTATTGAAAACCAGGAGTCTGATTTCTCACCTCTCCTCCCCCAAAGGAAACTTTGTTCTTCCACTGACTTCAATAGATAGGAATTATAATTTAAGAGCAAGAAAGATGACCAGTACAAACGGTGCCATTAGATTGTTTATGTGCACAAAATATGCAGTTTGCAAGGGACTAGCTGCCAGATTCAACTGAGGTAAATATAGTGATGTCGATGCACTTGTGTTCCTCTGACACTCACTAAATTTACTTTATTGCAGAGCTACAGAAATGCAGTGATTCACACTCAAAACTACCGAGAACAACAAAAAATGAAGAGTTCTCATTGTTTTCAGGGTTTGATTTTTGAAGAACCCACATCATTTAACTTCCAAAGACTTTGTGTTTTAAACTTTGGGTTTTTTTAAATTTAAGCCTTTCACTAATCTAAGCCTTACAAAAGGGATGCTGAACACATATTATTTTAAATTAGAGTATCAGGAAAAAAAGCATTAAATAAGACATACAGTAAATATAAAAACTACTCAAAACCCCCAGTAATTCTACCCTCCTTGTATAATTCATGTAAGAAGAGATGTAAAATGACTTATGAAAGCCATTTTAATACATTATTAAGTAAACTACTGCACTTGATAATCAGCCTGAGTATGGCAAAAAATTGTTTAAGGTCTCTGAAACCTTTTCAACAAACTTTTTACACGACTTTTCTCCACTGCAGCCCTGTGTTTTGCTTGCTTACACTGAACTTCCATAAGCAATTCTAGAGGAACACCAACAGCTTAGAACTTAGTACAAGCAAGACATGAACAGATCCAACCAAAGACAAAGTATCACATTAGTGAAGTATAAATTCTAAGTCTGCTATCAAACAACATCTATTACAATAATTAATAGTTAATCACTTTGGAATGTATGTCAGACTCTCTTGGCCTGTTCCCCTAACACTACAGTACTACCATTTTCTTCACATTATTTTCAAGTAATTGCACAACAGTAGCTACATACTATTTTTTGCAACACTTTAATTTCTGGCTTTCAGACAAATTCAGTTCAAATGGAAATGAATCTCTTAATTACATATTTTACCAACAACAGAGTTTTAGAGTTCAAAATACTTCAGCCAATAAAGAGCTGCTCCTGTTGTCAGCGGTGGTACAGCACTGTCTCACAGCTCTGCCAAAGCGCAGGATTTTGGGCTCAGCAGGGTGTGCAGCGATGGGCCTGGGCCAGCAGCGGCACTGCTGACATTGGGCTTGTGCCTGTTCATCAGGAGGATGAAGGCTAGGAACTCTGAAAGAGCTAGTAGGATCTCTCCAGAATAAAAACTGAGATCGAACTGAAACTGGCAGAACGAAGATGAAAATTTGAAAATCCTGTGGCCTGAAGCTCTGTCATTGTAACAATCTGAGTGTTAACTGAGCTGGTAGATTCCTGCAGAAGAGCGCAAGAAGCAGGAGGGACCAGGGAGGACCGCTCTCCCAGCTGTGTGAAAAGGTCCTGAAGGATCTGCCTACAGTTGAGGGCAAGGACAAAACCAGATTTCTCTACTCTCCACATATGTCCACATCTGATCAGAACAACCTGCAGAAACATCCTGAAGCTTCAGGATCAACAATCGAATTTTAATGCAATTTGGTGTTTTGGAAAGACTTTTTAAGCACAACAAAGAGCTGGAGAAAGCAGGAAGCACGGAAAGTCTGACTTAGTTTTAACAGTACAGTAAGCACAATGAGAACTCAAGGTGCTCTTTTGCCTCATTAGAAATATTCAACAGAGTGCAGCACAGTATCTACAGTGAGCAGGAGAATATGAACATCAGGGAAACGTGTATCTAATGATTTTCTTCCCAGTATCGTTTCCTTTAAAAAAACAAAACCAAGAAAAAAGAACTAGCGCAAAAGGTTTATTTCATTATAACACTACACTACTTCACTGCTTCGGAAATCCTCAATTTGATAAAACAAAGCAGAAATTTCAATTATTCAGAGCTATAACTGCCCAGAAAACAAATTATTCCCTTTTCAGGGATGAAATTCTGTAAATTTACAATGACTATCTGAACATGTTTACATATGGCCCTTCACAACAAGAAGCAAAATACGATCTACTTTTTGCAAATTATGTAGTTCTACATAAACAAGTAAAAGCTTCATGATATTCTGGGACAGTACTCACCTTTAGAAGTTTCCCAGTGTACAAAAGAATCAGTTAAGGACAATCCTTGTTTATAATAAAATGTGGTTAATTCTAGCCAGTCTGCTTCCAGTGTACTAATAACTGGCCCCTTTCTTGTTACTTTCATAGACAAAACGCCTTCATGATAGGTCCAGCAGGTAGAATCATCATCGAAAACATTGAAGACTGTATATAGCTTGTCTAAGAAAAGAAAAAGGAAGAAGAATGAAACTCTGGAAGACAGTGCTCCAAAATAAAAATATTATTAATCTCTTATTTCAACGTGGTTTTCTAATTCTAAGCAACAGTTTTAAGAATTGTTTCCTGATGTGACTACTCAGCTTGAGCCCTAAACACACTCAGGACAGACAAGGTGTGAGGGGGGTATGCTCTGGGATACAAGAAAAATTTGAACATATTACAGTTGGGTTGTCACTGGACCTTTTAGGTAGGTGAGTTTTGCATAGAGAAAATATACTAGAGCTAAGAAAAACCCTGTGGAAACAGGCTTCATTTTTGCTACTCATGGAACTTCTGACTATAAATATTTGAAATTACTATAACTGAAGACAATTTTCCAAATTTTTAGATATTAGGAATGCCTTGTACAGTATTGATTTTTACCCATTGTTTTCTGAAGAGTACTGAAGTACCGGTATAATTGGTGGCCTACTGGGGTTTCCCACACAGTAATTGATGAATGTGTGAGTTAAGCACACAAAACCTGCATATCCTCAAATGCTTTTTATATCTAGGCATTAATACAGTGTTGTTACAAAAACAGTCATAAACAAGCATTCACCAAAAATTAAAATTCACAAATCCATACCATTTTAGGAAATCACTGGTGACAAGTTATGAAGTCCTAGATCTATAAATGTATTCTACAAATACACTCACACGTATGTCACTGCTGTGGAGAGATAAAAAACCAGTCGCCAAAAAATGCTCTCAGATTGTCTAATACTTCAACATTTGAGCAGCCTAAATCAACACAAACCAACTTTTCTAGAAAGCAGAAGTATTCACATTGCCAAAACAAAGGAACTTGGTTTAGATGACCCCACTTAAGATGCTAGGCTCTCTACGCTCCAGAAATAGAGGGAGATTTCCAAAGTAGGGTTTGGACTGTAAGTAGTCTGAGTCAATCTCTGGGAGAATGCCTCTCTGTTTTGAGAAGTGTTACCGCACCCGCTGCAAGTGACATCAGGTGCCTGGAACAAGGTAAATGCAGGACAAAATTTTGAACTCTATCAGTAAGAGATGACTCTCCTTTCTATACAGTTTTATTTTACCACCTCCACAGGTGGTGGTATTAGCATAAACGTATTTATCCTGACAAACCTTAATTTCCTTTCCCATACACTAAAGTGAGATCACTTTTATATTTGTTCTTCAGAAAAAAAATAATCAAGTTTCCTGATACAGCTATTTAATTGCTCATGTGTATCAGAATTTGCCTCTGCAAGTGGTGTATTTATAAGCAGTCAAAATTCATACGTTATGACCCCCAAATCTAGAACTCAGACACAGTTTTGCATCTTTTGAGCAGACCTAAATAGAAATGTACTTCAGACGTACCGAAGTGGCAGCACATACCTACATGCATGTAAGGCTTTCTTTGAAAATTCACAGTTTTTTTTTTAAATTATGGTTACATACAACATTTGCAAAGAAAGGTGGTTAAGTTTTCGTAAGTTTTGTCTTAGGAGCTCCAATAACTTTACTGGAGTATTTGACTAGTAGTAGAGAAGCCTCACATTCTTGCCCAAAGCTTTTTGAAGAATTTCCTGAGAACACTGCACATAGGGGATGCACTGGTTGCTAATCTACCTGATCATGCCAGTCTGTACAGAGCTCCTTAACAGAACCAAGAGTTTTCTGTTTTTTGCTTACAGGATTTCTATTCTGCTACATATAGCAAACCCACTATTTCAAGCTGTAAGGAAAGAGTTAAGTTTAACAGATCATGCTATAAAGGCTCAGCATGTTGTACAAGAACTGCTTTAATTCAAGTGTTAAAAATAAGAGGGACATTGATTATCTCAGCCTTAGAGCCATTATCCTGACAGTCTACAAACTGGAGAGGGTGCTTAACTCTTAACAAGAAAGTGAAAAGGTTGCTTTTGAGAGCAATTAAAACGTGTCTGGCCCATCAGGGAAGAACCTATTATGTCAAAATGCAATCTGACATGAAAGTTTCATACTGCCTGCTTTCTACACAATACTATCTTGCATTAGTTCTCATGGTTTAGATTACTTCTTCCTTCTCACCTTTTCTTCCCAACAAACCAGGAGGCCTTAGTGCTTCAGTATCAGAAGTCACTGTTTCAGGCAATCTCTCACACAGACTACGCTAAGTATCTCAGATTCTTCTACAACTAAGTTTTCTACCACAGCACCAACATTTTTCAATAATACTTTTCCTTCCTATACAACTTTTTAATGCTTGCTTTTCTCTAGTGTAAATTCATTTTGTAACAATTATCCTCTTTGATTTCATGGTCAATGCATTAAGTGATCTCTTTCAGGATGCTTCTTGAAGGCATGTTAACCAGAAAGAATCCATTATGAACGGATTTGTTTGCTGTACATTATGTGAGTTGGCTAGAAGCACGTAAAATTACAGCTCTAGCTGGAAGGGGATCTCTTTGTTGTCAGTTTTGAAACAGGCAGGAGAACTGGAATCATAACATATTCTTGGAAATCCGTTACATGTTTATGATTTAATACTAAGAGTAAGTGAAAACTATATGCATTTACAAAAAGGCTTAAAACAATTGCATCCTTCTAAAAGAAAAGACTTTTACTGCCACATATTTGTTATACACATATCAAGCAAAAAAGCTATCTGTTTGTACCACATTTAAAATCAGAATTGCACTGTGGGTGATTTTTTTGGGGTTTGTTTGGGTTTTTTTTCCTTTGTTTTTAAATTACAAACTAGATTTTTGACAGTACATTTATAATATTCTATAGAGAACTGAAATATCATTTTAATATATTACCATGGTTCACACATACATAGAGCAGAAGGAAAATATTTCTTCTGTTTCCTCAGCTGGCAACTTCTTTAGAAATACGTATGCATTTAAGGAAGACGCATCTTCCAAAAACCAGTATTTGATACAATAGAACATGCTGTTCTGTTATTTTTTTCCAACACCTTTTTAAAACAACAGCTCAATAAAATACCTTATGCTGCAATAAACAAGCAGCATTTATTACCGTCTCCTTTTCGTGGTTTAACAGGGCTGACTTCTTTTCCAAACTGGAAATCTGCATCCTGTAACAGACCGCTTTCTCCTTGCATTTCCTCCTCTATCCCACTCTCAGATGAGTGGCCACTCAGTGTCCCTTCATTCCAGTTTTTAAAGTTTTCATCAGAATTTCTTCCTCTGTGTTCCCTATTTCTTCTTCCCAGTGTTGATTCCAGCTCTGCACTTCCATCTGTGCTTGTTCCATTACAGGCTTTAGTTTGAGGAAAATGTTGCGTTACAAATCCCACAAATTTCTTTCCTCTTTTAGCAGCTTCATTAACCTGTATTTACAACAGAAATTTATCTGCAAAGTGATTTTAGAATTGCATGTAACTTTTAAAAAAAACCCCAAACACTTCTATATACATGTTCTGTTTAACTAAACTGCTGATTTTCAAGGACAAAGACACAATACTGTACTATAGGAGGGTGGCTTGTCTTTGTACACTGCCCATGTTTCAAAGTAAATGGAAGTCTTCCAGCATGTCTTTGGACTCAGGCCAAATAAGATGGCCAACACTGGTACTGACTTTAGTGTATACAAAATCTTTCATTTAGAACAAATCTGAAGTATTTTACTTCCTGTGTCGTAGTGATAAGCAGTATACTGGTGCAATAAATAGTATTGTTTCTTTAAACATGTGATACCAGTCATACTAAAATTACTAACCACTAATACTATAGAAATATCTGTTTGTCACGTGTCATGATTCATTATCCCCTGGTTCCCTCTGAGGCTACTCAGCTTCACTATTACTGAGAATAGTGAAGGAGCAGAGAAAGGACGGAGCTAGAAGCAAATGAAAACCCTCTTAACTCTGCTTTCAGCCAGTGGTGGGTCTTTTTCTCTGCACTGAAGTCTCAAAATACAACTGTAGAATATGTGCCACCTGTGGGATGTGTCTGTTCTTGGAGGGAGGTTTTTTTTTTTTTGCTGGGATAAAGAGTCCTGACATTGAGGAAGGTGATCCCACCATCTTGTGCTACAAGCTCCCCTGTGCAGTAGTCCTTCCAGGAAAATACAGAAACCCCAGCCCAGAAAGAAATTGCCTGGGAAGTACTGGATTAGTGAGGGCAGAGAGAGAAGGATGTCTACCCAGTTAACTCACAAAAACTATTTATCAAGAGAGTGAATAACACTCAAATAGCTGATGGTACTTCAATCCCTTTTTAGTACTATCTACCATCATTATGTGTGTACAGCAATGATATGATATGCCAATCCCTGTGATTATACAGAGCTGCTGCTTCTAAGACAACCAAAACAATTTTAAATGTGACAAGTAACATGCAGAAAAAGAGGTAATACGACAATCCTTCTCCTGAAATGCCACAAAGTCTTATGGGTTCAGATCTTTTTAAAAAAAAGAAAAAAGTAACTTTATGCTGGATTATTGGCTCAGTCTTTTTAAAACACTGGTAGCATTTTAAAATCAAGTTAATTTCACTTACTACTTCTGTTCCAGATTTGCTTGCAAGACTGAAGCACTGCTAATTTCAAGTGTATTTTTCCTTTAAATGTTTGTCTGGTATGCTACACAACCAACCTGGCAATACACGTATTAAATAAATGTGTAATGGAATTCCATTTTAAATTTGAAACACCTGAGAATTTCAAAACAAGCCATTTAGAAATTTTAAACAACTCTGTGATAATTTCAAAGATCATTAAAGAGCTCCAATATGCTTTTTCCTCTACTTCTTTCCTTGGCAACTAATGTAAAAGATATCACTCTAACTCTTGTAATAACAATAGTTTCCTGTTTCGGCAAGTCTCCAATTTTGCAGAGGAAGTGAAACACAAAAAGAACTAGAACTAGAGCTTGCATTCCAGTGGAAGTTTAGTTTTATTTAACTATACAATATTTTCAAAAGCTGTGCCAAGTAAATATTTAATATGATTACTGTGTATTTTGTATTTCTGTTAAAGAATGAAAAAATCTCTTAGAAATTGAATATTTTCATGTTCATTAGGAATACCTTACTTAACCCAGAACAACATGAAACTTCAGATTTTTTTATTTTTTTTTTTTAATATTAATTCCAGAAAAGCTATCATACAAGCATTTTATAAAGACTGACTGAGAGTTTGGGCCTGATTCTGCTTTCAGTGGTGTAAGCGGCCAGTCTCCCAAAGCTTTACAGGGCTCAGTACTAAGTCCTAAATTAGAAAAAGCAACTAGTGAAGAAAAATAACTCCTTTCACATCAAGAAAAGGTTTTGTAGCTTCTATAAAATAAACCAAGGTTAAAACTCAAAACTAAAAAAAAACCATCAACCACTAAATATAACTTACATGTATGGTAGAAATAAAAATCTCAGGAGAAGTTGGAAAAAACCCTCCATTACCTTTTCTAACAGTTCTTTCACTACCTCATTTGTCAGTGTTTCATACATTAAAGGACATTCCTCAATCACCAGCCTGGGGTGCCTTTGTCCTCTGGGTGCTGCATGCTTCTGGCTAGAACACAGAAAGAAAGCAGTCTTTGTCAGTAGTTTGCTGCTAACTTGAGCAAATGCTTGCATATAGAATTCTTTTCTTTTGGAATAGTTATGAATGAAATCCTGGCAATGCTTCTTCATACTTTTATTTAGAACTCAGCAGGTTTTGGTATTTGTTCTGTTTCTTACACAAAGTGGCAGGTACTGCGTATTACAACATCAGGGTAAGAATATTAATATTTAACAGGAATTTCATCTGAAGACTGTTAATAGACATCTTTCGGAAACTGAGCTTTATTGACAAACAGCCCTGCTTTTGTAATAAACAAACAAACCCAAAAATCTCTGATAATGAAAAAAATACAAATTTAAGCTATAAATTTAGCAAGCACAAAACAGATTCAGTTTTGTAGAAAACACTATGAATAGAAATGGTACCTTGACACTGTTAACATGCTGCTGTTTAGTTTTTTAACTAAAGCAGAGTTGCAGCTATTGTAGGAAATGCAGTGTAGGCAAATACTAAAACCACAATGCAGTAACAATGACTTTGGGTTAGGTAATGTTTAAATCACTCAGATCTGAGAATCCAACAAGCTGTAACTTCCATTTAAAGAATAGTATTCATCATGTTTTCTCTAAAGCCAGTTAGGTTATTACTCAGACAACAATATTTGGTGTATATCAATACTATAATAGGATTTTATTTCATGTTTCCTTCACACAATCTTTTGCTTTAGAATGAAACATCAACGAGACACATTCAAATATAACAGGTAACTTTCCAGATAGTAGTCGGAGAAGGTGTATTTGCCTATAGGAAAACCAACATAGGTACATATGCATAGGAAATGGGGAACCTACACCCAACAGTTTCACATGTAGGCTGCAGGGTCTCATCCTTCACCTATTCAAGGGCCTAAAGGTTCAAACCACAACTTCATAAGGATCCCACATCTGCAGGGATAAGGTGAATTGCGTGAGCTGCGCGCTGGCAGCGTCAGCTCTTAGAAGCCTCAGCTCCAGAGAGCAAGTATTCTGCTTTTCTTACTCAAGCATTTGCCCGCACGGACAACATTCACCTTGTTTGCAGATGAATTTATAATGGTAAGTTGTATGAGCAGCAAATACCACGGAGAACGCTTGTTTAAGCAAAGCAGTTGAGAAGCTCCCTCAAACGAACCATGTTTTACAGAAGTATTACTGCAGTGGCAGGGGGTATCTTCCAACTCACGCCCTTCCGGTCTTCCAAAAGAAAATGAAAGAACCTTTTTTGTGCATGGCACTAGGACTCAGGAGAGATGGGGAAGCATGACAGCTCTTAATGCAATAAGAAATCCACTTTTCTAGTTATTCAAGATAAGAACAAAAGGTTATC
The DNA here is from genome assembly GCF_965638725.1 of Aptenodytes patagonicus. Lineage (NCBI taxonomy): Eukaryota > Metazoa > Chordata > Aves > Sphenisciformes > Spheniscidae > Aptenodytes > Aptenodytes patagonicus. The sequence continues at coordinate 43,642,382 of NC_134954.1, forward strand.
TTCTTTGCATTCAAAGGAACTAACAGTAAATTTTTTTTGGTATATTTTCTTTATGATCACATGGTGATTACAATGCAGTGAAAACAAGAGTAATAAACAAGACTATGGAGCTGGAACATAAACACAAACTCTTGACTCTCCCTCAGTGTCAAAACCAAGCTTTTGTATGCCCCCCCAATCACAGAATGATTATTTCCTTCTTGTTAAGAAGGAAAAATAAACTATTTATCTCTGACAAACTAAGTCATTCACACTTTATAGGTCATTTTCCCTGAATAATGCTCTTATGGGAAAAGTGAAGACACAAAAGTTTTGAAAAAGAAGAAAAAAAACAGACATGAAAGAATTTAAAGCAGCTTGTTACTCTCCCAGTGTTTTGTTTAATCTTGTATTTGCTGCAGGTCCATGACAGATGACACTTTATTATAAAGATGTAGTAAAAATAAAAGGGTAAACTAACAATTTATCTTCCCACAAATTATGATAAGCAACTTTGGATTTTTGTTTGGACATTTACTACAGCAAAGTAAACATTAGCCAATTGTGCTGTTAGAGTTAATTAAAAAAACATTACTAACTTGCTCACCTTTCTAGACAAGGAACAGTTAATTGGATTCTCTGAGGTGCTCATTTCAAGTTGATAACCAATTATGCATGTTGAGCAATCCACTTACAAATGGCTTAAGTAATGGACCAATATATTCAAATTATTTCACTGTTACCTTAATTTCAATCGTGAAAGTACCACTCGATACATGTGACTTGCAGGGAAATTCCTTCTACGTCCAATTGGCAGTATAATAGGATGAACAGCTCCTACAACATATCCTTTGCTGTAATATTCTTCCACCTTAGATGCTATATCCAACACAGAACTGATCTTGATAACTTCCGGATTTGAGGAAGCTAAAAGCATTGAAAGCAGAAGAGAAGCACATTATACTGTGTATGTCTATATACTTTTTGGGCAAGTTCCTTTTATATAAACCACACAAAATCTATCCCAAGGCATTTACTAAAGACAGTTCTATTTATACAAGAAAAAGCAGATTCGCAGCTGATTCAACAGTACTCAACTAGTTGAAGTACATATTTTTACAAGTTAATATGATCTATTTTTAATCTAGTTGGCAACACTTTCTGTTGGATCTAGCTTTGCCAAGCTAATTTAAGAGCTGCATCAACATCTAAACACACAATAGGTCTGAACTTAACAAAGCAACTATTTTGTCTAGCCAAAGCCTTAAACTTAGCGAAGCAGTATCCTTCAGCCCTAGTTGTGAGGTAAATTCCCGTACAATGAATTTAAGCCTAGAACAATTGGTTTGCTTTTCTTACATACTTTCTTTGGATCCCTTAGAAGTGATCTGTGGATTGTAGGCTGACATTTTAACATAGTCCCAATTCCTTTTTCCAGTAGACCTAGGTACATGTCACTTAAGTGAGCTATGTGGTGTCACTAATTTCTAAGAAGGATCCCTCTGAGTGTGTGCAAGCATTTCCAATCAATAGACAACAGCTAGGTACTGCTTAGCTATCGGGGGAAACTTGATAAAGGGAAAACTTTTTTGGAGAACCTTTTTTGAATGGCTTGATCCACAGCTTTTGCACAAAGAAAAGAAAGATTCCACACCAATCTGGTAACAGATTATATATTCTGCCACAGTAAGTCCGATGGTCAGTATTTCCTGTTCCCCTCAACTCCAACTGGAACTGTAGATGCTCTCAGAGCCTCCAAAGCAGGAAATCAATACTCATACACAGTAATCGAAGAGTAATTTTGCCAGCATATATTTGCCATCATCAAAATTTAATCCTTTGCAGATAAACTCTTACGACAAGACAGCTTGGCTTGGAATTTGGTGGTTTTTATCAATGACTCTTGCTACAAGTGATGCACTTTTTTGTGTTCTGATGGGTCCCCCTCTTTGCAAGGCTTTCAGTGCATTAAGATCCGTGTTCAACTGTATTAAAGGATGCCTCAGTTGGAATTAAGTGACCTCACAACACTGAGATACAAACATTTTAACATGCTGCTTTAAACATTCCCTTTCAAACCATACAATAAACTGAAAACATTTAAATACACTAATTCTCCTTGATTCTGTAATTTTAAAAAATGATGTAAGAGAAAAAAGAACAGATAAATGCAATGACATAAATCTCACTTGCTGCTTTGTAAATGTATTCCTTAATTTAATGTTCTTACATCCTCTTATCTACCTGCCTTATATTGTAGGTGGGGAATAGCAAGGAATTTAAGGACTTTATCAAAAACACAGCAAGTCACAAAGTCTACCTATCCTACTGGTTTAAAGTATCATAAACCAGATATATGAATCTTTAGTTTGCCTAATCATTTATTCTAATAAACTGAATTAGAATTCTGCTGGTTCATGAGTGGTGTTCTGTAAAACATCAATCTCTATACTGCTTGCCTACTATAAAATGGGGATAACACTGATTATATATATACACATACATATTATGGAGGGCTTTTTAAAAGAAAAAACAAAACAAAACCCACAAACCTGAAACTACTGTTTTATAACACTCAAATGCTTTTAAATACCAACTTTTACTAAAGGGGAAAAAGGAATGGAGGCCTACTTTGCTTGTCACTGTAAGAGCCTTAACAGCTCAGAAACACTATCAAGAGAAACCTGAATAATGTGAAACATGGGAAATGCGCTCTATCAGAACATATCACTAACATACATATTGACAGTTTATTGCTGATAACTAGCAAACTCAACCTATTAATGTAAACTCTGCCATTCTCAGTCATAGGGACAGGGCTGTTGCACTTTTTTTTTTTTAAGCAGACAGTACATCACAGCCCTCCCTTTCATAGACGGATGATATTTTGCCCTTAGTAACACCTCCATCCCATGATTCCACTCATAGTAAATCCAGGAGACATTAAATATATGTTGAAGAAATAACTCTACAGCCCACAAGCCAAAAAAGCAGGAATGTATGCAACGTGATAATCACTTCACTGATTTTGCAAATGTCAACCATTTTTCATTAAGAAAATCTCCTTCCTGATGTGCTGTCAACAGGTAGCCAAAATACTTTACAAATAACAGAACTACAGCTAACTTGCTAGCTTTATAGTAAACTTCAGATGCACGATATTGAAGATGACAACAAAACAGCTACTTCATACATATTCATACTGTTATTCAGAGTGACAAGAACTTCACAGCATGTCATCTTAGTGGGCTGATGTGAAATACCCTTGCATCAATATTCTTTCTTTTCCCTAATAGAAGAGTTGTGGAAAAGGCGTAAGCATTCTGCTTGAGTAGGAGTATTTAAACTATCCCTACTTTAGGGTTAAACTGACCTCAAAAATAACAGCTGTTTTTGTAACTGAGATATGCCTCATGATTGAGACCATAGAATTTACAATCCTTGACAGGCATTTAAAATTACAGTTCAGAGTCCACTGCTCCCTTTCCTTTGTACTATTCAATCCCACCAAAATAAAAGACTGGCCGTAATTTTCTTGTTTGGGATTCTCCTGATGCAGAAGAACCTCCACGGAACTCAAAGCTGATCTTTACAGTAGGGATGGGAGTATTTTGGGGACCAGGAAGGGAGAAGCCAAGGTACAATACACTGCTGATAACTAGCTAAGATGCACAGCAACTCCAGCCAGCAAATTTAGACTACATCATGGTTGACCTAATCTGCATCATGGCCTGGGAGAAGATCAGGGGCTCCTGAAAGTCTCCCCAGCAGGCTCATTTCGACTTCACAGAGCATAAATCTGATGAAGCAGAGATAAGGCATATTAAACTGAAATAATGTATTTATGCTTGCTATACTTTTATCTTAATGCAGGACATAGTATCCTTTATAAGATCCTACAGTAAGCTAAGTGCAGATTTTCTGTTTTACTTGGTGCCAGATCCAGTGGTAACAAGTCACTCAGGCAAACAGAAATCTCAGATGTTGGGTAGGATCCTGCTCTGGAAACCAGCAGATACAGAGTGCCATGAAGACATAACACACAGCCTGACAGCAGAGTGAAAACTAACTTTGGTCTAAAGCGATAAAAGGCTCTCATTTAGGTTTCATTTAGCCAAAGGATATTCAAGTAGCAACAAGTATGTGAGCGAGTTGATTGGGGTAGAGGGGGGGGGGGGGGGAGCCCAACATATTCCCCACAATACTTTAGCCAATCCCACGTTTCATAAACAAACAGAATCAAGAAATGTCTCCAAAACATACACCAGTTTTTTCTGTATTCATTATCTCAGCTCTAAAGAGTAGAGACCTCAATATTTTAAGGTCAAATACACACAGCTAGAACGATTCAATAGAAAGATACCTGCATTTACAAATCCACTGGCTTACAGTTAGAAACCAAACAAAGTTAAGCAACTATTAAAACTGATCTCACTGTTATTTAGCATTCATAATTTCACAGTAAGTCACTGAAGCTAAGCACTTTTAAATATCAGACTAAGCAGGAGAAAATGAATCTTTACTGCTGTAGTGATAGGTTATTAAAATAATAGAGATGCACCTTTATTTGCACTTGTTTGATGTGCTTTTTCTTAAAAGTCACAACCACCTTTACAACAAATCTTTTACACAACACTTCGAGAAACTTGTTAGTTTAAAACATAGTAAAACTATTCAGAACACAGACTATATAAGAACGCTAAATGCTCTTCAGTCTCAAAAAAAAAAGTTTTAGTATCCTTTCTATCATCAGTAGATTAGTAGGTAATTCATGTATGCATTAGGCAGCCTAGCTTTATTTCCAGTACATTACCACTACTACTTACTCAACACAAAGTTTTATTTCTTCAAAAAGAACAAGCCAGTGAGAAACTCTTCATATATGTAAGTAAACAGACCAACAAATACAGTTGGATGTTGAATACTATAACTTAATAGAATGTGGCTTCTATTATTATCTTGCAATTTTTCAATGAACACTGATATATTTTAAATAAAATTACTACTACAGTCCTGTAATTTAGAGTTAAAACTAAGCAGAGGCCAAGTTTTGTTTATGAAAAAGTTCCTGAAAATGTAACAAGACATGCACTTAACTTTCTCCCTTTATCAAACCCTTCTAGCAATTGCATTTACTTCAAATCCTTGTTATTAAGACTTGCCAGTAGATTGGGCTGTTATAAACTGCAAGTTACTACAAAGTGACTGCAAAACTGAGCTGTCTGTTCTCAGAGGGCAGCCATCTGGGCTTGTTTATGTTTTCAACTTTGTGGAACAGGGAGTTGCTCTGTTAGAGACGGGACACCCTCGGGAAGGAAGTATCCCACAGAGCACTGTCTGCCTCTAGCTACGCATACAAATTTTGTTTCATTTCGGTCACGATTTCAAAAGACCATTCAACAACTACAAGTAAAGCATTTGGAAAAAATAGTAAGATGAAACTAAGACTCTTACTAAAATAGCTACCAAGAGACTGGGGTGGGCATACGAGGGGAAGCTACTCCTGGTATACAACTAAGAAACAGACTTCCTTCTGCATAAAGTAACAAGGACAATGACAGCCTGTTTTCAGAAGTCAAGCACATTTAAAAAAAATGTTATTCAATTAATGCTCAGGCACAGTGTACTTTCTGAACCGTCACACTGAATTCAGACAGCCATTATTCAAAGTGAGTACGGATGGCAGTATGTGACTCACAGGAAACTAGGAAAATCTCTAACAGTTTTTTAGCCAGCTTCCTTAACAAGGACAGTTGTGTAATTTGGAGGGTTTGGTTGTTAAAAATACTTCAGTAGCTTCCATTGTAATTTTATCTAAGTGAGGACCTTCGTCATGATTTGCGTTTCAAAATAAGAGTCTTACGTTTTGGCTAGCTTTGATAAAAGTATCTAAGATTTACTGGAAGTCAAACAAGACAGAACTAAGTTAAATCCTATTCTTTGCTTTCTCAGAACAGTAAAGATATAACAGAAAAAGATACCTTCTAAAGTAAAATCCAGCAATACATATTCATAAGCAGAATCTGTCTTTGTTTCAACTTGTGGTCTCTTCAGTGTAGAAAAGATTTTTCCAGGGCTGCTATCATCTGGGTCTTCCAGCTTTCTCAGTCCGCACCCCATGGCAAGATCTGCAAATGATTAAATTGCAGGAAGAGGTGGGGGGAGCAGCAAGATCTGTCGCTCTCACTACAGGGGGGAAAAAAAAGGTAACCAAATAACTCCCTTCGATTTTGTTTTCTATTAGCCGTAAATCCAAATACAGAAAAAGTCCGGTTCCCACATCGAAAAGTGAAGGTACTTTCCATTCATTTTTTATATAGAAACAGTAAGCCCGTGATGTTTTCAAGCTACAGACTTGGTAAGAGTAGGCTTGATTTCGCAGCAATGTTAGAGCTGCTACAAACTAGCAGAGATTTTCCATGCCACGTCAATTTACAGCCAGCCCCCTATCAGTGCTCTCTTGCAGAGGACACCAATAGTGCTTTGTTTGTCCTTCTAGACTGGCTGGGTAGGGGGGGCGGTAGGAGGGAGAAGAACTGAAAAAGAAAGTTAGAGAGAAACTTGTCTGTAATTACTTACCTCCAGAAGTTCTACTCAACTGCAGTAGCAAGTCAGAGGGGAAAAAAGCAAGTTAGTCAGAATGAAAGAATGAGAAAAGAGCCTCAACATGGTTGGAGACGAAAATCATTTCCAGAAAGGAAGTCAGCTTCAAGAGGAAATTGCTTCTGGCATCTCAAAGGGTCGAAAAGTAAATGAAAAGCAGTTTAGTCCTTATTTTAGATTTCAAAGTTTGGTTCCTATTTCCTTTCCACAGGAACTTTCTTGCCGAGGAAAAAAAAAGTGAACATAGTATAATATATTGTCATAATGTAAAAATATGTAGTAATTTCTTGTCAAAAAAAATCAATAAGAATCTACATTGCTAAAATAGACTTACGTAATTGGTTTTGATAAACACCAAAAAGTGACACTGAAATATTCCTCATTTCAAATCGGAAAGACTTTTTCAATGTTATATATGAGTATAGTTACAAGACTTTGTTCCCCATTTTTCATGGGTATTGAACAACTGAAATCCTCTTCTCCTCTGTCAGGCTGACCTCAGTTAGTACTGCCATGGAGTTTCAACACTGTTTCCTAAGTATATTCTTCTTTAAGTACTGAAAATTTAGTATAACTTTAAGGGCTCTCATTACTCTTACAGTAACTACTGCAAGTCACTTGTAACTGTATTACACCTGATGCAGACCATGATAATGCATGGGAAAACAAAGGAACAGTGATTGATTTTCTAAGGCCCTGTTACTGCTGGGGTGGGCGGTTAGAAAATTTACCTTTTTATTTTTAGACTGCGTCTAGAGAAATTATGAGTCATCTAGAGAAAACCAGAGATTCCTAATACCATTTTGGATGAAAGGAACTGCACATTTGAATTTACAAAGCTTTTTACTTTTTTTTCACTGAAAAATATTAATCTCATTAAAAATGCCCACATTTTCTATAATCAATCACTGCAAGTTAGGCATTAACCATTTGTGGTTTTCTTCCTGTTCTACTGCAAGCAAAGTGATCTAACTTTTATTTAAGTAGCTTACCAGGAATGGTAAGTCTGCAAACTATACCCCCTTTGAAATCCACATTATAGTTTAAAGTTACTTAACTTTGAAAGAATTTAAAAATCACTGAGTGCAGAGCCTATGCAATAATTATGACTTCAATCCTACAGTCTTTAAAACAAGCTTCCAGGTGCTGAAACTAAGAGGAAAACCCTCAGTGTTGTCTTCTTGATTAAAAACTAGGAAAACATACCAAATAAGCAGAATTCTTCAGCTTCCTGCATGTCCGCTTACACAGAAATTACTCCCAAACACCTTTTTTTTTCTTCAGTAAAGGTCATCCCTGAATTGTTGCTATACCAGACATACATGTAAACTGTCCACTCAGCCTTGTGAATCCTGCAGCTTCATTCCACACAGTCCTTAAGATCCACTGTAACTGCTTGTATGAAGCCATGGCATGACTAAGATAGCTGCAAATAAAACAACTTCTTGCAGCACTAGCCCAGTTGCCAGCTGTTTGGGGTTTTTTTATTTAACTAAAGACAGCTACATTTTTAATGAGGCCAGAATATTGTATTTTGAACTCTTTGTGACAAGGCTGAAACCATATTTCAACCCTCTCACCAAGATAGGATTTTCCTTAGTATAAACAAATTCTTATGGCACCAACACAGAAACACTGTGATGGATAAAAATAATGGTCCTTATTTTGGGTAACCCCAGATTAGTTACATAGTTATAAGCTTCCAAGCTGGAAGTCAGTCAACAGTTGCCATTGCAGACTTGACTCAAAAGTCACTAGACTGAACCAGTGAAACCAAAGATCCCACATGTCAGAATAAAGAAAACAAAACAAAAACAACAAAGAACTAGCAGCATCCCTCACAGGAGTTCAAAACTGCATCAAAGCACCTGAATGACTCCAGAGAAGAACAGGATCATAACATTCCTGGATTCAAGAGCTGCTTAAGGAACTGCCTGAATAGCTATAGTATCCTGTTGCAAAGTAGATATAAACTACAAAACAGTCCATTTCCAGTGACCCAAAATGCAAAGGCTCGGGGAATTGGTATCAGAGAAGAACAGATCCCTAAAACTACACTGTGATTCACTGAGGTGTGGTAGTCACAGCAACCCCCACTGAAAAAGCATGTGACTCATTCATTGAAGCTTGATATCATTTTTAGACTTTTAAAAAGGCAAACAAAGATAGCCAAACAACGGACCGATTAATCCAAAGGAACTATGTTTCTGTGGAAGTCTTCCAGGATCCCCCTACGGTTTTTATTCTGATGAAATAGAAAAATGATACAAAGATGGCAAAAGAGTAGCAGACCAACAGGAGCATGGGTCCAGCGCTGGACTATTGACTGTCTTCTAGCAGCGCAGGATGAGAAGCAGCAGCAGTTCTGCACAGTAGTTTTGACCAGAAAGTAAGACAAGCCTTGCTATCTAGCCACGCCTTCAGGGTTGTTCCTCTCCCTTGGTCATGACGTACTTTGTTCCCTGTTGCCGGTGTCGTGGGAGGTTTGAAAACATTTGTGTGGGAAGCATTTTTGTCTTTCTTCTTACATTACTAAACTTACTGAACGTAACGACATCATCTGATGCTTGAAACTGATGTTTTGAAATAGATGTCCCTCTGTTCCTGACTTCATGGTGATCTGCTCACTATTAACGTCATTGACGTCCAAGGCAGGCTCTCTGTCTATGGTGTTGATACCAAATACAAGTGGTGTTGGCACCCCTTTTTGACAAAATTTCTCTTGCTAGAATTAGAAAGACGACACTTTGTTTTTGGAACATCTGTGATAAACCAACTGGAATACAAAGCCTATTTACAAGAATGCCTTCTCTTCTCCAAAACCAAATATGACCTGCATAAACCATTTAATAAAATAATACAGTTTGAACTTTGCCTTCCCCAGTATCTTAAAAGATCAAGAATAGGAAATAGTACTTGACAGTAATATGTTCTTTTTTTCAAGTCATCTGAGCTTCCTGTTGATTAAAATCATAGAATCATTTAGGTTGGAAGAGACCTTTAAAGATCATCAAGTCCAACCGTAAACGTAGCACTGCCAAGTCCACCACTAAACCATATCCCTAAGCACCACATCTACACATCTTTTAAATACCTCCAGGGATGGTGACTCAACCACTTCCCTGGGCAGCCTGTTCCAATGTTTAACCACTCTTTCAGTAAAGACATTTTTCCTCATGTCCAATCTAAACCTCCCCTGGCGCAACTTGAAGCCATTTCCTCTCGTCCTATCGCTTGTTACTTCGGAGAAGAGACCGACACCCACCTCGCTACAACCTCCTTTCAGGTAGTTGTAGAGAGCGATGAGGTCTCCCCTGAGCCTCCTTTTCTCCAAACAACCCCAGTTCTCTCAGCTGTTCCTCATAGGACTTGCACTCTAGACCCTTCACCAGCTTCATTGCCCTTCTCTGGACACGCTCCAGCACCTCAACGTCCTTGTAGTGAGGGGCCCAAAACTGAACACAGTATTCGAGGTGCGGCCTCACCAGGGCCGAGTACAGGGGCACGATCACTTCCCTACTCCTGCTGGCCACACTATTTCTGATACAGGCCAGGATGCCATTGGCCTTCTTGGCCACCTGGGCACACTGCCGGCTCACATTCAGCCAGCTGTCAACCAACACCCCCAGGTCCTTTTCCGCCAGGCAGCTTTCCAGCCACTCTTCCCCAAGCCTGTAGCGTTGCATGGGGTTGTTGTGGCCGAAGTGCAGGACCCGGCACTTGGCCTTGTTGAATCTCATACAATTGACCTTGGCCCATCAATCCAGCCTGTTGAGATCCCTCTGCAGAGCCTTCCTACCCTCGAGCAGATCAACACTCCTGCCCAACTTGGTATCATCTGCAAAACTTACTGAGGGTGCACTCGATCCCCTTGTCCAGATCATCGATAAGGATATTAAACAGATCTTGGTGAGCACTTCCACCAGCTCCCTCAGTACCCTTGGGTGGATCCCATCCGGCCCCATAGACTTGTAAGTGGTGTAGCAGGTCGCTAACCATTTCCCCTTGGATGATGGGGGCTTCATTCTGCTCCCCGTCCCTGCTTCCAGCTCAGGGGGCTGGGTACCCAGAGAACAACTGGTCTTACTATTAAAGACTGAGGCAAAGAAGGCATTAAGTACCTCAGCATTTTCCTCATCCTTTGTCACTATGTTTTCCCCCACATCCAATAAAGGATGGACATTCTCCTTAGCCCTCCTTTTGTTGCTAATGTATTTATAGAAACATTTTTTATTGTCTTTTACAGCAGTAGCCAGATTAAGTTCTAGCTGGGCTTTGGCCCTTTAATTTTCTCTCTGCATAACCTCATGACATCTTTGTAGTCCTCCTGAGTTGCCTGCCCCTTCTTCCAAAGGTCATAAACTCTCCTTTTTTTCCCCTGAGTTCCAGCCAAAGCTCTCTGTTTAGCCAGGCAGGTTGTCTTCCCTGCCAGCTCATCTTTCAGCCCATGGGGATGGGCCTGCTCCTGCACCTTTAAGATTTCTGTCTTGAAGAATGTCCAGCCTTCCTGGACTCCTTTGCCCTTCAGGACTGGCTCCCAAGGGACTCTGTCAACCAGTCTCCTAAACAGGCCAAAGTCCGCCCTCCGGAAGTCCAAGGTAGCAGTTCTGCTGACCCGCCTCCTTTCTTCTCCAAGAATCAAAAACTCCATTTTGTGATCACTATGCCCAACACATCCTCCAACTGTCACACCACCCACAAGTCCTCTGTTCACAAAGAACAGGTCCAGCAGGGCACCTTCCCTAGTTGGCTCACTCACCAGCTGTGTCAGGAAGTTTTCTTCCACACACTCCAGGAATCTCCTAGACTGTTTCCTCTCTGCTGCGCTGTATTTCCAGCAGACATCTGGTAAGTTGAAATCCCCCACAAGGGCTAGCAATTGTGAGACTTCTCCCAGCTGCTTATAGAATATTTTGTCTGCCTCTTCATCCTGTTTGGGGGGGTCTACCCACCATGATATCTGCCTTGTTGGCCTTCCCCCTGATTCTTACCCATAAACACTCAACCCTATCGCCACCATCATTAAGCTCTAGACAATCAAAACACTCCCTAACACACAGGGCTACCCCACCGCCTCTCCTTCCTCGCCTATCCCTTCTGAAGAGTTTATAGCCATCCATTGCAGCACTCCAGTTGCGCGAGTCATCCCACCATGTTTCCATGATGGCAACTATATCATATTTTCCTGCTGCACAATGGCTTCCAGCTCCTCCTGTTTGTTGCCCATGCTGCATGCATTCGTATAGATGCACTTCAGTTGGGCTGTTGATCTCACCACCCTTTTTGGGGGGAGAGGCCTTACTTCCTACATGACCATTCTCAGGCACTTCCATGGTTTCTAACACATCCATAACCCTTGTGTCTTTGCTGCTGCAGGGATCTCCATCCACTACACCTCCATTGAGACGGCAGACCAAAGGACCTCACTAGCACACCATCCTTCAAACATTGGTGTGCCACCCCCCGACTTACCTCTAGCAAGCTTGGTTTTATCCCTTTCCCCCTTCAAATCTAGTTTAAAGCTCTTTCAATGAGCCCTGCTAACTCCTGTGCAAAGATCCCTTTCCCCCTTTGAGACAGGTGCACCCTGCCTGTCACCAGCAGGCCTGGTGTCATGTAGACTGACCCATGATCAAAACACCCCAAATTCTGCCGGTGACGCCAGACTCAGAGCCAGGTATTGATCTGCTGGCTCTTCCTGTTTCTTCCTTCATCATTCCCTGCAACTGGAAGGATAGAGGAGAACACTACTTGTGCTCCTGATCCCTTAACCAGTTGTCCCAAGGCCCTAAAGTCTCTCTTGATTGCCCTTGGACTTCTAGTTGCAACTTCATCACTGCCTACCTGAAAAATCAATGATGGATAGTAATCTGAGGTCTGTACCAGGGTAGAAAGTTTTCTCTTTGCATCTTTAACCCGGGCCCCAGTGAGGCAGCAGACTTCCTTAAGAAGTGGGTCCGGGTCTGCATATTGGGCCTTCTGTTCCCTTTGGAAGGGAGTCTCCTATGACAATGACCCATCTTTTTTTCTTCATGGAAGCAGTTTTGACACAGGGCGTAGGCCAACTTAACCTTGGCAACACCTCCAAGCTAGATGAACCATTGTCCTCATTACTGTTTAGTTCCATTTGCAGAGCCTCATACCTATTATGCAAGGGCACTGGGGAAGGTGGGGTAGTCACAGAGGAGACATGCCTGCTGTGCCAGGCAGGAACTTGTCACCATTGCCCCCTATCCCTTAAGTCACTGTGTTCAGCCAGGTGGAGAGAGGATAGGGAATCCTCCGTATCATGCGTCCTGTCTGCCTGTTGGGCCTGTCCCAGGGAAGGTAGGGTGCGATTCCAGTAGTCTGTCTCTCTCGCACTCCCCGATACTCCTCAACCTACTCACCTCCTCCCAGAGCTCCGTCACTAAAACGTAAGGGAAGTTATGAAAACAGTGCAGGTACACACATTTTCCTTGTCTTTGCATGCACAATATCAAAATAAAAGCTAAAAATAACAAATATTCAGGGAAATTGACTTATAAGCATTTAATTTTTAATGGATACCGAAACTCAAAGTTCCACTTTCAATGGATACCGATCATAAGCTACTAAATCTGCAATTCAGAGAGTGAGCTATACCAGGATCCATAGCAAACATTTCCTTAAAGATGCCTCTCTGATTAGGATACGGGCTAGTATGTAAAAAGCAAAAGGAATCGTACTGCTTTAATGCTATGTTAACTTCAAAAAGCTTCAAAAGAAGCAGTATTTTATTTTAAATTTTAAAATATGTATCAAGGACTTCATAAGAAGGGCTATAAAATTTTTCAGTGGTATCACAATCATGACAAATGACTCCTGCTCAATCACATGATTTAGAACTGGCTCAAGCTTCTGAGAGGAGAACATCTAGAACATCTCACTTTCCAGCCTGTTAGACCACCAACCACTGGGACAAAAACATCACTGGCGGTACATCTGTGAGAAGGTTATTCACTCAAAACATTTTAACTGATGAGCTTACCTGGAATAAATTCACTATTACAAGCTGCACAGCCTTTAAAGATCCATTCCTATTGTCAAGGTTAAAGCATTGTGAGCATCAGTAATACAAATACCTTAAAACTGTACCAATTGCCTAAAAAAAATAAATTATTGCTATTTATAAGATTTCACTAGGACCAAGACTGACTCAACTAACAAGAAACAGAAGGGGTAACTCTTAGTTCCTCTGACAAAGTCAAAATGTAAAATAATATTTGGAGCAAACATGTTTCCCACTTGGGGTCATAACCACCCATGTTTGCAGCTTAAAGGCATATAAGAGCACCACTGAAAAAAAAAAAATCAGCATTGTTATCGGCTATAGATCAGTCATCACTGACACAGAATGCTTTTAACAGAGGACAGACACATTAATAAGATACAAGGGCACAAGTTACAAAACACAAGCTAAATTAGTCAGATTTCTCCAGAACCTGAGGCTATCTGAACAGCTACAGGACTCAAAAACAATGCATTAAGAAACCCCTAAATATTAATCATCTCAAATTGCAACACTTTTGAACTTCACAGTTCCTCTCTAACTTCTTTATAGGCTTACTTCCTTTGTTTTATGACTCAAGACAAATGTAAAGTTTTTGCTTGGGACCGGATAATGACAGAAAAAGCAAAAAAAATTCCGTCAGAAAAATTCTGCAATTCAATTGTCAAATATTTTTCACATTCCCCATCCCCAAGAACTATTACTTTAACTAAAACAAAACACTGGTATTTAGTTCTTTTTTCTGCAGAATGATTTGATTAAAACTGTTTTGTCCATAATCTATTTAAAGATGTTAAGAAAGTAGCAGTATTCCATTCTGAAGGCTCCTTTGTTTGGCAACTTTTAAAATTTTTTTTCTTTGCCCCAATTTTTTTTTCCCCTTTGAAGGAATAATTTTGTGAATGCAATGGGAACACAGTTTTGTTAAACATGTTAACTTGAGCAGAAAAACTAGCTTTTCTGCAACAGTATTTAACTTAATGTTCTAAAACTAATTAACAGAGAGATGACAACAACAGTTTGTTTTAATGACTGCAAAAGCATATTTTAATGATAAAAGTTCATCAATTCCATTTTCCATATTTTTCTAAACCCATATTTAAACTACTCACCGATACTACAATTACATAAACAAAAGTTACAATCCAAGCAGCAGATAGGGACCAATTTGAATTAAACTTTTCGTTACCAACCCAGAACTTTACTAGAAGTTACAAGCTACAGAAACTTGTTTATTATTGCTGTATTACAAGTAGTTTCAACAGAAAGAGCTTTTGATTTATAAAATTGCTAACAGTTCTCTAAAATAAGATATACAAGTTTATTAAGCTTTTATCTATGCACATCCATAGTATCTCACTTACCAAGGCTGCAGTAACTAGATCATCTGTATCTGCAATACAGTATCAAATAACACAGCCATGTGATCAACTAAAATCATGCATTCTAGAATGAAACTGGATGTTCTAGTTTATCTGATTAAAAACAACTGGAAATATTATGAACAGTATTCTGTTTACCTTTAATGTACACACTTATGCAGACTGCAGCTCCACTGACAGAGGTACAAAATGACCATACAAGGCCCTCAAAATTACAGTTTCAATATTTCTTTAAATTATTTGTGACTCAAAGTTTAAGAAGGCCTTACAAGACCTAAACTTTCCTGTTACATCTTAGCTACATTATTAAACATTGTTAAAATGAGAGCTACATATTACTGTTCTGCTTTCTATACTTCTATTTGGATTTTCTGCGTAACAGCTTATAAGGATTTGCGTACAGGATTGAACACGTATCAAGACACTGGCATTATATTTTGTATCCTTAAAATACTGATTTAAGCTGTGTATTTTTTACTTAAATAGGAAACATAAGAATACCAGGTGAATTTAAACTACCGTAGTACTTCAATATTACAAAGCCACAAACCTATTTTACTGTAATTTTTACTGTAAAAAACTATTTTACAACCATACAACTTCTCACATTTTAGAACTATGTTAAACAGAGAAAAACATTTCAAGAGCGCCATGTGTTCTGCTAGTTTCTGCTCAGTTACTATTGGAATGCAGTTTACTCATTGACTTAATATTAGCTATTTTGAAAAATGAATTTCAGAATACAAAGAATTGCCAATTTAATATGAAAAATCTAAACAGTTTTTCAGGGATGATGAATGGACTTCTGATGCTTACAATTAGAAGCAGCAGGAACCAAAGATGTTAGTGAACTAGAGAATTCTACTTAATGCAAGAAAATAGTCCTTGATCGCAACACAGAAATACAGGAGAGGGATAACTTTGGTAACTTTTCTGGCCTGTCTATAGGTTTTTATCCAGTCTTATCCCATAGAGAATGTTAGTTCTAACATTTTGCCATATAAATATAACATTAAATAGACAGTTGCCAGAAATACTGTAACTCAGTAGAAAACAAGATACCAGCAGGGTCTCTAAATTCCAGGGGGTGGAAGCCAGAAAAATCAGTCTAATTTGCTAATACGTGAATGTGACAAGCAGTGCACAAAGACAAAGATGATTATTTGCCATTAGCTACTGAATGTCCATAGAGCACAGTCCTAACCTGATGTGTTCCCTCCTAGCACATGTGTAAAGCCTTACAACTACCAATGGGAAGCTGCAGAAGACCAAGAGAATGTTACCCTTCTCCAACCCCCAAAGTCAGTGAGGGATCAGGACCTTAATATCTGCAGTTAACTAAATGACTTCTGTATAAAAGCACAGGAATTTCCATATTACAGAAATTTTAAGAGGTGG
This sequence comes from Aptenodytes patagonicus, assembly GCF_965638725.1. NCBI lineage: Eukaryota > Metazoa > Chordata > Aves > Sphenisciformes > Spheniscidae > Aptenodytes > Aptenodytes patagonicus. The sequence continues at coordinate 43,658,774 of NC_134954.1, forward strand.
GAGAATAATACCATGTAGTGGAAGAGATTAAAAAAAGTCATGAATGCTAGAACGTCAAGATAACGCAATTTTAGGCACTACCTGAGGAAATGATGTAGTTCTTTCTCAGCGCATATCATTTGTGTATCCCTGTAACGGAATTACAAGAGTCAGTTACTGTGCCTCAACTGTGTCTACGGAAGGATTCAACTACTGGAAGCTTAAAGGTTCAGTTTCAGAATGCCATCATTCTTGGCAAGCATTTTGAAGAAAGATGAGCTACAGTATCAGTGGAGAGCCCTCAGTATTTCAACAGTGACCTGTGGTTCCTGGAGGAAAGCCAATATTCAGAGCTTCATCCTGGTCTCTTCTAGGCCTCTCAAATCCAAATGAAGCAGAAGCAAAATGTTAAGACCCGGTGACATAATCCTAACCAACAGTACCTCCAGACTGATGTTACAGGCCCCACAGTAGAACACTGCAGGTATACTTCTGTGCCTAACACTGAATATCCTTCCAAATGATCAAGTTCACATGCAAGTAAAAACAAAATAAGTGTTCTTTGAAGCAAAGGCCATAGGATCAACTCATTATCAACAATCTAACATCTGTAACCAATTAATGGAAATAAACTACATTTTGTACCTGGACTAGAGCCTCAATCTGGTGACATGTAAATGACTTCACAGTATTCATACACTTTCAAGCAGTTAGTTCAAAAGACTTCCCTGTAAGCACATGTTTTTTTTTAATATAGTACTCGCTGTAAAATTTACTTCTTGGATCTCTAAAGCATTTTAAAAACAGGGAAGTCATGTTTGGTAAACAAATTGTGAATTCCAAAAATAAGGACTTGGGACTAAATCTTCTGAATCCTGGGTCAAATGCGTATTTGTTTCATGATACAAGAAATAAGGCTCTAACAGAACACACCACCTTTCTTCAGCACCTTCAGAGACAGCACTTCATTAAAAAAAAATTTACTATGTAAAAATTCTTCCATGGAAATGAATTATTGTTACCATGTGCCAAGATTTCCATAACATTTATATCGATGAATTCTAAAATCTAAAAATAAAACAGAAGAACAACTGGACAGATACTTTTAGTGGTACAGACTGGCTCAGAAACATGACAATCTACAGCAGATAAGTATTTCCCCCCTCAAAAGTAGGCTGAGATCCCCATGTATCCAACAAATTGTATATGGTTTTTGATACTTATTGGTAAAACAATCCCCCACAGCTGCTACGGTAACAAGTTTTTAAAACCAGAAACTATTAAATTACATTTGTGTAGATTTTTCTACCTAGCAAAAGGTGGAAAGTCACTTGAGGAAACTTGCAACCAAGACATAGTACATGGCATCTCCTTTCACAGCAATTTCAAAACACCTTAAGAACAGAACCAGACTCCACCTCTCTTCCTGTGCAATATGAAAGAACTCTATTGACTGCTAGAATCATCTTTAAATATATTTACATATTATGCATGGATTATTTACTGACTATAATGACCACTCTAAGATCCCTGAATAATTAAAAGAAAAAAAAAGCCACAAAAAGAAAACCCCCAAATTACTACAGAGCAGATAAAAAAATTGAAAAGCTCAAGGATATTTTACATACATAAAGACCTCAGTGCTACATAAGCAATAAGCCATAGCTTGCACTCCTATTAACTACAGAGGCTGTATTTTAACCTTTGAGGAATCTGACTTTTACAAAACATAGAAGGAATCCTAGGGGGGTGAGAGGAGAAGCAAGGGATAAAAAAAAAAGTTATCTCCCGGCAGTTGAGGAGAAAGTAGTATTCCATCTCAACTCGTGATACTGCCAAGGAGTTCCTAAGTTTTGCACAGGCAACAGAAAAAGTCAAAGCAGCAAGTCTTCAATGGTCTTGTAATAAGTCAATTCTTGCCTTTTTCTATAGCTAAAAACATACCATAAAACCCAAATTATTGCTTAGCATATGCAAGAAAATATCAGCCTCATATGAGGCTAAATAATTACTCAACTAATGGTCCAAATTTTCTTTTAAAAAGTTATTACTCCCAAGCACTAAAATGACACATAAGTAAAACACTTTTATAAAGCAGAGAATACTGATTGCAAAAAAAAAAGTAGACAAACTCTATTGGAATTGAAACAAAAGGCACATAGATTTAAATAACCAGATTTTAACCTACAGCACATAAATTTTGTCAGTATGTAGGGAAAATGGCTTTTACTTTGTAACTAATGGACCTTTTAAGTTTATGTAATCCAGAAATTAAATGTTAAATTTTCGCTTTAATAAAAGTATGCTGGTTTTCAATCTATGTTAGTAACCAAAGTTTATACAGTAGGCTGTGTATCAGAAATCACCATTTTGTCCTGTAACAGTATTTTTACTAAGAAAGGAAATGCAGGATAAAATCATGGTTTCACGTGTTTTTACCTGTCCAAACTACAAAAATTCATTTTATTTCTTTACAAAAAGAAGTGGTATTGTAACTTAGGCATTTTCAGGCACATGTTAGAAGTTAGGAAGAACATATCCTCCACGTGATAAGTATGTTAGCAAAGTAGATAGCTAAAAACCTGTTTTATAGAATCCGTAGAAGAAGGTGGTATAAGAATTTTATCTTCCATTCTGTTATCTTTTCCAGGACGAAAATGGGACTTTCTGTATACTGAGGTTTCAGGCTCACAGACGAATGATGTGAAAAATTTCTTCTCACAGAATGCGACCTCGATTCCTAAAGAGAGGGAAAAACGCTGTGTTGTTTCCTCTATTTCAAAGTGTGTCCCATTTACTAAATCAATAATGTTTCAATGAAAAGTTACAGTCCATTTTGATATTGCATCAGTGAGATAAGACTTAGTTCAAAAAGGAAAATCAGATTTCCATTATGTACATAGGTGAAGTCCATAGTGGCAAGAAATATCTTCCTTTATTTACAATACGGAATCTTAGAATGAGTTCAGAATTAATTTACTTAGAAAAAAAAAAAATCAAGCTTTGTTCATTGATCATACAGCTTTAGTAAAGCATGTTTAGTTATTAAAGCAACTGTATCCTCTTTCTAATTGAATAGGGAAAATTTATTTTTATAATATATTACAGTGCAAAACTATTTAACCAATTCTATTTTTTTTTACTTCTGCATTCTCTGTAATGTAGATTAAAGCAGTGCATTACTGTGGGAATTTATAATAATGCTTACATTATTTTTTCAGTAGCTAAAACTCAGATTTATAAAACTTGAGCTGAATAACTGATAGCTGTCCTATTTGTAAACTAACAGACAATAGACTGTGATTAAGTAACTTGTCAGTGGACGTCACTAGCTGCTGACAAAAGGATGGCAAGATCCAGAAAACAGGGCTATTGTTTTAGGTGCTGTTTTTAGAATACTTGTACTATTCTGTTTATTCTTCCTAAGATCAAATTCTCTGACAGTGTCCCTTTGTATCTCAGCTGCTCTGTATCCAATTTGTGGAACTCCCATCTGTTTTATTCTCTTTATTTAACCAATCTGAGTCCTTTCTTCCCATTCCTACTATGCCATAAGACAGATTCAAACTATCTTTGTTTTCTAACCTTTTCTTCTTAGCTCAGGCCTTTTCAGCACTCTAACTTTTTTGTTTTGTTTTGCTAAACTTACTCATCTTTTTACCCTCCCTTCTGGCTCTGCCAGTTTCCTAATACAACCAGCTGTAGTTCCTACATCCCCATCAAGATATTCAACCCATTTCAATCTCAAAATTTCAGTTTCTTTCCATCATCTGTGGAAAGAATGTGGAAAGCTCCACATCACGTTGTGCATTGCTTTCCTAAATCTCTAGGTTCCATGGCCATCTAGTGCCAGTTTCCCTGCCTACTTTAGCTTTCATTGCACAAACCTTACAGGACTTCAGTCCCAATCTATTTCTCTTACTCTTTCTTTAGTTTTGACTCCTATTAGAATATGGAGGACACAAACACATTTTCTTCTCTCTACTGGCTGGTCCCAACAGAAAAGAACTATGCTCAGTTTCACACTGGCAAACTTCTAGTATTTTTTAAAAGCTGCATCTGGGGATAAATCACACAAACACGTACAGACAAGAAGTCACACCTTAACAAATAGCAAGCCCTTGCTACAAATCACCGGGCTGCTTAAAGGCTATCAAATAAGAAATGGACACAAATTAACATGTGCAAAACATGTATTCTTCCCTAGCTCCATTTTATTAAAATACTCATTTTTTTAAAGAAGTGTAAGCAACTAAAAGCAGCACCTTTTTCACAATAAAAAGCATGGTTAAGCACCTGCCAGAGTATAACTCCACGAATACAAACCACTGTAAATCACACAAAATAGGGAGAAAAGGGGAGAAAGTTGAGTTGTCAATAAAGGAATTAAAACAGTTTAATGTATGATTTTTGTTCCTGAAAGTGCTGAAAGTTTCCCTCCCTGTTGAATGAAAATAATCCAGACACACACACAGAACTTGGGAAGTTGAACTAGAAAGAAAATAACGATGGAATTAATACATACATGATTATCCCAGGAATTAATGACATGGATTATATAAATTTTGTTTTACATAAGAGAATTATTAGGAAATTTACAAACATGCAGGAAGCAGCTAAGTAATATTGCAGACTACGCTAAATTCTATCAGAGCATGTTTTATTATTTACCAATTTGTAAACAGCAAGCATTGCAATGAAACAACTGACCCCAAGTTTCACAACAGGCAGCTGCTAGCTGGTATGTTGATGATGGATCTCAGTCACAAGGGAAAGACTGGACAAGAAAATCAGTATAGGTAGACTAGAGCTGCCCAATGGCTTAATAGTGAATGCTCCATAGTGTCTGTCAAGTAAAGAGAGAAAACATATGGATCAGAGAAAGCAAAAAAAAGCGCACACTAAACTGGAATGAGAACAAACTATTAGAATAGAAAAAGAGGAGATTGTAAAGAGAACATAGAAGGAAACAATGTGAGAAAAAGCATGCCATCTGCATCTTTCAATGTTAATATAAAATTAACAAATATATTTTTGGTGGAGTTTTAAAAAACCCTTTTACAGGCAATAGATCTTGTTACAACTGGTGACAAGCCTCTTGTTAATCATGTATTATGACAACTAGAAGTTTAGATTCACATTTCTAAGGTAACTTTAAACAAAAGGTTTATTCTCTCTCTCAATTTCACTGCATGTATAAATGAAAAAAATACTTACCTATACAGAAAATATGTTGTAAGGTTTAATTTTTTTGTTCCAGATGAAATATCACACAATAGCACACAGTACTAGTATAAAATTACTGTACCTTCTCCCAAAATGATTACACCAAGACTTCCCCTTATCAAAACCACAATTTATGTATGTATACTTGCATGTGTATATATACAAACATATATAAACACATGTATATTTATGTGTATTATACACACAAAGAACACAAATTTTAGCTTATTACTCTTAACTGCAGAGAAAAATGGAGTGCTCTAAGTTCAGTTAAATTTACAGAACATTCACTACCAAAAGGCCAAGGTGTTAGCCACCATTACAATCTGACTGCATATATACATGAACTATATTACAAATGAATACCCTAAATTCTGTTTTGACATAGGAAAATCCTCCTCTGCCTTTTCAGTTAGAGGCAATATAATTACTGTCAATATACTGTAGACTGGAAATGCTCAAGCAAAGAATCTTTGACCGTTCTAAAAAGTGTTTTCTTATAGTAAGTAGAAAATTCAATTTTAAAGCTATCAAAAAAGATTGTGGGGAATAGAGAACAAAGTAGTGACAAAAAACAAACAAATCTGAAAACCAGGATACGTTTTATCATTGATAGGTTCTTGTCGTTAGAGTTAATTGGGTTTTCAGAAAAAAAACCCAAACCAAAACCACCATAGAAATACTTACTACCTTTGTACTCTTCTGTGCCTTTCCAGAACATTTTCTAAAGAAAAGGGTAAGCCTAAAAGAAGTACTATAGCTCTGCACTCCAATCCAGTGGAAAGCACCTTTAGGTTTCAAGAATTAGATTAAGGAAGATTGTCAGACTTTGTCAGCTAAAACTAGTCTATTGTGGGGACAGGAGTGAAGAGTTTAGATAACATAAGACTGATTTCCTCCCCCTCGCTCCCCTCCCGAAGCTAAATGTCCAAGCTCACATAAAAGAGAACACCTCCTCCCCTCCCCAAAGGACTTAAGAAGTCCCCTATAGGAAAAGACACTGTACGATCCCATACGATTCAAGTTGGCCAAAACATTCTGTTGGATACAGACCATGGGAATAGGAAAAACACGGACTGAGACTAGAACCATGCCTACCCCCTGACAGGTATACTGCAGCTGGAAAAGATGACTGAGAAGAATAAATTAAAAAAACCCAAACAAAAGCATGAAACAAAACAAACCCCACCCACCTCCCCACCTCCATGTACCAGAACCTTTTACACCTTGCTCAGTTTATAGAGTGCAACTGCGTTGCTCAGCTCCCCAAGCCTCATGGGTCTCCCTCATACAAACACAATATCCAGTAAACATTTACCAGGCCAGTGCCTCAGAACTCAAGATAACCATCCAGCAAAACAAAAATTTAACTCACAGGTATTTTTCCAGATCTGAAAGCAGAGAACACAAATTTCAATCTTCCCTCAAATTTCTGCTGTTACTGTCGACTACACAGATCTCACTACCAAACACAATCTCATACACGTCCTCTAGGAGCATTCAAACATTAATCTCTGTATTAGAGGGTGATTTAAGATCTGAAACACTGCACAAGATCCAGTAGAGATGAAAAAAAATTAATGCTTCCTGAAAAACAAGTGTCACCTAGCAGCCTTTGAGAACGAATGTCAACCTCATCTATTTGTACAGATGTGAAGACGAAATCACTTCCACGCACTCATGAACAAAATGTGCTATAATCCCCAAAAGAAAACACCTTCAAGTAAATACAAAGGATCATTAGCAAACACGTGATCAAGGGGGGGGGGATTAGTATTTTTGATTCAAACCTGATCTTAACTACCAAATTTGCATCTAAAAAATAAATTGTAGTTGGAAATTGGGGAATGTTTTCTTCTAATTTTCATTTAAGACTCTTACAAATTTTGTACTAAAAGTTACATCAACAAAATTCTATTGAAGTGGTAGACTAGAGAGAATGAAAAATAAGTCTGAGAATTGCCAAAACTGAAGCTTCCTTTGTTAACTGCTAAGCAGTTTACTTGATTAATGAACTGAGTTCTCTTTTTATACATCCACAACAGCAATGGAAACACTGGCTTAGAAATTTGTGATTTTTTTCAATAAACAGTTAATCCATTTTGTTTGCTCACCCTTGTGACTTCATTAAAATATGACTGCAATGCATGCTCTGTTTTGAGCTGTATTTGAAAGCTGTAAGAAGTCTACAACTGCCAAAAATATCTGGATACTGTCTATACCCATCCTACTCTGACCATATGACTTACAGCTCCTAGTATAAAGCATATGTTAACTCCTAATGCAATGCAATTCCTGATGCAATTCCTGATGCAGTGGAGGCAATTAGCAAATTACCTTCAAGATAAGGTCCTTATTTTAGGCATCTACTCTCTTACACAGCCACTACTTGGCAATTTTCAAGCAGCAGATACATTTGCTGGGATATTTTAGCAAGACTACAGCCAGCAGGCAGTATTTTTATGCAGCTGGGGAGCAGGTGGTAATGACCCAACCACTTGCTTAATACATTGCAGTCTGCTGTCAACATTTGCTCTTTTTTAATCATTGTTGAGTGCTCAGCCACAGTGATAAATACAAGCTGATCATATTCATGGAATATATTCAAACTTTAAGTGGGTATGTGAGAATGTACAGTGAAATGTGAAAAGGAAGAGTTACATTCCAGAGCTACTAGTTACTACTAAGTGAACCTAACTAAATAAATAAAAGTTAAAACCTGCCAAAAATATTTGGCATTGTCTTGTAATGAATAAAATTATCAGAATTCAGCCAGTCTTTGTAAGGGTTTAACTATATCTGTGAATCTACTTGAGACCTGAACAGAGCAGAGTTTCAATTATGGGTAACAGAAGTCTTTGAGAAAATGGGTAAGAATGAGCAAGAAATACAGTGAAGGAATGGACAGGATTAGCAATTTCACACTCAGCTTCATTAAGTTTAAATCTGCACTGCTAACACAAGTCTTACTTCCTCTATCCTATCCCAAACTTCTTGTATAGGTACAGGAGTCTGTGCAGTTGCTTGACAAACTGGTCTGAGGAACTGATCCAAATTTAAGTTAGCTCTTTTTGGGCAGTAGGAGTGGGGCTTCATCTTTAACTACATCAGTTCCCTGACCTGGTTTACCATATTGCCTCACAAAAACCTCTACCAGCACAGGAAATGGGTGGTGTGGAAAATGGAATGAATTGCTGGCTTACGCCAGCTTTGCCTGTGTGAAGTCACTTCTAAATCTATGAATAAACATAGAAAATATTGTATCAGGAGATAAATAAGACTCTGAATTTGCAGCTCATTTCCTATACCACAGTAATCAAACATGGTTTTACCATGCATGTGCATATTCTACTGTAAATTAACACATTATCACTTATCACAGAGTAAACTGCTCTGCCTTTGCTATAAGTTAAGCATGGTACTGTGGCAATTACTGTAGAAGAGAAAGAGCTATCGTGCTCTAGATCTACCTTGTATCTTACTTTACACTATCTTGTTCGTATAGCCTTGGCCCTAGGAAAGATAATAAAAGTTTTAAGGTGAAAAAGCTTGTTTCTCTATTTGATACAGTAAGTATGCACTTGTTTTTGATTCTGAGACTACTATTGCTGTTATTTTTTTAGTGTTTTCATACACTGTTAGAAAATGGAATATAAACTGGATATTATGATCGCTGTGTTACACCAACTCCCTTTTAAGTATTTCTTAAAAATATGAATCAGTCAGAATTAGTATTCTCAAATTCATATTCAGCTTCTATTTTTTTTACTGGAGTACTTGCATTTTATTCCAAGACAATATTTAATGTTACAGCCCCCTCTACTGGAAATATTTAGTAGATATTGTTACGCAATGGTCAGGAAAAAAGATTCTTCTCTTAATAGGAATGTAAAATAAATGAAAAAATACATATAAAAGCCTATAACATGGCTTTGATTCACTCATATTTAGTCTGCCATTTGTAGCTGAGTAAGCATCTTTCACAGAAGAGTACATGCTGTAATATCAGGTAAAATTACCGATACCTTTAGTCTTTTGTTATCAGGCAAATCTAGGCTAAATCTAGTTTAGACATTATTTCACATCGTGTTAACAACCTTATTAATTTAGGCAAAAGGACCTTAAACTGGGACCCAAAACACCCCAACAACTTGCATCAGGTGACATGGAAGAATCACATTTTTCCAATGGCCATTCAAAGTCAGAACTGCACAGAAAGACATGCACAGGTGGCCAACTGGGACAGTTTTTCATGCTCCATGTTCCAAAACCCCACCTCGCCACAACATGAGGTGCTTATTTAAAGGCTGCAAGTAATGAAGTCAACTTCTCAAGATCCAGAGACAGAGAGACAAGGATTTGTAACCGTCATTCCAAAGAACTGAACAAGGTTCACTGTTTTCTCTCAAAATACATTTTTCATTTGCAGTTTTCTTTGTATCTCAAGTTTTAAAATAACTAGTCATGTTTATTTTTTTTTTTAGTTTCCCCAAATAGTTCCAAAATAAGTAATACTTATATCTTCTGTAACAAAACCTCAAGTGAAGAAAAATCTCAGTTTCTCTGCAACGTTTCTGTTTTCCTTATTTATTAATTCATTAATAAAAGACTTTTTCATCCCTGGCCCTCTTATCTTACCATTCCCCTTCAAGAAAGGAGGTAGTAAGGCTACAGTGCTTACTTTAACGTTTTAGTTTAATACTTACAGGTGCAGGCATGGCTATGGCACTCTGGGCATAAGGCTGGTGATGTGGTGCTTGAACTCCATGATCAGAATACAGCTGGTATGAAAAAAAAAAAAAAGAGCTGAAAAGCTTGTTTCATAATTTTATGTTTTTGCAAGCCTTTCACATGAATTTAGATTCCTTACAACTTCAAGTTGTGGGCAATGTTTAACTACTGACTTTTTAAAAAACAAAATTTCAATATTTAAATCTGTTTTCCCCACTGTACTGAAGTTTGGTAAATTTAGTTTATCTAGATCAGTGTCAAAAAGCACTTTCCTTGACAGAAGTAGCACACTTCTCTACTACAAATCCATTTCACTCAGCTCTAATTGGAACAGTGTTTAAATGTGTAGATTAGAATATTGGAATGTAATTCCCAGTATTATCGCACTCACAAGATGTTTACATACAAATAATACACAGGCTTTTGAATTTTACACCATCTTCTGAATTTCCACATACCGCTTCCTTTAACATCAACAAATTATGTACCTGTGAACTGAGAGCATGTTACATCCAAATATTCCTTAACTAATTTCATGTTTTTCCTTAGTGCTCACAGATTTCAAATTTCTCTGTGTAAATTGGTATCTGATTTATGAAATACAAAAGTGTAAAAATAACACTGATGATAAGATTTATGATTATACAATAAATACTGAGATTTATGCACTTTAAAAAAAGAAGAAAAACCCCAACAACCAAAGTCTTGTATTATTCAAGATCTTTGTAGGGAAATTAAATTACTTAAGTGGGAAATCCTGACATATCTAAGATGTTTGAAATACCAGTTTTGGAACTTCTCCTGTAGCAATAAAATACTCTTCAACTGTCGTAAAAGTATTTGATTACTGTCTTAATTTACCATTTATTTTGGCATCCCTGTTAATTAGGAATGAATTATCAGAGAGGAAAAGTACCAATTAATCATAATACATTTTCAATTTCATAGTAAGTTTTTCTGTAGCCAATTATTTATTGTCATTTTTAATATCCAATTACAAAGAAATGGCCTTATTGTACATTAAGAATCTCTCAATAAACATTAGAAGTGCTATTGATATAGAAGGAAAAAAAAAAGAAAAAAGTTATTTAGTCATTCAACTATTCTTAATTCATTCTGATCTTCAGAATATTTAGAAACAGGCTCCTACTCACACAGAAAAAGAATTACTTCAGGAAACTGTTATGGCTTGGGTAGACCAATCCAGCATTCCAAAGAATCTGACTCTCATTTTATTTAAATGTTATTTTCAAACAAAACAAATTGACTAGTCTTTATACTGCTGTCTGTCATACACTTGTGACCCTCTAAAATATTTCAGAATCAAAGCATTCTGCTGGAAAACTGGAAGAGATACTCTAACTTGAGGACAGCTGAAATGATTTAACAGTAGCAGCATGGGTGTGGGGGTAAGTACAGGGAAACAGTTGACGTAAGTGCTCTGAACTGCCTGTGCCTAAACTAAGAGAGTATGTTTTTCAATTGCAGATAAATGCTTCAATTGTAAGTAAAATTTCCTATAAGAATACCTCGGGAACTGCAGCTTCCACTAAGAGAGGAGGAGGTGGTATACATCCACTTTCCTGGGTAATCCCTATTGGCTGATAAATGACTTCAGACGGTTGCAGATACAAGAAAGAAGGTGAAGAGGCAGGAGACTGAAATAAAACACATTATTTTAATAAATTACATTAATTATGCACTATAAATACCAAAGCTTATTTTACAGTCATCTTTGCTACATATAAATGAAGATAAAGCTTTGAAAGAAAGCGTCAAATTCATCTTTGATAACCTAAAGAAATTAAGTGAGGGGGAAGTGGGTAGGAAGGTCAGGTAGTAGAATAGAACAAAGATGTCCTTTAATCACTTCATATATTTTTCAGATTTTATTCACATTTTGGAGAGCATTGTTAGAGAAATCCTAAACTTTATGAAATTGACACTTACTCTCAAGACCACAGAAACATAATACAGTTTAATTTTCTCTTGCAAAAACATTACATTAAAAAAACAAGTATTGAGTTTTAAAATAAACCCCACAGTATTTCTGTAATTCAACACCCAGATTTCAAAGCAGGAGACTGACATCTATTAATAGGGTGGGACTGACCATAACTGGACAAGGCTGGCTGCTACTGAAGTAATGAGGACACATTGTAACAGTTCAAGCTTACAGGACTTGGCCCTCCTTTTAGCTTCAAACTCTTCAAGTTCCTTGAGTGGCAAGATTTCCATACTAAGCTCCTCTGCTACAGAGATCACAAAAATGATAAAGTCTCCCCTCTGTCATGGTTCAACCTCAGCGGGCAACTGAGCACCACACAGCTGCTCGTTCACTCCCCCAGCCCCAGTGGGATGGGGGAGAGAATCGGAAGAGCAAAAGTGAAAAAACTCGCGAGTTGAGATAAAGACAGTTTAATATTGAAATAAAGTAAAATAGTAATAATAATAATAGAATATACAAAGCAAGTAATGCATGATGCAATTGCTCACCACCCACCTACTGATGCCCAGCCTGTCCCCGAGCAGCAGTTGCTGCCCCCCAGCCAACTCCCCCCAGCTTTATATACTGGGCATGACATCACATGGTATGGAATATCCCTTTGGCCAGTTTGGGTCAGCTGTCCTGGCTGTGCCCCCTCCCAGCTCTTGTACACCTCCTCACTTGCAGAGCATGGGAAGCTGAGAAGTCCTTGACTTTATTATAAACACTGCTCAGCAACAACTAAAACATTTTGGATGCGGGGGGCAACATTGTCACCGAGGATGAGGAAAAGGCTGAGGTACTCAATGCCTTCTTTGCCTCAGTCTTCAACAGGCAGACCAGTTATCCTCAGGGTACTTGGCCCCCCGAGCTGGAAGACAGGGACGGGGAGCAGGATGAACCCCCCATAATCCAAGAGGAAGCAGTCAATGACCTGCTACACCACCTGGACGCTCACAAGTCTATGGGGCCGGATGGGATCCACCCAAGAGTGCTGAGGGAGCTGGCGGAGGTGCTTGCCAAGCCACTCTCCATCTTTTATCAGCAGTCCTGGTTAACGGGGGAGGTCCCAGACTGGAGGCTTGCCAATGTGACGCCCATCTACAAGAAGGGCCGGAAGGAGGATCCGGGGAACTACAGGCCTGTCAGCCTGACCTCGGTGCCAGGGAAGATTATGGAGCAGTTCATCTTGAGGGCGCTCACAAGGCATGAGTGGGACAACCAGGGGTTCAGGCCTAGCCAGCACAGGTTCATGAGAGGCAGGTCCTGCTTGACCAACCTGATCTCCTTCTATGACCAGGTGACCCGCCTAGTGGATGAGGGAAAGGCTGTGGATGTGGTCTACCTGGACTTCAGTAAGGCCTTTGACCGTCTCCCACAGCATTCTCCTTGAGAAGCTGGCGGCTCACGGCTTAGACAGGTGTACTCTGCGCTGGGTAAAAAAACTGGCTGGACGGCCGGGCCCAGAGAGTTGTGGTGAATGGAGTTACATACAGTTGGCGGCCGGTCACAAGCGGTGTTCCCCAGGGCTCAGTTTTGGGGCCGGTCTTGTTCAGTATCTTTATCGATGATCTGGACAAGGGGATCGAGTGCACCCTCAGTAAGTTTGCAGACGACACCAAGTTGGGCGGGAGCGTTGATCTGCTCGAGGGTAGGAAGGCTCTGCAGAGGGACCTGGACAGGCTGGATTGATGGGCCAAGGTCAATTGTATGAGGTTCAACAAGGCCAAGCACCGGGTCCTGCACTTCGGCCACAACAACCCCATGCAGCGCTACAGGCTTGGGGAAGAGTGGCTGGAAAGCTGCCTGGCGGAAAAGGACCTGGGGGTGTTGGTCGACAGCCGGCTGAATATGAGCCAGCAGTGTGCCCAGGTGGCCAAGAAGGCCAATGGCATCCTGGCCTGTATCAGAACTAGTGTGGCCAGCAGGAGTAGGGAAGTGATCGTGCCCCTGTACTCGGCCCTGGTGAGGCCGCACCTCGAATACTGTGTTCAGTTTTGGGCCCCTCACTACAAGAAGGACGTTGAGGTGCTGGAGCGTGTCCAGAGAAGGGCAATGAAGCTGGTGAAGGGTCTGCAGAACAAGTCTTATGAGGAGCGGCTGAGGGAACTGGGGTTTAGCCTGAAGAAAAGGAGGCTGAGGGGAGACCTCATCGCTCTCTACAACTACCTGAAAGGAGGTTGTAGCGAGGTGGGTGTCGGTCTCTTCTCCCAAGTAACAAGCGATAGGACGAGAGGAAATGGCCTCAAGTTGCGCCAGGGGAGGTTTAGATTGGACATGAGGAAAAATGTCTTTACTGAAAGAGTGGTTAAACATTGGAACAGGCTGCCCAGGGAGGTGGTGGAGTCCCCATCCCTGGAGGTATTTAAAAGACGAGTAGATGAGGCACTTAGGGACATGGTTTAGTGGGTGGTGATGTTGGGTCAACGGTTGGACTCGATGATCTTAGAGGTCTTTTCCAACCTCAATGATTCTATGATCAGTGTGTTATCACATTATTTTCATGCTAAATCCAAAACACAGCACTGTACCAGCTACTAGGAAGAAAATTAACTCTATCCCAGCCAAAACCAGGACACCCCCAAAATTACCAAGTTAGCAATTTCAAATTCTTCCTCCTATTTCAATTGTCTGGGTCTAATTGCACCGTGCTTCTGCGTCTACATGCCTCTGCTAGCAATACTCCAATGAAACATCACAGTTAGTATCAGTTAGTGAGCTAGTTAATACTAATTTCTCCTATCAGGCAAAATATGGCAGTTTTTACCTGCTTCTGAGAACTTATTAGATAATTTAATACAAACTTTTTGCCAGAGGGAGAGGAGAGGGGAAGATGCTCTCTTTACATTAGATTTGTATTTGATGCTTCAATAAATGCTATTTTATGCCTTCTAGTGTATCAGCAAGTGTTGTAAATGCATTGCTAAAATACAGCAATTAGTATTTATTTCAACAGTGTTGTGAGTAGTGGAAAATTCCACTGTTAGATAAGCACACTGTACCTTTAAACTAGATGCAAACTAATGGTAAAATGCTGCAACTATGAACTGTATTTACCTGTGGAACAGACCACTGCCACTGACTTGGAAGACACTGTGTTGGTGCCTAAATTCAAACAAAAAAGATATTACTTACGTGACTAAGAACATATGCATACACATACTAGAATTCCCAACATACTAGAATCAAAACTATCTCAAATCTATAATAAATTCTTAACCAAAAAGAAAAAATATGGTTTTCATAAGCCCCCAAATAATTCAGGAACATAGTTTTGTCTACTTCTACTCAGCCTCTGACTTGGGCATTTCATAAGCTTCTAAAATACTGAAGCATCTAAGAAGCGTGCCTAATTAGGAAAACAGAAGATACAAAATGCAGTTAACTTTCCAACACACATTAAAAACACGAACATACTGCATAAATCCAGTAGTGGGCCACTATTATGGTTAGGGGACTGGAGGACAGACATATCAGGATGCTGAGAGAATTTGGTTTGTTCAGCCTTGAGAAGGATAAAGGCGGGAGGGGATAATTATTGCTGGCTACAACTACTAAGGGGGGTGGGGCATGAATATGACCGAGTCAGATTCTCAGAGGTGTTCAGCACACAGGAGTCAACGGACAGAGGCTGGAACATTGAAAATTTTAACTAGTTATAAGGAAAAAAGTCTTTTACCATGAGAAGGGTCAAATATTGGAAGAGGCTGTCCAGAAAGGTTGTGGAATCTCCATCACTGGAGATACTTAAAATTCAACTGGACAAGTTCCTGAGAAACCTGATCTAACCAGCCCTGCTTTGAGCAGGAGTTTGGCTTAGATGATAAAAGTTAAGGACAGTACTAAGCCAGCTGTCTAGCAACACCAAAGAAAATTTTAATTTATTACATTTCCATGTAGTTATATAGGCAGAATAAATTGTATTCTAGTGAAAAGACAGCCTTCAATGAGATTAAAATCTGTTTTATATGACTATTTTGAACAGCCTTTTTATTTCCTAAGAATAAACAGACCTGAGATGGCGCTACAAATAAAACTGCATGGCTGGAAGGAATACTGATTGTCTGAAACCCATTTTCAAACAGATACCTGATAATGGTATGTAGGAGACTGATAAACTGGTTGAGCCACCATCATAGGTGAACTGGAAACAGAGCGTGACTTAAAAAGAAAAAAGTTACAAGTCTTAATGCAGCAATTTCATAAGTTGTCACTCCTATTAAGAACAGTTCTGAAGTACTATAATGCTGAATCACCTCCCCTCCCTTTTGAAAATGGATTTACCAAGTTTTAACTTACACTCAGATTTTTCAAAACCACTGTTTCTAAGGGCCTACATTACAGATGAAACAAAAATCTTTGGCATATTTACTTAGTTCTTTCCAGAAAGCACTAGGCCATCACTATCTAGAGATGCTAAGGCCATCTACTACCCTGACCACAGGTACATTTTTGTAAACACTTAGGGAAATCTAAGTTGTGACTGATGTATTCCTATCCTCTCCACAGCCCCAACCTAATCTTCCCTTTTCCGTTCCCTTCCTCACACCAGCCCCAGCATTCATCTCATTTCGCAGTGAGACAGTTTAGGGAGCTAAACCAGTTAGAAATCTGCCTGGATTTTGGGGGACCCAGTTTAGGGTCAGAGAAACACCAGTGAAAGAAAAGGGGGGCAGAAAAATATGGCCATGGTAGTGGACAACGTAGGACCATGAATCTCTAGTTCTGATTAGTTAAAGCTAGTGTGTGCAACTCCCATGTCATGACAATTGCCTCATTCCTGCAAATATTTAGGAAAGAACTGCTCCAGAACTACTGTAATTCATTCTAACGCTATATGAAAATGCAGAATGCAAAATGGAAAAAAAAGAGACCCCATCTGCACTATTATACATGCACAATACACACCAAAAAGTATTAATATCTTTGATTAATGTTTTCTGTAACATCAAATTTTTAGGTTTTTTCCTTAAATTCTTTATATGGGTACTTTCCTAATGATGAAAATTAAGAATATGTAAATAACTGAAACAAAAAGAGGCAGCAGTATTTCTAATCGGAAAGATTGAGTGCTACTTGTTTGAAACACAGTGGATCTGAGCCAGGGCACCAGAACCAAAGTTCAGTACTATAACACTAAAAGTATTGGTTTTTCCAACAGGTAGGATTTGAGCAAGTTCTCTAGAACTATAGAGCATGAACTTAAAAAAGGCTTTCTAAAATATGTGAACAGGTGTTTACGCTTATCCTCTGAAGTTGAGAAGGCACTATGAGGCACTATATCATGCCTCTGTTAGAACAGCAAACATCTTAGAAGTTAACAGAAGTGATTAAAACAGGTTAAATACTGAGAAAAAGATTCTACAGTGCCAAAATAAACAACATAAAAGAATCTATTACTGTTCTCATCTCTGTTTTGGGAAAGTCTGTTTTTATTTACTAGTAATTCTTCTATTGAGTTTTTACCCCCCAATATGTGAAGGGATTTTCCACTTATTTATAGAGATGGTATGTACAGCCTCTGTGAATGCTGCTTTTACAGAAATTAGTAAGGATGCATCCTCTGTGTAGGTCCTGTGCCTTATGCAGACCCCATCAGTCTTGCAATCCTTCCGTCTTGTAAAAAACTGAAGCGATTGACAACTCCTTCCTGTACTTCGCAAGAAATTCTGTCCAAGTTCCCCAAGCCTACTAAAGCCAACTGATCTACTGAATTATCCTCCTCCTAAAACAAGCAGTATTTGTGAAGAGGAGTATGTGAATGACTATAAAATTACCCAATTTCACTTTTGATTTGTTTATCTAGTATTATGTTCTCTCTTCATCCTCAGCATAATATTTTGCAGCCAAGAAGACCTCACTCATGGAGGAATAATAAATGGAGCCAATCAAGGGTCATAAGCACCAACAACTCCTTAGTAAAACAAAACTTCTCCTGGGGTAGGGCCCACACTGATTCTGAACTACCCTGTCCAGTAGGTCACATCAAAGCAAAGTCCCCTGCAGAAGAATAATACACTTAAGCAATATTTTAAAAAAGCAAAACACAAAATAAACAAACTAATATAAGGAAGCCATTTAAACATCAAACATGAGGCTTAGCCGACAAAACTGGAAGCAGGAGGGACCTGAAGACACTGCACTCATCCTGGTCCACAGAAAAGCATATATACAAAAATAAACTACTTACTGGCCATGGCTGCGGAACAGAAGCAACTTCAGATGTATGAAAATAAGCCACTCCATTATGGTAAATATAAGGGTATCCACTTGAAGTAGTTAAGTACATTGTACCAGCTTCCGGTATTACAGTAGAACCTGGAATTAATATTTTAAAGTTTACTTACCAGTAAATTTTTTTTTTTTAGATGTGTAGGTCATATAAAGAAAAAGATCATTTCTGATCTTCAGAGAAGCAAAACACTCAAAGGAAAGAACATGAGGCAGCGTGCCTAGTGCCATCTCGATTTCCTCTCAAACACAAAATCATAAAAGCAGATGGTCACAGGATGTCTCCAGAGGTAGATGGGAAGGGGTGCAGAAGATGACATGCATATATATTACTAAACACAGATATTCCAATTACCAGCAAATATATATTTTTTTAATCTTCAAATATCCAAAGGTAACTTCACATTGTAGGAGATTTTCATTGGTAACCTCCACATTTTCGTATTTAGCTGAAACAGGATCCAAGCACTAAAACCAGAATGATTTCATTACAAGGTGCAGACTGGTTTCTCAACACACAAAGACTGTCTTTCTGCGATGGCACATTGCCTGGCAAAAGTGAAAACTGGTATCTAGATGTCAGCAACAGGGACACTTCTCAGCAATGCTGCCGCTACAGCAGAGGCTATAAATGCACATGGTCTGATCCCAGAGCAGAGTTCTATCTACACAGCCGTCTAACGGGTACTGACAGCAAGCATTATTCAAATAGAGGGACATCTACCCCTATGCAGAGTTTGTTTATTTTTCAAACACTGCTTTTGAGATCACCTAGGCTCTATCTCTGTCTGCATTTTGGGGGGCATGGGGCAGGACTGCATGTTTCTTTAGAACTTCATGTCAAACATGAAGACAAGTTTCAGTTCCAGATATAAAGAGACTTCTGTAAAAAAAAAGGAAAATTAATTCTGTAATTGAAATTGAAATCTTGAAATCACATTAAGTAGGAACATAGCATGGAAAAACTCAGGAAGAACACAATATAAAGAAGATCACTGAGCAAGTTTTAGTTTTTCATCTCCCTTGCAGAAGTAAGTGCCATGAGGAAGTGCCATTTTATAGACAGACACAACACTGAAGAGATTTCTAGAATGCTAAGTGGAGGACCAAGAAGGGTCCCACAATGATTCAAGGGCCTTCACTGATGGTAAGAGTTTGACTAACTCCTAGAAAAGCCTGAAGACACTCAGATACAATAAAGCTGAAATACTATCCATAGACAGGTCAAAGCTAAGATGGTTGTTAGGACAGCGTTAAACAGACCTTAGAAAAATTAGAGGCTACTTCAGCTCCAGTAAGCAATCTAGAATAGTAGTTACTGATATCCTCAAATGAGGAGACCAACAGGATCCCACGGCCAGCAATCCTGTCCACTTCGCTAACTACCAAGTACATTGCACAGAACTTTCTGCTATTGTGGAATACGTCTCTTACAAAGGAAAAGGAAATATTCTCCATCAAACCCAGCAAACTCACTGTGACAGGAAAAAAAAAAACCCACAAAAAACCACCAAACAACTTGGAGGACATATAGCCATCTGAAATTCTTCCAGCCCACAACAATTCTTCTAATTGTTCATGTTTGGTTGCTACTTTTCAGCCCATTTTCACAATACTTGGTGCTGGGGAAAAGCAGACTGAGTGGTCCTCCCAGTATGTTCAAAGTTCTTAACAAAAAAGGTCCTATGATGACAGAAGAGCTAAAAATTGTTTCAGTTAATAGTAGGGAAGACAAGTACTAGATTACAGGTGGGCTGCAGAGGACAGCGATAAATGGCCTCTCTCTTCAATTCTGCTAAATATAATAGAACCACAGCCCTACAGTGATACTGCAAGTCTAGATTTTATAGCTTCATGAACCTCAAGATGAGCTGCAGTAGGAGAAAGTATCCTAGCGACTAAGGTTGGTAGGCTGAGCATGAGAGCAGATACTAAAATCAGATCCTAGGGTATGTCCCTAGATGTCAATATGATCTTGTATCACAGATCTATCCTAGGCCTGAGGAAGAAGTGGCAGAGTGAAACAGGGCCACAGAGATCTCAAAAGGACACAGCAGCTTTCTCCAAAAAGTATTTTTTAGGGTTTTTTCCCCTCTGTTCCCCAGGTTTCTGAATTAAAGAGATATGCCCCTCTTCTATCAATACACACATTCAGCACAAAAGTCAGAAGAAGGAAGCACAAGTCACGCAGCGCAACTGAGAAAGTCCAAGTCAAAGATGGAAAGGGAAATAAAGCATAGCAAAAAGCATATAACCCCTTGATGATGACTGAGCAAAGATCATGCTGAATAATTTCTAAAGCAAAGAAACTATACAGTTGGAACAAAGTATCCCATTTTCCCTGGGCATACCTATGCACAAGGGGAGGAAGAGAGAGGGAAGTTTCCTGTCTGCAGAAAGTATGTCTGCACCAACAGTGTTAGCGTACATATGAACTACTTCTAATCAACAATGTAACAGTTACAACTAAATTATCTGTGTTGTCCTCAGACAGAATATGAACAAAAGTTCCCCCCCCCCCCCCCCCTTCCAAAAGGTACCATAGGACAAATACTGAAGGAAGTTACAAAAGTACCCTTCATTCCCTGCTGCACTTAAAGGAATGTATTTTACACCTCTGACACATGGCCCTTACTGAGGAATAACAAAACAGCATGTCCTGCTATGCCAAAAACTTGACAGATCTTGTCTTAAAAGTTGGTGATTTATATCCTACATTTTCAGTAGTGTTTTATAGAAATAAAACAGCTCCTGGTAGAGGGGAG
The DNA here is from genome assembly GCF_965638725.1 of Aptenodytes patagonicus. Lineage (NCBI taxonomy): Eukaryota > Metazoa > Chordata > Aves > Sphenisciformes > Spheniscidae > Aptenodytes > Aptenodytes patagonicus. The sequence continues at coordinate 43,679,693 of NC_134954.1, forward strand.
GGCATCTTCTCTAGAAGAAAACCTGTCTTCTGTCTCCCCCAAAAGAACATTGTAACAGCATACTTGCTCAAGATAAAGTCATCTGACAAAAAGACTTATCAATACTCCTCTTATGTACGTGTTCAGTCTAAATAGTTCTTTGCCAGAGAAGAAACATACAGCATCCGTTGCATTATCTTACGGCAAAGAACTCTTAAGAAATGAATGGTGACTGCAACCACCCATTCCTTATGGTTTCTACCAAAGAAAGCAAGATGCAACAGTCCTGATGGATTTTGCTAATACAAATAAATAAATCGGTAACAACCCAACCAACCAGCACAGCCTGCTTTATCCTGTAGAATCTGTGAGGACACTCAAAAGTGTTTAGATTTGAGGTTCTGCCTGGCAACTCAGAGAAATTTCCATTCAGTTTGTTCCTAGATAATCTTTTCCAAGAAAGAAAGTAAACAACATATTAAAAGAGATAAAAGAATCAAAGATCATCAATCTATTTATTTGGACATTTCCACTGGCATGCATTTACTTCCACTGCAAACCATTCTGAGCATACTCCATGCAAAGCATTAATACAGTGCACAACCAGGTACATGTTGGTTAAAAATTCACATCCATAGTGACGCTTACACAATATATAAATGTAAATAAAAATACATACGAGGACTCCGTATTTGTTGTTTTCTTATTGCTGGACCAATATTCAATTTCTTATCCTTATAATTAAGTTTTTTAGCCTAGAATTAAAGAAAAAAAAAAAAGACATTCGTTATGTGTATTTTCTACAAATATCTAGGCATCCAAGAAACAGAAGTTGGAAGTAGACAAGGCACTTAGGTTTCACCCTCTCCCCTGCTTTTTATTTACAGTGCATCTCAAAAAACCCAAAAGCTATACTAATTCCTTTTCAATCTAACCTTAGACTTCACATAGACAAAATTAATCATCGGTAATTTCAAGTATTACTTACTCCTCATGGAGCCTCTTGACTAACAACTGATACCTATAATTGTCAGCAGATTTTTTTAGTTTTACCTTCCTCGTGTATTTACTGCTTTTATAAAAGCACATGTATACACAAACTGACAATTTCAAGTATAGATAAATTTTTTTTTTCATGATCACAACATTATTTTACAAAAGATGACAGGAACAAGTAAGCCTATGAAAATGGCCAGATTATAAGGGCTGAATGTAGAAAGTCCCCATATTCATTCAGGACTGACTTAAAACTCCTTACATCCAGGCTAACAAAACATAAAAGCACACTAAAACAGATATCCTAGTAAAGCTAAACTATTGCAGAAGATTTTTTTTTTTTTTTAATAAAAAAGTGCTAGGTACAGACAAGTAAAGCTACATTCTCTTCCAACTGTTTTGCTTACAACAGAAAGTGAGCATCAGGTCCATCAGGTAAATTAAAACCTTACCTTTGTTTTTAAATTGACACTGAACTCACTACTTGTTAATAAAATGGAAAGAATAGGGTAAATCAACTGGGTTTTTTTAGTTGTCAGCATCTATTTAATGCTGCTTTGCAAAACTTGAAAGGGTTCTGAAGGCCTGCTTCCCTGGACAGTTACGTAAGGGAGAATAAGCACTAAACACTACCACGTTACACCACGAAGTCTTCAGTTTTCCGAGCTCTAACTTCTCCAGTAAGGAGATAATTACTTCTTAAAGAGGAACATAGAAAGAAATACAGTTCTAAATCACATTCAACAGAAGGACAACAGTTAGATAATCAATACATTTTCTTCATTTGAGTCCAATTTCGCAAAATACTTGAACACCTGTACAAAATGCAAAGTCCCACCTATCAGATTTAAAGTCAGGAAGAGGTTAAACTATTTTGTTGGATCTGGGACTTCATAAACAAGGATTAATTACGGCAAACATACCTACCTAGCCTATTAAACACAGAGCAACTCCTAGGAAACAGATGTGCATTTCAGTCAAACAGCATTCCAACACAGACAATAGGAAGACGATTCTTTCCAGTGCAATGTATTTCACTGATGTGATCCATCAGAATTTAGACTTTTTTATATACAACTTTCACAGTTAAGAGAAATATCTAATCTGTATGGACTTCTTCAAAGCATTTAATACAGCACTGCTTGAAAAATTACACATGATGCTACAGAAAGCAAAGACTAATAGGAAAAACTGTGGTGAATAAAAAATTACTTCAGAAAGATGGAAGAGGTAACATTAGTAGTAATAGCATACGACCGGAAAGAGGATCCTGGTGAAACTCCTCAAGGTCTGTTCTCGATACTAATGCAATTTAATACTTTCGAAGACTGCAACATAGAAATTTCTGGCGACACTACTCATGATAGAAAAGTAGGACAAAAAAAAAAAATCAGTGCAAAGGATCATCAGGATATCATATAAATGAGATGAAATTCAAGAGTACAAAATGAAAAAAATCATTCATTTCATACATAAATTATTAAAGCCTAGAAACTCTCAGCTTAAGATGTCCGAGAAAGACCTAGATGCTAATTGATCTTAAGATGAATATGAGATAGCAGTTTGATGCAAAGATGAAAAAGGTGATAGAATTGTAGGACATCTAAATTAAAGCACTTGCAGTAGACAAAAAAGCATTAGTATCATTGAATGAGACACCAGTAAGACTTCACATGGAGCAGCTTTTCAGTTACAACAGGGGCAAAAATCCTAAGCCATTTTCACAATGGTACTCAGTACCATTGGTATTCTAGTTCACAGAAATAAAACAATAAAAACAGGGGAAAAAAAGTAGCTGACTCAAAGTTCCTGTCTGTATACTCTCTGGCTCCACAAAACCGTATTTTTTGAAAACACTCTGAAAGTGTCTTTGAAAATGTCCCAGCTCTTATTTTGAATTTTAATACATGAATTTCCAACAAAGGCTCCGTATTTCAACATTTTAACTAGTTTTATATTTGGGAGAATGCAATTTGCAAGCCGTGGATACTGTTTTCTGGTTTGGTTCCCCCCCTTGCATCTGGATACTTTCACATGTATGAATAGATCCTGAACAACAGATCTCTCCAATACATTCCAATGAGAACATGGAGCACACATTTAAAAAACAAAACAAACTGAGGAGCTAACATACAGCTGAAGAGCTAACCATGTCTCAAGGGAGGTTCTACAAGGAGCATCAAGACAGTAATGTAGCTAAGAGGAGAAGCAACAACTACACGGACATAAAATGAGCTTCATTGTTTAAGACTTCAGGTGAATCAAATTATTCCTGAAAAGAATTACGTCAGCTCTGACAATCAAACATGTCAGAATAAAAGACAGCAGTTATCTTTCCCAACTCCCCACAAAATCTTGACAGCAATGGATTTCCTAGTAAAACAAATGAAAGCAATTTTGAAGGATAGAGTCTTTATAGCTCTATATGTACTATGGACCACACATAGACTAAGAAAGTAAAGAGCTCTACTATGAACTGGCAACTCCCTTCCCTAGTTCCAGAAAATCTCAGTATAAATCTTATCTTAGATCTCTCTAAGCCATCTTCTTAACTACAGAGACCAAACTTAACAGATCTTCAAATGCAAGTTGGCAAACAGAAGAGGACCAGACAACCAGGGCTACTTAGTGTCTAATATGACATGAAGTATTTCATTTAAGAGATAATCATAATGGAGACTATCACTTACCTCTTGTAAAATCTTTTGTGCATCTTCTTGTGTTTCGAAAGTAACAAAGCCATATCTAAATAAAAATTACAGAAGCTAAGTCACTAAAGTTCATATTCATATACATTGCACATTTTTACTTCATATATAGTACAAGTGACATTAAAAGGCAAACTAATGGGAAAAAATCAATCGTAGAAATAAAGATTGCAGTAACAACTGTAATCTTAAACTAACATCCTTGTTATAGTCTACTTACTAATATATTTAAGTACGTCATCGTATATTACTGTTTCTATGCAGTGAATGAGTAGCCCACATAGAAAGCTATGCAAAACTCTCTCTATTGTCCTTGTTACTCAGTGTATGTCTTTAGTTCCTTCATTTCTATTAAACAGAGATATTGATCTGAAGCTCTCACTTGTTACGGGTGCCCAAGATAAGACACTTGGGATGTTATTTTTTTTTTATACTATACTTTATAGCACAGCTCCCACCTAGTTCAGCAACAACTGTGAATGCTCCACACTTCCACAAGCACTATCCAGTATATTGAGTTCTCAGAAAAAGCAGCAATGCAGAGACAGTGTTTATCTGTGAATTATTCTTGCCATTCTTGACATGACTAGCATTAAACAAGAGCTCTGTGGTGATTAAGGATGAAGTTCTCATACTTCATGAGACAGTATGTCTCTTTCACCATACCTCTTCTAACTGTGGCAACAAATCAAACGGGCTTTCTACACAGAACTCCTGCTGTACCAAATTCCCTCAATTAATTCTCAGAGAAATCTAGGCCACTGAATGTGGCACTGCCTGTGCAAAAGTAAAGTATCTGATCTTATAATTAAAGTCTGTACCACAACACATACATACAAAAAAATGGATTCCTGCCCCCCCCCCCCCCCAATTAACTTCAACTTTCTGAATATCAACAAATCTTTTTTTGAAGTCTTTTAGTAGTTTTGTATGCCTAATTTCTTAGGTTCATGGCTCATTTCTCATGGTCAGATTTCAGAAGATACCAAGAAGGCCTCTGTCATTCCAGCCAGCAGATCACATTTTGCAATACAACATATCATTCTTTGTGAGCATTTCCATGCTTATTTGAGTACAGAGGTCCAGTAGGTCTCTGACCAACTATACTTTTACATCTGTGGGCTTTTCCTGTATTGCCTTCTCTAAACAAATTTGGAAACATTTCCAAGTTCAAAGAACACAAACTATTTTCCTAGCTTGGGACCTTACCTACACAGACTTTTCATTCTATGTGCTATCTGGACAATAAACTAATAGACATAATCAATCACGCAAACTTGTAAGTTTCTTAAATCACTTGTCAATGAGAAGCAGTGAAGCCTGTGCTTGGATTTAAATAGAAATCCCAACACCATTAAAAGTAATTATTTTCCAACATATTTACTGTGAGACATATGTTGGCAATCACAGCTGCATAATAATTGGATATTTGTGGGTTATTGTATTATACGGACACATGTATTGCAAGTCTCAGATGTTTCTTGGAATTCAGTAAAAGAGTAAGAGGCTTGGTGACAGATCTGGGACCAGGACCAAGTCCAACATGCCATGCAGGTGTATACTCTATGCTAAGACCTGCAGCTCAGTGTGTAATTTGCTGATATATGTTAAGCGCTGACAGCATTAAAATTATGAGATTCAGACACCACAGGCTTACTACGCAGAAGAGAACTTCTGAGCAAAGTGAACTTTAAGTGAACTTTACAGGTACAAATTCTCATGCACATTCCTTTTTGCTTCAGCCCTCTTTCCACCCTTCTGTGGCAGTTCAGTTCCCCATCTTACTTCTTTCACCGTCCTTTAGGTTCTAGCAACAACTTTACTACCCAGTCTTAATCTTTCTCCAGTTTTGCTCTTTGGCATTTCTCTATTGTTGACTTCCAGTCTTAGTCCCCTTTTCTGCAATCATGATTCATTGTCAGATTTTTCCCCTGTGTTCTCGTTCCAAAAAATCTTCACAGAAAAACTCAGTTATTGCCATGCACTCCGGCACAATCAGGTGTATCTCACCTCTTCCTCCATTCTTAGGCTCCTTTCCACATTGGCTTTCAGTAGTAGAAATATAGATGTTTAATAACTAAGTTACCTTTATAGGATTATCTACTTAAATTATTACTATAATAAAAAACCTGAAGGACTATTGAGTTTTTCCTAGTTGCACACAGCTTCATCTTACATAATAACATGACCACAGAATTTTAGTTATGCAAATTACAAAGACATTTATACATAGACATTAGCGGGCAAGAGCAGATTTTTGCATACACAGAATAACTGGGAACATCAATGACATAAAATTAATAATATTCTGAGCTATGAAAATCATAATCAAATTTACTATAGTCAGTCAGCTTTCTGTTATATTTTCAATTCCCACAACATGCTTATTCTACTATACCAACCCCTTTGATACTCCAGCTCTGTCATTTACTATCTTCACTTCTTTCACACCGCCATACTGAGCAAAAAACTTCCTCAGATCATTTTCATTAGTCTAGTACAGTAAATCAAGGGGGGGAAAAAGAAAAGTTGGTTTGCATAGTTATTCAATAAATATTTACCATAAGACTTCTACAGGATAAAGTTTGCTACAAACTAATTATAAACCTGGATAGGAAGAAAGAATGAGAATGTATGAGGCTCACAGCAAGAGGACAGCATCCCTGTTTAATTACTGCATTTTCAAATTCAGCAATAATGCTAGAAAACCACTAAAATATTAAAATTCCTTTTTTAGTGGATTTACATAACAACTATCCCTTTACAGGCAAGACCATTGAAGCAGGTTTACTAGATCTGAATTTCAGTTCCTGTAAATTACATACTAGAGCACTGTTTACAATATGAAACATCACTGCAATGTTTTCAAACTTCAAAACAGCAGAGTATGTAGGCTTCCATAAAGGATATGCATAGGTCACATATGAAAAAAATCCCCACTAAACCACAGTGACATAAGGGTCAAATCCATCTAATTTACCATGATCCCTCTTTCTAAAATATATTTAATATAAGACTGAAAATATGTATAGGCACACCACAGGAACTTCCTTTTATAAATTAAGTAAGAAAAGGTCCTTTGAATGGAGAATGGTCTAAATCCACTTGGAGGAAACTGTTCCCTTCTGAGTACGCATGGAAGAAGACAAGTTCCTAATGTAAAGGCACACCTAAGCTATGTGAACACTCGTCTACCTTCTATGAATCGGTTTTCTTTAACAATGTAAGCATATATCAAATATGGTGCCCTAAATACCACATTTCAGATTTTCAAGTGTTGTTCTACATGGTCCATAGTTAATACTATACCTAGTGCTGGAAGAAGTATGCTTATATGCATGGATCTCTATATGCTTCAAGCAATTTCTGTATTCATCTATACTTTTCGTTATTTTAAAGATGTGTGTCAGAAGTACCATTTTACCTCTAAGTGAATGACTTTTATTGTTTTTAACTGCACGTATACAATTTCGTAAATCCTCTCCTGTACAAAGGCTTATCTGCCTCGTCTAAGTTTGAGAAACAAAACCTAATTTAAACAACTTTCATAACCGGAAAGAATATGAAATTAATGCTCTTTTTGAATAATTCTACCCTCAAGACACATTTTACAAAAAGAAATAATGCAGCTTGCTTGCTACAACCTCTAAGTCCAGCAGATAGCAATGACAGTAGAAGACTGCTTTATCTCCCTCACTAATCCAAGTATTCAGGCATTAAAATATTAGAAAAATACTCAGCCACTCTGAAAGCATGAGGAGTAACAACAGATACAAATGCACTGAACAGGCATTAAATACTTCATGTTTTATTACAGCTCAGTAGTTGTGTTCTCTCCTTGGAAACTGCCTGCACTGGTTCTTGAGAAACTACCCACCATGGAAAGGTTAAAAAATTTCTGACTGGAGTCCAGAACCACTCTCTTGAATAGATGATCATGCCTTGCACCTAAATAGAAGTGTGAAAGCCTGCGTACATAGGAAAACAGATTCAGCCAAACAACTGATAGCTTATATAAACCAATTCTACAGCATATGCTAAAGTGTTGCCACATTCTTGAGTAATGAAAAACACGTACAAAGTACAAAAGACTCATAGTGGAGATTTTCCTTTCCTTTAAAATTTTCTCCAATAAACACCAAAATGTATCTGCTTAGAAATGAAAGGCCTATAGATAAAATTTCCCATTTCTGAAGGATTGCTTCTTTTAAGCTCCATATGTTACATGCAGCTCAGCTGCTTCACAAAGCTGAGAAAAAGAACCTGAAACAAAATAGTTGAAGGCTAAAATACGCCAAGAAACAACCAAAGAGCCCTTAAGATTGATCAGGCCTGAAAGTGTCATTTAACACCTCAAGGACATGAAGCATGGCTACACAAGACTATGAACTTGGAAAGCCAAAGGTTTATCTGCAGAGCAGTGTACTGAAGGGGAATAAGAAGGAAACACTATTCTATGATTCACAGTGAAGTTTGCAAGTATCGGACAAACATGGTATCTAGAAGCTTGCCAGAAACACATTAAGGACTTACCTTTTCCTGCTCATGACAGGACAAAAGCACTTGTCAGATTCTTAAGAAAGGCTAATGTTAAGCCTTCACATATGTCAAAGATACATGGCACACACCACTGAAGAAAGAGCTCTTCAGACCAATATGAAAGTGTACTCAATTGTAACTTCTCTTACTGAATTGTTTCTCTAAATTTAAGAGGCCAGACATTTCCTTTTACAAATAGGAATCACTGCTATGGTGACAGACCAAATGGAAGCGTCTGGCAAAATGATAAAAGAGCTTGCTGGGAAGCAAATAACTTTTGTTGATTAAGTGTCTCCCTTTTTCACAAAAATAAATAAATAGCTTTTTTACCACCCTCCCCTCCCCCCAGCTGACTTGAATAAGACCTTTGGGGGGAAAAAACCAACAAAAATCAATGCTTTTTACCATAAGATTGCCAATAACAAACAATCCAAGACTGACATATACATCCTATGATTTGAACAGAAATTTAAGGCTCTACTTGCTATCAAGAGTCATAGAAATGGAAGAGCAGGTAAAATGTCTACAGAGGTTTCATCCCTTCTATTTCCTTTCCCAACGAAATCTATCTTCTTTATGCTTAGAAATACAAATACACTTAATTCCTATTGTTGAAATTAAGATTCATAATAGATTTTGACCTATCAGTGACTGAACCAGAAAGTCAAGAGACCCTTCAAAATGAACAATAAACATGACAATTAACAAGAATATTGATACGTTATGCAGAAAAGTGTTTTAACCTTTGAAATTGCAGTGAAGAAAGAATAGTGAGACAGGTCTTTTTACAGTTCTAGTAATTTGCTTACAATTAATGCAAAAAGCTACTGTGCCTCTTTGCTAAAGCCCAAATATACTGAAGACCTCATACAACATGTCTTGTATTATGAACGCCTCCGTGTGAATTATCTCAGCCAAATGAGCCAGAAGATCCTAGAATTTCTTGTATTTATTATGCAAAATAGCCTGAGTGAATTGTCATTCTTCCTCCTCTTCATCTGAGTCAGTGCTCAAAAGGTCCTCAGCCTAGGAGGATTAAGGCAGAGAAGATACTGTTGGTGGGAACAAAGAAACAGCTAAGTAGACCAACAATGTTTCACAAAAGTCAATGACTTAACTTATTCTCTAAAGTGGTAAGGAAGAAAAATGAGAGTAGCTGGTATAAAGGTCTGGTGCATATCTTGCTACAAATGTTCAAAGTGACTGAACAATGTAAGAATGGTTCAATATTCACTGCTATTTGAGGTTTTTAGGGCATATGCAAAGGCACAAACATTCTAAGAATTCAGATCAGTACTGCAAATCGTCCACAGAAGCTTTAATATTTGTTTTAAAACAAACACTTGCTTTTAAGAAAATTACTATGGTAAGTGCAGAATACATGCACTGTAGCTCCTTCTTTGTATGAACTGGAAGAAAAGTGCTAGAGGAACTGAAGCTACTGACATTTGCTCTGTTTGCAATCTATAACATTGTGTTTATCGTTTATTAAATTACACTGTGTTATACACAATAAAAAAAAACTTCTACATACTTTTCTACCACAAGCTCTGCTGATTACAAAAGCCACCTTCTTTGAAGAGAGAAAATTCTGAAGAACCAGTACATCAAAAGCTTCTAGCAGCTAGGTGTACAGAGTCAACTTTGTAGTACAGTTACACAAATCAAGGCTTAAAGCTTTATTCTCTACTGTTGATTTGAACATCACAGTGAAGGGCACTTACCACCTAAACAAACACATGTGATTATGCCTCACATTTTTTCCTACTGATTTTTATAGTGTTATAAATTATCATTTAGTAGTAAAATTAGGAAAAAAAAAAATACCTTAAAATCAATTCCTCCTACAAAGATGCGATTTGGAGTAACTGTTCCAAACCTTGGAGCACTGGTCAGATTATTTAATGGCACCGGTGACACAGTGTTGGGAGATGAAGACAAAGATTCTGTTTGTGTCTGATTTGTGGTCTGCTAATTGAAAGAAAATATTTTCAGTATCTTACATGTTATAAGCTATTAAATAAAAAAAAAAATCTCAACAGAATATACATACAGAATTTTTTGGGAGGCACAGCGAATGCAGAACAACTGAACATTAACCATGTATTTTTATTCAAAATGCAGCTCAAAGTATTTAAACATAAGCTTAGTTTTAAGCAATTCAGTAACTTACGGAATACACTATGGTCTGAAGTTTGACTTTTATTTTAATACCTTTCTGAATTAGACATCTGGGGCCTAATCCCCCAATGTTAGTTTTTCTCTTTGCACAGCACACTGCTGTATGAATCCCAAGTTATGAATTCTATTTCAGAGATTAATTTACACCTACTAGAAGCCCGTTAGTTTAAGCCTATATAGAAAGCACCTTTTCAACTCAACCTGCACTCTCACACACATCTACAAAACTCTGCTCTGCAACAGCTTCTGCTTCATTTTCCAAGTGCCAAGCACCCATAATTCCACCACATAAAATCAACAAGCCCATTACAAACGATGAGAATAGCACTCAAAGACTAGTCTTTCAATACAACACTCTTGGCCTACAAACACAGTGCACAGTGATCCTAACAGAATTCCTTTCTGCAAAACAACCACCAGATTGTTCTTGCCCCAGTAAAGGAAAGGAACGTAGTACGGTGGGAACGTCACGGAAACCATTATTTAGTGAAGTCTGCCTGATGTTTTAACTTCTACCATGCTTACACCTGTGAATTGCGAAACAATACAGACTTGCATTTCACTGGAAACCCTTTTCAGAACAAACTAATACTGCCTTACATAGTCAATCCTAACTGTGAGATGATAGCTGTAAAGCAGCTATGTAGTACTGTCTCTAGCTTCTCTAATAGGAATTGCAGTAGAGGCTTCAAGACCATTTTTGTTGTGTGCCCCCCCAACTAAAGTTTACTAAAACCAGTCCTGGGCCATAGTGCCCTGATAGTACCACTAAGGAAGGAGCCCAAAGTGAAAGACAAGCAGCTGCTGCAGGCTGCAGACAAGACTAACAGTAAGCAGAGCAGTGAAAACTGGAAGTAGGAATCTAGGGGTATCAGCCTCCAACCTTTCTTTTGAAAGGATTTCAAGAGAAATAAAACTAGAACAGAAAATGAAGTGCTCTTAAACAGTTCTCTTCACAAAATCCCCCTTTCATTTACCCTGATTTTGCCTCTCTCACTTATTCACAGAACAGCATTTTCTTATCTTTGCCTTTAAGCGCTCCTGGATAAAAACAAATCGCTTTATCTTTGAGAGAACACACAAAAAATGAAGGCTGACAGTTAAAGTGCAGTAAGAAACAGAAGATCAATAATGAAGAAGAATGTTAGGATCTTAAAGGTCTTTTCCAACCTGAATGATTACCTAAAAAAGTTGTCTTTTTGTTTGCCCCGCAAGCTCTTCTAGGGTAATTTGATATTTCCTTAGCTACCTGAGAATTAGTCCTATTAATTCTGTGTAATGTGTTAATGCCATTGTTTTGGATACCTTAAAGACAATCCATCCAGCTTAGTACATGTCTTTTTAGTTTCAGGGAAGACAAAAATCCTTTCCAAATTTACTAAAACATATGCATTTAGGGCAGAGGAAAAACCCAAGTCTTTAACTTGATCTGTTCAGGAGAAAGTATGCATTCCTCCTAGTAGGAATACTATCCTAGAGTAGTGCCTAACCTGAAAAAAACCCACACTTACAAGCAAGGAACAATCATAATTGCTACAGTCCCAAAGGTTTTAAAAGGATGACCGTTTTCTGCCAAGAACAACTTCTGAAGGACAATGAAACAGGTTACTTTCTTCATCTCTCACACCAAATACAATATTCGACTTGTATAATCATCTGGCAATTGTGTACAGCACTAAAATATCTGAATTTAAGTATAAAGTAACAATTAACAGTTGACACCACAGCCAAAAGGTATTCCTTGCCTCAAAGATCTCGAATTTCATTTTCTCCACACAAGTTTGAGTAGAAAGTCTTATTTAAAAAAAAAAAAACAGAACCCAAATGCCAAATGGAAAAAATGAGTAAACACATTGTGAACTCCCAATACAGTAAACCCCAATGAATTTTAAAACATTAAAATCTGTATTCTGATAGCTATCTCAAACATCATTTCCGCTCTTTAAAACCAGCGTAGCAGTAAGAAAACAGTATTAAAAAAAAAAAAAATCTGTGTTAACAGCATGTCACTTGCCTAATCGTTTGTTTTTACAGGTGTTTAAACTAACTTTTTATCATTTTTTTTCCAAACAGTATGGATATGTATATTCATCAGTATTTTTATGGGTTATTTAATGTGTTTGACAACTGCTCTTCACCAGAATTGATAAATTCTCATTTTTATGTTGAACACATCCACAGTCGGACAACCAAACACTACAAAGGCCTGGTGATCAATCCCACCTTACCCCCGAACAACTCCCCTTTTACAGTCCGTATCCTATAATGTCAGAAATTAGACACCCGTCTTTCCCAGGTATCATGTACCGCTGTAAACCCGAAGCAAGGGGAGCGGTTTACCAGAACTTGAAGCCACCCCAGAGCGCCGTACCACTGAGGAAATGGCGGCATCCCGCGGGGGCGGGGACAGGGCCGCAACCACCGCCGCCAGCGAGGGGCACTTTGGCGGGAAGGCTGCGCTTCGACCCCCCGCCGCCGCTCCCTGCCCTCTCGCAGGAGCGGCTCCCCGGCCCCCCGGGAGGCAGCCTCGTCACCCAGCCGGCCTCCTCACCGCGCCGTCGGGCTCCATCTGTCCGTCGCCACCGCCTCAGACCCGGCACGTTGGCGGCACGCGTCGCGCTCCTCGGCTCCGCCTCGTGCCCGACCGGCGAGCACCAGCAGAGAGAAGCCTGCAACGGGAGGGGGAAGACGCAGCCCGGCGGCCAGCGCTACGGGCAGGGGCGGCACTGGGGGGGGGGGAGGGGGAAGCTGGCAGGGGCCGGTGACAGGAGGGCAGGTCGGAGAGCGACAGAGCAGCCCTTCCCCGCCTCAGCGCCCACGCAGGCCCCCGCCCAGAAGGTAGACGCCTCCGCTGAGTCCCGCTCCCCCGCAGCGGCGGTGAGCCCCGAGGAGCCGCCACTGAGGGCGCAGCTGGCGCCGCGCTCCCCAGCACCCCTCAGCCCTCCTTCCCCCGGGGAAGTGGCACCCTTCGCAAATTTGCGCCCTCTCCCCGGCACGCCAGGGTCCTCGCCTCCTCTCACGGGATCCCTGAGGAGAGCGGGCGGCCGGGGGTGCCTCTTCCCCCGCACCTGCTGGCGCCGTCACTCACCGCCCGCCCCGCCCCAGGGCCCTGGCGGGGGGGAGTGCCGGCCCCCCCCCGCCGCCGAGGGCGGGGGAACTGCCTGCTGCCGCTAGCCTCGCGGCCGGTACGGTCTCCCGAGCCCTGGCCGCTTCCTACCACCCCGGCCAGCTGCCTGTGCCCGTGTGCCGGCGAGTCACAGGCGGCCCGTCTCCTCCCCCCCTCCCCGCGGGTATCGTGTCACCAGCAATCCCCCGCAGAGGAATAGCACCCGGAAGGCTGGAAGAGAAGGAGGTTACCGGCACTGCCCCCAGGAACGGCACTGCGAGGCCCCGGGCCAGAGGTGGGAACCTCCCTCCAAGTCTGTCCCCACCACCTGGGGAGGCAGGTGGCAAACTCCAGCCGTGTTTTTATCCCCTCAACCAGGGAGTGAAACGGGGAGGAAGATGGGGTCATGCATTTCACCTGTCCTCTGGCCTCAACGGCAGAAATAGAAAAATGCCCATTGAGGCTGTTCCGTGGGTCTGACTCACCAGGCCATACGTGACGGAGGCAAAAACATAGTTTAGACTATGACTGTCAGCATGAAAAAGTGAAAGTCCTTACTTCGACTCGGAGACTTCCTAAGGTTCCCAAAGAGACTCTCAAGCAGGCAGGCTGCCCTGAAAATGGCTGTGCAACAGTAGGCCTGGGATGACCTTAGAGATGTAATTTGGGGTCTGCTAGCAGAGAGGACTAGAAGATAACACTTACCTTCATGACCACTCCTCAATTCCAACTCTTTTTTCAGCCCTTACCGAACTGGAGGAGAAGCACCAGTTGTAACACTTGTGTCAGGTGTACTTCTGTGGTCATTTAATGAACAGCACCACAACCTGTTCTCCTGTTCTGTAATTTCATCCTGTTTGCAAATGCAGATTGCCCTGAAAATAGCTCTGCTGCTAAACAGGTCTGGGAAAAAAGAGTCATTCAAATGTCAAAATCGTAATCAATGTAGTTACAAGGTACAGCCTGACAAAAACGCTTGATTTGATGACGGCAAGAGCTGGAATGCAAATGCGTGCCGGGAGAACCACCCCAGTGGGAAAGCTGCTTTTCAAAGTGATCAAACATTAACAGGCTAAGTGACAGCAGCTCAACCCCGAGATACGTTGTCAGGATCACTGTAGGGTCAGTTTATCGTTGGCTACTCTCCTGTTTTACTTTTTTGGGTGCTTTAAAATAAAAACTTCAAGGAAGATTGTCTTGATAACGTCTACAATAAAATATATTTTAGTTGAATTCAAATCTTTGTGTCTTGCTTAAGTTTGCTTTATGCAAATTACACCGATCCAACCTAAACCAAACAGCACTTTCCATATAAATTACATCATTTAACTCTCTCTGACTATAGGCAGGGCACAGACCTGGGATCCTTATAGGACCTTGCACTGCTCCTTACCGTTCTGGTGTTGCTTCAGCATCTACCAGCTTCTGCACCATTATTGTTATCACAGGGAATAAAAAAGAAAAAAAAACCTAAAAGAGACTTTCTAATAATTCTGTGCCAGTAATATAAAACAATATAATGCTTAACTCTTAGTAGTGACTTTTTTTTAGCTGAAAAAATTGTATAAAAGTAAAGGCAATTTTAGCAGAGCTGATGAGATTTTTAGAAATAAGTTATTTGCGAGATTACAGAACTCTGCTGAATTGCATTCATTGACTTTTATGAATATTTATCAGACAGCAAAAAAAGCTTATCCTAAGAACAGCACTACATTTTAATGATGTGAAAGGCAGAATAGGCCAAGCCTTTCATGTGCTTATCTTGATTTGGGGAATTTAAAGTCAGAACATCTGAAAGAATACAGAAACATTCAGAGACATGAAAGTGGATTTTGCATAGTTTTAATTGTTGGATCTTCTACATTACACCTCCTCTTCAAGTTAAAAAAACTAAATCTGGGACATTTACATTTAAAATAAG
Source organism: Aptenodytes patagonicus (assembly GCF_965638725.1). Lineage (NCBI taxonomy): Eukaryota > Metazoa > Chordata > Aves > Sphenisciformes > Spheniscidae > Aptenodytes > Aptenodytes patagonicus. The sequence goes on from NC_134954.1 coordinate 43,695,123, forward strand.
GCAGTTGTGACAAAAATAGGACTTTTGCAAATAAATTAGAAAGATTGAGCTATTTTTTATTCTGATAATTTAAAAAAAATGTTGCCATGCATACAGGATTTAAATATTACAGTAAAAGTTGCTGGGCTGCCCTAGCACTGTGTGGCTGCTTCATTAAGGGAATAGTACCCTGGCTGAGGAAGTCACTCTCAAAGGAAGTCATGAGTGTGTCTGTTTTTCCTGACTCCGCATGTCAGCAATATACGCAGCATGAAATGATCTCTCCTACTGTTCTCTCCCACAAATTAAAAGGCAGTGCTGGACAAGGACAAGAGTCTGACTGTGCTGGTTCCTGTCGGCTCTTGCCTTTTGTCCTTTTTTATAGCATCAGAGAATGTCAGAGGTTAAGTGAGGAAAGATAACCTGAAAAAAGCAAGAGAGAAAAATAGGGAGAAAAAATGATTTGGGAGGAGAAAGGAGGAAAAGAATTCTCCAGGCACAAAAAGACAAGGATGATTTTATGAGTAATACATGGGCCTGGCAACAGACTGCTATTTCACTGATTGATTCCCTGACCTTGGAAAAGACATGCTACCTTTTTTGCTTCTGGAACAATCAAAAGCCAAGAGCTCTTATGTATTCAAGGATTTTGAGGAGGCCTTCTGAGACAGATAACAGTGCTTAGAAGCAAATGATGGTGGTCACCTAAGGAGTGCCACTGAATACAGGGTGGGTACTGGGCGCTCTGGCAGGGTACCGGGTACTCAGGGTACTGCAGGACTCTAGAATAGTGTTGGGGGGGCTCTGAGAGGTACTGGGGGCACTGAGGGTGTATCTAGGAGCTTTAGGGGGTACTGGGTTCACTGGGGAGGTACTGGGTAGTTTGGGAGTCTATTAGGAGCACTCCAGGGTACCTGGGGGCTCTGTTGGACTCTGGGGGGTTCTAAGGGCTGGGTACTGGGTGGGTGAGTGGGGTTCCCACACTGTTTCCTATGGCTCCATCAAGCTGAGCTACTCTACTCCTATCCGAGTTGCTCATTTCCTTCCTGTTTCACATTTTCCCCACCCTCAGTAATGGATGATCCAGGGGAACAGGAGACATGGATGGTCGAGGAGACTGGGCTCCTCTCCCGATACTATTTTCCCAGTGGTAGATTGTTACTACATAACAAAAGCATCCTCATTCAGTCCATCCGTGCAGAATATTAACATTATTATGGATGATTTCTAGCTCAAAATGTATCAAGGCAATGAGTGATTTCTTTCAAATTTGAAGACATACTTAGATTTTATAGCTTAGTTTAAAAATACCTTATTTTCCAAAAGTAACAGTCAGCATGACATAGGTATTGGAACTACGTCACTACATAAGACTGATTTGTTTTCTGTCTAACTTCAGAGTATATATGCTTTATTTATAAAGGCTTTTGTGTGCGTTTTATTTTACATGTCTTCAAGGGGGAAAAACTTAGTGGAAACTGCTGCATAAAAGTTCCATTGCTGATGGAACTTGTCACAATTAAAATTTGAAAGATACTGTTAAAAGTGCCAGATCTGGAAAAGTACTTAAAAATGTAGTAGCATCTGTATTTGCACCTCAGTAAAATTATAAAGCTTATCAGTACTTTAATAAATGTCCCTAGCAAATGGAAGAATTGTATTACAAACCCTTGTTAAATCTGATAATGTGGTTATTAATAGGAAATACTAAATAGGTCTACTGAGAAATCTGATTCCTTTATGTATTATAAAAGCATAGTCCTCCCACAAAACACCATAGATATGTGTCACATGGAAATATTAATAGATCTCCAGTTAGGTGGGTAAAGAGAAAATTCTCAGACTCCTCATTTATTTTAACTTAGTGTGACAGCCTTGATTGGCTTTTCCTCTCATTTTTTCCCTACTGTGTTTCCTTTAGTGAAACAAAAATTTAATGCTTATACTGGCTTTGATAAATTTTATTTTTTTAATATTCTTTTGCAGTTGTCATAATATTATATTTTACATATTTCACTGAAGTGAATATAAAATTCTGCAGACAAATGAGTAGAAAAGACTATAAAAAACTGACGTATTATGAAACAAAAGTGGGAAAAAAATACTTGCAAGAAGCAGGCTTTGCTTGCTCTGGAAGTGTAAAGCTACATGGATATAAGTGCAATTTAATAACACCTATACACTGCCATGATGTTAAAGGGGTCTTCTTATAAGGCAAACAGGTTCTTCTTTTCCCAATTCATTTGCTTGCCATCAGACAAAATGGCTCTGCCTTCTAATCCCACCTTTTACAGCTTGATTCTTCAATTGTCATTATATGTCTAGGTATAGATTCCAAATAAAATAAAAAAAGAAGTAAAGAAGAATCTCACTGTAGATAGGATGTTGCTAATCTATTCCACATACTTGGCGAAGTTTTTAAGAGTCATGTTGTAATTTTCTATGGTAATAGTCTATTCTATTTTTTCTTTATTGTGTCTTAGATCCAGTAGTCCAAAAGGCCAGGAGCTTTTCTCTCTATTGACTTCAGTGATACGAAGTAGAACGGCACACATAAATACAGTTAAAGAGCCAAGCTATTTTATTGTTGCCCATTACAGATTTTTTTTTTCTTTCTTTCTGGTGCATGTGGTAATTTGCTCCTTACATGCAGTTTTTCAGATTCAGGTAAGACAGCTGCTTCTGTTTTAGCAGGTACCTCATTTACGGGGGAATACTTGCATATATCCCTACACATTTCTGTTGCTTTTGTTCTACTATCTGCTACTCAAAACTTCTACATGTAAAAGTGAAGAAAACGTGTAACATAACATAATTGCTTAGAAACACTATTCTGAATAGTTGAACATAGCCGTAAAATAGTCAACCTTTACTTCATTTGTCTTGTCTTTCCCACACTATACTGTATAGAACTGTATGGAATTGAATGTATACCAACCTACCATCTACCTTTCTCCTGTGAACAAAGAGCTTCTGTAGTTGTAGCCCCAACTGCCATCAATTCTTGTGGAAACACTTCTTGGCATCTTTGCACATCACACTTGCAGAGTATGTATGGGAAAAGTCTTGCTGTCTTTTGACAGCAGCATAGCCTGAAGAGTTAATACACTTTAGTTTTTAATCTCCGTAGATCTTGCTACTGAGTCTGACTGTACATCTGAGATTAGATGAAGAGAGGGTAACTGGTTAGAATTAGAGGATTCTTCCGAATCACAATATGAATAGGTGCCTTTTAAGTTTGCCCAACACAGGTATAATTTTCCACTTTTATTGTGGATTTGTCTGTAAATCTCTGCATTTGGGAGTAAAACTCTCCTGGCCTTTTATTTGCAGAATGCTTCGCTTTTGCTAATACTGCTGTAAGTTATAGTGGGAGTTAGTATAGGCTACGGATTTTAACTACCAGCTTATTTAACCCCACTCAGAAAAGATATACATAAAAAGTGGTTAACAATGCTTTAACAATTTATGCACATTAGTACTCCCACAGTAGCAAATTTCAGGAAAATAAGCTAACATAGATTAGTCATTAGCCTTTCTTTTCCATGTCCAATATCTTCTAACCTGACATTAAGGAACAAGAGATTTTGCAATAAAATATTAAATATACTTCATCCCTGATGGAAAGTATTTTGAATCTTCTTAAAATCCTGTTCAATTAATACCAGAGGAATTTAAGTTACTTTGAGGATTACATTTTGATCATAATTATATATCTTTTTTTTCTTTGAGATGACTTTTCTAATGAATTAAGAGAGATGGGCCAAATTTGTATGCATGAGAAACAACCAGACATAAATGTTTTTAGGAAGTTTTCAAATCCCTCTATCTAGCCACATGTAAGCTTGTATTTGGAAGTGGTATCAAGGACTAGGCCAAAGTCTGCCTAGAACTTTAGTTCCAGTATAAAAAGAATAGGCTTTACAGGGTACCTGTTCTCTGCTCGCATCTACCACCACTTCAAGCCAGTGTAGAAGCTGTCAAAAATATTGCTGGGAAACACTGCCTTGACTTTTTTCACAGGAAAACAGCTTTCTTTGAAATGAGGCAGATGTGGGTATAGCTCTTTACATTCTTTCCTTGGGTAGCCAGTCAGGCACAGGAGATCTAAATGTAGCAATGTACTTCTAACACTGACATACTTTGGGTGCATCTGGTTTAGCATTTTTGTTTGGATCAAGGGTACAATTTTGAAGCAAATCTCCTGATCGTCCTAATTTATCTGCTTGGTTCACATCACAGAGCAGTTTGAGTGTGCAAACTGACTTCTTCTCAGTTGAAACTAAGAGACATTGTGCCCCAGGAGTGCTGCTACTGTACTCTAATGTGCAGCTATTCTATCCGTGGGACTGGACTAGGGCTTTTCCCAAGTAACCCCCACCCAAAATGCCTATGGTATGGGTGTCAGGTTCTCAGCACCAATACTCTCCCTGTACAGATGCACTCCTATTAGATTATTTGATACTTTTCTTCACATCATTGTCAGGAGCCCCCCAAAAGAATTCCAAATGAGTAGTCTTTTCTCCTGACGGTCGGGCTAGTGCACTTCCCCTCAGTGGTCTAGGCTGCACGTGATTAACTTGTTTATGACCAAACCTAGTTCAGCAATGAAAAATCTTTCAGAGAGCGCCTGTTAAGAGGAAGGTTGTGTGTCTGATTAACAGGCAGAAGAATAGCCTAAATTCCATGCTTGGTATACTGACCAAATTTCCTCCAAAGTCTTTAACTGCAAAGTAGAGATGAATATGGCTACTGCTGACATTGCTAGCAATTTTCTTCTGAGGTGGCAAGATTAGAGACCGTAACAGTAGCTTTTTAACTGGGATATTACCAGAATGCTTTCTATCCTCAGTAAGAAGAATTCCTGGCTAATAGGTATCATTTAACACTAATGCTGCTTCCCCAGCAGCTGCACAGTTCATGATAATCCAAATGTTCCCAAAAAATTGCATGTAAGTGCATGGGAACCATAGTGCCACATATATTTCTAACACTGAATATATCCATTGAGCTAGCAAGGATGTGAAAGGCTGTGACATAGTACACTGGCATGAAATGGTACCTGTTGATAGGTAATTACCAAAGAAAGGGAGAAATGGCATACACCTATTGGATCATACTGTTCACAGCAATTAACAAGTAAGTTCACATAGCCTGAAAGGTAGCAACAACTACAATTAGATTTCTATGCATGTGTCACAGCCAAAAGAAATACAAAAAGCAATGATCAGAGGAGTTAAAAAGAGCTCTGTGAAAAAGACAGTCATTGGTAAAAGTTCTCATTAAGTGGAATTACCACCTACCTTAAACAAGAGCCATTATTATTATCATTAGACTTGAATAAGAATTCATCTTTAAGACTCCTCCAAATCCTCAAGACAATTTCTGTTACAATGTATACAACATGCCTTCTCTTCCCTCCCCCAAACTTAAGCAACTAGCAACTAAATATGGGGAACTTGAGAAAGCTTCACTAGTTGCACAAATGAATAAACTCTATCTATGTTTTGCTGAGGTTGTAGCACCACTTCTGGGATTATCTGGTGGCTGCCCATTAAAAACCTTACTTTTCAGTTACTTGTTAACTTCGCGAACTTCAATCACTTCGGCCAAAAATTTGAAGATGGGTGTATGACTCATGTTGTGATTCTTTGTTTATGTAAAGGAAATGGATTCTTGTCAAACATCTACCCTTGAAAATCACAATAGGAAAAATTTTTTTTAAATTATTTACAAAAACAAACCAACACGTGACATTTTACCATCCTCGCTTAGAAAAATTCTGTCACCTTCTTTTACAACTGATGCTAAATTTGGTAGAAGAATCACTTCCTTATCAGGGATGTGCTCTTTCCTGTCTACAAAATTTGGTTCAAATGTTGCTACCTGCTACGCCTCTGAAAAATTTGTTTTCAGAATCTCTGTATCTCAGATTTTACTCCCCTGTTCATGCCAGGCTCCATTCAGTCTTCTCTGCAGCTGTGGAGCAGTTGTACTGTACCATGGTCAAAGCCAACCAGCAGAGCCATGAGCAATGACGTTCTCCCTCCTGCTTGCAGTGACCCATCACTACGCCCAGGTTGGGGTGAAGGCAACTATGTTGGTCAAACGCACGATGGTAAGAGCTGAGCCTGCAGGAGAGGGAGCAAATGGATAAAGCAAGCCCATAGCAGGAGCAATGAAAGAAGTACCCCCAATGGCGGCACAAAATGCCACAACCATTCTGGCAAGGGTGTCCAGTAGTCCTTCTCAGGTCTCCTGTGCTGAGTGGTCCACGGCAGCTGGTGAGCAAAAGATGGTAGCAGTAACTAGGAGGATCCAGGTAGGGGAAGGAGGGAGAAGACGAGATGCTGAGTGCGAGAACACCTTGCTACAGCTCGGAGGACAAGGAGCTGGGTGACAGTAAAATGTTGTGTCTGGAGGAAGGTAAGAACTGGGATAGGGCTCAAGGTGAGGAAAGCAGTCTCATTCACAGGGATTATCCCATGCAGTGAGAGGAGCTGCAGTCCTATAGCATTTTACATGATTGCAACGTTCTCACCAAAGGATATTAAACTGCACTGGGACCACTAACCTTAATTCTGGTGTTTGCTAACTTTTGGGTGGATCTTTGCAGCGCTAATGATCTTTTCATACACACTGATCTCCATACAGAAATCAATACATTCCACTCCAAGGGCTTGGGCCTGTGTCTACATAGTAAGCAGTGGCTGTAAAACAGGATTAAACATGACCTAATTAGAGTCCTGATTTTACCCTTTCTCATACTTAATTGGTGTATCTGCTTGGGAAACAATGCTGCTAAAATAAAGGATTATTCCTCAGAGCTAAGAATTGGCAGGAATCTTCTGTAACTGCAGTATTCTAACTATTAAAAACACTGGATTAGCCTGAAAGTACTATCAGACAGTGAAAAGAATTCATCAGTGACTTCAGCTGGAACAAGAACATCATTAAGATAGAGGCGTATCACAAAAGTACTTCTTGCTAAGTTAGAGAAGACACAACATTTATACTACCTAGAAAATAAGATGTATAAGTATAGTGAGGCTTTTTCAACAAAGTAGGAGGCAAGACAAAACAAGAATACAAAAATTAGGAGGCATTGAATCAAGTAGTGTAGATATTTTTTTTAAATTTAAAACATACACAGTATGTTTTAAATTAAAGATTATGACCTTTTGACTATATTTGCTTTATACAGACTCAAACTTGCTTTTTTTTTTTCAGCCTAAAAACTTAATAATAGTTTTATAGGCAAAATATGACTTGGGATTGTCTTGCCAAAACCTGAGTGAAGCTTAGCAACAAGTACATCTTTGTATAAATAAATTATATTATTAATATGCTTTTTTGTTTTCTAATATCATATTCAGGATATAACAGCAGAGAAAACCACTGAGACTTAAAAAAAAATCACCACTTTAGGAATTACCTAGCAATACATGTTCTCATCAATAGCTTCGCATAAGTCTCATCAATTCTAAAATGAATTATGAATTGCTATCATTGTGAATGCATACTTGAAGAAATGACAACTTGTTCCCTATTGCTCTTTCCCGTCTTGCAAATTAGATGTTCCTGACACAGGAAAAGATGTCAGTTTTCACACTTCATCAGCCATGGTCAATTGGTACAGGAGCACCACTTCCAGCTCCCAGCAGAACACTTAATTTTAAGACTTCCCAAAATGCACTATCTAGGTGGAAACTACTGGCTTATGTAAGCTATACTCCAGCACAGCTCCAGGACGACTGTATTTTCAGCTGTTTTATAATACAAAATATGGCCACCGAGGAACAATTGGGTGCCTGGAGGATGGAGTAAGTTGAGTGTACAAAAAACCACATTAAAATAGACACTGCAGGCACTTGCTGACTCATGTGTTCAGGCAAACATGAATAGATTTTTTTTTTTTATCTATCATCCTGCCTTTCTTAGCTTGAGTGAATTCCTTGACTGTTCTTGAAAATCTGTCCCTATCTCAAGTAATTGTAGACAACACTGCAGTGTCTTTGTACAGTGGGCTGCATCAGATCATCTTAAAACTGAATATGGAAACCTGCTAAATACACTTATCACTAAGCAATCTTGATTTTTTTTACTTTCTGTGCAAGCACTTTTAGTGTATAGCTTCCTTTTGTTAACACTTTTTTTAAAAAATAGATATTAAAAAGTATCAAAACTAATTGCTCTTTTCCTTCATAATTCATGGTTCTTCACATTTACAAAGAGAAGCAGAAACAGATGCCTCAGAAGCATCCAGAGATGCGTAGACAGAAACATAGTACTAAAAAATAGTCAACCTTTTATTCTCTTCTAGAGAGACGTTTAACTGTCTCTAGCTGTACCGTACATAATTCTAAAACCTCTGTATCTTGTGGACAAAACAAATACAATTTGTTTTGCGTTCACTGTAGGCTTGATGTTTATGAAACTTAAAATCTGTAGGTCCCCTGTAGACCCTTTTCAGTTAAAGACTTCAGATGTCAAAGGTGAGAATTAAATTATTTTAAACTTTTGATCTCAGAAGACAAATGCATTTGACAACAAATATCTCTCTAATTTGAAATGTGTAAGACATAACCTAGGAAGGATAAAGTTCTTTAATATGTTATTGCATCTGCCTGTTTGTGCAACACGCTACAGACAGTTTCTGGTAGATGCAGCAGATTCTAGCTATGAGAGTACTTTGCTGTTCCCAAATAATTAAACTGGTGATTAAACTTCATATGATTTCACAAAATATATGAAAAAGCTGCAACGTATTTCTACATGAAGTAATAATTCTCTCTGATAACATATTGCATGGTAATTACCTTTTCCATTGTCTTTAAATCAGTCTTCTGAGGTCAGTCTGTGTGATAGCATGCGGATATGTAGCCATAAGCTGTTATTAGTTCTTTTTTTTTTCCTCTTTGTTGCAATGACTTGGTATCATATTCTCTCTCTTGTACAATGCAGGCTGGGGTTGAGTCCTCCACTCCCTTACCAGTCTTTTCTCTCCGGTATTTTTTAAGATAAATGCTTCTTCAACGTGAATATCTTGTATCTTCTTTTAGGGTTACTTATTTTGTGGCCTTTCTCACTGAAAAAAACTGAAACAACTGTTGTATACATGTGTTATGACAAATTTTTTACATCAAATTTAGATGGAAGCTCATGAAAAAAAGTTCAGAGGTATGCACATGGGTTGGGGCAATCCCAAGCACAAATACAGGCTGGGCAGAGAATGGACTGAGAGCAGCCCTGAGGAGAAGGACCTGGGTATGTTGGTTGATGAGAAGCTCAACATGACCCAGCAACGTGTGCTTGCAGCCCAGAAAGCCAACCGTATCCTGGGCTGCATCAAAGGAGCGTGGCCAGCAGGTCGAGGGAGGTGATTCTTGCCCTCCACTCTGCTCTCACATCTGCAGTACTGTGTTCAGCTCTGGAGCCCCCAACATAAGACAGACATGGACCTGTTGGAGCAAGTCCAGAGGAGGGCCACTAAGACAATCAGAGGGCTGGAGCACCTCTCCTATGAAGACAGGCTGAGAGAGTTGGGGTTGTTCAGTCTGGAGAAGAGAAGGCTCCGGGGAGACCTTATAGCAGCCTTCCAGTACCTGAAGGAACCTACAAGAATGCTGGAGAGGGACTTTTTACAAAGGCATGTAGTGATAGGGCAAGGGGTAATGGCTTTAAACTGAAAGAGGGTAGATTTAGACTAGATATAAGGAAGAAATTCTTCACTATGAGGGTGGTGAGGCACTGGAACAGGTTGCCCAGAGAAGCTGTGGATGCTCCATTCCTGGAAGTGTTCAAGGCCAGGTTGGATGGGGCTTTGAGCAACCTGGTCTAGTGGAAGATGTCCCTGCCCATGGCAGGGGGGTTGCAACTAGATGATCTTTAAGGTCCCTTCCAACCCAAACCATTCTATGATTTAGATCTGTCCCTCAATTAGCATTTCTTTGTGCCGAACATGATAAATGCCTCAGTAACCTTGACAGAAGTTCTGGGTTTTTTACGTGGAATTATAAATATTATATTGTGTGTGTATATATATAGAAAAATTTCACATCCTTTGGAGTGGCAATTATGTCCTGTAGCTAGGCATCTGTTAGTAGCTAATGACTGGCTGGGGTAAGGAGGATACCTCTTAGTCTTTCCTGCTTAATTGCTGACTGCCAACAGGTGCCCAACACATTCATTAGGAAATTACTTTAGAAACCAGGGAGAAATGAAATTTTCCACTGAGTCTTGTTGCCTTTAAAGCCGATAGCTGTAATTTTGAATAGTCTTACATCTCCAGTGACTATCAGCTTGCCCAGCCCAGCCCTACCCCTCCTATTGTTCATCTTTCTATATAATCTCTCATCTGGCATGCCTGCTTTCCTATGCTTTTACCCCTGCAGCACTCCCCTTTACCCCATCTTTCCTGAGGTCTCCACGTTAGTTAGTTATTAGTTTCTCGTTAGTTATAATCTCAATATTAGATTAGTTATAATCTCATTATAACTAAATACCACCTGATGAATTGCGAAGGACAGCACCACACTCGCGCTAACTGCGACCACGGCTCTTGGCCTGGCTGCCAGGGGATAACCTTTCCCGGATGGCTCCTCTCCTCCGCCTCACGTTGAGCCACCGCACCCGGGACCGCGCGGTACTTGGTGCCGGGGCCGCTGCGGGAGCGGGGCGCGGGAACCGGCCGCCGCTGTCCGCCGGCAGCAGCTGTTCCGCGGGCAGCGGCGGCCCCGGCTCGGCCCGGCCGCGCCGCTCCGCCAGGGGGCGGTGTTGGCTCTGCAACGGCGGGCGCCGCGCGCCGGCGGCCCTGAGGGGCCCGGGGCTGTGAGGGGCGCGACGGGTGCGGGACCCTGCCCCGGGCCAGCGGCCGTGAGGGGAGCGAGCTGAGGGGAGAAGGCGGCGAAGTCGCAGCCCCGCATGACTTGCCTTGCTTTGGGCTCATTTTCAAGCGACGGAAGGTCCCAACGTGAGCCTTGTCTTTGCCGTCTTTTGCGAGCCCCCCCTCACGCCTCGCACCCGCTCTGCTGGCCCGCCCTCAGCAACCGGGGCCTGAGCGCGGCGTTCCCCTTTACAACACCAGCCCTGCGGCTGGCGGTGGCAGCGCTCCCTCGCTAACCGCGCGCCGCCGACCTGGCAGCGTCCCTGCCTCCCAGCGGCCACGCTCCTAATGCGAGTGCCTGCGCACGAACGCCGCGGCTACGCGGGCTGCGGGTCCTAAGGGGAGTTAACCTACGTCCCCTTTCCTCACACGCTGTTTTTACCCTGACACGGGCGCAGCCTAAACCTTCCTAGAATACGCGTGGGGTAGCATTGACGCGGCTGTCCCGGCACGCACGCTCCCGGGGAGGGGAGGGGAGGGGAGGGGAGGGGAGGGGAGGGGAGGGGAGGGGAGGGGAGGGGAGGGGAGGGGAGGGTCCCTCCCGCACCCTTTCGCTCGGAGCTGCGGTGGGTGCGATCAGGTTTTATAGCTCCCCACGCACTCACAGCCCTACCTGCCCCTCGGCCGCTCGCCGCCGCGCGCCGCCCAGAACGCCCATCCAGGCGTCCCGCGGACACGCCCCTCACCAAGTCTATTGGACGCCGCGGCGCCCCCGGGGGACCGTCGCAGCGCTGAGTGGCCCGGCGCCCCATCCGTCAACGCCGCCTGTCAAAACACGCCCGGCTCCTGTCACAACAGAGCCGTGCCGCGGCGGCACTTCCTGCGCGCGCGCCGCCCGCACGGCGCTCCCCGCGGCCGCCCCGCCGGGCGCCCGGCCCTGCCGCCCCGCTTCCCCCGCCCCGCTTCCCCCGCCCCGCCACTTTGCGCCGTCCCCGCGGCGCGGAGCGGCGCCACCCTCCCCGTTCCTCCGGCACCGCGGGCCCGCGGAGTCCCGCGTGGGCACACTCAGCTGCGGGGGTCGGGCATGGCTCCTCCGGGGAAAGTTGGCGCTGCCGCCACCGTGCCGTGAGGGGAGCGCCGCGGGACGCCGTCCGTGTGTGTGTCCCCGCGCCCTCTCAGCGCCCCGGAGAAGTTGACGCCGCTCGGCGGGGCGATGGCAGAGGCTGCCGGCAGCAGGGAGCAGCCGGCGGCGGGCCGTGCCCCTCCCGACGCCGCTCACCGTGCCGAGGAAGAGCCCGAGCCGGCTTCGCTGGACGCCCCGGCGGCGGCCGCGGGCAGGAGGCGGGAGCGCCGCAGCGGCGTCTCAGCCGTCGGTGCCGCCGAGCGCTTCCCTGGCGGCAGCCTGGGACCGGCGGCAGCGCCCGACACGGACGCCTGCCTGCTGGAGGCGGCCAAGGCCACCCCGCGGAGGAGCAGCATCATCAAGGTAAGGGCGGGTCGCCCCGGCCGGGAAGTTTCCGCGGGTCCCGCCGCCGCCGGGTTGCCCGGGCTGAAGCCGCCCTCCGGTGCGCCGCTGCCCGCGGGGCGGCTGGGGCCGGCAAGGGAGGGGGCCGGGGTGGGCAGAGGCGTGGTGGGAGCCCGCCGGGGAGGGGCTGCGCGCACCCTCCGCGCGGGTGAAGCAGCTGCCCTGCCTGCACCGAACAAGGGCGGCGGGGCTGCGACGCAGCCTCCCCGGAGCCCTCCGTGGGAAGGCGCGTCCCTGGGCCGAGCGGCTGCCGGAGGGGGTGTCCTCGGGGGGCCTGGCCGGCCGGTCCCGGGGGAGTGGGCTCCGGAGCTGGTCTGTGGTGGGGCGCTGCTCCAGCCCGCCGCTGAGAGGTGTCGGGGTCCTGCCCGCACTCGTGCGTGCCCCGTGAATTTCGCAGCGGGGCAGCTTCCCCACGGAGTTGTAAAGTTTTTGTGTAGCAGCTAGTATCTGTTCTTATTTAATATTTATGAAGCACCTGGAGGCAGAATAGATAGCTTCCACAGCGCTGGCTTTCTTTGCTCTTGAGTAGCAAAATATGCAGTGTCACAAATTAACAGAAGGCGTGTTTGGAGACTGAACGTAGTACAGATTGCTACGGAGCAGCACCGTGTGTTTAACACCCTTTATGTGAAAATAACAGGTCGGGCGTGATTTTAAAAGCCTCTGTCTTTGTTATAATCTGGTAAGGAAAATGGTCTTACGATGATGTTTATCTTGGGCTTTTTTTCCCAGTTTAATTTTTAAGAATAAACTATGTGGTTTCGAATTAAATGGTATCTCCTTGCAAGTACGTAGGCTAATCGCTAGTTTCTGGGGAGACGATGAATGAAGTCTCCTGGGCAAACTTAATTTAGCATATGGTCACACATGATCCTCTTGTAGTGATTTGCGCTTGGAAGGCATCGGGAGAACAGTGGAAAGTGAGACTTCCCTTCTGCAAATGTGTGAAGGCACTGGGCAGAGCTCTAGCTCAAGGCAAGAACGCATGCTTAGCTCTTAGAGCTTGGTATATCCATTCAAAGAAGGAGGGGATAAACAAAATACTTGCTTTTTGCATTTTAAAGCTTTAACGTTCAGAGGAGACCGAGGTAGTTAACTGCAAAAGAGCCTCGAGGATCCTTTGAAAGTTCCACCTTGAAATAGTAACCCATTAAGTCCAACAAAGCATTGAAGCCTGGTTTTATAGTCTTCTAAAGGCATCCACTGAATGTGATGAGAATGCTTCCAATCTGAAGTTACACAAATGCATAAATGCTTTACTGAATCAGGACCAAAGTTCTGTAAGTGTTGTGGTATGGAAATGTGTTTTCTCTTGGAATTGTGTGAAGGTTTCAAAGATTGAAAATACACAATCTTGGATTTAAGTTAAAGAACATATCACTGTTTTTACAGACTATACCAGTTCTATGTGGTAGATATGTTTTAATGTCACAAATGTTAGATAAGTTTTAATGACTGGGTAGCATTTTCACTACAGGTTGATATTTAGTAATACTCCTGAGAGTGATAATGATCTGTCTTCCAACTGGAGGAAATTTCTCGAGATACATCCTGGGATGGTGTTTATCAGCAGAGATATTTCTGATAAAGTATTAATGTTGTTACATAAGGAACTAGTAAGGCCTCATCTGAAATACTGGGTAAACTCAGTTTCCTGTACTTAGGAACGGTGCATTCAAACTGGATCAGGTGCAAAGAAGGATAACTAGGATGGGCTGATAAGGTCAATGGATTGACTACTGTATGGGGGAAAATTTGATTTCTAGGACAGCATTGCCTTTAGAACAAAGGATGCCTATGCATAGCTCCAGTCTGAAAACTAGAAAATTATTCCAATCACTGCAAGGGTCTGGAATGATCTTATGATAGAAATGGAATAAAAAAATACCATAATTCATCTTAAATTTAGTTGTTAAGCTGATGAATTAAATTAGATAATATGGTTGTGTCTGATAGCAGGTATCTGAACTTGAGAATTTGCAGGCAATGCATCTCTAAGGCATACTGTTGGGACCCCATACAGAGCATTATATTTATTTTCCCACAGGTTGGCTCAGTGGTGTATGAAAGTGTTTTGAATCACAGTTTTCCTTTGGCATTATACTAGCAAAAGGGAAATACTTTTAAGTTGGGATAGGAATTAAATAATTTATTTGTCTGCATCTTTCAGGAATTTCTGATGTCCTAGGAAATGTTCATTAGGTGTTAATGCAAATTTTATATGGAATTAAGATAAAATCCCCCAACTTATTTTATCTTTTCTGTTTTTCCAGGACTTTAACGTGCAGGAGTTCTGCTGAAGCATTGTACGTTTTGCAGGGGAATGAATTTTACAATGTTTTATTATATTTATTTTACTCTAAAAAGGCTATATGTTCATATAAATATATAGTCAGAATAGTATTCCATTGCTTTCTTTAAGCTGATCGTACCAGCTGAAAAAGGGGTTTTAAGAAAGCAAAGGAAGTTGTACAGTAAGGGCAAGCTCTTATTCTGCAGGAGTTGAACACTCTTGCCCTGATTTCCCATTTCTCTCCCAATTATTTAAAGGTGTACTTTAAACGTGAGTGGTCTCACTGAATTAAGCAATAAGATAAAATTCTGTAGATTTATATGATCGAAGCATACTTTTAACAGCATTTTTTTTCCCAGCTATCTTTTAGAACTCTGCAAGTTTCAAGGTTAGCATCTGAGAGCGCAATTCCAGTGGAAGCCAGACCTGCTTACATTGAAGTGTTTTGGCATCTACAGTATAACTGTGAAGTATAAAGGACTGAACAGGGACTTGCTTTAAAAACCTTTCCTGTAGCAAATTACATTTGGCATATACTGCAAATAAAATACAAACTCTTCTAGATAATCTTCAGTGCATTCATGTGCTCTATATTTGGCTTTCGAAACAAGAGAAGTCATTTATATAAAAAGAACAAAATGTAGATGGAATATTTTTATTCCCATTTTGCTTTGCTAATGTTCACAGCTTTGTAGATTGAGGTAGATTTGAAATAGCATTAATGAGAAATAGTTGTAGCTGCTCTTGTGCTTTAGAAAATTCCCCCGATACATGTGCATTAGTTGTTGGGTTTTTTGTTTGTTTGTTTTTTTTTTTAATGCAAGGAAGATATAAATGGTCTTACTACAGAACTGGAGCAAGAAAGGAGTTTTGCCATGAGGAGCCTGAAGTCAGCAGAGTATGACGGTTGGGAGACAAAATTAGAGAAAGGGCAAGAGAGCATAGAACTTGACCCATTTTCAAAGAAGCCTAAAGATGGACCATGCATTGGCTAAATTATTTGCCAAATGTTTCCTTTTTTTTTTCTTGTGAATAATCCAGGGCCAGTTGTTTGCAAATAAAATGTTAATTGCAACCACTTTTATGTCAGGAGAATGGAAGACAGTGCTCGAAGAACTGGATTCTTCTTTCTTTACATGTAATGCTTTGCAAGCCTTCCTGTGTGGGGTTCTAAACAGAGTTGACTGATGTTGTTTTCCTTCTGGCATGTTCCTTCTGACATTGCCATGTACAAGCATTTTAATAAACGAGTAGGAAGGCTGTGTAATTTGTTCTGTAATGCCTACTGAAATATTTTGTAACTTTTTACCACAATATTTCCCTGTCAGTTCTTATCAGGCTTCTCTCTCTGCTTTGTTTGCATGCAATACAAACTTTTGGGACCGTGTGGGTTTTTATCTTCATGGATCTTTGTGTCAAGATACGGTAGCAGATAACGCAGCTCTGTATTACGTTAGTAACAGCAGACTATGCCCATGAAGTGAACTTGAAGAGTCAGACTTTAACTTCAGTCACGGTAGAGCTATGAGACCTTTCACTGAAGTTCTTCCGAAGACTATTTGCTTCCGTTTCATGCATAGATTTTTTTCTTTAAAAGCCAGTTGAGTTGTCCTTGCCCGTCATAGACTAGTAGTCTAAGAACTGCAAGGATTAGGGTTTTGCAGTTGAATTCATCAGTGGAAGTGTATCAAGATAGCCAGCTGTCTTGTTTCAAGAAGTTATATTTATCCTAGTGACATTTTTAGTTTTAAAAAACCCCAAACCTACAATAAAAAAGAATGAGGCTTAGTTTCTTTCAGCTTGTGTTCTGAAGTGTGGTGACAGAATTTAAGTGTTTTAAAAACATGATACATCTGTCTATGCAACATGACTATTTAAGACTTTTTTCAGAAGACAGTAGAGTTTTCCAGGACTGTAATGATTCTCCAGTAACTCTTACTTAGCTTTTTGCTGTATAAGCTTACATTTAGATACTTGCTACTTAATAATCTAAAACTATGACTATGTAAGATTCATTAAAGCTGATTAATTAGTTGATAGCCCAATGGTGATTTTGCCACAACTGCATTCTTTGGCATATTCATAAGTACCCTAGAAAAAGAGGAAAATATTTAGGTAGAGCATACATTAAAGAATACAGTACAGCCTGAAAAGGTATAGAGGAGGGCAAGAATGACATGCCTAGCCATGGAAAGACTACCACAAAATGAGAAATTCATCATATTGGTCTGGAAAAAGGTAACTGGTGGGTGATATTTTATTGTATGTAAATTCCCAAACATTGTGGAAAGAGAAACAGGGAACTGATATTCATTCTCTCTCACAGGACGTGAAGTAGGGGAAACCCAATGACAGTTATATAGCAGCAGGTTTAAAATAAATGAAAGTATTTTCTGACGCAGCATGTGATTAAATCATGCACTTAACAGTCACAGAAAGCTGTGGCAGTCAGAAATGTAAATGGGTTAAAGCAAGTTCAAAATGACAGATTGATGGAGGAGAGCTTCACAATGCACCAAAAGCATCTGGCTTAGAAAGTCACTAAACTATAAGCGGTTGAACACTGGGAGGCTACAGCAAAGGATTGATCACTTTGTACTTTCCTGCTTCTTATGTGTCTCCCCATGCATGTACTCCTGTAGCTGGGATACCAGCCTAGACTGACCTTTATCTAACCCGGTATCTATTTGTTAAGAAAAACTTAAATACACTGTTAAGAGACACAGGAGACTGTTTTCCATTATTGCTAGTGTAAAAATTTCTTAGAAATGAAAAGAATCTTCTCTGTTAATTAGTTATTTAGAATTAATTTTTTTTTTGGCCAGTTTTACAGAAGAGAAGCATTTTGGAGATATTTCTTGGATTGCTGCGGCATAGCTGTTTGTAGTCTTTATAATATTTTCATAACACTGCACCTGTATTCCATACACCAGTTTTTTCATAAGCATCTACTTAAGACAGGTTTGAACAGAACCTGTACTGGCTGTAGTCCTGCTTTTGTCAAATGAATTATATCCAGTAGTTAGTATCACTGAAGATGGACAGTTTTTCTATGGATGTTGCATTTATCACTAAGATACTTTTTCATGGAGGGCAGTAGGCATTTCAGAGTGGGGTTTAACCCCCACCTCTTCCCTGAAAACAAAGCAATATTGGTAGGTCCAGTATGGCTGTGCCTAAGATAGTAACATTGTAGTGAGAAGGATTTAGGTCTTGTGGAATTTTTTTGTGTCAAGCTATCAATAATAATTATCTGTAGCAATGCAGACCACAATCCACTGAAGACTTAAGTGTATAAAATGGGATTCAGGTGCAGGATTTAGGCACATGGGTCCCATGAAGCTGTCCTGAAGGCTCACCTAGCTTCTTCTGCCTTTCAGGGATCTAGGTTTTGCCAGAAAAGTTTCTTACAGAGATTTTTCTCTTGTGCAGGCCTGGAGTCACTTACGCTTGCTGCTGAGCATTTTAATATGTACCTCGTGCCCAAGTCAGTCTGTGAATAATAGGTGAAGGTTTCTTTCCATTCAATTTCTTGGAATTTTTCACGTTTAGTTTAGACTTTCTGTTTCTGATGGTTGGATTTGCCACAAAATACAATAATTCTGATTTCCAGCCATCTCTGCACTCAAGTAAAAAGTTATTTAAGTTAACTTCTGCTCAAGGAGAACTTGGGACCTGGCTAAAAGTCTCTTAAAAATCAATGGGAGCCTTTACACTGACTTGTGTAAGCTTTAGGTAGTACTTTCAAAAAAACCCAAACCCCAACAACCTACATCCAGGGCAAACTGCTTCTATTAAAGTTTATAGCAAATTTGTCTATTAAGCTGACTGTGAACTCTGGAGTAGTTCTCTTGTCAGTCGGGTCCATATAGCACATAATGTAACACATGACTAGTGATCTCATTAAACATGTGGGTAGAGATGCTTAATAGCATTGTGTTTGTGGTATCTTTCCATACAGGATCGTAACAGTCAAGGTTATTTGAATGTCTTCCACTGAAATTACCTAAAGGTGACCTTTTTCAGACTGGTGGGACAATATCCTTTCTGTAGGATAGCAGCAAGTCCGGTGATCTGCAGACACCAGTTTTGGCAGATCTTTTCAGGAAGTCGTTTGATAGGTTTTCTAGGTAAGAGGTAGGAGCTGTTATGGTCAGGAATAAGAGATGAAGTTGGTGATACTGGTTGATTTGTTTTTAAAGTATGTTATGTGCACAAAGACTATTGTGCAGAAGTACATAAGTAACGATTAAAAATAATGTTCTGTTGGAGTAATGGTGCTGGTCGGTAGAGCAGCGGCAGAGGAATGCTTTCTACTGTTTTCCAAATATGTTAAGCAGATGTTAATAAAACTAAGTTTTCATATCTGTGCAGAGATACAAATCCTGTTTCTTATGATAATATTTTATTCCTTTTGTAGTTCCACTGAGATCAACTCCATCTGTAACAAAAATGTTTTATTTGAGTTAATGGTATATTTTTTTTTTCTGTACTTCCCCACAGTAGATGTGAAAATGCAGACAGTTACTGTAGAACCAATAATGCGTCCTCTGTGGTGAAACATTTAGCTGAACATGCTCGTAAACCTAATCAGCACATTTTTTTCTTTCTAGGATGTACCTGGTAGGTGTAATTTTTGGTAATACCTTGGTGATTTTCTTAAGAAATGGGGAATGATGATTAATATAACTTTTTATTACACATGTATTCTAGCTTATTTTTTTCTTTTAGCCAATATGACTTGGAGGTTTTGACATGCACGACAGTTTAGGAATTACTCAGACTTGATTAAAAAGTTAAGTTCTGCAAAAGGCTAAATGCCTTTACCAAATACTAACAAGTTCTGAAGACTGATATCTTTGTATGTATTGGTGTAGAGGTGTATTTATAGTCAAAGCCTTGTTCTTAAATCTTTCTGTATCATAAACATTTTTGGTTTTGAAGCCTACTTATGTAGAATACTGTCTTCTGGGGGAATCTTTTTATGTCAGAAATTTGCAGTTTTAGTGATTATTGAGCCCCTTCCTGAAATGTGTTTTAAATTACTGAGATTATTGTAATGACTTCATTTAGTCATGGTTCATTGTTAACATGTGTATTTATTAAGTTGAAAGTCTCTGACCATTAAGACTGTGTACAGGCACTAATTTAAATAATTAACTGGAATCAAACTGAGATAAAATATTCCTGTTCCAGAGCTACTTACATCAACAAAATTAGTCTTTGGATTATTTTGGGCAGCATGCATCAGGTAATGTTATTGTGACATGCCTATTTAAAGATGCCTCAAAGTCTAAAACGTAACTGACTCCAAAGTATTACTACTTTGCTACTGTACTGAGAGGATTTTAAAAAATATTCTAGCTGTAAATGTATACCATGAAGGTTTGATTCTCCTCCTGAGTTGCATGCTCAGGGGAGTACTAACACTCACACCATTTCTTGGATAATCCTAGCAAAAACAGCTACAGAAAACATTCATTATATTCATACTGATCATCCCCCAGAGGTTCTGCATCCTGCTAGATCTCTGCCCTCCTGGTTGATCTATGTCATGCTGCTTTGGTACTTCTTCGAGGGGCAAAAGGAGCATGTCTTTGCTGCCCAGTACCTTGATCAGAGATTCATACAAAGTGGAAACTAGTTTCAGTACTGCAAAGTTGTAATGTATTGATTTGCATGGGTGTAAATGACTACAGAAGAAGCAGGGTGGTGGATAATTAGGACTCCAAAATCATCATTCTTCACTGGAAGTTTGTTTTGGTAACTTGGATACAACTTCTGAATGGGCAATAAGAATCTCTGATTATCTATTCAGTATGAAGCTGGATACTTAATTACATGCCTTTCAAATAAGTCTAGAATCATAAAGTATAGTGCTCATGGTTTATTATTTTATGGACCCAAAGTCTGTCAAGCTATGTTGAGCAGTGATCCTCCCAGCATAATTTGGGTCTAATTACCTGTATTGTATTATAGGTAGACAAAGCATGTTTTTAATTCATTAGACAGTTCTGATGGATTGCTAATCTGTTTTGATTGTAAGCTACAAAAAGTTTTTATCATCTTATTTAGCTCTTTCAGACAGTTTGGGGGGAAAACACAGCAAAAAAGGGGTTGCTTAAATAAAATGCAGGGTGCATTTGTGGTTTGAGAGAGGCCCGCTGCTTATGCAAACATGGCTATATCCATCT
Organism: Aptenodytes patagonicus; assembly: GCF_965638725.1. Classification (NCBI taxonomy): domain Eukaryota; kingdom Metazoa; phylum Chordata; class Aves; order Sphenisciformes; family Spheniscidae; genus Aptenodytes; species Aptenodytes patagonicus. The sequence goes on from NC_134954.1 coordinate 43,715,939, forward strand.
TGCTATTGTGTATGCTCATGTACCTTTCTCTCTTTTGTGTTGATGCATGTCTTAGAAAGTGTATCTGCTTAAAAAAACAAACAAACCGAAACCAAAAGAACAACCAACCAAAAACTTCTGCCAGGAGTATCGATGAAAAAGACCCCATGAATTTAAGAAATTCTGTAACATTGGATCCTACTGCAAAGTCAATACATTTTAAGAGGAGTATGTGTGCTGTAGTGACTGCATGAGAATGTTAGCTACACCATGTTTGCAAGAAAAAGGTAGGAAGTAAATAGCAATAAGAAGTAAAACTCTTTGATCAGGAATAAGATCCTAGTGTTCAAGTAACCAGGAAAGCCATCGGGCAGAGCAGGGTGAGAGCACGTCTAGAAGCTCAAGTGAAATTCAGAAAATTGGATTATTTGTAATCCGAACGCTGCTGGGAGGGGAGGCTGTCACGAGGAGCAGGCAAGGCTGAAATAAAACTGGGGAGCCTGGCTGGGAGCTTGGGCAGTGGAGTCAGGAGTCAGATGAGGGTGCACAAGCAGGGTAGGGCCGAGGTGAAGGGCAGTGACCAGGACTCGAGCAAGAGCCTGGAGCACAGCCACAGAGATCCCATTTGCAGACCCAGCGCTGAGGGAAAGTCATGCAGGGCAGAAAAATAACAGTTTGATGTCTGAGCTAAATTGCTCTGGTATAGTGGTCTCTTGGGCATGTACAGAGCTAGAGGTGTGTAGGTATTGAAGGGGAGTGGCGGCTGAATGATGTAAAGTTTTGGGGTAGAGTGGGGGGGCCTGTAACAGGGTGCAAGGTAGCTGCCGGGAGGCCAGAGGGTCTTTTTTTGCCACAAGCACTTATGGCAGCTCTGGTGGAGGGAACAAGAGGAGGATGAGCGGGGGCTGCCTTGGTCCTGCTCTTGCCAGCTCAGTGGTTGCATCTTAATTCCTTGCATCCCTCTCTTCCTGAGTGAAGCTCGCCACCCATTCTGGGGCAACTCTAAAGCCATTTGGGCATCTCCTATTAAGCTTTCCACACCCCCATAGCGTTTAGGCAAATTTTACCATTGTAAGTTAATATCACAGGGGTGTTTTAATTCCGTTTTTGTTGTCAGCATAATTTTTTGAGAGAAGAGACATTGTTGGTGGATTCTGTCAGTTTTAGCCTACTGTTGCTATTTGCATAGAAGAAGAAAAAGCATCATGTTTTACTTAAAATTGGATTTTTCTCTTAGGACATTTGCAAAATTACAGTATGGGCAACTTTCATTGTAAATGTAGATGAGTTCTGGGTTCTTCCATTAAATTTTTTTATAAGCTGTACTTTTGTTTGGAAGAGCTATGCAATTTGATTTTTTTTTTTCCCCTTTAATTTAATTTTATAACATTTTTCATAAATACCTGATTAGAAGTTGCATTTTGCTCAGCTAAAGTGACTGGTGATTTCTTCAAGCCAGAGCTATCAGCAGAGAGCACTAGGAATGAAATACTGTAAGATCTCTTTTCTTTTTCCAAATGAGATTATGTAGGAGCTTATTAAATTAATTAAACAAATGTGATAGTTTAATAAAAGAATTATATTCCATTGGAGTATGACACACCTCCAGGCTACCTCATATAAATACTGTAATAAAAAATTCTGTGAGTACTGGCTAGAAAATAGACGTTGGAATTCATTAAACACATGAAAAAAGATTTTTTGCAAACATTTTGTGTTCTGCGGTAGATGGAGCCCGGTCCCGGAGACTGCCTGGAAGCTGCGCAGCCTTCAGTGGGAACGCTGTGCTTGAGGTCTGCAAGGGCCGGCCTCGCTCTGCAGGTAACACCCAAGTCTTGGCGCTGGGGTAAATACAGATTTGTTCTGGGAAATATGTATGGATGTATCCTGAAGGAAGTCTCGTCTTCTAGTGTATGTAAAATGGGTTGTACTTGTGTATGATTTGGAAATGCAAGTCGTAGTATATATAGCTTGTGAATTTCTTTCTCAGTGTTATGATTCACAGCGGCAGTTGCTCCCTAAAGCAATGCAGATTTTGAGTATAAACATAGTTTCTGCAGTCTCCGAAATCAATGGCAATTTTCCTATTGCCATCAATGGAGGAAGGATTGGTTGAACACAAATACCCAATCACTAAACCTTGTTATTTTACTTTGAAATTTTATTTTTCAGGCTCTTAAAGACTTAAAATGTTGTTAATTTTGTTATGCTGATCCTACTTTGAGCTAGGTGAGGTTTGTTTGGCAAAACTGTATTACTTTAAACCTGAACAACATTACTGCTGAAGAATGAATTTTAGGGGATTGCTTCCAGATAACAGCTGCTCTAACTAGAAACACAAAAAAAGAGTAAGTTGCTATTAGAGCTGAGAAAAAAAGATAGAGATGACTTAACTCACACCAAGTGCAGTTGTTTATTATTTGCTTGGCAGTGCTGCTGCGGGGTCTGGGTGCTGAACGCATATGAACAATTCCATTCACATTTAATCCTTTTTTTTGCTATATCTTTGTGGATGAGAGGGAGGCACCTTCATACATAGTGATGAGAAGAGGGAGGCACCTTCATACATAGTGGTGAGATACACGAGTCTGATGGACAGGAATAAAGCTTAGAAGTAATTCATTTCAATGGGGTGATCCAAATCTCATTGAGATCAAATCAGAGCCTGTTCATAGACTTCAGAACGTTCTCCTGGTACCCTTGGTTGCCACGGAGGAGTGTTCTCTGCAGCGGTACCTCCCAACTTTGAAGACTTGCTTTTTTTTAGCCATTATAATTACTCAAATTACATTATGTTCTCGTCCTGAGCACAGATTACATAGACCACTCCAAGGACTGTTGTGTCTTTCTGCAGAAGAAGCTGGGTTGCAGCAGTAGAGGGGGAGGATAAGTAAATTTTTTGGCTTGGGAGAGTGAAATGTGACTGTGTTAAGCAGCATGCTTTCCCTAGGCTCCGTAGCCTTGCTGGGAGGGTGTGGGGAGCAGTTAAATGGGGTTATATCCTCATTTGCTTTGATCAATGTAAAGACTGTAAGTATCTTTCACTGTAACAATGTCCCATGTGCTGTGAAATGTTGACATACAAGCACTTGTGATGAAATCTTGTGACTGTTGGAGAGTCATTAAGAGGACTGTCCCTTTGCCAGAAGAGCTCACCTTTCTGAGGGCTAATGCCCAGACTCATGTTTAGATGTGAGCTGATGCTGGATGGATGATCCCATTTACCAAGAAGAGATGAGACCGAAAGAGGAACAGAGAGTGCGTTAAGTGGGGTGACTGCAGAGAAGTGAGGTGCTGGGAAGCTGCACCTTGTTGATGTCCACTTGTGGCAGTGCCTATGATGTCTGGAGAAGAGAGCTTTTCAAAGAATCAGGACTTACATTCTGTGGAGTAAAAACTCCAAAACTTAAGAGTACACTCAAATCCTATAGCAGTACCTTGCCTTCCAAATAGGAGAGGACCATACATTTTTCTTAGCTTTCTTAAGAAAATTGGCATATAGCTGGTGGTTGGCTTCCACGTATCCCTTCTCTGCAAAGAGGGAACTGCATATCTCCTTCAGACCAGCTTTTAACTTCTCCAAAGATACTCGGCTCTCAGCTTGAATAAACTGAGCTATATCCTACTGTAAGTGCATTTGGCATCGTTTTTAGAAATTTGAGGATTTGAAAGGAACAGTGTGGGCACAGCGTTTCATTCACTGGGCGAGGAGAGAAAAGATTGGCTTTCTAACGTAAAAAGGTTGCAGCATTTTCTGTCTTGTTTGAACAGTTGGGAGGCAAAAGACATGACCCTGCTGAGATGCACCATTTATGTGGTGTAGATGTGGTATAATCCAGAACTTTTTATTTCATTTGATATGCCATTTACTTTGTTTACCTATCTGTACACCTACTCATGGATCGTAGAATATCTCTACCTTGTGTTGTGGCATATTGCAGCCAGGAGCACATAGTGCACAGTTCTCCAAATATCATTCAAGGAAAACACTGAAGTGTTTACGTGTCTGGATATCTGTATGTTCTAAAGAACATAGTTCCACTTGCTTAGTTTATTATCTTCCCATCCATCTACCTATGTAGGTATCGCATATACTTTGCATGCTAATAGAAATTCACAGAACATGTTAAATTGACTTTTTAGGCTAAATTTTGCATTATTACACAATTTTAGCAGTGGGAAATGGTAATGTTGTTTCCTTTAGTGAACCCAAGGGCTAAACTTGATAATTATTGCAAAATACCACTTCTTTTCAAAAGGAAAAAAAAGACTATTTTAATTCAGCATTGCAGCAGAGATATATGTATAAGAAGGCAAAGTATGGTTTACACTGCCAAATAACTTGCCTATATTGCAAGTACTATTTTTTAGTTATCTCCTACTCTTTTTGGCCTATTGTAAATATAAGTTACAATGGTTTATTCAAAAGGATTTTTTAAAAAGAAATTGTGTATAGACAAGCCTCAATTTTAAGCTGACAGTCATCAGGAGTTAGCTAAAACTAAATCTGGTGCTAGGTTGTCTATGTAGCGATTTACATTAGTTCTTATTTTAATTAAGTTTCTGTGTGGACAAAGGCCAAGGGCCCTTTTCTTGGAAGATGGAGATGAAAAAGTGTCAGAACGACCAGAGAATGCAAAAGAGCAAATGTCGCATCCATAGGGCGGTGGGTTTGCTGGAAAACTGCTGTGCTTACCTTCAGCCTGAGTTGGTGGTTCTGCAAAAAGCTGCTGTTTGTGTTGCTCTCTGAGGAGGAACAGAGGTGCAGACTATCTTGTGCTGCTGTGGCAAACTGCAATACAGAGCACTCCCTCGTGCCAACAGAATTGCTTGCACAGAGGTGTTGCAGGCCTGAGACTTCATTTATTCTTACTTAAGCCTGTTGCATCGAAGCAGGATTTAATCCATACTGTATTAAGGTAGAAAAGACTATTCAGGAGCCTTTGGCAAAACTCTTGGTATCAGAAGCGGACCTTATCTTCATGAATGCTGAATATTAGCAGTTGTAAATGAATGGCATCTTTCAGGATAGGACCAATGAATGCCCCCCTATGGAAAAATACCAGTTACTTCAGTTACTTGCAGTTTAGACAGTGGAAATTGTTCTTTAATCTTCTTCACTGTGTATATAAAATGTCAACCATACTGTTGAATTAATCAAACAGTACATGAATCTGTTTTTTTTGTTGTTGCCTTTTTTTTTTTAGTGGTTGGTTGTCATGCCTATCTGTATTTTAGTGGCTGTTCATAGTGCATTTTCTCTTCAGGAACTTTGTACATTTCCAGTTATGGGTTGATACCTGAATCCATGGGCAGTGTTTGGGTATAACATCGCATTACCCCTTTGGGTTTATTATGCTCCAATAAAGTAATTAATGGATGAATGCAAATATGGAGGTAAATTATATGAAAGAGAATAATATTGTAGAAAAGATGGAAACACGCTGCGTGTTTGTATAACTTGATATCAGCAGTTACTTCTTAGTTAGGGGTCTTGGGTACTCATTAATCTGTACACCAGATTTTGCACTGTTGCAAAACTTGCAGATTTCTTCCCTCTTCCATGTTTTTGAAAATACTGTGGTTTTTGTTTGTTTCTTTTGGGTTTTGGGGGGGGGGGGTTTGTTTGTTTTTTGTTGGGTTTTTTAGTGTTTTGCCACTGCATATATAATGCATGTTTTGGTTGCTGTATAAAAGATTATATTACGTCAAGAAAGTATTTGGGGTACCTGTCACACTCAGCTGTATTGGTAGTGGCAGTTCCACAGCAATTATAATTTTAAATCCCTTGTAGAAAAGGCTGGAGAAGCTAACTTCACGAGCATTTAAGACTCCAGACATCAGGGAGGTATTAAGCATCCTTCTGGAAGGACCTGAGATGGCTGGACACAATTACAGAGCTGTTAAATGAGCTTCTAATGATGTCAGATGAGCCACTAACAACCAAAGAATGCCAAGCTTTTCTCTTTTTCTGTGATGATTTAGTGATCAATAGCAGTAAAATAATCCAGGCAATGCACTAGGGAGAATTGCTGCTCTTCTCAAGTGGTTGTTTAACTTTTAAGATAAGGTTCATGGTGTTTCCAGTGATAATAATGATTAATGCTTCCTTTGCTGTTGACTGCTCTAGGTTTTTTTTTTTTCCTTCGTAGTTTGTATACTACATGAGAAGTTTACCACTGTCTCTCCCAGCAGGTCACTTCCAGCCGTGCCTAGCTGCTTAATTAATCGACTCGTTACGATGATGGATTAGTATTTGGTTTTACAGATCTGTCTGAGTGCCTTCTTCCCTGAGGATACTACTGTACTTTGTTCTGGGAGGTGTGAAAAGCAAGAAGAAAAGTTTAATTGCCAAATAACTGCACCTAGAAGCATTCAAAGAGTTGGAGGAGAACAGCCTAGGAAATAATTTCCTTCTCCTGCTCACTTTGAAGTATGTTGTGTGTTGTGCAATAGTGTGCTTGTAGGGGAAGGACTATTTGGCCGGAAGAGAAAGCAGAGCTTGTAGAGCGTTAACTGCAGGGACCTTTCCCACGTAATCCTATATAAATATTCTGCTGGAGAAGATGCTGCTTGTATTAATTACTGTAGTGTATGCTTGGAGCCAAAACACAGGGAGATACAGGATGGTACTGGAGTATCTATTAATACAGACTACAAAGGTTGTGATGGACCTACAAAATCCTTCCCTTGGACTGGGGCTCAGGGAGGGGGGAAACGTGTCATGAATCCAGTTCAAATTTTTGAATAACTTTTCTCCTGTAAATTTTTTCTGTAAGCAAGGGTAATTTGTGTGTGAAAGCTTCATCCTGTTTAGCCATACTTTGTCCATTCTGTGAAGCCACTGTCTGGTGTTAAAAGTCGGGAACAGAGGAGGCTGGCATCATTGAATGTGTCTGCCAGCTTGGGGGAATAGGCTGGATGTGTAGAGCAGGGGAGCAATGGAGAAAGCTTGCAATGTGACTTCATGAGGCCTTGACTAAGTATTTCTAACCTTTGCCAGAGTCCGCCAACCATTTTTAAATAGCTGCTTTACCTCATTTTACGGCCAAATACTTCTGCTCTTTCCTATTTTTTCAATCTTACCTTGCCATTTAAAACTAGAACATTTTATTTTATTTTATTTTAAAGCAAATGGTCATCAGTTAACAGTGAAGATCGTTAATTACATTGTCAAGTTAAAAAACATACACCTGCAACCTTTTGTCCACATAGTAATGTTTTTTGCCTTGTATGTTGGAATTAAACCTATGCTGCTTTGAAACTATTGGGAGTGTGCTCACTGTTTTCCAAATGGCTGACCAAGCCACAGTGGTGTTGATCAACCTGTGAATTTTGACTCAGACATAGAGATTTTAAATTTTTTTTTTACTCACTATCCACCATAACCTTGTTACTGTCAACTCAAAATCTGGCCCTTGATTTTGATCTGTGGCCTTGCCTACACTGGGAAATTCTTGGGAAATGGAAGACAAACTGACTAAAGATGTAAAAACAACACATAAAAGTCCAGATTAAATCCCATTTGATGATTGTCAGAAAAAATAGTGCTTTTAGTTTACTGTCATTGCGATTCCCTGCTAGTGCAGGTTCAACTCTCAGTAACATATGTTTTGACTTCATGAATTTAGCCAGCAAGTCTTATTTCTGTGCTGTCCCCGAGTAGTTCAAAGCTAAGTATCGAACCAGTTCGTTCGGTGCTTTCGGGGTTCTGCCTGAGATCACCTTGCACCACTGTTACAATATCAGGGTTTGCCAAAACTTGTGGGAGCGATTCACTGTGGCGCTAACACTGGACTAGTAAGGGTGATAATACCATGTTGTCGACAGACTTGTTGAGTATTAGTGTGGTTTGGGTTTTTTTTAAATCATGCTTTTCAAGACTTGCATTATATTTGACAAAAGTATAGAGCTGTGATTACTCTTTCTGTAGTAGGCTCTACCAGTGTCCCAAGACTTCAGAATATGGAATGATAGTTTCTGCATGAAAACTAACTTTGGATCATGTAGGAGTTACTGTGTTTATTTCTTTTACCCCCATAGTACTGTTTAAAGCTGTATTATTTTTGTTGCCATAATAACGTAGTGGTGAGTGTTTAGTTCAAGTGTGTAACAATAATTTCAGAGATGAAAACCCCATGCTTTGTCTTTTTGCGAAGGAATACAAGGTGTTAGACAAAGAAGATAAAATGCTATGTGTGCATTTAAGATTGATGGTAAGAGAAAGACAGGCAGACACTCTCTAATTTTAACATTTACAAGGACACTATGCGGCGCAATAAAAGTTCAGGGTTTTTTTATAAGCTTCTTCCCAAAAAGCAGTATGGTTGCAACACTGATTAAAAATAGAAGGTTGGAGAAAGAAATGAGAAGGCACAGAAAAGAGAGCAGAGAGATTCTTTTATTGAACGAGAAAGGAGTCTTTGCGATGAGGGAGCATCACTCTCCAGAAGGATAAGACTTTTAAACCACTGTATTAGAACAGAAATGAAGTTCTTTTTTTTTCTTCATCCAGCTTTGAGAATATCAGATTTTTCTCTCTTGTGTTTGCTAACAGTGAGGTTAAAGAGGACGCAATGTCTCTTGTGCTGGGCTGCTTGGCTGCAGCCCCAGCCTGGATAGCCTGTCTGCCTGCTGGCCTCGGCTGTCCAACCTGCATGACTCGGGGGGGAAGCATTGCTCCCTTTGGAATAGCTTTTACTGAAATTGATGTTAACACCTGTGTCATAAATATGACAAATATTGCTTGTGTGACAAGTTGTTAGTTACTCTTATAGCAACAGCTGGTTTTAAATCTTACTATATTTATGTCTTGTTATCTTTCTGCAAATGATTCTTCCTTTTTGCATGTAAGGATGGAGATTATATATACATTACTCTCCCAACTAACACGAAAAGCTGAAGAGTCTTGGATGCTGATCCTAGTTACTATTCAGTATTCACGTTTTGCTGGACTGTGTCCTGAAGCTGTTTAGGCTTCTTATTTTTCCAGACTGATGATTCCATCAGTCCCTTTAGCCCCAGAATTTTCCTTTTTCAGTGGAATAATGACACTTTCTCAGCTTCATTGTTCTCTACCGTTTTACAAAGTCAGTTACTGGAAATACCTTTTTTTTTTGTTTTTGGCAAGGCTGAAGCAATTTCACCTTGGGATTTGTTCAGCTCTACTGGAATCTGTATGTTCTTGCCAGGTTGGATACCTTCCCTTTGGACTTCCCCTCCCCTCCTGGAACTGCTATATACAGTGTGGCACTGTGACAATCCAGGCAGGTCATAAATAACTCTTGACAGAGGCCTTGCTAGAAACTCAATTTCTTGGCTTTTTGGGAATCCTTCACTCAGAACCAATCCTCTTCCTGTCCCATGGTTTTAATTCTATTTCTCAAATCTTAACTACTCAGTTTGTTGCTTTTAAAGGAAGCCCCCCTGCCTTCTTTTACTTTTTTTTAAGTATTTTATGATGCCAATGTAAAATCCCTCTCTCTGTGAGGAAGAGGGCTTCTGCGGATGTGCTGAAAACCACCCAAGGAAAGGATGGAAAGGGTAAAAGACATTTCACAGGAACACTTTTGATTGTCAGTTCCTGAAATTGAGACCTCCTGCTGCAGTGTAGGGAATCAGAACTGCCCGTCGTTTCCTTCTTTCCAGCTCTGCCCTGTAGAGTTGTATCAAAGATGAATTTAGTTGTCTTCCTACATTCCCTTTGGAATTTGCCAGCACTGTTAATACTCCATTATTTTGGAAAGAAGCCTCCAAATTGTGTTATATTTTATGGGTCCTATAAATTATAATTTCTAACTATAAGGAAAAATACTCTGCTGAAAATATTTTCGGATTTAAATTGTCCATAGTTAAATGGATGAGGAAAATGACTGAAGGATACAGGTAGTAGTATGCTAATCAGTTTTATAAGAAACAATGTCAAGAGCTGTAGTGATTGAACAATGTAATGAGTTATTTGAATAATGTGTTTGACAAGTGATAAAAAAATGTCAACCTGCAGTTTTTAGGAGGGGAAATAAACTTTCCTAAGAGGTTTACTTTGGATACAAATTGAAAGGGATTTCAGAATGATCACTTCTGCAGCGAAGCAAAAATATCATTCCTTAGAGGCTACTGTTACCAAAAGTCAGCAAGTTGTTATTCTACTTAAAATCTGTGTAGTTCTGTTTTATTTTTCAAATATATCTTGGTTTATAAGGTTACAACCATGGGAATGGAAATCTGCTGTCTATGAAATAGCTATTCCTGCTGCTTTTGCAAAATGCTTTGACATCCACTTTTTCAATAGAAACACATATTACTTTCTCAAAACTCTTAAGACTTTCAGGGTGGTGAAACCTCCTTCTCCCACAAGAGAGACCACCAAGAGAAATATGCTTGGTGTTGGGCACCAAACAGCCCTTATTCTGGATATTGCATATTATGTATTGGATATACATTTATATATTGGAGAACAAGTCTTATGAGGAGCGGCTGAGGGAACTGGGGTTGTTTAGCCTGCAGAAAAGGAGGCTGAGGGGAGACCTCATCGCTCTCTACAACTACCTGAAAGGAGGTTGTAGCGAGGTGGGGGTCGGTCTCTTCTCCCAAGTAACTAGCGATAGGATGAGAGGAAATGGCCTCAAGTTGCACCAGGGGAGGTTTAGATTGGACATGAGGAAAAATGTCTTTACTGAAAGAGTGGTGAAACATTGGAACAGGCTGCCCAGGGAAGTGGTGGAGTCCCCATCCCTGGAGGTATTTAAAAGACGAGTAGATGAGGCGCTTAGGGACATGGTTTAGTGGGCATGGTGGTGTTGGGTTGACGGTTGGACTCGATGATCTTAGAGGTCTTTTCCAACCTCAATGATTCTATGATTCTATGATTTATATTGTGCCAGAATATACAGATTCCAAATTGGTAACCTGCTTTATTCTTCAAAGATTCTTTTATCTATGAGAGGGTCTGGTCTACTGAAAAAACCTTTATTTTAGTGGGTTGTTACATCTAAATAAGATCTCATTGAAAAATAATCTCTTTAAAAGGTGTAATTACCAGGTATATGAAAAGCACTGGGGGGACTCTGAATTAGTGTAGTCCAGGTTTCAATGGGGTTTGAGTGTTGAAGGGACACTTCCATAGCATGAACTGGCTGATGAAAGAAATAACTATAAATTGTATTCTTTCTCAGTTGTAAGTTTTCTTCAGACCCATTAATGCTGTGATCCTACGAGCCCATCGTTTTCTTGCCATGTATTGGCAAGACCCTTAATAATGGCAAGTTAAGCGTACAGGTAACTAATTGCAGGATTGTGGTTGAACATTGCCGTGAGCCAGATTCTGCCTGGGCCTCCTGGAGAGAGGAAGGATTCAGTACTGTGTTTTCCCTTGTATCGTCACTTCCCACAGCATATACGGGAGAAGTATGCAGTCTGGCTACTCTGCCTGAAGCCACTGAGGTGTACAAAAGGGGAGTGAAGTGTCACACACAATGTATTGCTCTTATTTTATTTTCTCATCTCTGGACTTGTTTGGAGCAGAGCTTGACAGAAGTGTCGACCAGGGCCCGTAGAACCAAGCGCTGAAACATTTTTACTGTAATAACCTAATTATCTGTATTCATAACCTTGCTTTGCAGGTTTATTTCAGGTATAGATGGCCTTCAGTAGCAAGTCATCCTCTGCACATACGCAGTAGGCCAGCACGCAGAGATGTTTAAGCCTACATGCATTTGCAACATGTGTTCTTTTTTTCTGCATAAATCAAAACCCAGGTCTGGAGGTTATAGTTTAGCATGAGTAGTAGTGAGAACTGAAAATTCTGCAGCTGAGCCTGGCTTAATTTCTTCCTGATGCTCATTATCCTGAGTGTTTTTGCATGTAAAAGCTCTCATTTCTGTTTTTAAAAGGTGAAGAAATATCAGCTAAAACAACCCCCTCCCCAAAACACCCCCCAAGTCTATTTCAGTAATGACATAACTAGTAAAAATAAAAGTAGATTTCTCAGTTCTTTTTTCCTTTGAAGAAGCAAATGGTGTAGGTATGAGCTTAGAGCATATAAAAAAGTTTTAACTGCTACTTTAATTTGAGTGACAGAACTGTAACTGTGGCACTTCTTATGAAGGTGAGTTATTCATAACTAGCTTCCTATTACTAATTTTTGCCACCAGCAGGTTATTTAAGGCCAAGAAATTCTTAAGTCCTATCTGCAATTTCTAGTTACCAATTAATTTTATTTTATTTTTTTTTTAAGTGGCCATTAGAACAATTCAGGTAATCAAGGGGACATATTTTCTGGAGGCTTTTATTTTGGGAACTGTGTTTTCTCATTTCGAATTACCGTACTTGGATCGTGTAAGGAAAAGCTGTGCAAGATGCATATTGCATAATATTCTAAGTAGGATTTTCTTGCCAAGGTCCAGTTGCTAACGCTGTTTGTGACCGTCCTTTTGAACTTGCTGCTGATGCTGACAGAGAGGCAGGTGCTGTGGAGTTCGTAACTTCTGACAGAGTCCCTGCGCCTCTGCACTTGGGTGGGGAGGCTGTCTAGGAAGCTGTGTGTCGGTGCGGCAGGACGGTCAGCCCTGCTGAGCGTGAGGGGACGTGGCGGGGAGTTGAGGGTATTTGAGGAGCAACTTCAGGCTCTCGGGGATAGGGACTTGCAGTTGTAAGCAAAGAAGGATGTGGAGGCTGAGGATGTTGCTGTGGGGATATGGGGCAAGGCATATAGGACACTCGCTGTGTTCATTCCTCAAAGCTTTTTGTTCCGCACGATGACTTAAGTGACTTCCACCTCTAATTTTCAAAGGATGTTTATTCAAAAGTGTCATTTCTTATCTTTTTCACACTAATTTATTTTGCAGTGGCTTATAATGACCATCCCAATTGCGTTGATTTTCTTCTCAGTATAGAGTTGCCACGTTTGGCCTTGGCACAGAGTTTATGTAGTGAAGTGTCCTTTTGCTCACTGTCCCTCCAGATGCTTTGTTTTATGATAGCTATTTTCTGATGATCCAAGCCTTGTAATAGTTGAATCCGTAAATATTTTTATTGCATCTTTGTTAAGCAACATATTACTGCAGAACATTTTATGACAGTCTTCCAATTCCAAATAAAGGAAGCTAACATGCTTTCCCTTTTTCCCTGGGAGCTACAAAATTTCGGATGTCAAATGTACTTCCTACTGTAAAGCAGTATTGTCAAGCAATGCACTGCTTTCCTGACTAGCGTGACCATTAATTTAAGAGTGTGATGGTTTAGAACAAACACCCTCCCTTGGGTTAGTTTACTGGTAATTCCTTTCCTGTCCAATAGAAACCATTGGGTCAAATTAAGTTTAGGTGCAATTAATAGTTCTCTTACACAGTTACAATTTGGGTAAGATGTATTTTAGCTTATTATTTCATATTAAGATATTTTAAAAAGTCCAATTAACTGAGAACACAAAGAAAATGTTTTATTTCTCAGTTTAGCTTGTAAATATCAGTGGAAACTGATTGCTTCCTCTTCTTTAGCTCTGTTTTTAGAGGGGTTGAAGAGGCCAGCTTTTCTTCTGCTGGGTGGGACCTTCCTCTACATACTGTCTCAGTGATTATTCCAAGGTCTAGAGAGGTTTCAAAGCTGATAGATGAATTATTATTTCCTCTTCCTGTCTTCATTTTGTCAATCTTGTTGTGAAAGTAGGAAGTAGAGATAACTGCAGGCTTGGTTACAAATGAAATCCTTCAGGCTTTTCATGGATGTTGTTTGTATTAAAATACTCTTACTTAGCAAAACCTTGGTTTTGGGCTGTTAATCCAAGAAAGATGTTTAAAAGAGTAGTTGGGCCTTAGGAGAGTGCTTTAACAAAATATTTATGTATTTTGATCAAGATGATTAGAGATTGGGTTTAAAGGATGAGTTTTTCTGGCATCAGTGAAGGATAACTGCTACTGTGCTGAAGCAACCTCAGGATAACTAGCTGCGGAAGAAACTGCTGGATCCACTCATTGTAATATGCTTCTGACTGACTTTTATTCTCCTCATCACACTCTCAATAATAATAACGCTAATGGTTTTAAAAATGTGTGAAACAACATAGTATAAGGTAGCAAAGACCTCACTGCATTGGCAGACAACTGTAAGCCCTACTGTAGTAGCAGTGTCTAGCCTTGGGAAGAAAGCTAAGCCTAGGGTATTAAATTGTGTTTCTATTATATAAGTTTCTATAAAAGTCAATTTAAAGGATAAATTTGGACTAGATAAACCTTTTTGGGGAGGCAACTATGTTATAAAAAGGTGATACAATTCTCTCAATGATACTTCTCTGCTGAAAAATGTTGGTAGCACATAGATCCAGAATTTGTCACAGCTGTGCATCAGGGATATGCAAAGCAGAAAACATTGTCATTGACACACAGAGGTGTTAGTCTGTAAATACAAAAATAACTCATAAATATTTTTATTCCTAGCCAAGCAATTCATATAATATAAACAGAAGCTTAGTATGTTCTGCTATGGAGGGACACAATATGGACTAGAGTACTTTGAGAAATGAGAGGCTTATCTCTTGGATTATTCATTCTAATCATGGCAATGGACTTTCAAAGCACCACTTTTGTACATGTGAGTCCATTCTTTGCCCTCAGTGTCAACCAATCTCCCACTGAATTTGTGATGTAAATCACCACAAAAGTAGACTGAGCCAGATACTGCCTTCCTTTATCCACTGTAAACTTGTAGGTGGGGCTTCATAGATATTAATGGAGGCACTTTTTAAAATCAGAGTGAGACAGGGTATTGAAACAGTTTGCCCACATGGACACTTAATGTCATCTTTAGGTTGCTTGCATTTCAACTGTCTTTGGGCAGTTTTACTGATCAGTTCTAATGTTGGATTAGAAACATTTGGTAAGCCTGTGTCTCCCGTGTCATGATGGTTCATGTTAGAAGGAGTCTTCTCTGTGCCCCGGTGAATGTTTGAAAAAGCAAGTATGTCTTTGATGCAGAGTCTGCACACTCAACGTCGTTTGAATACAGATCTTATCCTTGTGTGCTGTATCTTCTGTTAACGTGTGCAAAGATCCTGTTTTAGATATGTCACCTTTGTAAAATCTTGTGTCACCTACTATTGCTAGACGCTAGTAAAGTCAGCTCTGATGTATGCCATTAGCAGCAAACACTCTATGGATTCACTCAGGCTGGTTTGTTGCTGACCCATAGGAGTGTTCCCTGTGATCTAAAGCCTTTATATATATAAACAAGAAGTAAAGGGACCCCCCTGTTGTGTGCAGTTCCTTTCAGAAAGGGGAAGTAGCAGAGATGGGATAACTTATTTTCTATTTGTCATAGTGGGAATGATAATTTTATAAAACAAGCATAAACATTTATATTGTAATCCCAATATATTATTACGGTTGGACTCGATGATCTTAAAGGTCTTTTCCAACCTAAATGATTACCTAAATGATTCTATGATTCTGTTTAGACCTATCTTTGTGAAACTCATTTTCTGAACTGGCAATTTGCTTGATTGGTCAGAAAAGTGACTCTGGACAAACGTATACAGAAAATGCCATGTAAAGGATAAAAATACACATGCTTTCATGCAACTTTATAATCTTGATCTTGCACATATTTGGCAAGAAGCCCATTTTTCTAGATGTAAAAAGTACATTATATGCTCCAGTCAAAACTGATTTAATTTGAGTGAGTTAATAATCTCAGGATAAAAAACCACAACACTTTGTGTGAATTTAGCTACATATAGCACACGTTCAGCAGTGAAGCTGTTCTGTATGTGTGATGACTATTTGAGATGTGCAATCAGTAAAGAAAGGGTGCGAGATTGATCTGCCTTACACAAACATTAATTTAAAACCCAATGTATTCAGATCTAAAAACAAGCAGCTGCATTTGTTTAGCCCTTTTCTGATATCAACACAAACAAGTGATTTAACAGAAAATAGAAATGTGAAATATTGTATGATCTAAAAGTGTCTTTGACATCACTTGGGTCAGGACTTTGCTTGGAGCCTCTGCATTGTGAGCCCATATATAGCAGATCATCTGTTTATGATTCTTCACACATCCAAAGTCAAATGGCTCAGTATGAGACTAAATGAATGAGTGTGAAGAGTACAGACTCGATCAGCACTACAGAAATTATTGGCATACTGGATACACGGACTGCCTAAGTACCTTCGGCCCAGCTTCCAAGGTGTACTTGGGCCTCTCGCTCTTCCACTGAATGAAAAGACAAGCTAAAGACGTTCAGTATCATTTGGAGTGGGACCTCTGTAGGAGCGTGTGTTATCCTTAAACTTTTAATGAGGCTTTGTAACAGGCAAGAGACATGAGATGTAACTTTTTCTTTACAAATAAAAATAAATGGAATGATTGCTTCAGTCTCAGCTGTTTTCCACTGAGTGTCAGTAGTCTTAAGTGTGGAATAGGCTTGGGAAGGAAATTCAAGCTTATCAAAAGTTACTTTGCTCTTTTGGAAAAAAAACCAAAAACGTTTCTTAATCTGTTTCACTGCACACTCTGGAGCCTGCAGACAGCTTTTAAGCTCACAACTTAGTATTGCATTTGAAAAATTCAGGGTCAGTCATGGTAAAGGAGTGTAATTTTTGTGGTTCTGTGGACAATAACTTGATTTTGTGAAGAAGCGGCATAGCTTTTAGGAATAAGCAGCAGGTTAGAATTCGAATTAAAGCAAAATCTATTTGAGGACTGAACTACGTAGCTCATCTCCATACCAATTGCCATTATATGTCTTTGTCCAATTTTCATACAAACGGATAAAAAGGGTGAAGTACTGCAAGAGGAGCAGTTTTACAGCTCATCAGAAAATGGAGTACTAGGCAGATGGCAATGTTTTCACAAAGTAGAATTTTTTTCAGTGTCAAATCAGTGGGTTCATCACATACAGAAGTTGTACCTGGGTGCATGCTTCAGCTGATACATGACCTGCAACATTGCTGAGGTCACCAACTAGCATAGATGTTGAAACCTGAACGGTAAACCACCATAGCAGATGCACTGCTTATAAGGATGTTGCAAATACTTAGAGAAAATAGTTTTCATCAACATTAATGATTAAAGTATAGTAATGGGATAATTGTTGACTAGAGTTTAGAAGCAACTGCCGGCAAACAGGATTTGTCGTTTTCTCTCCATTTGTGGGCATTGTAAAAATAAACCGGTTTGTATGCAAGACTCATGGTTCAGTAGAAAACTTATTGTAGTGCTAGCAGGGAAGACCTGCTAGAAACTGCCAGTAGTTCTCAGGAGAGCTCAAGGTCTTATTTATGTATGTTGCAAAGCTAAGGAGGGATGCCCATAAAACTATTAATTGTGGAACATCCAGTTAATCCTCATAGTTCTGTTCCTCAGGCTGTGCTCCAGCCTTATCAGTGGGGAAGCAAATCATTCTTGTCTCTTGATGGGCAGGGAGGAGAACGCATCATGTTGTACCCCAGTGAGAAAAACAGTGGGTTTACTTTCTGTTACTCTCCAACTCGGTCTGTAATGCTCCAAAAGAGGAAAGTCAGCAGAGCTGAAGACTGCTCAAAAAGAGCCATGTCTGAGTTTGAGAAAAATCTCAGGCTTTGCTCATGCAGTTTCTGTGTCACCCCCCCGATCTTTTGCTGGACTTCCCAGCTCAGGAGGTCAGCCTGCAGCTCTCCTAATGCAGGGAGGTGTTCTGCGTGCACAGTTTCTGCCACAGTACATGCTTGATCTGGAATAAGACTTGGAGGAGTGATCATAGTATTGATAATAAATAATAATTCCAGGCTTTGCCTGCCTGCTTCATGCACATTTTCAAATAATTCACTTCTGTAGCAGAATTTGGATGGGTGCAAAGAGAGACTATATGTTTTTAACAACATAAATACAAGGAGTTTAACAGTTTTTGCAACTGTAACAGCTTTAAGTCTGCAATCCATTATTTAATATTTATTTGCCATTTTTATCACATTTCCAGAGCAAAGTGACAATTAAAATTAGAGCTGACAAAGTAAATCCTGCCCTATGACAAGCTTGCAAAATTCTACTCTCCCACTCAGCTAGAGTGAGTAAGGGGTTTTGATGGGTGTGTAATATATCATTAGGGATTTTTTTTCCCCCTTTACTATCACTGTAGGGGTGTGTTCTGAGCTTGGATCAGTAAGTTTTCCTACCTTTCATTAAATGTTGCTTTACTGTTAGTTACGATTCTTACTTATGAGAACCTGCTTTTTTATGGCATTAATTACAGGAGTCATGGCTCCTTTGTTTAGTGTTATTAATTTCCTATTGGAAAGGCTTTATTTCCCTTGTCTGATTTTAGAGATGCTTTTCGCTATCATGGGCATAGCAACCAGTTCAAAGTTACAGCCTCTGAGGGTGCTTTGCTCTCCCTCTGGGTCAGTCAGTACAGGTGGTGTACATAGACAATCTGCTGAGCGCTTCATCCTGAAGCGTTAGGAAACTGTATCTTTATCTACTATCAGATGAAAGGAAGGGTTCAGTGACTACCATGCCAGCCTGAACCTCTTCAAGCTTTGGTTGATGAAAATGCCTAACGTATTGGATTTTTACAGAGATCCTTCTGCAGTGGGCGTGCATCTATTCCTGTAGGCAGATATTTATGGTTTGCAGCTGTAGGACCAGATTGCAGCAGGCACCCTTGACTGCAGAGGGGACTGACTGCGGTGCTGTCTGGCCTTGTGGGAAATGTGCTGAGGTAGGCACGATGTGTGCAGGGGCACTGTTTGGCAGTCTCCTGCCGTGCTCTTTTACTGGGTACGGCATGCCATGTTCTGCCCTCCTCTTTGCTTTTCTCCTGCTCACACAGGTGCAGACCCTTTCCCACACTTGACCCCTTTTTGTTTGATTAAACTAGTTGATGCATATTGCCAATGTAGCCAGCAGTGGGGCTGATGAGACCTTGCCGTGGCAGGGGACAGAGAGGAGAGAGCTTTTACAGATGCTTTCATTCCTTTTGGGGCTATGGGAGGTGATTTTCGTCTGGCTTTTACAACAAGGAGCCCTTCTTTGAATTCTGCATGCTACAATGAAGGCTATCTCCAGAAAACCATTTTCATTAATTCTATTGCATTTACAGGAAATACCAAAGATTAAATAACAGGAGTGGTGGAATGTGGTTATTCCAACATAACGCTGGGCTTTAATGAGGAGTCAGAAGGATATTATAATAGAGGCTACAACCATGATTGAGCCTGCAGAAACTTCTTTGATAACACTGTCAGCAGTCTGCTGCTGTTGCTGGAGGAAAGCTTGGTGCAGACTGTGTAGTGAAGAATAAATGGTAGGGGGATTGCTTCTCATTTGTCACTAGATCCATCTAGCCAAAAAAACTTTTACCATTTTATTTCAGATCTGGAAGCAAATGTAGGTGCAACAGATTTCATACAAGGGCCCTTGCTGTCATTAGGGTTTTGTGCAATATTTCCTTTTATATGTGTATGTGCAGACTGTTTTGTTGAACGGCATGGCAAGAGTTTTGGAATCAAAATTTATAGTACAAATTAAATACATTTTGGGAAGCTGACACTTGAAATGGAAATAGTGGAGGAAAATGAACATATTGAACCGCCCACTTATTGCTTACTCATTCTGTTTCTTGACACACGCAGCTTCTGTTGGGTTTCCTAGAGCACAAGGATTAGGAGAGCTGATTCTTTGCTTCCTTGTCCCTTGTGTTGCTGTTCATGCCTGGTGAGAATATCACTTCATGTTGATGATCTTGGAAGACTGCAGGGAGGGGCAGACATCAGAGATGGACTTTCTGCTTTGCGTTTTCTGGTCGTGGGTAGGTATCAGCTGTGTAACATGAATATCTAGGGAGTTCTTTAGCTCTTGGCTATATGTGTAATAATTTTTTTTCAATAGAAACAGATTCCAGAAAGAAAAGACAAATGCTTCAGGGCCTGATTCTTACAAGCACTTTGGGTAAGGTCGCAAAGTCAGACACTCAAAGTGTAGGTCCTTGTGTGCAATTATGTCTTTTAAACATTCCTGACCTCATTTCAAATGTTGGCAAGGCAACTTATTTTTTTCCTAGCTTTGCTCTTGGAACTGCTGAATTATTTTGATATTTAAAAATTTTTTTCCTTCTTTAAAGGCAGGCACCTGATATGGAAAATTTCAGCTCAAAGAGTTGAAAGCTGGCAAGTGTATAAGCAACTGTAAAAAGGCACGCTCTTGCTAATGAGTAAAATTGTCAATAGATGGTTTCATCGGCTTGGCCTTCAACGTGTATGACTTCTGAACATACAGTTCAAAGAGAGCTAAAAACATTTCCTCAACACTCTATATTTAGTCAGCATTTACCTAACAGCAGTCTAATCTGCTGAAAAAAATCTTGATGACAGTCTCAAGAAAGTCAGCATCCGTTTGTTTTCTCTTTCAGTTTGCTCACAGCCTGTGTAGGTCAGGCTGATACCCTTGGATTCTCACTTTCACGAGTAACGTATTTGCATTAACATTATAAAGCTTTTACATGATGAAAAGAATATGAAATAAAAAGCATCTAAATCCAACTGCAAAAAGCCCCTCCATCATCTTGGCATTAGGAGAGTATTTGTGGCTCTGTTTGATCCTGTTGTCTCTGAAAAATTCTGTTTTCTACTGAAGTTTTAGGGGTGACCAGGGTAGTAACTTTGCTCACATGCACACATGACTTTGCTATTTGATTCCTACTCTATAGGCAGCAAACTGGAGAAAACTTCTCAGTGTGAAAAATGCAAAGAAAACATGCTGTCGAGCTTGTAAAGTCATCTTGGTCTTCCAGACCTTTTCTGGGAACCACGGCTCTGTCACCAACAAGCTTTGGTTTACTGGGTCAAATAAATGTAGGCCCTCAAAGGTAGCATCACCGAGATAAGCTGGGTGGCTCTGGTGGCAGTGGATTGAGAATCAGGATGACAGGTAGGCACAGCTCAGTTCTTTGTTCACAACAAAGAATGTCACCCTGTAAATGGAGCTGTCTTCCCCTTAAGGATAGGGCTGTTTCTTTTTAATGGTTTGGGAACAAAGATGAGACTTTTATACAGTACCTCATCACTACCCACTCAGCATACTCCAAGAGTAGTGTATTTTCACAAGCATATATTGTTTAGGTGAAATAGAGGTATTGTAAAGTTCTTACAGAATTTTCAGAATCTACAGCAAAGATAACCAACATGGAGACAATAGATCTTCTTAGCACTAACACCTTTTTACAAATTTAAGCAATCAGATTAAAAAATAAGGGAGAATGCATTCACTTTTCGCCCTTCTCAAAGCCCTAATGGTTTGGTTAAAAAAACCCCACAACTGGTCAATATTTCTTTACATAGATAAATGTTGTGCTTAGTTTGTTGCACTTTCGGGAAACAGTTAACAGCTTCTTCTGGGTGCATCTCTCGTAGTATTTCAGCTCGGAGCGAGAGTGAGTGTGCTCTTGAATTGAGCCCCCGGATTGTTCCCTGTTACTAAGCCTTGGGTCTTGCTGCAGAGTGATCTGGGGGAGCATGGCCGGGCTCCGAGGAGGGCAGGGGGGCGTGAGGATGCTCCGCTCCCTACTGAGTGTCCAGCCTGGGGCCCAGTTAGAGCTAGTCCCAGCAAAGCCCTTGATGAATGTATGTGGTGTGGGGGGGCCAAGGCCTCAACATCAACTGTTTTGCTCCACAAACCTATTCCAGTTGGGCCATGCTGTTTTACTGATGTATAGGTGGCTTGTGTTTGCGTGTCGAAAGAGTTTTAAAGATGGGCAGAACGAAGAGAGACTAGTGTAGTATAATACATAAAGCAAAATCTTCAAATGATGTTTGTCGTAGTGTTTTTATCTTGTGTGCATAATTATTTGCAAGAAGCTATTTTTATTTTTCAGCATAGGTACTTTGTAATAATCACTGGTATTTTAAAAAATTAAATCATACTCTTTACTAGTAATAAAAATCTGAGGTAGTTTTTCCAGAGTGCTGCCAAACAGCTCATTTTTCAAATTTAGTCATTTGAGTGTAATGTAGCTATTTCTTCTTCAGTTATGTAGAAGTTTTATTAAGAAGCCTGAGTTATGCAAAATTCTGTTTTAAAATGGTGTTTATTAATAGATTTGCTTGCTCTCCTTGGCTTAATTCAACTAATTAGACTGTTATTAGGCTGCTAACGTAGACGACAAAACTATCCTGGAGTGCAGTATTGCTTGAGGAGATCTTAGACAAGCCGTGCATACAAAGTTACAGGTACCTTGGGGACTTCAGTGCTTTGCAGGATATGGCTGTTGCGCGGTGACGTCTTGAAAAGAAGCAACACCAGCAAAGCCAAAATAACCGAGAGCTTTACTCCGTGCTTAAGGTCAGTAGGGAAAGGATAATCAGGTGTTGATGTTTCCTGGTTTGGGACTTGGTCCCTGGGTCCTGGGCTGTCACCAAGGTCTGAATTTGAGCAATTGGGTGAGCTTAGTTTGTCTATGAGCACTTACACATCAAAAGTGTAATCTTGTTACTGTCCTCACTGCGGGAGCTCTGGGGAAATACATGCCACCATCTCCTCTGCTGAGACACAGTCGGATTTTGCATGGTCAGTTGTGTCAATACCAGGCTGTCTTGCTGAAACTGAGGCTGGGCAGCTGGGTACGTTAAAGCGGAGGCTGAGACAGCGCTTCAGCATAAGTCCTGCCCCTGTGCTGTGCCTTGCAAGGCAGCTGGGAGCACTGAGAGCCTCCCTTTACACAGGCTGTAGCTCTGCCCACCCCAACAGGCCTTGAAGACAGAAAAACTAGTAGGGTATCACAGTGTTGCCTTGCCTGGATATGCCCCTTCTCCCCTGGCTTTTTCTTTCCTCATAAGAGGGGGGAAAAAAAATTCCAGTCTTCTGCTGCTCTTTCTTTTAAAACCTAGTTGTACTCCCACCTCCACCACCCCATGTCTTCAGACTGTTTCTTGGGTAGCGACTAGCTAACTGATGAGATTCATATGGTGGCTGCAATAGTCTATTTTGTGATGTATAAGGAATAAATTTTCAGTCTCGGGGAACTGTTAACTCCTGCATGTACCTTGAGTCCATCTGCCAAAGGAAGAGAAAAGAAGTGGATGGTCAAGTGAGCAAAACTATCCCAAAAATCTAAATGAAGAGAACTTGATTTTCTTGTATGTAAGGGGAGAGGTAGCTAACTGCTTTGGTGCCGGTATCAGATGGTCTATTACATACTTCTACTTGTTCTGAAATGCTTCACAATCACAGTAGAATTTAAATAAAAATTTGTTATAGTGGGTTAAGCACTAATGTGGCATAAAGCCTGTTTTTTGGTAACATTCATTCTGCTGAGTTACTTGTACACACGGGCAAGAAAGCTATTTAGTCAAGTCCTTTCTGAGTGTCCTTCATGGGAAAAAAAAGCCTTTAAGAGACCTATTTACTTTTATTATTCTTGGCCTGTCTTACTACTTTCTTATCCTTTAAAAATGCTGGTACAGAAGCAAATTGGTGTATAGCAATGTGTTGTCAGGGGTTTCTTTCCTCATACTAGGGGAAAAAAAAAAAGGAAAAAAAAAAGTAAAACATCTAAGTTATTGTCTCTGATTTTTGTGGGTTTTCTTGCAATCACTTTATCTCATTTGAAAATATTTTTCTGCCTGCAAGCTGTCTGAAAAATCCATATACAGCAAAGGAAATTGATTAATGCTCCTCAGGGGAGTAGTTCTGGCTATGAACAAACTGTTGTCAAACGTAGAATGTAAACAAACTGAAAATTTAAGATTTCCACCTGCCTAATTGTTCTTTGATGGTAATGTTGGAAGGAAAACCTGTGATAATAGCAGTGAGATCTTTCCCAAAAGAGGCAGGAGTTTAAAGCCGATACAGCATCGTTTCCTATCAGTGCTGCACTAGCATCCTGTCTCTTATTTTCTTACTCCTCCAGCCCCCACCTTGGATATTATAAGGTTGGTAGGATGCAGCATGGCCTGGGAGAATTTACTTGGGAAGTGGGGCTGCTTTCCCCTGTGAACAGCGGAGTTCAACTCTACCTACCTGGCTTACCATTTTCTTTCTCGTAGGAGGAGTGTCCCCATGTCTCTGTAAGGATTTGGTTGTGGTTAGTAGGCTGGGTGTAGACCAGGGATCTAAAATGCTATGTAGTCAAACTTCAGAGAGTTTTTTTTTTTTCTTTTGGTGTTTTCCCTTTCCAGGGTGGAAAGAGACTCTTCATCCTGCTGAAGGGAGGGAGGGATCTTTGCTCCCTTTTCACAGCAATGTGGAGCTGTGGATGGGCCACCAGAGCTCTGTACAAATGTGTTCCTCTGCCTGGTGCCAGCTCTGCCAGCTTTCTGGACCTGGTGAGAGCCTCCTGGCAGAGCAGCACACCTGCTGTGGTTTGATTTTTGGATTTTTTCCAGCTGCAGAGGCTGAAGTATTAGTATTTTGTTTGTTTGCAGCGTGGCAGAGAGAGCACGTATATTAAACCGTGGTGGTTTAGGACTGGCTCTAAACCTGAGTGCAGTAACTATCCTTAATATTTTTTCTGGCTCTATTCAGGATATCTGAGGTAAGACCATGGTTAAACCCAGTCAAAGATCCGTAGAAAGCATTTCCAGCTCTATGTTTGTTAAATCAGTTCTGTTCCCTTTCAGTTCTAGTTTTTCTTCTTTCCTTGAGGGCAGCAAACATAGCCAAGGTGAGTGATGAACAGCCCTTTCCTGAGACTGCTGTCGTCTTCCTTGGCTCATTTGGCAGCGAAGATGCATTGACCAAATGGTTGATAATTGTGGAAGTACCTTGGAGCCATCGAGGCTTGGGAAGCTAGGCAGTTGTGAGATCCCAGCTTCTTCTGTGCTTCTGCCTACCTGACTGTGTACCCCAGGCTCTGTATTGGCTCTAGCACAAAGATTAACCTTAGAATGGAAATCATCTATCTGGACTGCCAAATGAAGACCCACAGCATGGTACTGATGTGCCCGCTGTGCAAACCTGTATGGTCAGAGTCAAGTTTACTGAACATCTCTTAAAGAAACTCTTGAGATAAAATCTCTTCTAAAGAAGCAGCATCTGCAGCTGTTACGCATATGCTCCTAAGGAACAGTAATCACTGAATACCTTATCAGGTGCTATTTCTTTCTCCAATTTAACCTGAACTGTGAAGGACAAAGAAAGCTTTTTGCTTGTTGTTTGGTTTTTTTTTTCTTTTTTTTCTTTTCATCTTGGGTAAAGGAAATAGGGTTTGTAAACGTTTTTTTGTTTCATTAAAACCTACGGATAAGAAAGAAATAGCATGGCATTGTCACATCTGCAGTCCTTGTGACTTCGTCCCATATGTACAAAGGACAATACTCAAACCTGTATTGCTCTATAAATTACTGTGGAGGCAGTCAGCAGGAGCTGACCTGGACCATTCTTAGTGGTGAGGGAGATGAATGGGAAACTAAGAATCCTTTTGTGGTTGCTTTGTTTGCTTCTTGAAATTGGAGGGACTGTTTGAATACTGCATGCTTCCTAAAGACTTCTGCTCCCTGATCCCCCTGCCCCCCCCCAATTTAAAATATTTAACTTGCTGAAAGACTTTGGTTTGAAATCCTCTAAGTGGGAAAGCACTGATCGTTGGCGAGTTCAAATGTAAAACTGGTTGCAAGTACTTGTGGGGGAACAGTGCAATGGAGCCAAACAGTACACTGAAAATGAGAGTACTATGAATCAAAACACATTTGTTATTTGATGTTCACTGCTGGTTTCTAAGAGCACAGCTAGTAATTACTGGATCCAAAGTCCATTTAAGTCAATCAAAAAATCTTTTTGTAATTAATTGGGGCCAGATTTTGAATGAAATCCTTCTTCCAAGGTACTTTACCTTAAATTTCTATTATAAAGTGTGGATCACTTTTCCTTGGATGTTTCGTGAACATGATTGTATAGTGGTTTTATATGGCTGAAGCGAATCAGACTCAGATATGTAACTGAACCACTAATTAATATAAGCTATGGGAAGCTATGATTAAGTAATTTTGATTCTCGGGAAGGAACAGGTAAACGTGGATTCTTTTCTTTGCATTTACACATATTTGAAATAACTTTCTTTGAAGCTTTTAAAGAGAGGCATTAAAAGCAATGTTTTGGGAAAGCTAAAAGTAATGTTAATATTGCTGCTTAGGGCTTGCTTTTGCCTGGTCAGGATTACCAGATGCTCAAATTAATTTCATTTATTGCCTAAGCTTTGTCTGACCCTTCTTTAGAGGTGAGGGTTAATCCACTGAAAAAATTACTCTGTTCTGTATTGTATGCTGTTAAATCTTGCAGAACGGGTTTGGGTTGTTGATTATAGTCCATCATTCCTGTTACACTAATTAAAGAAAAACAGTATTTGAGGTATGTAGTGGAGCTGTCTGATGCTGTGCCCCAACATCATACCATATTGTATTGAGGCATTTTTCTGTTTACCTAGAGCTGTGCTGGGAGCACTGTCTTGCAGCGCTGGAAGCTTGTGCCAGGACTGTTTTGCATCTTTCTTTACAGCTCTCCACACAGTGCATCCTCTCTGGCTCTTCTCCCTCCCGTGTGAGTTGGAAAAACATGCTGGATGTTTCTCCCCTTACTGTTTCCGTTTAATTTGTCCGCTGCATGAGAGCCAGGAAAAAAGTGCTGCTGCTTCATCCACCCCGTGAGCAGGTCCACTCCTTGGCCTGGCTGGGGGGATGCTGTGCCGGGCAGGGTGCTCCAGGGCTGGCCCGCGGCTGCGGAGCAAGCATGATCGTAATTCCTGTTTGCTCAGGGAGGCAGTTCTCAGCCTCATGGAGGGCTTGGACATGGGGTGTTTTGCCATATGTGTTTTTTTCTTTAAAACTCTCCTAAAGAATTGAGGACAGATATATTTTTCTTTATCTCCTATAAACATACAGCTTTCCCTACATTAAAGGACCACCATCAAAGGGGTGGTGAAGTCAGCTCTCAGAAGAGACAAAATGGCAGATTTAAGGTTGTCCAGGTAGTCATACTATGGCTTACCATGTTCGTACATTTTAATGCTCTCCTTTATGGTCACATTGGCCACATACAATGTTTTCTCTGAGACTCCTATTTATCCAGCACACAGGAGGGACTCTTTACCTAATGATCAGCTCTTCAGTATTTTGTTTTTGTCATTGCTGCATGTGTAGCCCAGGCTATATTTACGACATGCTGCTGAAGTGATGCTTTCAGGACAGGATTATTAACTAACTCATGAGCTTTCCTTTGGTTCTCATTAGTATAATAGCTTAGCGTTGCTCAGGCAATAATTACTTTGCCTTCCTCACCTGGAAACTGAGGGTGTATCTTTAATTTTATAGGCAGAGTAACTGAGACATGGAGAAAAAAGTGTTACTTGGAATGCCTGATTTAAAATGCTTTTATTTTGAAGAGTCTTTAGTGTTACATATCTTCAGGAATGGGTCAAAGAAAGGGTCATCACATTTTTCTGACACATGAAGACAAGGAAGAAGGGCTGGGGTTTTTTCCCCTCTAATGTCATTCTTGTAAATTGCAGATCTGTCCGATTTGAAATTCAGCTGGAGAAAGATGATGTTTAATTTAAACAAGGTCACATAGTGGAGAGCGTTAAGGAACCTTAAAAGTAGTCAGTCCCATCAATATTTAGGTCTTTGTTTTATCAGGAAGATGTTTGCTCTTTCTCTGCTGTTTGTGTCCGCTCTGAGCTAGTGATGTTCTGCCTGCTCACTTGTGGCTGTGGAGGGAGATGGTTGCTGCCCCCTCCATACCAACCCAGGCCAGAATTACAATCCTTGCAGTGATGAAGTCTAAGAGATGGCATTGGGGTGCTTCCCACTTTTCCCTCCCCTGAACATTGTTTGCTGGAGCTCCTGAGGCTTTTAGGATGCATGGCACAAAGCAAGGCTGGCTAGCCCATGGTGTGGGAGTGAGTGCCCAGGGCACCCTTTGGGCAGCCTGGGAGTCCCAGAGTGTGACGCGGGATGGCACCATGGCCTGGTGTTCCTCTGAACTGTATCAGGGGAGAAATGGTATTACTGTCTTGTTCCATGTGATCTCATACTAACTTTTCAGTTCAGTCAACCAACCTTAGCATTTTTGCATTATTTTCCTGGGACCTAAAGTAAAATGGTAGTAATTACATTTGACTGTGGGTTTTTTCCTTAAAATGTTTGGGTTTTTTTTTCTTTTTTAAAGGCCATAAGGACTCGGTGGGGGGGTAGAGTGTCTCAGTCCAGCCTTGTGACTGTGACAGTGTGCAAATGGATGTTTGCATATGGATATAAAGCAGTTAAATGGGGAGCAGTTAGATTTACAGTTGCTTTAATTTTTCTTTTTACAGCTAGAAGAATGTAAAGGGCTTTAGTGTAAGGAGAGCCATGGCCAGAGTGATCTAGCTCGCCTGGTTATGAATGCTTTCTGACTACAATATAATACCTATCCAATCCAGAAACATAAATCATAGCTCTCCTCAGTGAACCATGTTGTGAAAGCCAGTGGATATGGTATGACTGTATTAGCATGTGTCCTTGTGAGTAAATTGAGAGATGTGTATTGCAGTGATATAAAGAATGATTTTTATATGCATTAATCTTTCATATAGATTGGGCAGGTAAGGAAGGCTGTTTGCAGGGCAGAACAAATTAAGCATATGTGTTTTGTTCCATCAATTTCCTTGCTTATATCCTTCATTTGTATCTTGTCAAGACTTCACAGCACCTGTACCTATGCAACTGTGTTGGATGTGTACTTAGCATCTGTTTATTCGGTGCCAGTTTTTGTAACTCACTGGCATTTGTTCTTTCTATTCCTTTTTAAGCAATGAATACAGAAAAAGAAATAAATTGAAAAGACCACAAATGTCAAGAAAAAGTACAAAATTCAAAGAAAAGAGAATCTAAAGTAAAAATGTCCATCTGAGATGAAGAAATGGGAAAGGGAGTGGTGTTTTTTTCACTACACTATACTCTGCTGTGGTCCATCCACTCTTTGAGAAGAAATAGATTAAACTAAGTGTGAACTCGATATATCTTGTTTTGTTGTCAGTGGCAAGGCTAGACCTGATGAACATCTGAAGAAGTATCTTGTTTTGGACTCCAAAGCTATTTTGCTATGGATCCCAGGACAAAAAAGCAGCACTGTATGGGTAGTGGCAGAGATGCAGTTCCTGGTGGAGGGGTGCATTTGTGGTGTTCAGTTTTGTCTGGGACAACAGAAAGAAGTGTGTACAACGGCAAGCACTGCTGCTGGTGAGAACTGGCTTTGCGCTTCTGGTAGTTGCATAGACTGATGCCTTTGTATGCAGTCAGTCTCATCTAAGATTGGAAGATGGGTCTCCTGTTGGGAGCATTTAAATTTTCTTTCCCAGAATGATTTAAGCAGTTCTCCAGCAGGTAAATTACAATAGATTTTCTGACAGGTTAAATAGTAAATTAAACATTGTATTTATTAGGTGGTCTTTTAACACCATGAATTTAGACTTGTTGTTCTGTTATTCTGCCCCTTCCTGCATGGGTACCTCTGTGACAACTTCAAGTAGAGGATACTGAAACTGGTGTTTAGAGGAAACCTGTTATTGGGACCCAGGCACGAGCTAACTATTTCACATGGCAGAAAGCGAGAAAGACATGAATTGCCTACCTACAGATTTCTAAGTCAGCAAAACATAGTATTTGCTGCAAATGCATGATTCTTTAACACAAAAATTTATTTCTGAAGTGCTGTGCTGTGAGAGGGTGTCGTGGTTTAATCTCAGTCGGCAACTAAGCACCACGCAGCCGCTCGCTCACTCCCCCCACCCGGTGGGATGGGGGAGAGAATTGGAAGAGCACAAGTGAGAAAAAACTCGTGGGTTGAGATAAAAAACAGTTTAATAATTGAAATAAAATGATAATAATAATAATAATACACAAAGCAAGTGATGCACAGTACAATTGCTTACCACCCGCCGACCGATGCCCAGCCAGTCCCTGAGCCGCGGCCCCCCTGGCCAGCTTTCCCCAGTTTATGTACTGCGCATGATGTCACATGGTATGGAATGTCCCTTTGGCCAGTTTGGCTGTGCCCCCTCCCAGCTTCTTGTGCACCTCCAGCCTTCTCAGTCGGTAGAGCATGGAAAACTAAAAAGTCCTTGGCTAGTGTAAGCACTACCTAGCAACAACTAAAACATCGGTGCGTTATCAACTTTGTTCTCATCCTAAATCCAAAACACTGTACCAGCTACTAGGAAGGAAATTAACTCTATCCCTACCGAAACCAGGACAATATCCACCCCTTATTCTATACCATCTGCATCATGCTCAAGTCTCACATTTTCCAGTACATTTTCATTAATCACCATCCCCTTTCTCTCTCTCCCTCTCCCTCTCTCCCCCCCCCCCCCCCCCCCCCCCCCCGAGATATCATTCCCTTAGTCTGTGGGCCATCCCTCTAAAATGTTCGGTGAGTTCATTTAGTCCATGACTTCGGGCTCCATCTGTCATAATAATCTTCCAGGGCAGGAAAAAATGGAGATGGTATGTGGTGTTGGATTGTTTCATGTTGAAGTCAGTTCTGGTACCATCATCACTGTGCTTTGCTTGGTTTCACTGAAGTTATTCTTCATTAGTCTGGGTGATTCTTATTGTAATAACATTAGTATGGCGTATAATATTATTAGTATTATTAGTATATCTGTGTATTATTAGTATAACTATTATAACTATAATTAACATCACATAATTCAGATCATCGGCTATTCTCACCCAAAATCAAATCCCCTTGAGGTACACATTGGACTTCCCCATCCTTCCGCATTATCCACCAAGTGCACCCAGGTCCTTGAGCAAAAGCAATCCCACGGATGGGTTTGCCTCTGCCCGAGGCAGGAATAACCCAGACTGTCTTCCCCAGCATATTTTTTATGTGCACTACAGGGACTTTATCCCCTACTACAGTACGTAAAAGTTCTGACTGCGCAGGGCCAGCTTGATTGGCAGATCCCCTTGTGTTGACCAACCAGGTGGCCTTTGCTAAATGCGTATCCCAATGTTTGAACGTCCCGCCACCCATTGCTCTCAGTGTAGTCTTTAACAGTCCATTGTATCGTTCAATTTTCCCAGAGGCTGGTGCATGATAGGGGATGTGATACACCCACTCAATGCCGTGCTCTTTGGCCCAGGTGTCTATGAGGTTGTTTCGGAAATGAGTCCCGTTGTCTGACTCAATTCTTTCTGGGGTGCCATGTCGCCATAGGACTTGCTTTTCAAGGCCCAGGATAGTGTTCCGGGCGGTGGCATGGGGCACGGGATATGTTTCCAGCCATCCAGTGGTTGCCTCCACCATTGTAAGCACGTGGCGCTTGCCTTGGCGGGTTTGTGGGAGTGTGATATAATCGATCTGCCAGGCCTCCCCATATTTATATTTCAGCCATCATCCTCCATACCAAAGAGGCTTTAACCGCTTGGCTTGCTTGATTGCAGCGCATGTTTCGCATTCATGGATAACCTGTGCAATAGTGTCCATGGTCAAGTCCACCCCTCGATCACGAGCCCATCTGTATGTTGCATCTCTTCCTTGGTGACCTGAGGTGTCATGGGCCCACCGAGCCACTTCAATCTTAGCAGCCTGATCCACCTGCTGGTTGTTTTGATGTTCTTCAGTGGCCCGACTCTTGGGTACGTGAGCATCTACGTGACGGACTTTTACAACCAGGTTCTCCACCCGGGCAGCAATATCTTGCCACAATGCGGCAGCCCAGATGGGTTTGCCTCTGCGCTGCCAGTTGTTCTGCTTCCATTGCTGCAACCACCCCCACAGGGCATTTGCCACCATCCATGAGTCAGTATAGAGATAGAGCACTGGCCACTTTTCTTGGTCAGCAATGTCTAAAGCCAGCTGCATGGCCTTTACTTCTGCAAATTGGCTCGATTCACCTTCTCCTTCAGCAGTTTCTGCAACTTGTCGCATAGGACTCCATACAGCAGCTTTCCACCTCCGATGCTTTCCCACAAGACGACAGGACCCATCAGTGAACAGGGCATATTGCTTCTCATTTTCTGGTAGTTCATTATACATTGGGGCCTCCTCAGCACGCGTTACCTCCTCCTCTGGCGATATTCCAAAATCTTTGCCCTCTGGCCAGTCCATGATCACTTCCAGGATTCCTGGGCGACTGGGGTTTCCTATTCGAGCCCGTTGTGTGATCAGTGCGACCCACTTACTCCACGTAGCATCAGTTGCATGATGTGTACAGGGGACCCTCCCTCTGAACATCCAGCCCAGCACCGGCAGTCGGGGTGCCAGGAGGAGCTGTGCTTCAGTACCAACTACTTCCGAAGCAGCTCGAACCCCTTCATATGCTGTTAATATCTCTTTTTCAGTTGGAGTATAGCGGGCCTCGGATCCTCTGTATCCCCGACTCCAAAACCCTAGGGGTCGACCTCGAGTCTCCCCTGGTGCTTTCTGCCAGAGGCTCCAGGTAGGGCCGTTCTCCCCGGCTGCGGTGTAGAGCACATTTTTTACATCTTGTCCTGCCCGGACTGGCCCCAGGGCTACTGCGTGAACTATCTCCCGTTTAATTTGTTCAAAAGCTTGTCGTTGCTCAGGGCCCCATTTGAAATCGTTCTTCTTTCGCGTCACTTGATATAGAGGGTTTACGATCAGACTGTAATTTGGAATATGCATTCTCCAAAAACCCACGACGCCTAAGAAAGCTTGTGTTTCCTTTTTACTAGTTGGTGGAGACATGGCTGTTATTTTGTTGATCACATCCATTGGGATCTGACGACGTCCATCTTGCCATTTTATTCCTAAAAACTGGATCTCCTGTGCAGGTCCCTTGACCTTACTTTGTTTTATGGCAAAACCGGCCTTCAGCAGGATTTGGACTATTTCCTTCCCTTTTTCAAAAACTTCTCCTGCTGTGTTGCCCCACACGATGATATCATCAATGTATTGCAGGTGTTCTGGAGCTCCACCCTGTTCTAGTGCAGTCTGGATCAGTCCACAGCAAATGGTGGGGCTGTGTTTCCACCCCTGGGGCAGTCGGTTCCAGGTGTACTGGACGCCCCTCCAAGTGAAAGCAAATTGTGGCCTGCACTCCGCTGCCAAAGGGATTGAGAAAAACGCATTAGCAATATCAACTGTGGCATACCACTTGGCTGCCTTTGATTCCAATTCGTATTGAAGTTCTAGCATGTCTGGCATGGCAGCACTCAGCGGTGGCGTGACTTCATTTAGGCCACGATAGTCTAATGTTAGTCTCCACTCTGAGCCCGGCTAGCTCAGTTGGTAGAGCATGAGACTCTTAATCTCAGGGTCGTGGGTTCGAGCCCCACGTTGGGTGCCAAAAAGGACTGTCGTGGTTTAATCTCAGTCGGCAACTAAGCACCACGCAGCTGCTCGCTCACTCCCCCCACCCGGTGGGATGGGGGAGAGAATTGGAAGAGCACAAGTGAGAAAAAACTCGTGGGTTGAGATAAAAAACAGTTTAATAATTGAAATAAAATGATAATAATAATAATAATAATACACAAAGCAAGTGATGCACAGTACAATTGCTCACCACCCGCCGACCGATGCCCAGCCAGTCCCCGAGCCGCGGCCCCCCCGGCCAGCTTTCCCCAGTTTATGTACTGCGCATGATGTCACATGGTATGGAATGTCCCTTTCGCCAGTTTGGCTGTGCCCCCTCCCAGCTTCTTGTGCACCTCCAGCCTTCTCAGTCGGTAGAGCATGGAAAACTAAAAAGTCCTTGGCTAGTGTAAGCACTACCTAGCAACAACTAAAACATCGGTGCTTATCAACATTGTTCTCACCCTAAATCCAAAACACTGTACCAGCTACTAGGAAGGAAATTAA
The DNA here is from genome assembly GCF_965638725.1 of Aptenodytes patagonicus. Classification (NCBI taxonomy): domain Eukaryota; kingdom Metazoa; phylum Chordata; class Aves; order Sphenisciformes; family Spheniscidae; genus Aptenodytes; species Aptenodytes patagonicus. The sequence goes on from NC_134954.1 coordinate 43,749,686, forward strand.
ATCCCTACCGAAACCAGGACAGAGGGTGAGATACGGGTGCGTTAAAGTATGACTTTGTCTTGTGTTTCCTCTAAGCATTTTGTGCTCTTTAAGTAGCATTTCTATTCAGTGTTGCAAAAGCCATGCTGACCTTGACAAGGAAACCCAAGGAAAGAAAAACAAAATGTGTGAATGCAAAATGTAGGTTCCCTGGCCTGACAGGTATATTGAATAACAGAATCCAGGGATTTTAAGAGATCGTGAATGAGTCAGCTGTGCAGTGCTAGTGGGACTTAAAAGAAGGAAAATTTTGTTCTGGGTATTAGCAGGAGTTGTGTATGTAAGATTCAGGTGTAGCTCTGTGTGTAGTATTGATGAAACCTCACCAGAGAGCCGTATTCAAGTTTTGTGCAGCATCGTTTAAGAAAAAGCAGATTGATTGAAAGTGGTTGAAAAAGAGAGTACTCTTGAGTCTGGAAGTACTCTTGAGAGTACTGGAAGACTTAATTGTGAGGAAAATGGGGAAATCACTGGCTTTGAGTTGCCTCTGTCCTGAGTCTGCTTTTGGCATGCAGCCATGTGGGAGCTGCAAGGCTGCTGCTGTGTCGCCAAGGGTTGTGTTTCCCCGGTCTTTCTAAGGATGCTCGTGGGAGGTCAAGGCACCTTCTCTGCCTGAGGAGCTGTCTGAGAAGCTGAGGCACTCCTCTGCCTTCACGCTTAAGAGACCTCTCACTGAATTACTGAATTTTTAAGGTACTGAACCTTTGGTAGGAGTGTTGCTTCTGAAGTCACAGGCACCTTGCTGTGAAGCATTTGGGAGGCCCAGTCTGGTGCCTTTCTTCAAGGTGCTGCTCACTGTCGCTCACTGCACCGTGTATCTTCTCTTAGCAGGCAGGATTAAAACTCTTCACTGATTCAAGTCACTCATTTGCATGAATACATCTCCTCTTGGTGATCACAAAAGACACATAAATTGCAAATATAAGTACCAAAATGAAACAAAATACACTAACACACTCCTGCAGCCACTGATCTTAGTAGTAATTTACAATTGTTTTTTCTTAAGTCCCCACTCCACCTGCCTGATCCTCAGGGTTACAGTTCCCTTATGGCCCCAGTTCAAGAAAGCAGTTAAATATTGGTCTTAAGGATATTGTTATTTAAGACAAGCCTTTTAATATTTTCGTAGTGTTAAACCCCATGAGAATGGGACTTAATCCCCTGTTTGAACTTCAGCATGTCCTTTTTTATTCTGAATATGGATGCTTTTAAAATTGAAACCTGACTGGGTAACTGTGTGGGGAAGAAGTACTTCTTTAGACCTCATCAGATATTTTGCTGTATAAAGAGGAAAAAGTAATCTTTAACAAGAGGGCTGTTTTTTCCCATTTCCCAATTTTACCTTTTTATTGCTTATGATGTTGTTGATAATAGTACCCAGAGATCTTTGCAGTACAGGCGGAGGTTACAACACTAAAACAAAACACATGCAGATGAGTGTGCTTTGTCCTTCTCCCAAGAAATCCCTTCTGAAATGCCCTGGCCTGGGCACGGGAGGGAGGCAGCAGGGCTGGCTGGGTGGGCGCATGAAGGAGCAGGGCGGCAGGAGCTGCTGCCCCATGCCTGCCATGCACCCCAGCCGGTCCTCACTCCCCCCCAGCCAAGCTCCCCAGGGCTGCCGTCCCTTCGGGAGGGGACTGCTCTAGGCCAAGTTCACCTCGTCGTCTCCTGCTTCCTTTACATCCCCTCTGCCCTATTAGTATTCAAGTCACTAACTGTTCTGACTGGTTTTCTGATTTAAATAGGAGTCCTCTGTGAATTAAGTGAAGACCCTTGGTTTCCATTACAGCTTAGGCTAGATTTTTATTTATTTATTTATTTTTAAATGTCCTCTATTGGTAAATGGGAAGGATGTTGTTCTGTTGTACCAGCTGGCTCCCAAGTAACTGTATGTTAATTAGGTGGGTTAACAGTTGGTTCTGTTGCAAATGCTCTCTGGCCCTTCTAGCTGGTTTGTTTGTTTTTTTTTTTTTTTTGAAACAAAGGTAGAAGTATTTGCAATAATTTTTCTCTTCTAAAGTTACTGTTTATGCAGTAGAGCTGCAGACTGTTCTGTTCGGATTTTTTTGGTAAGAAATAACATACTCAAAGTTTCTTAATGTGTTGTGCACCCAATCAAGTGAACCAAAAGCATGTAGCTAAACCATTTGTTACCATTCATTGCTGTTAAGGTTTGAAGATGTTGCATACAGGTAAGCAACTGCTGTGCAGTTGCTCACGTTTTGATTAATGTACATATCTGGCTGGAATGATTTTGCTGCCTTGTTTTTGCACTGCTTCCTTTTTTTTTTTTTTTTTAGACTCAAATACCCAAATCACAAAAGATACACACCATGCTGCAGAAGCGTGGAGTTCCTGAGACTCCTGTGCCGTGTGTCATATTTCCAGTGTGGGAGAGCAATGAGGATATACGGTGTGTTTTGCTCTGCTGCTGTCACCCACCCAGGCATGCTGTGTGGGCAGAAGGAAACTGTCCTCGCAGGTTTTAAGCACCCTTATGTTTAATTTTTATTTCTCATTGGTTTTATTTTTCAGAATAAAGGGCAAGAAGAAGAAGGGAGGAGGTGAGAGGGTGTTGGAAAAGCAGGGGAATGGGGGCAAACTGACCAAGTGCTTGTTTCGTTAATGTACTGAGAAGCCCCATCAGAGTGGCACATGCAGCTTTTGGTGAGGGTGGAGAGCTCAGTGTCTTACCATAGGCGTCCTGTCATCTGAAATAAGGAGGTGCTCAGCTGGGTGCTGGAAAGGGAAAACTGCTTGTGATACGGAGTCAATGTGATAGAGGAGATTTGGAGAGAGATCTAAGTGCTAAGGTAAAAAGGCAAATATCCTGGAAAATAACTTTAGCTGCTGCTGTCCAAAGAAAAGAAGAGAGTCTAGCAAGGAAAAGGGGTATGCAAAGATACGTGGCAAGGATAGTCTGGAGAGATGGAACTAATATGGGAGACAGAGCTACAGGAGTGAGGGCTCTTGGAGATTTGGTATGTAGGGGGAGAAGGAAGGCACTACAAAACGATTAAGTTGGATTTACTGATTCACAATTTTTTACCTCATGTCTCTTTTACGTTCTACAAGTCTTACAAAATGGAAATCCAGAGGCAAATTGACTTGTTGTAAGGAAGAGCAGGAATGAACACACATCACACTCTCCAAAAGAATTTTCTTTTCAGGGGGAAAAATGCAAGATGCATTTGGTTTATAATCTTCAGAGAAGGCAGTTGTCAGTGAAGACCTTGATAATGCTCTCACTAGTGTAATAGGAAAACTATGTATTCATCATCCAGTGAATCAATGCCTAGAGTCTACAATAAATGAGGCTTTTGCTCACTTAAGAGACTACTAAGTCTGTGACAAACTGGCAATTAATGTCATTAATGATTAATGTTTGATTGTGTTAGAAGCTGTATTTGATGATTAATAGCAACATCAATGTATATTTATAAAAGAAGTTAATGGCTGTAGAACAATTTACTGGCTGAAGAGAAAATTGGTTGCTTCCTGTTAAATATCAAGTTAATGCTGCTTTAGTCAGAGATGTATTTGTAAGTAGGCAGCCTTGTTTACTCGTAAAATCAACATAACTTTGAGAAATTGCCGTAAACACATTTCACAAAATTGAAGCTAGATAAATAGAACTGGAAGAAAACCTGAAGTTTTTGTATTGTCTCTCTCAATATCTGTAAGTGAACGTAGTTTTGTATTAACGTTTTTCTCATCCTTATCATGGCTCAATGAAAATGAGCATTAAAAAGTTCAGTAAGAGGGAAAACTGCTTTTAAGTCAAATGCCCCCAAATGTTTTGCTGATCTGTAGTGAAGAAAGGCAAATGCTCTAATCTGTGCTTTCTCAGCTCATGCAATTGCATGTTAGTTTCTTTCATGTAACTTAAACTGCAGATTTACTACTCTTAGATTCTTTATTTTATTCACATAAAGATTATTCACATAAGGATTATTCTTTGATTGTGCAACACAAAATGAATGAAATCATACGTGTTTTGAGCAGATTTTCCACAGCTGTCATTTCAATAATCAAAATTGGATTGCTGTTCAAGGGACCCTGAGTTTCGTTTAAATGAAAATACCTAAGAAGCACAACTCTATGCAAGAGAAGGAGGTGCCATGGTGAGGACAATATTGTGTTTGCATATTCATTTAGCTTTTCAATACACACTCTTATCCCAGACAAAAGTAGTGTCTCCAGACATGTCTGCCTGGTTTAGCTTGGAAGGACAGGGTTTATATTACAGGCACTCTGAAAACTAGACAGACAGATCACCTTTTTGTTATTTAGGTTTAAGAGTTTAAGCAAGATTTAACAACCTCTGAGACTTGAGTGTTATGATGGGTTTGAGACTGCATAGAAAGCTGCTGTAGGTACAGGGACTGCCCTTGGTTGTAATTATTCTTCTGAGCTTTGTAAGGCAGCCAGGCGGTCCTTCTCTGTGTCATTCCCCCTTGTTGGAAGCTGGATGTTGCATTGTAGGAGTGCCAGTGGAAGGGACAGTTGACTTCTTTTTCTCTAAATTTCTCAGATGTAGTCTTTGCATCTGGCGTATTTCTTCAGGAACTGCTTCCCAGGGAAGGTATTTAGGCTCAGCATGGGCTAGTGCATGGGAAGTGCAACACATAAGCTTTATCTTGGGCTCTTCCAATAAGTTCAGGTGACCTTGGGTAAGTTGCTTAATATCTTCATGCTTTTGTTTCCTCTCCTGCTCTTTGCCCTTGTTGTTTGTTTAGTTGGGATGGTATCTTTTACTGAGCACAATGGAAAGCTCATCTTAGATCGGTCATCAAAGTATTATCTTAATGCAAATGAAAAAGAGGATTTTTTTTTTCCTCTTTAGCTGTAGAACATTGACCTTGAAAGGCGCTAGCATTCTTTCATTTTCCTTGTTACTTTTTAAACTATTAGTCTTCCTCTTGTTGGGCTTTTCTCTTTATTTTAGATCAGAAAGCATCTACTTTATGCAAATGCCTGATACTTCCAGTTGTTGATCAAACTGGGGGGGATGGGGGAAGAAAAAAGAAGTGAGGTTCGGCTACTCTGATTAATATTCAAAGATGTTTTCTTACAGAAATGAAGGGAAACTGAATTTTTCATTTTGGGTCAAATGCAATGTTTCTGATGTGTCAAAATAGTTTATTCTGATGTATCTGAAGCTAATTGTGTTGACATTTGCAAAAATGTGCTAGTTTCCCTTTCCAAGGGAAAGTGAGGTTCTCAAAACAGAGCCCAGAGCTACGTTCCCCTTTGCGCAAGGACTGAGTTAGCTTGAACTGAGGGCACCACTCAGGGTTTTGATTCCTGTCGGAAGGTCTGTGAAGCTAGCTCCCAGCGCTCAAATGGCAGGCCACTGAGCAGCCACCACCCTTTACCTGGTTCAGAGCAGGAATTTAAATCAGGATTTCCAAGATATCTCACATAGGGGACGAGAGCAGTGCGAACAGGACAATGTAGGTCCTCCACGGCCGGAGAGGGCCAGGGTCGCTGGGTAAAAGGGAACAGTGGTTTGCAAATCTAACGTTAATTTGAGGGTGGGCAGGTGTTTATTACAAGAGCTTGAAAATTTAATGTTGTGGAAATGTCAGTATAGTTTATTCTGGAACTGCTGGAATGAACTGTTAAAGAGATTTTTTTTTTTGGTCATGTTTTGCTGAACCTGAACCAAATAAGCCCAACAGTTTGAAAATATTTTTTCTTTTGTTGCAGCCAAAGTGTTTGGCAAAATTCACCTGTATATACCTGTTGTTTTGGTTACCCTGAAGTACCAGTCCTGACAAAATGAATTGTTTAAAACAAATGCTGAAAAATATTGAGTCTGGTTCTCATCTTACAGACAAATGCCAACTGTTCTTTCTACTGGCTATGCATTTTACAAATTAATTCAGTGGCTACATGCATTAAAAATAAGAGTGTCTGTTAGCATACAGCTTTGTGATAATACAAAAAACCCTTTTCATCGCCATTGCATTTCCTTGATTATAGTACACACAGCACAGTAGTCATTGAACACTAACAGTAGCGAACTGATTATCATTCACAAAGTAGTTGAGACTGAAGAGTTAGAAATATGGAGAGGGAATGACATACATAGTGTTGGCTGTGAAATACTCATGGAAATCCACTTCTTTCATAAATATTAATTTGACATTGGTTTAGCATTTAATAAGTGGAATTGCTCAAGATGATAAAGATGCTTTATTACATCTGGATAGCCTTAGGAAATATTTCTGTCTGCCATTTAAAAAAAATGTATGAAAAAGATATGAAAAGGTTTTAAGTTATGAAAAGTAAAAGAGGGTTTAACGTGAAGTTAATTGGGGTTTAGAGTATATAAAGTAGGGCCAAATTCTTCTCTACATTTACATAAATGGAGTCAAAGCTCATTCAGAATGAAAAGGGAACGCAACTTGATTTCTTTCTAAATTTGTCAAATGTCTTCAAGGCATCATTGCCCTGAGTTTGAAAATGCCCATGTGCAAAGTACAGGCTCTGTTTTACTGCAGCACACATAAAAATGCCTTGACCGAGGGACCAAAATGACTCAGAGGTGACCTTTTGATTCCTTGACTGCTTTAAAGGCAAGTTATTGTCTAGCCTGTTGCTTTTGGACTACGTTGGATGCTGCAGTGCGCAGTCAAAACTGCTGGTTATTTGTGTTGCTGTTAACAGTTCTCATTATAAAGTAGGCTACATAGTAAGTGATACTATTTTGTTGTATGCTTAAGAGTGAATCAGATGGTCGCTACCACTAATGGGCTGCCGAAAGAGAACCTAAGAGTATTTGAGAAATGTTAACTGAGTTACTTGTGTGTCTTTAATCATTCTTGTGTGCAAAATAATCCCAGTACATGATTTGTGCAAGCATAAATGTCTTAGGCCATGAGAAAAGATAAAAACAAGAAAGAACCTTAAGGGCAGAATAATAGTGTTTAACATTCTTATTGTATTTTCAATACCCACAGCGTTCCAGAAATGTTGATCTTTGTAAGCTCCAGGGAGTTAGCTTGAAGTAATGCTTCCCCATTTTAAAGGAAGGGGACATTTTGCCTACCATTCTGTTGTACCTGATGGGCCCCTTGTTCTGAGCAGCAAAACAAAGTTGCTTCAGCGTGAGCTTCCTTTGGTGGCTTACCTGCATATGTGGCTTCCCACCCTGTTCCAGCAGAATCAGAGGTGCCATTTCAGAGGTTTTGTTTGCACTGTTGAGAAGTGCAAGCCTGGTCTGGGGTGAAATCTTGGTCTGCACTTGGAGTCTCTCTATAAACTTTAATGAAGTCACTTCATCTTTGTTTCCTTCTTAAGAGGACCTACAGGTTTCCTCAAAAAGGACTATTTTGAGAGAGAGGAATGCTTCCAGAATTGTTCTTTATTCGTTGTTTTCTTTTGTTGCTTTTTCTTGCCACGTTATTTTATGGTATTCTCCAGGTCATAGGTTTGTTGTCATAGTGATGATACCAATCTTTGTAAAATAATTTTTTTTTTTTTTTTTGACAGCAGGAAGAGAAGTAGATCAAGTTGTTGATATGCAATATCATAAGCATTCTTCTTGGCAGGAAACTTGTACAGATGAGAGGTCTCCTAACAAAAAAAAGACTTTTATCTTCATGGGGAGATTTTAATCCAGTTTTAGATTAATAAAGGTTAAGACTGTTTAAAGCTGTTGTTTACTTGTCTATTCTAAAGCCATGCCTCCTTTTTTAAGGCACATGGTACTACATTTCCTTTAAAAAAACCCACAAAACAACCAAACAAAACCCCCCCTAAAAATCGGAAGTTAAAAAAAATGTTCCTGCAGTGTTCCTTGGTAACTATTTTGGTTTGACATTTTAATTATAGCCCAAATGCCTCAACATGACTTTAAACCTATATATACTAGAGAATTGTCTTTTCCCAAGAGCTTGCAGTCAAAGAGAACAGACAAAGCAGGTGTCTGAAGCAAGCATGTGGACTGGGGTCACTTCAGCTGAACCCGCACACTCAAAGCTGCCAGTACTGGCATGTATCATAACTAGTGCAAGGTGCAGTTGGTCCTGTTGTTACAGATACAGTGGTTTAAACTTGTTTTCATATGAGTAGTCTGTTCGCTGTACAAGGCAGGCAAAGCTGGCTCAGCCAGGAGGTAAGTTTGTCTGAAAAATCACTTGTGCTTTAGTTGTATAGATTTTTTTTTTTTCTGGACTTTAACATCTTGGCTTCATTTTCTTTTTGCTGGGCTGATACTTCAGGCCAAAGATGTTTAAGAAAAGATCTTATTGAAAGTCCCAACTAAAATAGCTCAATCTTGTGAGAATGCACAAGAGAGGTAACAGTTGTAGACCTCTCCATGAGAAAGATCTTTCCAGCTATCCCAGGACACTTCTAGTACGACGGGAATGCCTGGAGGGGTATGCTACAAAGAGAGTCCTTTTTAGCTTGTGAATTTATAACCCCTTTTGGCTTCTGACGTATAACAGCTGGGAAAAGTTGATTTTCTTTAAAACCCTGGGGGAGGTTCTTCTAACAAGGTAAGAAATGCGATGCTAGGAACCTCACCGTGAAATTGCAATTAAAGGCAAACCATTTATATCACCATTGAAGGCAGCTACTACATTAGTCTGAACACTCTCCTTAGTTTACCTCGAAATAAAACTAATGTGACTCGTCTCCGCAAATGTCACCTTGCAGGAAAACATACCTTTGTCAGTGAAGAGCAGCAGTCAGTTCCTCTTCCACTGCAGAGCCCAGGGTGCACTGTACTGCAACACCCAGGTCGTTGCAGCAACTTCTCCCTGAAAGCATTTAACCAGTGAGTTCCAGTTGCTGTGTTGCTCCTTTACCCCTGAGGGTAGTATTTACTGTTACTAATGTGGGAGAAGGGATTAGATGGTTTCAATTTTATTATGAAGTCTAATAATCTTATTTAGGGGGAAAAAAAGCTTTAGAATTAGCTGAGTTGTATTTTGAGAAAAAAATGAGCCTTTCACACCTTCCTCTCAGCTGTGAAACATAGTTGGCTGGTACCCTGTGCTTATCCTGGCTGTTAGTGCTAATGATCTCTGAATTCAAACACTGAAGAGCAACACTGCAGGATCAGAAGTCCCAGTGATGCATGGTTTGGTCCTTGACTGATTGTTATAAAAAGCATCTTTGTAGGAATATGAGCAGGCTATGCTCCAGAATGCCCGTTTCTTGTATGTTTTTATCACATGCTTTGAATGATAAACGAATGCTGAACCCGATAAATTTTTGGTTAGCATATTGTTGTTGGGTTTTTTTTTCTGGTTTTGCTCCCCCTTCCACCTCCACTGAAATCCGGATTCAGATATATTTGAATTTAGCTATTTAGATAACTTCTCTTAGAACATCATCTTAGCTTGAAAATGAAAGTAGAAGCTATTTAGAGGTAAATCTGGATACTATAGTGCTAAGTTTGCTCATATGCCCTTGAAAATATAAGAATTGTCAACTACTCATTCTTTTCATAACATTGCTATTCAAATGTTAATGTGCTACCATGAATTTGAGCGTGAGAGAAATATTCATATCCCTTTCAGATTTTCTGAAAGTGCTAAATGTAACTGATCTCTTTTGTTTTGCTGGGTCATGGACAAGAGGTGGCAACAGGTGGGTAATTCCTTGTTTGGGCAAGGTACAAAAATAACTACAACTGCTTGTTCTTCTGGTTTAAATACACTGCTAAATGACATTTATATTTATTGTCCTTTTCATGATCCACTTAAGATATGCATGACTGAATTATTTACAAGAGGAATAACCCTAGGGACGATGTGGCTCAGAAGTGGGCCTTTTATCTCTAGGTTGAAAGTTCAAATTCAACCCAATTTGGAAGGCTGTTTTAGCATGTGGTAAACTGGATAGTTAATGCTCTCATATGGCTAAAGCTTAAGTTTCCAGCAGGGTTCCCAGGCATCCAAGAGAGAGCTGAGGATGGCCAGGGCACTGAACACTTTGCTTGTCTTCTTACTTGGGGTATACTGCCTTGGAAATGAGACTGGGGCAGTATTTTGAACAATTCCCACTGCTGTAGCAGTGTGTCTTGGTTATCAGTCCAGTCAGAGCTCAGCAGCTGGAGGAGAAAGAGAGGCTCTAACTGTGATCACATTTTCCCAATCCTTGTTTTGATAAAGGAGCAAAATGGTATTTTAACTGTAACTGAAGGTGGGGTTTGCCTTCCCAGCTGTACTGCTCTACTTTCCAGCCTGCAGATTAAGTTTTAAAAGTATTTCTCAAGTAAAGTCTGAATGTGAAACCTCCTTCTAAGGGCCTCCCTCTTCAGGTAAATTGGCTGAGTACTGTGTCTATGCATGATGCTTTTAGTTTTTTCCCCCAGATAAGGTTTGGTTTTTGTGTGTGTGTGGTAGTCACACTCATACTTTTCTTTTTTTGACCAGTTTTATATAAATCTTTGTGGAGGCAAAGAGTATATTGAGAGGTGGCAGAAAGTGACTGTTTAATATTAATCTTCTGGTTAATAATTAAAATAACAGGGAGAGCCAGTTGAAATAAACACTTATTTTTCTTCTAATTACGATTAGATAAAACTTTGAGCAGTATCAAGCAGTAGAGAAGACTACAGCATTCAGACCTTAACCACTCATCAAGAAAAGGTCTTGTTATACTCAGACTGATTCGCCATCTGCTAGATTTTAATCTCTAGGTGTTCAGGTAAGACAGCCATAAAAAATTTGGCAATACACTTGTGATTACAGGGCTAGGTCTCTCTTTTCCCCTTTCCGTTGCAAATTAGCTCCTTCAAAATAAAACCTAGTTAAAGTAATGCTGGGGTGCTAGTCCAATAATATCTTGTGCCACTTCACTATCAGTTTGAAATGTAGTGATGGATTAATTCAATTCTTTGGATTGTATAGTCGATACAATACATACTGGTTTCCATTCATGCATGCTTTATGAATGTGATGCTATGTGTGTTAATGAGTACACATCATTGTACATCTTGTTAAAATCAGGTACTGTAGGATTTGCTATGTTAGAAGGACAACTGCCTTAAAATTAAGATCCAAAAAATCAATAATTTAATTAAAAAAAGGGCAAATGCATTATAATTGTATTTAAATTAAACTTAAAAAATGTGAAGTGCCAGATTATGATAGAAGGTGTTTTCTTCATTCTTCTTGTTCTGCTTTTACAGGAAGTAGGCAAGAAAGTGGGCTAAAACATTCACTCAGCTCTTAAAACAAACAAAACCTAACCAAACAAACCCCCCCAACTGAACAAAAAACCCAAAACCTTTTGAAGACTTTCTGGAGACTACTGCTGTTTGTGGGTGGAGACCAGAGAAGAGGAAAGCAGTTGCTAGCACATCTAAGATGACCCATATCTTGAACATGGAATGAAAATGTTAGTCTTGACATCTTGTGCATTTTGAAAATCAGATTAGTGGAAAAAAGAAGTGGCTTGAGCCATGCGTGCAGTTTGTAGGCTTGTCTGATTTAAAATTGCATGTACCTGTTAAAATAACTGAGAACCAAGAAGGCAAGGATTTACACAGATAAAAAGGCCTGCTAAGTAGAAAAGCTCTATGGCTTTCCTTATTGTAGAGCTGAAAAATGGTAGTGTTGAGATAAAAGGAGTTTACCTACTGCTGATTTTGCAATGGAAGGTTTATTGACTTTTCACAGACATCAAATAAGTGTTCACTTGCATTTTAATTTATTGCCACGCTGATGAGCCGAAGGGGCCTCTATCTCTCAGTGCAGAGCCCACTCAAGCTGTCTGAGTGCCTAGCAGTGTTAGGCTCAGTCAGCAGCCCTACCCAGCCTGATTCAAAGCCTGATTATTCAAAATACAGCAATGGGCCTGGGCTGCAGCAATGTATGGACTGCTCCAGGAAGGGCAATCAACTCTGGGACAGGGCTCAGGTTGTCAGTGAAACTCCAGACTCAGCAAAGGGACTGGCATTTGTCCTCACCACATGTATGAACTTTGAGAGTGAGCTTGGGATGGCAGATTTGCTGAGCTGCACGCATATTCTAGAGAAAACCAAGGGACTGCATTGGCCTCGGTGGAGATTTGAGCAGTGATGGTAGAAGCAAACTCTGCTGTGGACAAAGAAAAATTTTTGAAGATCAGTAAGCCGTTGGATCCTTTTGCTGTTTAAATATTTTTGCATTTCTCAATACCAGTAGATTACTAATACTTTTGTTTCATTTAGGAAGATAACTCATCAGCATCCCTTAGATAAGTCTGTCTTACCTTCCTAATATGATTTTTTGCTATTGTTTCTAAGAATTCCTTTACCCATTTGAAAGGAAGTGAGTGGAGACCAAGGCAGTCAAGTCTACTTTGCAGGATGACAGCCTTGCTTTTGCAGTTACAGCTGTCTGGTCCCACGAGCTACCTCTTTTGGTGAAGGTACGTGCCATACTGACACTGGCCCAGCACTTTGAAACTAGTATAAACCACATCTAGAAGAGGGCTTTAGGCAGAACAGAAATGTTGCAAGTAATCCTAATGCTGCACTTTATCTGCAAACTTGTCTTGTGTGGGACTGGCCCTGCTGGTTCTCGGAGAAGATGAAACTGAGAAATTTCTCAGAAATGTGCGTGCACTCATTTGTGTATACAGAGACCTGCATCAAATGGTTTTTCCATGTTTGGTGATGGAGTTTCTGCCAGACCACTTGGCACACATTTAATCAGGGATTAGAAGAGAAGGGAAATGCTGAAAAAACTTAAGCAGTTAGAAAACACTTTGAAGTTACATTGCTGTTGCTTTCTTCTTTGATCTCCAGATGTACCAGTCATTTTTATTTCCATGCATGCAATTATTAATTGCTTTTATATTTAATGTTTTGAGGAGGAACACTGTTTTACCTTTAATCAGCAATAAAAGTGCTGTGATCCCATCGATTCACTCCAGAGCAACAGAACTTACTCAGGTAATAAGATAATGAGCTTTAGGTTTTTCCTAGAGAATTGTGGCCCTGTAGCTGTCACTTGTAACAGTGAATCCTCAGCTTACATCTTGTTCCTTCTCCAAGGTTTTAACCTTAAGGTTGTACATTACAGTACCTCATTGTAAAATATTACAATTTGTATTTATTTTGTCTGTGCAGGGACTTTCCCACAGTAAGAGAGGAGAGCTATGGAAATATCCAGATTCCCCTTGTGTGGTTAAAAAGAAGGGGTGGAGGGGAAGTTGTTAGTCATGCCCCCTATTACAGTGATTTGTTTCCTGGATCAGCCATAAGCCACACTTGCAGCGTAATTCTTAAATATTTGCAATGTAAAAGGATTTACACAAACAGTTTAGCACAAAGACCCAATTTTATAAACAGTTCTAGAAACCAGACCACCAAAGTGAAATCTAATTATTGTTTCGATCTGAACACTAAGTGTGTTCTGTAGAAATTAGCCCATCTCGGAGAAGGAAACGGAGCTGCCATCCAAGCCAGTAAAATTCTCAAGAGGCTAATGTTTTGTGAGACTCCCCAGCTGTCACCCAGACTACTGACTCTAAGAAATACTGACAGATACAAATACACAGTGCCCTTCACTCTACTTGGAACCACTTTGAACTGGCTGTGGGCTTGGGCAAATATTGCTGTAGGGATTACACATAGGTCACACTTTCAAATTTGCCAGTTTGAGGGCTACAACATCATTTTTATAACTAAAAACTGAGATTTTTTTTTTTTAAGTCATCACATCACTTTATGAGCTGTGCTTAGATTTGGTCCTCCTACCCTCAATTTATAGTTCTTTGAAGTGATTTCTCTCCTATTTAGAATAAAATTGAAATGGTCTAAGAATATTTTCAGTAACATTTTTTGTACAAGCAATGCAGTTCACTTTGTATGTGGTGCTTAAAAGCCAGTAAATAGTACTGGCTTTTCTTCACGACAGCAGAATGCAGCAGTTGGGGCTGTTTGTCCTGAATTATAACACAGACTGTGGGACTTGATAAGAAGGCACTGTGTGGGAGCAAGATAAAATTACGTCCTTGAGATTCTACTAAAAATACATTTGTGAAAACAGTGTTTTCATGGCACGGTTTGATTTAACCTGTCCTTGAAGACGTCACACCTCTTTTTGCCTGGTACTGTTTTATCTTGCTGCACAGATGGCATATGGGGAAAATAAAGCACAGTGATAATGGTCAGTGTCCTGTGTATCAGAAGCTTTGCAAGCAGCAGTTGCACACTGTGTTTATAACCTCAGGCACTTTATACTTATCCCTGCTTGTCAGAACAGGATTCCCACTGGGTATAAGGGCTTGTTTGGGCTTCTGTCTTAGGAGCAACGAAGGAAATGATCTGTTTTTCAGAGCACCTTGCTGGAGTGTTGCCTCTATACCTGTATTGTAGAAATGAGAGTTGCCTCAAAGTTAAGATAATGTTATGAAAACAAACAGGCACAGGAGCACTCCAGAATAAACATAGCTTTTGTTTTGCATTAAAAAAAAAGTTAATTAGAATATTTGCTGCTTGGAGCTTGATGTATAAAAATCAGTATGAAGTAAGAAAGATTTGACTCCTTTTCGTCATAAATCAAGGTGCAAAGATTGTTTACTCTCTTGTAAATGTCATTATGCTCAGGTTGTGGAGTCCTATGTATCTTAAGTCTCTCTCAGGATCTTGGTGTGTATGTGAATTTGCTTACAAATGTTGAACCATAACCTAGTATCCATCTAGTCTGGGAGAGGGAGGAGAAATCTACATGTCCCGCTCTGGCTTTACATCTTTGGAACATCTGGTATATCCAGATTACATTGTTTGTCTTGGTTAGAAATGAATCATCTCTTTTTTTTAAAAAAAGTGCATGCCCAAATTCAGCTCAGTGCCTGGAACTGAATTACTTTTAGTAAAGAGGATTCAGTCCCCTAAATGTGGTTTGTTGTTGCAGTCAGAACCTGAAAGCAGGAAAAAAGCACCAAAAGTTTGTGTTTCCAAGTGTGTTCTGGAGTGAGTTTGTGATAAAGATGCTGCTGCTTCTGGCTGTGCTGTTGTTGCATCTTTGTCTCTTCAGGGCTTCATGTAACCAACACCATAAGCTGAAGAATTAGAGACACTTAATGTTTTACTGCAAAACTCTCTTTTCTTAGCATAAAGTTGGGTAGATAGGGTTATGTGATGCTGCACAGACTTCAGATGGTCATGTCAGATGGACCTTGTGCATTTTAACTAGGAACACTGAACACATTATGGCCTGTGCTTTAGAAGATCATGTGATCTTCTAAATGTTTGGAGCTAATAAAAGTATTTTATGGACAGCAAAACTATCTTAGGATCATTCAAAAACTTATACTTAGTCTGCAACGTAAAATAGGTGTTAATATTAAACCACATCTTGCACTTAGACATCTGCAATAGAAATGGACCCGGGGTCTAGCAAGTGTTCAGAGGAGGTGGTGTAGGGTGGTTGTGATAGTGACCAGCCAGTTTGACTTCTAAGAAATACTGCTGATGGTAAGACAGATCGACAAGGAGTCCTATGTATACATCATACTTCTACAGGGCTCCTCAGTCACCCACCCTGTGCATGATAAAGACTAGGTCTAGCACTAAATGAGTATATAGTCTGAGTATCTCTCAATCTGCAGGAAGGGAACAGTCTTTGGTCTGATCTGCGTTCAAGGAAGGCTTCCCATGGCTTCATCTGGCTTTAGTTCAAAGCAATGAGGTTGGAGGGGGATACAACTGTGCTAATAGGAAAGAATAAGATTTGGTGGTGCATCCCTTTTCCAGTTTGATTTTTGAGTTACTCCCTGTTCCTATTTATCCTCCTTCCACCTCTGCCAGTAACCATGAAACAGTCTTCTATGAAATGAAAATTAATGATTAGAGAGATTAGTAGGCAACAATTATCCAAAGCCTTTCTATGAGAGCCATAATAAAATTGGAAGTCTTTTATGTAATGCTCTGCATCCACTGAAGTAATTCCTTTAAATAAGAAAATGGGGTATTACTGTCAGCATTTGTTGTGCATGGTGAGATGCTGTGAATTTGGAGGAGACCAAATGGGTCAAGTCTGTGATGCGGTACTCCCAGGGCTATATAACTCATGAGAACTGCATAGAACAGGTTTCTAAATGTCGTCCCAGAGCGAGGAGAGTACATATTAATTAGGTGGAGGTGGAAACAGACCTTTCAAACTTCTCTTTTTATCACTGAGCTATGTTATTTTATTTTCCCATAAGCAATGGTTGTCTTGCCTGCTGCGGCAAGAAGGGCTAGAGCAGGGGCTGTTGGAAATGAGGAGCAAATGGCCTGGAACTGCTGAGGGGAATGAGTGCTTGTTGGGCTTGACTGTTTAAAAATGTAAATGTATTTCAGTAAAGAAACAGTGAAAGCAGCATGCATTTAGGATAAACTATTTAAGAAGCAAGTCTTCCTGGCTTCACCACCTCCAGAGTAGCCTGGGCTGCAAGTTGTGACGGCTGTAGCCCTGTGGGACAAAGGGGGCTGAGGGGCTGGCAGTGGGCAGAGCTGAGCAGGGCAGGGAGTTGGAGAGAGTGGCAGGCCAGGAGCTACCTTCAGCTTTCCCAGAAGGACTGAATAAATGTGGGGTGAGGGATGGACCACCTTCTTGCCTCCTTCTCTCCCTGCCTTTTCTCTTTGCTGCTCTAGGTGAATGAGTAACTCTTTGCTTAGACTGAAGGCCAGGTTCCAGCCAGGGTAGCACGTGGACCACAGACACCTGGTCCATGGACTACTTCTAAGGGATTTGTGAAGGGTGAAGTAAGTTTTCTAGTCAGACTTAAATACACTTCAGAGCACTTCACACTGCCACTAGAAAATGTATAGGAGTCTAGAAGTTGAAAAAAGTTTGAAAACGCTATTTATACAGAGCTGTTTTGCTTGGTGCTTTCCTATCAGCATCCAGAAAGTTCCCTTTTCTGCTTCAATGAGACATGCGTCTGTGGGAGAGGAGTGGATATGCCATTTCTATGTGCTCCCTGCTACTTGTCTTCTGAATAAATCTGTTCCTCTTGCCGAGGGGCTGAGTGGGGCATGTACCAAGATGCAGTCAGGTTTTGCTTCACTGGAATAAAAGATCAATCTGACTCAGCATTTTTGCTTCTAATGATGTGCTTGCTCTCTCCGCTCCCCACCCCCAGGCATCTGGTTTATGCTCTGAGCAATGTGATAACTCGTATTTAGACTTAATTTCTGTGCTACTTAATTAAGCATTTAAGATGTTTTTGAACACCTATGTCAAACATTAAATTGTTCCACAGGCTAAGAATGACTGGACTGTGGATGTGGTTATCGCTGCTGGCACTGCCTTTGCTTCCCTGCAGAATGCGACAGGTCATTCAAATGCTACAGTAAATGTCGAAAAGAGGCCTGAACTTTAATTCCTGATAGACTTCCCCTCCCACATTCTGTGCCTTTTGAGATTCCAGTTTTGCTAAAAGTTGTATTTACAAAATACTTTTATTCACACCAGGTAGCAGTGGGTGAACTGAAGTCAGAACGTGGCTGCATTCAGAGCTCTGCCCTGATCCTCGCGAGCTAGATCCTACTGCTCATGTTGGAGGTAGTGCCTGGCTCCTCATACTGGCAGGTGGACATCACCCAGGAGCTCTTAGGTGTGCAGTGTTGCTGAGAAACAGCTTGTCTGGGATCCTACCTTAAGTTTTTGAAATATCCTCTCTTCATCCTAAATGATCATATTCAATCCCAGGGTGAAGCTGAGTTTCCCTTAGCACCTTCTCTGCACTGTAACAGAAGAGCCAAAGGCATCTATGTGTGACCAGCAGTTTTGTCTTTTGGTTTTTTGTGGTTTTTTTATTGGAGGGGGGGGAGGGGGGGAGAGAAGCAGAGCCTTTTCAGAGAAGGATCAAAATTAATTTAGGTGGTTAGTCTATAGTACAGCTTGCAGCTTTTACTTTCTACTTATTTGTCTGACTTCCTCATCGTCTTGTTGGTTTGGTTGTCTTGATTTTGCAGTTTCAAAGTACAGTAAACTAGAATGATCCCATTCAGTGTTTACTTCGTTATAACAACAGTTTGTCTTTCATTCTAAAATCCCCATTGTACCATAATATGCAACAGAGTGTCTGCAGAAGAATTAATCATGACAAAAAGGAGGCAAAAACAAAAGCCCTGGAGTACACAATAGGCCTAATCAATCCATGGTGTTTTTTCTTTGCTATTTTTTTCTAGGTTTATTTCCTTTCCTTTATTATTTTCTCCTTGTGGTTTGACAGAAGATGCTAGGATAGGAAGGATCCAATTTTGGCAGAGGTCTATTTAATAGATGCCTCTGAGTTGTTGCCACGGAAGTTGTAAATACAGTGCGGCCAGCACTTGTGGTATACTTTACACAAACTCAGTACCAACAACCTCTTTGTCAGTGTACTAGCCCTTGGTTTTTGGAGGTCTGCCTCCTTTCCTGGCACTGCTGATTTCATTTCACAGGCTGTATTAAAACCCTTTTTCATTTAGCAATATCTTAAGGGCTTAAAATATTCCTGTATTATAATTAATTCTGCTATACATCTTCTGAATAATGCATCTCTGACCCAGGTTTGTCTGTGGAAGCAATCAAATACCCACATTTTTTCTTAAGAGCTGTTGTTGTCTAGTTTAAACACAGTACATAGCAATTTGGCATTTCACTGAATTATATTGCAATCATGTAGGTGAAGCTGTTTCTCTTGTGTGTGTTTTCCACAGCCCTCTGGATTTTTTTGCTTAGAAAATCTGCCTCATTGTTCATTTGCAATTGCAAATAGCTCCACTGCAATAGCACCCAGAGGTGCTTTAATAATACCAATAGCAAGAACTTATTAAAAGATGACCATAAATCAGTAGGTCTCCAGAGTGGATTTAGTGGTTTGGTTATATTCCAACTGAAATTAAAGTCACAGTATTGCCATTAAGTTTATTAAGAAAGTATGTTGTGGAGATGAGAAGCAAAAAAATGAATACGTAAAATGTAGCCAAGAGATGAGAGACTGCTATTATTAAAACATAAATGCTTTGCATCCTACATTGGTAAGTAATTATTCCCCAAAAAGGAAGTGCCAGAGGCTTCCACTAATGCATCAGAGACTTTCCTAGCATTGAATTTTACAAGAAGATACTCAGCTATTGCAGTAAGGAGTGACTGTAAAAAGAGGGAGAAAAGGTAATGCAGGTTGTATTGTGTGACACATGGATTGCTAAGCATTTATGGATATAATACAAGAGGCATGGCTGCTGACAGCGCTCTGCTTCAACTGAAGTCTCAGGTGCATGTGCTGCTGGGCTGGACTAATAAATTTCCTTACCAAACTATTACCATTTCGAGGGGCAGATCCTCAGCTGCTCGGTTCACTGGAGTTGGAATTATTTAGGGCACGCGAGAGTCTGGTTGGGATTTCTGTCCATGCTAAAAGAAGTGAGGAATAGTGATGGTGGCAGACACAATGTTCAGCAGGAGGTGCTGAAGACAGGCTGTGGAGACCTCTGAGTCCTGTAAATGCAGGGAGCAGATGTGGGCGCTCTCCTTGAAGGTCTGACCAAACACAGCTGTGTGCTGAGCAGCGGTGAAACCCGGGCATCGTATTCTCCCTGGTGCTCACTTGCGCTGGCAGAGCTACACAGAGTGATGGGTGCTGCTGATGTGGGCTGAGATTCACAACATTGGTAAATGAGGAAGTCTGGAAAAGCACAGCAAAATGACTGGGGGGGGATTTAGCGTTTCCTGAGTAATAGTGTTTTGAAGAATTCATCTGCTTGCACTTGGGCAGAGCTCACTGTGGTAATACAGGTGCCTCATGGGAAGGGCAGGGGAATCCAAATTGTTTGAATACTACCGTCCCTTGGGTTATATCATACAGATATCATTGAAGAGGTGTTACTGCTGTACAGGACTTCTGCAAAAGTCACTCAGTCTTCAGTGGTGGGGACAGCAAGAGAAAATGTTTTAAGTTGAGAATGATTGCCAGCTTCCGCATGTGATGCTTGATCTCTGTTGGAAGGAAATTCAGACATCTAGAGTGGGCGGAAGCTGTTGTGTACCTTTTCCAGGTCCTCAGTCTGGCTGAGGTTTCCCACAAAGTCTCAAGCAAGCATGGAGACCTGTCTTCCAGGTTGGTGCATCAGAAACGAGATGACTTGCAGACTATAGCATACTGACAGGAATTGCAAATGCATTTAAAGTTGGAGAAAATGGCAAAATACGGCAGCTTGAAACATGAGGTACATGAATAAGAAACAGTGAAATTCAGCCTCGTATGTAAGCAAGTGTATTGGGTAGAAGTAAACCAAAGCAGGCACTTAACTGGGGCAAGACACTTGGCAAGCAATAATGGCAGAGGAGACGTAGGTGAAAGTTAAATGAGAGTCTGCCTGTAGGTTATAGATCTGCTTTGTAAAGCTGTGGTGCCTGCATTTAAAATGCCGTTTTATTTCTGTGCTTTTTCAGTGTCAGAATGACACAGACTAACTAGAAGGAGTTTAGATAAGAGAGCAATAAATAATTAAAATGCTGGAGGGGAGTCTGAAGAAAGAAGCAAGTACAGATTAAGTTTGGCAAAGTGTAGACTGTGGAAAGCTATAAATCTACACCCCTTTGAGAGTAAGAGCAAGGAAGGGAGTACAGCATTGCTGTTGGGTATGTGTGAACAGATTCTTCTGGCCATTGGGTATGATGAAGCTCTATAGGCTTCGGTCTGCAGGGCTCTGCCTAAACAGGTCAGACTGCAGGAGCAGGGCCTATGTGAAGCAAGAGCACGGACAATCGTAAAGGCTAACAAGATGCAAAGCTTGGGATACCAGCTCCTAGAGAGTGAAATGAGAGTAATTCCACTGTTTAAAAATGGTTTAGCTTAGAATTAGGCTAGAGAAAGCATGATAAAATACCAAATATTGAGAAGAATCATGTGGAGGGGATGAGGATTTTAAAAAAAAAAAAAAAAAGTAGAAACTGGGAAATGCAGGAGAAGGACTGTAGCCTTTCTTTTTCTTCTGCATGGAGACATTTGCAGATATGGCCCATGGTACTATAGGAAATGTTACTTGGGGGTGTTTTTGGTTTTTGGAGTGGTTTTTTTTTGTTTCATTTTTGTTTTTTTACAAGCTGGAAAATGGACAGAGCCAGATTGAATGTACAAAGCTGCAATTTCATTACTGAAATGAGCTGTGCTCCCACAGATTGAATGGGCTTTTCCTTAGGAAAGTAATTAAGGAAAGAAGCAGACTTGATAAAGAGCACAGTGATTTAAATCTGCTTTTTAAAACTATTACATTGCAGTAAATCTTGATTGAAATTAGCAATGTAAGTAATCTCGATGTTAAAACTTTCTGCTGTGGAGACTGCGAGTCTTGAGGCACTCCAAGAGGTTTTCTCTGTTTTGCATAGAGTTTGTCACTAGTAAGGTTTTTACTTGTTTCCTAGCAAAACAAATAAATTAAAAATCCAACTCCAGAGCAAACAAGTTTTTCTGCCAGCTCAAAAGATGAGTGTTGGCTGCACTGATGCCTATCTAGGGTAGAGCCAAGGGCTCCCTGTGCCGCGCCTGGGGAATCCCTCAGAGTTCTGCCTGTGCCCACCCAGCCGGCAGCCAGCTGTCGCCAGACACTACCTGTGGACACCTGCCTTTCATCAAGCTGGGTTACAGCGACATCATACCTCCTTTCTGCAACGCACGGGGCTGGCATAGTCCCTCACATTGTACCCACAGCTTCAGTAGGAGAAAGAGGAAGCAAGTTCTCAGTGATCTTCAGATAAGCTGTGGTGTTTTACTCTATGCACAGGTGGTGCCACCCTGCTCTTATTTATTATCTGATTGTAAAATGAAACAAAACCAGTGCAGTAATCTTTGGTCTGGTAATACTGTGCAGGGCTTAAGTAATGCTGCCTCACCTGTACACTCCTGCGATTCCTGCTCTGCTCCCCAGAAGGATATGCAAACCTCAGAGAACTCGCCTCTGCCTGCAGCTGAGGTCAAGACAATGAGCTGCCTGTGTGATCGAAAAACATCTTTTAGGACAGCTGCGGTCCTAGGCTGGCATGGAGCTGGTGAAAGCAGGGCTTGAAGTGTGTTTTCCTACCAAAGGCACTGACCCTGGGCTGAGCTGCCATACAAGATAAGATTAAGTCAAAGCCCGTCCATTTTTGGAGCAACTGCAACACCTGTCTGTCTGTCTGCCACAGCCCCTGCACTGTTGGCATCAATAAAGAATAAAGAGAAACAGAAGAAAAACAAGAAGCATTTTGGAAAAACAGAGAACCATGGTATGAATCTGAACACCCACATCAAGTACTTAGCTGCACAGCCTGAGATTCTGTACGTACCTGCTGTCAGATATATGTAGAAATGAGACTTAATACTGTATATTTACCAGTTCAACTAAAAGTAATGCAATCCACCACTACCTGGCCTTCCCTGGGTACTTGATTGTGTGGAAGAAGGAGCAGGGTTACTGACTTTGATCAATCATCTGTCCCTTTGCTGAGGCTGTGAAGGAGATGCTGGTTATTCTAGTCTTGTGGGAACCTGACCTATACAAACTGAAGTAGTATTACCACTGAAAATATGTCCTAGGGTAACAGCACTTTTGGGATTAATCCGGGGACAGTGTGAATGGGATCTCAAAACTGATGGTGCTTCAATACCCACTCTCCTGGAAGGGCTTCCCAGTGAATGTCACAACCTAAAATGCCTCCTCTTCAGATCATAAAAATGGGGCTGCCCTGAGAACACTGAGTTGTTTTAAATGCTGTTAGCCACTGGGGACAGTTGTCTGTGTTTTGGATCTGGAGGGTGTTTGGTGGGAAACCACCTCTAGGTAACCCATGGATGTCTTCTGTGCCTGTGATGAGTACAGTGAGTGACAGGGTAAGAACAAGGGGAAGGGCACCTTGAGGATATTGGGACACAGCTGCTGTAAATCTCAAGCACCTCAGCGTATTTGTGGAAAGATTGGCAAAATCTTAAGAATGTGGTATTTGCTGCCACCAGTGATTCACAAGAGAGCCAGCAGTTCTGAGTTAGGTTGGATCAGGTTGGATCAGGTCCTCATGGCTTATAAACCAACACAACTCTTGGCTGTAACACAACATGCGGATCCAGTAGTCCACAAAGTTCACTGGAGTATTACTTGTCCTTCATGCATAGAGGAGAACTCAGTTGGCCTTTTCTGAAAGTTGCTTGTTTTTCTGACCTCCAGAGCTAACACTTCTTCAGTTTTCTTCGCTTACTTTGAAATAACAGTTGCAGTAATGATTATGTACATAGAGAGTCAACAACAGGAAAGATGCAGAACTGTGTATCATTTATGCTGATAAATGATACATCATTAGTGGCTTGGGTTAAAAGAGTTTATGTTTCTATTTACCATTGTTTTGGATTTTTTTTTCCCCCCTCCACTTTTTTATTTTTAAGAGAAGTAGCACATGCGTGCTATACAGGAGGTACTCCTTCTGTTTGTTCATACATTTTCTTCACATTCCTCGAAAATGGAGCAGTTACATGACCTCAGGATGTTGTTTCACCCTGAAAGACTCTGCTGAGACTTCCAAATGTGTCTTGCAACTTGGCAAGCTCTAACTTGTTTAGTGGGTGTAAAAAGTTCAAACTGATGAAACTGCTGAGAATAAACTCAAGATCTTGAACATTTTTGTTTACTATAACTTCCCATGTTAGGATCAGCTTTGTTCAATTTGGTTTGCTGCATATTGCCAAGGAGAAATGTAGGGATGTTGGAGTGCATGAAATGTGTATTTGGAGGGTGTGTGTTCCAGAATGGTTAGGTATTTATAACAGATGTGTGTATTTCAGAGCATAAGAAGATTAGTGTGCTTTTCATTTAAATACTTTCTTCAGTGGAAGCAAATAGCAAAGGAGGATAATGGTGGCAGAGACCAGAAGTGAATAGGATTGTATCACTTCAAAATTACACCAAATGTGGATGGGTTGCCTAAACAAATATTTGCAATGGGAAAAAAAACCCCTTGTGCCTGTTGGAACAGGCTGTGTTCAGGCCTTTTTTTGGATTTGCAAGGTGATTGAGGGGAAGGAGGAAGAAATGGTTTATGTACTCTATTTTACAGTCACTTTTACTGTTACTGGGCAGCGCAGGAAAAAAATCTTCAATGCAAAAGCTTAGGAATTTTGCCCAAAGCAAGTCCCACAGAAAATATTCCGTCTGCATAGAGGCATAGGCATAGATACTCGTGCCTTGATCCAATAAACTGAGCATGTGCATAGTTTAAAAACAGTTGTAGAGTGTTTTAAAATTATGTGTATGCTGAAGGAATCTGCTGGACTGGGGATTTCTGCAAACACAGAGTATTGAAGGAGGCCACGTGGAGTGTAGCCCACCCACTGCTCTGCATTTGTATAGGGGGAACCACAATCCAAATCCTCTCATTTGAGGGTACAGACCCCCCAAAAGTCTGAAGAAAAGACTCTCTAATAAGAAGAAATTTTCCATGGCATTTGCAGGATCCAAGTACATTGCACACAGTCACTGTGGCTAAATGCCACTAAATGCTCTTGAGCTGTTGGAGGCAGCCAGAACAACTCCAAGGCTTGCTCAAGGATTAGGCCTTCCCATCCTTCAGCTAAGGCTGTTAGCATTAAAAATCACAGCAAATCTCTTGTTTGCAGTGCCAGGTTGGAAAGGATAAATTATTAGCACTTATTATTATTCTTTAATAAACGGAATTTGTTAGTTCACATTTTGAACCTGCATAATTCAAATTATGCTTGTTGCCGAGATGTTTCTTCTGATGTAGGTTTGTTTTAATTAGTGGTATCAAGTCA
Source organism: Aptenodytes patagonicus (assembly GCF_965638725.1). Classification (NCBI taxonomy): domain Eukaryota; kingdom Metazoa; phylum Chordata; class Aves; order Sphenisciformes; family Spheniscidae; genus Aptenodytes; species Aptenodytes patagonicus. Next base: position 43,774,454 of record NC_134954.1, read on the forward strand.
GAGCTCAGTGACCTGAAGGCAGGAGCAGTTACTTCATTTATTTGTTGTTTTGAAAATGTCAAGCAGAAATGATGGCTGTTTAACTTCATGAGTGATTTTTTTTTTTCTCCTCTTCCTGAAGCAATAAAATTGTCTAGTTGTTGTAGGAATTAATAGGGGTGCATATGATTTCCTTTGAGTCCCTTTAAAAGAGAGAAGTCACCAGAATTTTTTATACAGGCAGTTCTTCCTTGCGATGCATATCTTTTTTTTTTTTTTTTTTTAAAGTGTAATATTCAAGTTATCGTTATCAGGCTACTGATAACAGGGAATGAATAGTGATGCATTATTCAAAGAAACTTAAGCATTACTTTCTAGGTGAACGTATAATTACTTAACTGCAAGCCATTGCTTCAGTTACTTACTGCTGGAAAATGTAATAAAGTTGCTCATTACCACTGATGAGCCTTTAAAAAGATTCGAATGACTGATATTTATGTCTCTGGGATGGTTTACAGAGATGCTCTTCTTTGGTTGAGCCTTGAGAAAGGCAATGCAGGAGGTGGTAAAGCTGTTCCAAGCCTTAGAGCTTAGAACGTGGTCAGATAGCTCCTTCCACAAGATGGCTATGAAACATGAAATTATTGTTTCAAAAGGAAAAGTGAGTGACTTCAATCACATAAAGGATTGGTGCTAAGTAAGTAGTTACTCTGGTTGAAAACCGCACAGCAGTCTTTACTCCCTCAGCTAACTATAACTCGGCAAACAAAAGTCCCTTTTCATCCAAGGCAATGCTATGGGTAGATGTTACTTTGTTAATGCCATCATTAAAATTAAATCCTCTGTCTTGGAGAAATCTCAGCTTTGTAGCAAGAGGCTTAATAATTTTTCTAGCCTGGCTTGCAACTCCAAGCTAGCCAGGCCATGGCTATTGCACAGTGATGGAGTAGATGCTTCAAAGTGGACAAAGGTGCAGCAACTTTAAATCAGGTTGCAACTTCCACATTTAAATAAGTCACTCAAATCTGTGTTTAACATAAACACTGGTGTCAAAAAAAAAGAAGCCTCCTTTCACCCTCCTATTTAATACTGCCCTTGACTCTATTATAGAAAATCCTAGACAGACACGGCACATTTGTCACATAGCTTAAAAATGGTGATAGATTTCTGTTTTGCTGATGGCACAATCCTCTTATGTGGCAGCTCAACCAGTGTGAAAACAAAGATGCACGCTACCCAGAAGATAGTGGGAATGGGGAAAAGCAACAACTCGTATAGGTTAAAAAAGTGTAAGATAGGACATGTTTCTGTCTTCTTGCAGCTGTGTGATTCTCCAAGCTAAACATTGTGTCTTTCCCATCACGTTTGATATCTTTTGATGGACACTTCTTCCATGAACTTCTCTGATCATTTTTGAACCCTTTTATGTTTAGGAATCTAAAGCACCCAAGCAATGTTACTGAAAAGCAATGAGAGAGAGGAGCTGACTTATGCTTTCCAAGTGACTTGTGAACCATAGGAGGTAGTCATAAGAAATAATGCCACTGACTGGCAACAATCAATCTGTGATGCTGTTTTCATTCTAAGATATGAATGAGTGAAAAATGGAAGTCTACCAAAAGGAAGGAGGTAATTCTTATATCCATCAGAGATGAGACCTCAGAAATACAGGGTAGTAGGTGAATTGGCATATATGTTTTCCCGTTGGAAAGGAGAAAGTTTCTAGGATGCTTGGGCAAAAGGTGGAATGTTACCTTATTAATAATAGTCCTTCACATTTCCAAGGGTACGTCTACTCTTCAAAATAGAGGGTACTGGATCAGATTTTAGGAAAAAAACTTTCTCCTCCCCGCCCCCAAACAGGGCAGCCCAGTAGAGGTGGGTATAGTAGGTGCACAAAGGTTTCTGCTAGAAAGTGATGGTGCTTGCTTTTAGCTTTCTTGAACTTCTTTTAAAAAGACATAAATGTGGTTTTCAGAAAGTTAAAGAATATTTAAAACCAATGTATACTGAATGAATTTCATGCTGAAGCGCAGAGGTACTGTGATGCTGCTCGTAGAGCAGACAGCTCATTCAATTTAAGAAGCTTTAGGTATGTTTACAACTGTCTTGTTCATAGGATTTTCCCCATAAACTCCCAGCTATGCAGACCTGGTTATTGAAAAGTCTTTTTCTGCACGTTTTCAGATAATTTTAAACAGCTAAGCAACTACGTCCAAGTAGTTCTGTTTGTGCAAGTTTATACAAGCTAAGCTGTTGCTGCTGTTATATGGTGAATCCTGTACAGGGCTTAAATGACAAATGGGTTCAAGTCCTTCTGTGGTCACTGTCCCCGCAGCCCCCAGCATTGCCTCACGGTGACTGCAGAGGAGTTGCAGAGTGTTGAGTGGAGGTGTCTCCTCCTCACTGTGCCAGGCCTGAGATGTACGCATGCGCTGAAAACCCGAGCGCGCTGCTACCCTGGCCCAGAGATCAAGCCCGGGTCTCCTGCTGCACCGCGTGTCCCGCTGGCTGGGCTGCGTTCCCTGGATTTGGTAGGGTTAGCAAGCCTTCCTCTCTCTAATGCCCTATTCTTTTCAGTGGGCCCTCTGGGGGATGAGGAGTAAAAAGAACAATTAGACTTCATTAATGACTAAGAGGCCTGCTGTCAGTGCTATTGCTTGCTGGATTAAAAAGCAAATTAATAAATACAATAGCAAGGCTGATGTGATCACCGAATGTATTCTACCCAGTTTATTTGACAAATAGTTTGAAGTGTTTGTCTAGTTATTTTTCCTAAGCAGTTATTTATGGCATACCGCATAGTGCCAAAATAAAGGCAAGCTCACTCTTTGTTTCTCTGCTTTATTGAAGCTACCAGACTGTGAGAGCTTATCAAAGCTGCGGGTGCAGAGAAGTGTCTGCTGGCTCCATTTGGATGAAACCTAGAACAGAAAGCCCCGAGGAACAAAGTCTCTGAGAATTATTTTGAGGTCTTCTCCTTCCCGTATTTCTGGCTTACCCCGTATCATTCCATTGCTCCCATTTCTGACAGTTACCTCCTCTTCCTGTAAGGAGAGGGCTCTGCCAACATCCCAGCTGGCTGTGGCCTTTCTGGGAGGCCCATCACAGAGACCTGGATACCATGATAACCAACTCTGAGTGGTAGCATGAATTTAGCAGTGCACCATGTGGACTCTCCAGCTTGTGTCTCTCTTAGTTTGGGCATCCCCTGTAGACTTACTCTGTGAGTGCCTCTAAACTAGCAAAGCATGGGTTAATGCAATAGTGATCACTGAAATTCTTCGTATCAGCACAAAGTCATGGTTCTTGCTGAGGTTCTCCAAGCACATAAAAATACTTGGCTATTCCTGCTCAAGAGCTTACTTTGCTCTCCTTTGAGCATTGATTATATAAAACACAGGGAAAACATGCTTACCTGAGTAGTGGTTTTCTGAACAGTGTTTGAATTGAAATGCCCTGAAGGCAAAATGATAAAGTTTGAGGAAGAAAATCCAGGTCAGCATATGTGTGCTGAATGCTTTGCTATACCAGATTTGGCAGTGACTTACATGGTACAATAGACACTGTAAGCATAGACTATTCATCCAGGGCTGTTCTGGATTTAAAAAAAGGAAAAAAGAAAAAAGAATGCTGTTGTTAGTGCCATAAATAACTTCTACATCTTTTCTTGGCTTTTCATACAGTTCGCTTTTTAAATTTTTTTTTATTCATATTGACAGCTTTTAAAGGTGCATTTGAAACTAAGCCTAACTATTTACGTTTTTATTACTTTCTGATTTGTGGTCCTTGCAGATACTTGTTGATTTCTTCTCTGTGCTCCCAGTGATTTTGATTTATGCATGAAACTGCAATTAAATACTTATGCTAGTGCTTGCAGAGCTTGGCTTAGAGGAAAAGTACAAATATTAGCTCAATTTTATTTTTAAAGGCTTTCAGCATAATTTCTTCAAGTCTAACATGTTTTAAAAATGGAATACATCTGCTGAAAAAAGAACAATAGTTTCTTCTAGCTACAAAAACGAGGCATTGATTTTGGTTGCTTTGCCTTTACCCTACAAATTTCACTTGTGGACTCCCTGAATCATTATTTATCCACTTGATGTATGGTGTTTCATTTCAGTGACATTGTTTAAAATTTGAATTCTTGTTTATGGCATATTTCATTCTGACCGTAGTTTACAGGGACTTCTGTAGATATTTGTCAGAAAAATATTGACATATATAGGTGAAATAGCTTTTGTCAGCAATTCTTTGCTCCACTGGCTATTATGCATTGTTCTGTTTCTAATTGCTCCTTCCTTATAAAATTGCATGCTCTGCTGTATCGGAAAGCACGATGCATTTCTGGGGTCTGTCAGTTTGTGGCTGTTCCCCTGATAATAGGATTTTTTCTCATGCTCTTTTTGCCACATTCTGGCAGGCTGTGTTGAAAAGGCTGAACTGGGGGTGAGAGGTTCTCCCCCACCCACGTGGCCCTTTCTTTTTGCCTTATCTCTTGTGAAGATGTACCCTATCCCCTCTGGTGCACTAACAGCTAATGACAAGCCCTGATGCTGACAGAAGCAATGTGATCCCCAGACTGCAATGCCAGCTGCTTTGGAGTTGGGAAAAGATCCAATTGCTCAGAGCAGCCTATTTTGCAACAACAGCACTAGTATTGGATTGTTTCAGGGTCTGTATGCAATGGAGGCTCTACTCCGTTACTAGTTTTATCTTAGATGTCTAGAGATAAGAGTGCCAACATGTTGATTCTCGTTATCTCTCTTGCTTGTTAGCAGTTGCTTGAATGTGGCAGGTGGTCATAAGATAACTGGACATGGATAGAATTAAGTTTTCCGCATTTCTGTTTATAATTTGGAGCACCCCAGAACTGCAGGTTGCTTATTCAAAATGCAGCCTTCTGCAGAGTCAGACTGGCTCTCCAGTTCCTCCCAGATATGCATGGAGCTGGCACCCGGAGGCATGAAACAGCATCCAAAGCGAGAGGACATCAGGCTGACATGCTGTGCTTGTATGTCAATGACGATGGTGGTGAGGAGTTAATAAGTTAATGGAAAGCTCCCCAAGAATTAGCTGAGAATCAGGGGACCGTGTTCATTGAGATTATTTGCATGATCTGAAATTTTCCTGCAGTGGCACACAGGTTGGAGTCCTAGATTGTGTAGTATCTATCACAGGGTAACAGGGAAATGACCCTCTTAGTTGAGAAGCAGGGAAAGGGAAGGTTACACACAACCATATTCCACTATTACTGCTTATTGGTAGAATTTGGTTTGATTTTCATATTGTATATATTGACTGGTTAGTTATTACTTGGCTGTGTGGTGGTTCAATCTGTATCCTGATGCCGTTATTAAGAAATACTATCTTTGTGACTTTTAAAGCATTTTACATTTGTGGACATTGCTCTGTTTTGGGGGATGGGGGAGTTGAGCAGAATGAAGATAACTGACTTTTTTGAGGCCATACTGAAACTAGAGGCAGAGTTAAGTTTCCTCACAAGCTGCAGTTCAGTGCATTGGCTGTTACGGATACATGACCTCTCAGAAGGGAGGCTTGCCAAGGCGATAGAGGCAGTCTGGGAAATTAGAACTGCAAACGTCAAAATTAAAAATGTTTGCCACTTTTCCTCAGCCCCTGAAGAGAGGATCCCACCTGGCATACAGTGTGATGGGAGATGGGGGAGAAGGAGACCCCCTGCTCAAGAAACAGCTCTGCCTGTCAGCAAAATTTCCATGCTAGTTTTTGTTTGCTCTGGAAACATTTGGCTTTCCAGGAGCCACTGGGTGACTTAAGGCAAGAACACGATATGTGTCCTGTGTGAAAGACTAGCTGTATTCAGGCATCTGGAAGATCTAATTAGGTCTTTATTTCTTGAGTAAAAAACACTCGGTAGGGTTGTCAGGTGGCAAGGTGATGACGAGTTATGCTTTGTTACCTTGTGGTGACTCATGTCATGCATATCATACTGCAATAGTGAAGAGCACAGAGGAGCATGCTGTACGTCATTGACTTGCCTTGTGTGCTGAACTGGATGTGAGTCCAAAAGGTTCCCTAAAAATGGGTCCAAAATGTTCCTTTTTTTGGGGGGGTGGTGGGGAGGAGCTCTGTATGTGTTTGATAACTGTGATATGATGATGTGGCTTGTTGGTGAAAAACTGAGGTAACAGATATACAAATGGGGATTTCTGAATTCCAGGTGGCTGTGATTTTAGGGTTTGTGTACCCCTGAAACTGTCACCTCCTTCGACTTACATATTTTTCCAAGAGATGACATAATTTTATAATGCATCTTACTGCCAAGTGAAACAGTTGAGACTAATGAAATGATTGCATAATGCCATTGAGAATGTGCTGCAAAATTCTCGGAAGACATGCCAAAAAATGAGCAGTCCATTGTGACTAACTCTTGGAGCAAGAACACTGGTTATTTAAAAAAAAAAAAAACAAACCCCCAAAACAAAAAACCCATAGAACTTTCCTTTTGAATTATTAAAAAAATAAACACAAAAGAATATGGAATCCAAACAACTAAAAGACTAAGGGGGCTTTTGATAGCTGTGAAACTCAAGCAGTCTGCCGGAGTATAGAGTAATTGGAAAAGTGGTGGTTGTAGGTCTGCTGAGAAGAGTATATACAAGATTAGGCTTAAGACTATTATTTCTTAAAAACAAACATGATTGCCATGGGACTGGTCTTTGAGGTGGAGAAGAGATTGTATCTTCCTCATCTTCAACCAGCTCAACTGCAAACAAAGCACTATAACTTGTTCAAGAGCTTCTGTTTCCTACCAGAACCGGGGTGCTTCTATGAAGATGAATTTAGATCATATGTCAGCTTGTGTTTGGAAGAGTAGCAGCACTGAGCGCTTCTAGAGCAAGACAGAAGGGCAGAACCTGTAAGCAAACGATCACTGAAGGAGAGTGGGTTTTGTTCTGCTGCCTTGCAGTGCTGTGTGTTTCAGCTTGCTTTGCGAACAGAGAAATATTGCCTCAGGCTTGTATTTGTCGAAGTGAGTTGTATCCTCTAGCAGAGCTGTGGGAAAGTTTAAAGGAGTTCACAAAGTGTTTAAATAGATCAGGAAAGAGCAGATTGTTGTTAATTGGCTTCATCTGCTCTGTCTGGTAGAAGCTGGGGAGTAGCTGCACTTGCAGCTTGTAATTGCAGGTGGCTTCCAGTTCCCTGTCTGGAGGAACTGAGCTGCTGCCGGCTCTTCTGAGCCAAGGAAAAGGAAAAAGAGGTTGCACAAGGCAAGGAGTGGCTCAGAGGCAGAAGAGTGGGGAAAGAGTCAAGTTTGCAAAAAAGAAAAAAAAAAGGGGGGGGGGGGGAGAAAATCCACTGACTTAAGCTACTTTGCATGTGGACATTGCATGTGGCCGCACACATATTTGGAGCGATGTTTGAGGTTGGTACAGGCATTCACAACCACCATTGGATTCAAAGAGGTTTTTTGGGCTTGCCTCAATGGTTGCATTTATCCCTTGGGGCAAAGGCGTATGTGCTTGGTTCCGTTCCTTCCTTTTAAAAGCCGTTCTTACTCCCTGTCAGTAAGCTTGCCTGACAAGATAAACAGATAGTAGGTGGAATGAATTCATGGATGGTTTCCTGAGCATATGAAGAGAGTAACTAGTCATAAGATCATTAGTAATTATACTGGCTTTGCTGAAATAATTCCTTTCCAAGTAACTGCTATCAGCAGGCATAAATTGTTAGATTGAATCTTGTGATTCAGGTGAGTGTGGATTAGAAGAAGTTAATATTCCAGGGGAAAAGATGGAACAACTGTATTTATATGGAAATCGCAACATTTCATGTGATCCACTTCACTGTATAGTGTAAGCCAACAAATGTAGTTTTCATACGTTTTTAGAAGAAAAGGACCATAACAGATGCTGTGAGTTAACTCTAAGAAAGCTATATGATCAATAGAGCTATGTGAGAGGATTGAGATGTTTAGGATGTGATTCTTTTCAGCAGGGATAATGCATTTCTTCATCCTGTTTTGGTGTGATTCATCCAATACACACGGACCAATAAAATATATAGCACAGCTGATGTGGGAATTTTAGCTGGAGTAAAGCTATATAGCTCCATTGTTTTTTACTGGGGATATGCCAACTTTCTGCACTTGAGTATTTGGCCAATAATATTCTCAGAAACAAAATAGAGCTCCTTAAAGATGACTATTTTGTGAAGAAAATACATATTCTGTACTAATTTTGGTCTCGAAAGGTGCTACAAGATACCCATGTAAAATAGTCCAGCTATTTGCTGAAATATTCCAGCTACTAGTTTGAAAAACTGTTTTGTTTGAAATTACATTATTGTTTACTTAAACTGATAAATGAGTCTTGGAAAGAGGAGACATTCAGGGCTGAGCTCAGACACATGCAAATAGTTCTTGTTTTCAACAGAGCCATGACCGGCAAGGAAAGAATGGAGTGGTGCTCCTTGTGGTTAACACAAACCGTTACTGGCATTGAACAGTCTTTCATGACCCTGTTAATCAGGAAAAATAAAAACATGACATAGATGTGATACTAACCTGACACTCAGAATGGGACACACTTAATTAGTACTAAAGTCGTCTGAGTATTTTGTGACATTACTCCTGGAATTGTCCTTTGCAGTGTTTGTAATTTCTCTATTGGCTTAATGTACTTTTTTTTTTAAGATTACTTTTAACCCTCTAAACAAGGTCACTTTTCCTTTTAAATAGGTGAACAATAACACTCATTGTCATCAGGAGGATTGATGTGCACAGTGAGAAAAGACTTTGTAGGGTGTAAAAGTTTCCATTTCAGAGTCTCTCCCACACACACAAAGTACGTTTTAACCACCTTAAAAAAAAATTTAAAAAATCCCCAGTACAGTGGAAAGTAGTAAAAGTTATCACTCTCCAAATGTAGTTACACCATGAACTGATCTCAGAGAAAAACTCGAGGAAAAACTCTGTCTGTACCAGAGATCCTCTTTTGCCAACAGTGTATGAGCCAGTTTTTAAACAGTGTGTACTATTTGGGAAGAAGGCTCTGGGCTATTTCACCAGCGATTCTATGGGAATTTGGCCTACCTGTAGAAAAATACCTAGAAAAATCGTTAGCTCTCGTGTAAGCCAGCAGCAGCTCCTAGTGGTGCCCTGCCCAGAAGGACAGGGGTGTGGTGGGGGAGGCAGGGCTGGGGGCATTGCCTCCTCCCGGGGGGCCTGGCAGGAGTGCCCCCCATCATGCACCCTGCAGGGAGCGGGGGGAGTGCAGGCACCTTTCATGAGCCCCCATTTCCTACTGCTGGGCTGGGGCTGAAGGGCAGTCCTGGGAGCAGGGCATCGCCGGGCAATGGCTTAACAGATTTAGCTTGAAGGAGCTAGGGGTAACCTGTATTTCCTCACTTCACACAGGCCAAGGAGCAGTTTTGTCCCTTAAATGCAGGAGCTTCAAAGCAGCTGTTAACAGGCCTATGAATGATCTATAACCCGGTAACATTAACAGACCTGAGAACCCCTCCTTTCAAAAACCTGAAAAAAAAATCGCCTTATGCAGCCACATCTCAGAAATGAGTGTTAAACCACACTTAAATACAGAGCCAGGTGAGAATTGGGTGAAAAGAAGGAAGAGGTGCTCAGAAAGGAGAATCTCAGGGGAAAAAATAAAATCAACAGGCCTCGGAGTCATGAAATATGTGTAGCACTGTAGCAGTGAGGCAGTTTCTTGGCTCTGAGCTGGGAGGGGAAGTCTGGAGAAGATCAAGAAGCAATAAACAGCATCAGTTTATAAAGGACAAATTCTGCCAGGCATATTTGATCAAAACTTTAGATGAAATTACACAAGTAGGCGATGAAGTGCTTGCTCTATCTAGGAAAGGATGGAACTGCATTGTAATGAAGGGATAGTCTTGCAGAAGCTTCTTGCCGTAGCCTTCAGGTTGGCTCGTATGCGAGTATGTATGACCCCGAGCTGTGGGATGAACAGGGCTGAGTGGCAGCTCAGGGGAAGGAGTGGGGAAGAGCAATATGCAGGACTGGGAGGAGTATCCAGGGATTGGGTTTTGCGTAAGGGCTTAGCTGAGGAAAATAAAAGCTGATTCTTTACTGAGGCTGTCAGACATGTAGACTTGGGATCCTCCTTCCCAGACTGACTAGCCTGTTGTGCGCAAAGCCCTGACCTGGACTGATGGCAATTTCAGAAAATGCCATGTGCTGTTTAACACTGTTACTCTATGAAGGCAGAGGTGAGCTGCAGAGGTGGTTAAACTCAGCAGTGGAATTGATTTGCTCATGCTGCTTGGCAAGTCAGAGAAGTAATGTAAATGGGAGAAAGTTTCTAGAGAGCTTAAAAATACACTTGAGAAATAAAATGAGATTCAAAGTGGAAAAATACAAGCTGGCACATTTGGGGGGAAATAATTCAAAACGCAGATATTCCATGAAAGGAGAAGACCCTTGGAAAGCAGTAGTGTTGAAAAGGGCTTGGAGTTGATCACGGGAGGGAGATCAATAGGAGTTTGGTATGCGACAGGAAAGACAAGCCAGCATCTCTGTCAGATTGCCTACAGGACTTTGGATGACTCTGCTGTAAGCCAGACACTTTTCCCAAGATTAGCAAGGAAGTATAATTTTAAAATTAGGATTTTGCATATTTCAAAATATTTTTTAATGAGTGGGCTGCTGGTAGAAAAATTTCTACTGGCTCTGTTAAAAACACTTTTTTTTAAATAAAAACTTTTTTTTTTTTTTTTTTTTTTTTGTGGTAGCTTCTAGGTTGTAGAATCAGAACATCAGGAATGGAAGTCAGCTTTTGCCCTAAAACTAGGCTAATTGAGGCAACTGAAAATATAGAGCTCTTAAGGCAACTCTCTTGTACTGTGGTTGGTGCACACCAGTCAAACCTTAGCATGCTTAAGTAAGTTGGTATGTCTGAGGAGCTTTGTGGGTAAGGTCTTTAAAGTTCAGATACTGATCCATTTGCAAACTAAGTAAAGAACACTTTCTAAGTCTTTACTTTTACAATAGATTTTATTTCTTCTGGAGAAATGTCTGGTCTACAGTGTGTGACTGTCTTTGAGCTAAGGGCCTCAGCTATGTTAAGTATAGCAAAAAAAAAAGCGGATACTACTGTGTTTGCATCCAAATTGCATACTACGTGGTTAGTGTGAAAGAGGCATTAAAATAAAAGCATGAAGTAGTTAAAAACATCAGAAGCTTCTGCTTGAAAGACTTCTGTTATTTTAGAGCTGTAGCAATTCTAATTAGCAGACTTGTCCTTCACAGAGAAGAGTATATCCAAAGGGCATGGCTGCAATCCAGCTGTAATTGCGAATGTTTCTTATATTCTGCAATCACAACTGTTGCCATTGAGAAGCAGAGAATGCATTCACCATTCAGGGAAGGATTATTTTAGTGAGCCCAGCCCTCTAATGAACACCTCACTATATAAGTAATTTTACTACCCAGTGTTAAGCAACGCATGCACATGCATTTCCAAGGATCAGGCACTTAGCAGCAGGAGGCAGGGGTGGTGCTGACCTCCTAGCATCTCTGTGCAGAAAACAGTGTTCTGCCTCAGTGGTCCCCCAAATTCTAGTTAAGTTTATGAAGCAGGTCACGTCATCGTAGAAGGGCAGATATCTGTACTTCATTCATAATTTTGATAGTATTTGGGGGGATTCCCAGTGTAGTGGATTTCCTTCTCAACATACTGGTATGATTATTTCAAGTTTGAAGTTGGTAGTGATGAGGGCTTATGTTCAGCAGCCCAAAGCCAAATATTTGCACCAGTAGCTGCCTGCTGTTCTTTCTGCTGGGAGAGTGGAGGGTCCTCCACATGCAAATTGGGGAATGCCACTGCTGGATATAACCTCACAGAGAGACAGCTCTTGCTGAGCACACTCATTTGGGAATAGAGAGGGATAGATAATCTGCGCTCCCCACCCCCACCCCGCCCCGTTGCTTTCTCACAGGAAAGAATCTGTCTCCTGCCCATGATCTGCTTTTGGAAATAAAGTGGTTCAGCCCAAGCAGGATAATTTCTCTGCATTTTTTCAGATTGTCATTTAGAACAGTTTCATCATGTTCCGACAGCTTTTATGAGTGTGCATGCAGTTTGAGAGCATTTTTAGAGAAACATTATGCAAACATTCAAGTCAAGATAGAAAACATCTTCAAGCTAGATTTTTAGACACGGCAATAAACAAATCTTTTTTCTTTTTTTGGGGGGGTAAACGTGACTTGAGGAGACAGGACAGGAAAGTCTATTATCAGTATGACCAGTCATCTAAGTTTAAAAAAAACAAACCAACAGCTCTGCAGTACAGCAGGATGGGGGTTGCTGGGTTCTGAGGGAGGCATTTCAACTGCTTTTACTTTGTACTTGTTGCTGAGAAGAAGGAAGTTGCCTTAAACTATTGATGAAGGATAGTTTTGCCAGCCAATGCGCTGATGCTGGAAATACGCTTTACTCCTGGTAGTGAAGTTGTGGACACACGTAACTGTTTTTGGAACTGGACCATACCCACAGTGCAGGTACTGCTGCAGTGTGTTTGCTAACTATCTTGAACTGTATTAGAGAAAGGAGTTAGTGAAGATCACAGTACAGGGCATCCAGAGCTCTCCTTTGGTATTTGTGCATTTAGCATGGGCAGGTTTTGTAGCCACACTTCTGTTGTTAGAGCCCTGCAACTCCTCCTGTTTTATGCCCGCAGAGTTTAGATCTCCGTTGTCTGCCTGGGTGCTGAAAGGGCTTCGCCTTGGCACAGTTGGTGGACCCTAGTGCCACTAGATTATGTGATTAGAAGGGGATAAATACAGGCAAAGTGTTTCAGTTTGGTACTTGTGATCAAGCTTAGTTCTGCAAGGCTCTTGGGCAAAGAAATTAATGATGATGTACTTGGTAAGTACTACATGGAAAATGTTATAATATTGAGAGGGAGATTGACAATTCCTATAAGCGTAGGAATAACCCTACCCAAGGTAACTGAATGACTCAAATTAAACTCCTGCTAAGGCAAGGCCTGTAGGAGCTTCTCAAAATATGGAGGAAATACTTCAGGTTATTCAGATTGATACTTCTAATAAAATAAAATAGAAAATCCCATCCTTCTCTTTTATCCTAAACCCTCAGTCTGTGTTTTCCTACTAGCATTTATTACAAGTGATTGTTTTTTGAGGCAAATGTTTTACATCTGTCATCTAGGGCTGATGGTCTAAATGACATGAAATGGAAAAAAAATAATTCCATCTATTGACTCTGTGCAGCATTTTATCAGACTCATTGGAACTGAATTCACCATCTGTGCCTTTTTGTCAGGGTCAGTAATAGCTTTTCCTAAGCATTTATTTGTTAGAGAGCTCTGTTTTCCCTGCAAGGTAAGTAACCTTAATACATGTGCCAATGTACATTTTGAACAAAATTATGGAGTAGTTGCTACATTTTTTTAAAAGGCAGTGCACATTTTTTTCTAGTTCTGTCTTTGCAAAGAAGTTAAAAACCTAATTTTTTGAACGAGTGACTCTAACCATCTTTTCTTTGCTTCTATGCTATCTGAGACAGATTATTCCCAGAGCACCTTGTGCATTGTGAGGCTTTCTTAAATAGATTTTGTTAAAGCCGGTAAACCAGAAATGTCACTTACGAGTTATATTACAGGCTAGAGACACCTCTAATTGGAGCACCATGTCCCATGTTTACATCGGCAATAGGATACAGCTCCCTTGTGGTGTACTAGAAAAGACAACTTCAGATTATGTTGTGCATGAATTTACCCCTGCTTGAATTTGGCAGTCTTAAAAAAAAAAAAAGCAGCCGTTGCTTTTGGTCCCTAGCAAAATAGCTCCCTCCGGCTGAGCAGTAGGGGCTAGCATTTAGCCCTCGATGTACCTGTCGATGTTGCACTTTCTCCTTCACTGCCTCCTTTTAAAACTCTTCTTACTTTAATCTCTTTGATGCACTTTACCCTCCTCCTTTTCCCAATTTTGGGACAGTTCTGGATCTCCTTGAGGAGCAGGTGCTTCTGATGAACTTCAGGAAGAATAATCTCTGCGGTCATGTTCCTTCTCCTCAGCTCCAGCCAGATCTGGCTGCTGCTTTTGCTCATTAGAGTGAGGATGCAAACAGCAGCAGATGCCTGTTGGTGGTAATTAGATAAAAGAAATGACTACTAGGAATGCTGCAGTGAGAGAGGAGGTGCTTTCCAGACAGGTTGGAGAGGGATCATTCCCATTTTGAAGGGCTGCTATTAGACCTTCCACAGCCCTGCTTTTCTGACTGTTTTGCTAATTAAGCAAATGCACCTCCTGTCCTCTGTCCTTCTAATTTCTTTCTGTCTCTTTCTGACTTTTACATGTCCCTCATTCTCCTCTCTTCCTATTTTCATTTTACATGGCACTGTTAGGTGTTAGTTAGTTATTGTTAATCTGCACCCCTGTGTAGTGACAATCACTTGGAAAATATTATTTCTTCCTGGCTTTTGTTTCCTAGAGTGTGGCCTCAGCTGCCTGGGGACACAGAGGAGTAAGTGACCTTCATTGCAGCTTGGGCTGCAATAGCTGTGTTTCAGAGTGGTTCAGCTGCAAGCTCATGGGCTGGCTCTGGCTTTTGAGACAGGTTGTCTTCTCCTCTGACCAGAGGAGGTGAGAGGTCGCTGCATAGAGCAGCATGAGACAGAGAGACAGGGAGGAAAAGCTGTTGATTAAGAAGCAGCAAAGGATGAGCAGCCTTACGCTAGTTGCTGTGCTGGGCTCAGGGAGGGCAATGGGCCTGGATGTCTCCTCCTTACATCCTCAGCCACAGAAAAGTCATCTTTGGACGTGGAGGGGCTGTGGACAAGTGAGCCTGGGAAGGGTAAGGACATGGTGACATCTTGCTTTTTAGGCCAGTGCTTTGACTGACCTAGTAGCCTGAAAATAGGCAGAGGTAGTTATAAATGGCAGGAAGGCTGTTACGGCAGGGCTGCAGGAGAGAGATGCCACAAACACTGGGGAGCCTCAGAAACATCCTCTTGTGCTTTATCCAGATTGACACCTAGCCTGTTGGTAGGCTTCAACCCTACTGTATCCCTATCTCAGGATGAGATGTGAATAGTTTGCATTTAAGATGCCTTTTTTTTTAACAACAAGCTACAAGGAAGTGCTCCCTTATGTATTAACACTCACAGTTCTTTGAAAACTGTGAATATGGTGCAAACTCATTTTATGTTTAGCGGGAGTGTGCAAAGTCCACTCCAGCAAGCTGGCTTTGTGTTTTGCTGGTACTTTGCAAGGTTCTTAGCTGTCAAGTGCACTTTATCAGCAGCTATGTGTGATTGCACTGTTACATTCCAACTGTGGCAAGCTCTCCTAATAAGCATTTTTGCATGGTGTTCAATTTAGGCTTTTCCTCTTGTGCTGTTGCTGTACGGGTTGGAAATCCCTCATCGACATGACCAGTTTCCTATTCCAGTTTGTTACAAGCTGCCTGGCTGCTCGGGGTGCAAGCACTCCCCTTCTGTGCTGTTACCCAGGAGCGTGCCGAGCCAACATGGCTCACCTGAGACCTTTTCAATGTAGAGCGGGACCTGGTGTGTCCCATGCTGGCGAGTGCAGCTTAGTTGAGGATGTATACAGCGCTTTAGAGGTCAGCATGGGAGCCCTGGGCACTGAGAGGCTATTTCAGCCCAGGTTTTAAGGGCAGCCTTGCCCAGAAGGCTTTGGTGGTAAGCAGAAATCAACTGTACCTCAGAGTAGCTAGAAGGAAATACAGGTACTTATTTATGAAGTTTAAAGGGGACAACGCTTTTACAAAGACAGGGATAAACAGAAATTAAAAAGGCTGCACAATAATCCTGTTATCTACCTTTCTGTCTATTTGGGTTAGCTCCACATGCTCCTCTCTCCTCGCAGCATGTTCAGGGCTTCCTGGTGGAGGCTTTTATGTTCTTTATTTTCATCCAGGTATTGTGCTTGCAGACGACGATCTGGATCTGGGGAGTCTTGGCTCCCTTCTAGGCTTCCAACTCAGCTGTGGGTTTTTTCAGATGCAAAACCTTCCCTCGAGAATTTCTTAATCCTTATTTTGATTGGGAAGATATTTTGGTGTCTCTCACAGTAGTTAATTGGCTGCCCTTTTTTGCTTTGGGAAATTATGAAGTCCCTTGGACGTGGCTGGATGAGATAAGAAACTGCCCAGACAGTTAAATTGAGTCCATTCAGGGTTTAGCCAAGCAGAAGAGCCCTTCTTAGCAAATGAAGCAGAATGACAATAACTCTTTCCTTCCAGGCTATACGGTGACCAACTCTCGGAGCAGACCGTTTTTGTGTTATGAATCCTATGGCCCCTATAACCACTTAACTTGCTAATGACATTTTAGGCAGTTATGTAACTGGGCTGAACACGGGCAGCTTGCTTTGGGCTCTTATCTGAGGGAAAAAAAAAGTACAAATCAGTATGTTGTGAGCCACAGCTCTCAGAAAATCAGTTACATCTTTCAAGGAGACTAATTTAGAAACACTGTTAGGTAATTGATCGGTCTGATGTATTTGATGTAAAGTTCAGTAAATAAAGATGCTAAGTGGGATGGCATATCATTTTACAGTGATGGTAATAAACTGGTCTAGTGAATTCTTTCTGTGTTTCTAATGCCATACTTGGTTTGCAATACCCTGCCCTCACATTATTTTCTTACTTTTCACAATAAGCCACGAAGTGCTAGTTATCACAGTGGAGTTAGATCTTCCCACAGATTGGCCTAGGGGAATATTTTAATGCATCTGTGGCTGTATCCTTGACTGTCTCTCCTGATGCTGTAATTCGAAAGCAGATGACAGCTGCAGATAAAACGTATGACATAGCGTGTGATTCACGTGGGAATGGAAGAGGAACCTCTGAGAAATATACTCCCTCTTCAGAGAGAAACATCAACATGTACAGTTGAGTACGTCACTTAATGAGCTTCCTTAGTCTGCAGGTCAGACCTGACATTAATCGAATTGACTTGGAATAATTTTGATCGGATGGCTTAAAAGGTCATACGTAAATTGAGTTTTGTGGTCGCAGATGACTTTCTAATGGATTACAAGCTTTATCATGAAAGCATCGGGTTCAATCAGTTTATACTTACAAGGGGCTCTGACTAAGACTGATTAGGTAAAATTAAAAAAAGCAGAAAGCCAGGTTGAATTTCTCTTAGGGTTCATGGGGCTTAATTTCTTCTTAGACACTGAGACCCCTTCAGTTTGGGGATTATCTCCCAAGCAAAATAATCACATTCCATGATTATTCCATTATTCCATCTAGGGGCATCTGAAACTAAACAGGATGAAGTACTGGACAAAAACCTGTCAAGAGCAATCCAGCACTAATAGTAAAATGGACTGAATAACCTTAGACTGTTTGAAAAGGCCATGTTTACCATGTCAGCAGAGAGTACACTGCAAAGTCTGGCATATTATAATTATTTTGCTCCTAGTGTACAAAAATACTGCAATGCCTCAGATATCTCCTGATAAAAGCTGATATGGCTGTGCTATATTTCTGTTCCTTGGACCTCATATTAATGTAGAGGGACACCATTTTCACCCTGAATTTTTACCTTCCAGCTACCTCAGGACAGAGATATTCTAGCCAGTTGTACAGCTGACGAGGACATGGGGGCTTGTTTTCTTTGACCAGAAAACAATGTTTTTCATGTTTGAAAAACAATGATGTTTTTCATGTTTGAAACCCATCTTGGTCGGGATATGTATGAACCTTTTCCTTCTTGCCACTAATAGAATTAAGGGAAAAGAAGTGTTCAGACAGACGAATGCAGTATTAGTGTAGTAAAGGACACACAATAAAATTCTGTGGAAGGGTTGCAGGACCTGGTTAATGGTCATAAACATTTTACATGCGTGTTAATCCCACAGATGCTCCTTGGCTGGTTAGCTGCTCACATCTTTGGAATTGTGTGTTTGTGGAGGGAGTGACGGTAGTGGATTTGCGGGCAGTTGTTTTATAAAAGCTCATTCACGGGAATGTGACTGCTCTTGAGGATCCAGTTGATGTATTCTCAGAGATTGGGGAGTGAATGTAGCACCAACTTGAGTGGAGAACTGCGTTCTTGAAAGTCAAACCTGAGTCTGGTTCCCTTTGAAGCTGTTTCAGATTCATATTTTCAGATTCCAAGGTTGACAGTCTTTGTTCTGTAGCCTTATTTGAGCCTTTAGGTCCTCCTGGGTTGGCAGGCTCTATAAAACCACAGATGTTCTCTCAGTGTTTAGTCCGCAGTTGCTGAAATAATTGCACAATCTATGTATTTCATGTATTTATTCAGATACGATATTTTTATTTACTATTTACTGTTCCCACAGTGTTTAGATCTGAATTAAAATTACTTCATAATTGGTTTGCATTACTAGGTAATGATGAGGTGTGGGAATAGCTATATTTCAATCTAGAGGATATTTGGGTAATGTTTTAAGGGCAAACAATTTCTTGTCTCTCACTTTTTGGAACAAAAGAGCTAGTTTATGTTCGTTTGAAAGTGATTTTCATTTGTTATGGTAGGTCATACTGAATAGTGTGTGACAGTATGACTCAAGTTTTAATAAATTATGTCCATATGGTTGGCTTGTTTTGGAAAGCAGTTTGAAAAATAATACGGACCAAAGCATAAGTCTCTACTCCTTTTTCCTTCTTGCTATGCAGAGGAGAGGGATTGTTTTTGGAATGCCTTAAATTAGTTGTTGTTTAGAATCAAAAGTGCAAAACGTTGCATGTTGTTTATACGTTGTAATTTTTTGTTTGTTTATTTCTTATGAGTGGTATTGAGAAGTGTGAACTGGACATTGAAAGCAGGCTGTTTCTGTAGAGGCTGATCATGGCTGGTGAGCCTGCATTAAGAAACCCATTTGACTTTAGAGAGTAATTATAGGGTAGTCAGTAAATGTTCCAGTCTTCCCACATGGAGTATTTGTAGGTCTGGCTGGTGGATATTTACGGAAAGAGTTTGGGATAATAGAGCATAGTAAATGAGAAGATTAATTAGGCAGAGGATACAATGAAACTGTCAAAAATTATGATGAGAAAAGCAAACAAATCTTTCTAATAAACTTTTCAAACTCAATAGACATCTGGTTTTGACTCAGAAAACTACTGTCATCGTAAAACTGAGGAACTGCAAAGCTGCCTGGGGCATGGGGTGGAGGAGATGGTTGGCAGTCTTTGGGTGAACATCTGTAGAAGAAAAATAACTTTTTGCCTGAGATGTTATTGGGAGAAAGTTCCCATCTGTGACAAAATACGAGGAATGTTTTTTGGTTGCCCCCCCCAAGTTTATTTAAAAGAGATGAAAATTTGAACACTTCATATTTTCTGTAGCCCAAGAACCAGACTGTTCAGCATTTGGTCATCAAGGACTGAAAAACTTTATCTATGAAAATCTGAGTGATTCTGCCAAGCAAGCGTTCAGCAAAAAAGCTTCCTTTTCAGATTCTTTGAAATTTGCTACTCGGTAATGGATGTGTAGTAGATATAGTAGATTTGCAGCCATATCTAGGCATGAGCATGGAACAGCAGGTATGAACCTGAGGAGTGCTTTAACCGCTGGAGAGAGTTGCTGGGAGAGGATCCTTCAGTGGTGGCTGTAAGCAGCAGGCTGGGAAGAAATGCTGTCAGCCTCCTGGGCCTGGGGAGCGCCAGCCCTGCCTTCCCGGGAGCAAAGGTCTGGACCCTTGGCATGCTGTTGCATAGATTAAGGGTCTTAACAAACTAACTGCTTTGTGCTTTAATTTAGGGTTGAAATGTGGAACTGTCTAGCACGTTTCTGTTGCAATATGGCAACAGAAGTAACAATAACCCTGAAAGGCAGGTTTTAAAATTTGTTTTCAGTTTTCTTTTAAAAATAAGAGTGCAGCAGATACAAAGAATACAGCGGCACCAGAGCTTCCTGTAGGCAAAAACGTTTGCGTCTCTGACCTTCATTTACAGGGTTCATTTATCACATTAGTGGGAGGGCTGGATTCGGGTCACCTTGTGGGATCCTTCAGACATTCATCTTACTGTAGGTAGTGCAAGCCATATCTAAATGCTTCTGGATTACAGGTCCCATAATAATTGCTCATAATCTGCATATGGTGTGACACTCAAGATGCCTTTCTGAGCTGACAAGCAGTGAGGGAGAAAACAAAGCACAGTAGCAAACAAAGGTTGAAGAGAGTCAGCGAGCACAGCCTGCAGATCTGTGCAGGTGACTCCTCTGTTGGTTCACACATCAATTTGACCTGTTTTAGGGCTGGATCACAGCAGAGCATGTGGAGAACTTGTGGCCATTTTTCAGCTGTGGTGCTGCCCATTTCCTACTGTGGAAAAAAGAGACAACACAGAAATTAGCAGTTATCATAATGAAATAAAGATTGACAAGCAGACTTTCTGTCACCTTATGTCCCCTCTCTTACATGCTCTAGCTTGTCCATCCATTACCTCATATTAGTAGGGCAAGATCCAGGGTCTGTTAGACTGGGCTGTGGGAAGACTGAAGTCTACATTTATTACGCCCAGAACAGCTGAAATAGACCAGTAAGGTAGAGGCTAACTCCAATAAAACCTGCAACTTAATATGATTACAGCAGAGGAAAACAATTCCACTTTAATTACAGACTAAAGAAGCATCCTTATTTCTGTTTTTGAATAATGTAAAACAGTTTCCAAATTTTCTCTGGCTTCAAATACAGAAATGAAGATCTGTTCAGTGGAGTATTTCACAAATGTGACACAATGTGGAAACTTGGAATATTTTATGCGTATAATAAGGTTGGTTTGTTTTTATATGGAAAAAATATTCACTGCTTCTGCAGTGGCAATTTATATTCCTGCAAGACTGCTCTCTGGATGAAGAGTGAGTTTTGCTTGTAAGTGGAAGCAAGGGCTTAAACTGCCGGACCACCTTCTTTGTATTACTCTTAACATTTAATTTATTCGTAATACCACATGTAGTGATTCAGACACAATGTAGATCTAACAAGCACTTCATTAAGAATTTTGAGTCTAATCCATTAAGAGTTTCGTATAAGGCTTCCACCATATTTGTGGTGTTTCCATATGTAACAAGCAGAGAGAAATGAGCAAGTACCGATCTGGTCATTTGGCAGTTTGGTTGTATCCCCCCTGTGATGGGGCATCACATCTTTGGGGAGTGCTTCTGTCAGCCGAGGCTGGAGGCATCGGGGTAAATGGGTCTCGCTCTTCTTCTGCCCCATCCCTCCCGGAAAGCAGGCAGGTCTTCTGGGAGTTTGGGCTCCTTGTATGCCTCTCCCTCTCTCACAGCAGGGCCAGGGAGCTGAAGGGAGAGGGTGCTGGAGGACTGGCTAACTAGTAAGGGTGAGGGACAGATTAATGCCAGTTTTAATTCTTGAAAGGAGGGGTGTGGATCTAGGAGCAAAAGTCTGCCTTGTGCTGGTCCTGGGGTGGTGCAACCAGGCTATTTCCTTTACTGCGTTTGCTAAGATTTTAAAGGATGTTATTTTCCTTCTAAAATAGAATTATCCAGAAAAACTTATTTGAGGAAGAGGGATCCAAACTGCCTTTGTAGAAATTACTCACTAACCATTTTAAAGCCTAATGCTCTGTGCTGTCTCTCGACAACTGGATTTAGTATTAACAGAGAGAGAAAAGATGGTCTCTAATTTACTGTGTTTTCAGCTGAGACTGAGGAGTAATGGGGAGCTGATTTACAGCGGTGAGTTGTGCGGAGAAATCTTGTGCTCTGTAGAAGACAACCCTCTGTGTGCAGAGAAGGCACTGTGTGACTAGCGCTCCTTTGAGGGAGCAGCTGTAAATGGGGATGGTTTGCTGGGATCATCCCTACTGTGATGCAGTCCTTGAGACAATTTATAAAAATATATGAAAAATGAACTGTTGTTTCAAATGAAACCGGGGGGGAGGGGAGGGTGAAGGGAGTAAATAGCTGATTAAAATGACAGTTGTTAAAAGCTGGTTTCAGGGAAAACAAAACCCCTTGAACTGGACTAAACATTGCTTTAGTAAAGAATTCTATTATAGTGAGGAAAAAAATATGACTTAAACATTTGTAAATGTCCAATTAAGCTTCCTCAATTCATAATTCTCTAAGATTGGTGGGCCTACTAGGAAAACTCTTCTTAAACGTGCTGGCTTTTGGGTAGGTTGATACATCTTTCAAATACACGAAATGGGAAATTTAAGGTAGAAGAAGGAGTAATAAATTAGCAGTGCAAATATATTCACCAGTCTCAGTACAGATGGCATGAAAGGTATCATTAAATTGGCCCTGGTGAGTAAAGCCCTACTGTTTTAGGCTTTGACTAGTCCCAATGCATCTTTCAAAATCTGGCAATCTTACGAGCACTGAGGCTGGATTTCTCTCTAGTTGCTGGTGTTTATGCATAGATGTTGCTGTCATCAGGTACCCAAGGACTGTTGGGATACCTGCTGTCGCTGCAGGACCTGGCTGTTGTTCAAGAAGGCACTCAGTATATGGCTAAATTTCAGATGCCAAAATTGCCGTTTGGAATTCTCCCCCCCCCCCCCCCCCCCCATGTTTTAAGGTGAGCAGCAAGTGCTCAGGTTTTGCTATTAAAACCATGAAAGAAAATTAAAGGGCTTAAAAACAGCCTCTTCTTTTCCCCTGATAATATGGTTATGAGCAGGAAAAACAAAGATGAGACCGGTTCAAAGAATTTACTGACTTCTGTCTGTATGAACATGCAAGGCCATGGTGTAACCTCTCTATACAAGGTAATGGTCTAAACATCTGTTAGTGTGGTTAAGAGCCAAATGTGGTGGAAACATTTTGGAGCTGTGATTGTGTGCTGGAAGTTTCCATCAGGATGTGGATAAATGCAAACCTCAAATAAGTGTTATTTTCTCCTTCGATTCAAAAGTGTTGTCTGCTGAAGATGCTACCTCCAGCAAAATGCTCTTCTCTCAAATAACTGTTTTCCTTTAATGTTAGAGCATCTCCTTTCTGTTTTTTTTTTCTCTAGCTGTGCAGTAGGTTGCACAGATGTCCTAGCGTAAGGAAGAAGGAAAATAAGGATGATGCTTTCTGATGGATTTATTTGTATACAAGTCCCAATGGACCTAAGTATTAAATAACTTCATTTTTCTTAAGTTGTCATGAGTATACAGAAGACTGGGCACACGTCACTAAAGCTGGATTTTTTTTTTTTTAGTAGATAAAATGGATTTTAGTCTTAAAGTGGATTTTTAGTAGAAGCTTGTAAGTGACTGAACTTGAGTTTCTGAAAAGCATAACATACTGGGGGAGAAAAGGAAATGTTGGTTGAGTAGGAAATAATATTTAAAAAGAAATCTTGAAGATGCTGTTGAGACTAGCAGATACAAATTGCCTCTACCTATTACTTTTTACACACAGAAGTGTTTGAACACATAATATGAAGTACTATTGGCTCTAAAACCTGCCTGTCTGTCTTGTGAGCAAGTGATGAAAGTCAATGTACCAGGACCCTGGTGGTCAATACCCGCTGAAAAGCGATTCTCCACTAATCCTCCATTATAAGCTTTGGTTGCCTGCTAAATGTCAGGAGGAACGGACTCGTCAGAAAGAGGTTAAAGAGCTCACCTCACATCAACATAGGTTATTACACTTTGATTTTTTACATCTTTTTTGTTTCTATTGGTGTCAACTGCTCAGCTATCACAGGGAGAGAGGAAGGTATCTTTCCAGTTACTTACAGCTCCATTTAAAATGCAATCACTGTTTATATGTTTTCTAATGCAAAGATGTCTTGGCTGAAGACTTAGCTGAAAGTGGTATGTTTGCATGCAAAACACTGGAGGTGGGCTCTGAACCTTTAAGTAAAAAGGGCTAGTCAATGGTTTTGGAATTACCTCTGTCAGTGAGTGACAGTGGTTGAGATGCCGTGGAGTTGCAGCTACAGGGAGGAATGGCATGTGTTACGGAAGCGTGGCCTCCCTGGGCTTGCAATTTTGGTATTTTAACTTCCTCCTTCAGCTACTGGACAGGAGGATGAAATGATCCCTCTTTTCTTTGTTCTAACTTATCGACCTTGGACACTCTATTCATAGTCATTTATTGTGTACTTGGGTGTCATGGTTTAACCCCAGCCGGCAACTAAGCCCCACACAGCTGCTCGTTCACTCCCCCCTGGTGGAATGGCAGGGAGAATCAGAAAAGTAAAAGTGAGAAAACTCGTGGGTTGAAATAAAGACCATTTAATAGGAAAAGCAGAAGCCATGCACGCAAGCAAAGCAAACCAAGGAATTCATTCACTACTTCCCCTCGGCAGGCAGGTGTTCAGCCATCTCCAGGAAAGCAGGGCTCCATCATGCGTAACGGTTACTTGGGAAGACAAACGCCATCACTCCAAACGTCCCCTCTTTCCTCCTTCTTCCCCCAGCTTTACATGCTGAGCATGACTATGATATGGAATATCCCTTTGGTCAGCTGGGGTCAGCTGTCCCGGCTGTGTCCCCTCCCAGCTTCTTGTGCACCCCCAGCCTACTCACTGGTGGGGTGGTGTGAGAAGCAGAGAAGGCCTTGACTCTGTGTCAGCACTGCTCAGCGGTAACAAAAATATCCCTGTATTATCAACAGTGTTTCCAGCACAAACCCAAAACATAGCCCCATACTAGCTACTATGAAGAAAATGAACTCTACCCCAGCCAAAACCAGCACACTGCATTATTTCTAGCTCATTGTAGAGTTACATAAATGCTTGTGCTGGAAAAGTGCAGAGGGTGGGAATACGTTGCTAGAAGGCTGGGGGCAAGGCAGAGGTCCTTTCCTTCTACCCCTCCTGACAGCAGTGCCAGCTTCAGTGGGAGTTGGTTTAGAGTCCTAGAGTTTGGGAAAAGGTGCTACTCCTCCTCCTCTTCCTACTTTTTCTTTTGCAGTGTTTCCTGTGTCTGCCCTCACCTACCACTCGGTGTTCTCACAAGCCACGGATTGAAGTTGATGTGGTTTTTGTTTATTTCTGTGTGTTGTGTCCCCCCCCAGTGTTGCTGGATCCTGCCACATCTGAATTGTAGACATCCCAATTTCACTCTATTGACAAGTTGACAGGCAGCACTGGGAGGTACCAGAGATACCAGCAGTCTCTGGAAGAATCCCAGCATTCATTAGCATTTGGAAATTGCCTGTCTCTGACCCACCAAGATTATTAACTCATGTGTTGTAGAGAGAGTTTAAATTCTGCAGAAGTAAACAAAAAAATGTGGGCTTGCTAAAGAAAGCTTTCCAGGCACAGGTAATTGAGAAAATGTTTGGGGTTTTTTTTTTTTTTTTCATACTTAAGGAATGCTTCTATTTAAGGGGAACTTTCCTGGACACGTGTCCTTTCTTTGTAGTCCACTTTGTGTATTTTTCAGTGTGAGATGTATTTACAGTTCAATCGCAAACTGATGCTTGACAGTGAAAGTTTCTGTAACTGAAATCACCTATCAGTAACTTAAAGATGACATTGTAGTCTTGTCTTTCTGGGCATCTTCATGAACTGAAGCATGAAAGCATAATCTAGTGGTGTCTAAATATAGAACATAATTTCTTTAGAACTGCAAATACTGATATCCTCTAGAGACGTGTTTGGTTATTGTCAAGTTGTTCTACGCATGTATGAGCGTGTAGGCAACTCGGTTTCTGTATAGCGTCTACAGTATTCTCTCATATTCTTCTCGTTCAAGACAGGTATACACAGAGGAAACTGGAAACAATGGTAGAGAGATTTTGGTCTTCTGGTTGCAGAAAAGCAGTCTGGTTTAAAGCGGGGAGAATGAAAAGACTTCCTGAAAAATCAGCAGAGCAGGTAGTGTAGTATGCTATGTGTGGGAAGTTAATTAAATGCTTTGAACACAGAAAGGAAGTTTTAAATGCCTGGTGACTCCCAGATGGAATGGAATTGGACCCACAGGTTTGCAAGTGGATCAACGTCTTTGGGTATCAAGTCAAAGCTGGTCAGCCCTTTAAGAAATGGGGAATGAGTGGTATCTTTGGTGGGACTGAAGGTGGAGCATGTGAGACATGAGTGAACAGCCCCAGCTCTGGAAAAGAATTGTGTGGGTTCAGTGCCTGTGAGAATGAAGGTGGCTTTTGTGGTCGCCTTAATAACGAACTATAAAATAAACCCTGCAGGCCATTGAAGGATGGAAAACAGTTGTAAAGGATGTGCTAGCCTTTACTTACAAATATATGCAAGAAAGTATATTCTATTCAAGCTTTAATTTTAGGAGATGCTAATAAAAATGAATTATATAAGGAAAATATTTCTATTCGTGACTGAACTTTTATCCCAGTAAGTACTTTTTTGAAGTTTAAAAGAGGAGTTTGTTTTAATAGAGCATCTCAATTCCGAATGATCGTTTTGCACAGCTAAGGTGTAAGTATGCTCAAACCTTGGCTAGTAATTAGCTTTTCTTATTATCAGCTAGGAAACTTGCCTGGGGACCTGAGACACTAAATTGACATAATTGCCTTGTGATATGGAGATGGATATTTGTTTTTCCACAGACTTACCTTTCATGTTGTTGAAAATGTATTATTGATCCATTTCCAAAGAGAGAACAGTAGAAACATCAGAGAAATCAGGCAGTATGGGCTGTACAACCAGATAATAAAAGGCTCAGGTCAAAGAGTTTGAACTCTAAATACTGTTTGTTTTCATTGAGTGACTACTAGGGTCATGATGCAGGATGCTGGCAGGGAAAGAGGAAGAAAGAATAAGATACTATGTAGAATTGCAGTGATGTATGTTTGTATTTGGTGTAAGCAGTTGAAGTGAACAGGGCTGTAAAGCTGCAGTATATGTGGCCATTATGTTTTACTGAGAGACGCCAAACAGAGCTCCGGTGCAGAAGACTGAAATGATTAAAATTCTCACATGGTGGTTAATAAGCTTATCATCAGTAAGGATACTGATAGTTGAGCTTCATGACTTAATCACAGGAGGCTGCATCGTGATTAAGCCCGCTGCATTGGTTGTGAATAGCTCTCCTGCTTGAAACAGGAGGAGACGAAAAGACAT
This sequence comes from Aptenodytes patagonicus, assembly GCF_965638725.1. Lineage (NCBI taxonomy): Eukaryota > Metazoa > Chordata > Aves > Sphenisciformes > Spheniscidae > Aptenodytes > Aptenodytes patagonicus. The sequence goes on from NC_134954.1 coordinate 43,801,422, forward strand.
GAAGGGATAGCTAGCTAGAAAAAGTAGCTGGCAGAGGGATGAGGTGACAACTGAAGAGTCAAACTCTTGGTTAATCTAAGCAGGCACAGAATTAGATTGTAGTCCTGGAAAAAGTCAAGTAGATTGTTAGCATGGCTGAGCGCCAGGCTGTTTCTTCTCTCCCATGGTGAAGTTGGAAACATGAGTGAAATGTTAAGACCTGTGAATAAAATCTCATTCTGTCAGCCCCTATATAGCTGGCATTTCCCATCTGGAATCAGAATGAAGGGGTGAATGGTTATTAATATGTAATGAGATCTTATGGAAACAATAGCATTGCAAGCAAAGGAAAAGAGATATAGAGAAAGGAATCATTCATGCAAAAGTTGGGCTTGCCATGCTGGCACGTTAGTGATAATAGGGCAGGCATGGTCCTGAAAGCTTGTGCCAGCGTTTTAAAAGATGGAAATAGCAGGATGCTTGGACCATGAAAGCGCCCTCCTGACATTATGCTGTATCAATTCTCTTGTTCCACTTCCCTGCCTTTTACCATGTTTTCTCATTCCACTGTAAACTGCTTGGGGCAGGGGTCATACCTTTTATTTCTCTATAAAGTGCTGCTACTTGTGAGGAACATATTTTGTTGATTGCTGGAGGAACAAGAGCATTAATAACAGGACCCTCCATGCAAAATTCTTTAAGTCTCTGCAAAGATGCATTTTTCCCAATCTGTGTGGGAGCCCGTAAGCCCTGGATTTCTAAAAACCAAAGGTTGTACACTAGAGAAAGGTTCAGTGTGTACTCAGGCTGAGCCATGTGCTGCTGACCGTCTGGTGTCTGGGCTGGATGGGTGTTGAGTCTGGCCCATTCGTTGCCCTTGTGCTGTGTCACATCATCAGAGCAACCCTATTAGAGCTCATGTCCCTCCTGGGCGAGGGAAATGCCGGAAAACCTCCTCCTTCTGTGGAACATCACTCTTTCAGTGATTACACAGTGTTCAGTGCATGCTTTGTGTTGCACTGTACTATTTATTGAACAGCTCCACAACTTTGGCTTGATCACCAAGGAATTTAGAGGCTGGTCATTTCTGATGGAGCTCAGCCTTACTTGTAGCAACATGTACCTTGTGCTCCAGTGGACAAATAACAATACATTGTGGCTTTGCTTATTGGAAGATGGAGGATGATTTTTTTTTAATACAGTTTAACATAATTTTTTCTAAGCTTTTATCACCCAGGGACTGTACCGTGATGGAACCTGAACCTGCTGTGCCCAGACTTAAAATGACATTGTCTCCTATTAGCAGCTAAAGCATATCAAAATGGTCAAGCATCTGTCAAAACAAATAATAAATCAAACAAGAAAATTTAAATGTACATCATGTAAAAACAAATAGTAGGCTATCAGCGCAGGTAGTTCCAGGCCGGTATTTACACATAGCAGCAAAAAATGTGTCTGATCACACTGGGTTTTCAAGTCAGGGTGAAAATAGGAAGTACAGCAGCTGTAGGAGAGAGGCCATGACGAGACATGAAGTTCTGTTCTGGGCCTGCCCTTACTGTGGTTTTGGAGAGGTCCAAAGATGGTGTTTTGTCACAAAACTTAAAAGTTTGAGGTCCTCTGACCACCCCCTGTGGAGGCATCCATAATGAGTTGCAAGTAGTGCCTTGAGGAAAACACCCAAGAGCTTTTGGGTGGAGCTGGAGAAAAGGAGGCTCAGGGGAGACCTCATCGCTCTCCACAACTACCTGAAAGGAGGTTGTAGCGAGGTGGGTGTTGGTCTCTTCTCCCAAGTAACAAGTGATAGGACGAGAGGAAATGGCCTCAAGTTGCGCCAGGGGAGGTTTAGTTTGGACATGAGGAAAAATGTCTTTACTGAAAGAGTGGTGAAACATTGGAACAGGCTGCCCAGGGAAGTGGTTGAGTCCCCATCCTTGGAAGTATTTAAAAGACGTGTAGATGAGGCGCTTAGGGACATGGTTTAGTGGGCATGGTGGTGTTGGGTTGACGGTTGGACTTGATGATCTTAGAGGTCTTTTCCAACCTTAATGATTCTATGATTTTGCAGCCTCTTTGCATGTGTGTTTCTCAGTCACCAGATAAACATGGCATTCCTTGGCATGCCACAGTGCTGGCTTGGCGTACGCGTGTGTCCAAGTAAAAATCTGTTGTGTGAGGAAGTTGCAAAGAGTAAGCAAATGAAGAAAAGGTAAATTAAATTGTTAGGTATTAAGCTTAGGATATAAAAGGGATAGGGTTACTTTTTAGTTTGCCAGTCTTGCTCAGATGATTTTGCCATACAAGCTTTTCTGGTGCTGTTTCATCAGCAGCATCACGCAGCATATGGGCTATTTGCAGATTGTGTTAAATTTGTTTCCCAGACAACTTTTGCTGATCCATTATGGACACAAACAGCCAACTAATACATACCTAGGAGAATATGTTAATGGTACTCTTAATTGCCTCTCACAATACATTGCTGCATTACTTGCGTAATATCTTTAATTCTTCCAGCACCCTCGCGGGTGTCTGCCCCATTCCTCATCTGCAAGATGGCATTTCCCTTGCACGCCTGAACCATGTGTGTGTGCGAGAGGGCACTGGAGGCTGAGCAGAGCTGCAGGTAGACAGGAGCTCTAAATCCATGCCCAAATAGAAAGGGTAGAAAACAGGTACAAACGCTCACAAAAAAAATCATTCTTTTGATACAGCTCTTGGATTTCAGCTGCCCTGCCCTCCATCCCTCGATGTGTTACCTTTCAAGTTTGCATGAGCTTCCAAGGTAATTTCTACTTCTAAGATCAAAAGGCTTTTCACAGTTGCACAGGTGAAGCTATGATGGATTTCAGGTATTTCAGAAAAGCTTTATGGGAAGGAATTTCAAGAGCTTGATCATAAATATAACTGAGCAAAACAGATATGAAGGTGGTAGGCTGGCTCTTCAAAGTGTTGATGTGTGTGTCTTGCACCCAAACCAGCAAGTGAAACAGATTCAAGAATTAAAATGCACAATGAATACTCAGAAGCGGAGGAAATATAGATGCATAACTGTGTAATGAGGACCGCTTCTTGTAAACAGTGCAGAATGAGGGCAGAGATGCTAATTAGGCATGCAAATTGAATTTCCAAGGATTTCAGAGCAGGGAAGATATCTGAAAGCAAGCCTTGATTTTCTAGGGGATAGCATGAATGACTTGCCTTTCTTAGTTATCAGGATGCCTCTAGGAATTTAGATTTAGTAGAGTTCAGAGCTTTTGAGGATCATGAGGGGATGTGCCAGGGAGAAAGTGACAGGCTCTCAGGCTTTACTGAAAGGGCAGATATGTCCTACACACTCAGAGTTTTTAAAAAAAAGAATTAAAAATTGTTTAATTTTTTTTTTAAATGAAACATTTATGACTTAGTTGGTGATTGACATTCTTCTAGCGCTCTCACCCTGATCAGTGCTTTGCCAGACTGTTGAAGTATCTTTGCTCAGCTGAGAGTTACTTGCATGAAGCTGTAATTGTGGGTTCTAACAAGAGGCAGGGATGCTGACACACCTTACCTGCGGTTTAAAGAAATCACAGCATTTATAATTTTCTGAAGGCCAGCGGCAACTAGGAGAGTCTCCGCCACAGTGATCGGTCACTGTCGCTACCTTCCCATTTGTACAGAGCTGTGAGAGAGGGCTATTAATCATCCTGCCTAAGGCCTGGGAGCATGTGGAAATGCATGGAGAATTACCATAGCTTCTAAACAGTCAACACAGCAGGCTCTGACGGTTGCTCCCTGCTTTAGGTCTGAAGTAATGACAAATTCATCAAAGTCTGTGTTTTCTTTCTCTGGCCCCCTTTTTCCTTCTAGGCTGGTGTCAGAGCTGCCACCTTTTCTCCCCTTGAGAAGACGACAATCGATTTCTTGCTGAATCCCCTCCAGGAGCAGTTAGTGTGGCACGAGAGCTAGTTTTGGCAGGAGGGACTACGGGATATTTAGGTTTGTTATAGGCATGGGCACTGAGGCAGTGCTAGTGAGGAAAGGGTGAGGAAAGAGCAGAGGCCCCTTTCTTCCTATATCTTTAAGGAACCACCAGGGTGGGATGAGAGCTGGTGCTGGGGGTGAACGTGCCAGGTTACCTTCAGCGTAGCTGCTGGTGATGTGAGTACCTTAAGGCTGGAGTTAGGGTTTGGTAAGGTTACGTTTTGAAAACATAAGCGTGAGACTTTGTGTTTCTTGCTAAATCGTCTGTGGTCCTCAGCTTTAGGATACGGGTTGAATTGGGAAGAAGAGTTGTGTTAAACTTTGTTAGTGAAGTCAGCCATGATTAGTGATTTGGGCATTTCTTACATTGGCATTATTGTTAGTGTTAGGGCTTGTTAAAAGAGGATGAGCAATTGTAAAAGTAACAGGTCCCAGAGCTGTGGTGTGGGCTGGCTTTGGCATGTTCAAATAAGCTTTTTTTTCTTGCAGGTAATAATCACTTGATTGTGTTTAATGTTAGAAATTTTTTTGTACAATTTTGGGTGAGAGAATTGTTTGGTTTCTGTCAGCCTTACATTGTATGCTAGGGTGGGTGAGGAGATGGCTGGCAGCCATGAAGGTCACATTTATACATGAATGGCATTTGTTTTCTTATTCCTGACAAAATTCGGAGTTGTGGTTGAGAAGATGAGGGCTTGTGGGGTATAAAAGGGATAAGCAGTTCAATATAATTTTGAATCCTGCATGCATCACATTGGTAATGTGAATGCTGGTGACATCAAACACGAATGCCTTATGTATAATTTTGCAAAGGTATTGGTGATTTAGGTATAGTTAGGAGTAGGATTCATATTCAAGTAAGAGAAAAGGTGTGATAAAAGAAGTGAGGTGAAGTTTGTATTTTTGGAGAAACTTCCATGGTTTGCAGGGCCAGGTTTGGGGGTGCTGCTGGCAGTGGTGAATTTGCTTGTGCTCAGACCTGATGGTGGGTGTGAGCTGTGCAGTGTACGGAGACAGCGGGGATTAGGTTTAGGCTCAGGATTAGGAGAAGACTGTATGAAAAGATTAATTGCAAGGTCCTGAGGAGGTGATGGAGCTAGGATTAAGCCTGGTGCAGGTCTCGCTGGGATGGGGATTAAAGTTTAGGAAAAGAGAGGTGGAAGAGCTCATGTTCTTGTTGAACCCTGTTGGGCTGCAGGATTAGGAAAAACACTTCTGTTGTCAAAGGCATGTAGATTATGATTAGTTTTGTTGCAGGTTTTGTTCCACCTATTTAACGGAAAGGCAGCAGATTCCATAACGAAGTCCCAATTTTTAAAACATACCAACTGCATAGTGTTCATTGCACATTATGAACAGGATTTCACCAATCTTGGAAGAACTGAAAAGATATAAACTACTGTGAAACAGTAGAAACTGTAGTATAAATATAAGCTTTACAAACTGTAGATTAAAGGTCCCAGAAATATGAGGAATTAATATTAAACTTTAGCATATTTATGTTTCTGTCTGTTCTGAATTGTTGTTCATATGGCTTGATATGCATGAAGCTCTATATGTCATACAAACTTTTGCTGTAAATTACTTTTTCATAAACAGTTTTCATTCCTGGCAACCAAGGCTACATCAGAAGCTTTCTCATAAAAACAAATTTATTACTTATCATACTGCTATATTGATTTAAAGAGATTAAAAAGTCAGTACATGATGTGATTAACAGTTTAATTGAGTGTAATAGGAAGCCTGATGCTTTCTAGTTCCCAGCCTCATTGCTGCTTGCTCTTGTGCTTTACAAGGCTTTTTAGTTATTATTGTAAAGATCAAATCATACTTATTGTTTCAGCAATATCCATTAATTTTGCTTTTATGAAAGCTTAAAAAATCTTGGAGCCTTAATGAATGTGGTGAAGTGAAATACTGTGGACTGCTTTTAGGTCAGTACTGAAAGTATTACTCATTCTGTTTTTTTAATAGAGCGGATTTTTGCAGCATTATTGCAAAATTATTTGTGCTCTGTTTATGTAGTTACGATATTTGTGTGTACGTGGTGTCTTATTTCCAGCAGGTAGCATATGACCAACATCTCCTTTAAAGGCCCTGACTTTCTTGAACACCTACAAATCAGAGGACAAATTCCTTCTTGTGTTGAAGGGTTTCAGAAGAAGAAAAAGCAGACTTTCCCTTATCCTTTTACGTTGTTCAGAAAGTCTCCTTCAGTGTCAACTAGTCTCCTTTTCCAGTTTTTCTGAAAAATTCATGTTGATTTGCTGCTAATGAATTAGTCTTAAAGTACTAGAAATGTAAAGTTTTGGCAAGTGTTTCAAAAATTCCTTACCAACCTGATGAGCTGGGAGCTCCAGTCTTCCTCCCCAGTTTGGGGAAGTCTCTGCTCCAGTGTTAAACTCGGCTGCGACACCTACGCTTCCTCGGGTGCTCAGTAAGCTGCTCCTAAACCCACAGATGATGAGAAACAGTATTTGAGCTAAGCCGTAGTGAAACCTGCCCATGCACATGCCTATGAATTCTCATGTCGTTTTTCTGCAGGGAGGGACAGCACACGTCTCACCTTGAGGTTGCTAGAATGACAGTTTTCTTCCTCTCGCACAACGTAATTTCATAAGATTCAAGACCTTGGTTTGCTCTGTAATGTAAACATGTAAAATGGCCTTTCGGCATTCCTGTCTTACAGCATGATATACAGCACAACACAGAAAAAGAGGGGCTTTGTCTCTATAGAGCCCTTGGCCCTTCTTTTTATAATGTAACAAAATCTATGGGCTGAATCTGAACTGCTAAGGATGATGGCAGTTTTTCCTCTGGCTCTGAGCCACACCTTTTGGCACCTTCATTGTTAAGGGATATGCAAGTGCTGGCTGAAAATGCAGAAGAATCATCACAACTTAACATCTTCACAAAACGTGTGAAGCTTTAGACTTTCTGGTTGATTCCAGCTGCACAGTTGAAAGTTCATGTGTCCGTGCAGAGCGCACAGGTAGTGCCAGAGGTTTATGTTCGCGCGTACAGGCTCTTTTGTATATTCAGGTTGGTCTGTACAGCAACAGCAGAGGAGGGGAGGTGGGTGTGTACATGTGTTAGTACAGCAAATTGGATCATGACTGCAGAGAGGTAAGTTGGATTACTTTGCATCTTCCATTGGAGAAGCAATTGAATTTATTCTCTTCAATGCAAATCTTCTTTCATTATATATTTGGTTGACATGTCTCAATTTTTGTCTTATGGGAGAGGAAGGAACCCAAAGAGTGTCTGCTCTGGTCACAGGCAATGCAGAAAAACTTTTTTCTAATGGGATGCTGGATTTCACCATTGGAGACTCTGCTGCGTAGAGCGAGTTCTGGCAGGACCCTTCACACTCCTCTGCCACCTACTGAAGCACTGATGGCAAACAAACATCTGCTGTTCGTTCAGCAGCTCTTGCAGGTTAGTGTGAGATAATGGGGGAAAGATAGTTATGGGTAGGTGCTTTCTCAAAGAGGTTTCAGCTTTCTCTGGTGGAAGGTGTTAGGTATTCATCTCCGTGCACACAGTACCCAGGGCTTCTTGCAGCACCTTCTGCAAAGCCTACCTGTTAATTCCAGAGAAGCACTAACTGATTTTTGCTCATCATTAGTCTCCAAAACAGTAATTGGCAGACAGAGCTTTTGAAAAGGAAGCTTTGGAAGGTCCTTTTGTTCTATAAAGTGTGCAGTAGCATTTCTCCTCCTATTAAACCAGCCTAGGATTTTGGGATCACATTGAAATGCAGTGTGGTGTGAGTTGACACTTCTTTCTATGTAGCAGCTCTCTATTGCAAGTCTTCCTCTGCAGAGTGGCTTAGATGTTACGTTTGTGAGTTTGTGTTGTAAAGCTGGTAGAGTATGGTATCTTCCTGGAGAGATTCTGCTCTCCTACTGCATGTGCATATTTCGTTTTTGTTTTTAATGAGGGTTGTGGATTTTGAAATTTATGGTGCCAGAGTAATTTCCGCTTAACAGAGGTAAGGCAGGGTGTTGTCATATCTGACTGTCACATCTAGCTGCTTAAAAGACAAACATGTTGGAGGCCATAGAAAGAGAGTTGCGTCCATTTAAAAATGGGAATGGCTATAAAATGCCAGAGATATCAGAATGACTTATGTCATGGTCAGCTTGGAAAGGTCTTTGTTGTAATAATTAAAGTTCCCATCCTTTTGTACGAATGATAAATTTGAGCTGTCTACTAGAGCTGGTGTAGAAGATCTGACTTTAATTGTCTGTTTGAATTTGACAACCAACAGCGATTAACATTTTCCTAATAAATTTAGCAAACTGTGAGCAAGTAAACCATTTGAAGGACTGAAGTTCCCTTACAGCGTTGCAAATACTGGGCTGCGATTGCTTTGTAAAATTTCTTCAGCTGGTGTCAGTACTGATGGAAATGCTTATTGTAGGTGATCCTGAATGATATTTTGCCTAAATTATGGTCTCTTTTTAAACTAAATCAAAACATGGCTTAAATGAGGAAAGCAGCTATGTATGTGACTACAAATTGGAAGGGGCCTGAGCAATTTGGAAGGTGAAAATATTTGAGTTCTGGACACTGCTTTGTTGCAGACAAGTCACGTAATTTCACTGGTACTTCCTAGCTTATAAAAGACAAAATGAAGTAGAGGAGATGAGATAATCAGTATTTTGCTGACTACCCAGGTATAAGAATGTTTATTGAGTGAATGTGTGTGAAGTCACTGAAATGGAAACTGTATGGAAGTGACTGTGTTATTAGGGTTGTCATTATTAAGACTGTTGACTAGAACTGCCCTTTTTGATGATCTACTCCTTTATCCAAAGAGAAGGTTTTAACTGGGAAGAGTGAAGAGAACTGGAATTTATATCCACAGAAGTGTAATACTAGCAACTTTAAAGAAATATTGTCGAATTCTGGGCAGGCAGCACTGCCCGTATACATAGCCTGTTTGGGGAACGTAAAGGCATTAAATTCTGGAATTACTCCAGAGATCATTTTGCAGAGGTAATGTTCAGCTTCCACAGAGCATCTATCATGGCTAGAATTAATAGAGGTGGGGAGGCGGGGGAAGTCTTGCTGTCTCCGAGTTGTCATGGAAATTAGGCAAGGGGAGGAGTTGTGCTGCTGACAAGAGAGCGCTAGCTCTTCCTGGACCAAGTCCTGCAGCGCTCACTCAGGCAAAGATCCCTCCCAAAACAGGATGAAATAATGATCCCATCGGAGTCAATGGCAGATTTCCCACTGACATTGGTAGAGGCAAGATTTCACCCTTGCAGCTGTTGGAGAAGTACCTGGAAATTTCTATAGGGAAATGTAGGAAGGAAGAAAGGAAGGAGCAGTGCTTGTAAATAGGAAGTTGTACTGCATGGAAGATAGTAATGTCTACCTTTTCTCTGTGCAGAAAGTCTGTATTACCAATAAATGTAACTGTAATGGAAGGTTTTTTTCCTTTCTGCTTCCTCTTTTATGCTGCAGGACCTATCTTTTCCCAGATATGCCAAGTACAGAGTCACTTGCACTGATTATGCTGTTTCAGCTCTGGGTGTCTTCATGCAGACACGGTACAACATGAAACAGGTTTTCAATCCTTTTCACTTTGCAGACCTGTAACAGGTCTCCAGCGGAGAGGCAGATGTGGATAATGATGGTGAGCTTCCTGCAACAGGTTTACTTTTCTTAGTAACCTCTTGCAGACTCACAAGAAGTAGTCCATGAGGTCTGCGGAGCATGCATGGAGAGGGACACGAAGCTTCCACAGCTACTCCTTTGTGTGCCAAGCATGCCCCTGAAATGGATTGTCAGGCACGTTATGGCCCAAAGCCTACAAACACTAAAGCTGAATAAAGGAGGGGCAAATTATGTTAGCATTGCCCCTTTTGAGACAGAACTATAAAATACTTCTATGCAATTCCTAAATTCAGGTTTTCCTTCATTTGTGCAAGCAGGAAACTGTTTAAATAATCCCCTAAATTGGACATGTATGTTAATCAATGTATACATGATTTAGCAGTGTTAGCATGCCATCCAGTAACTGAAGTGTAAAAGATTGATTTTTATGCCACTCTCAATATTTGTAATTTGAACAGGAAAACATTATTGTGGAAGATGAGTAACAGCCTTATGTAGCCTGACTATAAAAGAGGAAATAGGCTGGTGACAAAGTTACGTTCACAGTGCATGAACATACTAAGCAGTGGCCTGTCTTTTTAGCGTGTCTTTATTTAGAAGCAACAACTAACACAAAAACCCTAGAGAAATTTACATTTTAAATGGTTCCTCTCTGCTATGGAGGGCATGATTTAATTTTGTTTTTTTAAATGGCAATTTTTATTTGTCAGCGTCAGGGCCTGGTGGAAGATGACTAGGCTGAGATTTTGGTTGTGGATACTGTCGTAGGAGTATTGGTGGTAGCCCAATGTCTCGCATATTGCCATGTGAATGTTTTCTGCTGGGATAAGCAGGAGTAATGCAAATGTAGCTCAGGTGGATTGGGGGAATCAAAGGGGCTTATTCAAGGACCCTTGGTGTCTCGTGCTTGAATATACAACCTCTTGTTCTGAACACAGCCAGCCGCCAGCCGCAAGCCCTGTAATGGAGAACCGCACACTAAGTAGCTTCTGAATAGTTTCCTTGGCCAGCTGCAGTTTTTCTGGCATGACACCTCATCATGGCCTTGAATTTATCCCATTATAATTGTTAGATCTGTTTTATCCAGTGGAAATTCCAAAGGAAAACTAAGAACTGCAGTTGTTCCACCCCACAAACATCTGTTGTGAAGCCCGAGATGATGGATTTGGTTGAGTTTTCTTTACACTTGCTGGGCCAAATCCTCAGCTGTTGTTTAAATTTTAAAGAAGGTTGTCTAAAACCAGAACCTTCCCTTCTGTATGGGTGCTGCCAACTTTAATTCACTCCAAATATGCTTTAATATATGCCAAGGTTCATTGGTATTAATTGCAGCACATCTATTACCCTGCAAGAGCTATTATAAAGCTACTGCATTGTGCAGGCCAACGGGCTAGATAACTTCGCAGCGCTCTCACATTTCCTTTGGTTTAGTTTATTTCAAGTGCAGCTCCTCTCTGGAAACTCTCTCTGTAGAAATGACACGGTAGCATACCAGGGCTGTGTCCTCGCTGCCAGCTGGATTCAAATACACTGTAGAGACAGGTCACCTGCAACCTCTGCAGAAGTCTAAGTCAGACTGGTTTCATTTCATCATCCTCCCCCCACCCCTTTTTTTTTCTCTTCTCGTTTTCAGCTGACTTGGCCATTTTCAGCAGTAACAGATTAGGCCGGCCCTTGCTGTGCCCTCAGTATGGCAGGAGGCAGAGGTTGGCTCTGATGAGCCGTTGCCTGTGTTGCAGCCGGCCTCGTTAGCCATGGACGAGGTGCTCCAAGGGGTGGTACTCGTCTTGTGCTGCCAGGGCCAAAGCAGCCAGGAACAGCTGTGGAGCCGGTCTCGTGGAGAAAGCTGAAATGTGCGTTAAGTTCTTCTAGCTATATTCAGCATAATTTTTTCAGTTGGCTTGCTTTCTTTGCTGTAAGTCATTGTTCGTACAGTTTCTTTCTGTCACATGGAGGGGTAAAAAAATGTGTGAAGACCTATGTGAGTATCTTTCCAGTAACAACAGCCTGTATTGCTGTGTCCCCTTTTAGGAGTGACAACATAGGGAGTTAATTTACAGGAGATAACTTGGCATCTTGCACTATTGGCTTCTTTGGCTTGTGTCCCATAACAGACAGGAGATGGGAAAACATCAGGGGCTGGAGGAGGCCTGTATTTCTTTACCTCTTGCACAGCACAAGCTGTGTATTTTGGCTGTTTACCTTTAGGGATAGACCTACCATTTGTGCAGATCCCTTTAGGTCATCAGGCAGCTTGTCTATACAACTGGGACCACAAAGGCCAATGGATTGCATTAAAAAGGATGGCAGAGGGAAAATAGATATTCCTAAAGGCTAAGGTCTGGTTTTCTTTGCTGAAAGAAAGGGGCAGTTTTCTGTGTTTTGTGACACTAGGTTATTACTTGGAGTTGTGTTCCTAATGCTTGTTCTCACTTGCCCTGTAGAGCTCAGCAATGACCACATACATTTCATTGTAGTGCGTTCTCACCTAGAAGTTGATAAAGATCCAGGTCAGTGCCTTTTTCCATAGGTGTCTTGTCCCCCCAGCAGCGTTGTGCACATCATACGGCTCCCGGTAAAACTGACAAAACTCCTATTGATTTTCATGGGAATATGATTAGTCCCAGATGATTGAAGTCCTCGTTGAAGACTCGTACAGCAGAACTCCATGTATCTGGACCACTCTCCTCATCCTGAATATGATTTCTGAAATGAGGAAGGCTATTGTCATGCATATGTTTTTGTAAATTGGCCTCTCAGTATCTTTTTTTTTTCAATCCAGCAAAAAATCCCAGTGAATTCAAGTGAATGGGAATTAGTGGGTGGTGCTGAAGGAGGCTGGGGCATCACCCTGAGGAGGTGATACGGATGAAGGTGGTTGGCTCCACAGGGTCAGGCTGCAGCGGGGCTGTGAGCGGAACCCATTGCTTGTGTCAGTACGAGTTTCTGTTTTGAATCTAGTGGAAGGGTTTCACTTATGGGAATGAAATAGTGTTCTAAAAAACTGCTTTAAAAACTTCCAGTATTTGATGGAGAGTGTTGCTCTTTCAGCTGTCAAGTACAGTGTTGTAGAACTCTGCTGACTGGCTTAGATTTTCTTCAAACTTTTTTTAGAAAGGTTATCATGAACTGTTACATTCTGCAGGATTTTTCTGTTGCCGGAGGACTGCGGATTTTGATCCAGTCTTCATTAAAAGGAAGTGTGTTAGTTCATGACTTGGAACTGGTCTTGCATTTCCATAGAAATAAAAGGATCCAAATAGCATGCAACTGAAATTAAAAGCCATGGAAGGACAAATTCAACCAACTTATTTTCCTGAACATATTTGGAAAACAGAGGGAAGGGATCTGTGAATTCTAAAATTTGAAGCAATATAAAAAGAACCTTGAACTTTCAATCAAACAGGCATGTAATTAAATTTCTCCCTGCTCCATAATTCTATTGTACCCTTGTTACCTTTTTTGTCATATCTATTTGCATCTTCACAAATCCAAAATATCTTAATTTGAATAAAACAAAAGCCTATTCATGGTTGTACTATTCATGTGGTTTAATTGGTTTACAAAATACAAATGTTCTTTGAAAGAAATTGATTTGATTTCAAGAGGCTGGTAGCTGTCCGTCATATATGGTCCTTCTGCTCACAAAAGACGAAGGAACAGAACTGGGCATAAATGGGCTTGCTTCAACTTGCTTTGTTTCTGCTCCTGTTTTGGCTGAGCTCTCGCTGTTGCTCAGTGAATACAGTAGGAAAATATTCTTAGGGTTGTAGCTAATTGCACAAACGAAAAAAGTTTTCCACGTGTTAAGTTTAAATGGAGAACTGAAAATACTTGTGAAATGCTCCACTTTCCTGTTCTAGGTAATATCAGCATGATCTTATAGACTGCAAAATTCATTATGCTCTTGGAACACCTGGGCAGACTGTATTACAGTGGTAGAGGTAATAGTGATGTATACCAATGTCAGTCGGGGTTAGAATGAGGTTCCAGATTATTTTGATATTTATGTGATATGTAAGAGAGGGTGAGTAGCTGGGAAAAGGTAGTATGTTCTTGCATTCTAAATTAATTACATCTAATTAGATTTGAATTGAATTACAAGTAAGAATTAGTTGAAGTTAATTTCTGATATTTCATATGGAATAATCAGCTAAGTAATGATTTGTTAACGTGGACCAAGATTTTTCACGCCATGGGTCTCAATAAAGGCCAGGTGGAGCAGGTGACACGGACAAGCGGTGGGCAGGCACCCCTGTCGCTCTGTTGGGAGCAGGAAGGTACTGCAGTGTTTGAGCACAGAGGTAGGATCTGTGCTGGGTGACCACCAGAGTAGCAAAGACTTTGCAGGATTAAGCTTCAAGGCAGTAGGGCTAATGGAAACTGAGTTTGAAAATCTGGCCAGATAAATAACTCCTTGTCTAGGTGTGGGTTTCTGTTTTGGAAAATCACGGTCTTTCGGTGCATCTGAATATCGTCACTGCAGACATCTTCAGTGATCCCATTGGAGATGTGTTCCTGGTGGAGGGGAACTCACCCTCAGAACACAATTCTGGGCCAGCGCCAGGGTGTCCTGCCAAGTGGTGGCCCTGCGAGCAGGGGCTGAGCCTCTGCATCGATCCCCAGGCATCGTGACTAGACACCCGGCCTGCTCTGGAAGCTGGGAAGATACTCCCCTCACTGCGTCTGCCCTGGTTATGTGGCACGGATCTCTGCAATATCTTTTCTGCAGCTGTAGGTGTGGGAGGAACAGCGCTCGGTGTCTTTCCGTAACAGCTCTTCCTTGGCCAGAAGAGGAAAATGTTCTTTCTCTCAGTCTCTGGTCCCAGCTGAACAGTCACTTCTTGGGGTACCTGGGAAAAGGAGGAAAGGGATGCAGCTCTGCAGGCTTTTCCATCGAGGGAGGGACCTTCTAGCAATAGTTGTATAATAGCGATAGGGCAGTACAGCACAGGCTGAACACCTCAGTGTGCAGGATGTCTGGTACAATTCGAATACAAAACAAGGAGTTAATGCAGAAAAATGTTAGTCAACTCGTTAAACTGATCCAGGTGTTTAACTGGAGAATTATATATTCTTCTGCAGGAAGAATAGCATTTTATGGTATAGTTTTTATGGCTAGTTACTAGTCTATTTAAATTTGTTACATGTTCTCCAATGCAACCATGCAGGGACCATCAGCTGAATAATTTTCATGTTGTCTTTGGGACACATCTGAGAGTGTGGGAATATATGCAGAGTATTTCAGGGAGGCTGCCTGCCACTGAGGCATCTTTAGTGATGTCAGCTCCTCATCTATGTGCCTTCATGAGACTATACCCAACATTTACAGCCTAAACTCAGAAAGGGAAACATGGGGAGCTGTCAGTCAAGTCTCTCTAGCTGTCAATATAGTTTCTGTTTAAGCACAGACTGAAGGGCACAAGAAGGGGCATTAGTGGCAAAGTAAATCAAACCATGGTTGGCAACAGGTTGCAAATGCAGGAGAGAACTGAAAATTGATGGGCAATGGAATTATAAAGCAGAGGGAAGCCTCTGAAGAATACAGAGATCATAAAAATGGAAAATATTGGTTATTGGCAGCAATAATCTGAACCCATACTGTGTTATCTCAATGGGAAAGTACTTATGTGTCAAAGGAACGTTTTATGCACAGTCTAATGTGGTGGTAATAGGAAAAAAGAAAAATATATTTGCACTGTCAGTTGTTGCTCTGTACCTCCATGAGTTCTGAGGCTACTTTAAAGAAAATGTTACCTCTGCTGAACTGCAGATTAACTAGTCAAGCTAATCAATAATTAAAGCCTTGAATTTACCCAAAGCATCCCTTCTCAGTTTATATATTTTGCTAATAGGAAAAGAGAAGACCAGCTTCTTGTTGCAATTTGAAGGTTTTCAAAGCAAAAGCCTCAGTTTATGCTTTGCTAAGATGAACTAGATCAGGAATTCATGGTAATGGATTTAGCAACTTGCTGAATAGGCAACCATTTACCATCTAGTGCTTTTGTTGTATGAGATTCATTAGCTGAACCTCATTTAAGGTGTTTATCTCTTGACTTTCACAGAAGAAAAAAGATGTAGCAACAATTATTTTTTACTTTTTCTTTTGTTTTTATTTGCCATGTAAAGTGGCTTACTTCACCTTTTTTTATACAAAGCAGAAATCAGCCTGGAATACTTGATCAGTATAGACGATAGAAGTATTTTACAGTGATGGAAGTAGAGTTGCTTACTTGATATTTACTGATGGTAGGAAGAGCTGATCATATCTGGTCATCTGCATGGGTGTAACAAATACTGTGTATGCCTGTGGGAGAACTGGAAGGGAGCAGGTCTGTACCCAACCTGGGGATGCTAAGAAGGCTCTGCATTATGCAGCTGCTGTCAGCTGCTGATAATCTCTGAGCACCTTTGTGTCTGTTTTCCCTTTATATGCTGCTAACTCACGTGAGCGTAAGAGGCAGTGAGTCAGGGGCCAAGTGCTTCGGCCGTGAGTCAGCCTGCCCGTCTGCCCCCGAGGGCTGACCTTGGGACATATCCCTCTCCTGGACACCAGCACACTTCAGTAGGTGGTGAAGAAAGGGCTCTAGCAGGGTCATTTTCTTGTGGTTGTGAGTGAGGCTGCTGTGCCTTTTGGGGAGAAAAAGAAATGGGCCACCTAGGTAGAAAAGAAGATCAGATTCGGCTCAAATACTGTGACTGCCAAAGAGGAGCCAATACCACATCTAGGACTTTGTTGAGCCATGGAGGCTTTGGTGACCTGAACCTCTGGTACTTTGGGTAAAAACTACCTTCTGAGAGAGTTAATGAGTGCAATTAGTAATTCACACAATCAAATAATTCTGTCCCTGGACCGCTTCTGTGTCATCTCTTCCACAGAATGAGAAACTTCAGAGCCCACTGTGTGGCTGGAGCCAGCTGCTGCACAAGTTCATCCTGGAAAGGATAGAGATGGCTGGCAATGACGGGATGACTTAGGTTTTACGTATTGATCTGGTAGGGTAAATCTTGCTTCTGAAAAGCTGGTAACCACCCTGGGTTCATTGGTGAGTTGGTGAGCACTGCTTTTTTTGGGGGGAAGGAGGGACTTTGGTGGTTGGAGTGTGCTGGTGAAAAGCTGTGTCTTTCTGCCGCTTCTCTGAATGCGGCACGTACAGAGTAGCGCTCTGCAGAGCGGAGAGGAGTAGGCTTTACACATGTGAATTTGATTTGACCACTGCCAATGAAAAATGGTTAATAATAATACTGTCACTGCTCAGTCTTTTATAAGACCATTCAAAGCCAGCTTTCAGGCATCTTCTAAAAGCCCTTTTCTGGTGCAGGCAGATTTGCAGGAACATAAGATATTCTTGTTCCCTAAAGGTTTTCCTCCACCTGCTTAGGTATAGTCCTCTGATGTTATACAGTTGCTATGGAAATAAATGACATCAGCGTCTGCGGAACATGGCTTCGTATGAGAAATCAATAAACTTGAGCAAATGAATTGTCAGACAGCTGTGTTTCCTCCCTGTCTTACTAACATGGAAAAAAGGAGGTGGATGGATAATGAGAAAGTGATAAATAATTTTTTTTTTTTCCCAAGGAAGTATGTGTTTTCTAAGCCAAATGTCTGTCAGTTCTTTTAGACTTCAGGAGAGCTATCAGTAATCCCCTTAAAGATGTGCAGGGAATTCAAGTCAGGGAGTTGGTCATTTCCCACTAGTTGCATCATATCTTGTGTTCCAGTTATTTCCATTTCATTTTCTGGTTTTGGTACCAGTTGGACAGTAGAATACCGCAAAAGGAGCTGGGAGAGATGTAGTCAGCTGACTCCACGAGATAAGTGGGACTCCTGCAAATACACCATCGCCTTCGTCTCTCAGCCTGCCTCCCATTCCCTTACTCGCTATCCTCCCCGCAATAGGTGCCTCCGTCACTACCTCTGCCATCAGGCTGTGGGCAGCGTGGGCAGGGCATGCACAGAGGCTGCCTGCTTGCAGAAAGCCAGGTGCCACCACTGCCCCCCCTTATCCAGGGAATTCAGTACAGGTGCCACTGAGTCCAGGGTGCGGGAGGTATGTGATGCTTAGCAGCCCCGCTAGAGCCCAGCCCAGTTATCGTGGTGATTTTACACATAAGGTATCACCTCCTCGTAGGATTCAAAGGGCCTTCTCTGTTCCAGGGGTAATTATGGGTGGATTGCTGGAAACGTATGAGAGCAGGTAAAATCTGTGCTGTGGTGTCATCTAGGTAGTGTCAGTGCAATAGTCCTCAGGAAGAACACAACCGAATGAAAGTCCTAACGTAAAGCATGTGTCCTAAATAGCTATGTCTGACATGGTTCATAAATTAAGGAAATTAAATTGCAAGTGCTTTAACTACCAGAAAAAAGCCTCTAGAGTAAATGTTAACTTCTGTAGTTAAAATAAACCTCCAAACTGTTTAAAAGCCTAGATAAATTAAAGTCTATTTTGTGTGTCATGTGTATGAAAACAGCTATCATCATCAGAAGTAAAGCAACTAACATTTTGCAGATGACAACATTTTTCATTTTAACAACACTGGTCCTTACTAGCCAACATGTGGTGGACAGTCTTAAAAGGATTAGTAGCAAATTCACTCCTTCACAGGAAGGTTGAGCAGGGAGACTGTGCTATTTGGTGGATTTGCTGTCACTTTCTGAGGAATTAGCCAGCTCTTGTTGTGACTGGAGTGCATTTGAATCCTTGGATAATTTCTGAATGAATCGGCCATGCAAGGACAGCACTTTAAGAGGTGGAGTATACCCATGCGTCCTGGTTTTGGCTGGGATAGAGTTAATTTTTGTCCTAGTAGCTGGCATAGTGCTGTGTTTTGGATTTAGCATGAGAATAATGTGATAACACACTGATGTTTTAGTTGTTGCTAAGCAGTATTTATACTAAGTCAAGGATTTTTCAGCTTCCCATACTCTGCCAGCGAGGAGGTGTGCAAGAAGCTGGGAGCGGGCACAGCCAGGAGAGCTGACCAAAACTGGCTAAAGGGATATTCCATACCATATGACGTCATGCTCAGTATATAAGCTGGGGGGAGTTGACCCAGGGGCAGCGATCGCTGCTTGGGGACTGGCTGGACATTGGTCGGTGGGTGGTGAGTGCTTGCATCACTTGTTTTTTTGTTTTGGTTTGGTTTTTTCTCTTTCCCTGGGTTTTTGTTTCTCTCTCTCTCTCTTGTTGTTTTACTTTCCATTATTATTATTGTTGTTGTTGTTGTTGTTGTTATTTCAAGTATTAAACTGTTCTTACTTCAACCCACGAGTTTTTTTACTTTTGCCCTTCTGATTCTCTCCCCCATCCCACTGCGGGGGGGAGGGAGGGTGAGCGAGTGGCTGTGTGGTGCTTAGTTGCTGGCCGGGGTTAAACCATGACATCGTGTTGTATGTACCCATCTGTGCAGTAGTGGGCTGTTTTCCAATATTTGCTTAAACAAAAAAGCAGGCCTGGACTAAAATATACATAGAGAGGGAGTCTAGCTCCGACAGGATGTGGCATTACAGCTGAGTTGTCAATGTAGGACTGCTGTGGTTTACGGCTGAATGGAGGAGTTCAGCACTGCCTACTGTGTGGTTAATCTCTTTGTTTGTAAGCATTAGATTTATCACTTAGCAGTTGTACAAATGCAAAGGAAGCAGTAAGAATATTACCCAAGCGCGTTCATTGTGGCAACCTGAACTGGCAGTAGAGAGGAGATGATGTGTATATGTAGTTTTGAACTAAGACATTTGCAAAACTGCCAGGTGTTACTTTTATGTATGAAGTCATGCATCTGTGCAAGGCACAACGGCATGAGGGTTTGATGTAAAACCTGTTTTTTGTAACGCCCCTTAGAAGACTGCAGATTTGCCAGCTGGTGTGATTGGGCTCACCTTACAGTTTCCCTTTTGTGGTAACTTCTCACCCCATGTCCCAGAACAGCACAGCAATGACTGCTGTTCACTAGCCCCAAACTGGTATCAGGAACCCCACACAAGAGAGTTGGGTTTGTAGCATTCTCCTATTTTAAGCATTGGGAAGAAAAACAATATTGGGAGAAATTTATCTATGCAAAACAGGCACTGAAATGTGATAGAAATATTTTGGTAAGAAAAAGGTCTTACGCTTTATTGTCTGCTATTCTCTTCTGACGCCCTTCTTTATAGTTGCAAATGATAGCAGGAGCTTGTTTTCTTTAGCGTCTTTCTGTTTAAACTATTAGTACTTTTAAAACTTCAGTGTGTGAGATCACTAAAGTATGGAGCAACCTGCAGGGACATGGTACGTAGTTACTGGCAGAGGTCAAGTCCTGTCTGCTTCGCACAAATAGTTCTATTGAAGTCAATAAAACTATTTGTGTGACCAAGGCAAGCAAGATTTGGCTCACTTGAGAGATAGCTTTTAATAGCAGATGTTCACTTAAGAAGCAATGATCCTGTTGTCTACAAACGTTCTTAGTAATAAAGAAGAAGAGAACAGAAACAGAGGAAAGGTCTCAAGGAGCAGAATAGCTCCCAAAGTGTATGTTTTTCATGAAATATCAATTATTTATGAGGGTGTTTTTCTGTAGCATCCAGCTAGTCCAGATGAGGAGCACTCATGCAAATACGATCAGTGAGTTCAGAGAAACTGCCTAAATAAATAAAATGGGCACAGTTTTGCTTATTAAATACCGTCTGGTTTTCAGCTTTACTCCAGCACATCAGGGAGTTTGAGTATGCTCCTCCAAGTGAGAGGAAGGAAAATAACAGATGAGGGTGGAAAGAGAGAAGTGTCAGAAGGCACAGATTTAGCTAATGATAGCAGTAGGTGCAGGCTGCTTGCCATCTTGGAAATGACAGGTACAAATACCTCTAAGTTTGTAGGCAAGAGCAAAGATTTAGAAAGTTTGTGCTGTAACTCTTCGAATTTAATTGTATACTCCTTACTATTTTGGAGCGTGGAAGACTGGAAGTTTTCTGGAACAAGAAAGGAGTCTTGCTGCTTACATAATGCAAAAGATGGGTCTGAATTATGATACATTATTTACTATATTTATTCCTGTGTCTCTGTAAAATGAACAGAAAGGCATCTGTCGCCCCTTCTAGCTGACTTTAAAAATTTTTTTAGACCACAAATTGCCATTAAAGGCATCAGGCAACAACATCTGTGAGCACATATAGCAGTAGCTAGTGCAGCCGTCCCCAGGGGAGGAAGCACAATCAATTCAAAATAGTTGAGCAGGCATCTCCCACTTAGCTGGGCAAGTTCCCCATCACCCAGGGCAGATCAGTCCCCAGCCCCGTGCTGGGTCAGCTCTGCTTGGTGTTACCCCAGCTAAGTGCCTGGCGAGCCAGCACAAATAGACCTGGCAAAGGTGGAGTATTGCAGTGATCGCAGTGCAGCGGCTTAATGTCCTTTATCAAGTTACCTGATAATGCATGCAAATTCTTCTGTAGGATGCGTGTGTATACACATGCACACACGCTTAGAGATTAAAGCTATCTTGTGCAGAGAGCAGCTTTCTGATGTGATGGCAAGAGGAAGTGATGCGTGGAAACTATGTTAATTAAACATCACATTTTGGAAAAATTATATGCCAGGTCATTGAGTTAAAATACTCGTGCTGTGTAAAACAGAAAACGTGAGTCTCGCAATTATTTCTAGAAACATTATCTTTATAATTTGTTTATATTCTGGTAGTTTCTGGAAGCCCCAGTCAGGATGCAAACTGCATTATGCTAAGTATGTTTATGAAGTACTTCAAAGCAGTCCCTTATTTAACAAGGGTTGGGTTAATCTCTCTTCCATATCCATATTGTGAGAAGCCACAATTGCCTCTTCATATATGCACAGGACTATATATACACTCACAGATTTATGTGTCTACACAAGAAGATAATGTACCAGTACACAACTAGCTGTATCTGTGAGGTAGTATTTATAAAAATTACGTATTGAAAACTATTTTGTCTGCTGTATATTTAAGTAAACACAAGATGGAGATGGGGATTTGTTATAGGCCACTCAATCTCAGGAGAGAACAGGCTAAATGACACTTTCCAGAGAGCTAATTAACATATAAGGGGAGATGCTTGGTATAATTATAAACAATGCTACAGAAGCAGCAGAGATGCTTAGGGGTTATTTCTCTCAGGCACTCGAGCTGAAGGGCAGAATGTCTCCCTTTGTGCGGTGGGGTGCGTGGAAAGGGAAGGTGGTCCTGTGTGGGAGCAGAGGTGGCGAGGCAGTGTCTGCTCAGGCGGTTTGAAATCCTCCAGTGCTGAGAAGTAACCCCCAGGAGAGCTCAGGAAGCTGGCTGCAGCACTCTCTGAAACGATAACGTTGATTTTTAACAAATCTTGGAAAACTGGGGAAATTCCGAAGGCCTGCGGGACTCTCAGGCCCTTCCGGTGTTTAAAAAGGGCCCAAAAGCATAACCCTAGTTAGTAGGTCAGGTGGATTTGATGTTAGCTACAGGCTGACAGGGGACAGTTTGTTTGGGACTCTATTAACTTAATACTCCAAAGTATTAAAGGCTAAAAATATAATTCCTACTTAGTGTGGTTTAACCACTGGTAGATTTGTCAACTTGCTTTTTCTTTTGATAGGGTTATATGCTTTCATGATAAAAAACCCACAGCGATTATGTAATATGCTTGGATTTCTCTAAATCGTTTGAACTAGTAATATGTGTCTTTTCGATTAAAAGCAAAATCCAGAAAACTTGCATTGTATTGAATTAACCTGCTAAGTGGATTTAAAACCTGAGATTTTGAAATAAATTTCTTAACAGATACATAAGAACAAGGAGACCCATTGCTGTCTTCCCGTACCTATTGTTGATAATGCAGGGTTTTGTTGGTAGAGTTTCCATACAGAAGTGCAAGCAAGTAATGAGGATGTCAGCTTACAGAATGATGTAAATCACTTTTGTTTTCATTCAGCCAAAAGTAAGGTAATATAAAAAGGAACTAAGAGCCTCGCTTACATAAATGAGGTAAGAAATTCTGTAATTGTTATACATTAATATTCACCAAGCAGGTTTTAGGTCTAGCTTGAGCTATTATAAAAAATCTGCTCCAAGCAATCCATCAAGTGAAGCCAGAAGTGCAAACCGAAATGCAGGGAGAGAGGTGCTGGGGTAGAAGAGGAAACGCATCTGTACCATATGGAAATGCAATAGTATAGAGAACTGTGCAAGTCAGTCCTAATGTGCAAGTGGTTCAATTTTACCCCCTCCTCGGAACAGCAGCTGAATTGTAAAGACCACAGCACCACAGGCAGCATGGTCTCACAGTGTGCAGAAGCTAATGGTTGGTGGTGCAGTAGTGGTTGATGAGGTCAAGATTGCTTCACCGCCCCACCGTGGCTCCAAAAGCATGCTGACCAACAGGTGCGTGTTTTGTGAGTAAAATAGCTGTGAGGGAGTGCAAAATACATTGTTCTTCAGCTCAACAGACTCAGCTTCTGTGCATTGAAACGCTTTTCTTTGTGCATAAAGTCTGGGGAAGGTGTTTAGAAAACAGTTTCATTGTTTAAATGGCCATTTCTGAGGCCCTGCTAGCAGTACTCGCCTTCTTGGAAGGGCAGCATCCTTTTGTGCCAGCTTTAATTAAACACTTCCCCTCTTCCCCCATTTCCTCTCTTACTTCTTATGCTAGGGAATTTCAACCTGCTGCCCTGGAGCAAAATGGTCACAACTTTCTTGGGTTTTTTTGTTTGGTTTTTTTTGGGGGGGGGTGGGTGTTGTTTTTTTTTGTAAATGTGCTGGCCTCATTGGCTGGGGACATCTGTGGAGAGTGTATGTCAGCATCTGCTCCAGAACAGCTATGTGTGCCAGTTAGCAGGGCAGCGGGGAGATACTGGGCAGGCTCTTCCCATCCTGCCCTCCTGGTTTGGCAGCTGTATGACACCACGGGCAGCAATGGGGTTTCAGTCACGGGAAGCCAGCTTAACAGAGTGCAGAGCCCAGCATGCTGGTGGGCTGCCATGGATGCAGTTGCAGCTCAGTGGGTGCCTGGCTGGCAAATTAAATCTTCCATTTCTGGGCTCAGCGCTGATATCAAAATAATAAAAGAGAGAGAGAGAAGAAAAAAGTGGTAATTCCACCCTGTCATGACAGCCACATTGGGCACCGAAGTACTAAGATGTGCAAATGCTCTGAATCTGCACACTCTTTGCAGGAATGAAGATTTAGTCAATACCCTTCTAAGAAATCATTAAACAGAACAAGTCAGACTGTCATGGCTGACATTTTATTAATTGAGCTGGAACTTTAGATTGGGAGAGAATGTGGCTCTCAGGTGCTGGTGGATGCTGATTGCCTCCAGCTATTAGTAACGGCCACAAGGCATTTGCTAAATGTTGCTTTGAGGGATGTGAAGTGAGTTGTCAGCTCTCACTGTGCTTTAAAATCTTTCTAAGCAGTGACTCAGTCTGTGACCATAGCTGGCCGTCTCATCTCAGCCAGGTTGGACTAGTCTTGGTGGTACTGGAAGGGCACAGTGTGGGGTGACAGGAACAGTCCCAGGTATGGGATGACTTCTAAACAACTACGGACTTCCAAGGTGAAGGTTCTTCATCCCAGAAAAGAGACTACAGAAAGGAGATGCAAAGCTCTACAAACTATGAGCATCATGAACGAAATAGATTGGAAAGAACCGCTTATTTTTGCTTGTAATAAAGCTAAGGTACTTCAAACGAAACTGTCAGGTGGCAGTTTCAGGACCAAAGAGTATACATTTTTTCATACAAGAAGTAATTAAGCTTAAATACATTGCGAAATATATTTTGATAGGAATGTCAAAAGCAGAGCTGGTTCCAAAAAAAGCAAAATCATGATATAAAAATTGATTGGGAGCTATTAAACATAAAAATGCCATTGCTGGCCCAGGAAGTCTCTCAGTCATAGATATCTAGAAGTTGTCCAGAGAGCCTGTACCGGGAGACTGTCACTGGCCACCACCTAATGCTCTCCCGTAAGTCTCCCGTGTTAGCAGCTGTCAGAGAAAGCATAGCAGGTAGATGGACCTTTTGTTTAACCTTCTCTGGCCATTGTCTTGTGATCATGCAGAGATTTCTGAGCGCTTGAGAAGCTTGGGTAGGACTTCTTTTTCTTTGCTATTGACTTTTCCCTCCTGATTGTGCACTGTCATTAGAGAAGAACATACTCTATTTGCTTGTGTGGGCCTACACGGATATGAAAAATGAAATTTATCCTGAGGTGTAAGGATCCTGCCCTCAGGAGAAAGGAAGCATCCTTCTCACTTGTGAGGCCTCCCACTGACTTCAGTGAGATGATCGTCATGACTAATGACTTAAAAGCAAACTAGGCAATGCACAGATATTGGAGGTTGAAGGGGATGCATCTGAACAAAACACGTTCTGATTTTTGCCTTACCAGCTGGATTAATACAAATGTTTTGGTCACTACAGGTGGCCTGAAAAAAGACCCTAATTCTAGGAGGTGAGCATTTAGATCATTGAAGGAAGAAAACAGAAAGCGTGACACCAGAGAAACTTCGTATGGCGGTTCTTTTTTTTAATACCAACTCTTTTTTTGTTTCTGGCTGCATACTTTTAGAGAGGAATATTTTCTCCCCTGTTGCAGAGCTGTATTAGTTTTTCAACAAAAGGCACAAGGGGCCCGACAACGCACAGATAAAATCATACTGAGCTGTGCTTCCTGGAATGTGGCACATCAAACAGGGCTTTGTTGGGTGGTTAAAGAGCCTGTTTCGTTCGGATGCTATTTTGACAGAACGCATTGTTTTCAAAGACCCTGGGAATTATGCCCGTAAAATGCATTCAGTGGTTACATTTATGAAGCTTAATTCAGCACTGGTATGGGTGTTGTCTGGGGACCTTTAAAGGCCAGACATGAAAGCAGCGCCGTAATCCTCACATTGAATATCATCTGTTGTACTGTGCTGTCTCTCTCGGCGCAGCGTGTCCACCGCTGTGCGAAGAGGGCTGGGGGGTGGGCAGGGGTGCAAGAAGCCCCCTTCTCCTCGTGCTGCCAGAGGGAGGGATTTTGTTCTCTGTTCGGCGGGTTGGCCAGGGGCTTAGGGGTGGTGGGTTGTGTTGGACACCCATCCAGAGGAGAGGCTGCGATGGTGGGGAAGGGAAGAGGCTGTGTCCCCCTGAACAGGGCAAGATGACGTGCAAGGCACCAACCAGGATTGCAGCCCCCTATTTTGACCGGTGCTCCAGGCACGGTACCCAGGACCTGCGGCTAAAGACAGTGGGTCTTTCCAAACGCTGCCGGGCTGGCAGGGCTCAGCACTGCAGCCTCCAGGGCTTCTCTTGAGCTGGCTGTGTGTCTTGTCGGGTGGATGGTGGTAGACCTGACCAGCAGGGCCAGTTCCTAAGCAGGAGAGAGGAGGGAGAGAGATCGGTCTTATATTTAGTTCAGAGGAGGCTCTCCCTTTATGGATGGTATTTTCCATAGAAATCCTCTCTGTTGTCCTCACTGCCTTCTTCCCTAGCCTGTCGTGGGGTGTGGTTGAGGGTACCAATTTAATATTTCTATATAACACTTTATAACAATATTTATAATTATCTAAGCCATGTATAGTTGTGCAGCGTGACATAAATATTGTATAGCGTTACAGATACTCTATGTAACACTATAGGTCCTTCCTCCTGCACTTTGCCTACCGGCTCTGCTGAAATGAGGGCCACAGCTCGGAGTGCTATGCAGAATAATTTTTATATTCCTTAGTACTAATTCCTAAAAGATGACAATAACAATATTCGACAGCTTTAGGGAAGGACTGTCATCTAATCTGTTGATAAATACTGGTGATGTGTTTTGTGAGTATTAGTAAGTAGGAAGATAAGTTAAATACAGATGAACAATTTCTGAAACTCCTAGAGAAGTTCTGTTGCTTCTGTGGGGTAAAGTGTCCCCTGATACTCCTTCAGGGATGTTGCAGACTCTTACGTACAAGTTTGCACCATCAATAATTATGTATATTTTAGCACACACTAAACTGCCAAAGATGAGCTTTCACCTGGATCAGTTTCCTGCTTTACTATGTTGCTGTAGGATGGCACTGCTGACACAAGAGAGTGTACGGAAATGTTTGGTTTGGGGCTGGGGAGACACGAGCATGAGAACACCCTGTGCAGGAGGAGTTTGGGCTTGGATCTAGTTTAAGCCACCCATGGAATTGCACCCTCTGCCTCTACGGTGTGAGCACTCCTGTTGGGCACCACCAGCTGTTCAGACCCTGGGGAGAATAAAGCCTTTACCACTTTCTCTCCAACATTTCAGAGCCTCTGAAGTCTAGGGAAGCTCTGAACTGAAGAACATTGCAGGCCCCTGAAATTAATGGACACTCTCCTGGGTTATGAGTGAAATAGAAAACTAGCAGTATGTGCTGATGTATTTCTTACAAGATTTAGACTATATGAGTCTGGTTATACCAGATGAAGATGTACAAACCCTTGCTGTATTGAATTCGCTGTATTGCAGCTGTACATTGCATATGTGATTATTTTCTTTATTTTTTTTGACAGTTTTGCCAGTCAAAAAATGTCAAAAATACAAAGTTTAGCTAGAAAGGAGCTATACTTTCAAAGAAAAAATAAAGTTGTCTTGTTCCTGGCATAGCTTTCTTCATTACCTGAACTGATAAGAGCTACACTACTTGTTTGCAGCTGTACACTGTATCTCCAGCCAGCACTGCTTTAATGGTGCCCCTACCCAGAGGTATTTCCCTAGTGTACACAAAATAAAAGTTATCCTTATCTCTTTGTGTCTGTGCAGTCTGCCCACATGATTTGACTAAAAATCACATCTTCCTGCTTACATTTCTTTTTCTTCCTGTCCTGGTTTCGGCAGGGATAGAGTTAATTTCCTTCCTAGTAGCTGGTACAGTGCTGTGTTTTGGATTTAGGGTGAGAACAATGTTGATAACACACCGATGTTTTAGTTGTTGCTAGGTAGTGTTTACACTAGTCAAGGACTTTTCAGCTTCCCATGCTCTACTGACTGAGAAGGCTAGAGGTGCACAAGAAGCTGGGAGGGGGCACAGCCGGGACAGCTGACCCAAACTGGCCAAAGGGATATTCCATACCATATGATGTCATGCTCAGTATATAAAGCTGGGGGAAGAAGAAGGAAGGGGGGGACGTTTGGAGTGATGGCGTTTGTCTTCCCAAGTAACCGTTACGTGTGATGGAGCCCTGCTTTCCTGGGGATGGCTGAACACCTGCCTGCCGAGGGGAAGTAGTGAATGAATTCCTTGGTTTGCTTTGCTTGCATGTGTTGCTTTTGCTTTACCTATTAAACGGTCTTTATCTCAACCCACGAGTTTTTCTCACTTTTACCCTTCTGATTCTCTCCCCCATCCCACCGGGGGGGAGTGAGCGAGCGGCTGCGTGGTGCTCAGTTGCCGACTGAGATTAAACCACGACACTTCCTTAGGACTGTGGGGTTTTTTTTGTTTTGGTTTGGTTTTTTGGGTGTTTGTTTTGTTTGTTTTGTAGGCAGGTGATGTAGGATAAAACCTCAGGGTTTCAAATCTCTACAGCCAATTCCTTTAGCAGTGGTGAGAAATGCAGCTTACACTCTTGGCAGGGTGAGTGCTCTTTGGGCTCTGACACCTGGAGATGCTGTGTGTCAGGGCATAGTTTTCCTACCAGGTGTACACTGTGAAAGGCTGCAGCCTAGAAACTGACTGTTCTCTTTTGAGTATCTGTGCTCCAGCAAAAAGAGGAGGAGAGCTCTCTGGATGCCACACTCTGGAGCACAAGGTAGGCTTGTTGTATGGTATGGTGAGCCAGCTTCCGTGCTCAGAAACACACAGTTGAGAAGGAAACGAGTCGGTCGGGATTTGAAGATGAGCATTGGATACACATGGTGTTTGGCATAGTGCACCCTGTGCTCTCCAGCATGACCCACAGTTCTGGCTGGCTGTTTTGCGTCACGGCAAGAAGGGATCTCCTGGAGACAGGGTGAGTGGTACTTCATGAAAATCAGGCCCCTCCAGGGCGTGGCAGGGAGGGTATCTTAAAATAAAAAGCCCAAACTTGCCCATCACTTTTGAAGTTAAGGAAACTTAATCAGTTTATATTAATTTGGCCCCACTTCTTAAAATGTGTAAGCATGTGCATAAATATATTGTTATGAGAAGCCTTAAAGCTAAAACTAGGCACAATGTTTTGTAGTGCTAATTGGTGAATGGTAGCGTGGAAGGGCTGTGTCTTGTCACCAGGTCACATCTTAATTCTGGTTTTACAGTCGAGTCTCCTTCCTTTTCTGCTGGTTGCCTTACTTCCTTCAGACGGTGAGGGAAAAATACTTCCTTCTCACATCTGGTGCTGCGGTCTGATGGATTTGAGATCAAGCTCGAGGTGTGCGTCCTTTGGGTGTGAATTAGGTCTTGGAGCTGCCTGGAGCTTGCAGAGTGGCCTGGAGGTGCCAAGCGCTGTTACGGCACTTGGCCTATCGTGATGTGAACACGGGCAGAAATACTGAAGTTCTGCTAAGTGGTTCCTCGTGGCATGTTGTTAGCATCACCACACTAAATGACCTCTTTTACATAGAAATCCTGTAAAATGGCCAGCTCCAAAATACTTTGAAACTTTGAGGTCTCTTCACTACCAGTGGCGCAACACAGTGCTTCTGTCTGTCTGTTTTGAGCTCGGAAATAAAAGGCATATAGTAAGATGGTATCTTTTAAACTATAGCAAGTAGGTATTAGGGAAAATGAGTGATGAAGTCTATAGAAATCCTGAATGAAAACAGTGACAGAGTATATTTACCACTGAAGCTGTACTGGGCCAAACATATTAAAAGTCAGGTTAATAACTTGCTTTCTGGAGGACCTTACTTGCAGAATTCTTGCTTGTCCAGGGTTTTTGTTTCAGTGCCGTACTCAGATATAGTGTTGCTTCACATTAAGGGTGTAATTTTAGATCTTCTCAGCTGTTTGTTCTGTCCTTTCAGCTAGTAGAAACAAAATGAATCATCTTTATCTATTTTAGCAACGCTTTCTCTATCTTAGCTAATGAGATTTCTGGGTAGATAATTCTTGAATTAGTTAGCAATGTTTACAAACCACAGACCTGGGTTGGATACCTGAGAAGATAATGAGAGGAAAAGGAAAAAAAAACAATGTACTGGAAGATAGATTAAACAGCTCAATGTATTTTGCAACACATGCATAAAATGGTCTGGAAAATGTTGGCGCTGCACAGCAAAGCATCCTATGGGTAAGGAGGGCCTGTGTAACTAGAATTCACTACCTCTGCAGTTAATTATGGTACTGTCATTTATTATGTAGTTACATTCTTTTTTCAGTAGGAATTGCGCTTTTTCTTTTTCCTACATTATAGTTTTATGTTGATTCCTGTTGCTTTAATACTTTACTGTCTGCTGTGGTACTATTGATGGTACAAGCAATAATCTGATGGCTTTGGATGAACAAATTCATTTCTCTCTGAATCAGTTGATTTATCTATAAGAGAAGTTAATCATGTTTCTCAGTGATGTGATGTAGTTTACTTGAAAGAGTGCTCTCAGAGGGATCGCCACGAGCTTACTGTCACCTGTGAGTGGAATGCGGACATCTGGAGCGGCATGAGACACCAGCCTGTGCACAAAACCTCCCAGGTTTGTTGGAGAGAAGTGAGAGGTGGACCATGGTCTGATTTGCTTTGCCAGAGGAACTTAAATTGCATAAGGAGATGGTGATGCCTTGTGCCTGCATACAAGAGACTTTTTTTAATTAAAAGTAGAATCTATTAGCGTAGGGATGCCAGGAGAAAACAAAGTTATTTTTAAAGCTACCTTTCATTCAGAAACTATTTTTGAAATGCTAATGGTGGTATATTTGCCTTGTGCTGCTGTATCATAAGCAAAATTTGCAAATGTGTAAATGCTATCCTATTTTGACACTTGGCAACTTCAGCTCAAATTCTGCTGACATGTTTTTGCAGCCTGTTACTACACACATTGAAGCTCCAGCCTGGATAAATACTTAGCATCGTGCATGCACAGGTGTTTAGTATATGAAGTGTCTCTTTAGAGCCCAACAGGATGGTTCAGTTGTCACTGATGCAATATGTCTGTGGTCTGCAGCTGGAGTTTTAGCAGAGGACCATTGGACTGTGCCCTGCGGTGTTTCTTCTGAGAGCAATTAAAAGGCCTTATGTTCAATTTTGGCTTGGAATATGACTTATAAAGACATAGTGATTATTTTAAGAGGTTTCTGTGCTTTGCTGATTCTGGGCTGAGTACAGAAACCACTCTGAACCAGGACAACCTAAGTCCCTGTGGACTTACGCATGCTTTGCAGTGTGCTGTTCTGCCAGGGTGGTGACTTCTGCACCAGGGGATGAGAAGAATTCCTCAAAAGGGAAGTTTGTTGTCTGTTTCAGTGTCTTTATTGGAGAATCTTTCCCTGGCAAAACCAGGAAGTTTTCGGTCTCTGTGGAGCTGAGCGAACAGGAGATTTGCTTCCCCTTTGCTCTGGAAGTTAGAGGCTGTTTCTGGGGAAGCACTAACTTTTAGGAGAGCAAGCAGCCCACTGAATCATAAGGTGCTGAGTGCACAAGTACTTTACTGAGTTAGGGCTTAAATAGACCTGACTTGGAAACCAAAGTACATTGACTCTCTTAATCTACAGTTGCTGCAGCCTGCTGATGTTGAATTTGCACAGCCGAGGCTTCTATTTGAATGGCAAGAAAATTGCGAGAGCTTTCAGCATCCTATCAACCTCTGAACACTGGCACAGAAACATGTATTTTCTTTTGAACTGCCCTATGCTAAGTCCCCGGTAATTTTTATTACATTACCGCCAACATTTAAGCCTTTCTCACCAGGAAAGTGTACAGACAGATGTGTCATAAGGCACTTCATGTTCTGCCAGCTCTCTTGGCCTTCTCCTCCACTAGGGAGCTGAAGTCCTGGGAAGAGGATAAGCAGAAGTGTAGCTAAAAATGACAATAATTTGATGATAATGGTAAGTCAATCTCTAGTTCAATTCCATTTTGCAGATCAGAGTTACCCTAAGGAAGAATGTGGCCTAATCTATGTAATATCAACAGGAAGCTTTTCCTGCCAGGGACCATTTTTTGCTATGCATATCTGTCATGAATGGTGCAGCCACTTCCAGTGAACAGAGATACATCTGGGCTGCAGTTTCACCTTTATCTGGCAACTTAGATATCTACCATCTTTGGCTATTGTTGGGCTCTGCCAGTTAATTCAATAACAGTAATACAGAAAAACTTGCGTGTGGAGCTGAGGGATGGCATGGTGATGGGGAACCCAAGTGGCTTTTGAAGAACCATTCTGCATGGCTCAGCTGATAGAGCAGTGCTGTAGTTAGAGGGGCTTTTATTGTATAAACCAGTTGGGTTGTCTTCATACCCTTTAAGGAGCAGCTGCTTGAATGCATCCTGTATCTGCCCTAGGGATCTGGGCTGCGAGGTGTTTGTATCCCATCCATGGGTCTTTCCAGCTCCCCTCTCACTGTGGTGGCAGCTTAAAACTCTGTGAAATGTTTTCCTGTGCAGTGCTTTTGCACATAAGCAATTGCTGAGCATTTTGCAGACATGAAAAACTCAAGTAGGTGAGGGGAACGGTCCAAGCATTCACGAGTTGAGGTTGAAAAGGGCCCACAGGAGATTTTGTTAAGCTGCAGTCACTTCCGTGGAAACCTGGGAGAGCCAGGCTGTGTTAACTGTGGGCCAATGGATGTGGGAAAGGCAGAGGAGTATCAAGTGGTGTGGATAGCGGAACAAAGAGAATTAGGTGCTTGCTGGTGAGTACTTCCTAATGTGTGTAAGATCTAAGGAAAAGGCTCATACAAATGATGTGATGGGGAGGCAAGGGAACATACAAAAACCTCTCAAGCCTTTGTCGAGATGATAGTGCTCTGTGGAAAACCAAAGGTTTCTTATCTTCTTACTTAGTTAAAATATGTAATTATTCAGAATTCACACTGTCACTGGAAGGTGAGTCATAAGATAATCGCAGTTGATCCACAGGATAGCTAACGTTTTAGCATAAGCAAAGGATCCTGCCATCCTTTAAAAATACTGCTTTCCAATACGCTGAAATGTACAACTTCTAAGGTCTGGCCGGCTTTCTAGCTTGTAATAAGGAATATGTATTTCTTGTATAAACACGTGGGGACCGTCGAAAGGCAGCTGTCCTTTGGCATTGCATCTTCCCAGGTGGGCTCCCTGCCGTGAACAGAGGCAGCACTGTTCCCCCAAGGAGCAAGGGGCAGGGAGCAGCAAAACAAAGGAGCAAAAATTTCTTGCTTGTTCTGAAAAGCTTTGCCTGCCTGCATGCGAAAATAAATATAGCTCCCTCTTTTACTGAGCACAGTAGTGTCTGCCTGCCGCAGATGGACAATGCTAGCATCCGAGTTATTGTGAGTGCTCGTTTGTTGGGCTGGAAGAATAATTAAAAATGTTCTTCACGTACATAATGTAAATATGGAGGAATGTTTGTGGATGATCAGGAGAGCGCAGGACTGCTAGGGATGACAGTTTGAAAAATGTGGCTTTCTGTGGGGGTTTACCGAGGTTCTGGAGCCAAGCTCTGTTTATAATAAACTGCAAAGCAAAAAGCTCAGGAAAGGATGAATGTGAAGCATTTAGCATCAGGATGCTTTGTCAGTGATTAATGGAACTTGGCTACTTTTGCTGCTTGGCAGTTTTACCTCTGCGTGGTGCCTGTTACCTGTGGACCATCTATAATCAGACTGTCTGTAGCCGTTTGGACCCACAGCACAAACCAGGACAGAGCAAACAATTCTGGTGTCCTGCGGGTTGGTCAACTTTTTAATTAAGTACATATTCACTGTGACAAAGCAGCAGACATTTTCAGGGTTTTTCTATGACTTAAAAAGGCGTCATTTTGGAGGTACAACATCCTTTTGGACTGTTATTAATCACTGTCATTATCCTGGATGAAATGAGTTTTGGAGTTCAACTTCATCCCCCAAAAGGACACTGTTTATTTATTGTTATCCTGAAGCTTGCCTCCATTTTTAACCTGGTGTCAGTCCTAGTGTGAATAAGGGGAACTGCAATGGCTTCATTCAAGCTGGGCAAACCTCCAGGGAAGCGTTTTGAAGAAGCCTGCAGCGGGACACTTGAGCCACTGGGGTGCTTGCTGTGTCTGGAAGAGCATGCTGGCTGCACAGGGAGGATGCACCTGGGTGCAGGCAGAAAGTGCCAAAAAAACTTGCAGGGGCCCAAAAGCTTGGCTGGGCTGTCGGGAGAGTGCAGGCTCACCGTGCCGCAGGATCTGCCTACCCTTGTTTCTGTAAGGGGAGGAGTGGCGCTGGCTACAAGCTGGCTGGGGAGGCTTAGGATGGAGCAGCAGGAGCTGCAGTGACGCCATCTGCCAGAAATTTATTTTTCTGGGGAATAGGGATTCCCCAGTAATGATGATGGGGTGGTCCCACGCTTCCACATCCCCGCCTGGTCGCGGGGGCTTTCCTGAGTTTCCTTGTTTTCATTTAGTCCTTGCCAGTTGTGACTGTTAAGTACAGATGAAGCCTGGTTTTGCCGTCATTTCTTGACAAACTTTTCCAGGTCATAAAAGAATTGCTCTTTTCTCAGGATTTGTGGCCTTGATTACTAGAAGCAGCGGCAGGATGTGGAGGACCCGTCGGATTTCGCACTCCTGCCTGAAACAAAAGCAGCATTTTTGCAGGCGTATATCTGTGGAAACAGCTGTATTTGGGTTAGGAGAGAACGTTTTTCCTCCTTGCCTGCTCCCTCCAGCAAAGCTCTCTGCAGCTCTGCCAACCTTTTGCAGAAGAGGAGAGGCAGCCACTGGCAGGCTGCCAGCCGGGCTCCCCGTGCCACCTCCGGAGGTTGCGCCACCTCCGGAGGTTGCGGGGATGCTCCTGCTGCCCTGGGGGAGCAGGAGGGCAGCTGGGAAGCAAATCGGTCACTGCTGGTTGTTCCTGGTCTGTGCCAGAGTAAGTCCCTCTGCAAGTTTGGGTCTGCATGGTTTCCATGGCTTTCAAAACTTTGCGGTTCCTCCAGACTATGGAGAATGTGCATAATGAGGAAAACCAGAGGAGAAAAAATAACTGCCCGTCATGCTACCTTGCAAGATGGTTCATCAGTCATGCTCGTGTTAGGAGAGCACCTGGAATTGGAGAAGACAGGCTCCCACATCTGCCAACACACCTCGACCCCAGCCAGGAGACCAAAACGATCAGCATTGCATCATCCTTGCTGTACAGCGGACTTTTGTCCAGATGCTGGAGGCGGACAGCTGGTATCTCAGGCGTTGCAGTCCTTTAGGGAAAGTTTGCGTCTTTCATGCTCACCCTGTGTCTGTCTCACTTGCCTGGGAGCTACATTTTGCATTCTCCTTATTCGACACATATAATGACAGGATTTAAACAGCATATCAGATAATTAGTTCTAAATGCATAATTTAACTCCAGTGCTATGAGTATGGGAAAGTGCCTTGCCCTTGCTTAATTTAATAGGTGAAAGGCAATGTATTAAACTCAGCATGGTGAAATAAATGTCTTTGTCTCAGTTCAGGTTCATCCGCATGTTCCTCAGAGCTCGCTTCGCTGTCACCTGCCAGTTTGTAGCATACTGGTTATAATGAATTTTGCTACAAAAGTTCCTGTGCAAAAGGAATAGCAGATCAAAGTCCTGGTTAGGGCTCGGTGGTTCCAGTTACTGCCTGTAGTGGTCTGAATGGCAATAATGGCAATAGATATATCAGCATGCATAAATCACAAAGAACCATCATGCAATATTGAATGGTTTGCCTAAGAGTGGGCGCTGGCATAGTGTCAAGTGTATACGGTGTGTCTGTGCCTGGGGCACTGGTGTGGTGGAGCCCAAACGTGAAGCTACAGGCTCTACTGACAGACTAAGGAGTGGCTTGGTGATAATTTCCTCCCATTGCCCTGGTGACTGAATAGTTTCCTGTAGCATCATTTGTTTCGGGATGAAAGTGTTACTGTTTGTTCAGTGATGCGAGATGGTGAGAAAATACTCCTGTGTTTTGTTTCTAAGCTGATTAAAAACGTTGGGGAGAGGCTATTCTCTTCCGGTTTTGGCAGTTCCAGAAATAACTGTGGTTGGAATCTGCATGACTTTCATGTTGCCTCTTTGAGGTTTTGTTGGTTCAAACAGTCGAGACCAATAAAAATGGTGCCAGGGTGTAAGCCTGACTGAATATGAATAGCTGTGCTTTCCAACCACAGTGGCACACGTCTCCTTTCTGAAGAGACATGCAGCTATTGTACAATGTAGTACTCCTAAAGCTCTGGACACAATAGGTCCTCTAGACTGATCTACCAGCTTAGAGGCAGCAAAGTTTAATTTGCTTCCGTTTGAGTCAAAAGCTGTCCTGACCTCAATGAGGAGAGGATCCTGTTCTGTACAGTTTTGCACTTCAGTGGGATAAATACAACATTTAGGCACTTGCAGACCGTACAAATCCTATCACTTCTCTTTGTGGATGAACAACATGCTGGCTCTTCAATTTCAGAGTAGCTGAAATAGCATTTATTGTATTTACAAATGAGCTCTGCTGTCTTCATCAATAACAAGTTACCATTTACTGCTCTAGGCGGCAATTTTCTCATTAGGTGTTTTAATGAACACAGAAAGGTTTAAATTTATTCCTATTTCCAGCATTCTTGTGGTAAACACAGCTCCTAGATATACAGGAACCATGGCTTCTAGAGCAGGTTTTGGTTTTGAATGTAGGCTGCATTAATGAGGAATTACAATATCAGACTCATCAGTTGAACTAAAATACCATGTAGACCAAATGGAAAAGCTCCATTGTTTCAAAAGCTCCTTAAAAAAAAAAAAAAAAAAAAAGATGTAGCTAAGAGATGTTGTGGGGATTTGTGGTTAAAAGTGATTACAATATCAGAACAGACCTGGCAGCTGCTCTGCCGCCATGCTAAAAAAAATGCTGTTGCTTCACCATGCCTGTGGGAGAGATCTCCTGGGGTTGTGCTTTGGCTCATAGGGAAGACCTCCTCCTATTGTTGTTTTCACAAATTAAGCTTCTTTCCATATTAAGTTAAATTTAATGAAGGTTTTCCCTGTCTCCCATATTTCTTTTTTAAAAATCTTCCCTCCTTTCCATATTCAGTCTTTCCCTATCTTCCATATTGGAGCTGGAACCAAAGGAGAAATTTTTGTGGGGCAAATTAATGGAAATCCCATAAATTTTGAGATTTTTCTGAAGAATAAATTGCTGTCTTCCAACCCCTTGGTGTTTTCCATGCCTCTGAGCCAGAGGGAGGTGTCAGGCTTCCCCAGGTGACAGCCCCAGAAGGAGCTATGGGAGGGACCTCCACAGCATTGTCCCTTCACCTGTGGTTTATTTTTTGGTAACAGGGAGATTCTTGTGTATTTTAACACAATTAGCGGTTGGTCATCCTTTCCCCTTGCTCACTCTCCTTTCACTGCAGCCCTTCGGTGGCCAGCTTTGTCCTCTAGTGTTGTTGCGATTCTCCTTCCACTCTTCCAGTTCTGCCTTCTCTTCTCTCACTGCTGCTCCTTTGTCCCTTGCTGCCTCCCTCCCACCTCTCCAGGACCCGGGTGCTGCTGGGGTGGATGTGGGAGGGTGGAGGTGTAGGGTTAGATACCTGATGTGCGTATGTACGGTAGCAGGGAATGGGATTTCATGACCCAAGGGAACCTGTTGAGGTCCTGTGTTCTTAACTTCACCCAAAGTGTGGGGAGAAATGCTCAAGAAAGTGCCCTGAAGATGAATTTCTTAGACCCGTATGCAGTATCTGTTAATCTTTTTTTTTCAGAAAAACCTAAGCTACATTGTGTTGGCCAGAAAGTAACTCTGTGATGTTTTGTACAGGTTAGTCCTAGTACAGCCTCTATTTGTGGTCTGATGTTCCAGTACTGTCGTCTGTGCTGCACCACACGATGGGACTAATGATGTTTAATTATTTTGGTTCTCCCAACTGAAATGCGTGTGCTCTTTCTTAATCTTTGTTTAAACACCTCAGTGCCTAATGCAACTCACTCTTAATCAGCCAGCTTCATTCAGTTACTCTTAATCCAACTCAAATGCTTTTGAACACTGCAATTTCACTTAATTTCTGCAGGAGATGAACAGATTGCCCTTATTGCTTGCCAGCTGGATAAACTGAAAAGCTAGATCACATTGACCCTCTGCGCTCCACTGAGGGCTTCCCTTGTCTTTTGGTACAGCATCAAACTTGTCCTGGTTTGTGAAGGTATGTGTGAGTTCGTTCTGTCCTACCTCTGCAGTACCTCTTCTGCTCACCTGCCTCCTCGGTGCTGCTGTGTCTCTGCAGCATTGTCGTCCACCAGAGCAAGAGCCATCCCTGTGCCCCTTCTGCCATCAGGAAAGGGATTTCTGTATCACAGAGAACTTGATTGCAAACTGTGTTGTCTGTGCAGAAGTGCTTAACCATAACATGCCAACTTTGCTGCTGCATCAGAACAGCAGGAAGAGCAGAGGGGTGCAGTCCCCCTCTGCATCCCTCTGGCTGCTCTGTCCCTGGGTGATGCCTGCCTGGCTGCATGGGCTGTCAGTGGCCTTTGTCCTTGTGTGTTCTTCACTGCTGAGACTGAGGTCAGCAGCAGTTTGGCCAAAATGAGGTTTGAAACTTGATTGCTGAACCAGCGTCGTTCCTCTGCCTGGGCAAGGCTTGCTTTCAGTCCAGCGCCACTGACATCTGGGCATTGCAGGTTGATTGGGGAAAAGATTTGGTCCTTTCTGTGTTTGGTGTCTTTGATTTTTCATGTGTATCAGATGAAAATTAAGGTTGCTGACAGTGAAGGAAGGTGGACCAATGAAGAGAGGTGGACCAGCAAAGAGGAGAACAGTGACTTTATTGCCATTTTACACCCTTTCTTCTTCTGCATTCAGGATGGTGGAGGGAAGGGGAGGTTGCATGGCTTTAATTCTGCTGAAGAGTAATAGGAACATTGCGGGTGATGGCTGCTAAACGCAGAGGTTACACCTCTGAGATAACCTTGGTACTTTCATATCACTAAGCATTTTCCTGTAGCAATTTCAATGTACAACATATGCAGAATTAGTAATGTATATTCATTTCATGTTGGTTTTAACAGAATACATTTGAAAAGGTCTGCCGCTGTACTTTTGAAACATCGAATACAGCACCATAAGAAAGTGTGGCCGTTCCTTCCGTTGTCACTTGCTCACTGTGGCTAGGGGATCGTTCAATCAGGATTGCTTGGGCACCTGATGGTGTAATGAGCCTTCAAGGGTAATACTGTCATTATTTATTCTCCATTTTTGTGTTGTTGGGGTTTTTTTTTGGGGGGAGGGGGGATTGTCCATGAACAGGAGCCTCATTATGCCCCTGGTAATAAAGACTCAGTGATACTTAATAAGCGAAAACAGAGGTTTTTAGAAGAGTTGCAGATAATGAGATTTCACCTTTTCAAGAGACCACATCAAAAATAAAGTTAGGGCTACCACTGCTGACTCACAGGTCCCATTGAAGAGACACCTCCTGGACGTCCTGAAATCCACCGCGAATCTTCCACTGGTTTCAGTGAGGTCAGAGCTGCACCTCAGTACTAATGGAAATTTCTGCCATTAGCAGGCATGTGATTTGTGAGTCATCTTTAAACACTTAAGATCCAATCTTAGCTTTCTGTCACCCTTTCTGCGTTTGCTGTGGTTGCAGAAGGTGGCTGGAGCAGAACTGAGCTCTATAGATTCAGGTAATTGCTATGTTTCCAGTTTATTCGCCTTGTTGACATAGTAAAAAAGTCTTTTTTCTTTAGGCCAGAAGAAAGAATCAGGTACCTGTCAACTGCAGAATTGCTTGCTGGTACCTATTTAATGGTGCTATAGAGTGCATTGCTATAAAAAGCGAACACGTTTTAAATCATTCCTCTCTGTTGACACAGACTTTTGTTTCCTTCCAGCAGCAGCCCAAGCAGAGGCTGGATGCTCAGGCTCAGTGGCTGGTTAGGACTGCAAATTTCAATTACCTTTGTGCCATTCAAGTAAGAGCTGGCTTTGCAGGTTGCTGTTGGGAGAGTGATACCCAAAGAAGCCTCCTTAACATGAATAGGCGAGGTGCTATGTTGGTTTGTGGGCAGATGCATGACTTTAATGGGTTATTAAAAGTGGTTTAAAAGGCTTCCACTGAGGGAGGGAGAGGGGAAACATAAAAGCAACATCCTGAGGGTGGAGAGGTTGCTGGCACATGATACCTTTCTGGTGGTGTGCAGGGGGCAAAGGAAATCGGCAAGATCAACCCCCCTTTTTTGCCTTATGTAGTACTCCTTTAGCCAGAGATATTAAAACTCCTATAGATAAAGCCTCTGTGAGGCCCTAATAGGTGAGGGTTTGTGTGGGTAGCTGCGCGGAGGAACAGAGATGTTTGTTATATGGTGAGCTTAAACCATGCAATAAGCTGGGAGAACAGTGAGTATGGAGCAAGAGGTATCAGCCTGGCATGTG
The DNA here is from genome assembly GCF_965638725.1 of Aptenodytes patagonicus. Classification (NCBI taxonomy): domain Eukaryota; kingdom Metazoa; phylum Chordata; class Aves; order Sphenisciformes; family Spheniscidae; genus Aptenodytes; species Aptenodytes patagonicus. Next base: position 43,841,424 of record NC_134954.1, read on the forward strand.
CCCACGCACCAATCTGTGTCTGTCTCTGCGGCCAGGTTTATGTTGGGGGGGTCTTGCTGCTGTTGACTGTGATTACAAAGCGCAGTAGCCATTCATTTTCAGAGGATTTCTAGGTTAAGTTTGATTTTCAGAGTCACTTATACACTTAATGTATCTGAACTAGGCTGTTCTCAAAGGTTTGGTTCAGGTGTTTTTCTAGATCCTCAAAACACTTTTAAATCTCTCTCGATTTTTGCCCTATTTTAAGTTATCTCTGCTCTGCTTTCAACCTGACAGAGGGAAAATGGTTTTCATGGCTTTTGCTATGTAGCAATGAGTTTTGGTATTAGAGAGGCTTGGGGGGTTGCTGTGCTGTGAGGAATGATTCCCACTGTTTCAAAATGATGACAGGGAAAATTTAGGAATGTTGAAAGAAGCAAAGAAATATTGGCAGTCTTTCCTCTGGCAAAAATTAGAAACCAGTCCACTGGCATCTCAGAAATGTCAGCGTCATGTTACAACTAGAATACTTTTTTTTCTTTTGAATATGCTGAAAATCAGATACTTAACCTAAAATGAAATTTGGAAGAAATTCTTTACTTGAGCATCAATCACCGTGCTACCTCAGATAAGGCTTATAAATTAGAAGAAACGTTATGCCAGAGTGTAATCATTTCATGCTCCTGGATGCATTCGCCATGGGATGGACAAATTTTGAATCGTTCTGTAGTGTTACGTATGTTAGCAGAGTCTGAAGTCAAATCTAATCTTAGCTGAAACAGTTTTTTAAAATAAATTCTAAACTGTTGTGCGACTTTGGTAAACCACTTAAAAAGGGGTTTTAGAACATGAAAATGTGAAAATTTGGCTCTGTGAATAAGTGACCTGATTTCTTAAGGCTCTGAGTATTTGCAGCTCCAGCTGTAGACTGTGGTTTTAATATGGACATATAACATGGGCTAAGATGCATGGCTTTGGCTTTCCAAATGTGAAAATGTCCACCTTAACTCTTTTTCTGCATTTGTGTAAAAACAAAACAAACCAAACCTCAACTAATGCTAATTTTTGTGGTTTGGGTTTTTTTTTCCCTTCCCAAAGCTGCAATAGTCATATGTAATGAACTACCTAGTTTACCTACATGTAAGTTCTCCAGAAACAGAGTTAGGCAAGTATTTGTGGTCAACACTGTGGCGTTCCTTGTTAACCGAAACATGGTTTTTGTTCCTTCCTATTTCTAAATGGATGGGGTCAAGAGATTAATTTCCTGTCAGAAGGTCACATGAATGAGCATGGGAGAACAGGCTTTTTCTAGTCTTCCTTTTTTCCTGTGTGTGGGTTAATATGTTTTAGAAGAAGCCCAGTAACAGACCATTTTCCTCCTCATCTGCTCAAGATACAAGCTGCAGCTGTCCAGGAGGTCCCATGCATCCCAGCCCTGGCGGGGAGCCTGGTGCTGCCAGCAGCGTATTGGAGAGCGTGGCTGGCTGGATACTGGTGACCCTGAAGACACCCGTTACACATGCCAAGAGCTGCACTTACCTTGTGTTTATTCTGTGCACTGCCATGTCTGCATTTGCCTGCGTCTAAGCCCTCCGTGGTGCCTGGTGCTTACGACCATTTGCCTATCTTTCGTAGCAAACACTTGGCTCATTTTACACAAACTTTTCTTATGCATCCATTAACTTCCCAGGAAGTTCCTACAGATCCAAACTAGAAAAAAAAGACCATGCAAAATGAGCGGCATTTAGCTAATCAACATCTCCGTGCAAGATTTTACACCAAGCGCATTTTCCTGAAAATAATCTATTTGCAAGCAATGAAATTCTTGGAAAGAAATCCTGATGATGTACTAACCAGGGAAAGCTCTGTGTGTGCGTGTGCTTTGGGAAAGTGAGAACAGTCTTTCTAAATCTTCCTTTCCTTGGAAATTAAAAACATTTTAATGCCTCACAACTTGAGCTTAAGCAGAATTTAAGTAGGTGAATGTGTCTCAGAGTCAGCAGTGGTGAGAAGGAATAAAAGAACAAGAGAGATGAATCTGTGAAGTATAGTTCTGAGCAAGTGGTGTTATAAGGAATGGATGCCAGCCCCATTAGCATAACGAAAAGCTTTTCTCTCTCCCTTCTACAGACGTGTCCTGGAGGGTGCTTGCAGTGAACAAGAAGAACCTGCAGCATTAATAGCACACAGGGAGGCTGTTCTGGCACAGAGAAAACACTAGGTGGTTGTTGTTGCTTCCTGTAAAAATAAAAATGGAGAGAGAATATGCCACGGGGAGTAGGGAGGAAAAAGCCCAAACTACATTTAACTGAAGTGTTCCCACAACAACAACAACAAAAAAGCTTCCAATTTCTTAAGTTTTGGGTTCAATAATACTTTAATACTTAATATTCTCCTGTCTTTGAGAAGGAGCAAGTTAATTTTAATCACTGAACATCTGGAAAATGATCCTATGAATAGATAGTTTAAGGGTAGTATGATGACATCTTGCAGAGTAGATATTGGCAAGAATTAGGTAAAATAATTCTAAAAGCTTACGCTGCTTGGAAGGAGAAAGCCCTGATTCATTTGGTATCTTTGTTGTCTGCCATATGGGTGTGGAGTAGCAGGGCATGAACGTGGTGAAAGATTCAGACATCAGTGACCTTTGCTTTCATCCTGCCACAGCAGCATCATGCAAGGAAGGGGAGCAGCAGCCACCTGCCTGGGTGGTAGCCCCCAGGGCCAGGACACAGCGCTTCCCAGGTGAGAGGGTGGGAGAAGGGGCCTCCTTCCAGGCAGCTGGAGGAGCAATGTGAGCGAGCTGAGCTCTGGAGGGAACCGTGGTTTCTTCTCTTTCTGGCTCCTAAGAAGGTTTCTTTGACATGAGGGCTGAAGATATGCATAGGAGAAGAAAATGTGATTCTAAGCAGAAATCCCTCGAATCTTTATTTTCCGTGAGATATTGAGTGAAGGTCAGAGGTTCTGGGAAGAAAAGTCCAGTGTTTTGGCCAGTGACCGAAATACAATTTATTTGTGGGCTTTTGTTTCATTTCCTGTTTTTGAGATTACTAAGGGATTTGCAGTTAGGAGATGCATATTCCAGCTCACTTCGTGACTTTAGGCCCTTGGTGCTGGAGGTAGGCTCTGTTTACAGAACTGCTGCAGTCAACCTTTTTTGAATAAACTAAAAGCACGGGAAATGTATTTCTGGCTTGCAGGGTTCAGGATGACCCATCTATAACATGCAGTCACTTGAGTAGCCTAACAGTCGTAGTAATACCTGTTGTTTTTCAGCTTGCAGTAGACCTGTTCTTTTGAGAACGGTTTTTGAGGGAAGCTGGACCTACAGAACCTACTATCGCAACAAAAAACCCAGCCAAAAAACCAGCAAACCTTTACTGCAAAGTTTATGCCTCAAACCTGAGTGTCTCACATGTTGAAGTGATTGGGGGCAGATGTCAGTTTTGCATCGTCCTGTTAGCCCCTGAGCAGGTGTCTGGGACCTACAGCTCTCAGCTGTGGGCTGAGACCACCCTTCTTCTCACAAGGCTGTAGCGGCCCTTTCCAAGGAAAGGCAGTGGGGTGGGGGCAGTCAGCTTGTGCGTTGCCTGCCTCGCCCCTTTGCAAAATGAGGAACTAGAGTAAGGTCCTTGACAAGATGTGCTGCCTCTGCGGTGCTGGCCCTGCCTTACATAGTAAAAACTGCATTTATAGGTAGTGGCAACTGCGTCTCAGCAGAGTTTGCAGATGTGCCCTGTGAGTGCTTAAGGTCCCTGCTGTGTTTTGAGCTAAGGGGACCACAGTGGTGAGGGAGACACGTCCCTCTGTGTGGGGAAGAAGCTTACGGACGTGCTAACCAAAGTAGACCCTTTGGCAGGGTGGGGAATGGCCCATGGGAAGCTGCAGGGTCACCAGTGGGGTACCGGCGGTTCCCGTCCACCAACGAGCTCTGCGCTGGCTGTAGGAGAAACACGCTTGGCAGTGCTCCTGCCCTGAGCCCTGGTTCACAGAGTGCCCTCAGGCCTCCCTTTCCCCAGCCCCAGGTGGAGCTGGAAGTAGCAGACTCTTGTTTGATGTTGGCTCCTTGGTTTTCCTCCTCTTTCAGTGAAATCCTTCTAAGGAAATTTGTCAGTGAAGTCCTCCTACTTTGTAGCTTTTGCTTTTTGAACAGCCTGTGTCAGAAAGTAGTTTGTGGTAAAGAAAACTCTTTCTGTTTTGCTTGATGTCATCTTCCCGCGTCACCTGTTCCCTCCGCGCTGGTCAGAGGTGCAAAAACCGTCCGATTCAAAGAGCATTCAGAGAGTGGACTTTAGGCTTCTGTAACTGGTAGGAATTCTCTCTTCAGCAGATTGTCAAGAAATGGGTGTGTAGTTCATTGAGATATTTATTGAGTGCCCCTTCCCTTAAATGTTTCCAGATAAAAAAATAAATTTGTACAAAGTTGTAAAAATATTAGTAAGTCACCTGACAGGAATTACTTGTTAGAAGAATATGAGTGGTGGATTTTATTTTGCTAGAAGCAAAACAGTCAAAATTCAGCAGAATTACTTGTCATGAGCTTTCTGAGGCTGCTGCTGCCCTTACATCTTAGGGGTTTTTTTCAGCAAAGCTACTGAGAGTTAGGTGTGAGAAGAGTAATTCTCCCCTAAACTTTGAAATAAAGGACTTGAATAAATATTTTTAACTGACTTTTTTCCACTTAAAAGTATTTTTGTTGTATGCTGGTCTGTTGAAATCAGCAGAACTGTGAAGATTTGCACCAGCTTAGAAACAGATCATTTTCTCAATGCATTTTTAATTGCAAACTCTTAAAATTATATGTACTTTTTTAATGGAAAAGAACCTTTCATTTCAAGGTGTATGCAAGGATTTTGTGGGGACAGTTAAGTAATCTAAAGTCACCAGGAATTCCTTGCCTAGTGACATTTTACTTAACCACTTCCCACATTTTAGAGAAAAATGAGGTGTTGCCTGCAGATGAACTTTCAACTCCCATTGAATTCTATGTGGAGGTGTGCATATATACAATTAGAGACTTAGGGACAGGCGTGAAACAGAAAATAAGAGAGGAAGACTTCTCCATTTCCAAAACCATCTTGGTGTAATCCGCTAATTAAAGCGACCTTCTTGTACACAGGATGTTTTGTGGCTGTGGGAGCACTGCAGCAGCTCCAGATAAGCATGGGACAGAGGCAGTTTAGGAGAGAGTCTCCGCTTTTGGCTCTCACGGGAATGGAAGGCTGAAAGATGCATGATTCAGGAGTTGCTACGGCTGGTTTCAGTGAATCTGAAGCATATTAAATTTAGTAAGTATATGAATAACACTATAGCTTTTCCCAGAAGGTGCAGCTGAAGGTGAAGTGCATGGCAGAAGACAAGGGTGTTAGGCAGCAGTTAGGGTAAAACAGCCCGTTGTGGGATGAGGCCAAATCTATTGTGTCACACCTGTGCAGTTCAACAGGAGTTACTTTTTATGAAAGTATGTTTGTCTGCAAACTGTGTTGATCTTCATTTCAAACCAGCAGCAATATGCTTAACAGACTAAATAAAACATGAATGGCCACTTGACAGCTGAGAAAGGCACCCCTGTTGTGTTTTTAATTGTTCACATAGGCTCCTGCTGTGAGCTGATGATTTCTGTTATGCACGATCTTGAAATAAATTTTAATTATCTGACCTCAGATGTTGTACTTAACTGTCATGTGATAGAAGCTTGAATCAGATTGAGAGATGAAAGTTTCTCTACAGGGAACAAAGTTCAGAAATACGATCTGTAAAGAACTTACAGTAAATGCAAAACCAGGTGTAAATATGTTGAGGCACTGCAGAGGGGTATAGTAAGCAGCAGTTACAATAGAGATGCTGTAGATAGGAGAATGTAGATTCTTTATCTTGCTGTCCTCTTGAGACTTGGTGCAGTAACAAAAACCTCAGACTGTGCTAAAGGGAGTAGGGATTCTTGGGGACTATACAGCAAATATTTTCAGTGCATTAGAGGTATTAACCTATCAGTTATTCAGCTTGGTAAAACAAACTGAATGCTTTTGTAGAGTATCCTGTAACACTATTTTTCATGATTACACTGCATTTCCCCAGAAATGACAACTAACACCCACAAAATCTTGATTCATTAAGTACGTGGTTAACTGGGGTGTTGGTGTTTTTGTCCTGCTGTAATTAGTTGCCTGGTATGAAGCGCAACACACGTTAGACACATGGATGTGAGAACAGGTGTGTATGTTCCTTTGCAGACCTCCATCTTCTAAAAATGTTTGTGCAGATCCATATCTGAGGCTTGGTCAGTGGATTCCCTTTGCCAGGTGGCCAGGTGCTTTTTGTTGATACAGACTTCAGTTGGGTGGTGCTCTGCAAATTTTAGGGAAAAGCATAGCCAATATGGACTTCATGTACAACCAGTAATTGCATGGCTGATACACGGTGTTGCTCTATCACCTTTTTTTTCTCTTTTATCCCTTTTGATGGAGAGGTTTAAGGGATATTGAGCCTTGGGGAGCTAGCTTTGCCCTTCTTGGGGAAGATGGGAATGCTGACATGATAGATAACCATCCCTGGAGCTTGGGTAGATCATTGCTGTCCTTGGAGGAAAGCAGCATTATCTTGGCAGAATCTTCATCTGTTGTTCTCACATCTCAGCTGCGTCTTCTGGCTTCCTTGTTGCGTTATTGACAAAGTTTAACAAGGCACGTCGCTAATGCTTGTCTCGTGCTCCCTCATCAGTCAAAGCCACGTTTGCAAAGAGCAGAGAAAATCTCCCAGTCTGACGGACCTCCACAATCAGTCTGGACGGACTGTCTAAATGCCATGGAAATGATCGTTTAGTTGTGTGACAACTAAATGTTTTTTAAATTATTTTTATAATCACTCATTTACGTTTGCGTTGCAGCCTATGAGTCTGTGTCCCTGCCGCAGCAGGAAGCACACTCATCCCGTAGGAATGGTCCGGTGCTGGGAGGATAAGTGTGGAGGCGGGAAGCGGGGCCTCCCTGGCTGTGCCCCTCTCTGTTCTGGCTGTGGCTTTCCCATGCCTCCCACCTGGGCACCCTGGTGCCTCCCGATCAGGGCCAATTTACAGCCTCCTCCACTGAGTGGAGGGAGGCAGAAATTAATCTGGTGGGGAAATTGTTCTGCCTGAGTGGGCAAATAGAAGGAAACTGTCTCATTGACTGTGTTGCTTTAATCTCTTTTTATGAGCTACCTGGAGCGCAGAGCTCTTTATCTAACCCACCATCAGAGCTGGCAGGGGCCCAGCAGGATCTCTGCTAGCTTGAGCTGAAGGATTTACTGGCTTTTGCCAGCTGCCTTCCCCTTGGCAAATCTCCCCGCGAGCAGAACCAAGAGCAGGGTGTCTTGGTGCGTGCAGCTGGATGCAGCCCTCGGGAAGCCCGGCAGCAGCTGTTACCCGAGTGCTGCACAGCAACGGGACCGGGCTCCTGCTTCTCCTTCTGGTCTTTTAAGGCCCTGTGTGCTCCACAGCAGATGGGTGGGCGCGATGCCCACGTTTCCCGAAGGTGCAATCCTGCAGGCCCTTCTGTGGGCCAAGCACTGCCTTCCCCTTGCTGCACCCTGGCAATGCTCCTGGTGAAACTCTGCTTTGCACGTGGCCTGCATTTAATCCCATATGAAGGGAAATGGTGCATCCTTGTCTACCTTTCACCTCCCTTCGTCCTCCTGCAATTGCTCCCTCATCACTGTCGAACGGCAGCCCTTGGACTGGGACTTGCCATCAGTCTGGCAGGGGTGTTCCTGCTGCAGCACGACCAGCTAGCAAGACAAGGCCCCTCCCTTCCTTACCCTCACTGTATTAATAGGCTTCCTGCTCCCTCCCTTGTCTCTTCAAGGCATGAGAAGAGGCTTGGATGTCCTTTTTTATCGTCCTTGACTATAACCACTTATTTATAGTGTGTGCCTAACCTGTGCCATCTGACCTCCACGTGTGGCTGGATGAAGACTTTCTGTTCGCTCAAGAGACTGACTGTGGGCACGCTCGGCTTGCTGAAGAGACTGAGTTTTAGTCTATAATATAATGGGTGCATGAAAAGATTAAAATGACGTAATGGAAAATCAATTACAGGTTAATGATCATAGCCAGATTAACGGTTTAAACCTTTATTTTTTGTATCTTGCAAATGAATATAAAAATTTACATGTAGCAATTGGTTTAAAAGGAGATCTTGAACAATCTAGTACAAATATTAAATTTAGCATGAATGGTGTGTAGGGAGACTGCTGCGAACGGTCCCATTAAACACACTCCTACTCAGATGAGCTGCCTGGAGTGAGAGGGTCTCGACTGCACAGCCCCAGCCAGTGGGTGAGGCAGGCCACCTTGCTCCCACAGCCACAGCGCTGAGAGCAGAGAGGGGTTCATGGGAAAACTGAGGACACGCACCCTTTGTGAAGTCCTGGTGGGTTTGTTACTCCTCCCGCAGAAACCTTGAACCTTTTGTTTAGAGTACATCAGTGGGAAGCTTAAAGGCACTTTAAACAGCTTCCCACCCGCTTTCCGTTTTTGTTGCTGGTGAGAATTACAGATGAATGGAGCCTGATAAGGTTAGCTGATTTAATGCACGTCTTGAGTCCATTTTGCAATTAAATATACTTTCATTTTTCACAAATTCTTTTCCAGTTCAATTTAAAAATTACTCCTGGCTAACATGGGAAATGTCTTAAACCCTCTGCCCCATTCAACAAACCGTGCATGTAGTGATACGGATGAGAAAACCACTGCTGTTATTAGGCTTTATCTCAAACTATGTAATTTACTGTTACTGCTCTGAGTAATTTGTATTTATTATTAACACAGTATTTATTTTTATTTATCGTTAACACAGTTATTCTGTGTTAATAGCCTAACTGATGAGACAATTTATATTCTGAGTGCCCTTAAAAATCTACTTATAAGATTTTTTTTTTTTTCAGAAATGGGAATAATGCAAGCAATATTAACAGTCAAGCCTTTAGGCCAACTATTGCCTCTTTTTATTCATACGGTACCTACCCAGTGCTGTCCAACTCCCTGTTGTGACATCTGGATGCTGCCGTCACACAAATATTTGCTACCCACTAATTACAGCAGTAAGCAATAGAAAGGAAAGTTTTAAGCATACTGTATTAGGTTTTTTTAAGGGTAACTAGCTGTTTTTGTTTCCTACTACTCCTGTAGTTGCATGTTAGCTAATTTGCACCCCAGTGTGTTCTGCCAAAGGTTGTTTATTTCTCCCATGCTGATGTCTTGTCACTCTGTGGTTGATGTTATGTTCCTGAAGACAGGGCTATAAATTAATTTTGAATTGGACAGCTCTAGGGGACAAAAACCCCACATGTAAATAGTGGTCCATAGATGGATGAAGATTTGGGTTTGAACACCAACCATTATTTGTTTGTGGTTTTGTTTTTCATTTAATCAAAACAAAACAGGGTTGAGCCTCATGCTTCTCGAAGGGAGCCACATTTCAGCACAGGTGAGTTACTTGGGGCACTGGAGGTTCATGACTTGAGTAAGCAAAATCTCTGAGTAGTCCTAAAACCTGCCGGGCTGCCACTGGGGAGAGCTGGCCACGTGGAGCTGGGCGGATCCAGTCTTGGTGTCTTAAAAGCACATCTGTGCTAACCAAGTCACTGCGTTTTGTCATATCAAGGGTCTGCTGGTGGATCCTCACGACGGTGTGCTGAGTTGTGCGCTCACACAAGGGACCTCTGTGGTTTTGTAAGCTTTTGCACCGAGAGACCGGCTGGCAGGTTAGCGTGCAGCAGCTGGGGCTCGCCCTCGGCTGGAATCTGGTGCATGCAATTTCTGCCACATGTCCCCTCCCTTTCCTGCATAGAGCAATGAATTTGCACATTGAAATCAATGAAGGTTTAGTAGTTAACTTCTGTTACTGTCGATTTTTGTAGGAGCCAAGGGCTCATTAAAAACAGAATACTCCATCCCCATAGATCACCCCCCTAAAATCCCTGGAGACCTCAGTAACGTAAAGATGGGATTTGCATGTGACTATTCAAGATCAGCTTGACTTTTACAATACAAAGAGGATGTTCCTGTGCTAGGACAGCTGATCTGGGAGTTGTTTTTGTAGGTAGATTTTCCTTATTGCCATATGTAAACAACCAAGATGACGTGTATGGTGAAAGTTGCAGAGGAGTTCTGCAGCTGCCTGTGCAAGCTCAGGTGGGAGTGCAGACCTTTCTGGTGGCGATCTGTTGATTGCCATCACACCGTTTACCGCATGAGCACTTGCTGCAGTTAATAGTGCCTGTTAGACAACAGCAGTCCAGCTGTGAACCCTGGAAGGATAACAGATCAGTCATGGTTTCTAGCAGTGGCAGCTATAGCAGAACAGTGGTTCGCCCAACCCTGTACCTGTAGACCTGGAGTGAATCTTCCTGTGGAAGTTGAATGGCACAGGCCTGTGCCCAAGTTCTGGGCTGCCATGTCTCTCTCTTTAATTCTTCTTCTTAATATTTTTATAGAAGAGAAGGACTTGCCAGAAACATCTTCCCTACAAAGAGGACTTGTGAGAAACATTATGTGCTTTCAAATAAGGTATAAAATGTACTCACTGATCAATTTTCTGTCCTCATTAAGTCTCTCAGAGGTGAGTTCAAGGGAAAAAAATAAAGGTGGGAAGAGCTTGGAAATGAAGTCTTTTATTTACAACAACAAAAAAAGATCAATCAAGAATACTGGAAAAGGCTGAAACTCAGTGACTTGAGAGGTGGAGGACAGACTCAATTATCATAATGTTGTGCAGCTGTACTACCACATGTACTATTTTCACTTTACTATCAGATACTTAATGTATGTGGGTAGCCAGTGTTCTCTTTTTATTTGTTCTAAATATTTCATATGTGTAATGCAGTATAAGGTGCGGTTCCCAGTTGTTACAACAGAACAGAGATTGATACAGCAAAAAACCACCCATCAGTGTTTGCACACACTACAAATTTAATGACAGATACAGACTAATATAAAGTTTATTCCTATGGTAAAGGAAAGGGAAGAAAAAGCAACCAAACTCACACCTTGAATCTGGAATTACAGTTTAAGAAAAAAAAAAATAGTAGCAATACACTTCAGGTAATTAGTTGTGTGGACTTTTAGGCCAAATTTGCATAAAATGTGCAAGATGAATCATTGTCTTGTGTTCCTGGATACATGCATGAGATATTATTTCTGTATTGTGTTGGAAATTACGGGGGTGCACAGAAGAGCATCTTACTAGCTTCTAGCACGCAGGAAGGTGTCTGTAGCCAGCAAGCTCCTAGCTTCTCATGTGTCCCGGAGGTTCAGAGCCGAAGCTCTGAAACTCAGTTTTTCACCATACAGGGTAGGTACTCTGATGTGGGGGCCCAGGGTGTTGCATGAGTTTTGAGTCTTGAAGGGAAGTTAAGCTACATTGCTCCCTGTTTGAGGTGAGGCTTGTTTTTTGGATTTGAGCTCTGTCATGGTGAGACAGGCAGAAATAGGGTTAATGTACAGCTGCATATTGTCAGTATGTGTTTCCCATTTACCTGACAGATGAAGCTACGCTGGTGAAGTTTAATGAATGAATGAATCATGCATTATCCTGTGATGTAGTCCTTGCAAGAAAGAGAAGTACATAAATCTACAAACTGCATAAAAGAGGGAAGGTGGGGGAAGGCACTCGGATAATTCTGCTGGTTTTCCACAATGATGCACTATTTGCTATTTTATTCTTCCCTAGTAATATTAAATTTAAAGATACAACCTTTGTTAAAACAATTCTTCTTCCATCAGTAGTTTCTTATGTTTGCTGGTGTTTCAGAAAACATGTAAGACAATGATAATTGTTGAGTTTAGGGAAGAACAGTTTACTTTCTGCCAGTTTATTGACTGTATTTTGACAGACATAGCATACATTCATTTCACTCTTCCTTCTTGCTTAGGATTTTCACATAGCAAGAGGGGAAGGGTTAAACATGGGAGGGAAAAAAAGAAAATGGGATAAAACATCCTTTATAATGTTTGCTGTTGGGGGAGGATAAAAGGAGGATTCGGTATAAAAGGCCCCGATTATGTATGCACTATTGCATGAGCAATTTAGTTTTAGTTGATTATTTCCATCAGGAAGTACCTTCAGTGTGAAGAGACTTCTTGGGTTTTGCAGGGAGAAGGTGGCAGTCATGTGCCAGTCCTCAGGGCCTGGGAAGCAGGACGTGAGGACCATGCTCTGCTTTCCACCCAGTCTGCTGAGTGCGCGCAGACATTTGGAGATGAGTTTAGGTTGCACGTGTCCCTGAGATTGTCTCAACCATGGCAGGGATCAGAACAAGCCCTGGCCACCTCCAGGACCCAGGAGAACATTTAAGAAGATGCACGGTCATCTTTGCTCATTTCCTTGCTCTTTGTCAAGCTCAGGTCTCCCTAATCTTGACAATGGCATCTCGAAATACAGGTTACAGGTTAGGCCCACTGAGTGATGATTGTTTTTCTTTGTCAGTCAACATCAGGGAGGTAAGGGGCAATTGGATCGATCCTTAGACTCTACATGCAATGAAAGATCTACACCTTCCCTTGTCTTCCTCCTCTCAGTAGGCCTGTGGAGGGAGATCAGTGTCTATATCAGGGAGGAGTAGGACTTTTTGTGAGAAGAGTGGTGGTGTTAAGGCAGAGTGGGAAGGTGAATGCCACCTTACAACTAGCTCCTTGCTGCATGTTCTTTGTTTAGAGTTAGCAGTTTGGTCTGTGGGATGTTTGCATGCAACGTACACATTGGAAGGTGCACACTGGAAGCAATTTGCATTGGGAAGACAATTACAGGTCGAGCACATTCATTTTTCCATATGCTTCATTGTGAATATGCACAGAATAACACTTACAGCTTTTATATAGGCTGCTTTTTGATTTATAGCAAATAAATATAAATATACTTTATATATAAGTAATTTTAAACAGTGGTTAAAATCACAGATAGCTGAAGCTATTTAACATGTGGATTGTGATTTGGCTCTCTACAGTCTTTGTCTTCTTGCTCAGTTTTATCCATCGCAGCATGGCCGTTAAAGGGCTGGTGTCGTGTGCTGTGCGCTCTTTGTCTCGACCCTGAAGATGCTGATTTCCTCCCTTCTATTTCAGGAGGTCATTAGTGCTGATGAGATTAGAGGTCTATATCTTTAGGTCCAAGTCATTATTCCTAATTTAATCAATGCATTTGAAAATGTTTCCTCTAATAAAATTGTAATGACTTTACGTGATTTGTCATGCTTATCAAAAACATGGTTTTAACATTTTCATATTTACAGGCAGTGAGCTTCTGGAGAGGAGTATACATTAGTACATCATTGCTGGGCCAATTTCCTGCCTCTCCGTCTCTCTTTCTCCAGTAAATCAGAATAACCTAGTCAGTGTAATCACAGTGATGTACAGCCAGCGTGACACTGGAGTCAGGCCTTTGCAAACAGCTTAAAATCCTGGGAGAGGTCCCTTGCACAAGCAGGATTGCTTCTCTGCCACTGCCTTCATCATTCAGCTGTATGCTTTGCCTCCATATGAAATAGACTATTAGTGGGTTTATGATAAAGGAGAAAATAACCATTTATATTGTAGCGGTTTGACTGGAGAAAGGGCTTTTATGTTGCAAGGGGAATGAGATAAATAGCACCCCACAGTGGGAACTGAATTACTACGGCAAGGCGAGAGCAGCGGTGTTACAGCAGAGCTGGGTGTTTGTTCAGAGGCTTTTGAATAAAATTAATCCGAATGTTTGGTTTTCAGGAATGTTCCTGGAATGTGTTAGGACTACTATTTAATTAAAATCACCTCTGTTTTTAAACAGTCTGCTGGACTCATTTGGGTTCAGGCAGGTGAGGAAGGAGCAGGAGACATGAACTGTCTGCCAAGTGCCTTAGCCCCCTGTTTGAACACACAGCTGCTGCTGTTTCATGTGTCGCTCCCACAGCTCGGCTTCTGCGGGGGGAGGCAGGGGTAGAAATCACCCTGATTTCGATCTTACAGGTGATGAACCGATGCAAGGAGGGAGAATTTGACTGTGTGTAAGGTCAGATGAGGGGTCTGTGGGAGGACTGACATTTTTATCAGCTCTCGGGGGCCTCGGTTAGTGTCCCAAAAGCAGGGTGGAGGAGATGCAGGGATGGATGCAGTCGTGGTGATGGAGGGGCCGGTGCTGGGCAGTCTCTCTGAAGTGTTGGCGGAGGGGGGCCAGCTCACTGGGATTCCCCACTTGGACTTTGGGGGTGTTGGTGCTCCTCGCTGCTCCCGGACAGGAAGAGCCTACCTGTATGGCAATGCTTGGGATATAAATGACCGAGTCCTCCTGCGCTCTGCCTCAAAACCTAAGCCACTTGCTCCTCCTCAGGCAATAGTCCAAAAGCAGTGTGTGGGTAAAAACACCAAGAGGGGTTTTTGTCTGCGTTATAGTAGCACGGCAGCAGCAGCACGGTGGCTGGTGATATGGCAGCGTAACTGGCAAATCGCAGTAGGCAGATGGCAGGTCTCACACTAAAAGAGAAGATGTGTAAACGACCAAAGATAGGTTTTTAACAGTCTTTTTCAAAGCCAGAAGTTTGTCACTGTATGAGCTTTCAGTCCAAACATGCCTGTGAAATTTCAAGCCTGAACTCTACTAGTGGTTTATTAAATAGTTCTGGCAACTGAAATAGATGCTGTGAATCACTGTGTGCATGCCTGAGTGCAGGGCATCTTGGATGTCTCAGGCATTCGCCATTCATTGCAGGCCAACCAGGCTGTGCCCACTGCCTCTGCACTGGCTGCCAGGCTCCCCCCCGGCCAGCCGTCCCGCCTTGGGTCTGCACAGGACGGGCAGTAGGAGAACCAACCCTGGGAAACAACCAAACAAAATGCTTGGTTAGGGCAGAGCCATCACTGGTGAAGTGGTGTTACGTTGGGTCTCTGTGCTGCCTGGCTGCCTTTGGCAGTTCTCTGCCTTTAGGGGTCTACTGTGGCCACGTGCCTCTGCTGGAGGCGTTAGCTCATTTTGGCCTTTGGTCTCAAGGATGAGAACTGCTGATTGCCTTCTGCATCCCCTGTCTTTGCCATGCACAGCTGCATCGTGTGCAGTGTACCGGCTGGAGGGGTTAGTGGGGATGTACCTGTGCTCTGCAGACAGTTGAAAAGATGAGGCTGGCTTTTCTTCCATTTCAACTTGTCATGGTTTAACCCCAGCCAGCAACTAAGCACCACACAGCCGCTTGCTCACTCCCACCCGGTGGGATGGCGGAGAGAATCAGAAGAGTAAAAGAGAGAAAACTCGTGGGTTGAGGTAAAGACAGTTTAATAGGTAAAGCAGAAGCCGCGCACACAAGCAAAGCAAACCAAGGAATTCATTCACGACTTCCCCTCGGCAGGCAGGTGTTCAGCCATCTCCAGGAAAGTCGGGCTCCATCACACGTAACAGTTACTTGGGAAGATAAACGCCATCACTCTGAACGTCCCCCCCTTCCTCCTTCTTCCCCCAGCTTTATATGCTGAGCATGACGTCATATGGTATAGAATAGAAAATCCCTTTGGTCTGTTGGGGTCAGCTGTCCCGGCTGTGTCCCCTCCCAGCTTCTTGTGCACCCCCAACCTACTCGCTGGTGGGGTGGTGTGAGGAGCAGAAAAGGCCTTGACTCTGTGTCAGCACTGCTCAGCAATAATGAAAACATCCCTGTGTTATCAACAGTGTTTCCAGCACAAATCCAAGACATAGCCCCATACTAGCTACTATGAAGAAAATGAACTCTACCCCAGGCAAAGCCAGCACATTCTCCACCCCTTATTCCACACCATTTACTTCATGGTCAGGTCCTACACTATCCAATACATCCTCGTTACCCAGCCCCCCCTTCCCATCCATTGATACAATACACAGATATCATTCCCTTAGTCTATGGACCACCCTTGTGTCTGTAAACATCCACAAATGTCCACTGAGTTCATTTAGTCCATGACCTTGGGCTCCATCTGTTACGGTGGTCACTCAGGACAGGAGAGGTGGTGTGTTGCATGGAGTTACTGGGCACCAAAGCCAGCTCAGGTCGGGTCACTGCAGTGCTTGCGCTGCTTCTTGTAAGGCTTGTCCTCCATTGGTTCAGGTGGTTCCTGCTATAGTAATTTCCTGTAACATGCAACTCAGATCCCAGGTTACAACAGTTTAAAGGTATTTCCATTATAGTCTTCACCTCTGGTCCCTTTGGGCCAGGTTATAGGATTTAACATTGCAATGAACTCCTCCCCTTGCCCCTGCTCTGGCCTGGACTTATCCACAGACTGCAGTCCCTTAGGGTTGTACCTGCTCCAAGTGGAGCCTTATCTATGAACCACAGTCTCTCTGGGGGTATACCTGCTGCGGCATAGACTTACCCACAGCCACAGTCGCTTTGAGGTGCACCTGTTCCAGCGTGGCCTTCTCCATGGGCCACAATGCCTTCAGAGGTATACCTGCTCCAGTGTGGCCTTACCCACAGCCACAGTCCCTTCGACTCGAGTTCACACTGGAGTTCCAACCTGTCCAGTACAGCAGCACAGAAACTGCAGCGATGCCCTGGCCATCTGCCAGCCCAGGCGCATCACCATTGCTGTTATCAAAATGTTCCCAGGCACAGCAGAGTAAGATGATAAGCAGTACAGCAGTACAGCAAGCAGCGAAAGCAAAAAGCAGCCACTAACGAGCACTAGACTCTAATATACAGTGAGGCAAGCAAGCCCCATGGCAAGTACAGGAGCCTGTCAATTAATAGCTAAACAGCAATAGCAGCTATAAATTTGATCTAGCACATTCCAATCAGACCTGCCGTTATCTCGAACCCTTCGAGCCCCATGTTGGGTGCCAAAAAGAACTGTCATGGTTTAATCCCAGCCGGCAGCTAAGCACCACACAGCCACTTGCTCACTCCCCGCCCTGGTGGGATCAGGGAGAGAATCGAAAGGGTAAAAGTGAGAAAACTCGTGGGTTGAGATAAAGACAGTTTAATAGGTAAAGCAAAAGCTGCGCACGTAAGCAAAGCAAACCAAGGAATTCATTCACGACTTCCCCTCGGCAGGCAGGTGTTCAGCCATCTCCAGGAAAGCAGGGCTCCATCACGTGTTAACAGTTACTTGGGAAGACAAATGCCATCACTCTGAATGTCCCCCCCTTCCTTCTTCTTCCCCCAGCTTTACACACTGAGCATGATGTCATATGGTATGGAATATCCCTTTGGTCAGTTGGGGTCAGCTGTCCCGGCTGTGTCCCCTCCCAGCTTCTTGTGCACCCCCAGCCTGCTCACTGGTTGGGTGGTGTGAGAAGCAGAGAAGGCCTTGACTCTGTGTCAGCACTGCTCAGCAGTAACTAAAACATCCCTGTGTTACCAACACTGTTTTAAGCACAAATCCAAGCCATAGCCCCATACTAGCTACTATGAAGAAAATGAACTCTACCCCAGCCAAAACCAGCACACAACTCCTATTCTTTCTTTTTTTTTTCTGGCTGATCTGTTTTAACAGCAAGACTCAGTTAGGGAGAAGAGTATTTCCTGTACAGCATAAATTGCCATGTGCAAATATGTGATGTAATTCAGCTCCATAGAACTGCCATACCCTGTATGAACAGCAATGCTGGAGCTGCCCCTTAGTAATTTCCATTTTCTTTTTTCAGCGTTTTTAATACTGCAGAGAAATAATTTTCTGTTCCCAGCACCTGACAGGTACAGTGATGTTAGATACCTCAGGAATAAGGAAAGGGTGATACATGCAGTCACTGAGAACACAGAAACAAATTATCAGAAAATTAAGCTCAAACCATTAGCAGCTTGAGCAGCGGATCCTCATCAAATCTGTAGCAACCCAAAACTAGCTCTAGTGATTAATCTACTTTCTTTTTATCACGTCAATAGTGCAACTCTTGGTAACATTTGTTGAGAAGTAAATGTGCTCCCTGGAGAATGGAGGTTTCCTTTTTCAGGTGATCTTTTAATGAGGAGGCAAAGTTGGACTGAGCAAGGTGTCAAAAGCTCTTTAGCTTGTTCACTTCTGCAGTGTGCTGCCCATGCCTGAGAGCCACTTCTACACGGGCCTCCGTTTATGACTTTTCTCTTGTGTTTATAATTTCTTCACCGCCTTTGTGTATCAGTATTCTTTTTCCTTTTTTTTTCTTTGACTTGCTCTCTATGACTCATGCCCTAATTTCTGTTTATGTTCCCACTCTGCTTAAGGGCTCCCCATTCGCTCTAAGAGTACATTGTAATATGCAACATTTTATTGTCTCTCTTATTTAATTTGTAGCCAGAAAATGAAGTTAAGCCATGGAATGGGTTTTATTTTTGGAATCAGAGAAGGTGTTTTCGCAAATGGCCAGCAGCATCAGTAGGGCCTGGTTGCGTATGATGATGGGCCCAGCCAAACCATGCGTGAACTTAGAAATTCAGGCTGAAGCTGGTGGCTAGTTTGAGGCAGACGAACAAAGTTTATAACTCTGACTCCTTTGAACAAAACAGAAGAACCTCTGGAAACTTCAGAAACAGCAGCTTTGGAGAAAAGAGCTGCAGGTCTCACTTCATGCCAGTGATCCTGTGGACCTTGGATGTAGATTGAACAGTCTGTTGAGTTTGATGGTAGTAGCAGGGCCAAAAGGGACCTTGGGGAACACCCCTTGGAAGCTCTTGGTAAATGACTGCTGGTGTGTCAGACCACGTTAGCTCATTTGAAGCAATTAGCAGTCAGAAGAAGTGGAGTTAGGTTTCATTAGAGCAGCGGCTCTGGAAAATGGGTGTCGCACTGCGTAGCTCTTCCATTATCACTTCTTGTAGTGAAACTCACTGATGAATGTTTTCGGAGAGGTGGAAGGTAGTGTTCAGCAATTGCATTTCAGTCCCACCCAAATGCAGGACTGCAGTGCCTTGGCTGGCGGGAAGCTGAGGCAGAGGAGCACGCCCCTGGCTGTGTCTGCATGGGGTGATGTACCAGTGGTGGAGTTCAAGGCTCCAGTTTTTCTAAGATGCCATCTTTTGTCTGATGAGTGAAAAAGCTGTTTGGAGTTTTCCAAGTCATGCATTAGGCACGCGCTGTATTGATATACTACATTTAGGAGCTATTTGCTTTTACATTCCCCTGCTATTTGAATAACAGCGTTTAGCTGGGTAGTGCCTGATCCTGCAAGCATGTAACTGGCAGCAAGAGCTATGTTTGGAAAGAAAATGCAACTACGGGATGTAATTCAGTGGTGCTCACTCCCTGATGCTGGCTGAGCAGAGTATCGCTTGAAACTTTTGCTCTTAGGTATTTCCTCTCTTTTTTATTTATGTTAGGGAGAAGATAAATCTGTTCAGCAGCATCTGTGCATCACCACTGACATTTTAATTTTCAGTTAAAAGATTTTAATTAAAATCTGACCTCACTTGGTGTGAAAAATGAGAGTGAATTGAAATTATACATGCAGACTGAACTAATGTCAATTTATGTATCGGTTTCAAGAACAGCTCTGTCTGATTAATCCAAGCAGTAGCAATGTATGCTGGAAGGAGCTCTGGTTACTTCTTTTGTATAATTCTGCCATTATTCTACCAAGGTAATTATAAGGAGAGAAGTTTTGTGCTGGTTTTCCCAGTTTCTCTCTGCTGGAGTTCTTCCTCTCTCTTTCTGCCTCTCTTTCCCCTTCTGGATGCTGTGTAATCGTCCCGGCAAGACATGATTGTTCTCTGGGCTTCAAGGAGATATTTGTGTGGGAGAAAATGTTTGCTCTTGGAATGGCTCAGAATGTACCAAGTTTTTTATAATTTTACGGAACGCGCTTGGAAAGGAGGTGGTGAAATCCCTTCACAGTTCCATCTTAGGTGTGTGTCAGCGCATGGTGTGTGCTCGCACAGCTGCACGCCTGTGCTCGTGCCTGTGTGCTCATACCCACGTGTCCTGTCTCAAGCCACATGACTTAACGCAGCTTTATTCTCAATTCCCTATGTTATTCACAAATGGAGTATAAACATGTCCAGGATGTGTATTTAAAATACATTTATTTGCCAAACATTGTCTGTCTCTCTGCACAGGCTTAAATAGGAAAACAAGAAAAGATTTACCAGGCCTTTTAGTCCCATTCTTCCCTGTAGCATAAACACCTGCATCTCGTAGACTTAAGAGACGTTTTCTATCTCTGAAAATTCTGGTTAAACTATGGACAGCGTGTCATTTTCTTAGTGAGGCTGTGCATATGGACTGCTTGTGAACCTGGTTTTGCTTTTGCATTGGACCAGCTCTGCAGAAAACTCTGCTGAAATAAACATTTTTCGTGTCATCGCTGTTTAAGTGTATAAAAAGGAAATGGCAGAGGAAGTGGGGCACTTCTGTGTATCTTTTCCGGTATTGCATGAACAAGAACACTCAAATACAAAAAGGAAAAACAATTACACTGAAACTTTTAAGTAAGAAACCAGCATTTGGTATTATCGAAACTGAACTGTTTATTACATCTTGCTTAATTATTGAGGAACTCACGGTCAAAGGGATATGGTTTAGGTTAAGAGGTTTCAAGTCAATTTCTCCTACTTGCCGTCAGATCATGTTTATGGGCTGAAAGATAATCCTTTTCATTTCTGATATATAGTCTGGTTTTTCTGAAGATATCCCAAGCAGTCTAGTTGAAAAAACATTCAGGAATGGTGTGCAATGTCTTTTCTGCGTTTGCAAAGAAACGCCTTATTTTACTAAGACAACTGTTTGACTTATTTTTACTGCATGCTGATATATTCCTACCATGAAGATGTGATTCACAAGACGTAGGTTTGATACAGAGTTAGAGCAATCTCTGAAAACAGAGGGGTGGTTTTGTGGCTTAATATAACAGCGTGTCAGCAGCATTCATGGCTCCTCTTCCTTCTACTTCCTGCACGACTGTGGGTGAGTCTCAGATCAGCAAAGCGCTACAATATCTTTTAAGTTTCACTGAATACAGTAGATCTGTGTTTAAACATTTCATTGACTCAGCAAGAGCTGGGGATGTATCATCAGCTCTATGCTTCATGCAAAGCAAAGTAACTGAACTTCAGCTTAAGTGAATGTTACTCTGGAGTTGCACCTGTTGCTTCAGTGACATATATGTACGTCTCTCTCTCTCTGTGAAGATATGTGACATCTGTACTTGAGCTTTTCAGAAATGGGATGCAAGGAAAACCTGCTTCATACCCAGTCTTGTGTGTTCTCCTACTTGGATTTCAAAATCCTGTGTTTTCAGGCAGCAGAGAAAGAGAAAATTCTCCAAGTTTAGCATTAAGGTATCCAGAATGAGTGTGCCACCAAAAGTGAGCTATAAACCCTGGAAAGTAACAGCCCAGCTCAGTTAATACTCTACAAATGCTCTACCCTTCCGTTCTTCACAGGTTTAGTTACTTCCCTTCTACCACTTCCAATAGCCATGTTAACCCTGCAATCAAAGGATGTATTTAGACCCCTTCCAAATTTATCCTTTGTAATTTAATGTTTTGGCTAATTTCTGGATGGTGTGGTTTTCGTAGTTTCAAACATTTTTCTAATGTTGCATGTGAGTTTATTCTGGGGCATGTTGTTATTGATAGGAGAAAATTATGTTTTCTGTCAGGGTTTAGAAAGGAACCAGTGACTGAGGTTGGGTTGTGTCAGCCTTTTAACACGGAAACAGCACAACTGAAATCTCTCCGTGGCGGTACGGTGGTGCACAGCGCTCGCCGAATGACCACACTTCACTTGGAGCACTTAGACCAGTATTTGCATTTTCAGATACCAGCAAATGGTTGCAGGATGAAGCATTCGTTTTTCATGAGGGCAATAATGCCATTTCAATTTGTTGAGCTACAACAGTGTGCTTTGATCAATAGAGAACATTCAGTAGTTACAGAGTATCTGACATGCCTCAATTTACCTAGTAGCTGAAGAACTCATTGACAGATAATTTAACTGGCTTTGCAAAATGAGTTAGAAATGTATTATTTTCCAAAATACATAGTTAAAAAATGTTTGCCACTTTACTGCATACGAAGAGTTGAATATTTTTCTTCTCTCAGTTAATAATGATCCCAACTGAAAACATTGTCTGGAAAAAAACCTTTAATTCATTTTGTTCATGTATAGGCAGAAAGAGGAAAATATTTTCCATAAGCTTCAATATTGATTCAAAATTGGAAAACAGCAGAGACAAAACCCACTGAAATTAATGAGCTATGGAGTTCACTGTCTACGGTAGTCCTAATAGATTTTATTTTTTTTAATCTATCTGTAAATTATCTGGTGCCACTACAGTGTTTTGTACTGTTCTCCTGACTCCGAATATACCTTAAAAGAATGTAGCCAGAAAATACGGTATAATTAAGAGTGGAATTTCCATGAACCTCATACATTGCTCCTGTGGGCTAGATTCTGCTTTCATTACATCCAGGTAAGTAAAGAACAATTGCTTTGCGTGAACTAAGAGAATTTAATGTGATTCAGATTAAGAATAGCATTAGGGCATTCATATTTTACTGCTACCCCCCTCGCTGAACTACAGGACCGAAGCATGTGCATACCATTCAGTATATACAAAGACACTGTCCAGACTGTTTTCTGTTTTCTATATTTTTGCTTTAAGAAGCGTGATGATAGTGTTAGAAACTGCACTGAAAAACAACGTATGCCTTATGCAATAAGTAGAGCTGTTGTGCAATTATATAAGGTAGTTCAGATGAAAGAGTCATTATGTTCCGGGTCTGAGAGAGGAGACTTAATTAAGACAGACAAATTCTCCTGGGTACAACAAAGCAGTTCTCTGGATACAGCCCTGATTATACTGTAGTTCTTTTAAATGCATTACCAAAGTCTTCATTATTATAATTAAACAGATATAAAATGTGTCTGCCCTTCATTGCATAAAGCTTTGCTTTAGGATTAAGACTGGAAATTTCATTAAGAGCTTAGAAATTGAAAGCTGACGGGCAAAGCAAATGAATTCTATAATTTTCTGAAAACTATATCTTTTTTAATTATTGTCTTTTTTCGTCTTCCATTAAAAGACAGACATATTAAAAAAATAGCAAAATGGCATATTTACAGCAATATGATTTTCCTGTGGCCACCAGCTAGAAAAAAAATACAGTGTCATCTGTAAAAACGGACCTCAAAAGTTGGCTTCTCCCAAGTATGCTGGATTTGGAGCAGTCCAGCCCGAGAATGAGTGCGTCCCCTGCTCCCCGGGGCATGGGGCACTCACTGCTGCCGGCTCCCTGCCAGGGCACTTTCTTGCCCGCCTCTGGTCTCTTTTTCCAAGTGTTAGCAAGTCCTGCAGCTAAATGGAGGTCTGTTCTTTTACCCTTTATTTACCTTGGAGCAACGTGTTGGGGAGTGTTCATTGCTCATACGCCCACCTAAAGGAACTGATGAAAAATAACAAGAAAGAAGAAAAGAGGGAGTTACTTCTTTTAGAGCAAGAAAAAGGCTTTTCCGTAAAATTTATCTTTTCACCATATATGCTTATGTAAAAACCACACCGACAAACTCAGAATCTGTGTTTCCCTGCTGGGAGGGATTAGCCCTAAAAGTCTTGAAAAGCCAGAGCACTGATGTTTAAAAAGGGCTTGAGGAGATGTTGGATGAACAAATGCACAGGCACACTTCTTTTATGCTGAATAGGATATTAACAAATGAACAGTGTGACCGTGGGGACTAAATGTGTGTGTAAGTGTTCGTAAGATTAAAGCTTAAAATGAGCAACTGCTAAATCACACAGTTGTTGCAAATCATAATCTATTTTAAAGGGCCCATTGAATGGACTGTGAGTTCTGACCTGATTTTTGTCCATGGAAAAGTGGTTCCTAGTGGTTAGCAGCAATTTCCTGTGAATAAGGCCTTGCTTTCAGGGGCTTACATGCTCTCGAGCAGAAATAAACCCAACTCTCCTGCAGCCTGGGTGCCAACCACAGAGTCCTTGCAAGAAAGGTTTTGCTGTCACTTCAGTCTTTTGGCAGAGGAGATGACCCTTTGCTTGTCTTTGAAAGAAATGTTTAGGCATCAAATTTGTATGAAGTTAGGCTCTGATTCTGAGTGGAAGAAGATTTCTCCTTGTATCCATAGTAATGGAGCAAACACCTGAAGAAGGGTGGGATTTAATTCATACCCTGGCATTTCTCTTCAGATATGTTAAGAAGCTCCTGCCCAACACCTCTGCTTTTGTGATTCCCATCTAATGCACCCAGCTCTTGCCCAGGTGCTGCAGGGAGGGATCAGTCATCTGGTGTGGATGTGAGTCCTTCCAGCAGCTGGAGAGATGCCGCAGTGCTCAGGGATAAAACCTGGCTTACCTTCATGTGTCTCACCACAACAGGTGACCTCCTGTTTAATAAAATCCATATAACATCTGCAATATTGAGCTGGGTGTGTTAAGCACAGTAGTGCAGTTGCTCTATAATGGTGCTGTTTGGCTGAAAGCCTTGAAGCGTTTATACATGAAACCAGAAACAACAGACTGGTGCTTGCCAGTGGCAGCAGCTCAGCTGGTAGTGCAGGTCAGAGGGATGGTCATGCATCCCCTTGCAGTGCATCGTGGTGTGATGCTGGGAAGGATGGAGACCCTGGCAGAGACACCCTTCTCTCTGAAGGTACCGAGCTTTGTGCTGCAGAAACATTTTTGAGTCTTATGGAAATCATGAGTCCAAATCTGGAGCAGATAGTGTTTCCTAAGGGGTCTTTCTGGAGTCGTGAGCAGAACTAGAAGCCAGGGGGATTCCCACTTTTCTGGTAGCAGACCCAACCTTTTTCTTCTTGCTCAACATTTTCTAAGTGTTGCAAGTGTACAGGACTGTTGGAGATTTGAGGTGTTATTTTCTTCTCATAAAGTACTAAGTTATGTTGCAGTTGCAGTATAATTGTACTGTGGTTAGCTTTTTTTAATACCCCTACTGCCACTAATTCATAATGTCTAAATATTAGCTGGATGGAAGCAATTACGCCAGGTTGGTGATATACTTAAACTGTAAAAATGCATGTGCTATGTGAAACCCAAGGGACCATAATATTCAGGCATGCAGCTAATTTACTTGTGAGAAAAAAGAATTATAATTATTTAGCAAAATATATGACCAGAATAAAATTACATTACAAGTGCAGTCCTGTATTTATTTAAAAAAAAGAAACGACCGATTTTTCTCTCCCTAAGACTTGAGCTCCTGGAAGTAGGCAAGCTCTGCCCTTGAAGGTGGATAGTTTTGAAGGAATGTGATAAGAATTATGACACATCACCATAGCAAATCAGTTATTCTTTAAATAAATTGGATGTTTATGATGCTGCAGTTTGCTGTGAAGGCTTATCAAAGTGCTTGTAACCTGCATCATTTACTCCAGGTTTTGATGAGTAATGCAAACATTCAGCGTCTGCATTGGTAAAAATTTGGAATACACCTACTTATTAAATGCATATAATATGATTTAATGATGCTACCACAGCTGTCTCTTGAGTACTTATTTCCTCTGTATTGGGGAAATCTGTGTTTTGCTTTTAAGGGAGACGTTTAATTTGTTGTACTGTCACTAAGTAGACCATTGAAATCATTGTTTCACTTGTATGTCGGTTTTAGCCCTGTCAACTCCTCTGTCAGTGTAGTGGCACGTTTCATGGCTTGACGCAGTCTGCTCTTATTTCAGCAGGTGTAATTTATACCTACAGCCTAGCTTTTCAGCCTAAGGATGTTGAAGGTGGATATATTGTATGCACTGTGCACATAGTTGCAAAGCTAAAAAACTGTAGATGGGAGTAAAATACTTCAGAAATTTTTGCATGTGTGTATACATAGCGACACGCCTCGATACCCATACGTACACTTTGTAGAGGAGCAATCAGAAAGTTTTCCCTAAACCTGGTTTTGTGATGAAGCTTATTGACAAGGGATAGTAAAGCACAAAGGGGACAACTCAAGTCCATGGGTGTCCCACGTGCACGGGGAGGTGGACTGCACACCCACCCACGCCGGGCGCGCTAGGAAGCGCTGGGGCTGCCGCAGGGATCTGTCTTGTGGGTTCTCGTGGAGATGGTGCGTGTACCCCTGCAGAGAGCCTGCACACCAGCTGTACAAACTCCTACACCTCAAGGATGCTTTCCTAAATTGATAAACAATTTCCTCAGAGGAGCTAATGCATTTGTCGGGTATGCTGAAAGTTGCTTTTCTCTCTCACAGAAAGCTGGGGCCTTTAGACAGCATGCTCGAGGCAAAATTTCACCCCCAAGTGCATTATAGACCGGCTAAGACAACGCTGTTAGCTTGCCCACATAGTTCATATTTGGCTTTATGTATTCTATCTCAACCTATTTAATAATTCAATTATGAATGGCAATCAGAATTCAAAAAAATACTCCCATTAAAAGAGTTTGATTACCTTATTCTATTGATTTTTGTAACTTCATTGCTAAATTTAAGGATTGGGGTTGATCTGAATCAGCATAAATGTGATTAATGAAGAAATAATTTAAGTTGATTAAAAAGGGCTTAAAATAATGTGATTAGACTATGGAGATTTGGGTGCCTTATTGGATTATGCATTTTATTCCTGGAGGATTGTTGTAAGATTCAGAATGAAATTAAATTGGTCATCCTATTTTGGGCCCCCAGTGCCTCATAATCTTCAGTGCCATGATACCAGACGGCATAGTCACTTTCAACCGTTTTCTCTGGAAAAATATGTGTTTGAATTTTTGAGCTAATATCTAAATAACCAGGCCAGAAGATACCACTGAAATCTGGTCTGCTCTCCATTATATAGGACTTAAATGAAATCACGTTTGATCTCATGCGACATCCTTTTGGAAGGAGTCTGGTGCTGATGAATGCCTTTTTAGTGATGGAGACTCTCCTGCTATCCTTGGGAGTTGTGGCCTTCATCAGCTGTCCTCAGTGTGGGTTTTGGGGTGGGTTTTTTGTTGGGTTTTGTTTTTGTGGTTTTTTTAAGTCTTAGTTTTCCTTTGAATGTGTCAACTTCTAGGTATTGAAAGGATGTATCCCATGACGGTACTGATCTTTATGTAATCATCTATAATCTGTGACAATGTCAGTCTACATCTTGAGTTTTTACAGGGTCAGTAAGGAAACTTAATTTGAAGGAATTCTTAAAATATACTGATTCACTATTTAATTAAACTACCGAGTTGGAACCATTACATTCCGAACAAAAGTGCCCAGATATGCCTTTATTTTAGGGCATAAGAGGTGTCCTTTAAAATTATTCCTTATATTAATTTGGGCTTCTGCAGTTGCTCGTGACCAGACAATATGTGTATTGAACTAAAAGAATCTGGAATCTCTTACTCGAATGGGTTTTCCAGAATCTTCCTGATTCTTGTGGCTTTTGTGAACTGTCTCCAGTTTTCAAGGTAATTTCTAAACTGAGGGTATCACATGATGGACAAACCAAAGATATTAGAACTTCTCTATCCCTAGTGGATATTATGTTTATACA
Source organism: Aptenodytes patagonicus (assembly GCF_965638725.1). Lineage (NCBI taxonomy): Eukaryota > Metazoa > Chordata > Aves > Sphenisciformes > Spheniscidae > Aptenodytes > Aptenodytes patagonicus. The sequence goes on from NC_134954.1 coordinate 43,868,803, forward strand.
ACCAAGTATACCATTGCAATCTTTTTGTTACATTCTGTCCTGATAATGTGTGATGACGAAGTTGAGGTTTTTTCCCAAGATTATTGTTTCCTGGATCACAGCCCTGTAAATATGGCCTGCCTCTTGTGTTTCTAGATTTAGGACCTCACATTTTGGTCCATATTGGAACATGCTTTTTTTTTTTTTTGTGCATTGCTTGTCAAACAGTTTTTTGACTTTGATCACTGAGCCATATTCTTTGTTATTCATCGCTGTCCAAATCTTGGCTTTGTATCATCTCCAGACTCCATGTATATTGATTTTATGCTTTCTTCCAGGTCACTCTAAAAATGCTAAATAGCATTGGGCTAAGAATGGGTCCCTGCAGGATCCCACTTGAAGCTGTGCTGGTTTTGGCTGGGGTAGAGTTCATTTTCTTCATAGTAGCTAGTATGGGGCTATGTCTTGGATTTGTGCTGGAAACACTGTTGATAATACAGGGATGTTTCCATTATTGCTGAGCAGTGCTGACACAGAGTCAAGGCCTTCTCTGCTTCTCACACCACCCCACCAGCGAGTAGGTTGGGGGTGCACAAGAAGCTGGGAGGGGACACAGCCAGGACAGCTGACCCCAACAGACCAAAGGGATATTCCATACCATATGACGTCATCCTCAGCATGTAAAGCCGGGGGAAGAAGAAGGAAGGGGAGGATGTTCAGAGCGATGGCGTTTGTCTTCCCAAGTAACCGTTACGCGTGATGGAGCCCTGCTTTCCTGGAGATGGCTGAACACCTGCCTGCCGAGGGGAAGCAGTGAATGAATTCCTTGTTTTGCTTTGCTTACGTGCACAGCTTTTGCTTTACCTATTAAACGGTCTTTATTTCAACCCACGAGTTTTCTCTCTTTTACTCTTCCGATTCTCTCCGCCATCCCACTGGGGGGGAGTGAGCGAGCGGCTGTGTGGTGCTTAGTTGCCGGCTGGGGTTAAACCACAACAGAAGCATATCTCATGATGAGTGTTTCACATTTACTGTTGCATTTGAGACATATCATTTATCTCATGTTTGATCCATTTAATGTCTTCTGAGTTTATTTTTATTGCTATATCTTCTTAATCAAAATGTCATTCAGTACCAAGTCAAATGCTTTGCAAAACCATAATATATTACAGAGTCTAAGTATATTACAATGACTTTATTATGTGTATCAACCAAACTTTTAATCTCATAAAAGAGATATCAGGTTAGTCTGACAAGCTCTGTTTTCCATAATGTTGGAAATAGTTAATGCTAATCATCTTTTTATTCTTTCTTAATCAAATCTTTTTTCAGCTCTTCCATTATTTTGACAATGAAAAATATCCACTCACAGATATGCTGCAAATCCAGCATTCAGAGATGTAATGAAGGGGAGTACCAGTGGAGCAAGTTTTTCCTTAGCCAGGTCTTTTTAAACTCATTTGGCTTTTCCTCCCAAGTTACTACTGGAATTCTCTTACTGTCATTTAGTGAATAAATGCTCTTTTGTACTATTAACAACACCAGCGTTCCCGCTCAGTGGTGGACTGCTGGTGGGATTCAGCCTCTTCCTAATATTTTCAAATGAACTGTCTGGACCTTCTCTGCTATAATTGCCACCTGCCACCAAACCCTTCTCCTGCTTATATCAATTCCTCTGGTTGCTCTTTCCTCCTTTGTCTGTTTTCTTCCTTTACTAATTTCCTAATTTTCCTTATTTTACTTTATAGCCCACACCAACAACTTCTCTTATTTTCAGTTTGTAATGTATTGCTTTCTTGTACCTGTTTTTCTTTCCTGTTTAAGAGACATTTTTAACCATCATAACCTTCTTTCTGGCTTGTCTGGCTCAGGTAGTGTTTTCCATGGGTTGACTGAAGAAAGTTTAGATGATTTACGTACAGGTCATCCTCTTTCGTCAGGTTTTAGGGAGGACTTCCCACAGATGCAATGGAGGTTTCTTTAAAATAAAAAAAAAAAATCTTTCAAGTTCAGCTCGGTCAGATTCTTGCAATTCCCTCCCAGTGAAAGTCCTTAATTTTAGTTGTTTGTTGGTTGGTTTTTTTTCCTTTGAACAAGTGGTGCAGAGAAGGTCTTGCTCTGATTTAATGTCCATGTCTGAGTAACTAATTTCTTCAAAATACTTAAAGCATATGTTGTTTCAAAGAGATGCAGAAATAAACAAATCTTTGCAGGTAAAAGCCTGCGGGAAGGTGTGTGCATAGTGTGTTGTGTTCACATTTGGGTTTTTGCATCACAGGATGTAGTGCATTATGCTCTTCTCCCAGGCACCCAGGTGGTGTGGAAAGAAGCAGCCCATCTTCTGTAGTTTCAAAGGCTTCAAGCCCTATAGGTTCTTTCTGGTTTGAATGCTAGCATTCTCCGAGTCCTGTGGATTGCTGGGGTTACTGCCACGGTTTATTCTGCACAGGGAGTGCAGCCTGTGCAATCACACCAGGTCTTGGGCACCATGAGGAGGGTGGCCGTGGCAGCATGCACAGCAAGGTGTGGCTTTCCTGCTAGCAGGACCGTGGATGAGGACCCTGAAGCTGGGTCAGGTACCTCAGCGTTAGCTCACAGGTGTAGGTGTGACCGCACCCACCCCTGTGCTAATGTACGGAGCAGCTTCTAAATCTTGTTTCAACTGTGGACAGTGGGAAGTTGCTCCGGTCTCTGTGTTTTGGAAGGACATTGTGGCAGTGTCCTCTGCACTTGCTGCAGAGCTGTCGTATCTCTGACTAGCAAAAGAGGTGAACGTTAATGCTGTGCTGAGATGTACAGATATTGCAGTGCTCTTTTTCCTGTTCCCCGGGGCCACGGCAGCCCTTACGTCAGGGTAATGCTGTAACTCTCAGTGAGCCTACACAGTGTTTGCTAGCAATATTTTAGAGTCCTCCTGGTCACGGTGCTCAGAGCTGTTGGGAAGATGCTGAGACGCCAGACCTTTGGTGTTTCCCAGCTCTTGATCTTGGATCTTCATTGTTTCTGCTGCAGGTTCAGACTGGTTACATGCCCTGCGCACTTGTAATGCCTTTGCTCCATGTCTGTATAAAGAGTGGATGTGTATTGTTTAAATGCAAGGGCTGCGTATTTCAAAATACACTGTTTATTATGCCTGCAGGAAGAATAACCCAGCTGCTCATTTAGGATACCAGGGTACACTAATGAATGGGATTTATATTCCTTGCCGTGCAGCCCCATGAATCTCTCACCAGAATAAGTTTCACTAAGCTTCAGGGAACGTCCTCTTAGTTTTACAAACGTACCTCAGAGCAGGGCTCCCTCCGCGGCGCGCCTTGTTAAATGACATGGCCTCAGCAGTGGCCAGGAGCATGGCTTCCCATCTGCCCCTTCTGTGGGGCATCTGGCCATTTTCTTCAGATGTAGCTCTTTCTACCATGATCCAGGCTGTGGTCAGTACAAGGCCCCATTGCTGCAGTCACCTTTGTAAACCGGAAATCAATCCAGAAGTTTTAAGTAGGTATGAATGGGGGAAGTTCACGTTGCCTGAACTCCACCGGTTTCTCTGGGTGCTGGCTTGTCTCCAGATTGGATTTAAGGCACAGATTTGATCTATTATATCTAAGTAACTTGGGACCTTCCAACCTGAGAGACTCTCTTGCTTTGCCACCTAGTAAGAGTGGTGATCAGCTCAAATACTCAAAATGGGTACTTAATAAGGACCCCTGGTTTGGTTACTCACCTCTCCTCCCTGGTCTGAAACAGCACGGATCTACTGGGCTGTGGTACAGACTGCTCTGTACGGCTTACTTATCTGCAGATGGTGGCTGATAGGAGCTGTGGTCTGCTTTGCGTGGAGGGAGGAGCTCTGTAAGGCAGGTCTGTGATTGCTGTAGGGTTGGCTGCTTTAAGTAGGCGCTCCTTTTAATTTTGCCTCAGATGCATTCAAAGGAGGATCTGTAAGAGAACGAGGGTTTCTACGACGGAGCTCTCTTGGGAATGCTGTAGCCAAGATCTCATTTTCCCAGGGCTTGCTGTTACTTTTTCTGCTTGAAGACAGAAAGCGTCTTTCTGTCTTTCTCAGGTTTATATTCCCTTAGAGCATGGGGATAAATTCAGTCCATGTCCAAGGTGCCCTCGGAGACTCATAAGCATTACAGCCTGCAAGCAACCCGAATACTTGGAAATAACAGAGCAATTGGGAGTGGCAATGGTTGGAGACATTACGTCCGGTGGGCTGTGTCAGTTCCTTCCAAACTAAAAGCCTCTTCCCAGCTGGAAGTAGATCTGGCACTTGGGGTGTCATAAGTGAAGGTTTTGTTCCACAGGGAGAATGAAGAGGAAGCATGAAAAATCTTCTGCATCAGGTGGGGTCTTCCATAGGGTTATACAGAGGCGCCGTGTGTATGTATTGAAGTGTCATACAGGAATTTATTTCTCACTGTAGATTGTTGCTTAATACATAAAGGGATAGGTACTTGCACCTTTATTTAAGGGATGTCCTTGTGGAAACCAGTTGGATGATGAAGCGTAAAGAGAAAACTTCAGGAACAATGATGGCAGAAGGAGCCGTGAAGTGGTAGCCTCATTATAGGCGTTGAAAAGTTGTTCATATTCTTGTGCTCTTTGAAGCTTCTTGACTTTGGCTTCATGGCCCTAATTATAAAAACAAGTTGAAGTAGTAACTTCAGTGCCATACCATGCCAGAAAATAAACCCTTCTTGCATTGTGTGGATTTCATTTCCAAAAAGTGCTTCCAGATGGAGTCTTTATGTGCTGCTGCTTTTTTCTTTTGCTCTCATTTGTCATTTAAACAGCAAAGGTAAATTTTCTTCAAGGTAAAATTGAATAAATTTGGCAATGCTAGTGATTTAAAAAAAAAGAAAAGGAATGGGAAAAAAAGCAAACACACAACAAAGCATTCCTTGAACAGCAAATCATTTTGGTTCAGATGTTTTTCTCAAAGATCTCCTCCAGACGTTTTTCTCTATCTCTCTCCAGCCTACAGTCCAGTATTTGAAAGGGATTTTTAGTAATGGTGGGAAAGAGGAAAGCAGACAAGCCGTTATAATCTTGCCTCCTGTTGATCTTCTCTAGCAGGGACTATTCAGCATCCGGGAATAGTTAAGCTATGGTCTTCACTCTGTTTTCCTGCCCTCAGGGTGCCCATTTTGCAGGGTGACATTTCCTCTCCTTTTGATGAGAAGCTGACTGTAAAGTCATTATTACAGGTCTTGGTGAGAGTCCACTACCTGTACCTGATGTCTGGGTAATCCTGGGGAGTTCAGAAAAGCCCACTGTAAATGCTGATACTACTGTTCCCCATGACACTTTTCTTTCTCCTGTGTCTGAGACCCCTTAGTCATTGCTTTCTCATGAATGATGATCATGCTTAGGCTTCTGCGTGGAGCTTGAGCTCGAGTTAAACTGCTAGTACTAACTAGACAACTAGCTGGATTTGTAGACATGCCAGTGTGACTATTTTGGTATTTGAAAATTATTGGACACTGCGTTCTGAAGCTATTTCTCATGTATCTGTCCATGTCGTATTTTTGGTCTGCCTTAAATTTTCTGGTTTTTCCATTACGTGTGTGTGTCAGCTTTTAAGAGCGCATGTGTTAAACTTTGGATCCAGTCTTTATTCCACATGTGCTCAAATCCCTGAATTAGCAGGAATTTTGCCTTGAAGAGGCTACCGAGGTTGATCCCACAGCATTAACATCTGCTCTCACAATCTGTTGAGCTGTGCCGTTAGCCCAAACGTGACCGGCAGCATCCCTGTGGCTGCCTGCGCCAGTGATGAGGTTGTAGGGTTGTTCAGCCCCTGTGCAAAGATAGCTGCTTTGCGCCGTGAGCTGTCAGCCTGGATGAATTTTGAGTAGGTAACCTTTTCTTTGTTGTTCTGTGAGTTGTCACAGTGGATGTCTGATACTTACACCCTACAGGCCTTGCCAAGAAAGATTAGAGGGAGTTCAGCTCATTAATTTGTTGTGATAGCAGAGGCTGTGAGGAGAACCAATAAAATCTGCAAAATGGGCAATCCTGGGATGCTCTCTGAGGATGGCCAGAACATGGCTGAGATTCACAGAAGAAATCTTTGTGTCCTAGTAATGAATACCAGTTTCCAATGGTCATTGCTACCTGTAGTAATCACGTACCGGTACTGTGGGTTCAAGCTTTGAGTCCTATCTCTGATCAGATGGACTAAGCCTCACACATGCATGAGATCTGGTTGCAGCTCTGGCTCCAACATTGACTTTTCTGTATTCTCTTGGCTAGTTTATATAAACCTTCCCTGCTCTGACTTACTTCATTATAGAAGAATTACATCATCATTTGTCAACACGCTACATGGTGCTTTGAGTGCCACTAGTGACTCACTGACTTCTTGTTCAATGTTTAAAGGTACATTTTTCCCACCACAAGTACTGTAAAGCTTTAAGATTTTCGGGGACTGGGATTCTCTCTGTTTATAGCTGAAATATCTAGAGGCGTCCCAAAAGATCAAAATTATTATCCTTACACTATGGCACTCTTGCTTTTAAAAAACCCCACCCTGTAGAGCTAATTAGTTTCTCCTGGGGAAAAAAAATCAGGTAATCATTTGGCCAATTAAGTGGATCATCTGGAGTTTCCGGAGCAGATAGCTTTTAGGATGTACTGTTTATCACAATCTATTTGTAAGGACAGACTAAGCTGTCTGTTATTGATTTCTTAGTGCTAGGTTCATGGGAAGTGGCAAAGACTAGAATAAAGCTTCTCTTTTAGCAATGGTGATACTCACTGGTGAAAATGTGAATTGTTTTTTGGGGAAGTGGCTCTTGATCACACTTAAGAGCATCATTACTACATTTCACATCCTTTCACAGAAGCCCTGCAGCTCTTTAAGGGCTTTTGGTGTCTTCAGCTAAGTGATGCTTTTTGCCCTTCTCATCCTCCTTAGCAGAATCCTGGAAGGCTGTCGATGCTTTAGAGACCCTTCAGGTAACTTAATTTCAGACAAATAATAACTCATGAGCTTGACTTCCGTGTGCAGGGTTGCTATACAGCTCTTATTACTGCCCTGTTTCTTAACTTCAGCTCAACAATTTTACATGCTATAGTTTTGACAAAGGGGGCGGGATGAGGTGGAGAGCATGTTTATTCATATTTTTTTAATCCCACATATTTATTTCTGTTAGCTTTTTGATTTAAACAGCAGAAGATTGAGTGGTCAAAGGTCAGGGTGGATGGGGTGGAGTTTTCCCACAGCCGCTGATGGCTTAGTGATCCCACTGTTTACACATCCAGTCCCTCTGACGAGGATGATGTGTTCAACAGGAGAGCTTCTCCTATTCTGGGACCGTGCTTAGACTGGAGCTCTGAATCCCTCCTTTAGAAACTTTTAGAAAACAGTTGCTTTGCGATGTTAGGATGCAGTCAGGCCAGCACTCAGATATGTCTCCTTGATGTTAACTGATTTCAGAGCAGCTGTGTGTGCGCTGAAAGCTAAGCACACACGTTGAAGTGGTCCTGTGGTTGAGGTCTTGAGGTATTTTTGTATAAAGGATATTATGCAGGCTCAGGAGCAGGAGGTGGAGTCAGCCAGTTAGGTCACCTTATACGGGGTGTCCAAGGAACCGAGGGAAACCAAAGTTTGAGTCACTTTGAAAGAAGTGTCTTGCCTTGCAAAGCACAAAGTTTCCCATACAGGTAGAGTTTTTCTTTTGGTACGCTTACATTGCATACAAACTGGTTGTGTTTGTTTCCAGTAACAGTGTTTTGTATAGAGCTATGTTACCTCTGGTAGAGAAGGTCTTAGGGTGGAAGATCTACAAGTTAGTTGCTTGTTTTCACACTGATGTAGATTTCTTTTTCGGCAAACGTCATCCTTTCCTTTCCTTCTTTCATTGCCACAATAAATTCAGCATCATCAGTTCAACTGACTGAGGATAAAGAGCAGTCCTAGGCCAGTTACTGTGTGGTAAGATCATTTTTGATGGACTTAGCATCTTGGAGAAAGACAGACTTTTCACCTCCAAGATTCAGGGGTACATCACATTGTGCTTTGGTTAATGAAGGGGAACAAGTGCTCTTGTGTGGGTGAGTACTGCAGAGAGAGTTTTTTTGATAATTTGCAGTGTGAATGTTTCAGGCAGGTAGCACAAGAGAGCAGGTTTGCTATTTATTCATATAAGATGCTGGCAGCTTTTAGTTTGCCAGGTGGCTGTACTTGTTCCTGTTCGTAGTCTCCAGTGAAAGGTAAAATGGAGCAGGAATTTAGCCACTAGAGACACTGCAGCACAGAATTATTCTTAGCTGGATGTCTTGTCTTAGAAGAGCAATGTGTAGAAAAATTGGATTAAGGTAGAGACTTAAAGAAAGACAATCGCTAAACTAAAATTAGGAACCTAAGTCTGTAGGCTCAGTTGAACTAAGCTCAGCATAAGATCAGTGGGGAGGCAAAGTGTATTTAAATCGTCTTCTCCAGGCTCTGACATGAGTGGAGCCCAGTGGAGGGAGGACGCTTCTTGAAGAAAACACTCCTCTGCTCCCCAGGGTGATCCCTTGGACCTGGAGGTGTGTGGCCTGGCTAAACCCTGGTGTCAGGATCTGGAGATGCTTGTTCAAGCAATGCAAATGTAGCAGAACAAAGGCAAGTGCCTGGCTTGTCAGGCTGAGAAGACAGCATTTGAGCTCACAGAAACATATTTTGAGTTTTTGCAACACTAAAGTAAATAACTTCTTGATAATTATGAATGAAAACTGTCTCATTGAAACTAAATTAGCAGCTCTCACTTTGAAAGTATGTTCCTATTCTGTAGAGACCAAGAGGGGAATAGCTGATGCAGTAATAAGCTCAGTTAGCAATTGCAATTTTGCAGGGTTTGTATGTATTATACAGTAGATTGGGGATATTGTTAGTATCAGTTAAAATAATCCTATCAATGTCAATAATACTCAAATCTTATTAACTTTAGGCAATTAGTCCATGGATTAGACTTGAATTTTATTCAATTGATTAAAAGATACGGGGAAGTCCTACTCAGAGATTAAGAACTGCCGTTGTACAATTCTGGTGTTCCTTACATACCACCAAGTACGAAACCAGAAGTAACCATCAAAAATAAAAGCAGGGAAGGAGGACACAGAGGATAATCTAATTCCCTCCAAATCCCTGAGAGGTTAAGACTGAATGTTAAAAGACAACTTTTGTTGATTCTCCACGAGGCCAATTAGGTTTTTTCCCCACCTTAATACCTGAAAAATAGCTGATTAATTCTGTGGCTTATTTTCATCAAAAAGCTCAGGTATCCTGGAACTAAAAATAAATGGCTTTTATTTTTCTGCAGAAAAAAATTAGTCATATAACAATTTCCGCCTCTTTAGCAAAGACGAAATGGCAGACCTGTAGCTAAATCAGTTATGCTGCCCTGATGAGTTTTCCAGGTCTGGCCCTGAGAAACCACTCTCTGTCAAGGAATGAATCACTGCAGATTCAAAGGCCATTAATACATCTTCCTATATGAGAAAAATAATCTTAATTAATCATCAGTCTTAAATCTAAATATTGCTCCTATAAACCTAAAGAAATAAGAAAGAAAAGGCTCTTCTAGAACCCGTGGGGTAATTGGCTGCCTTCGTCTGTATTCAGTAGCATCTATTTGCATCTATAGCTTGAAGATTTTCATGGCCATAGCTGTGTATTAAAACGCAGTATGTTAATGCAGGAACAGAATATTTTAGCAGAAAACTGTAATTAAAAAAGTAGCTGACCCAAGGCACTTGCTTCATTGACTTTCTTCCTATTTTTTTAAGACTAATTCTCATAATAAGCACAATAAATGGCTAGAGTAATTCTTCTTGTCAGTAGAAGTCGCTGTATCAGTTTAAGAGAAATCTTTAGCATAAGAAGTTTAGAGGTTTTGATTTTGTTCCCAGCAGATCCCATGCCTTTAAATCCAGTTGTTGAGGGGTTGGGGTTTTGGAAATATTTCGGATGTTATTGAATGAAGTCAGTGAATGAAAATAGCAATTTTGTAGAAACATTTATACCGACTAATTTGCTGAAAGTATCTATACAAACATGCAGACAATAAGTGGAGATGTTCTTACAAGCACCAAGACTGAATGCTCTGTGGCTGGGAGAGCTACATGGGGTCCTGCTTGGGCTCAGTACGGAGCAGCAGAAAGACAGCGATGGGTGGATGGAGGGCACTGCTAGAGCAGGGGTTGCATTTAGGATTTGCAGAGGAGTATGACTTGAGGAAGGGTGAATAACACAGCAGATAAATGGGAGCTGCAGGGAACCAGCTCCTGGGGTAGAGGAAAGTAGTCCAGGCTGCAAAGGGTTTGGGAGTCAGGGGTTTTGGTGTCTCAAAGCAGGTCCCCTGGGGCTGTCGGGAAGCTGGTCCCTGGTGCAGCTCTCATGGCTGGGCCTGACGGCAGCGTGGTGGAGGGCTGTGTGCCTACACCAGGAGCAAAATTTCCTCACCTTGGGACCTCTCTTCTACTTGAAATCCAGGCAGCAAAAGTCCCTTCAACAGCAGAAGGCAGAGAACTGGGAAGGTATTGCTGGCGGCTAGGGAACTGAGAGGGAAAGCAATTTTAACAAGTGTTTCACTGTTAATTACAGCCTTGAATGATGTTTTAAAAATATTTCTGGTAGCTGTTGGATAGTTTATATACTAATGGAGTAGATGGAAATCATGCAGAGAAAAAAAGAATGATTTGCAATTTATAATTATTGTGAAATGTTTTGAATTGATAATACGTGGGAAAAGATTTAAATTTAGTTGCTGCTCTAAAATTACAGAAAGCTTTGCAGGCAGCTGGGTTTAAATCCAGCAGCAAGTATGTAGTTGATACTGAAAAGACAGTCATACATGTCTGGCTAAGTATTTTCTCAAGAGGAGTTGGAATACATGCCCTAAAGAAAAAGGATATGAGTTTCTTGCCTGGTTGACCATTTTCCCACAGTGTTTTGTGGTCCTGGTACACAGAAATGACCAGAATAGCTACTTTTCAAAGCAAATGGGGAGACAAGAGAGTGTGAAGTAGGTTAGGGCTGAGCAGAGGGGTACATGGGGCTCCCATGAGAGCATGTGGTTGTGCATGCAGCAGAGATGGGCTTCTCAGCCTAGTGAGAATGTCCTTTGGCAAAGGACACTAAAACATACAAATAAGAAAGCCCAGACTCTCCTGGGTGTGTATCTCAGGGGTCTGACTCATGACTGTTGTTTTGTTTTGTTTTAGTTTTGCTTGAGGTGTCCAAGGTTGCAGAAAAGAGGCAGAATTGAGGCAGGACGCTCATCTGCCGAGCACCAAGCTGTCACGTGTGCCCCACAGGCATGCTGACCTGTGCCAGGCTCTCCTCCCAGCACTGCTTCGGAGACTTTTTCCCCTTCTCCGCCTACATAGGCTGAGAGTCTTTTCTCATGCCTTTTTATTCCAAAGTTCCTCCTTTATTCATGATATCTCTTAAATCCTGGTGAGATCCACCCCACTTCTGGTAATGCAGACCTTAACCAGGTGCTGGAGCTTCCCATGAAACCCCTCTTCCCACATATATCTGTTTTGAAGATGCACGTGACAGAACTGGATACCACCTCCTCACAGCTGTAGCGAGTTGCTGAGATCTGGAAGGCAGTTTAATAGCTGCAAATGTCACTCATGAAAACTTGGTATCTCTAATGCTGCAATCAATCAAGTTGCTGTATATAGCTCAGTATATTTTATAGCTCAGTAGGGAACTGAATTGTGGGAAGGGATAATATGTTGTGTTTTGAGGTTCAGAAGAACATGAATTATCTTTACATAAACATATCTTCTCTATTATTTATGCACTTGTGGAATGGCCAAAGAAAACTTACTCATTCTTTTTTTACGAATTATTCCACAGGATCCTTCAAACCAAAAATGTGGAAGAAAAAAAACAGTGTCTTTCAGCAGCATGCCATCAGAGAAGAAAATAAGCAGCGCCAGTGACTGTATCAGCTTTATGCAGGCTGGGTGTGAATTGAAGAAAGTTCGTCCAAATTCCAGGATTTATAACCGTTTTTTTACTCTGGATCCTGACCTGCAGGCTCTTCGTTGGGAGCCTTCCAAGAAGGACCTTGAGAAAGCCAAGCTTGATATTTCTGCTATAAAAGAAATCAGACTAGGGAAGAACACAGAAACATTCAGGAACAATGGACTTGCAGACCAGATTTCTGAGGACTGTGCGCTGTCGGTAATTCATGGTGAGAACTATGAGTCCCTTGACTTGGTTGCAAACTCAGCTGATGTGGCCAATATTTGGGTATCGGGATTAAGGTACTTGGTTTCTCGTAGCAAACAACCCTTGGATTTGATGGAAAGCAGCCATAATACCCCACGGTTTGCCTGGCTAAAAACTGTATTCGAAGCAGCAGACGTTGATGGTAATGGCATAATGTTAGAAGATATGTCTGTGGAGCTAATAAAGAAACTTAACCCCACCTTAAAGGAATCAAAGATTAGATTAAAATTTAAGGAAATCCAGAAGAGCAAAGAGAAACTGACTACACGAGTAACGAAAGAGGAATTTTGTGAAGCATTCAGCGAACTTTGCACAAGACCTGAAGTTTATTTCTTGCTTGTGCAGATATCTAAAAACAAAGAGTATCTAGATGCCAATGACCTCATGCTGTTTTTAGAGGCTGAGCAAGGAGTGACCCACATAACAGAAGAAATGTGTCTAGATATTATACGCAGGTATGAGCTTTCTCAAGAAGGGCGGTTGAAAGGTTTTCTTGCGATTGATGGATTTACTCAATACTTGTTGTCCCCGGAATGTGATATTTTTGACCCAGAGCACAAAAAAATTGTCCAAGACATGACACAGCCTTTGTCACATTACTACATCAATGCATCCCACAATACATATCTAATAGAAGACCAGCTCAGAGGACCAGCTGATATCAATGGTTACGTCAGAGCTTTAAAGATGAGTTGTCGGAGTATTGAACTAGATGTCTGTGACGGCCCAGATAATGAACCCATTATTTGTAACCGTAACAACATGACATCACCACTTGCCTTTCGAAATGTTATTGAGGTAATAAACAAATTGGCCTTCTTTGCTTCAGAATACCCCCTTATTCTCTGCTTGGGGAACCACTGCTCAGTACAACAGCAGAAGGTAGTGGTACAACACATGAAAAGGATCTTTGGAAATAAACTCTACACAGAGGCACCTTTATCCTCGGAAGTCTACCTCCCATCACCCGAGAAACTGAAAATGAAGATCATTGTGAAGGGGAAGAAGCTGCCCTGCGACCAGGATATATTAGAAGGAGAAGTCACAGATGAAGACGAAGAGGCTGAAATATCCCGGAGACTGTCAGAGGACTTCTCAGGGGAACCAAAGCTGATCTGGCTCTGCAGGGAATTGTCCGACTTGGTGTCCCTATGCAAATCTGTCCAATACAAAGACTTTGAGACATCCATGAAAGCTCAAAATTATTGGGAAATGTGTTCCTTCAGTGAGGCAGAAGCCAGTCGGATTGCAAATGAATACCCTGAAGATTTTGTCAACTACAACAAAAAGTTTCTGTCCAGGGTGTACCCAAGTGCTATGAGGATAGACTCCAGTAACTTAAATCCTCAAGATTTTTGGAATTGTGGTTGCCAGATAGTAGCAATGAACTATCAGACCCCGGGGCCCATGATGGACCTACACACTGGCTGGTTTCTACAGAACGGGGGATGTGGGTACGTTCTCAGGCCTTCAGTGATGCGTGATGAAGTGTCTTACTTCAGCGCAAATACCAAGGGCATTGTTCCAGGCGTCTCTCCCCAAGTCCTACATGTCAAAATCATCAGTGGTCAGAACTTTCCAAAGCCCAAGGGTGCATGTGCAAAAGGGGATGTCATAGACCCCTATGTCTGCATAGAAATACACGGGATTCCTGCAGACTGCACCGAACAAAGAACTAAAACTGTTCAGCAAAACAGTGATAACCCCATTTTTGATGAAAGCTTTGAGTTCCAGATCAATCTACCGGAGCTGGCCATGATCCGTTTTGTTGTTTTGGATGATGACTACATCGGGGATGAGTTCATAGGGCAGTACACCATCCCACTGGAGTGCTTACAGCCCGGATACAGGCACATACCGCTGCGGTCTTTTGTTGGTGATATCATGGAGCACGTTACCCTCTTTGTTCACATTGCAATAACCAACCGAAGTGGAGGCGGGAAGGCCCAAAAGCGCAGCCTATCGGTGAGGATAGGAAAGAAAGCAAGGGAGTACACCATGCTGAGGAACACCGGTCTCAAAACTATTGATGACATCTTTAAGCTGGCAGTGCATCCGCTACGAGAGGCTACTGACATGAGAGAAAATATGCAGGTATGACACTTCCGTCATGTGCGTTGGTGTGTCCTGAATGTAGAAGTGAAGGTCCTGGTGTGAGCTGCTGGTAGGGCAAACTTGCTCAAGCTGGTGGAAGCTGGTGAAGCTTCAGACCCACAGCTGTTGTCAACCTTTAACTGGACATCGGAAGGCTGATAGTTACAGGTGTTAACTAACAAGCAAATGTGGGATTAGGCAGAAATGTTTTAAAAATCATTATGCCCTCTCCAAACACATGCTTTACTGGTTGTTTTTCTCTGAGAAAGCAGAACTGAGGGTACATTTGTGTCCCCAGGCCTCAGGTCTCAAAAACTTCATTTCCTTGCTGGTCCTGGAAAATGTCAGCAAGCTTTTGTTTTGCTAACTGAGTGAGGGTTATGCTCTTAATTTTCTTTGTCTGGGTGAGTATGAGAAACAGTCAGTAGATGTGTCATTAAGGTCTTGCCTACACCAGAGAAACCCCCTGTGCAAAGAGCAGCAGGTTTCCCTGAGCGTTTGTTGCCACCGTTTGCCCAAGGGCTGCAGATGTTCAACGTAGGCACTGAGTGCCACTTGGATTGCAATTTCCTCCCTGCTAAATAGCTGTGTTGTCTCGGCTGGCTGAGCGCTGGCACGGACACCCGTGCCATGTCTTGGCTCAGGCAGTCTCCTGGCACCTTGTCTGCCTGCCCACGCTGCTCCGAGAGCAGCTGGAGCCCGCTACAGCCAGGGGTGTCAGGACCCAGGTGCACAGCATTGTCACAACTGCCCGGG
Organism: Aptenodytes patagonicus; assembly: GCF_965638725.1. Lineage (NCBI taxonomy): Eukaryota > Metazoa > Chordata > Aves > Sphenisciformes > Spheniscidae > Aptenodytes > Aptenodytes patagonicus. The sequence goes on from NC_134954.1 coordinate 43,883,870, forward strand.
TTAGACCTTTGTGGTCAGCAGGAGGTGAAGTGGCAGCGAGGCCAAACAAGAACCAGCCTGCCTGGTGCTCTCCTCCGCAGAGGGGGCGACTCTGCGGGTTGATTAAGGGGCAGCTCACTTCAGAGGTCCAGGCGCTGCCTAGAAACAAAACTGAGTAGCATTAAACAATGAGTTTTCTTTAATAAATAGCTGAAATCAGCCATAACTATCTCCTTGGTAAAGATAGAGAAACAATTCATTTTTCTTTCTTGAAAACAGGAGAAAAATGCATAGCACTTCATTGACCCTGCTCTTCTGGACAGAGTCTAAAGCAAATTAAATGTTGGCAGCTGGAAAAGTTTACAAAATGACATAAGTTTTAAATCACTCCCAAAGGAATAGTCTAAGCATATTTTAAGAATGGGAAGCTCTTCCCAGCCTTTCCTTTCCTGCAGGCCTTGAAAGTAACTAGTTTGAACCGCTGACTCCACCTTCTGTCCAGGTCAGGCACTATATGTGAACTATATAAAAGAAAATAGTCTGAATCTCACTCAGAAACAGCATTAATGTGCCTTCCAAGCGAAATTTCGGTACAAGATCGTGTTCTGGGGAATGCTTCGTAAAAACACAGTCATTAGATTTAACTGCATGCTAATGTGTTTGATTAATGAGAAAAGCCTCTATTAATTAGCTGGGCATTTTCTGATGACTGTTTTTTCAGCAAGATCTGTGGGGGAACATTTACAAGGAATGGGTTGTTATAATACTCTCTTACTTAGATTTTGTGCATCTTGGTCACTCATTGTACGACTCAAAAAGCTAAACGATGAGGGCATGTCAGCCGTACATCCACTGACTTGATAAATAAATAAATCCTGGCACGTTAGTTTGGTTTGACCTGTATATCCAGTATTGATTTTCTTATATGTGGCCTATGAAGGGGAAAGAGTGTTTGTGTTTCTTTATGATGTGGTAATACAAGGCTGAAAACAAAGTGTTTTTTTCCTGCTTGCCTTTCCCATGGGAAATACGAGGTCTGTCAAACTTGTTCTTGCTGGAGGATGATAATGACGGGAGAACAAGGCGATTACAGCATCAAAAGCAGTCGGAGTCTGAAAAGTGGGGAAGAGAAATAGCATTTTAGGCTGATGGTTTAATATGCTGGGGACCAGAGCTTGTCCCTGTTGGGGTTGGATTTGCAATGCAAAGTAGCTGCAGAGCTGGCAGCTGGGATACCTGGGCGTGGGGGAAAGCTGGAGCTGGCAGTAGGCTTGGGGAGCTGAGAATGGGGCTGACCGGGAATTTCTGTGTGCGCCAGCACCCCAGGGTCAATGGCGAGCCCAGGGATGGTGGGCAGCGGGGTAGCGCTGCCCCACATCAGGGGGGAGAAGCGGGCAGGCACTGATGAGGTACTGGCAGGCAGGGGGGACTGAGTAGCAAGTGGCAACATGTGCTCAGGTATTTCTTCTCCTTCCCCCAGAATGCCATGGTGTCTGTCAAGGAGCTGTGTGGGCTGCCGCCCATCGCAAGCCTGAAGCAGTGCATCCTGACCCTGTCCTCGCGGCTCGTGAGCAGCGACAACGCACCCTCTGTTACCCTCTGCATGAAGGACGCGTTTCCTTACCTAGAGCCTCTGGGGACCATGCCCGACGTGCAGAAAAAGGTTCTGGCAGCATACGACCTGGTAGGCGCTTACCACTGCTACCTCTGCCTTTCCTCACCTTCCTCAACATGGCAGGTGATGCTCGCTGGCTTTCATGCGCCCAAACATTTCAGTTAAATGAATGAAGCTCTTCAAATGACTTAAGCTATGCAAAATTGTCCTTTAATCACCAAAATCGCCACACTGAACTTTTTGTTGTTTGGTTTTTTGTTGTGTTTTTTTTTAAAGACGGTTGTGGCTAGCACAGGTTGGCACTTGAGGAGGGACTTTGTTTACAAAAATAGCAGCAATTCAGCATGTACTGGCGGCTGTTAATCGTTGTCCTTGAGAAGTGGCAAGATTTGTGCGCTGCCCTTCACTTGCCTCCCTGCAGCAGAGGGCAAGGCCATTAGACAGTGAGCTGCAACATGGGAGTTCCCGGGCAAAGCTGAGCCGTCCCCTTCCCGATGCCTTTCAACAGCACTGTTAAGTAGTGCCCATGTCCCTGCCAAACCAAGTCAGCATTGCTCTTGGGAAGGGCATTGCAAAGTTGGAAGGGAAGTTTTAAAATGCCCATTTTTTCAATGAGGAAGGAGGGGGCAGTATGGTACAGGAATACTTACAAAAACATAGAGAAATGAGCTAAAGTCATTCCAGGTGAATCCTGCTGCTCAGCCTTGTATGACATATGTCACTGCTGTGGGTGACTGAGCAATAGCTGTGTGTGACTTCAGCAGCAGAAGCTGCTGTCACTTTGTCCCTCTCGGGCTATTGGACTGCCCCGTTGCTTCCCATCCTTAGTAGATGGTCTGCAGCAACAGATAGCAAGCCGCATCATTTTGCAAACCCTGACTTAAACTTTATACTGTGGCAACCAGACTAAATCACGATGCACGTTCAGTGCACGGCAGTTACTTCTGCAGCTTATGTTTGTAAGGAATAAAAAGGTGAATAACTTCGGGGGTATCGAATTGCTTCCAGAGACCCTGAAGTGTTGCGAAGAGCGATCGCAACTTTGACCAGGTATTCAATGTGCCAAATGCTCGCCTCCTTTCCGTCTCATTTTTTGCTCTTATAACACACTTTTCAGGAGAAAATCAGCTTGGGGGGAAGGGGGAACCACTGATGTTGATTAAAAGAGAAATACTAAAAATACTCTGAAATAACCCTTGGGTTCCTTCCAGAGTAGTTTGTATTACTTGATGGTGATTAAGTTTTGGTAATAAAATGCCAGCTGTAACAATACCAGAACAAGGATTTGTAAATCCAGTTGATTGACATAGTTTAGATTGGACCTTTTTTGCATAGATTTGTTACATGGTGTGATGTCTGTCTGAAAGAGCAAATACCACATAAATAAGAGATTCTTCTGTCTTTGGAGGCCTGCTTAATGAAGTTTACCAAAATGAACGTGTCACCTCTTATCTTTGTAATTATATACTGAAGAGTACACATGGGATGTTTCAAGGCCTCCTTGTGCTTTGGAAACTATTTTTCAATTTAAATAGATGAAAAGCCTCTTTCAGATGCAGACAAAAACACTTGTATAACTGTTTTAAATAATGTTCGCTCTCACATTTGTCTCTGATGGAGGAAGATGTACCTTGAATGTCAAGAGACAGTGCAAGGGGTTTAAAATCAGAGGGCTGAGAAAGAGAAGGGAATTCTTCCATGCCTATGTAAGGATTGATTTGAGATGTAATTCTGGTTAATGAGAACATGATACTTTAAATTATTTTTACCTGCTTTGTCTGGCTGGGACTGCCTCTTACTTTGCTAGAACTATTTGGTTCTGGAAAAGCAAAAGTTGGATTTAATAAATGTTTTTGCTACATTTTGGATATTTGCCTTTTGAGGCAATGCCAGCAGCAGAATACTGAAATCTATTTAGCCTTTTCTGTGTTTAAAAAAACGAACTATCTCTATCAATCTTGATATTTGAAAACACAGTGTGGGGAGGGGTTTGCAGTTTTAATATTGAGAAAGGGCTCTTCCTTGCTATGGTGTTTGTAGTGAGTTGGTATAATCCAGGGTGTATTTCTTTTTAATAATAACAATTTTTTTCTTTTTTTTCCTTTTTTTTTTTGTGTGTGCAAATGAGAGCACAAGGAGATGTTGGTGGAAACCAATATAAAATATTTTTGCTTTTTATTTATTTATTTATTTATATTCAAGATATACTACAGTTCAGCCTTTTAAGTTGTTGATAAATATGGCCCTGAGGAACTGGATCCACAAGTGCTTGCTGCATGTCTTTAATTCCCCAGAAATGTCTCTTCACCTCAAAGCACTTTTTGTGTGAATAGGCCTGAGAGCAATTTTAAATGCATAAAATAAAAGCTGTTGATGTTGGCTTCTCTCTTGTATGAATGGGCTGTACTTCTTAATTCTTTTTATGGTAGAACGGAAAAAGGTTTGGCCCTAAACCTCATAGTGGGAAACTGTGATTGTAGGTCTGCCTCACTCGCTGGGCTCCACAGCACAGGTAGTGTGAGTACTGGGCAAACCCTTCCGCATCACCTCTGAAAACACCACATATTTCACATGCTTTAAAAAGTCTGCTTTGAAAATAATCTCAGATAAAAACAGCCCTAATGTGTAGAATTTTTTCCCCCTACTGGAAATTGCCAGTTGAACATACCTTTTTTTTTTTCCTCCTAAGGAAAGTATAAACCCTGCCCGTGTGTTTAATGGGGCATAGACAGCACTGACAGTCCAGGCAAATGGAGGTGCAAGTGCTCAGAGACCTGCCAGAATGATCCGGAAGACAATTAACTGTCTGTTCCCTCCTGCTCGGCCTTTGTCAGCAGGCGCGATAGACAAAGGCCGGTTTGTGCAGTTTGTTTGTTTTTTCCTGGGCAATTAATTTTACCATTGTGTTCTGCATTAAATATTTTCTTTTGAGAGAGGCCTTATTAGAATAAAATTTAATTTGCTTTGTTTAAGGAACTGGAATGATTTTTCAAGGCTCTATTTTTTTTTTTATGGTCGCATTGCAGTGGTTTATTGGAACTACTGTTGCCGTGTTCCGTGAATGAAGAGGCTTCATTGATGATACTGGGTTGTATGGGAGTTTCTGCAGAGGAGAGCAAGGAATGGGATTTGCTGAAAACAAGAAAATAAGATGGAATGTTGACAATACACAGAAAACATTTTTTAAAAGTATGTCAACTACCAGAAACAGAGTTTAGAATGGTTTATTTCAACTTACAGCTTTGGTTGTTACCATACATAGAGTGTGATGAATGGATTCCGGTAACGTTGTCATTGATTCCCACACATACATCCTAGGATAGCGTAGCGTGTCACTTACAGAGCTGTTCTTCAAACCTTTCTTTTCCCTTGAAGGAGGACTCTCCCCGTCCCCCTCCGCCTGTATGCTCCCCATCGTCGGTGGCCGGGCATGGGAAGATGCTCGCTTAGGTAGGCAGCACATGCGGTGTGCCTTATAACCTGTCAAATTGATGCCGGTGTTCATTGATCACACCTAAAAAAGGAGATGATACTCAACGTGAAGAGAAGGGATAGGGCCCAGCTGGACCTGACAGATGGTTGAATTATTCATTGCAAACAGTTATCCTGTGAAGTTAGGATTTTTTTTGGTTGAGAATTGTTCGGAAACAGATTGTGGTTTCTCTGTCTGCATACTATATTCATGTGCTGATGCAAGCATACATGAACTCAGGGACACTTGTGCACTTTGCTTGTCAGTTATTGGTTCAGCATTATTTTTCCTCCAAGATCAAATGATTGAATCATTTGCAAATCAAAAGCAATAAACAAGCGATTATAAATGTTCTTGGTTTTACCCAATCTCCTGGCTTGTGTACATACAGAAATTTTTCTAGAAAAATAAAAGCTCCCTAAGTATCTTCACAGGTTTTCGAATCATAAACAACAAAAAGTGTAAAAAAGGTTGAACAGAGAAGCTATTTGTTATATAAACTCATGTTGACATTAACATTTTTCTCTGTATTCAAGCCTCTTTACTGGAACTGATCTTGTTATTTTGGAGCAGACAGGTAAGGAAGGACAGCGTGTCTGTAGGTACTGTTGAGAGACGGCAAGTTAGTTAAGAATGTCTCGGCCAACATGGAGGTGGATTGGGGATTTTTGAGAAGAGAAGTAATATCTGTGATGCTGCTGGGGAATAAGTCGATGTATTTAATGGCAGTGTTTTTGTTGACACAGGTATTGGTCCATGCACGCCAGCAGAAGTCTGCTGAGGCGTGCATGGAGAGGAACTGCTCTTTGTCTGCTTTTCTTTCAGATTCAGTCTTTCTGGGTTTCTTTGTCTTGATGCAGGCATGACAGCTCTTTATTCCCAAGGTGAAAGTCCGTTTTCCCAGTTTATGTCAATGCAAAATGACTAAATAGATTTTTGTGAGCTTTTCCACTGAAATTCATATTTCAGCTGGGACAGAGTCATCCCCAAAGGAACTTTTTTCACAATTCTCTGAGCAGCTGAAGACAAGGGATATTGCAGAGCAGAGCATCCACTGCCAAGGAAGTGTCATAATGCACTGACGTCCAACACAGTCCAGTACATGGACATTGTCTTGAATTTGTATCCATTTTAAAGAGTTTTCCGTCCAAAATTGGACATAGACTGGGAAAGCAATTATCCTTTTTCTTTCTCCACTTCTTATAATTCTCTCTCTTATTTACCCACCACTCTCACAGTTTCTCTCTCTGATAGCCATGTCCATTAGTCCCTTCTAAAACAGGACCTGAAAACGGTCAGATCAGAACTTTTCTTACAGAATGAAGTTCCAGTTGGGTACTTTAGTTACTCTGTTTTAGCATAAGCATATTGAAAGCTGACCCCTTCCCCTGTTCCTCCACTGCTCCTTTTTTATAGAGGACTGGTCTTCATGCACCAGATCACATCCTGCGAGACTCTGACACTGTTTTTGCCCAGAAATATTTGTAAGCAAAACCAGGAAATTGGAATTTAAGGTGAATTTTATTCAGTTCCTTCTGCGGTTTGTGTCAATAAGGTATTTCACATGTTTCCAGCTGATGTAACCATCCCTGGTAACTGTTCCTCTTACTAGGCTGTTGCAGGAAAAGGCTTAGATACAGAAGCCTGGCTTGGAGCGTATTGGGACAGAGACAAGGTGGACTGGTGGCCACCAGGTTCCTTCCCACGTCTGGGCACCACGTGCACATCCTCCCTTTTTACAAGGCTTGCTGGCACACGATTGATTGCCTGGCTGTTTCTTGTCCCAAATGTCTGCAAGAAATGCTCAATGCTAAAGAGGGAATCCTGGTCAAATTTTCATGAGCTCAATTTGCGCTTCAGCTGTTTTTCCAAATCGGTTGTATTTTTGCAGCTTTTTTATTTTTGTTTGGTGGTGGGTTTGGGTTTTTTTTGTGCTGTGTGTTTGTTTGTTTGCGTGTTTGTTTGTTTGTTTGTTTGTTTGTTTGGGGTATTTTTAGCAATAGAGGCGTGATATGGTACTCCTTACCCAGGCAAAACTCTTCATTGTCAATGAAAGGCATAGGAGATCGGGACAACGGCCGTGAGGAGACACCTGAGAGGAAGCTTCTTTTTAGTTTGATGTTCAGTCAGTTTCTGTTCTAAACTTTGGAATATTTATGACAGGATTCTCTGAACTGTCCCTTTTGTATCATTTATCTTCCCAGCAGGAGCAGTGTTTTAATTTGCCACCAGGAGTATTTCCTGTCTTTTTTTGTCTTTTTTGGTGAGACTCTGCTGTGTTAATTTCCTCTCCCCTTTTCAGTTTGTAGAATAGTTTGTAATGAAAAGAAGAAATTGGTCTCTAGCACAGGAGTTCATTAAAGTAAAAAGAAATAACATTTTTTGTTCAGTTTGTACTGATCCTATGATTAAACTGCCTTTAGTACAGACAAGAAATAAACCTGTTAATTTCTTGTGAGTAAAAATATGATGCCCTCAGTGTTAAGATATTTTAAATTTCAGTTAAAATTTATTTATCTTTGTAATTAGCACTTAACAGAAGTGACAAAGTAAAGCATCGTTCTTTCTGCGAAGCAATGGGATTTTAAATTTGATATTGCATCTATATTTAGACACTTAAGTGAGACAAGTCAGTTATATTTTCAGCCTGTGGTCTGTTCCACTTCCTGGGTCTCACATACCAGACAAGAGAGAGCTCCTGGGTTTGTGCCAGGTCTTGCTTCCCATGCTTTTGTGAGAAACCGGCATGATTGTAACAGGGTGCTTCAGGTGGATTGAGACGAATCGATTTTAGGCTTCTTGCTTTCAGCATTTCGTAAGAATATTTAAATTAAATGAGCTATTTTGCGGGAAAAACCCTAACCTAGGCAGATGAGGTTTTGTATTCCTCATTCTCATTAGTTTATTAAACATAACATATACTTCTGGGACTCGTGCCATGTGCATCTTTTGTCAATCTGAACAACCCCTTATTCACTTCTTGTTGTGAGAGCATTTCTGGTGCTGCAGCCTCTCCAGGAGGGTTAGCACCTCCAGCACTCAAAAAAATCTTTATGTCCCTGCTCCCATGGAAACGTGGCAGGGGTCCCCGATGGAAGGAGCGGGGCCATCCTTTGTTCCTGCAGAGCTCTGCACCGCTGCAGCTGCCAAGCGAGAGCAGAAAAGACCCCACGCCCTCCCCGCGGGTCTTGGCCCTCGGGACCCAGAGCCCAGTACTGAAATTAGCAGGATCCCGAATGATGTCAAGGTCTGTGGTAGTTTTTCCCATTCACCTTCTTCCTTTCTGCTTACTCTAATAGGTATACATTGTTGGTCAGCAAGGTAGCTTTTTAAGTCCCTATACCAGAATCAGGTTTTGTGTAGTTTTACTCCTATTTTTGTCTATTTTTCTCCCCTGTAGTTATGTTAAACACATCACTCAGTAAAGTTTATCATCTTCTTTCTGACATGGGAAATGCAAGTTGTCCTGAGCAATCCTGCCAGCTTCAGCAGCTGCTAAAAGTTTCCTCACTGACTCCAACAGGACCCAAATACCAGCATCCATCCTCTAAAGATTGCTTTTTAGTATATGTTGCTTAGAGGTTAATCCCTTGAAGCTCAGCATTCGGGAGTTAATACTCTGGTGGAGCATGAGTTTCCTAAGGGAGTAAGACGTCTCTCACTTTTTAAGAGGCACTCACTGAAGCGAGTTGCCGTGTGGGAGCTGACATTAAACAGCAGCTGATGGGCTCCAGGCAGATAGCTGGGACTTACGCAACTGCCCAAGAGTGCTGCTCAGCGTGGGTCTGAGCAGAGTAAAGGTCCATGGAAATTCATGCTGCAAACATCAGAAAGCTCATTCTTCACATTTGAGACAGGTTGGTGGTTTTTGAAACATTACTGGCAAAACTGGGTTTGAAGATCTCAGGCTATCATGTGATTTATGGGGTTACCTTCCCAGCAGAAAATCTCACAGCCTTCTATGTTGTGTTTAGGGCTTCTGGTTCTTGTCTTGGCACTGCGAGAAGTAGGTGACATCTGCAAGCAGGGTTTTGGATGTGATGCCAGCTGGAAAAGCAGGGGACTATTCAAATAGACTGGGAGACCGTGGACTCATTTCAGAACCAGTGCCAAAAAAGTAAAAAGGTATCTAGATGCCATGACACAGGACTGTGAGTGGGAGCTGTTGACGAGCAGAGCCATGATAGCAAAGTCTCCCAGGGGCTGACTGACGGGACCAAGCAGAGGTGTCTATGGCCAACATGCTGCATCTCTGGCCAGCATCCTCCACTGTGGCCGGGAACCCTGCCAAAACTGCTGCCTGCTGTCCTGTGTCCAGCGTGAAAGGATGTGTGGGACGCCAGTTTCTAGCTGAGGCTCTCACCATGGCTTTTACCTGCATTAGATTGAATACTGACAAATTACTAACATTAATTCCAGTAAACAGTTGCTAGTAACTTAGCTTTTTAGATGACCTTTACAACGTTTACTTAGTAAATATCCCCCAAGGTGCTACCTTGTGTGTAAGTGAAAACATATGATGGGGAAAATAAAAAAAAAAAAAAAAAGAAAAAAGTGGGTTTTGAGATTAGTTTGGCTATTTTTGGAGGGTTTTATCAGTTCTGTTGCCAGGATTTGCACAGAATCCTTTCAAGAGCATCTGTTGTGATGTGCTTTAAGAACCCCCCCCCCAAAAAAGCCAAACCAAACCAAAAACCCCACACCCTATGCTATAATTCTGTTTCTGGAGAGCAGTTACTTGCCTGTTGTACTCTTATCTGTATGAATCAGTCTCTGGTTCTTCAAAGTGAACACCCAGGCTTCATCCTTGCACTAGCCTGTTGTTACGATCTTTTACCGCAGCATTAGGAAGCAGGATCTTGTGCCCGCTGAAACTGCACATACAGTTCTTGTTGGGAGCAGAGTCTGGCCTGTCAGGTAGAGATACCGGGTCCTGCACACTGTGTTATCACAGGTGGCGAAGACACCATAGGCTGTCCAAAATTATATATCATAGTTGGCCAAGGGTGTATTATTTCCACCTAGTGCGTTATTTCCCAGAGGAACCTGTGAGGGGGGACGCCAGGTGCTGCACTAAGGGCATCCCCTAACCCCAGTCACTGAGCTGAGGAACTCCGAATCCACTCTCAGGATTTGTCATGGGACAAAAGCTGCTTATTTTTGTCAAGATTACTGCCAAGCAGGAAGACAGGAACAGGTTAAATTCTGCTATATGATCTGTTTTTAATTGTTTGTTCTTGCTGAGCTGAGAGCAACGAGACTTTGATGTCAGCTTCAAAGGAGCGGAGGGCTGCTCTACCTACTCTGCAGTAAGGGAAAATTGACATCCTATTGCCACTTTTCTCTTAAAAATGAATGTAATACCTTCATGTCTGAGAATCCTAAAATAGGCGTGCCAGAAACTCCTGGGAGTGGGTCCAGTAGTTGGAGGAAGACATGGTCAAACTTAGATTACCAAATTGCATGATTCTCAAACTTGCTTTTTTTGTGAGTGGTAGGATAATTTCCTGTGGCCATATATATCTCTATATGTATGTATGTATATTTATATATATAAAAAAAACTCTAACAAGTCAAGTTCTACTTTAGAGATCTGAGCACAGGAGAGTCGGATGCTTTGGATATACTGTCCCACCTTAGACACATTGACCTCGCTGGGCAAAACCTTGCTGCTGGGTAGGAAGTACAGGGCACAGACCCACAGCGGGCCAAGCCCAGTGGGATGGGTGCATGGTGCGCAGCAGCCGTGGAGATGCTGGCAGCGCCTGGCTGGACCAGGCAGTGCGGGCACTGGCTCACGGGCCCCGTGTCTGCATGTGCAAGAGATGCGCGTTTGGCCTCTGGCTGCCTCTGTAGTGACTTGTAGGTTCTCGCTCTCTTTACTGCTCAGACCAACTTCACCAACTTGGCGGCCGAACTAGAAATGGTGAAGGCTCCTTCAGCACAAAATGACTATGTGCTGTGGTACAGAAAAGCCAGAGGGTGGGTAGAAATTGTCATTTCTTTCTAGACAACAAGAAAAAATACCAAAGAGGAAAAAATCAACACAATGCACGAACAAGCAAGTAGTAAGAATGAAAGGCAAAGGATACTATCGAAAGTAATTTCAATCTCAGGCATAGCCACTGGGCAAGTTCTGTTAAAAAACAATTTTGCACTCTGTAGATGTATCAGGCTTTTTTCTCTCTGCCTGAGAAGCTGGTAATGGATTTTGTTTTTCTAATGTTCTTGTTTATATCAAAGCAAAGGCATAGGTATTTTTATTAAATGCAGCCTGTCTTAATAGGTTTAATTAGAAATGAAGGTGGCATGAGGAGCAAAATTTGGATCTGAATTTCTCCAGAATTTGGAAGTTCGGGTGTGAAAAGTGGAAGCATCTCTCCTCCCTTGTATCTAATTAAAACAATAAGACATGCTAATTTGCAAGTGTTGATTTAATACTGTTATACTGTCTTCCACTAAAATCATTGAAACCTACTAGTTGTGTTTTCATATTTAGTGTGTTTGAAAGTAGGAAGGCTTTTAGCAGTTGTAGCATTTTGGCAAAGCTTTCAGATGGTGGCTTCTGTAATTTCAGGATGTAACATTAGGCAGTATTCAGTTTGCTTCACTTTTAATTGGCACCGCTCTCATGCTGCTTGGATTTGATTGGGTTTTGTGGTGTACGTCTCAGGAGAGTGAAATTATTCTCAGGCATAGTTTGTTATACAGCATGTTCTTGCCTTCTGTAACAGATGTATGTGCCGCCTTTTGCAATTTCGCAGAATATAGCATTGGAACAATTTGCTTGCTTGCCTGGGCTTCTGAAGGGTTTTGGAAGGTTTGTTACCATCAAAGGAGAATAACATTAGCAAGAAGGGAGGCTCAGGAAACTTGTCATGTAATGGACACTTCATCTGTTTGCTGTTAATGGGCTACTCTAGGAAGATGCATAAGTATGGCTATATCTTGAAGCTTGTGAGTAGGCTTGTTGAAACTGCCTGCCTCTTTTGTTTTTGTTTTTTTTTCTTTTAAACTTCAGTGGAAATGTTGAAGATAGGGTAGGATTTGGATCTGAATTTCTCCAAAGAGAAACTCAAGAAATACTGTAGCTGTCTGAACTGCTGTAGGGCATAAAGTTCAGCACAGGCTTAAGTACCTCTTGAAATCAGCAGTATTCATGACTTGGTAACATTTTTGATAACCACTTATGTCAAGGACTCTACTTATTTCTCCTTTTGTTTCAAGAAAAGTACTAAATTAGAAAGGGCTCAGTTTCATGTAGAATGAATTTTTTTTGTCTGCTAACTCTGCTTTCTTCTGAAATCACTTGTGTTTCCTTCACGTTATTTGCAGTGGTATCTCACTGATGTAAAACAGCTGTTCTTTAACTTCTGGAGCAAAACATTTTCTGAGCAACTGTCACATAGCTTGATACAGATCTGGGAGCCCTAATGTGAAGGAATGATCCAATCTTTATAGTGTTGCTTGCAGAGCAGAGCTCTTTTTAAGTTTGAACCTTTCTACTTTTCTGTGGACTAGATGTTGCAGGAAACCCTAGTGATGCTGCTTTTTTTCCATTTATTTTCTGACAGATGATTCAAGAGAGCAGGGTTCTCATCGAGATGGCAGACATCACTCACGACAAGATTGTTCAGTGCCAGAAAGCAGGTAATCCTTCTTTATTGTGTAGTTCTGGATGTGAGATGGGAAACGATGTGCCATAATTTACTTATAGTTTGTGATTAATGCAGCATCTTTCACCTGGTATTTAAGTGAGCATCCCGGTCTTCCCCTGGCAGACTCCACCCTCCTGAAGGCTCATCCTCCAGTAGCAATGCAGGCGTGGGATCAGGGAAAAATCCTCAGCTTTCACCTTAAAAGCTATTTCTCCATCTGCTCTACAGCTCTGAAATGTCTGACAGCATTTAAATTAGTCAAATGAACCAGAAAGGCATTCAATTAAAAAGAGGGAGTGAGAAGGTGTGCTGCTTTTACTGAGCTCTATTCTCTACCACAATCGTTCCCTTAAACGCAGAGGAGGCAAGAGGTTTTGAAACCCACAGGACCAAGCTCTGTTGCCTACCTTTACTTACTTTTGCTGTTTAGGTTTGTTTTAGACCGTGGAAACTTACGCCAATATAATTCCATTGTATCACAGTGTGGCTATGCATTATGTACATCAGGTATATGGGCGCAAACCACTGTATACAGTAGGCTTAAAGTAGATCATATGTTGCTCGTGTATTGTACTGGATGTCTTTATCCGAACTAGGGCTCTGTCTCGTGTGCACCAGTAGAAGGGGAAGAGGTGGTTTCAGAAGTGGCCACCCGTGTGCTGTCTGCTCTGCTGCAGGTTCACACTCCTTTTTCAGGATGGTAGAAATCACCAAAGTGCCTGTGATTCACAGTTCAGCAAACTGAATTCATGCACACCCCTCTTCATCATTTGTTCAGGATAGCAGGCTAGACTCTGAACTGGGACATGTCTCCTGTAGTTTCCACTGATACACAAGAATAAGCTCTGCTAGAGAGATAAGAGTCCACATTTGGCGGTGGTAATCCTCTACAACTAAATCCATCAGCTTTCATGTGTCAGAAACCATGCTGAATAAATACACACAGTGTATTCTGTTAGGGGTTTACACTGCAGAAATTAAATCTGTTTTCAGTTCATTTAGTTGTACAGCTGCACCTTCCCTAACCTGTAGCAGGCCTTGAAGGTCAGTAATGCAAACACTTGCTACTGCATTTAATTTGTGTTCTTGGGCGTAGACTTCTGGGACCACAACAATCATAAATACTATTGTTTCTGATAGGCATTTTTGGATTTGGCAAGTGACGCAGGCTACAGCCATTTGCTTCTATTAAATCTGAATAATGAATGAAATGGATGTTTTGTAGTAAATCCTTTAATTCATCTTTTTAATTAGAGGAAATTTGGAAACTGTTTCAACAATAGCATTTAACTGATTTTTATGTGGTGCAAGAGCAGGGTGTAACCTAGTCCGTGCTCTTTGAAATTCAGAGCTCTGGAGCCATGCTGGCGCTGTGGTAGCAAAGTGAGTAGAGGCAAGCAGCTATGCCTTGCTGGATTTCATGGGCTTCATCTTGTGTCATGCTTTGGCTTCTGTGTATCTGCATAAGCAGCATAAATGTCCCCAGCCCAAAGCCTTCATCGGGTGCAGAGGGTTTAGGAATGGGACAGTGACAGGAAAATGCAGCTCCGGGGGTCTTTCTAGGTGGTATAATTTAAGAGCAATACTTTGCACTAAATTAGGCAGACCCTCAGCAACATCAGCCAGCTTTCTCCCCACCCTGCTCTGTGCACAGAGAGAAGAACCCACAACACTTGCCTGAGCACTGGCATCTTTGTGAGCGGAGGGCTGGAGATGTGTGCAGAGAACACGATGCAGGACCATGCCACCACGCTGATGTCCAGACTTCCATGCAGTTCCCCTATGCTTCCTTCCCCCAGCAAAAAGATGGACTTCTCAAGATTGTTCTCTTTGCTGCTGTATCTACTTGTATTTTCATTTGTTTTGCTTTGTTAGCCTTAAAATATCATTTCTGATTGAGAAGAAGGCTGGAGAGACATGAAGTGCTCTTCTGAAACCTCAGGATTTAGACAGCAGAAAGGAGTAGGGGAGAGAGGATCCCTCACCACGCTCAATTGCCGATTAGTTTGTTGCAAATGTTACCCAGGCAAATTGTTAAATAACATTTTCAATATTGCAAGATGAAGCACTCAAAATTAAGAGGTGTCAGAGGTACAGTTGCCTGTAACATTGTCCTTCACTTCACCCCAGTCCTGCTCCCTTTGAACATCTGTTCCCACCAGACCTCTGCTTCACATTACAGCCTGTTTTGGACTGCGCTCCCTGTGCCATGGGGTCCTGCCTACTCCCCCAGATGACTTCTCAGGTGGCTGGTTTTGTTGGTTTTTTCTCATGTGCAGTCTCAGCCCTGGTCAGCAGCAGCTTGGAGGACCGAACTGCTAAATGTTTTCGTTGGCGCTCCTACCCGCAGCCTAACAAACGTTTGTGGCCCCCTCTCTCCAGGGCAGCACTGTCTCCAGGTTACAGGTGGGGAAGTGAGGTCCAGAGGGAAAAATAACTAAAAGTATGCTGCATAAAGGCAGGGCTCTCCAAGTGGAGCTGACCAGCATTAGCCTTCTTATTTTTTTGGAGGACAAAGCGAGTCATTTGAAGGTTTTCTTTTACTTACTGAAGTGAAATGATTTGTAAGTCAGTTGGAACAAGGCACGCCTGCAGGGTAATCTTACTTGCGGTGCAATTATTTAGACTGATTTCCAAAGGACATGCTACAGGAGCTCTGTTACCCTAGACAGTTAAAACTTGTGAGTGGGCAACGTTTTGGAAAATAAACAATAGAGAAATCTTGCATTGTGTGGGGTTGAACTGCCTCAGTGTTACTGAGCTCCTGGAGTTGGTACAATGCAAGAGGAAGCCTACTGCTAGTCTTGAAGGAGTGCTTCGGGCAAACTACACCAAGTGCAAGCCTGTCTTGGGCTGTCGGAGGACCGACTCCTTCAGCAGCCCACTAAACAGCACTCTGCGTCTGCTCCGTGCAGGTGTTCTCTCAATGGGCATTTCTTTGACGTCATTTCAATGAAGCTCGAATTTGTGAGTGACATTTGCCTTAAAATGTTACGGGAGGAAAAGGTATGAAAATTGGAGATGGAAATCAGTTTGTTCAGCCAGGATGGGCTTCAGGCATTTTGGAGTGGTTTAGTGCCAATTAGGCCTTCGTAAGGTACAAATTAAGGGAACACAAGCAACTCTCTCTCCATTTTGTCTCTTAATCCACAGCAGACTCAGAGAAACGTTTGCATACACTGTGCAAATCTTGTGGAATTGGTGGGCTAATTGGACTTGCTGAGGTTTTTAATCTGCTCCCAGATTTCCTGAATTCTTGTATCCAGCAACAGATTCTCAGACATTTGCCACAGAAACTAGCAATGAAATGTAACAATTCCCAGGGCTGTGGCTGGAAGTCTCAGTTCTCCAGGCTGCAGGAATAGCAATCCTGTGATTAGCAGTATGCGTTTCTGACATAATTTATCATTGTGAAGTACAAGGGCTTTTCTGTATGACTGTGATTAAGATTAATGAGGAGCTGCGCATTTGAGTCTGTATTTGCTGTGCTGAACAGGTATCTTCCAACTCTGTCAGACTGCCTTCCAAGGTACAAAATCATCTATTCAAGGAGAGTGACAAGCGACTGCCTTTTGTCGCAATACTGCCAGCAATGCAGACTGCAAGCAGAAGCGCTGGATGAGTGTTTGTGCGGGGACCAGGCGTGTGCCTGTGTGGGACCCCAGCACTGGAAAGGAGAGTTACATACAAAGTGGAAGCACAACTGCAAGATTGCACATGACCCTTTTATTCTGGAAGATGCTGTCCGGGATGGGGTCATAACTGGGAAGGGGGAGAAACACAGAAAGAGGTTGTAGGAAGTACCAGCTGTGAGACTGAAAATGCTCACTGAACGTTTTATAGGGGAAATCAGTCATGCACTGGGTGATGTAGCTATCTGTATTTTTAGGAATGGAATTCCACGAAGAGCTTCATAACCTCGGGACAAAGGAAGGTTTGAAAGGAAGAAAATTAAGCAAAGCCATTGAGAGTTTTGCATGGAATATCACAGTGCTGAAGGTAAGCACAGAAAACACCACCTTGTGTCTCCTAGTAACTCTATAAGCAAACCTGTGCTCTTTTAGCTCATCTATTTGTACTGTCTCACTAATATTGAAGCAACATTTTGTTTTAATGGGATGTATAAATTACCCCCAATTATTGAGATTTATCAAATATATCTAATTACACCTCTGTAATTAGAATTGGAATTCCAATTCCAATTGGAAGCTGTGGAAGGGAATTTATCTAAGCCTGAACAAAAGAGGAAAGGTAGCTTGTGGTTTATATGCCCAGCGACCTTGTTTTGGTTGTCTGTTCTGCCCCACACACCCTGAATGTGACCTGTCTGGGGTCACCGTATCTCAGATACTTGTTTTATAAAAGGAGGACTAGAGCATCTCTTTGGGAAGGGACGGGGCTGAGGGGAGTGTCATGAAAAAACACGAGGAATATTGTAGATCCTGCAGAAATGTCAGGGTTATGTTTCAGAAGTGGAGCATTATCCAAACAGCTAAAAAAGGGAGGGATGAAAATCCCTCCATCCTGGCTGCGCAGTGACACGCTGCTCAGTGAGCACGTTACCCACCAGGCTTTAGCTACAGGTTTGGTACTGACCAGCCACAAATTGCCACAGTAGCTGGATGTCTGAGCCTGAGTGAAGTTACCCAGTGACAGCCGAAGATGGAAAGAGGAGAGGATCTGGTGCAGCCATAGCAGATGGCAGGGAGAGGACCTGAGCCAAGCATTCAGGTTGTTAGCATTCAGCTCACGTCTTCTTTCACAGGCTCATTTCCCACCTTGCTCTGATAGATCACACTTTGATTTCCCCTCGCTCTCTCCCTGCTGCTCCCTCCCTCCAGCTCCCATTAAGCAGATTGCCCTGTCTGACAGCATCTTCCTGTGACTCCCCAGTGCCTTTCCCTTCGCTGGCATCCCAGGGCGAGCCAGCTGATGACAGGGAATTTTTACAAAGTTCCTCATCAAATATACACCTAAACGTAACATGCAACAGCGGTGGCAAGAGTAGTAGGAGATGCATGCTTCAGCGTCGTGGAGATGGAAAGAACGCTAACAGGTCCTGAGCAGGAGAGGGAAAAAGGAGTTGGGAATGAAGAGGCTGAGGGGCAAAACTGAGTGGGAGAGGCCATTGGTAGTAGAGAAGGGTTAGAGAAGACCTGGGGGACACCTGTGGTTCCTTGCATACCTTGATTCACCATGAGAGAGGGAGAAAGTGAGTAATGGAGTCGGTGTAGGCTCAGTTAATAGGACCTGTGACGAAGAGAAAAGGCAACCAATTCAAACGTGATAGAAGGGACTGACCTTTTCCACATAGCATAATTGAGGCAAGTAGCTAAAGAGGACAAAAAAGCCCCCACGCTAGGCAGTTCTGAACATTAATCTGAATACCTTTAGCTGTGTTAGGTAAAATGAATATCTCATGCTCAGAGTCACTCTAAACACAGTCAGGGTTACTCTAAACTTTTCCATTTTTAGATGTTTGTCAAATGAGAAGTTCAGACTTCTGAGGGTGACCTCTGATTAATGAAGGTACAAGTAGTGTATCAGAGAAACATTTCCCATGAAAAATAATTGCTGCCTAGCACATACTGTCAACATAGTGAAAAGCATTTCAAACATCTAGTCAAGGTCAACGTGTTTGAATTGGCATGTTTCATTTCTAAGCCACAACTACTTTTTTACCTTTCTCACATAGTAAAATGTTAACAGAGTTTGTGGCAACTACCCACGGGTATAAATGCACATGAAACACCTTTTCATTCTGACTGACGTCCAACTCAGCAATGACATTAGGCAACTGGCAATGTGGTTGTCAAACCTCAGATGTCTGATACGAGACCGTCAGTCATTGTTCTTACTTTTAAACTTTTTTTTTTTCCTTAAAGAATACTGTATTTCGGTGACCCTGCCCATAACAAACCTATTTGCTGGTTACAGCTGCATCTCATGTTTGGCACTGACTCTCCTCTCTGTGCTGGTGAGAGCTCTCTGGGAGGATTTGGTGAGGAGAGACCAACAGCCCTGTCCCACTCAATCCATCAGTGTCCTCTGTATGTCTAGTGCCACGGTGGTCACTACAAATATATTTCACTATATTGGCAGTGAATAGATGTTGGTATAGTGATGTAAGAAAAGAAGAGAAAAAAATAGCCCATAACATCTCGCAAATGCATCAGCTGCTTTACACTAGATGAGGTGAGTGAATGGCACAACACCAACGGGAGAAAGCCTCTTTGTGTGCTCGAGGTTGTTGGAGGCAATTACATCATGCGGCAGTAGTCAGTTTGTGTGAGGTGCAAGTGAGGAACAGCAGGTATTATGTTGTGCTTGTGCCTGCCAGGTGATTAATAGTCTTTTCCTAGGCTAGTGAAGCAAAGGCATATTTAATTAATGTATTTTGTTGTGAAGACTCATTGCAATAGGTAAGCTTTGAAGATAAAGAGGGGATGCAATAAGAAATTGCTACTGGCAAAATCATTAAATAGTTACAGAGTGCAAGATTAAAGTATATTTTCTAAAAATCATAACTGGGCATTCTTCGTGTTTAAAAATGCCCTGAGGTACTTTTAAGAGGTACCTAATGAGAATGAATCAAAATAATATGTCATTTTCTTCTTTAGTTTATATAAACTTAATTACATATTAGTAATACCCACTTTACATATTAGTAATGCCCACTAGAAGGACAAACTGTTTGCCAGAACATAAAAATGTTAGTAAGAACAGGGACGTTATAACTTGATGACAGTCAGCTTTGACATATATACGTATTTTTAAAATGTCACATTTTCTTATTTGGTCCCACATCGGGTAAAATACTGTCAGGCTTGCAGTCAGTAATACTGAGAAGCACAATGTCAGTACAATAGACAGAAGAATCATGTTCTCACAGCGACATTACAAGAATGGTTATGATCCCAAATTTAGTCTCATTTTCATTTTTATTTCCATGCACCACCGTCTCTATGCCTCTGTTTTCCTTTCTGTATTTAATTAAGTGCCAGTAAAATGCAAAGGTGGCAAAAGAAATTTTGTGTTTACCACCTCATGGGGACCGTGGTGCTAGGAACCATTCATTTCATCCTAACGAGCATGCAAAACCGCTTGGCTTGGCTTTTTTTGCATCAGAAAAAAGCACCTCTTTTGCATCAAAAGTTCACAATTCATTTTCATGAGATATTTGCCCATTTTTAAAACAAGCGACTATCCATTTCATGCAGTGAAGGAGTTCACTTGGTTGCATGGGCTCATGCTTGCTTCTCCCTAGATGCAGGTGTTCCTCCCGCCTTCCCCTGATGAGGTCACCTCCTTCGTGGCACGTGTGGCCACTTTTGCAGGCAGGTGTGAGCTGCTCCTCCTGCCTGCGCTTGGAGAGGTGGGGGGCGCCGGGCTGTGTAAGGCAGAAGCTGAGAAGCCTCGTTAGGGCAGTTCTGGCTTTGAGCTAACGAGTCCTCCTGAGAGCTGGGACATAACCACTTGCATTCGGTGCCACCGTAGAGCACTAGATGGCTTTCAGGTCAGGTATGCTCACGTACGTACGGGCAGTAAGCGTGCAGGGCCAGCTTGGGTCTGCTCCCAGCCCTCTTGGCTGCCACCTCTCCTGGAGCCCTTCTTCCCACTCTGTCTGCCTCTCCCACGGGTTCTTGTCCCGAGTGTTTTCCAGTAACTGAGGTATTCTCAGCATCTGTCACATGTGCAAACCACTGCTTTAGTGACTGTTTTATGAGTTTTTGAGAATGTTCTGGGGAAAAAAAAGTAGCCTGCAAAACTGCTCTCCTTGCTGAGGCAAAACTGTCATGGACTACCAGGAGGTGTTTACTTGGGCAAAGAAGTTGGGATCCATCTGAGTCCAAAGAACCTGGCAAATAAGCCAAGCAAAGTTCAAGTGTGTTGACTGTGGTTCAGATGTATTGCTCTCACGTGGACATGCTTTGTCTGTCTGCAGACATATTTCGCTGGGCTATCTGTGGTTTGGTGGATCAGCACATACGAAGTCTAGGAACAATACCACCAAATACTTGCCTGCATGTTGATGGTAAATATCTAGATAGTTAATATACCAACATACTGACTTATTTATAGACAAAACATGGGAAGACAAAGATAAAGTGGCATTTACTGTTTTGGTCTTCTACCGAAGGGGAAAACACCCAAATGTTTGAATCTAGTCTCTGCTCTGAAATGCATTTGTGTTTTTTTAAATCTTTTTTGCTGCCCATGGTGAGATTTCGCCTCTGCTGCCATAAGTGTGTTCTGTCTTACTAGGACTCCAACTGTTAGTGCATGCTACAAGACATCAAGTGGTTAAATTTTCAGGGATCATTTCAGCACCCGTCCATGAGTGTATCTACTAATTATCCTGCATTTAAATTAATGCTGATTAGATGTATAAAGAGAGAGGTTGCTGAATGCAGAAGGTGTACAATTATTAAATTGCTAATGCAGTTCACTCTTTGGGGGAGAAATCCACAATTTTATGATGTAGTCGTGATCAATGTTAGCTCTGGTGTAAGTGGTTTTATGCAGCAAAACTGTGCACAAATAGCACTTTTGGAGGATCATGTCCACAAATGACCTGTTTCTTCATCACAGTCATTTGTGACAATCAGCCTTCAGTTGCTTGGGAGACCTGCAGCATCCAGACCTCTCACTTGGGTAGCAGAGCCCCAAATGTGCACTTTGAGGCTACTTGGAGAGGTAAAAGCCAGATTTCTGAAAGATGTACATACAGACAGCCATATACTTATCTGGCTTCACCTAAACTGAGCTGAATTTAGCATCACTACAACATATCAGTTTTCTTAAGGAAGAAAAGCAACATATCGGACTGTGATCGTTATTCTAAGGCACCTTATGCACAATGGTACCACACAGAGTTGCTGCTGATCTTCGGAAGAACTAGATCCGTTCACAGCCTTAATTTAAGGATTATTATAGTGCACTGTGGGATTGTTTTTGATGGATACTCTACAGTACTCTATACCGTCTTGTAAGTAAGATTTATTTGGGTCTTTTTACATCAGTCCTTTTTCCTGTAGTTAGGCAAGAACCATGGCTTCGCTCCTTGGCATGCTACAGAGTGGACAAAAGAGCAGCATGGCAGTATCTTGGGGACATTTCATGTAATTAAGCACACTGGTAGCAATATATTCTATCAGATGTCATATAATTGCTGCCAAAGGATTTGTGCAACAATTTACGCTGTCTAGATCTTAAGCAAGAGCACGGTGAATTCATGAGCCCCTGTAAAGCTGCTGCATTCCATGTACCGTATATTCTTTCCCTGTAAGTGTCAGTTACGCTTCCCCCTGCCCCCTGAAAAAGCCCTCATATCTTATGTCCCTCCTTTTCCCAGTATATTTCTGTGGACATAAGCACATCGGTGCTCAATTTGTGAAACTGCAAAAATAGATGAAATATAAGCCATAGTGGCTTAGCAACAATTTCTTGTGATTTGCTGTCATCTTGTGACAGTGATAGTCCAGCAAGAGCAGTAGGCAGGACTGGTTTTCGTGGCAGAGACTTCACGCTTGTCTTTAAATGCAGGACTTGTTGTATTGTTCCGTGTCTACTCATCTCCAGACCTCCCTAGATAAATGTTTTGAATGTGGTTACCCCAAAGGCTCTTCTTCTAGAGGTTAAATGCCTCTCCTGCTGTCTAGTCCCCATGTTGTTTGTATTTCCTTTGTTGATGCAGTTCAGAGCGGTGTTTCTAACTTTTAAACCTCTCCAGACTGTGTGCCCTGGCTGCTTTTGAAGGATCTGCTGCCTTACTCCAAGACTGGCTCAGCTGCAGCTGAGATTGGCTGAGCCAATCAGTCTTTGGTGAGACGACAGATTTTACAAACATATGAGGAAATGCAGAGCTGCTCAATTATTCACATAGTTACTAGATCAGGTTGGTCTCTTACACATGAACTGAAGGACAAAAAAGAAAAACCCACAAAACATCTGGCTTTCTGAGAGAGTGCTAAAGAGAAGGTGAAAAGGTGTCCAGCAAGGTCAACATCTGTTTATTGTTGTAAATACCAGCCTGCTTGGCTTGAAGCAGTTTATTTAAAAGTAGAGGGCAAGGTGAGGAAGGAGGTAGGTTTAGGTTGTTCCTTACTGAGCATGTGAAGAGTCTGGAGGAGCGGTGTGGGAGCGCAACTCATTCCTGGGCCCTTCACGTGCTTTGAATGCGGTGGTGAGTGCAGTGGAGGCTCCCAGCTCTGGAGCTCCTTTGGAGGGCAAAGCCTGTACTCCAGGCCCTCAGGCCATGCTGCAGGGCTCATCTGTCTCTGGGGAGATGTTTCAAGATTTTTCTGGGATAGGGGGATTTAGAGTCCTTTAAATGATATTGAGTTACAAGATAAGAAGGTGAAAGTGTGTGATTCACATGCAAGGCTGTTTTGATCTGTGTATTTTGTAAACCAACAGAACCAAATGGTGTAACTATTAGGTAGGCGGATCCTTCTTGTACATAGCAGAGTGCTGTTTGCTGATTCGGCTGGTAAATGCCTCCTCGAGCTCTCCCCTAAACTGCTCACAGCACTGGCTTTTGCCTTTCTTGCCCAAGCCCAAAGGCAGGAACCAGAGCTCTTTAAAAGACGCCTAGTCTCAGTGGATTTTGTCAGTTGTATCTGGTAATGGAAACTTCTCAAGTTACTTCAACAGTGTGTATCAGGGTAAAATGAGTGTAATCCCAGTCTCTCAGCGGTACTAGTTAATCAACTGGAATATCCTGTTCTTCTTGGCCATCAGCCATGTGAGCATTGCTGGGGGAGGATGTAGTGAGTAGTCTCAAACAAGTACCGCATGGCCTCTCTGGGTACCTGGCTGCTCCCTGCGAGCTTTTGAAGCCCTAATGGTGTTTCTGACAAGGTCTCTGTTTTCTTGGCCAAGGAAAATTTGAAGACATGAATTAGATTTAGAGCAAATTAAATATTCACGTGTGTTTAAAATATACATGAAGGCCACCCAGGCAATCTTAAATCTGCAAGTACCAAATGCTGGCAACAGCAGGGACTAATGGGGGAAGGGAGAGCAACGACCACCAGGGTTCACAGCTCTTGCTCCTTCATGATACTGTGAGTTTCTGAGATGTGTTAGGGCATGGAGTCCCAGGATGGCTTTACAAAGAGGGGAGACTTTGTCCCATATTAGCCGGTTATTCCTAGGTTTTTGTCCAATACTGGCACAGCAGGAGCGTTTCATTGACTGGCAAGAAGCGATTGTCCAGACATTCAGATCAGGCAGAGTCGGTGCTTAACTGTCCAAGGCACAGGGATCCACGTGCACCTGCACTCACCTGCCTGCAGCGCTGGTGCTTGTGATGAGCAGCACTCACCTCCCCGCCTCGCACAGCCCCTGCAGGACCAAGCCCAATTCATAGTTTCTGTTCATTCAGGGATCACGCACCATTTTCTGACTTTTCTCCAGCCTTTAACAGCTATTTGGGTGCATAGAAAATAGGACTGGAAGGGCCTGTGAGAGGCTATGTAGTTCCTCCTGCTGCCCCAATGCAGGATCAAACTGAATATTTAGCTGCTGTGGATCTAAGCCCTGCTCAAATACTTGGCGTGGAAGGTGCTTGGTATGAGGTTGTGGTGTTCTCCGTGGTGACACCCAGTGTCCGAGGGACCCAGAGACCTGCAGTCACTTGGCACTTGGGGAAAGAGCTGATGGCCAGAGTCATCTGAGCAGAAATGTGGGTTTCTGCCATTTTTCTTACTTCCCTCTTCCTCCTTCAGTGCCAGGGCTCTGCTCCCACAGATGTTTCACAACAGTGGGTTTAGGGACAAGACCATCTTGCAATCAGTGTGGGACCCAAGTGTAGGACAGACCAAAAATGGAGGGTCACCAGAGTTCATCCAGAAAACAAGTGCTGTGAGCTGCCTTCCTTTGGTGTAAACCTTTTTTAAATATTTTTTTTGGGGGGGGGAACTGCAATCCAAAGTTCTGCATTTCAGATGTAAATATTATTCCTTCAGTTCCACTGGGATGGGTTTGTATGTGTGCAAACACACATGCATGCATGTATATAGGAGGTGAGACAGGCCATCAAATATATATGCAGAACAACAGTAACTTTGGGACAAAAAGAACAGATAAGAGAAATGAAAGATGGTATGAAAAGCCTCGAGTGATATCTTGCTTAGCTCATTTTCCTTGTAATTGACTAAAATAAGCCAGAGAGAGACAGCAAGCAATCTTGTGATGTGCCTTTTATTTTGAGTGATGTGAAAAATTGCCAAAAGCCACGGATCCGATGCCAAGCTGCTGGCTGTGCACGCAGGGCAAGGTGCATCGCATTGCAGCGACGGTGGTGGGAGACAGGGCCAGGAGCATGCAGGGTCGCGGTGCCTGGCGCCCCTTGTGCCAAGGCCACCTCGGCGGCACAGGCTTCGAGCCCGACAGAGGGTTGGCATGCTAAGGTGCCAATTTTAGCATCGCTTCACAAATGGAGGCTTGTCAAGATGTTTAAATAGCGCTAGTCTGCCAAAATAGATGCCTATCTCTCTCCCTGTGTAGGCTGGCTGCTCAGTGAAGCCCCCGGCTTGGTTGGCTGTCCTGTCTCAGGTACCCCTCTGTGCCTCACTGTCATCTCCATCTTCCCTGTCTCTTCTCCCCAGCCTCAACTCCCCCTTCCCTCTGTGTCGCCCCAATTGTGCGTATCATCTAAATAATGCTAAAGCAGTGGGAGAACGACCACGTTCTTTGTCTTACCCTTGCGTCCGATTCTCCCCCATCCTTGATCTAGACTAAACTTCTCATGACGCTAAAGCTGTCTCTACCTGTGATGTGGTTTGCATGAGTTTATCGCTCCGTATTCATGACGACTTCACTCTGGGGTAGCTGTGTGGGATCTGGCTCTCTGCTGTGCTCCTGCTGGTGGGGCAGACCCCATCACAGCCTGAGCCCCAGCTGCGCTGTTGCCGTCTCTCTTCTCTACCAACATGGCAGGGATTTTAGCACCTGGGTGTGAAGGCCAGCTTCTCTCAGGGGAGTGGATCATCCTGTCCAAAGACTGCGCATCTGGAAAAGTAATTAATAACGTTCAGGTAATGATGTGTGAATACAAAGAGTTTGTTCTCTGAATGCTGCTCTGAGCAGTAACAAGATTATCACCTGTGAGGAGGTTATTTGAAAAATCAGCGGGTAGGATTACAAGTTCCTTGAGGGAACTCATCTTTTGAGGAAAAGGCACTACTCCTGCACAGTGTGTGCCTGAGCAGAACTGAGCAGAACTGAGCTGGAAAATGGGTAGTACTAAGGGGCGGGGGAAGATGACTGAATGGCATAATGTTTGTAGATGGTTCCCCACTAAAGGAGGGTTGCTTGGGTGTAAAAACTGGGTCAGTGTCATCTCCCATCCCTTGGAGGAGGAGATGGTGAAGGCAGGAACTGCAAGTGGCATAGGAACTTCAGCAACTTCTGCCACTGTCCCCTTCTGTGCAACGATGACATTTTCATCTGAGACATGATATCAAAGACTGCCGTACCCAGCGGTGGAGTTAATTAACACAACCTGGAAGACATGGAAGCTGGGAATCTTGTTTGTGCCTGTCTGACAACATGACCTCATTCAGAGGAATTAAAAGATCTTTAATGAAAGTATAAGTTTCAGCAGAAATTCACACATTTCTTGCTTTTATCTGTCAATGGCTGCACTAAGAAAGAAAGAAAGAAAGAAAATGAGCAGCTGCCTCTGTGAGGTGTTAAAGATTGCATAATAACCCAAGCCAAGCTGCCAGCCCTGCCACATGCAGCTCAAGCAGCGAGGCAGTGTGCTGGAGGGGCAGGAGCCTTTCCTCCGGGTCCTTTCCCGGCCCGTGGGGTGGCATTGGGCTTGTGCCCCAGGCGGTGCTCCTGCCCCAACACCTGGCACTAGTGAGGGGCTTGGAGAGACCTTTTCCTTCCCAGGTTGGCAGTGTCCCGTGGTGCCTTGCCTGGATGATTATTCACGACACTGAAGACCTTGGTGGTCTTTTCCTTTGCTCCCTTACATTCACTGTTGATGTTGTTTCAGGGTGGTCAGTTAAGCAGTGCGGTATTTCTCATGGGCCGACACACACAAAATGGATGGTTTTTCTTGGACTCAGGGACTGACTGTTGCTTAGAAAACTCCAGTTATCTCTTTATGCAACTTGGAGGATTCCTGATGTCCCTTAAATAATATATGAGAAGTGAGATTCAGTTGCCTGGTTATTTATTATTGAAAAGACACGTTACATTTTTAAATAATTTCAGTTGTATATTAATCTCCATTATTTAGCAAATTCACTTTACAACCTAGAATTTGCTTTTGCTGTGCTCATCTCATCCCTCCCCAGCTAGCACAGGTTGCCGCTTCTGGCCTATGTAGAGATGACACTGATGGTGCCTGCCAGGGTGTGTTTTAAACTGTTGAATGCCATTGTGAATCAGCGTCCTGTGTCCTGGTAAAGATCTGGCGGAGCTGTGATTGCTTCAGGGCTAACGAAATGCAGGTAGAGAAAACTCCCTTTGTTTTCCTCCAAACGTGGAGCTCGTGTGTGTCAGCTCAGCACCCTGCCTGAGTCAGGGTAACCCACAGGCTCTGGGAGGATTTTTACCCAAAACAGTCGTGTTCCTACACTGTGAAATTCCCCGGTTCATTTAGACACGGGTCTTTGTGCCACCGGGGAGCTTCTCCTTTTGGCAGCCTGTGTGTGCATTGCCATCGTATGAGGGAGCGTGTGTCTGAGCAAAGGGCTCCATTTCTAGGTGGCCCATGGCCGGACAGAGCAAGAGGGAATTGCTGCCTGAAGCCTCCACCCACAGTCATATTTTCTGAATTTGTGTAGGGCTGTTGAGTGTCAGGGAGAGACCGGGGTACTGATTTGCACATGGTGGGAACATTAAGAGAGGATCGCTTGTACGTTGTTTTTTCTCCAGCATTTGCTTATTGTTAAATCTGCATTGTGCCGTTCTCTGGGAGCTGTAAACTGGTGCTAGCCTGAAACGGTTACGTTTGAATGTAAGCTTTGGTGTGTGCCAAGAGGTTTAACGTCTTCTAAAAATTACCTTTGTGGTGTATTTTGGGCTCGTTACAGCTACTGTCAGAGGATCACATACAGTCTCCCAGTGCTTATAAATGATGGGAAGTTGACTGCCCCTTTTGTTATGTGAATTACATGCCAGCATCTACAAAACCCTGCTCCCTGGGGGGGGACGGGTGTCTAATTGAAGCTAACTCCCTGGGGGAGCTGGAGAGGTGATGAAAGCTGCCGGTTGCTCCATCAAAACTTCCTCCTTTCCCATTGCTGAGGTGATGGTTGGGTTTTCCCCGGCACTGTCAGTGGCCTTGGTCAAATCCAGTAATGTACTTTATAACTGAGGGATACCTGGCCCTTGTGCTTTGCTGAAGCTAGGGGCTAGCATGTCTCTGTATGAATGCCAGGTCCTCCCCCTCTCCCTCCAAAGCATAGATAGGAATCCTCTCTCCACGTGTCGGGATGTGCATAATACCATTGCTAGCCAGGACCTTTGACTTATTCTGCACTTGCGTGAGTACAGGAGTCAGGGGAGCTGAACTCTGAATCCAGCAGACAGTGATTTGCTGGCATGACTTTCCCCGTTTCATTGTGCCAGTCCAGCTTCCATTACTGCCTCCTGACATTGAAAAGAGAAAATGTTCATCCACACCACTGACATATTCCGAGGGCTGCTGTTAAAGAAATGAAACGCTATTTAACTCAATGGTGGTATTGATTCATTTTTGTAGTCTGGAACCACCAGCGGTAGAGGGCTGCGGAGTAAAGACTTCTGTGTTAACATATATGATTACTGGCAATATGGATCCACAAGGAGAGCTTGGACAGTCAGTTGAAAGCCACAAACTGCATTAAGTGGAAGCTGTAAGTGTTCCGTGAGACCAGGCATTTGCTTTGCAGTTATTCTTCCCCAGCAACCCTGGTAGATCCCATAAAGCCCTGAATGTGGCAGGCGTTCCCAAAAACTTGCGTGGGAGCTAGGGAAATCGGAGGCCTAAGTGCTTGTGATTGGAAGTAAGCTTTACTGTATGAACAATGGATTGAGAAACTGCGATCTTGTATGTTGTATCCTTGACAGCTACAGTCTTCTTTTATCTGAGTCAGGTGAAATCAAGTGCAAGGTGATGAATCCCGCAGGAGCTAAAGGGCCCTTTCTTATGGATCATTTCCCCAGGTACAGGTGGGAACCATATGGGGAGGAAAGCTGAGACAAAACC
Source organism: Aptenodytes patagonicus (assembly GCF_965638725.1). Classification (NCBI taxonomy): domain Eukaryota; kingdom Metazoa; phylum Chordata; class Aves; order Sphenisciformes; family Spheniscidae; genus Aptenodytes; species Aptenodytes patagonicus. The sequence continues at coordinate 43,912,807 of NC_134954.1, forward strand.
AGCAATTCTGTTGCTGTGGCAGCTGCTGTTTATTTTTAGATCACAAAAAGAAAAAGATGGCATTGCTTGTGTCAGATAGGCTGTGTACGTGAGAGAGCATACTAAAAAGACACAGCAGTCAGACTTCGAAGAGTAAGTTAAAAAGGCCCATATAGTAGTTTTTTTCTCCAGCATCCTCTGTGTTATGGATCAGACATAGGTCTGGTACTGGCAGGAGGAGCCTTACTGATAAGCTGTGGTTGCTCTGAACTGACAGAGCAGGGAGTGACGGTAATTGCAGTTAAGTGCTCTACATGTTCTCACTTGGTGTCGCCTGGGCTCCTGCTCCATTGCGCCAGTGACCTGGCAATGCTGCTGTACCTAGCAGCAGGGAGGAGGTGAGCCACGTGAAGGCACTGAAAAGCACCTGAAAAATGTTTTACTTTTTCAAGCAGTGACAAGGTGGTGGGAGTTGCACAGCTTAGCCTGAGGGGCCTAGCTTAGCAGTCTGGGATGAATGGGCTGAGACTGGAGGCTGCTGGCAGCATCAGGAGAAGGACAGTTTCCTTCAGAGGGTGGCTTGGTGGTCTGAAGCTGGGTAGTCTAAATTAATCCTCTCCAGTAACTGTGGAGGTATTACTACAGTCCTCTGTATCAGGCTTAAAAATTGAGTTCAATTTTGCTGAAAAGCCTCTTATTTTTTGTGGCATGACATTGTAATGGGTTGGAAATTATGCTTGTTCAGTTTCCCTCATTGACATTTTGGGGCAATGAATGCATAAATGAATACTACAGTCCCCGTCCTGCACCACTTGTTTTTGTGCTTGGCTCACTCGGTTTGCTTTGTGTCTCCATTCCCATCCTTCACGGAGAGTTCTTGCATCCAGCCATGCCTGTTTCTGACCCCTCACGATTTTCTCCTCCCCTCCCAGTCGCTTCGTTTCTTTAGCTCTCTGCCTGCTGGGTCAGTGTGCTGCTTACAAAAATAACTGTACCTGCTCCTGTTTGTGCTTGGTTTCACATCTGCACTGGGAAGGCAAGGCTGGGATTCTCCCAAGGGAAACAAGCCCTGTTAGCGCGGCGCCCACTGCTGCTGTGCCCACAGGAACCTCTGACCTCTGGCTGGGGGAAAGCGAGCAGAGAAGGTGCCTCAGCTCTGCTTTTACCGAGCTCACTGGCCAGTCTCACCAGCAAACCTGCCCTTGACTGCAGGGGACCAGAATGACAGGACTGGTCCCTGGACAGGGAATGTCCCAACCGACAGGGACGAGGTGGATCAGAGCATTTGCTTAGGGATCTTCTAAAAACCTGTTCTGTCCTAGCAGTCAGACAGCGTTTTGTGTTATTTTTTTCTTTCTTCACGTAACCTTTCAGGTGATTTGGAGTTTTTGGTCTCAGCTTAAAGCTTTCTGCTTCAGCATAACGTTGTTTGTGGTCTGTGCTACTTGTGAACGGGTTAGAAACTGACTGCCCACAGCACCTCGCATGAAGGGAGGAGGGCAGCCAAACCAGAGGGGTGTCATGTCCCCTCTGGGGGAGTAGGAATGGGGAGCTTAGGTGGCTTCTGCAGATTCCTGCGCCCCAGTCAGCTGGTGATGTTTGCCAGCCGCCACTGTAGCAGGAGGATTTGCAAACCATATAGTTGCTAAGAAATTAGTGTTTGTGCCAGGCAGTTACTCAGAGACAAGGAGAGCGTAAGGAGCTGTGCGCAGGAACACGCACTGCGTGAGTACACTCTGTTAACCTGTCCAGAAATGCTGCGCTCTGACTGGTGTAATTTCATTTCATCTTAATTAGATTATTTCAGTTAGCATTAAGCACAGCTGCAGCTTTTTTTTTAGCTGTTGTCCTAAGCAGTAGTCTGAGGAGAGCAGTGAGTGTTTGTGCTACGTCTCCTGTAACATTCCCCCTGCTGAAAAACCCCCAAACCAGCACAGGTGCCCGTTGTCTTCAGTCAAAGCAGAACCAACTCGAAGATGGTCAGTAAACCCTTTCCAGGTTCTGATGAACTTAATGGACATTTTGCTGTCAACGCTTGTGATGAAGGACATGATTTTGATGTTAACTGTGTGGCTTGCAGCCTGGGTGGCTATGAGTCAGTGCAGAGGGCACAGGGGGAGCGGGGCGGGGGGGGGGGGGGGGGGAGCGAGCTATTCCCAGCCAAGCGTTTTGCTCAGGGGTTGCTTTGCACAGGTGTTTTGTTAGCTGCAAAACATATCTTTTCCTGCAGCTGGTCCTTTTACTCAGAAAAATGAAATGCAAGAAAATTCTGTGCTTTCTGCCTCATTTTTCTTCCCTTGTTTTGTTTCTCTGGGAGACTTTGGACTTTGCTGGAGTTACCAGCTGGTGCTGGTACATGTGGGGAATTGGGTTTTGTGACCAAAGGAGGACTAAGAAATAAACGCCTGGACATACAGCTTTGATTTCCATCTCATGGCTGTGTATCAAAAATAAATAGTGCCCCAAATTCTTCAATGATGTGGGGTTTTCTTAGTATCGATTGTGCACTCCTGGGCCCCCAGCCAACCCTTTGATTTCAAACTTATCACCAGAAAAAAGGCAGGCTCCTAGCGTGGAGGGGTTGACAGCGAAAGTCCATACATTTGTGGTCGTGCTTGCAAACTGTCTGCTAAATGCAGTGCCTGAGAGACACACAAGCAGCTGAACTGCTCAGCACATGGCTAACATCAAATTAATGCCATTATTTCTGAAAGCAAATTCCTGCTGCAACACAGTTACAGACATCTGATGTTCACATTCATTGCTTTTGACAGCCTGATATAAGGTAATTTAATTTAAACGCCCAGATGAGAGAGAAGCAAGAGGCATTTTTTAAAAAAAATGAAAATAAAAGCCCACTCTTTTTATATATAAAATGCCTGCTTGAAGGAATAGATTAGTAGCTGTACGGTGCGATTGATTTGCAAGAGCCCATGGATTTCAGTGGAGAGCTCTATTTAAAGATCAATAGGGAATGCTACAGCATGAGTGCTTTTGCCACTTAGGCATTCAAGCAAATGCTTGATGTTAATTCCTTCTCAGACTTTGGTCTAGGGCCAGTAGGGTTTGGGAGGGCACTTGACTGTGTTTCAGAGAGCAAGCTGGCCATGTATGTCCTTCGCCTTTATTTCATTAGGCAAATCCTGTAAGAGAATTACAAATACAGACCCTCTTTCCTAAGTTGCCATGGCTGCACAAGGCAGCGATACACTGCGCTGGCGAGGCCAGCAGCCAGAATCAGAAGTTTTTCTAAGTGTTTGCTTTTTTGCTAATCGCGTGACTGTTTTTGAGGTTCTCCTTGTATGACAGAGGTGTTTTGTTCATTTCCACCTCCCAGGCTGCCCTCAGGGTTTGTGTTTGGCTGTGTCCCACGATTTGCGAATATACAAGTGATGGGCTGGTGGTTTTGTAATAAAGTGGGGAGCCTTGCCCAGTGCGGTGCCAAGGGGGCTGTCTCTCGGTATCCAGCACAGCCATTTAGATTTTAACTGCACCTTTCCAACAGCTGGAAAAGAAGGCGTAAAATGCCATGGGTGTTTTTCAAGGAGGTGCCGCACTGGCAGAGGCAGCCAGCGTTCCCTCTTCCCAACCACTCACGTCCCTGCCTTGTGCTGTGGGATTGACTGCTTAGCTGTGAAGTGAACAGTCACTAGCCTCCTAGAAAACTAGCCAGGCTAATGCAAAACACCTCTGTAGATCCCTGTTTAATCATCCTCTCCAATGCAGACCTTTGGGGTGAGACCCAAACGGCAAATGGAATCAGTTAAAAAGTTTTGGGGCTTGCATGGGACAGCCTAATAATGAACAACTGGCAGATTGGTTTGGTTTGGGAGTTTAAATATAAGTAGTTAAAATCAAATGGAACTGGTTTTCAGGTACCTGGATCTTGTTCTTAACACACCACGTTTACAATTTTAGCATCAGGCTCCATCCCTGGGTCAGAGTACCCGTCTGCAGTCACAAAACCATTGTGTTAACAGAGCAGTCCAGCCTGTGGCCGCGATGAGTAATCACACTAGAGCCACGAGTGAGGTTAAGATTTGATCTGTATTACAAGTTAGGGCCATTCTGAATCCTATTTTACTCTGTTCATTATTTATTTATTCTATTATCATTCATTTATTCATTTTTATTAACCTCTTCTGTGTCCCTTCGCTATGGTATCTGAACACCTACTATGGTTGCAGAGATCCGTGCCTCGAAAGGGACTGCACTAATATACTGGAACCTGCTGGGTGCTCAGGGCAAGCCAGGGCCGAATGGGCTCTGTGGAGGGGCAGTAATCCAGATTCCTGCCTGCTTTCCCTTTAACTTCTGCTTTTGTACAGGGAGCTCCTGGCCAGGTTGCTTTGCAGTTGCAATGTGAATTTTACCAACCACCTGGAGTAATGCTGGGGTTGTTCTCTCGCTCTTACAACTGACTGCACAGGAAAAGAGACCGTGCTTTGTAAACGGTATTTGCAGAGGTGGTTACCCCTTACCCAGCAGTTGTCCTTAACTTAGGTGCTTGCTGGCAGGAGGCTGCTGGCTGGGATGCATCTCCTTAGGGCTGTGGGTCTCGGCAAGTTGGTGAGTGCCCTCGAGGCTGCCAGTGTTGCTTGCAGGTGTGGTTTCATTTCCGAGACTCGCGCAAATATCAGGTGCAAACAGGAATTTTTTCCCTCCATAAGTAGTAAAACAGTTGGGAAATACAGTGCAGCTAAGGCTGGTTCCGCGCTCCTGGTGTTTTTCCTGGGTTTTTCCTGAGTTTCTTTCTGCTCTCTGAACCCGCTCAGCCCCCTGTGTAACAAGAGACAGGCAGGAAAGCATGGAGCCAGCATCCGTATGGCTGGTTCATGAAGTAAATGGAGAAAGGATGAAGTAAGTATTAATCCGGGTTGGATACAGAAATACTAGGAGATTGTTCCTGTTAACTATTCCTCCTCCTCCTCTCTGTCTTCTTCCTCATCCTTGCTGTCCTAGGTGTCCCAGCTGCTGGCTACAGTGAGTTGAGCAGATCAGCCCTAGAGCTTCTGACCTTGTTACTCGGCACACCCTTTGATTCAATTTCAATGCTCATCTCAAAACTCACATTCACCTTGTTTTTATCACATAACCTTGTGTCAAAGCTGCACACAACAATCTGTTCCACAATAGTTTCTCTATTCTGCTCTTGCTTACAGAGATTTAACACTTCAAAAGCAGAAGGGACTGCCTTTCCCTGGGTGGATATTTTCTTTTTCATACATCTCAGATCTGTTCTCTATGTGATATAATTGATTCTCAGCTCTGTTTCCTATTTTCCAAATTTTTGCTAGACCCTGCTTTGGGCAATGGGAGAGAAGGCCTCTGGCTGTCAGTAACATGCTGATACACCAAAATGAGATGCTCAGTTTGATGTCTGAAATTACTAGCAAATACTGAGAAACGCAGTGGCTCGGGCCGCAGTGAGGACTCAGTTGGATCGCCCAATTTACTCCGTGGCAAAGCTGATGCTGGCTTCAGCCAGGTAGAAGCAAGCTCTTCCATTTGGTTCAGAATTGGGTATGTGGGAAGCTACCCCCAAAACCCAGACCTTAAATGATACACCAGTGGCTCAAGGAGTGCCATTTAAGTGCCATCTTTTATATTGGTGGCCTTTTTATTTTCCTGACAGGAAGTGAATTTCTCCTATGCAAGGGTTTAAAATCAATTGGCAGGTAACATTTGGCCCCTGCTTTTCCTGTGGGGTAACTAATTTTTGCAATCCTTTATTTTTCAGTGTGTGAGAGGTGATTATATGCTTTGTGTATAATCTTTGTGTACAGTAATTTTTCATGCCAACATGTGCACTATGATCTTTATCACAGAGAATAAAGCAAAGCTCTTGACAAACAATATGCAGTAGTAGTGAAAAGGGTGGGTTTTTAAAGTCTGCATTGATACAGAAATAGTCTATGTTTTTGGAGTACTCTGTTCTGAAACGTGGATGTATTATAATCAAATTCCTATCAATTGTTCCCACATTTAACTTTGAAGGAGGCGTGGAAAAATACCTGCTTTTTGTAATAAGTTTAACATAGCAGTCTAACCATTTCATTAATGATTTCCTCCTCAGGATTACATTTTCAAAGTCACGTGCCATCATTTAATTGTGTGCCTCCTTATTAATATTAAACACAATTGAATTATGACACTTTGAAAACGCACCCCTTGCGGTAAATGCTGCCTCCACACAGAGTATCCAAATATCACAGCAGCTCTCCAGCATTTCTGCTTTCCGAGTCCCTCGGCACTGACTGTCGGTGCCGTTACCTTACCTGTGTTACCTCTGAAATGTGGAGCGACGCAATGCTTGCAGTTGTTTTATTTGGCTGTGTCTGGCTTTTTTCAGCAACCACTGGCGGCCTCTGGAGATTTTACTTTGTGATTAAATAATAATGTAAGAGCTTGTTTCTCTGAGAAAAAGTTAAAAAATAACAGTAATATCACGAGCGTGATGTGGCATGGGCGGCAAGACCTCTGTTATTTATTGTTTGTTTACTCAGCCCTTGAGGAGCGGAGAGGAAAGCTCCCATAATGTGCTGTCAGAGAACGTGTCTGCCAGGAGATAAGCAACTGTCTGCTTTAGCAAGCAGCAGATTACAAAATGGCCTTCGCAGCCACTGTTTCAGCCTCCCTGAAAACACGGCCAGTTTTGAACGCCAGGAAGGCCCTATTGCTCAACACGGGATTTTCCACTTCGCCGGTATTAAAGCAAGGCATTTGTGTGGGGCAACCTGTTGGTGCAGTTCACTTCTGCACAGGTCGAGCGGTGGCCTTCAGGGTCCTCCTGCAGCCCCCTGATGCTGGTGCGGGCAGCTGCCAACACGGGGCCTTCGGGTCCTGCCGGTGTGGTAGCCGGGGTCCCCAGTACTGGTGGGTACCCAGAACTAGCAGCGTGTCACGACCTACGTGTCGCAGGGTGTTTCCTAGAAAGCGTAGGAATAGAAATAGTAATTATTTATTAATGTACATACTCATGCCCATATATTTATATTTATGTAGACATATACATGCAACATATATTAAAATAAAAATATTGTGGAGTCGAACACAAAATGGTGCCACTTACCTAACCCACCTCCTCCTCTCATTTCCCCAAGCTCAGAGTCTGGGTTGTTGTTGGATATAGTGAGCTGTCGTCTTGACTCGTAAAAACTTAGAAGTTTGATTTGGCAAAAAAATTAAATAATAAAAAACAACATACAGAATTCGTCCCGTCTGTGGCCATTGCCAGTGTCTATCTAGAACTACTTATGCTTCTTAAAGCCTTTCATGGGTTGTCACTGAAACTGAGCAATATTTAAAGCCGTGTCAGATTATCCCTGTTTTCTAAGTAGTATTAGCCTGTCAAGGTAGAGGCTTATAATCTTACACTTGCTTGACAAGCTGCATTATTTGTACTGTAATGTTAATTTGTGCTGAGGCTCCGCAGTTAGTTGTAGTTAGGTGTATGAAACCTGACATTTCATGTTCCCTAACTCGAAAAATGGGCCCCTTGATCAGTTTTTCAAGTAGAACGCTTGATAAATCTCTTCTGGCTTAATTTAGTGTCCTGCCAAATGCTGAGTTTAACCTTTCTCACAAGTATTTATTTTCAGGAAGGCTGATGATATCAATAGCAGAAGGGAGATAGATGGATAGATGCCGAAGTGGACCGTCATGATCTCTCTCTGTCTGGAATAGATGTGCTTTGTTTGTAAGGGCAAAGAGGATTGTTCTGTGCACAGAGATGATCACAATGACTGATTTATGAAGGCTGTTTCAATGCGATCATACTTTTAAAGTTTACTGCAGCTTCTATCCAGTATTTAGTTTGTTAAGGTGTTGACACAATTTTACTGACATTTTCTTAAGTGGATTATGCTCAGCCAGTTTTTCAAAGCAAACAGATGGCTTTTCAAACAGAGCATGCCCACAGATTTTTTTTTTTTTTATGGTGTCTCTAGAATTATGACAGCTCTGTCAGAGGGGGCTGGTCTGTCATTAATTTTCTTGTGCCAGATGATTCAAAATCATTTTTGCTCCTTCAGCTTGCTCAAATGAACCAGCTGTTTAAAAATAAAAAATACAAGGAGACTAAGACATAAATCAATTGGTCTGCACATGAATGGAATTGCACTATTTTGACAAGTCCATTTCTGTTTTTAGATCGCTGTAAAATAAGAATGTCTTCAAAATATTGGAAGTATGCTCAGGAGGAAGTGTTTTTCTTCTTGGAACCCGAAGACATGTCATGCATTGCCTCAGATGAAACCTGTAATCTGAATTGCCTGGTTACTTAAATGTGAAATCGGAATATGCATAAGGGAGAGCGGGTGGCTCAGCACCCTCACACAGGGTGTGAAGTCCCTTGGCTTCTGGGGACTTCAGATACGAGTCTTGGCAGGGCAGACTCAGGCTGTCATCCTCCGAGTGGGGGTGTATCAAATCCCGAGTAGCTTCCCTTAAATGAGTGTCTCCCTAGGCAAAGACACAGTTTGTGGGCCACCCTGAGAAAGATTTCCATGCTTTGCCCTCACTCTGAGAAGGAAGAGGCCATGAAGAAGGTGACACAGACTCAGCTGAAGCTCTTTGTGTCAGCTGACGGAGCTGTATCCATCTTGCGCTGCTGCATGATGGGAAATCCTCCTCCTCCTCTGTGCACGGCGTGGGTGATTGTTCCTGCTGCCCGGCGAGACGCTGGCCATGCCACAGCGGAGGACAAGCTCCTAAAAGTCTTTCACCAGACACCCCAGCTAAGGGGACACCAGGTGCTTCAGGGTACTGGGCCTTCATCGTCATCATTTTACCTCTCTGTTGCACTGGCTTTCCCAGGTTTTGGGCTTAGTTGTTCTTGGTGCTGTAGGGAGGTCTGTTTTGAGTTGTTTCTTGTGCTAAGGGGATTTTTCTCTTCTTGTGCATGAATACATAGTGCCAGGTTTTGATTTAGAGGAGTTAAGGCTGCAAAGCATCATCACACCGATTTTGTCTGCACTTTCGTGTCTTCAGTCCCCCGTGCATGATAAGAAAAAGCAACAGCCCTGCTGCAGCTGGGTCTATTTCATCTTAAAACCAAATGATTTAAAACTGCATGTGTGTAGTGAAGAATCTACCACCCTTTTTGATAATATTATCATGTTATTAATGATACTGCTGTTGGATATCTTTGTCTGTGCCACAGTGTGTTGTCCCTGTTGTGACAACACCGGCATGATGCCTGTGCCATTTTGCAGACAGGGAGGGAGACCGGGGCATGGCGGGTGCTCGAGGCAGCTAGGGAGCTCCTGGATTCCTGCCTACTGCCTTTAACCATAAGCTCAACCTCTGTCCTAAAAGCAAGATCACAGCTATGTGAAATATGTGCTGCGAAAATTATTCTTGTTTTGTTTTTTCAAACCATGTCTGCTCACTGGATCCCAAGCTGTTTGTCTGTGTATTCCCATAACTGTCATGCTGCCGAGATACAAGTCTCTTCAAAAGAGCTTCATACCCAATAGCACAGAGCTGCTCGTGCAGTCCCAGTGCTTTTTGTTACTCTCACATTGAGTTGGATTCCTAGCATCTGGGCAGCGATTTGCATTGTTCAGCAGGGACAAATTCATGTCACCGGGAGATGAGGCAATCACGTTCTCGGGCGCGGGCTGCCATCCCTGGCTGATGTGGTTTCCCACGTGGTGTTTACCAGTGCAGCGGGACTTGCAAGCCAGCATTGTTTCTTCGTTGTGAACATTGTTTATGGGGACTCAGGCGGTGCAAGTCTGGTGCCAGGCGCTGGCAAAAAGGGAACTGTGCTCATTGCTGTGGGATAAATCCTTCCTCTTAGCTCTGGGGAAAGGGAGAGCAGAGAGATGCTCCCACTGCTGGAAGGTGTCCTGCTGTGACTCGTCCAACACATCTGGTTTGTTTTGAAAACCGAAGGAGGGTCAGTGATCAGTCGCCCCTCCAGTGTGCCCCAGGTCCTGCTGTAATATCTGTTGTCTCCTCTGAGACCCCGCGAAGCGTCTGTGGTTCACAGGAGGTCAGGTTAGGTTGCAGGGATGCGAATGTGACATTTCAGTCAGCGGAGGTATTCCTTCTGAATATGCGTATAACCAGCTGCAGCGGGTGGTGTACTTTAAGCTGTACTTTGGGTGACATTAGGAGAAGAGCAGCTCAAGTTCTTAGTGATACTGAATTTTAATAACCAGATGCATCTTCTGGCTTTTATTTATTTGTATCCTCTAGCACCAGAATCTTGTTGCTTCGCGGCACTCGAGATCTCAATATTGCATAAATATTCATTTTGGCATTTCTGAACACCAACTCCTTAATACAAATTTCATGTAACACATTCTTCCTGATAGTTACAAATTGGATTGACATCCTGTTAGTCACCTCACCTTTACACGCTCTGAGAAGATACAGAAACAGGCTTTTGCTCATGAAGTCTCTCATTCCCATTCGCCTGCTCAAAGGTCCCAAACAAAATGGTTTGGATGGATTCAATGTGGCACTACAGGGTGCTGTGCCTCTTACAAGTGCGCAGTTTGGCCTGCCTCTGCTAAAGGAGGGCCCAAGGCTGGGTAGCAAATCCAGGTGCAAGGAGGGGTGGGTAACCAGCATCTCAGAGCTCACAGGGGACCCCTGGCTGGGGACATGCCGTCATTGCCACGTGGGATCTGATGCCATGGGTGTTCCTGCGAGGACGTAGCAGTGGCATGGGGTAGGGGGTACCGTGTGCCATCGCTGCCCCGTCCCTGGCAGGTCCTCGCTGTTGACTGTGGAAGAGGAAATGCTTTCCCCCGTGGGGCTGGGCTCCTGGGAGTGATGGGCTCCTCAGGGCCAGGCCCAAATTACCTCCCAGGGGGTGACCTGGAAGGGGGTGGGGGACTGGTGCCTGTCCCTCTCACCCTGCACCCTGTGCCGGCTGCTGCCTTCCCCACCGAGCCAGGTGCCAGGCTGCAAAAAAGGGCTTCAGTCCCTTCCCTGGGGGCTGACATTCATGGGGGGCAGAGGGGATTTGAGGCAGGACCTGGATCCTGTTCCACGGCACCGAACAATATGGCAGAGGCACGAGAGCAGTATTGCTGCTTTCGGTCCCGAGCAATGTGTGCGATCCCTGACTCTCTCCTGCGTGTCTGTCTGTGCATCCTCAGGGCCAAGGAGATCTCCTGAAGAATGCCAAGAACGAAGCCCTGGAGAACATGAAGCAGATCCAGCTGGCGTGCCTGTCATGTGGACTGAGCAAAACTGGAAGTGGGCACGCGGATGCCAAGTCAAAACGGTGCCTGGAGGCAATACAGGAGAAGGATACCGGAGATGAGAACGGGAGGCTGTGAGGGAAGGCAGAGCTGTCGCATTTGTCACAGATTTCAATAACTCTAAACTATTTTTTTAAAGCATTTAAAAATTCACACAGGAATGCCCTCTACAGGGTGTTGATAGTATTAAAATCCTCACAATGTCAGTATTTTAATGCAGTTAATTTATCTAAGTTAAACTCTGGTAGTGAGATTTCTAATGAAGCCAAGCTGTCTGTATGCAAGTGCGTGTGTGTGCGCACATGCAAATCCTGTAGACGCCCTTTCATGCATTACATTAGCCATTTGCTAATTTATTCCTTTGTCATCTTTGAATAGGCCTGTTCATTCTGAAGATCAAAACAAATAGAGAGTATTTGTATCAGTTTTGTGCTTTATTTTACTCTCCAGCTTTTATCATTTAACTTATAGGTTACATTACTGTTAACGCTGTTTAAACAAACAAACAAAATAGAACAACAAATGTCACTGACAGCTGTTTTTGTGAGGGCAAAAACAGTGGTTTGCTGCAGATCCTGAACGTGATTTTTAATGAACAATTCAAACCAAGTAAACGAGATATTAAATGGTCAGAGTTGCTGGATAGATTATGATTAAATTTGAGGTGTACATTTCACTGAGTTTTAGCAAACTGCTCTTCAGGATACACCCAGATAGCACGTACTAACGTAAGAACTAGCTGATTTATTTCATTCCAGTAAATCATTGCTACCTTGTAGATCTGCAGGACAGCTACCGTCTTTGCTGATAGGTATTAACTCGTGTAGTAATGAACATAGCTCATCAGCCCCGTAGTTACGAGGAGAGCTGTGAATATCCTTCGGAGATCATGAACTCTGAAGGTGAGCTTCAGGCCGTTCTGAAACACCCAGTGGTGCCAGTATTGGAAGGAAGGTTTTACAGATTTCACAAACTGTGAGCTTTACTGCAGGAGGTGTGGGAGGCCAGATCTTGCTTGCCACCTTCTGCTTAGATGTTGAAGTCAGCTGGATGAAGCAAGCAGGATCTGGCCTTACATTGTTGTGGTTGAGAATCATGCTGTGCTAGAAATTTGAAGCAAAGCTGCAGAACTGCTACAGATGTAGTGTAGAGAAATAGCTTGGGGAAAAAACAGGGTACCGGCATTTTTGTGCAGCAGTTACAAATATCCTGACACACGTCATATGTGTAGGGTAGTTCTGAGAATTGGACGCCTCTTTGTTCCGCTGTAGAAAGGAGACGGAGAATGTCACGAAGCAATGCATCCTCGTCCCTCCCAGTGTCCAGCTCATGTATGCTCACAACATTCATTTCAATCATTTAAGTACTGTGCTTGAGTGTAGTATTTGTGTTACCTTTAACAGGACTAAGTGTTTTATGGTTATAAAAAAGACTATATTTATTTAAAGCATTGCTTTTATTTTGAAAAGCTACTTTTTAAATTAATTTGATTAACAAATATGCTAATTTTCTGAACTTAACAAAAAGTAATTGCTGAAAGTCTGAGCATTGGAGAATCTTATATAGCTATTGTGTTAAGTTATTTTTGACCTCTTAATAACACTATTATGTTCATGTTGCACATTACTGAGAGAGTAAAGCTATGAAACAACTTTGACCCATGTTTTTAAAATGATTTAACACAGAAGGTAATCAGCGAGACTTGGATAAAGGTGGGTTAGAGTGGGTAAGTTGCTTGAGTCCTGCTCTGATAGGAACTGTATTATTGTGAAGGTTATAACTCGGGTGCCTTAAATATCATTTCAGTAAAACTTGCCATACTTGTTAAGATCCAGTCCTAAATCCTCCGTTTGTCTCTCCATTAGATTATGAGTGTGTATTCAGCCTTCGTTGAGATCTGGAGAGGGGTGTCTTTTGTGTTTCAGGCAAGGCATAAAGCCCAGATCAATGGTGTAAGTGTTCATGTTTTGCCCTCCTGGGTTACCTTCCTGATTTCATCATGGGTTGTGTTTATATGAAAAACAGCACTTGGCCTTCAGTATTTACAGTTAGGGAGGATGGAAACTGTTAACCTAGCACCACCAGTTGTGAAGGATCAGCCTTCGGAAAGCATCTCTTGGAAGGGAGAGGTTGCTTCAGGAAGGGTGAATGGCTTGCCTCTTGGTGCTTCATTTAAACCTAGAAACAGCTTGATTTTCTCAATTTGAAAGGCTATCCTAATGTCTGTCCAGGAACTGCTGGCAAAATACCTTCTAGTCCTCCTTCCTTCTCTGGTGTTATAGACAAATGAACATAAAATTACATAGAGAAGGGCTTGCTTTCTGTGCTCACATGGAAAGGGGTACCTCTTGCTCTTTATGTATTTGCAGAACCAGAAGACAGTGGCTGGACAGAAATCCTAGAGCATGCATGCTCACACCTTTCATGCCATGTTTAGCATTCATGTCGTGTCCTGTGCCCAGGTCATGCTGCATGGCTTTCTGTGCCGAAATAGAGGGAGCAGGAAATCTCGGGCATCCTGGATTGCCCCAAGTGGCTGGGACTGCTCCTGGCACTGGCGCCCACAGCCCTGCAGCTGGAGCAGCTCCACCCTCCCTCCTGCACGAAGAGAGGGCTGGCAGCAAAAGCTCATCTCGCCTTCCTCTGTGCCCGTTTCGAAGTCCCTGGGAGTGCATGCTAAAGCGGCGGTTGGCATAATAAAAATCCAGCCTTGAAGGAGATCACATGGGAAAATCATATCCAGTATCGACAGCAACAACACACGGGGGACTGACAGCCTGGCCTTTCGGGGAGGGTTTCATGACATGCCTGGCTTCTTGCAGTGACACAACAACCTTCTCTGGGCCCTGTGCTGGTACGATTTGCCTGAAGTCCCACCTGAATGGGCGGATATTATCTGTATCACTTCTGGGGGAGTGATGTCAGGAAAGGGTTACAGGTATTTGCAGTTGTTTACAGTGTGTTTTAGCAACTAGAAATCAGAGAAGCTCTCAGGGACTGGTGTGGGGAGGTGTCTTCCAGAGGGAACACAGGAGTGAATCTACCTGGATTCTCGTTCCACCTCTGCTACTGAGTCCTACATCTTTATAGTATTTATTTTCCCTGTGTCATTCTCTCATCTGTAAAATAAGACTGATGATGTTTTCCTTCCCACGCACAGATTAGGTGACAGATTTCTGAAACCCCTTTGAGTGCGCTGGTGCTCTCAGGAGAACATCCAGGCACTGTGTTTGGGCTGTCTTGTAACACCAGTGTCTGCCAAGTCCTCCCACCGCTGGTGAGCGCAGGTGAGCCAGCGCGTGCGAGGAGGGCTGAGCCGCAACCTGCTCCTCTCTCCCAAGGGCATCGGTTCCTCCGGCGCTCAGGGGTACGTTGTCTACATGCTTGTGTGTCTGGCCCCTACCAAACTGCACCTTTGGTCAAGTGTGGCAGAGGGGCAGCCACCTCCAAGGTGTTAAGTTCCTGCAGATTTCCCAAGCAAAGACAGGGCGGGTGGCTCAGAGAGGCCCCGGCAACACCTTCCCTGGGGCACGAGGCTGCAGCGTGGCCTCTACCTGTGTGTTAGGCACCAGGGCCCACGAGAGAAAGAGTGGGTGCAGAGGTTTCGCTTGGATTTTGCTTCTTATGTACATGAAGGAATCCAGCCATGAAGCACAGGAAACAAGGCTGAATTAGTCCAGCTGTTCACGCACCTGATTAGTCTTAAATCAGCAGGAATAGTTTTTACCAAATTTCATGTGCTGGCATGACCAGCAGGACTGACCCCTTCCCCCTCCCTCTCCTGAGTTCAGCACGAGTTAAAGCACTATGCTGTTCTGCTGCTTTCTGTATCATTTTTCATGCATTTTATTCCCCATTTTTTTAAAGGGATAATGCAGCTTCCCAGTGCAAACAAGGTGAGAGTTTTGCATGTTCTTCTTCATGAGATTCATCTCCCAAAACAGATCGTTATCAGATAATTGCATGCACAGAGAGAGCTTTCCTGTATAATAATCCGTCTCTTCCATCTATCTGTTCAGACTAAAACATTAGGTCATAGCCTCCTTGGCCTCCGTCCCACTCCTATAGCGACAGACAGCAGCCTCATGCAGCGGACTAACTCAGGAAGCTTCAGAAAAGAAAAAGGTGAGGGGGTCACAGGAACAATCTCTTCTCGCCTCCCCTGCTTGCTTGTGGGACTGAGTGTGGTGGCCCCACCTCGTATCGCAGCAGCAGTAGATGATGTACGCATTCAATAACTCCGAGATTTACTTCTTATAAAGTGCGGTGCTTAGCAGGGCAAAGGTGATTGTAAAGAATGAAAACATCTGGGCGCAGTGAATGTGCACTTGGGAACGAAGCAAACACCAGGCACCCAAACGCCCTCCCCTGTCAGCCCCTCTCACCTCCCTGGGCAGGCATGAAAATCCAAAGGTTTCCATAATATTTTACTTGTAAAATTGTCTCCAAATTCCACACCAAGCACAAGGCGATATGTTTTCTCAGGCAGCTGGTGAGTACTGCTGGGATGCATTTCCTGGGTCCGAAGCGTTTGTGACTATTCTGGCACGGTCCCTTCGGGTTGCCTTTACACAGACTCGGGCTAAGCAGTCTTGCGTTTGGTTTCCACAGCAGGGCCCTGAAAAAATGTTTCCTTTTTAAAATAATGTTGAGGAATATGTGAGTTCAGTAACCGAGATGTGAATGGCCAGGCCAGAAATGTGATGCAAGCGCTGTCCCACCAGCTGTTCCTCTGCAACAGAGAGTACTGCGTGGACATGCTCCCGATCAAACGGGTCATGTTTTAAATGAGGATTTTCTACTCTCTTTGATTATTTGAAACAGTTTATGAATAAATTGCTTTTGCAGAAAATATTCATGGAGTAATTTCAAGAAAATGTGCAGAAATCAAAACCTCGGCAGACAACGCATGAGCAGGAGGCAGTGTTACGTTTGATGGCTGTTTGCTGTGCACAATCCACACCACCCTGCTCTGGGAACTGGAAGAAAAATGAATGATTGCAAAGGCAAGTTTGAGTTATTGGTGGTGGTAGAAGTATTGTCCCTGTTAAATGGTACAGTGGGGACTCATTCATATATTAAGACATGAATATAGTAGGGTTGGGAAGCAAATGTGATACTTGAGGCCAAAAGTAAGTGAGCATGGAGAGGAGGTGGTGTGTCAGCATGTGTCGCAGGATGCTGAGTTTTGGGGGTCTGTGTGGGTGAGCGCTGGCCAAGAGCCCCCAGGAGGAGCCATCACCCTCCCTGCAGTGGCGGTGAAGGGCTGTTTGGGCAGGGAGCAGGTTGGTAACCGGTGGGGTTGGTTTCCACCAGCAGAAGTTTGCACAGACCTCAGCGAGGGCTGGGGACACGGTGGGGTTGGCAATTGGTCCCATCCCTGACCCATGGATTAGTGTGGCTGTGGAGTGGCTGTGGGAGAAATCCTCAGGGGACGGGAGAGTCCGCGGCCATGGCCCTGGGACCTAGAGGCATTCCCACCAGCAGGAGCCCTCCTGGAGCTGGGCAGGTTCACGACGGCTGGGGCTGTGGCACTGGTGGCACTGGACACAAGCAGCTTGTCGCTGTGGCCCGGCAGATAGGAGTGCTGTTCAATGCGGTTTCCAGCTGCAGGTGTTAATCAGTTTTAAGTGACATCTCATTAAATCACCTCATTTGAGACTGGCATGCAAAATCACAAAATTGCTGTGCTTCAGTGATACAACGTGCCACCAAGAGCATTGTAGATATTTCTGCTTGCTATAATGTATCAGGTGTTATTTTTTGTAAGACAAAACTGATGATCTTTTTTGACCCAAAAGTAGTAGTCCTCAAAGTCAACCTGACTGAATGCCTGTAGTTCATCCTCAGTCTCTGAAGTGAATTTAACCAAGAGTTTAGAATGTGGGGAGAGATTGAATATGCCAGGTGAGGCATTAAGTTCAGACAGCAGCTGGAAATGCAGCTAAATAAAATAACTAGGTATACAGAATGGAGACGAGATTAGAAGTAGACGAAGACCGGTATTAATCTGCCTTGTCTGGAAGCACATATGGGGAGAATGGAGGAATACAGATGAATTATTCGTATGCTTCCTCAGATAGGGTCTGGTGGACCAGCTACACATAATGCAATTAGAAATGAGATGCAAATTATGATTCAGACAGCAGGAGCTGCTATGATTATTTATGATGCTGATGGATGGAGAAGGATACTGGCAGCAAAGCGCAGGAGGAGTTTTGCAGCTTTGCAGTTGCAGCATTAGCGTGCCATGCACAGGGGAGAGGGCGAGAGGCACTGCTGCTCCCTCCTACACGAAGCAAATAGGCCAAAGTATCGGTCGCTGCTGCGTTTCATAGCTGGGTTCTCCCAAAGTGAAAAATTAAGAAATAGAGTGTGCTGGAGAGGCAGAAACAAAGTATTGAAGAATGTATTGATATCGTAAAGTCCATTACTTGCTGGTGTTCATGTACTGTCCTTCCTACCTTTGCCTTCGGGATTCATGGGCCCCGACTCAGCCGTGCTCTGCTTGCTGGTTTGCAGCAGCCTTCCCGCACAAGGTGTTTCCAAAGCCAGGGCAGCACAGCTACAGCTGAGTCGTGCCACCGGCTCCCCCTCAGCGCCGGAGGAAATCTGGTTTGCTCCTTTCCTTTGCACTCCGCGGTGGCCTCTAGGTTTTATGGAGTCCAAGCAGTGAGAAGGAGATTATTTGTGCAATGATTTTGTGTGGGACCAGTGGGCACCCAGCCTAGAGCCACAGGGAGCCTTCTCTGGGACATGTGGGGCTGCCCCGGGCTGGCAGCAGCTCGCTGTGGGGCTGCTCGCTCAGAGACCACCTGGTGAAGCCAGTTTTAGGATGCTTAGACCAACCGCAGCATAAGTGGGCTCAGCTCCCACCAAAGCCAAACTGTGACTACCTTTCACCCGTATCTTGTCTGTAAGTAGCCAGGCACCCACATAAACCAGCCCGTTGATTCCTACTGAGGCCCGCCCCAGCCTCCCAGTGCTCACTGCCTCGCCAAGGCAAAAGCAGTACATTGTCCTGACTCCTGAGCGGGAGGGTGGCAACACCATTTTGGGACTGGCATTAGACTGTGGTTTGGAAACAGAGTTATTCTGAGGTATTGGCTGCGTTGACCAAGAAAACAATCTAGAGATGTACAGCAGCAAGCAGACGATGACGTGGTAGGGTATCCCCTTGTCAGATCAGCCAAAACATTTTGGAAGTGATTGAGTACAGAGTTGAAGAATTGTCATCAGAGTAAACCCAAAACACGAACTCCATGAGATTGGTTCAGGTTCGCAAACAGTGTTTGAGGTCGGCTAGGACTTGCTGTGAGGCACGTGTCCCTTACAGCAAGCAAAAGCTGATCCTGTGTTTCCGGAAAGCCTGCTGCAGTATTTAGGGTCTCCTGAGCAGAGGCAGGATGTGTGCGAGTGACTGCCTGCAATCCAGAAGGCTGGGGCGATCAGCAAACCCAGGTGTATCTGTGGGTCAGGAGCTGTGAAAACTTCCAGCATTGTCATGCTCTGCCCCTCTCCAGTGTTTTGGACCTGTGCCATATCGACTGTTTTGCGAAGGAAAGCCTTTCCCTGGGCTGAGGCCGCCTGCAGAGCTCAGCCCCCGAGGCAGTGTGGCAGGGCTGAGCAGGGAGAGCTCTCCAGAAGCAGCCTTTGTGTTTTGTCTGCGCTGCTCCATCTGCCAGCCGGTGTGCTGGGATGGAGGTGCTACCTTGAGCTATTTGTCAGCGAGCTGGGCACCGTCTGTTGGCACAGTTGACCTCTTTGCTGAGATATGGAAAACCGCACATAGATTTCCATCTAAATTGTTTGCCATTTGATACTTTTATTTCTCGTCATGGCTTGCTTGGCCCCTGCCACTGGGAGCTTTGAAAATATTGTGACTTTTATTTCGTCAGTGTTCTCCCGTCATGGGATGTGTTAGAAGAGCTACAATGAGTGCAGAGAATTAGTGTCATTGAATGGTACTACCAAGTGCGATGCTTCTGCTCCTGCCAGGGTGTGTCAGTTCCATAGAAGAGGAGAATTTGTTGTTGTTGTTATTGATTCTAACTTGGTATTTCCTAGCAAGGTGATTGCAATAAACCTGCAGCCGTGATTCAGTTGGAATTGTCTCTCCCAGGTCTTGAGGAGATACATTATACAGAAACTGACACTGTGATCTGTCAGACTCTGTGCATAGAAGCTGTTGCCACGGGATTTTTTTTTTAATGCTTAAAGGTCATAATTAACATCAAATGAACACGAAATGTTTCTACCAGGCAGCAAATTAAGGACAGATGAAAGTCTCCGATGTGGAGTGTGATGACAGCATTAATGAAGACAGAATGGCACCAGTTTTGATTCCTCCCATTATTTATCTGAATTGGATGTGAAAATTGACTAAATAGTGTTTAGTAATGATGTGCATGGGAAAGAGCCTTAGGCCTGGTGAGGAATTTTTATTGGGTAGCCTTACATGCTGGGGCTTCTGGGTCCTAGCTATCCAGCGAGAAAAAACAGCTAGCATGTTCCTAGTACCCAAGGCAGCAGGTAGCGGTAAGACCTGCCTTTTCCTAGAAGGCAAGTGGGACACACGTGGTGCTCTGAGCCGTATCCTGGAGAGGCTCGGTGCTGCAAGAGGCTCGGCGCATCCCTGCGCAGTACCCTCCAACCACTGGGAGCTCCCCAGAAGGGGGTCAAGGGGCTCCCGCTCAAAGAAGCTATACAGTTAGCAGCGTCTCAGCCTGATGAGGAGACCAGAGTGGGCTCCTGAGGACAGTGGTGCCGGTCACTGCCTGTAGCAGCTCCTCTGCGCATGGGGCTGCCAGCCATCTCATGCAAGGCAGATTTTCCTGGGCAGCTAAACTCTCTCTATTGTCAGTGTTGAAATAGGTATTTTTAGGCAACAATTTATCCCACCTGTTTTAGCTGTGCACTTTAGGAGAGGATTTAGTTTTATCCCAACAGTGCCTGCTTCATGCTGTTTCCTGCAAGTATTTGTAGTAGAAACCCTTGAAGAGAAACCAAGCTTTTATCTGCATAAAAGACAGCCAGCTGTGATAGCTTGTCACAAGGTGTACACTTGTACAAGGCCAAGTGATGTATCTGTTTGGTCATTTTTTGCATTCTTTGACCAAGAAAATCCAAGAAAGATGATGGCAGGGTTGTGGGGATTCAGGTTATCCTGTAAAGACATCGGGGCAGATGCTGCTGCTGTTGTTTGCTGAGAAATGTTTTGTGATACTAAATGGTTTGAACCCTCACATCTGCAAAAATTAAAGGACGAGGAGAAAGGGTGGCTTTCAGCTCCACAGGCCTTGTGCTCGCTGCTTCAGACATCAGGGTCTGAGGTGGACCGTGGCACGTGGCACCACCATGGGGTGACCAGCCAAGAGAATCCCCTGTAGCAAATGTCAGACACCCCCGTCCCAAGCAGAGCAGCGTTTCTGGCAGGAGCAAAGCCACAGGGAGGAAATGGAGACCTGCCAGAAAGGTGAAGTGCCACATCTTGTTTCGTATGGTGCTAACATTGCAACCTGGCCTGATGGGAACATGAAGATAATCTTCAAGAGACTGAAGCAGGCACAAGGACAGTGTAATGTAATTTGGAAGGTCAGCATCGGGGATCCTAGGGTGACTCTGCTGCTCCCGCATAACAGGTTTCAGCCCCCTCAGTGAGGCAAAGTAACCTTTTCCCTGGGACTGGCTGTGCTTTTATAGCACATCATGAATCCTCTATTTCCAGTTGCACCTTCTCCTGGGAAAGGCAGATTGATTGTAGGGAGTTCAAAGAACGAAAGCTGAGCAGGTGGCTTTCTAGATTTTATACTTTTCTTGGCAAGAGCTACTTCTCTGAGCACTGTGCCTGCCTGCAAGAGAGAAACACAGAGAACACTGTAATTCCCTGGGATGCGAGCGGCGGCAGCAGCTGGAGAGTGAAGGCTCTGCAGAGTGAAGCTGAAAGGATGAATCTGTTTAACTGCACATCCCATTATAACAGGCGGCTGGACAGAAAATTGCCTCTAATGGCATCCAGAACGGCTGAGACGTCAGACGGGGATTTAGTGCCATTGCCTGTGTGGTTATGTCTGCCAGAGAGACTCGGTGCGAAGCACAGCCATGCCTCTGCCTCCTGCCATGGCGGAGGGTCAGCCCCTGTGCATGGGCAGAGCGGGGCAGTGGGGCCTGGCACATGCCCTATTCAGTGCTGCAGGACGGTGCATGGGCACAGGAGGGCTGCAAGGATGCAGAGTGGTGGGGAGGAAGGTGTGCAGCCTCTGGTCTCATGCTGTATTTTAGCAAGTGAATGTCTTCCTCTTGGAGAAGGCACCTCAGTCCTGCGAGGTCCCTGCTGAGTGGTTGGTTTGTGCCAGATGGCAGGGAAATAGGCCATGAAATCACCATTTTTTGTAATGCCCATTCAAGGAGTGGAGAGGTTTGTCCTCTTTTCCTGGAAGGGTTCCCGTGGGACTTTTGGACTCCCGGGGCTGGGACTGTCATTATTTTAATGCTATTGCACCCTGCAGCGTTTCTGCTTCCCGCATCCATCAGGCGAGGTGGTGTGCTGTCACTGGACACGTGAGGGATGTGGAGACAGCACAAGGGATCGGCCAACAGGGACCTGAGGTCTGTGGCAGAGCAGGGAACCAAACTTCTCCCTGGGAATGCAACTCAGCCCTCACCTTCCCCATGCAGGCCACAACTCCCCGTCCTTTGGGAACCACTAAGTCCAAGGAAAACTTTTAACTGGAGGGGTTAAGCTTTTCTTTAAGACAGATGAGAGAGACATGATGAGGGATAAAGGTAATTAATGACATCAGTCTGTCTTTTGAATGTAGGTTGTTCTGTAACTGATTGAACAGAAATGTTTGAAAGCAGAGTTCAAGCATAAGATTAGCCAAGACACAAGGATTTCTGCCTGGTAGCCCAAATCTAATGTCTTTCAGTTAGTAATCCTTCTTTCAGGTCAATGAATCTTCTTGTAAGAAGGAAAAAAATATAGGTTATACAAGAGAGTTCGGTGGTTTCACTTGTCATGTGAAAAAGATTTAGAGCTATTTCCAGAACCTGAACCACTTCCAGCATTTAAGGGAGCCTATACTGTCCTCTCAGAGGAAGCCACAAAACCATCTTCTCTTGTGCTATGCTGATGCTCATATGGACAGTTACCCAAAATGCGTCAGTTACAGAATTTTACTGGTCCCTTCATATAATGGTATCTGAGCCCATCATTTAGGACAAGAGATCACAGGTACTTTTTTCCCCCAGAGATTGTGCTACCTGGAAACCCTGGTCTGCATAGCATGAGCACAGGCTGCAATTCAGCAAAATCTATGGGGGCCAAGCAACCCCCTTTGCTTCAGTGAAACTAGCCGTGTACCACTACTGATGGTGAGAGTTTTGTGCTGAAGAGGAGCACTGAAAACCCAAGGTTTCCTGCAACCAAAGCACTTTCCCTCTCCCACCACAGGTAGGACATCCTTACAAAGGGCTCTGCATTGGGAACGGTGTGCTGCAAGCTGGGCTACAGCAGCTGCATTCGCATCTTGATGCAGGCTGAGAGGTCTTGGTGCTGTGTCCGGCTGCAAGATGTACAGCACAGTCCTTGCTATGAGGCTGCATCTCACCATCCCTGCTGGTTTTGTTTATCCACCTTCTTCCAGCTCATGGTTTGCAATGGTGTGCTGGTTTTGGCTGGGGTAGAGTTAATTTTCTTCATAGTAGCTAGTATGGGCCTATGTTTTGGATTTGTGCTGGAAACAGTGTTGATAACACAGGGATGTTTTCATTACTGCTGAGCAGTGCTGACACAGAGTCAAGGCCTTTTCTGCTTCTCACCCCACCCCACCAGCAAGTAGGTTGGGGGTGCACAAGAAGCTGGGAGGGGACACAGCCGGGACAGCTGACCCCAACTGATCAAAGGGATATTCCATACCATATGACGTCATGCTCAGCATATAAAGCTGGGGGAAGAAGAAGGAAGGGGGGGACGTTCGGAGTGATGGCGTTTATCTTCCCAAGTAACCGTTACGCGTGATGGAGCCCTGCTTTCCTGGAGATGGCTGAACACCTGCCTGCCGGGGGGAAGTCATGAATGAATTCCTTGGTTTGCTTTGCTTGCGTGCACAGCTTTTGCTTTACCTATTAAACTGTCTTTACCTCAGCCCATGAGTTTTCTCACTTTTACTCTTCTGATTCTCCCTGCCATCCCACCAGGGGGGAGTGAGTGAGTGGCTGTGTGGTGCTTAGTTGCTGGCTGGGGTTAAACCACGACAAATGGTTTTTGAGTAAACAAACCTTTTTTGGCCATGTTGGTGCAGGCTTGTCCTTCTCAGCTGTTTCTTTTGGCCATGATGAGCAGAGGCCTCCCCAAGGAGCCTCGTGCTTGTTGTTGCTGCTGTGCCGCAGTCCTCTACCTTGTCTCTGGCTCTGCTGGTGAAAGGTTCCCACTGAGCTGTGTGCTCCTGGCAGCACCCAGGTCATCAGCAAACGCTGAGCAAAGTCATCATGGGAGGGTTTCCAATGAGCATGTCCGGTCTCTTCAGAGGGCTTCTCCATCTCTGCTTGCACTTGACTTGGCTTGAAGAGCCAAAGGCACTTTAAGTCTCTTCTGTGTTATCATTAACTTCAGGCACTGCAGTGCACCTGGTCACTGGGTTAAAAATCCTTTAAAGTGCTGTATGAAGGGGAAAACAAAGCCTTTCCTGTGACGCCTTCAGGTGCTGCAGCAGAAGAACAACTGAATTGTTTAGAAAATAATTGCCTTGAAGCCCCTGCTTTGCCGGTCTGTCCTTCTTGTGTGAGCTTGTGCTCAAACTGCTTCCTTGGGCTGCGCAGTGTGAGCAGAGGATGGGGAGGCTGTGTGCCTGAGAAAATGATGAAGGCTTTTCCCCTAATGCTTGAGGCACCCCTGAGTATGTGGGTGTGGGAGACCAATTACGAGCTGCCACAGCCGCATTTAACCATTGTCACACTGAGGCTGAGAACATCTCTGTGATAAACGTGTGAGGTCCCACGCGTGAGCCTGTGGGGGTACCGCAGAGCGGCCTTCATGATCGTGTCCCCCTTCCCAGGGGGAAGCCAAAGCCTGATGCCATGTGGACACTCGCTTCATGGAAAAGAGGCTTGTTTCAGTGTAGATAAAACAATCGCCAGCTGACTTTGCTTGACTGAGACAGGAGTGTTCTTTCCACAGAGCATGCACGTCATTTCATCACATAGGCTTTTACTGGGGCCATTTCTCTATTCATCCTACAGGCTTATCTGCATGATCAAATTCTCCTTTTTCCAAGAGCTGAGCTAATGCTGCAGGTGCTCCTGCCCCACAGCAGCCGTGAGGCAAAGCCTTCGTTTAAACCTCAAGGAGAGATATTTGTGTTAACATGTCAGATGTCATGTTTGTGAAGGGCTACAGTGTGAGCACGAGCAACTACTGTGACTCAGCTGGTATGTTGTAACTTGGTTGTCTGTTTGTAGCCCAAGAAAAAACCTGAATTCGGTTTCCCAGTGGTTGAATGCTGTTAAACATAGGTGGACAGATAAAATGGCCTACATTTGAGAGTTAAACAAGATCAACCTAATTAAGGCTAAAGTAGTTATGAATGTGAGTATCCCCAACAGCGTTTGATGCAGTTTAACAAATTTGCCTTAAATTCAGACCTTTAGTTAATGGAGACTAAATTTCTTGTTTGACAAGCGCTGAGCTGGAGAACTACCCGTGGATACAGGGCAGCTCCCAGCAGGTTAATGCATGGCTGATGCTCAGCAATCGAAAACTGACGGCAAGGTGAGAGAACAGTGCAGCTAACCAAAAAGCTCTGAGGTGAAGAAACCCCAGTCTGTGAGGCTGTGTTTTGTCATTATAATCCCTCGTGCTTTGGCCGAGCCATATGGCATATGGCAATATGGCTCATCCCCAGGGCACAGGTGATGTAAATCTCCCACTTGTGAATTAGCTGGTACATTGATAAATTGAACAGCAATGTGAGCTACAGCAGATTATTGCACGGTTACTCCCCAGCAGTCAATGTGGTACCGTGCTTCATCGCTCTTGTCTTGCCAAAAGGAATAGAGGAGCGCAGAGGTGCTGGCTGGTGGTCGAGGCTCTCTCAGCGTTCACCACCCACCATCCTCTCTGCTCCCATCCTCTGGAGGAGCTGAGAAGACCCTGCCCAAGCCTGGCCCTCATCAAAGAGCAGCATCTCTCCCTCGCAGAAAGGCAACAACTGAGGAGGTTGCAGCAGCAAGGAGACAGCTTGGGGACCTGAGCCAGCCCATGGTCATGTTGAGGGATGTGACTACACTGGCCCCTCCATCTCCTTTGGCACCAAGGTGAGGGCAGTATCTCCCATGCCTATGTCAGGTGAACCTGGCTGCTTCCCATCGCCTCTGGGGAAAAGCTTTTCTTGCCTTCGTCTTGGAGGGATGTTGGGGGTAGTATAGATGCCCCTCAGCCTGGGAAGCCTCGCTCTGGGTTTCTTGGGGAAGCACATCATTCAGCCTGGAGTTTCTAGGTTTCATGCGTTGTTCAGCCCGGAGTAAGTCTCTGACCCGGTGCTGAGCTGGCAACCTGTCCTCTGTTTGCATGAGCAGCTGAGAGATTTTCTGTGCGAAGTGAATGCCCTCCCGGCTTGGAAGGGGCTGTGCTGTTAATTCCTCTGCTTGGCAAGGCTTCTGCACTCATGTTTTCTTCTGAATCAGAGTTCAGTGGTACAGACCACTCTGTCGCTGTAACTGAAACTCAGGCAAGCTAGAGAGCCCATACCACATACACAGGTAAGGCTTTAAAATGAGCTCTATTATCTATGTAAAGAGAAGTCCCTAGGAATTGTCTTCCACTCTTTCTCTCAAATCATTAGGGCATATGAATGACTGCTGACGAACGGAGGGGAGATGAGTAGAGACAGGAAGCTTTTGGAGGCCTGGAGCAAGCACAGTATGTTTCCATTTTGGGGGGAGTAACTTCTTGTGCTATGACCGTGTGGGAAGCAAGGAGTAAATTTTTCACCTTGACTTCACTTGACTACAGAATGAAGACTTCCTGGCGGAGGGAAAGCTGAACAAATGTGGCTACTTTGAATCAAAGCTGCCTTTTCATTGTGTTCTGATGCAAACATGAAACAAGTTGTACAGCTTTGGCATGATGCTCAGCCTGCTGTTTTTCAATATTTATTTTACATTGTTTCAGATAGATTTCAATGAATATAATTTATTCACCACCCATTTGGCATCTTTATCTGAGCTTAATATTGATCTGTGGCTTGAGTAAAATGAATATTTCAGACCTTAAATTATGTATGCACTGCAGCACTGCTGGCATCTCAGGCTTGAAGACCTTTGTGCAGTTGAGTCTTACCCATTTTTTGGTGTCTCCTAGAAAATGGTGGGGAACTTTTGCTGGCCTGCGGAGAGTGGTGCCTGGTTGCAGCAGACTATGTGCTGCAGGATGCGGATGGGGAGGCTGGCGGAGCTGCCCCCGTGCTGGGAGCTCAAGAGCCTCCTCCTTGGATGCCAACCCTGAGCCCTTTGCTTTCCCCCTTCAGCAGCAGTGGGCTGCGCTGCTCCTTTCCCACCTCTGTTTTTCCCTTTGTTGTGGGTTTCTCCCTGCTAAACGTTTTCTTGGCCATGCTTTCTGGGTTTTATTCTCCCCTCTCCCTTTCTTCCTTTCTCCCCGGAGAGCATGGTGCAGCTCCCTGGCAGTTGCCATAGAGATAACAGAGCCTTATCTCTACCTCTGCTTTTCTCTTCCTCTGCAAAAGGGGTTCCTACCCCTCTGTAACTTGGCTGGCTGAGCCAGCTGCATCATCCCACATGTGCCAGCCTGCCCTGCTTCCCACTGCATGAGCAGGCTGTCCTGCAGACTGACGAGCTGCGTACCCCTGTCCTGGGATGAACGCCTGAGCCATTATATTGTACTTCAGACTCCCAGTAAGTCTCATTGATCTGTGCACAGTAGTGGAGGACACTGAATCTCCAAGGTAGCCCCGTGGCATGACTGGATCCGATGATCCCGCAGGCTCTTCCCAGCTCTGTGCCCCTAAATCTCAGTCCACCTTCTGCCTTCAATCTGCTGGGGACCCTCGTCCTGCTCGGGTGCAACGGCCAGAGCAGCAAGAGTGCCAGTGCCTGTGAACACCGGGGTGCTGCAAACCCCTGCTTGCCTGGGTGGGATGTGGAAGAGAGGCAGATGGACAAAGAAGGGGTAAGGGACTTCACCACCGTTGGTCCTTTCATCTTCCTCCCTTTGTGCCCTGGCTGTGACTTTAGGTTGCTGCAATCTGTAGCTGACTCAATAGCGGTGCTGCGAGATTCAGCGCTTGTGACTGGTTGGGAGATGAGAGGTAACTGGTTTTTCTCCTGATCTAATCTCGCACCCCAGGGGGAAGAGATCATGTGGAAACTAAGCGAGGTGCTAAGAGTTAGTGTCCTCTGCTGACCTCATGAATGTGATTGTCTGAAAGGATGACTTTTACTTGGCAGCTTTGTACATGCTGTTCCAGAGCTATTATCTTGTACGTTGATTCAAAATGATCAATATGCCTTCAAGAAGCTTGTCCTAAATCCTGACGAATTATTAACGGAAGTCATTTAAGCAGTCAGACTATTCAGAAAACTTAGACTTTTTACTGTTCAAAAGCTTGGCTGCTGGGAATGCAGTATGCGAAATACTAATTTTGCTTTACACTTTTCTAAGAAGAATTTCTGACAGAAGAGAAGCTTCGTTCTTTTGAAGTGCAGTAGAAATAGCAACACGACCACTCTGAACTCAGAAACTACATTTGATCAGATGCAAACAGAGGTACTTGAAAAGCCTGTATTTTCCTCCCATGTTTGCAGAAATTTAGAGGAAATGTTGTGTCTTTATATGGCAAAAATGAACAGAACAGCAGAGAACTTTGAAAAGTTCAGAAAAGGGTGTGTATTTGAACAGAGTTTCTCAAGCACTGCAGGATAAAACCTGTCCTGCTTCCACCTAAATTGGAATAAAGGGGGGAGATTATAAACTAAGTGGTACTCCTAATGTGCAGTTCCAGTTAATTGTTGAATGTTACAGAAAATATTGCCTTTGTCACCTTCGGTAGGACACAGGGGATTTGACTAGAGGTAGAATCACAGGGAGATGACTCTCTCTTCCCTGCAGAGACTCAGATGGAAGAGACACTTTGACAGGGTAAATTAGATGCAGGACAAAGGCCTTCTGCTCACAGCTGGTTTCAGTGGGCTTATTTTAATGGGAAAACTCTGAGCTGAGGGCAAGCTCCGCTGATGACTCAGAGTTGTGTATTGCGATAAAGGAGTTGTAGGGTTTTTATTTTCAATGCTTCTGAGATTTCCTGTTCCCTACTGACACCACTACTAAAATGTTAAAAGATCTGAAGGGGTAGAGAACAGCCCACTTGTAGTGTTTGCTTTCCTGCCACGCAGCCACTAGCAGGGCAATTTTACCAATCAGTCAGAACCCAAAGAAAATTTTGCTGCAACTTTGTAAAATCTACCTGTGTCATTCAAGAGAGGAAGAATTGCCTGTAGAGAAGGCGCTGACTTGGCCCTCTGAAGCCTAAAGCTGAGTTTGAGACATCCCGAGTTGTTTTGGGAAAATGCCTAATCCTTGTACACCCCTTTAAAGTGCGACTGATTCTTTCCTAGCGAGGCCAGGCTGCTTCTGTCGCAAGCCGTTCCTGGCAGTGATGATACTGTATGTTCGAGGACCTGCCACCACAGGATCCTGACCTTGTCTGGAGACTTTTTGCTCCAACTGAAGGATAGCTATAAAAATCAAAATGCAGGATGTGGAAAGTACAAAACTAGTTCGTATAAAAACAGCTTCCGTCATCAGATTACTCTCCAGTACATTGGATTGTGGGCCAAGGTTATTCAGCCATGTGCCAACTGACACTACATCTGGGTTTCAGGATCTTACTGCTTTTGAAGATTGCTGCTTGTCCTGTGGCTGATGGATGAGTGTTTTAGGCCTCAAAATTGTCCCAGCAGCACTTCTGAGCCACTGGGATTGTAACTATGAAATAGTAAAAAAAGTCACTACTTTCTCCCCGTGCTGACTCGAGAAAATAGATCAAACAGATAGCAGCTTTGAGATAACCCAGATGTGGATATTTTTCCCCCAGAACTGGAGCCTTGCATGTGTTTATGATCACAACAGCTGTACGTGTGCACATCCCCTGCAGCACAGCCAACCTGTTATCCAGTGGAAGCAGCCGTCGATTCGACCAGCCTGTCTGGCACCCGGTGCACTGGCTGCTGTAGGGTAGGGAGTGACAGGTTTAATACTGTTATGGCTCTGCTGGACGATGTTGCTGGAGCTGAAATAAAATTGCAGTGGCTGAAGCCAACGGCTCTGCTGGCTGGGTGAAGGATGTTCCAGCTGTACCGATCACTGCGTAGTTTCCAGAAATATATCTGCATTTCTTCTCCCAGAGTATTCTGAAAAATGCTGCAGGGCAGCAGCAAGGGACACAAGTGGCCAGCGGCTCCAACACAGCCCCGGTCCTAAGGGGAAAACTAGTCTAAACACATAAAAGTCTGTCTGTGTGCATCTGTGTTTGAAGCAGACACTGAATTTTTCACTTCTTTCTCATGTCACTGAGCCAGAGGGGCTGCCTGCTTGCCTGGCTCACCATGAGCACTAGGCAAGCCTCCGGAGCAGCCTGAGCAGGAGCTTGTTGAGGGCTCATTTTGGGAAACTCGTGGTGACCTTGCCTTTGCAGGTTGCCCAGTTATTCATGCCTGTGGTGTCTTCATTGCCCGCACCTTGTGGTGCTTATAGATATGGCCCAGCACAGCTATCTGTGGTACCATTACCCTGGCTGGATGAGTATGCACAGTGTCTGCTTCTTCCAGAGACAGTTCAGAAAGCAAACAAGATGAATATGTCCCATATTAACACATATTAACACATCATCAGTAACCAAGTATACAAAGGAAGAAAATGGTGGCCTCAATGGAAATCATCTGAGTAAAGCCAAAGGTGCTTCTAAATTTCCACTTCTTCTTGCCAAGATATTCTTTGCAAAAGAAAAGTTACATTCTGAGCATAAACTCTGCCTTGCTTTAGGGTTGGAAAATTCTGGGGTTGGTTTTTTTTTTGTTTGTTTTTTTTCTTCTTGCACTGATTTCCTGGCTATTCCTACTTGAAAGCTTTACTGGACAATGACTGAATCCTTTTGTCTTGCCTGCCAAATAAAGCAGATCATCACAAGCAAAACATGTCATGTGTCATGTTTTGCAGACAAACCGGAAAAGAACTTGGAAGCTTCACTTCCTCTGAACTTGCTGCCAGATCTCATGGGCTGTCATATTCAAGCTATATGGCAAAAGCCTGCTTTGCAGTAACTCCATAGGAGCCTCACTGAACTATCTTTAATAAAGATTGGGCCATACTCCGAGCAGTAACCTGAGTTGTGCTGCCCTTGCACACGAAGGTTGTGGTGGTTCTGTTTCACAAAGGGTTCCACAAAGTTCAGAGGGATTATCTGGTGAGTCGAAGAGTTTGTGTGACCGGGTGTGCAAAGCTCAGTACTGATGTTAAATGCACCCTTTGTACACAATGTTTTATGCCCCAAGAAACAGTGTATTCAAATGCTGATTGTAACAATAATCTGTCTTCTGCAACAAAAATATTGGACAAGAAGTTGCATCAAAGACATCTTTTGGACCTAATTACTTACAATTTTCCTTCTTTTGAGACCACTGAGTCAGAAACAAGGTTCTCCTGGGCACTCTGTGCACCTGGCAGCCGGATGTCCATCATGCAAGTACAGATTTTAGTGCTGTTAAAGGAACTCTGCTCATTGCTTGTTTCCCAGGAGAAGACTGAGGCAAGGTGTTGGTGACCTTGAGGTGTGACCTAGCCCTGAAAGCTGGGGTCTCTGGATTATCACAGTTTCTACTGGAATATTGCAATGAGGTACCTGGAAATGAACCTGCTTTAATTACAATAATCCATAAAATCTTCATGTTTGTCATTAGGCATTGCCATGCTCTTGGTTGGGTCACCACAATGTCTAAGCCTGCTGTCTGAGACAGGCTTGCTTACTGTCTTCCTAGAGCAGAGGAGGTCTTGTCCTGAGGTCTAGACCTCTCTGGAGGCCTGAGTGTGTTTGACCTCAGCCAGGTTTGTTTTTGTCTGTGGCTGGGCAGAGATGCGGCCTGGGCAGCCCCATCTGCTAGCAAGTATCCTCAGCTCAGCTCTTGCTAAATGGAGTGTGCCCTTGTGGCCACGGTAGCCCTGGGCTACTAGCCATTGGTGTGGGCAGAAAACAGGCAGGCTCTAAGGCTCGGTGAGCTCAGATATGCTCTTGAGACTGCTCTTCATCCCAGAGCGTATGCAAGGCATCGCTCCACATTTGCAAAGGGCACGTTGCACCTGCCTCCCCACTCAGTGCAGAGCTGAGGAGTTTAAGTTTTGAGGCCACTGGAATTTGAGTATGAGGCTGGTTCTTCAGAGGCAACATCTTTTCTTAGCTCTATCTCAAAGCTTTGTGCAAATTCTCTAGATAAAATTTCCTGAGGAAAGTCTAACCACCAATCAGCAGAGGTGGTGAAAGGGAGTGGATAGGAAAGAAACTTGCTCCCCTCCAAACGGTCTATTTTAATTATATGTTGTGAAATAAGGGGGGGTCTAAGTATGCCAGCCAAGTATTCTCAGAAGAATAGAACTGTCTGCATGTTTTATCTTCAATAAGACTGGGGTTTTTTCACCTTTCTATAGGGAATTAAACTGCTGCTTCATGAGGCGGATCTGCGGCGGTGTGTGCCTGTGTCCCAAATTCTTGTTAGGGGGGGAGGAGCTATGTAACTGGCAGGAGGAGGTCAAAATTCCCACTATGCTGGGCTCACTCAGTAAAAACGGCATCTGGGGAATAGACACGCCAAAGTAGGCTTAAATAAATAGAGCAGAGGGAATGGACCTGAATGACATATGGAAGGGTTACGAGGAAGAAGACAGTAGATTTAGTAGTGATTTAAGAGTTTAAAGGGGCAATGGCAGATTAGGGGTAAAAACAATTTTCATCTGTAAGTTACAAACAGCTGATTATTTTCATTGAAAAGCTTTTTACTTTTGTTTTTCAATCCCGTCTTAGCTGTCTTGTGTGAAATCTGGCAGTCTGTGTAGGATCAGAGCCCGTTCCCACTGAAACCAGTGTAAAGGCTTCCACGAGCTTGTCAGCTTTCCAGGGTCTAGTCAACTTTGCAAATTTTGTATCAAGCAGATACACTTTTACTGATTCTAAATCATTGAAGTTATTTCTTGGAAAAGATAAAATTTGTTAAGAAAAGAAATCTCCTTAAAATTTCCTAAGAGATAGCACTCTGATGACCACTAGCCTCCTAAATGCCAAGCATAAAGGGAAGAACAATGTGGCATTTGATTTCCTGAGTGCTAAGAAACTAGCTAAGAACAACAAATATTGTCCCTGTTTGGTTTGAAATGGAGCCATGCACATGCTGGCGCTCCTGCGTAGTCTTTGCAGTTCTGCAGTGTTTTCCCACCATGCTTGCAGCCTTTGTACAGTCAATGTGTGTGTGTGCGCGTGTGTGCATGTGCATGTATATATGTATTTGGAGTAGTATTTGGAGTAGAGCTTCCCATAGGGGTTCACACTGCTCACCTTCCCCCCCAGTCCTGATGTAAATATAGATGGGCTGTAGCTCCTTCCTAAGAAAACATGTTTGGTTTTACCAGGCATTTAAAGAGTTATGTCTGGAAAACAAACGAGGAAAACTATAGCCTTGTCTTATATTATTGTTCACATCTTATTGCTTATTCATGTGCACTCTACTTTCTTGCTTTCTCAGAACTTGGTGTAACAGAGCTACATTTTCATTGCTCAGATCCCTCTCTCTTCCTCTCTTCCTTAAGCCTAATAAAAGGTGGCTATAAAGCAGCCATATAGTGCTTTCACAGGGCTAGAGCACACCCAGAGAGGAGGTTTGATGGACAAATGTAGTCAGTAAAAAGCCAGACTAACTTGAAGGAATTCCAAGTTAAACAGAGACCCTTCAACAAGTTTCCATTGGGCTCTGAAGAGGTTAGAGCAGGGTGTGTGAAGGGCAAAATCATCTCTCAGCACTCAATAGGAGCAGAAGGTCTATAAACCCTGGAGGATCATTGACATTTCTTGCTCTTTGCCTCCCATTTCTGGTCTGAATATCATCAAGGGCCCAGTCTTTTCAGAGCCTCATCACTGCAAAAGGCACTCTTCCCTGACAGCCTCAGCTGGCTTTGGAACAGAAAGATCCGCTGGAAATGCCCTTGGTGCACTTCAGTGGTGACACGTTATTACACACTGATCCCAATTTCTTAATGTCCGCTGCAAAAATGAGAAAACACCCACCTTCATTAAAAGTAAATGTTTTCAGAGAGACAGAAAGAGATACCAAAGGACGGGAGGAGATGGGAAAGAGAATGTTGCTCTCTTTACCATTTGGGATTGGGATGGCTGAGTCTCACTGAGCTCTTCAAGTCCTGCCTCTCTGCTTGGTAATGAAAAACAGGGCCGGAAACGATGGCTTAGCTATAGCAGCACTGTAGCTGGGAACTGCTCATTACAAACAGCCTGTGCCAATATGGTGTTGTGGAAAAACTCTTCAGTACCTCTACTACCTTTCAAGCGCTCTTTATTTTCCTTCCCCCCTCTCTGCACACTCTTGCAGTCTGCTGCTAGGAGGCCTTGTGCGTCCTGCTTTGTGTTTGGCCTCCTACTCCTGGCCCTTGGCTCTTCCATCAGCTGTTTTCAAACAACCTTTCGTGCCAATCTAATAAACACTAGACGTCTAATTTTAGAGAAGGAATGATCCCAGATGCTTTTCTGACTTGTACTGTAACATATTTTTCATAAACAGAAGTTTTGTTCTTAATCTTCCAAAAGTGATATAGCACTTGGAAAAGCAGCCATGTCTGGGCCTCTCTTACCTGCTGTTTCTCATTTCTGTGAATAGAATTGTAAGTAAAATTACATGACAAGGTCTTTAATCACAATCTGAAGGTTAATACCAAGGGTTTATGCTCTGCGTTTCCCTCAAAGCTTAGCAGAAATACTTGGATTCCTGTGCCTGTCACAATTGCTGTGCTATGCCAGCTATTGCCTGGTTATTATTGGCTTCATAATAAAGAATCACATGGTTGGAGATAAAGCTGAGCTGTGATACGGCAATGCATCACTGTGGAGTTGTGTAGGGGAAGCCTTGATAGAAAGCCCTGTTCAATGATGTAAATACTCTCAAAATTCGCTTTAGGAGACATTCTTGCTTTCTTTTTGTCAGCCTGAGAGGAGACACCTTTTAAGGAATTTGTACAGGAACTGGTTCTCAGCCTAATAAATATTTGCATGCTCCCAGTAAAAGGAAACTGGCATTTGGCTATGCCTGCAGGATGTGATGGAGGTGTCTGGACTAGTTCTGAGGAGAGCAGCTTGAGCATTAGAAGCTGTAGCAGGAGGCCGATCATACCAAGTGATTGCTCTCCATTGGACACCTTAGCTAGTTCATTGGGAACTAGTCTGACCCTCTCTCCATCTCCATAGCATTGCCCTGTCTCTGCAGGCACACAACATTTCTTTCTGCTTACCCATTTGTCTCCATCCACCTGTTGTCTCTTATTTTACACTGAAATTGCAATGCTTTCAAGCAGGAATGTTAGTTCCTGCTTATGCCTCAGTAAACACAAAGGGATCCTAAACCCAGGGATGCTGCTACAATAGCCATAAATGTTCTTACTGGAAGCCATTAAGTTTTTAAATGTGTTTGCTGAGGTGTGATTGTCTTGCCAAAATCCATGGTTGCTTTCATATACTCCACTGGCTTTGCTGCTAGGATCTATATGAGCACAAGTCCTAATCTGCTACTACATTGTTTGAAACTAGCCACCAGAGACTCTCCTCTGTGGATTCTAAGAAAGTGCATTGCTCGCTGTTTTGAAATGTGAAGCCATGATGGGAAGGTATGATGCAAGAGTTGTTTTGGTACTGTGCATGCTTCTGGTAAAGAATTCTGGGGGTTTGCCTCACTTAACCACAGGCCAAAGTGGAGTTCATCCTCATCAGAACTTGGTAAACCTTGCTGGTAGTTTCTTTGTTGTTCCCACTAAGTAGCAACATGCAGTGGTGGCATAACACGATGAAGTTTTAACACCTTTGTACAGCAGTTTTCACTCCCCATCAGTAAAACGTTTGAGCCACCACCAAGTAGAACATACCACTTTCATATTCTGTGAAGGGAAAAGATTTCAGCAGCTGTGAAAAGCACACTTAGTCGG
Source organism: Aptenodytes patagonicus (assembly GCF_965638725.1). Taxonomy (NCBI): domain Eukaryota; kingdom Metazoa; phylum Chordata; class Aves; order Sphenisciformes; family Spheniscidae; genus Aptenodytes; species Aptenodytes patagonicus. The sequence continues at coordinate 43,948,264 of NC_134954.1, forward strand.
TATTTCATATGCAAAATGAAATAGTGATAGCTATTGTGATAGTCGATGCAACAGTGATAACGTTGAGGAAAGGGTTACAATCAACAGAAATGTATTTATAAATTGCTTTTTTGATGGTTACAGACATGCAACATCCATTGGATGCCAGTAACTGCCAAACATCTAACTTCTACCTGTGCTCAAGATAACAAGACTTTCTGTAACAACTAACTCCCAACAGCGTGGAGAATACAATTGGAAGCTTGCCAGGTCACAGGCTATTCGTGTTGTTCATTCCTGTCAGACAGAAGTGTGAGGCTGAGATCTGACAAGAGGTGATTTCATCCTTTGGAGACCAAAGCTGAATATTCCAATTTTGGAAAAAAAATGACACCATTTTATAGCAGCGTGGGATGTAATTGGTACTTTTTTTGTCTCCTATCTGAACTCATGCACCTAAGGATTATATTTATGTTGTTGGCTCCTTTTTCTCGGCTGAACTTACAGCATCTGTACTGAGCCTTTATGGCTTGATCCAAAATCAGCACAAAGGGATAAAATAATTTTAGAAAACTTTTTCTTTATTTTAATGTCTGTGGTGTCTTTTCATGGAGAATTTGCAATGATTTAGTAGCATTCTTATAACTAGCATGATCTAGTTAGCTTTGTAGAGAGATGTAATAAAAGGAAAAGACAAAATTGCATAGTCTTGGGAAAAAGAAAACAGAGGCTCTCAAGTACACAAGAAGACTGGGAAACTTCTGTTTCTTCCCCATTAAATCAGCTGGTTTAATAACAGGCATAACTTCTCTAAAACCTCTGTCTTGGATATAATCACTGCAACTTTACAGAACAAGATGCATGTTCCAGTAGGATGTCTTGGAACATCCCTTCTTGTATTTCTTTCCAGAACTAGAATTCCCCATTCCTTTGTTTATATGCAGTATCCCTGGGAAGGAAGAAGCCTGACCTTCATTTACAAACTAATCATTGATGAAGTGTCTGAGCAATAGTTAAAAAAAAGAAAAAAAAAAAGAAAAAGGCACAGTGCATATTTTGGTGGCTAGTCAAACAGCAAATCCAAAAGAGTGTCTCTTGCCAGGTATGCATCGTTCTAATCTCACTCTGCTGTCACCCCAAAGGATCAGTTGGGTTTGTAAATGTACACACATATCAGGGAGTGGCAGGCTGTCTTAAAATCTACAGCCTCTCTAACCTCTCTGTTCTCAGTACCTGTCAGCCAGGATCGGCACAGTGTAATAAGCCCTTTCATTACCTTCATTTTTCTCTTCCATTTCAGGGTCCTCTTTTTAAGCCTTTTTTGGTTTTGCTGTAATGTGAGGCTAATTCTAAGTCAAAATGTTGACAGGCGTATGCTTCCTCTGTAGGTTTAGAGTTTGTGGGTGAATAGCATGTCTCTGTGCCACATTTAGCTTTGCGCTTTGCTGGAACAGACTGTTCCAACACGTCATTTTTTTTTCTCCTAGGCCTCACCTTTCTGCCCATATGAAATGCAAGCTGCTTGCTATTTTGTATCTTGCTCCCGTATAATGAACTAATTCTTTTCCTACACTGTCTTCCTTCTACTGTCATGTCTTTTCTACATTGCAGTGATCCTTCAAGCAGGAAATGGCTCTCTTCAAGCCAAGTGCTGTGCTTGATTGCTGCTGTGTATTTAGGGTAACTATGGTGCTCTCGTGGCCTGGAGTCTCTGGAGGAGACCATGGAAGGACATGGTCATGGTTCCCAGGGAACTGAGAGGCATGGGATCTACATCCTATATTTCGATGCCAAACTGTGGAAGGAGATTCTAGATATTTCCTAATGTCTCTGTTTTCTTGTAAGCAGGAGCTGCAGTTGCCATGGATATGTGTTGTGATCTTAAATGGAAGGGGAAGTGGATGAGAAGGCACATGCCATGGTGCAGTCTGTGCATTTAGACAGCAGTCATTTCAGACTGTTGTAGCCAGTTAGACCCAAACTCAGCAATGTGAAGTCCAGACTCGTTTACTAAATGGACAGAAAGAACCTGGACAAACAGCAAAGAAGGACTGGCTGAACATGGGTTGTGAGTGCCAGCCGGCAGTGAACGCAGCTCAAGAATTGGGAGTCAGTGGACCCGCTGCTCAGCAGCAACATGCAAAGCTACTTCCGTAACAGTTCTGTGCTGGGAGCAGACCCCAGTCAAATACCTTGAATCACACCTAGTCTGTGCTGCTACTGAAACAGAGAGCACAGGTGTGTAAAATGAAACAGCACATCTGAATTTCCTCTCCCTATTTATAATTCTGTGCAGAGGGACAGAACATTTTTCCTGGAAGAGGACCGTCTTAAAACTATTGGGCAGAATAAGAAAAGTGCATGTGCGCTTTCCAAACTATCTCCAGATTCAAGTGCTGATGTGGGAAGTAGATTTGGACTAAAAATACCTGGGAATTTAATTTTTGGCTGGCAAAAGGCAGCCAGCTGAGGGACAACATAGGTAGGTAGAGCTCTTGAAGAAGTGCTTGCAGACTTGATTGAGAGGAGGTTTGTGCAGCTGGCTAGACCATCAACGGTCTATACATCACTACAGTTTTCCCAGTAGCAGTAGACTTTTCAGTGCTTAGTGCTCTTTTGTAACTGTGTTTATAGTTGGTGTTATTAGAAGAAAAAATGTTCTTTGAAGAGTTAGACCTGCACATCTTTAGATGTGTTTTCAGGCATTGAACAAGTGCTTGAGTAAATAGCCATGATTCTTTTCTTAACAGGTATATTGATGTGCTAAGAGTTTAAGAGTTTTCCTGTTTTCTCCACAGAATGCATTCACATTTCTTTGTCTAATTTTTTATCCAACTACCTGCCTTGCCTATTCTCTTTGTGCTCTGAATTGGGAACACATCTCTGCAGGAAACACAGGTTTATACAGAGGAAGTTATTGATATAGGTGTTTCATGAGAATTAGATTCACGTTCATGTTCTTAAAAATAAGATATTAAGGCTTTGGGTTTTTTATCTTCCCAAGCATTAAATGAAGCGTTTACTTGTCACATTATTTTCTTCTGTGAAGAGCAAAATCTCCAGGATTTGCAGTAGTCTTTTTCTTTTCTTTCAATGGTGTTTGATGCCCTGTGAGAAATTCTGGCTTTGCTAAAATCAGTGATGGGCTCCCAGTCTTCAGTGACAGTGGGGTTTACCTCTGCCGTGTTGGGATTTTTAGATGTTAGCTTGATAAACAGGTTGTGTAATTCTGAGTTGCCCAAGCTCTTGCTACCACTTAAGGCTTCAGGTTTATATGGCTATCTTCTCTGCAGGTGTTTTTTCTAGAGAAGTACAACTTCATGTCACGACAGTTGTGCCTTTTGCATCTCTGGACTCCTGTGGATGAGCAGTGAGGCCTGGCAGGAGCATCCCGTGGCAGCTGGTAGGCTCCTTTTAATAGACTGGCTCCAGCTTCCTAGTACAGCCTTTAAAGTTGGGGGCACTTGGTCTGGAAAGCCCACCCTCAGTGCCTTGCTGAGATCTGTTTTTTCAGTGACTGGGTACTATTTCATCTCTGAGATATCCCAATTGCCAATGATGGCTCTTTGCGTTGGAGGGTGTTGACTGTGAGCCCTGGCCACTGGTTTCAGATGAGCCTGGCAGATTTCTCTGTTTTATTTTGGAATGGTGCCTCCTTTGGCACAAAGCATTACAAAAGACAATTTTCCATTAGAGAAACAAGCTGTCCCTGGTACACTCTCCTGCAACTGTGTTCATGCTGATCTTTCTTCTCCTCTTCCATTACCATGGATATTTGGCAGGCCCTTGAAACCTCTGGGCGCTCACTCTTCAACCTATCCTGGAACACTACTTCTTTTAGGATTGTGGTGCTTTGAGAAGGACCAAAGCACCCAGGGATCCTATAAACACCATGTGTCCCTGTGTCCCTGTCCCTCCCCATCTCCCCAGTGTCCTCTCATGAACCCCTCTCTCCCCTCTGTCCCAATCTTTCCTGCATCCCGCCTATTGCTCCTTCTTGACATGCTTTAGCCACTGCTACAGCATCACCTGGGTGCCCCAGCCCCACCATGTCCCTGTGCACCCTCAGCTACGCAAAGGTGATGTTGAGGCTGAGCTCATCCCACAGCAGTGAGTGCAGCCACACCTGGATCAGCACCTCCAGCATCACCGCCACATCCTAGAGGCAAGGACCCTAGTGTCCAGGAAGGCTGAGGACCCTGGCAACGGGGATACTGCTGACCCATGGAGACTCCCAGGACCGAGGCATTTGGGGATGCCAGGGACCCCACCATCTGGGGCACCCACCAACCCACAGGGACCCAGGTGTCTAAGAGACCCACTGACCTGTGGGGACCCCAGGGACCCAGTCATCTGGGGCACCCACCCCACCCCTGGGGACTCAGTTGTGCAGCTCATTTTTAACAGTGTGTCTTTCTATCAAGAAAAACTTGATACTGCAAAGAAAAAAGGGATATTAGTAAATAGTGAGTTGAATAATGTTTGTGTGTGCCACATACAGTATATATTTAAATTGACTCACTGCATTCAGTAACAAGTTTTGCCAGCAAATGGACAAAATGTGCTGTGTGAAATAGTTCAGTTCTAATAGTTAAAGATCTGTCAGACTTTCATGAGATGAATAGTTATTAAATTAAGCAAGGATATATGCACTGCACTATTTAATATATAATGAAACTTTTGATGAATATGTGAGCTGAGATTAAGGCTGCTAATTTAATCACTGACAGCAGAGTCTCTGTGTATGGAAAATAATGCTTTTGCATTAAAACTTTCATTGCTGCTAATTTTTCCATGTGGTTATTATACATGCAGGCATCCAAAAAAGACCATTTTCCTGGAGACAGAAACAAAACTGCAAAAGCTTTAGAGGCAGCTGGGCAGAGAGACGTGGGTCTGACTTTGCTGACAGAAAAAAGTGATTTTGGAGGGGAGCACAGTCTGTGACTTTTTATTGGAAAAATCAGTCAGGTGGAAAACTCTTGATCAGTCATACCCTAGTGTTGCCTCGATGCCTTGACTGGTTCTGACCATCTTATCTCCCAACTCCCAGTACCAGTTTCAGGTGTTTGGGGGAGAACTGTGTTTTCTTGCTGGGAAATGGATGACTGCCACAGTGCTGCTGGCTGGTCCTCCGCCCCCAGCACATTGATGGCTTCTTAAAATTACTGCTGATTTCTCAGGAACAGATTGTATGGTTTTGTATGAGTGCTGCATCTGCTGAATGTTAAATAAATTTTGTGTGTACCGGTGTCGGGAGACAGAAAGAATAAATAGTCCCTAAGCAGACAGAAGGCTATATTTAGGTCTAGGCTGAGTATGCCCTCTGCCTGCCAAATGCAAAAAAACCAAACCAAAATGCTTCTTCATTTCCTGCTGGAGAGTTATATATAATTTTTTCTTCATTGTGTTTTAAAACTTTCAAATATGGATACAGTCTAGTGTCAGGCAGCTGCATGGTCCTTCCTCTGTGACAGCCCCAAGATCATACGGTGTTACTTCCATGCTGTCAGGGCCATGGGACACTAACATGGGCCCTTGCTGTCCCTGCCTAGCCTCCCCTGGGGCCTCCCCTCACCCCTACCCATGGCTCAGGACCCCACTTCAGTCCGTGCCCCAGCAACGCCATAGGAAGCTGATCTCCAGCTTGGCCACAGCCCTGCCCTGCCCGGCCATGGGCTCTGCTGAGCCTGGCTGGGTCTGCATGCTGACATCTTGACCTGGCCTCAGCCCGTTTCCATCCCCAAGGCCCTGCCCGGCCATCCTGGGGCTGTGTCTTATCCTGGTTCCCTGCACCAGGCCTGAACCTGACCCCCACCCATGGGGGTACATCCTGGCCTGGCCTTGTCCCGTCCCCATCCCCGGGGAGGTGCCTGATGGCTGGGGCTGCCCCCAGGCTTCCCTGCTTCGTGGCTGGGGTGGTAGGACAGGCCCTGGCTGTGAGGCCCTGCCCTGCCAGCCCTAGGGAGCCCCCACTGCTCCTGAACTTCGCAGTGCCCTGACACATGTAGTGTCCAATCTTCCAAACACTACCACTGTAAGACCCCTTTCACAATTTCAGCTACTATGAAAGATTAATCCACAAAAGTCTTAGGCTAAAGGGAACACAAAGGACTTCCATGACTCCTGCTTTATGTTTTTTTGTCAAGAGCACAAGACGCCCTTTGAAGAGGCATTGTGTCTTTGGTACAAAGCCTGGGGAGTGTGCCTGTGTTGCAGTGGAGTATAGAGGTTCCTGAGCTAGTTTTAAATGAAGTGCGCTGGATATCACAGAGGAATCCAGCTATGGGACTCAGCATGGGCTAAATTTACCCTGCTTCTCTGCACTGTGGCCATACTCTGGTTTAGAGGTTTGACAAATGGTCTGCAGGTCTGAATACTTCAGGAACAGCCTGGCATTAATCCCAGGTTCAAATAGGAAGCAAAGAGTGCCAAGAGACATTGGAAAAAGAAAAAGAGCTGCTTGTCACCAGCACTTAGAGGACTTTAGCCCTTCAAGAGGAAATTCTGAGCTCCTGATGAGAGCAGACTTTCATAAACTGCTTTCCAGTTTTACAATTGTACAGCCAGGCTGGATCTTTTGTTCCCAGCACTTCTGAAGTTGTTAAAAAAAAAAAGCCAGTTATTGAAAGCCTCTTTTTTTGTCCCCTTTTACCAAGACTGACTCTCATAAGTAGTGCTGAGCCTGTGCACACTGCTCTATCAGGAATGAAACTGCAGTTTATCATGAAATGGAGAACCACAGCATACACCTTTTTGGGGAAGACAGTTGAAGAGATAGGAGAGCAACTCTTATTTTCTTCTAAAGCTTTTTTAGAGCAGTCTGTCATCCCTAATTTTCTTTGCTGTATCTTGCTTCCTTCCATGGTGCAGACTATGCATAGATATGAGTGGAGAACCACCAACTCCATGAGCCCAAAGTGTTTTGGAAGACACTGTAGCATGAAAGTCAGGTTACTCAGGTCCCACTTAATGCTCAACACAAAGTAATGCTTCATGACCTACTGTTTCAGGAAACGATAGTTCTATTTTAAATCTTTCAGTACATGATTATGACTCACTGGGTCATCTGTGTTTTGAATGCAGCAGATTCTGTTGTGTGGGTACATATATATGTGGTTTATGTATCAGTGAGAAAAAGCTAGGGTTGACTATCTAACTACTTCCACTTCTCATTTCTATAAATTAGAGATCTTTATAGTTGCTTAACCTGAAGCTAAGAATGCAGTAAGTATTGGATGGTGGAATTAGGAGCTTTCTACACAACCCATTGGAGAAGTAACAAAGAGTTTTTGCACAACCAAATGCTTATTTCTGGTATCCAGCAGAATGCAAGTCTCCTAGCTGAACCACAAATTCAAAACTGACTATGAATGACCAAGGGAATGATAAAAATTCTTTAGCCAGCAAGGTAAAACACTCAAGTCTTTGATCTTGGCCTGTGGTAAAAATGCTGCTCTGATTCAATTGTCACTTAAATGGGTATAAATCAGGAACAGCTCATGTAAATCTTACATCTGTACTTTGCCTTCTAGTAAGTCTTATGGGATTGACAGTGATGTGATCTAATTTAAAGTGTCATTGAGGATTTATTCAGAATGAGTTTTACAAGAGTACTCAGGAGCACTTCTCTATTTGAAAGGAGAAAGTAGGTTAAAAGAAAGATAATTTGCAAGGAAAAGTCAAGGCAAGAACACTCAGCATGAGGGCCTGGTTAGACACGTGGCAATGTTTAATCCTTACTGTTCCTAGTCCTTCAGGCCAGGCTTGCAACACTGGGAGCTTTTCTGTTCTTGCTCCTGGATGTACTGACTGCTTAGAGGACAGAGCAGTCCCAATCTCCTCATTTTGTGTCGGCTTAATAGGAACAGTGTAGAGGACAAGATGCAGCATATGTTAAAAGTATATGCCTGTGGGCTACATATGTCATGCAGCTGGAAGTCTGCTGCCTTATAAGTAACCAGGAAGAATGAAACCAGAGCCTGCTGGTGCCCAGTAATAAGGCCAAGAGACAACCATTAATATCAGGCATATGGGCAGCCAAGTGAATAATGCTGCCAGGAGGAATGCCTACAGCGCAGCAGTTGGGAAATACTGATTAAAAAGTCCTAAAGTGGCTGCTTGCCCCTGACGAGTCATTTCTGCTGAAGCAGGCATCTCTCCAGGCTGATAGTTTATAAATGTGCTTTCAGGCTTGTGCATTTTGGATGTGTTTAGCTGAAGCTAGTTTGTTCTTCCTATCTATATTTGCAATGCCTCCTATCATACCCATCATTTCAGCTTATCATCACCTTCCTGGGAATCTTCAGTTCCTCAACAGAACTGGCTGGAAACCTCCCCTCGGCATCATTTCCTGAAGAATTCAATCAGCTTAGCAGGAAAGGCTGAAAGCCAAAAGCTACAAATAAACTAAGCTTTATTTTGGTAAAGGGAACACTAAATGTATCTGCTGCTTTTCTTCTTTTTTCTTCCTTTTATTTTTTTTTCCTCCTCATCCTCATTGTATGTGAAAGGTGAGGATGAAATCTGCCTCTGTCAGACATTGGATGCTGTTAAAAATGGACACATCTCTACTAAGATGTTTTGGGGTGTGTGTGATAAGGGGTTTTTATATTCTAGTTAAGAATATATTCATGTCAAATTGCTGGCAATCTGATTAAAGTTATCACTTTGCAATCTTTTGCTCTCCTACTTTTCTTTTTTTTTTTCCATTACATTAATACATTGTTGCTCAGAAGTTTTATTCCTTATTCTAAATAAACTCTTGGTACAGTAGTACCAGCAACCTAAAAATAAAGCAAGTTGTTATGCAACGGTCAACCATGAATATAAGGTCTATTGATTTCATTTGGCCACTATTAGAGCTTTATCACAGTAATATTTGATCATTGTGAGAAAAGTCATATCAATAATATTTAAGATAAAATGGAAAACAGAACTTAATAACCAAAACCATGTCTGCTTCAAAACAGCCTTAGGATCTTGACTGCATCTCATTCAGGACAGTCATATTCTTGATGCATAATACTGCTGTGGGCTCCTGAGGGTTATTTTGTTGCACTCAAGAGTACTGGTGCTAGTTCTGCCCGCAGTCTGCTCAGCCCCTCACTACCAGAAGTGTCTGTGAGACTCATTTTGTCATATATATGGCCTTTTGAGGTCTCCAGGTAAGAAAAGTGTTAAATCTACATGATATTCATAGCTGTTGACAGCTACAAGACATTTTCCTAATCAGAAGAGGCAAGTTTAGAAAATGGTTGTTATTGCTGCTGTTGTTCTTTTTTAAACTTCCTTATGGTAATCGTGCCAATTGGAATGTCACTATTTGAAGAAGGTGATGGAGCTAATGAAGGTAAATGCTGAGATTGCTTCATCATCATAAAAGGGTAAAGAGTGACTGCAAATGTTCTTCATGAAAAACAAATGGAAGGCCTGAGTTTCTTCTCCCTGGTTTTGCTTGAGTGGAGTAAATCCCGATTCATGGTGGCAGGCATGACAGAAGGGCAAGAACCCCGGGCAAGAACCCCAGGGATAATATATACCAACACTTAAAAATGAAATAGTTGAGAGTTGGTTCCTCCTTGTAGAGACTTAAGGCTGGAAGTTAGTGACAATTAATGGTGAAAGCCACTCTTTCCCCAAGCAGCAACAATGCCCTGCTTTACTTTATGTCTTTACTGACATTTACCTATTCAAGTTTGTCAAGTGTCTCTTGTGGAGTCTGAATGACACTACAGCAGACAACTGCTAATATCTTCTGCTCTGTGCAAAAAGCTCTTCTTCCACTCTTGAGGTTTCAGAGCAGAGCTTTTCTAAGCTAAGAGCACAGAGTTTTAAGGAAATGTATATATGTTAGTGTGTCTATCAATACACACACACACACACAGATATATACACATATAAACACAAACTCATCTTTTATTAATGTTCTTGTGGCTGTGAATGCTGATGATATAGGAAGATGTAATATGACCTTATAAAAATCATTTATCAGTACATGGTAAAGTACAGGCTCCCATTGCAACTCAGTTGTTATTTACTAATTAACAAAATTAAGTTTCCCAGACACAAATGGGAATTAGTGAGGTTTAACTGTATTTTGATTTTTGGTTGTTTAAAAATTTCCCTGACTAATCTCTTCATTGTAAGTATCAGATGTTCTTCAAGGTTAGCTTGTGTAATGCAGCACTGAGAGCAACTGAATCTGCTCACTGGCGCCTATGAATCTAGACCCCCTGCACACCTTCGGTGTGTATCTACTGCTTTGGAGCATAGGTGCCAGCAATTGTGTGGCTTTCATTGACAAGTATATAAGAACTGAGATGTGGTTTTTAATGTGATTGGCTGTTTCATTTTGGGGGGTTTATAGTGTTGATCTCAGATCTCAGCAGAGTTATATGATGTGATCATACAGAAATGCAATATTGGACAGAAGTGAGAAGTATGCTTACTCAGAGATCCAGCTGTCAGGTGCTCTGAAAGCTTCTCTGCTGGGTGAGGATACCACTGCTGGGAGCACAATAAAGAAGAAATGTTTGTGTTAGGAATTATGCTGTCTTTAGTCAGCATCTCTTTGTAACTGCATCATGAGCTAGAACTTGCTCAGCTGCTGCGTGACCTCATGAGTGGATTGGCATTGCAGTAGTGAGTCTGTTTTTGAGGTCAAAACATTACAAGGCGCTTAAGAGTTGCCCCTGGCTAAAGCCATCTTAAGCGCACAAGAGAGAGCATGAATGAGATTTACAGCAAAGGTCCTTTCTTCTTTGTAGATCACTGAAGGCTGGAGAGCCTCACCCTGCCTGCCTGTGTGATCTACATAGCAGCAGGACCTGGGGTTCCTTGCAAGGTAAGGGCTTTGAAGCTCTTCAAGCTGTTGAATGCACGTGCGTGTCCATAGGCAAGGGGGTAATTGTACGCCTGACGGAACAATCTCAAAGTGTCAAGAATTGTGATACATGACAGAGATGAAAGATGGGAGAGAGAGGGAAAATTGAGACAGGCCCATAAAAGAGTGACAACAAAGTCTCTTTTGAGTAAAGATCTTGTGAGGATATGAGGCTCCCAACAGGAATGGTGTCACTTCAACCACTACCTCTTCAGGAACAGATTTCCATTCATATCCCAGCATTTGTCTCTGCTAATGGGAGCTCTTTGTATGGAATAGCTGCTTCTGGAGAGCAGGATATGTTGTGCTGGTACCAGTCTTCATACCAGGCACAATGCATGAAGAAAACCAGTTCATGCTCGCGAAGCAAAGAGTTAAGTTCTGGATTACAAAGGTAGGGGCACTGCTTACTAAAGAAAAACATAAAAATGAGGAAACTCAAACTTCAAGTACATCTGGCACTTATCCCTTGGTTTAGAGGATATCTGAAGTATCTCAGCTTCAGAAACCTCAAGAGACCAATTCAGAACTTCTCCGAGATGGTATTTTTCAATGGGCTTCCATCCACTTCTCACCATTATTTGGGACAGAAGGATGTTCTCCTTTTTGTTGAGTACCAATGAAGCTTTAAAATCTCTCTCATTCAGAACAGTAAAAAGTAAGTGGCCACCAAGGTAAAAATACTATTGGCAGCTCTGTGGCCATTGGAGAATATATTTGTGTTCTGCACATTCTGCAAGTACTGCAGCTGATAAGGAAGATGGACTCAGTTTTTTCAGCCCCATCTATCAAGCTGTTACCTGTTACATAAAGGTGAAGACAGAACAGTTTAATATCTGGGTTTTTTAGATAGGCTTGTCCTTCTAAAAAGCCACAAGACATCAATTACAATTATTATTGGAAATCTCGTAGTTTGCACAAGAAAAGCCGCAGGGTTTAAGTTTATACTAAAATCATGCAAGTATTCTGTGTCATCTTCTGAAGGATATCACTCTTAACTGTCTTATAATTAAAATCTCCTGTGCTTGGTGGAAGCAGGAAGGATAAACTGGTTACAGAGATCTTAGAAAAATAGCTTGTCTTCCCTGTAAACCATTAGGCATGCCAGCATCATCACATAAAATACATGTACGTGTGTGTAGATTTTATGCATCGCTTACACATCTTATGCTACAACTAATATGCCTTAGTCAGCTATTTAATGTTATGTGATCCCTTATTCTTGCATTCCAATGTCACCGGTGTCAGACTGTTAAAGATTAACTCGACAATTATTTTGAAAAACACAATCTGACTTCATTAACCTCTTGTAAGGACACTTGATGTTAAAATACGCCATTACCTAGTTCTAAGCCTAACATGGTGATGCACTTCATGCTTTATTGCTCTTAATGCTCTATTAGCAGATACAATTCACCCTTTCTTATAGTAAATGAAATAATTATATGTTTATTTGACTCTTGGGTCTAAGGTCCAGATACTCTGATGTTTATTATAGAAGCTAACAAAACATTTTGGTGGGCCCTTAAAACCTTAATTGCTTTCTGTTTAGAGGTGTCCATTAGCCATTACTGCTGAAAACGCTAAAATACCAACAATACTTCCATATCCCCAGTGAGACCGAAGCTGGGCAGTTCCCCATGTTTCTTGCTAATATTCAGGAGAGGTGTCCTCTCCCATAGCATGTTTTCCTGAATAATTCATCTCAGCCGCCCAGTTTGGCCTCTTAATGGTTTCAAAGGTTTTATGATTTAATAACAGAAATTAATAAAATAAGCTTAATACCAGTTTTAGCCTAGGGCTTTCTTTCTCTCACTGCACCAGTAGTGAAGATGATTGCTTTTCTAGTGGTAATATTCTTCCTAGGCATCTTTTCTAGGGAGTGCTGTAGAGTTCATCACTGTGCTCTCAATTCCTCTTATTTGTCTAGGGACTTTGGGTTTTGTGGGGGGTTTTTATTTTGTTTTGTTTTGTTTTTCTTTTGTTTCATGCAAGACCCTCACTCTAGGCTAAAGCCATATTAAAAAAAGGGAAATTACAGGGGTCTTATCTCTCAATGTAATTTTACTTTATTAATTTTTGGTGCTGATGGAATCCCAAGCAAACTCATTATTTGGTGAGTTGAGGGGAAGAAGGAAGAGGTAAAGACGAGGCACCAGCTGTCAGATGGAGAGCCTTTCCAAAAAGCTTTAGACAGAACTTAAAGGAATAGCCAATGTAGACAAGAACAGTATTTCTCAGTAGGTGCAGTTCTTTAATCTTTACTGAGATGTCCCCTATGACAGGAGTTTGTGAGAAACTAGTCTGCCATCAGTTGTCAAAACTGGATCTGAACAATGAAATGGAGAGGGAAAAGCTCTCATTATCTTGCTGCTCATCTACATCTCTTTCTTTTTCCTGTAACTCTTGTTGTCTCATTGAGCTGGGGTCACCAGTGAAACTTCTGTCCTTGGTCTGGAGATGGGCAATGGGTTCTGTGTCAATGAATTGCATTGACTCTGAAAATGACATCAGGGACAATTATCCAAGGATCTCCCATAGTAAAGCCCTGGATGGCAGGGATAACTTAAAGGTCACACAGCTATGTACAGACACCTGAGCTGGGTTTGCTTATGGTATCTGAGCCATATGGCACTGCAATGTGGTGCACAGGTGTTTCCTCATTCTAGATATATCAGAAATATAAAGCAGGCATAAAACTAGAGAGGCAAGTTATCTCTGTAGAGCACTAATGAAACTTCTGCAGAAATTCTGTATCTGCTTCTGGTGGACTTGTTTTTAGCTTACCAGGAGTACAGACCTTGAAAAATATAAAAACTCTTTTGTCTCTCAGTCCTGGGGAAATATGTTTGTCCAGCTGCCTCCTGAGTTCTTTATGTACAGAATTCCCTTACTTTCTATCTTCAAAGTATCCAGTTGAAGCATGACAAGGGACTGTGTCAAGGAAGATCTTGCTTTGAAATCATTAGATAAATCAGATTCAAATCACGCTGATAGCTCTGTAACATACCTAACTCTTTCTCTTCCCTTGGCCTCTTTCTCAAAGAGAAATGCCCTGAATTAGAATAAATAGCTTTTTGCATAATCTGGAAGAATAATACGCAGACCTGTTTCTTTTCAGTCTAGTTGTGAGCCATATCTCAGGACTGGAACACCAGTTCCATTGCCTGTATACGCTAGGAAGTAAGTGACTCCAGCACACAAACAATAGAATTTTTATGCATTTAATTCTGTGATTGTTCCTTTTATATCCTAGTATTTAATGATGGGAAAGCTTTTTTTCTCTCATGCATATGCTATAATGTTCTCAGGTGACTCTGTTGTGAAATAGAGTGAAACTTCCAGTGTAGTAGTACATTTGTGTGTGTTTGGATTCTGCTGGGAATATGGACGTTTTCTGGATGTCATTCTCTATGTAAGAAATCAGGGCATGCTCTCTTTGTTCCCCCATTTCCCAACATATTCCTGTATGACACAGCACTGGGCAGAGTAACCCAGGCTGATCAGGAACCAGTTGCCAACCTCTGCCATTGGGTATTGACCTTCAGAGGAGCTCACCAGTCTGTTAGCAACAGTGATATGTGTGGAAGCAGAGCTTGCTGCCAGTTCTGAGCAGGTTGACACCTACATCGGTGACAAACAAAAAACTCAGGGTGTCATTTCAGATACAAACCTTGCTTAGAAAACAATTCTCAGCATACTGAGCTCACAAAACACTCAAGATTGAGACACCAGAAATAAGAGCAGATATTTCTACACCTTCCACTCCCATTGCCAAGAAGGATTCAAGCTTTCTGGGGAACTCTCCAAATTGATCCAGATAGTGTCTACAGAGCTGGGCAGGCAGAGAAGGTGAATGGTGTTGGCAGCCGGGCAGAGAGCCAGCTAGCTGTTCTCTTCCAGACTTTCATGGCTGCACAGAGCATAGCATCTCCCTGTACCACTTAGTAAATTTATGACATCACCAGCTGTTACCAGGGAAACACAGAAACTACAAATTTGGATCTTGGCAGCTAGGTGTAAAGAGGAAATATCTTGCTCTTTTGGGGGTCAAAAAGGAAAGCTGAAACAAATTCCAGAACAGCTTTGAATTGGAACCAAGTTGGGGCAGGTTAATAATTCCAAAACAAACATTTATAGCTGCTAAAGTGCCAGTGTTGTCCCTATTATGTCACTTATAGAAAACAAACATAGGAGATCAAGTGCAGGACCTCTAACTTCATGCAGCTTAAACATATCCTTCAGACATAAGACCATTACTGTTGACTTACAACTTCAGTTCTGACCAATGGATTTAACAAGTTGCTTTCAGAGATGTGATATCCTCTGACCAATGATTTTTCAGAAAGTGCTGATAATTGCTGCTTCTTGAGAAAGAGTTTGCTTGTGTTTCACAGCAAAGAAAGTATGTAGTGTTGAGTTTTGATAAAATTGTGTGCAAATACCATTACTGTTGTGATGAAATATGTGCTTTTTATAGCTTTAAAAACGTGGGGTTTTTGTGAGAACTGATGTCTTTAGACATGCATTTTATGGCTTTTAAGTGCATGAGATTTTTGAAGTTACGGAAATACATTTTTGTCTTTTAGTAGCATTAGCTGACGTTTTATTTATGTTGCATGTTTAAATGAAAACACGGCTTTTTAAATGGATTATTATTAAAGTATTGAGTAGTTGAGACCCAGCTAAGATTAGCTCTCGCACAGGCCTGTTTGATTTCATTCACATTGCACAAGATGTATAGGTTTGGTATGTACTTGAGTTACCCACAAATGCATGCATCTTTGCTGCAAAGGCAGATAGAGAGGCTTGAGTGAAGACTCAAGCTGAACTCAGGTCTGGAATTGTAACAGCTACTTTGTCTCCATTCATACCTGCAAGGCTGTGGGCTGTATGTGGCTGTACTTCCACCTGGAGATCCCATGTCAGAAAGGTAGAGGTTTTTATGCTCACCAGATGTAGGGGAGATCTGAGATAACCCGTATGGGAGTTAAAGACCTGTGGACTCACCCTATTTGCCTGTGTCTCCACTAAGGAGCAAAACTACGTAGAAAAAATCCCCATGTTGATAATCTGGTGCCAAATATATCCATGATGGAGGTTCTTATGTGGACATTGAGCAGCATTTCTAGCACCGTTCCATAACTGTCTTAAACAGCACAGGAACATGTTTAATCTGATTTGTGTCCTCCATATCAAAAACCAGACAAGACCTGCTTGCCAATCAATCAGTCTGTCTTTCCCCTGTTTTGTTGTTGGCCTTGAATCTGGGGATTTCTATGCCACACGAGCAGTTTGCGTAAGGTCTGGATCTTGTTATCTGGACCATGGTTCAGTGTTCCCTGTTGTGCCTTGTTTCAGTAGGATGATGACCAAAGAAACCGCTGAGCTGTGGATGGATTGCAGGGATATGTCACGAGAAAGCCATCCAGAGTCATCTGCCCACACGCTGTGATGCTGGCTCACATTTCCAAAGCAGAGTTGCAGACAGAGGAGATCATGAGTGCTCCAAAGAACTTAGCTATCTATGCAAGTTCCTTTTTTTATCCCTTGTAGTGAGTCACTTTCAATGGCTCCTTTTTTGGTCCTCTTTAGTTAGACTGCTGGTTCCTCCTGCTTGCATGTCCAATCACAGTCCTGAGACTTGTGACTAGGGCTGCAACAGCCACTGGGGCTGTTGTCATGGTTTTTCTGTCTGGGATGGTGGAAATGTCATCCTTCCCCACTTTTCTTTTTTAAGGGTATGAAAGATGCTTCTGAAGAGGAAGGAATTTACTTCTTGGGAAAAGTCACGTACAACCAGGATGGGTTGCCCCATGCAGGCTTTCAGGCTGGAGGTATGCTCTGGAATTCCCATGGGGAGGAGAACATTTTGGTTCTGTGTGGTAAATTCATGGTGTTTGCAATCTCTGCCAAGGTTTTAGTACTAGGTGCACTCCTGTGGCCTGTGTGTCCATCCCAAGTATGCTCTCCAGATGCTGGCTCCTCTGGAGCTACTCTTAAGTACCCACAAGTACTGTGGCCCTGCGTAAGCCCCACACAGGCCTTTAGGAAAACTAATGAATATGACAAGCATCCATTAATCAGACCAATATACGGTATTTATTATTTCATATACACTGGCACTTATAATTGTAAATGACTATAGGGCACCTTCACATTTGTGCTGATGCTCTTCCTATATATATGGTGAAGTGGAACAGGAGGGGCAGTTTAATAGGGCATACAGGGACAGAAAGACAAGGAGCTGCTATATCATGCTCTCTTCAGCATAAACATATTGACTCCTGGACTCAGAGAAAGGGGAGTGAAGGGAACTCAATGAAGAGTATCCTCAGACAATAGACTAATTGTCTTTCTCATGTTTTCATCCTCCTTTTTCTCAGGAGACAAATGCAAAGAATTTTCCACACCTAAACCTGAGAGTCATTCATACTATACATGTATTTATTGAATTCAACTGGATGGGAAACCTGTCCCCCAAAGAACACAGTTGTGAAGAGCCAGAAAATAGATCATTACATCTGGTAACTGCATTGATGTGAGCTGGTAACAGCAATGGACACAGTGCGATTCTCTCCATTCCTTCTGGATTCCACTGTGATGGGAGAGATGATAAAGAAAATTTCTGCTATGCGGATTGTGATTGTGATAGATGAAAGCCCCTCTAAAGATGACACTTTCTTGTTCTCTCTCCTGACCTTCTGGTGTATGTTGAATCTTGGTTGCTGACTAAAGTGGCAATACAGATAATCAAGTTTTTAAAGGCCCTAATTCATAAATCTAATAACAACACTAAGAGAAGCTGAGGTGTATTCTGTTCTGACTAGTGAATCATTAATGGAACTGGTATCATGTTTTCGCTGTAAAAAAGCTAATCTGCAGTAGGGCTGAAAAAAGGATCTGGGCTGACTTTCAGGCTCCAGTGGGCTGACCATTAGGAAGGAAGCCTTCCTGCTGCCTTCATTAGGAAAAAAGGGACACTCTGTGAGAGACACTTTTCAAAGCAGCGCCTCATCTTCAGCCCTATGTTGAGGGATTTGGTGGCCTGCAGCTAGGGACACTTAGTGGTGTCATTTAGAAAGGGGATGCACTGACTGTGAGCTGACACGGGCCAGTTTTGCGTTGCTATGCTCCTCAAAAGGGACTTTGCCAAAAAAGGAGAAGAATTCATCACCTATTAGAACATATTTTGGCTGTACTATGCAAGCAATTTAGTAGTCTCTGTATATGAGTACTGGCAGTCAGAAATGGAAGAAGTAGGGTTGCTTTGTGTGCACTGAAGAATTTTTGCAATTGACTTCACTGGAGCCATGATTCTTCACCATATCCATATCCTGAAGGCCTAAAGTGCCCTTAAAGGGCTACTGCAAATTTATAAATCATAATCACAGTCCCCAGTTGACATGACAACCAGCACCACTCCTGCTTAGGATCTAGCCCTGCAAACCTGTAACCCTCTGTCTATACCACACTCAGTACTGAGATTCCTTTGTCCCTACCTTTTTTTACTGGAACTTTTGTTGACAATAAAGAGCATCTTTTTTAAAAAAAAGTGTTTGAAGGCAAATTATACTCCTGAGTACTTAGTGTTTCAATGTTTGGTCTTCAAACACTCCGGGACATGCTGATTTGTTTAATAGCTACAGTCCTTGCTGGAATGTTTTTAAATTACGTAAACATTCCTACTAGTTTTATGGCTTTCAAAACTGGTTTTTTATGTGGGTACAAATTTAAGTTGACAGTGTACTTTCCAAACTTCCATTAAATAGGGCCAACTTGCTATTGATGGAGGAATATCTCTGAAATATCTTTATGATGTCTTGCAACAGAAGACTTTTCATTAACTCTGATTAGAAAAAGAAAAACAACCTACCAGGTATTTGTAAGTCTTTTATCAGTTCTTACTGTGCCCTAATGTCTGTGGGACTCCTGCTGGTGGAAAGGGGAAGAGAGTAAAAAAATCCAAGGATAATTTAATGGAGAATGGAATGTATTTTCGCTGTACATTGTGTTTGCCAGTTACTGTTATCATGCAGCCATCAAAGATCTCAATGCTTTGAAACTTCTCACTCATAGGTTACAGTGTGTTGGTGCTTTCCTTACATAACTATGTTTTACCTCTCTTCAAGTGTGTCAGTGCTGCTTTAAAAGATCGGTATAGAAAACTTCTGCAACCACACCATCTGGTTTCAGTTTTCCTTAATTTGGTGTCAGCCAAGCTCCTATAATCCAGATGATTAAAAGGGACAGAGCTAAACCTGCTGCATTTTGGGGATTTAAGCCTACCTTTTCCCCCTGTAAATTTTGACCTTTTCAAAATGAGCTCCCCACCCCCAGAAAGTGGAACATAAAGCAAATGTTTGCTACTTTTATCAGTGGAGCCAAATTCCGTGCATTCTAGCTGCTTTTCACTGACAGAAAAAAATATTCCAGAATAATTAGAGCTTGTAAATGACACTGTATGTCACTGTAACAATAACAGCTAACTTGGCCTTTTGCAAAGTATATATTTTCTCAAGCAATTTCAATCTAATAGGCAAAACACCGATTACGATGACCTTGGGAAAATATAGCCTAAAGAAAGTAGTGGATGTTTGTGTCTGTTTTGAAATCTCCCGACTGGAGCAGTTTCTTGTTGAGGAACGTTGTGCTTGTGTAACACCCCATGGTGGGGTTTTTCTCGCTTGCCCCGTGTTCAGCCTGGGTCCTGAAGGCTCTAAAGAGGGAGCAGCGACAGCTTCAGTCCCTTCTGCTGAGGAGCTCCCTGGGAAAGGAAAATGTGCTGTGTGTAAAAAATTGGTGTAACTGTTGTCTGATTGTCTGCCTGATTACGGGACTAAACAGAGTTGGGGTAGGTACTAGTATATGCCACGTATACTTGTTTTCTCTGTTCCCAGTAGCATGACTGAGCCTTGGAAACAGTTACTTAGTGGGATCGTTGGGAGGCTTGATGAGCTGTTGAATTCTTCCTTGTCTAGTTTCCCTTGTCTAGGTTGCCTCAAATTATCACTGAACTTTATTATTTTTACACACACACAACTTTTAAATTCATAAAGATGACAGTTTTCATGCTGAAAATGCAGTTACACACTTCTCAAGCTTTGCAGCCGGTCAAGCACCAGTGAAGGAAATTCATTTGGTAACTGAGCTGGGAAAGGAAAGAGCTTGGAAATGCAGTTTCTAATGCTTTCTTGTAGATATTCCCATTGGACTATGCAAAGAACTCTTCCCATCTATATTATGAAAGAAACAGGAGAATATAAAATAAATTAAAAAAGCCTTTTAAAATTAAAACCTTTGAGAGCTTAATTAAATGTACTGTGAGAAAAATGTGCGGTTCACTTACAGCTATTGACTTGAGGTTTATACATTATTGCCAAGTCCTGGAATGAATAAAGCTTTAATGTTGAAATCAGGAACAATTGTTTTGTGCATTTTTTATGTTGCAGCATTGAGAAAATATACACTTAGATTCCACGTATATACTAAGAAGGAGGTTTTTGGATTGCAAGTAATGAGGCTGACTTGTTTAAAACTTGCAGTCCTCTTAAGAGAAATTTTTCAATCAGTCCCTTGAAAATTCAGGAATTTTCAAGGATTGCGTGGGATTTATATGAAGAATGGCATCTTGTTATATCTACATTTTGGTTGAAATCCCGAAACACATAGTTGAGGTGTGGTCATTTCAGCCTCACTCATGCTGGACACTGCCTTTCTGTTCCGCAGAATACATGCCTAGCCTTGCTACTGGATTCTGCAAGAGGCATACTGTAGATGCCTTAGCAGAGCTTTGGTTCACCCTGATGTGCATCTTTCCTCTTATTCATAACTATAGCACACCTGCTTGTCGACTCATTTTTATCTGTTCTTTTTTTTTCCTGCATACCCTCAAGTGCTCATTGTGAGGAGGAAGCCCCCCCTATACTTCCACTGATCATTCGCACATTCTTCGTAGCGTGTTTTCCCCGCCTGACTTTAGCTGTTAACCCCACGTTAAAAGGGGAAACCGCCCTTTCCAAGGTAGCTCACAGTTCTGCCAGGGGGACCTCGGAGGCAGCCGGCCGCCGGTGCGGCGGCGGGCGCGGCCGCTTGCCTCGCCTGCCCTCTGGCGGCGGCGGCGCGCAGCGGAGCGCGCAGCGGCAGAGCCCCGGCCGCGGGGCTGGGGGTCCGTGCCTGTGCCCCGTGCTGTGGGGGATCGGACGGCAGCTGCTCGGCCAGGGAAGCCTTGTCCACACAGCTGCGCCGGGGGCAAGCAGCTGCCGCTCGAGTGGCAGCGTCGTGCTATATCCCACGCCTCTTTCCTCTGTCAGCACGGGAAAATGCTTTCGGCCTGGTGACGTGGGGCCAGGAGGTGTCTAGTCCAGGTGACACGCTGAGGCAGGACCAGAGGCAGGCATTGACTTCCCACCTTTAGGCAACTAGCTCAAATAGGTAATGTCTGTGCTGTAGGTACCCGCCCTCCTGCCACAGGTGATGGAGAGACTTACGCATACCTCGGGTCCTGGACCTTCGCAAGTGTGTGTGACAAGGCTGAGATGAATTGGATTTGCCCCTCTGGCAGCTGGGAAACAAATGTTGATGGCCGATTTGGATAGACTTGTCTGTGCTGCAGCTACCTGAAGTTAGATGAGATGGAACCCAGCAATGGTTTGCAAGTTGCACCTTGCAGGGATCTTGATGGAGCCGCTCATGTTTCAGGGTGGAAGAGAGTAGGGAAGACTGAGGACTCATTTCTCATGTGCAAGAGTATGATGTTTGCTATTCTTTCGTGATCAGCATAAGTACTTTTATTGACATGTTTAGTTTTACAAAGACACACAGTGTTACCCGCAGGAGCACCACATCTCCAGCAACTGGTACGTGGTACTTCACAGAAGTTTGGGAGTAGCAGAGGTGAGAATTGAGAACATACAAAAAGGGGCTGCAGAGGGGCAGCACTCAGCAATGCAGGTGTTGCTGCTATCGTGTAGACAGAGAAGACATGAAATAGATGGAAACCAGAAATATTTCAAGAAAGAACAGAACTATTGGTAAATGTGTCTGCAACTCCAGACAGATGGAGATATTTTCAAAACAAGGCGGGGGAAAAAAAAAAGGGGGCATAAGAAGAAAGCTGATGTCACTTGGGGAGCATTACACAAGAGCCCCAAACTGAAACAGAAGAAGTATTATTGCATGTAATGAGAGAGGCTGGGAAGAAAAACTGACCAAAGACAGAAAAACATATCCAGAGAGCTAGGGCAGACAAAAGTCTCCAGGGAGAACATCACAAAGACTGACCTCATGATGGCCTTTGGTAGAACACAGAGCTGGGAAGATCTGGCAAGAATTTTTTTTTTTTTTTAAACTCTGAGGCTCTGTATGGAGCTATTGTATTGGAAATGTCAGACTACTTTAAAACAAAATTAATTTTAAACGTTGCTTAGATTAACATTTAAAATTATTGCTACTGTGTTTCAGTTTTCCAGGTAATTATTTATTTCAGAGCACACACTTTTTGGTGACTATATTCCATGTAGATCGTAGATATGCACATTCCAGGCAAGCGTATTGTAGGTCCTTAACCCTGTCCTGTGTTAACTTCATTATAAAGACCACACATAGAGATACTACAGTCATGACCTAAGCTTGTTCTTTAGGAATGTGCCTATTTGTTTGTCACTAATAAAACACGATGTCTTTCTTTAAGCACTGAGCTCTATGCATACACGTCACTTATATAGATGCCTTGGATTTTCAACATTATTTTTCCTATTTTAGAGGTATCTAACCAACAGGAGAAAATACACATCAGTGCTCAGCATCTCTAGTGCTAGTTATATTTGTCATTATTTGAGAGGAAAGAATGTGTAGATATGTATTTGTGGCATATCCCAGCAGCACTTTCTGTGAGTAACCAAACTAGAAGCAAAATATTTCTCCTTCTGAAGAAAATGTAGTTTCTGTCAGCAAGTATGCCAATAGTTTGCCCTTCCCAGTTCCTTTTTCTGTGACTGTTTGTCTTGAATGTCTTAAAATTTTCCAGTGATTTTAAATCTCTAGCAAAGAGATTTGGGCAAAGCTGGCGGGGAAGGGCTGACCTCAGAGAGGACGTGACAGCAAGCTGAGCAGACAAGGGTCAAGCGAGGAAGAGTGATCTCTGGGCCATGGGGCCTTGCTTTGGTAAGTCTCTTCCCAAAAACTGTCTGCCACAGAGGACTTAAATGCTTTGGGCTAATACTTCTTGACATGTGACAGCAGAAAGCTCTCAAGAGCTGGAGGGTTTGTGGGTGGGATTAAGGTCTGGCTACCTTAGGACCATCTAAATCAGTACTGATCTTAATTTTACAAGGGATACAGAAGCATTAAACAGTTGCTGGTGCCTTTAGGAATCAAGAATGATCAGTGCCTGGGAAAATCCGTTTTGGGGGTCTCTGTTGTTTCCTACTGTGTGCTAGATCTTCAGATACTTATCTTGAATTTAACCTATTTTAGCTAACTTTGTTACATTTTTTGTTTGTTTTTAAGCATTCCAATTCTTTGAATTCATGGTTTACCCAAAAAGACAGATTATCAGACAGAGAATCTAAACTGCCTGGCTTTCTCTCAGGGGACAAAAGAGATGGAGAGCAGGACGACTGTGCTTGAGCAAGTACATGCTTGGATCATTCAGGCTGTGTTATGCTAATGTAGCTTTCAGACAAGATCTGCCAATGTAGGCACGTTTGGGCAGCCTCTTGGAGTTTGTAAGGCTCCTGAGTGTGGCTTCACTCCACAGGGCACCTTGCAGTGGGAACGTAAAGCAGGGGTACAAGGTCCTGAAACAGTTCACCAAGACTTTTCCACTCCTAACCCTGCAAACCACTGACACTATTGTCCAGATCTTCCTTTGTAGGCACAAAGGCATATGTGTTTCCTTTATTTCGCTCATTCTCTGCTTGGAGGCTCTAGTGTCAAGCAACAAACAGTTGTCTTCTGACCTGGTGCTGTGGGGTTCTGTGCACCTCTAATAACATGCTAAGCACCTTCGATTTCTGTTGGCATCTCTGAGAGTTTCAGGTTATCAGAAATGTTGGGGCTCAGACCCCACCCAAGTCCTCGTTTGAAGAGAGCGTATGATCCCTCAATGTCTCTCCCAGCAAAGCAGCATGTGTTTTTCAAGGGCACAAGCCAACAAGGGCTACTGCATTTGTTCCATGGACATGACCAGGGAGACAATCTTCCTTTATCATTTACTTGCCATTAACTCAAATTTCCATTACAATAGGAGAAACTCCCTTCCTGGGAAAAGTTCTCAGTGACCCTGCAGTCTGCCTGGTAGACCATGGTAGATTTTTCTCCTTCTCCCCATGTTGTGACTTTCTACAGCCAGTTTTGCCCAGTGTTGGCTAGAATTATATTATGCAAGATAAAGGAGAACTGTGTGATTCCCAACCTCTAGCTCACACCCTCTCAACATCTGTTTTTCTGGGTGTTTATGGCAAGGCTTTGCTTTGCTACCTGCTGCACAGTGTCATGAT
The DNA here is from genome assembly GCF_965638725.1 of Aptenodytes patagonicus. Classification (NCBI taxonomy): domain Eukaryota; kingdom Metazoa; phylum Chordata; class Aves; order Sphenisciformes; family Spheniscidae; genus Aptenodytes; species Aptenodytes patagonicus. The sequence continues at coordinate 43,972,630 of NC_134954.1, forward strand.
TCCTAGTAATGAGCAACACTTGCGTTTTCCTGTTCGCCAGGTTTTCTTCCTGGACTGAATTTTAATCGCATGCATGTGTATGTGCGTGCGCATGTGTATGCACGCATGCATGCATGTGCACGTGTGTACGCACGCATGCATGTGCATGGGCGCGTGTGTTTTAAATTAGCCTCACTAGCTTCAAAGCCATACGAAATACTTTTCCACGGATAAAGTGTTTTTGGTCGCCATGAACAGGAGAAGAGAAAATAGTAAGAATTAGGTAACTGAGCTGGGCACAAAACTGGAGTGAAGAGAAAAGGTAACTACAGAGACAGGATTTCCCCTGGTAAAGAGGAAATAAATTAGCATCATGACTCAATAAATCTGGGCAAAGGTTCCAGTCTGGGATCAATTTTGAAGGTCCCTGTCTATATGACTTTTAATTGATGGCCTAACATAATGGTGCTGGTGGTTTTCAGCGTGAGTTCACCTCCAAACACAAGAGAAATAGCAAGAACAGGAGCGGCATAAAATACAGACTGATTCAGCCAACTAGGGCAACTGGACTTTGAAACAGACTTCATCCCTGTAGGAAAAGATGTCTCCTGTAGTGTAGCTCCACTAGATGGAGGCAGTCTTGCAAGGAGTTTGACCATTCATTTCTGTAATTATGATGAAACACTGACCTTGCCTTAGGGAATCAAATCTGCTCCATTTGTGTCTTCTGAACTCCTAAGGAGAGGTACCCAGCTCTCACAGGCTCCATCAAAGCTCTGAATACAGCTTCTGGCCCCTGTGGAAAGTCCCTGCTTTCAGGTACTGCAGGGATTATAGCTGAGAAGAGCACCGACTGCTATGGAAGGTGTGAGAGGCAGATAAGAGGCATCCTGAGAGCTCACCACAGGGGCTTAAACCTATCTGAGCAGAGTCTCTCACAGGGAAGCAGCTTGAGAAGGAGGACATGAAGTAGTCTTATTTTTGCTACCTGGAGGTGAGGCCTGGGGAAAGACCCAACAGCGTTGTTAAGGCAGGGTCACCAAAAGCAGTCAGAATCCGAGTTCCCTACCAACTACTACAGTGTGAGCCTTTGTGTTGCTACACCTCATTGCAGCCAGTGTGAACCAAGGACTTAGCATGTTGGAGGTGGAGGTTGGGCATGCTTTTGGAGATGTCACTTTCTCCCTTAGACCCTCAGGGAAAAAGATGAGATCTGCCGGACCTGTTTTGATCTATTGGATCCACTGGAGAACACTTCTGGTAGACCTCTGCCAGGAAATCCAGATATGTAATGGTAGAGGTTGCCCCCAATGTTAGATTATTCTGTTGGCAGACAGGAGCCAAGTTGTCTGGCAAGGCTGGTCCAGAGTGAATGAATGAAGGAGAGCCTGCCTCCAAACTGCAGTCAATGGGGAGGCCATAACAGCTCAGATCCCTCCAGTGATGGGAAGTTGTGCAGAGGAGACACTGGCAGTACCTCACAGATGCGGCAAGGATCACAGCTCAGAGAGTTTGTTTTGGGGTGTTTGATCTCTGATTTTTAGGGGCTTGACTAGGTTGTAGCAGTGAAGCTGAGTGGAGTCTTGCATCTGATCTGTTGATGTGCTATGATAAACTCACAAAGCATTAAAGTGACTCAGGCTCCCTGTGGAAGGGTTTTTGTTCAGTGCATAAATAATAAGTTCATTTGTTATACTCTTCCCAGAGAGGAAGGCTTTATGTCCAGACCGGTTAGTTGTCAGGACCATTTTGCCAACCTGCCATTAGTTCTCATTTATAATTCCTGTGGCACACAAATGTCCATAACATCAAACACTTGCTTGATGGGTTTTTGCTGGGTACCTGGAGCAGAAAAGCTAGGGTTGCAGAAGTGTGCATATCAGTGGATACCCAGGAGAAGTACCATCAAGACCCTTCATCATGGCAATTTCTTGCAATAGAGAACACTGGATTCCTGAGCTTGCTGTGACTCATTTTGATTACAGAAATAGAAGAACTATGCGCATCAGTGCATGCCATGTTCAAGTGAGCTGCTCCTGCAAAGAGGCTGTGTGTGCCTAGGTGGAGCCCCAGACCACCACAGCTACCTTGCTCTTAGTACCTGGTCCGTGCTGGTACACTGGTGAGTATTGAAATCAACCCCATAGTGATGCAGAAATAAACAGAATGCCCCCGAGCTCTACTCTAACCAAATGAGTGAAATGTAGGCAGGACAAAAAATTGTAAAAAACCAGCACCAATTCTTACCGTACAACATTTTTTGCCATAGACCTGGCTCAGTGGCACATCTCTTGAACTGTGCAGAAGTGGATGAGATTTAGATGCTAAGAAATAAGGTATCCTTCTTGGTCCTTAGAGCAATAAAATCATAGAACTGTGCTTTGTCACTTGGAGGTGAATGCTTACGGGGTTGGAGCAGGCATTAGACCAGTCATGAGCAGTAGCAAGGTTTACCATACGCAAAAAAAAAAAAAAAAAAAAAAAAAAAAAAGGCTAGAAAGACTCAATGTTTCCAGTGCTGGGCTGCGGCTGGAGGCAGTCATAGGAAGTAATGCCACAGCTTTACTAAACCACATTTTGACAGTTTCACTTCTACTGCCTGTGTCAGTAATTCAAGCCCATTGTGTACCCACATGGGAGACCTGCAGTAGAGTGGCAGCACTGTTTGATTCTCTTCTGGTGGGTTTACGTGAGGAAAGGACGGGTCCTGTGCGGTCATTGACATTATGGATTCAGATACTGATGTTTCAAAAAAAGGATTTCTAGACTTTTCCACCAGTTTAAGTGAAAATCATCAAAAGCTTAGTCCTTTTTTTCTGGCAACTCTGCCTGTTGTCCAGGTGTAATTGGCATAGATGATGCTGAATTTTTAACTATACTGCACGGTTATTAGGTAGTGTCTTTTCCTACTTGGAGGAATAATAATGAAATTGTCAGTATCTGCTGCAGTGGCAATGGTGCAATGTTGTCTTGTAAAAATATGTTTGCCAATGTGAGTACTCCAGTAGCATTATGCAGACAGTGAAACCTTGAAAACGTCACTTACTATCCTGATTTTTCTTATCCAAACTGAGGTAAATCTAGTGAGACTGAACAGCTTGTATGTGAGGGCTGCTCTGCTGAGTTCCTGTGTTGTGTGAGTATCAGTGGCCCATGTTTACTTCATGTTTTCTTCGGAAAATCATGCTGGCCAGCACGGGCTGCCCCACGCCGAGGCAGCGGTGGGACGCAGGCCTCTCCTCGCCCTGCTCGCCGGGGCGGCAGCACAGCCTCCACAGAGCGGGTAACGGCCGCTCGCGAGCGGGTAACGGCCGCCCCGGCGGGCCGCAGTGCGCGCGGCCGACCGGCAGGGGGCACCAAACCCCTTCGGGAGCGCGGCGGGCCGGGCGCTCCGGCGGGCCGCGGCGAGGGAGCGCCGGGGAGGTGGGTGGCGGTGGGGGGGTGCGGGGCGCTCCTACATCCCTCTGAGCCCTCAAGCCCCGAAGTTTCTGGCTGCTGCCGTGTGCTCCTCCCTGCCCCCCTGGCTGTCAAATAACTCCGACCCGCAGCCTCAGCTGCTCACACCACGCGTGTTTAGGGGAGCAAACCCCTCAGCCAGAAGCTCAGCGCCGGGGATGTCCCTCACCCTCCGGGCACGGCAGGCAGCAGCCACGGTCCTCCTTCCCCTGCGGAAAAAAGCGTCGCTGTTTTGTTAGCGAGACCCTTATTTGGGAAAGTGTTAGCGCCTGGGCTTTGGGGGCCAGGACGCCGCGGGGCTGAGGCCGTGGGCTGGGGAAGGTGAGAGGAGGGATACGCGTGTGGCCTCTCCTCCGTTTCCAGGTGCTACACCAGGCCGGGGTGGGCTGGGGGCCGGCCTGCACCGCTCCGATCCCACCCCGCACCTGAAATCCGCTTCCGAATCACCGTCCCAAAGAATGAGCTTTTTCCTAGCGCGAGGCCTTCCTCCCTGCAGGTCGGAGCTGGTTTAAAGAGGGAAGCCAGAAGATGGCAGCCTTGTCAGGCGGCAGGGAGCGGCATCCCGGCGGCAAGGGCTGAGCGGCCGCCGGCTCCGGCGGCTCTCCCGTTTCGGGACCGGTAACCCCCCCCGGCCTCCGCAAGCCCGTCACCTTTGCGGTCCTGCGTGTGTCAGCATCATTATCAGGCTGCCAACATGCAAGGTTTCGACTGCATCCAAAACACATTAGACTGCCACCGTAAAGACTTCGTGAAGATTAAAACTCTGACGTTAAGAGTACCCTATTGAAAATTGTTCTTACTGCAGGGCAGTTTTGCACTACCGCCCCCAGTTTATTAAATGCACAACAATTAGCTGATATTGTGCCCAGTAATTTGACATTTTTGTTTCTTGACAACTTCCTACATATTTTTAGTAGGTTTTCTTTCGGACAGAGGTTTTCTGTGTATTCATTGCCTCTTCTAAATCAAGTGCTATGTGTAATATTCAGACATATTGTGAATAAGCAGAATTTGTTAGCTTGTTAAAATGAAATTATACCTAGTTAGCACAGGATATAATCCTATACTTTGGCTTCTGACTCTCATTTATTTGGCAGCACAACTTTTTCTCTTGGACACACACTTTCAGTGCTACAAATTAATCTTTGAGGTGAGACACTGCATTGCTGCTGGCAAAGAAACCTTGCTTTTGTAGTAGTAGTGACTAATTTACACGCCTGCCCCCGCTCTCTTTCTAGCCTTCTATTCATAAGCAACATATCAAGGGTGGACGAATGCCAGCAGAACAGCCTGCCTTCGGGAAAGATACTAGCTTTTTTTTCACCCTTGCTTGACTCTCTACTTGTGCTGGCACAGAAAGCCTGTCAGTACAACCTCCATCGTTACCTTATTTTTCCTTGTTTTCTTTCCTCCCACTCCAGGTCCCTTCAACCCTTCAATTTCTTCCTGATAAATATCTTGACGCTGAGGAAGGTGCTAACAGGAGCTTGTGTGTGTTTTAATTTAGAAGTCATTCTTTCTGAGACTGATTTTGAGGAAGCAAAAGTCTCTTTCTAACCGTCACCTGAATATTTCACATCTGATACAACTGCCTTGTCTTTTTTGCTCAGGATTATTACAAGCTGCCCTGTAGCCACCGAAGCACTCAAGCTTCTTGCTGAAATCGCACCCAGCCACCCCTTTCCACAAGGCGAGGGAGAAAGGAGGTCTGCAAGAGTTCACGTTAATAATGACTCTAAATGCCCATTTCCCACACATCTTCGCTAGCACAAACAACAAAAATAGTCCACTTGCAGAGAACCTGATTCAGCTTTCTTGCATTCCGCAATAACAGATGGATTGCTAGACTGTTTACTGTTGCTTCCCACAAACTTCCTGTTAGTAAACTCCTGTATTATTTATGAAACAGAAAAATTACAAAGAAGTATCTTAGCTGATTACTGCCTGCTGGTGAACCACTGCCAGAGAAACTTTTTATACAAATATGTGTATGGGAGCAAAGATCACTCCCACTGCAGGTTTTTTTTATTATTATTTTTACAATTGTTTTTTTTCACAATATACCGTGACCCTGGCTGGACTTGTGGCCCTGTTGTGCTGTGCTCCAGAGCAGGTATTTCCTGCACCCAGACATTTACAGTTGAATCGAGGTATCTGTGAATGTGTGAAGGAGTGAGGGGGGGGGGGAAAAAAGCACGCATGCATGTTACAGAGATCAGCTATGAATAAGAAATGTTCAAAGCCTTTTTGTTTTACAATGACAATGATGAATGAGATGTTACTAATGTGATATTAATGTCTGCTCACCTAGCTTAGGAAGCCAGCTATCTTGGAGCTGTTGGCAGAAAACAGAGAGAATAGTGCTGTATCGATCACCTTCATGCTACTTCTGACATAAGTAGACAGTAAATGTGAAGAAACTTTATTTTCCTTTCAGTTAAACTTCACAAAACACACGAGCTGAGAAGAGCACTTTGTTTGCACTGCATACCGTAGGTTAGACTCATTTCTGACTCTCAGTGGTGTGAGAGGAGGCCAGCCTAAAATCTGTTTGTACAATTATATCAACAGAGCTAGCGAATTTAAAAAATAATCTGTAATAAAAAGAGCAAAATGTAGTGCAGAAATATGAATCTTGTCTATTACCAAAAGTGCTTTTAGTGATTGTAGGAATAACACTTGACCTAACATAGTCATTCTGTTTTTTAAATAGTTGCTATTACATTTTGCTGAGTTTCTATTCTATTTATGTATTCTGTATGAACGAATTGGCTGTTCCACCTGATACTTATGATTGTAGATGTGCATTATATATAAATACAGAAACAGAATGAAAATTTTCCTGATCTGAGATAGTCTTCCTCGAGATTCTTTATTTGATTCCCTAAACTGAAATCAAAACTCAAAACAGCACTGCAGATTGAGCACTTTCTAATGTTAGCCCTGCTACCACGGATCATTCGCTGTGTAAAGTTTAACAAAAAATGCTGCTGTGCATTGTAGGCAACTGCAGGATGCTGATTAAATCATCGCATACCTTTATAAGAAGATCTGTGTTTGCAAAGATATCAGATGGAACAGGGCATTTGCTGATCCTGGGGCAGAGCTCATTTCTGAGTGTGTGTGTGAGACAGCATCACGTAATGGATCACTCATTTCAAGTAATAGTAAGAATGTGTCTTCTCTGATGAAATTCTCTCTTTTCTCTGCCTCGTTAAACACCCTCACTCAGAGCTCCTATTGACAGAAAAAGAATTCAATATTATTAAGGGCAGATGATCAACGGCAGTATCTCCTGATGCCTCAATCCACCAACAAGAATTTTGTGACAGATGTTTCTGCGCTTTATGCAAATAGGAACTTGATGGATCAGTTTTCCTTTCCCCCATGGAATATATGCAGCTGGAAAATAGAAATCCAGCTCCACGGCACGAAGCAAAAAAAAAAAATCATGCTACTGACCAAACAGGCAGCCGAGAGAAAGCAAGCTGTAGATGTGAAATCGAAATAATTATACTGCTGGTTCTTAGGATCACTTCTGGGCATCTTAATCAAGCAGTGTACACAATGATACAGGTTTTGTGGGCTTTCTCTGCGACGACGCCGTCGCTCACAAGTAATTTCTGAAAGGGGAAAAGAAAAATCTTTCCCGGGTTGCGTATAATGTTTCTTCACAAATCTTTTTTTTTTTTTTTTACCATTTCTGATATGCTGTTTTCATTCTCACAGTAGTTGTGGATAGCTGTATTAGATATAATACGTAAGTGTATTAAAAATAGTGAAGTTGAGTTTACACATGAAGAAAGGATTTCAGCTTCTTATATGTTATAAATAGGGTATAGACATTTATATAAACTGTATGGGTTTAGTTATGATGTTCTTTATAATAGCAGAGAAAGCTGGATATGTGAAAATTATTGATGAAAAGAAGATGGAAAATTTCCTTCCTATTTATTAAAAGAAAAAAACAACCCTCAAACTTAGTGAATTAGTGGAGGTTTAAAGGAAATATAGTTTTACAAATTATTGTATAGTATATAAAAGAACATTTGTATTTAGTAATTTCTATAATATCATGCAATAAGGATGGGTTGTGGAATCTCATCTATTATTACCCTAGAAAATCATGAAAGGTGGTCATCCTAAATGCAATTATTTTAAAAATGCTATTTTTATTACTATTATTAAATAAAATTAATACTGTTATTTTAGGCTGATTTGGCCTCCTTCTAATTTTATATAGTTCTTTTAAGATTTCTGTGCAAGTATTTTTTATCATCAGACATCAGAACAAGTCCTATGGATTGTTAGTCAACATGTCTGTACCTTGTTTTCTCGATGAGGCTTTTGTTGATCTCATATATTTCAGGTGCTTTAAAATCTATTGTGGGTCGCAAAAAATGTTTTTCACTATTTTCTTTTAGAATTTAATGCAAAGCCTGTATCTGGTACTGTGTAAACATTCAGTCGGGAACTATGACAAATTTTCTTTATATATACACAAAGCCTGGTTTTGTATCATGGTATTGTGTAGAATCTTGTCTCCATTTCATGACTAGTCAAATGCTGGGAAGAGATCTTTATTCAATTCAGATGTACTATGTAACTTTGTTCAAAAGTCCCTTTCTGTACTTCTTTTTTCTAGTTAAATTTATAACAAACATTACTGATTTTACGTAGATTTATTTTAATTGACTTCCTTAAAAAAACCCACCACCCAAAGATGTAGTGCCAATACTAGGGAAAGAGGAAAGAAAGGGACTACATGTGTAAATGACTATCAAGCTATACTGAATCTAATTCAGATGAACAGCAAATAAGTGGCAATATGTTTGTACGTATTATATCATGTCTGCTTTCGCAAGTAGTGGCGCAGCTAGTGATGTTCTGCAGGTAAGGTACAGTTTCAGCTAAGACCTGTGTCTGAAGAGTCAAATACCATTCTAGAATCAAGTATTAATAGAATAAACTTAATTTTAGTTTTTTATAAGTGCAGCTGCATTTTCTATTTAATTATAGGTTCCCACAGTAGTAATTTTTCCATGACCTGCTCAATCTCAAAAGTCAGAAAATTGCTTCTTTTTTAAAGCTGACAATAGCACGGTATGTTTCCAAAGGAAAAAGACAAATTACAGAAAATCATTACTTTAAGCATATTTAAATAGCCAGGAAGAAATCCTAATTGAAAAGTTTGCTAAAATGTGAAAAAGTTAGCAGTGCTTTTTTTTTTTAATAAAAAAAATTATTCTCATGTTGTTCATAGCTTTATAAGCTGCTTATGATACGATGCCTTTCCTTTCTCTGCTCACCCTCTACCCTCCTTCTTTTCTCTCTGATAAGGTTAGACAAAACATTTTTAGGAAACAAAAATTTTAACTGGAGAGTAATTAATTTGTAGATGTGTTTAATAATCTAATATTCTTTGTGAAGCTGATACAAAGGTAATGGGAATATTTGTATTTCTTTGCGTGGGCTTCAGAGCAGTCTGTGAGCCTTTATCTTCCAGTAGTAGCTAGTTTCCCTAGTATTTTAAAAGTATTTTGTGATCATATAATTATCATAATTTATGTACAGGATGGTATAGTAGCATATTTATATTAAACTTTAACATGATTCAAGTCAATAATCGACCTAGAAATGAGCAACGTTAGAGTAATCCTTAAATGAGTATGTGTTTAATGAAGTTGCTTGGCTTGTGAGGTGGAGTGTGACTGCGGCAGGGCTGGGGCTGCCGGGCAGACCCAGCGGAGGCGTGCGGCGGAGCTCTCCTCCCGTGTCCTGACCTACTGCGTTTGGGGGACGCAGGGGGGATTTACAAACGCTGTTTGCAGAGGAGTTAGGCATGTTGTGAGGAACCCAGTGCTGCTGTTTGCAGGTGGGGAGCCCCGGCACGGGGCCATGGGGTGACTGCCACTGTTGGCAGCCAGTCCCTGTTTCGGCCCTGCTGTTGCCCAGCAAAGGGGGTGTTTGGGCAAAGCCACTCACCACACGGCATGGGGTGCACCCTGTGGTGGGCAGGGCGAGGAGCACCGCCGTGGCTCCTCGGCTCTCTGTGTCCCTCATCATCCTGGCCAGCTGCCCATGTAGTTGCCAGTTACTAGTCATTAACTTCATTACTGCCAATTAGGGTATCTCTAACCACAGTTGTTCAGAAAGGGAAAAAAGAGGCATCATAAAATAGACTTGACAGTCATGAAGTGCACCCCACTGCCTCCGGATGCCTCCTCCCCAATAAACCTGTGCTCTTCCCCTGTTCCTCCAGTTCTTCTCCCACTGTTTCCCACCTCCGAGCTTTCCCCCAACACAGCAGGGTCCAGGCCCTTTTCCTGACAGTCCCCCAAGGCTGTGGTGGGGTTTTTGGTAGCTCATCTCCAGGGTTTGGCCAGAGCAGTGGAGAGCAGCTCCCAGGGAGCAGAGGCATGGCACCCCAGTGCTGTGCACAGGTAGCCCCAGGTCCACAGAGGATTTTGGAGGGGCTGGTGGGTGCAGGCATCGCAGGAGGAGGTGGACTGGCCAGTGGGAACCACTGCTGGCATCTTCGCATGGAAGAGAGAAAAAGAAGAAAGCCTTCACTGGGGTCCCTTCTGCTGCCACAAAATATCTGAAAAAAAGAGTTGTCTGCCGAGGTAGGTAGCCATGGTAATGTGTCTTCTGCAGTTTCCCCAAGGGACCATACAGAAGGAGTTGCTCTCCTTTATCTGCTGAAGTGCTCAAGCTCTTCTCCATCCCCGTGTTCTCCGCTTCCCATCTCTAAATGACTGCAGCTCTTACAATTAGGCCCAGACCATGGTCCTGTGAGAGAAAGCATCAATTAGCATGATCCTTATTACAAAGAAGACAACCATTAGAGGAGGAATTTGCTGTATTTTTGTCTTATTTTCCATGAACCAGCAGGTCAGGTTTACCCAGGTGGCTCTCACTATAAGATACACAGAATGAGTTCTCTATAAGGTACACAGAATGAGTTCAGGAGAGTATTGTTGTCTCCGAACAAATGCTGGGGCAGCTCCATGGTGATAAGAACAGTTGTAACTCTGTCAAAGCCCATTCGAGCTTATACTCCATGATGTAATGATCTGACCCAAGCCATTTCTGCGTGAGGCACTCCAGACATATTTGTTAGTTTTTTTTTTTTTTTAAATAATTTTAAAAGTTTAAATTTAAATTTAAACTAATGTTTCAATTTTTGGCTCTGGTTAATCATCCATTACATTAGAGACAAAATATTGTTTTCAGTCCCTGTGTTGACCTAGACCTTATACCATATACCTTAGAGCAAAAGTGGTGCAAAAGGACAATGAATGGGCTGGTTCCCAGAGTAAGAGGCAATCCAAAGTGAGGGGGGGGGGGGCAGGACTGCATCCTCCACTTGTAGTCATGCTGGCCTGGGTGTCCCGCAGCTGTTCAGAGCAGGGATTCCCCGGTTGGTCTGTTCTCCATCCCAGTGCTGCTCCTCTTCTGGTTTGTGCATCAGAGGAGCTGTGTGCAAAAACAATTGTCATCCAAGGATTGTTTTGGTCAGCAGTGTTTTTCATTTAAAGCCAAATGAAAAATGAGGTAAAGTTTGTCATACTTGCCTGATACTTTTGCTTTCTGCCACTTCGTTTCTTTCTTCGCTGGTGTGAAAAAATGGGAGTTTACACATGAGGGGGTGGTGGATCTTTCTTGCGTTTTTTTTTTGTTGGTCTAATTTTTCAGTCATTTATCATATTATGCTGTTGTGTTTTCTGACCCACCTGGTCCCAGACCACGCTGATCTAGAGAGTCTCATTTTTGTGACAGCTGGCTGATCACCAGGACAGCTGAGTTGGGGGACTCAATGGAAGGGCCTTGACCCCCAGCCAGCATCTCTTGGGGAATTCTCTTTGTTGGGCGCTTTCAGGCTGAGGCCTCCCCCAAAGACGAAGGCGATTTTTATTTGCCAAAGTGGGGAGACAACAGGAGGAAGAATAAAGACAAAAATCTTCTAAGCAGTCAACTGAACTTGTTCAGACTGATACCAGCCTGCGGTATTCAGATGGCAGCTAACCCAAGGTTTCCCTAACCTTGGCAGAAGTGTGGGAAATAGTTGCAGGAGGATGAAGTGTTCTTGAACTGTTTCTCCAATGTATCAAGCACAAGCAGGCTTTTCTTCAATATTAAGCATGTGCCTCTCTTTTCTTCCCCTTTAAAGAAACTTTTTATTGTAGACTATAAAAGGGGAAAAAAAAATTCAATTCTCTCTGTTTGTGACCCCTGTGCTGCCTCTACACTATCCAAGGACAAAGATGCAAATCAGGACCTCCCTGGTATAATAGCATTTATAAGGCAAATTTCTTGCTAAAGTCTTACAGTAAAAGCAAAAGGTTAAAAGAAATAGCTGTGCTCAAGTGTCATTTTAAACAAAAAGGAAAAAAAAATTAACCACATTCTTAAAAACATCAGCCAGAGCTTCCCTGGAAGCATCAAAAACAGCATTCCAGATAAAAGCAGCATGATGTGAAAAGACCTGATCAGCAACAGATTGATGTTTGGGCTTGGGGACTAATGTAAGAACTTAAAGACTTGGCTAGAGAATATATCTTGAGAAGCATAAACATATAAGAGGATGCCAAACCATGAAAGGCTTCCTTTGCACTGAGAACTCAGAAATCGGCGTGTTGACAAGCAGGGAAGCCAATGCTGCAAGCAAAGCACATAGGGTGATGAATAAACGCAGCCTTTCGGAGCCTAGGATGAGATCTAGAAAGGGGCCAACCTATTTAGCCACAATTTTAAGTCTCTACGCCCAGCATTTAGGTGCTGTCAAGCCTCAGACCTCCCCACCCAGCTGCCGATGCTGATGTCCCATGGACTGGGGACAGCCAGGTTTGATTCAGAAAGTGTGTGCTGGTGTTTGGTTTTAAGAGGGGATGGAGAGACTTCCAAGAGACTGACTTTATAGCAGGCTGGTTGAGCCATCTGTTGAGGTGATGGGAGAGTCAGGTTTAATTTCCTGCTCAAATGTACTGCATTTTCTGGCCGTTTGCTTACCAGTAGGCTCCTGGAGTGCTTCCCTAGAGGCCATATATACCTCCTTCTGTGTACCGGGTGAGAGCTTGGAGGCTGTGTGGGGTCTGAGCTGTCCTTCGGCTGCCACAGCAAGTCAGAGGCAGATGTGCGCATCTGCAACTGCGATCTCCACAGTGGCCTCCATGGAGCTACTGCAGCAGGAACACTAGCTTTAAACATTTGAGCAACAGGCAAAGCAAGGGAACAGATATGGCTCGTGAGGTTCTTAAACATGAGACCTGGTCATCCTTCATCACTTGAGGGAGTCTCTCTGGGATGCTAGCAGTGAAGCAGTATTATTCTTTTGTGAGAAAAAAATACAGTTTTCCTCTAGCTGTACGTAAAATTGGATAGTTCAATAACTAGCCTAGAAATAACAGATTTATGTATGAAGCAAGATAGCTATGAAAAAGCTGTTATTAGGGAATTAAATAGGTCCTAGCTGATGTGCAGTCTGTTTTTTGATGGATAAGCTCAGTTTAAAAGCTATATTTTAAGGAAAATAGACATATCTGCAAAAATATGGGATGTGCATGTTGTAGTCAAATGGAGAGGAAAAAAAATGAACTCTTTACCTAAAAGAGCAACTTGAGAGGGCAATCCATAGGAGAAAACGCCAATGGCTTCATCTTTTGCATTTAGCAAAACCCTACCATGCGACTGCCCAAGCTAAACCCTGCCTTTCTCTGGTTTGGAAGAGATCTTGAAAGCCCTTTAAACTTGTTGACTTGCTCCACTTTTGCCAGGCCTTCCTGCATAAACACACTGATCCAAATGCAATCATCCCTTGAGACGTACTCATGTTATTGTCAGATATCTCCTGGAGGCTGAACACCTACCCTGGGAGGATGCCGGTAAGTACTGCAGGCACCTCTTCTTTCAGCAAAGCAATTAACGACTATGCAGTTGATGGCTCTCATTCTTGTTCAGTTGGCAGGGATGGTATCACTAAACTTGAGCTCACTTGTCACAATGGCAATAGAGTTGGAATTTAATTATCTGCTGGAGAGAAGCCCTGACAGCTGTGGCGTAGGTTTTTCAATGTGGATGTTGCCTGGATCGCAAGAAAAATATCAAGGGCTGGTGAGAACAGCCATGTTCTAAAAGCATCTCTGCCTGGGTTAGACCACTGCCTACCAAAGAGGTACGTGCAATTATCTTGAAGCTATTTATTGACTGTCATGTCAGATTGTGGTTAAAGTTTATCTTTATTGAAAGTTGTCCTCAGGAATCCTTTTACTTCATCAAAAGTAACTTTTCTTTTCCAGAGCGTAGGTTGGAAGCGCAGTGTTTGCTTACCGCATTACCCCTGGGTTTGCCTCTGGCTTGTGCTTCCTGGAGGAAAGGCGATGGGTCCGCTGGTGGTTCCTAAACCAGTGCCGATCTGTGATGGCCTTCTGGTAGTGAAACCATTTTACTAGCAGCAGCATCAGGTAAGACCTCATCATTTTCTCATGGTAATGGTTACCATTGATAAACTAAGGAAATGTTAGCTGAAAAAAAAGGGCAACTGTTTTTTTGGTTGGGGTGGTTTGGTTTTTTTTAATGCAACATTTCCTTAGTTTGTTATGATGCCCACTCCTGGGCATGAGAACCAGGGCACCGGGTTTTTTTTATTTTTACAAATTTTTTTTCTTGTTGGCAAACAAATACTCATACCAGTAGCCCTCTGAAGTCACTGACATGCTCTGAGATTCTGAAGGCACTTTTATAATAATTTCTATTATACACTTGCACAAGTAAAGGACTCATACTGTGAATATTTGGCATTTGGTTGCCCCGCCGCCAACCTTGGAGGAGCACCCCGCCGCCCAGAAGCATACACACTTTTGGGAGCCCTAAAGGCAGACCAAGATTCGCCTCCTGACTTGCACTCCTGAATCCACTTACCTCCCAGCATCCAGAAATGTCGTCCCTCAAAGATCGGAAAAAGAGTCCCTTTTCCATCAGGAATTTGTGGGTGCCAAGCTATACCCATGGACCTACTTTCCTTCTCACACCCCAGAGGCTACCATGCATGCCTCCTGGGACCTCCTGGCCATGTCCCCCTGGCTGCAGGTGAGCTCACCCTAAATCCTGTGGTACGTGGCTGCAGTCCTTTCCTTCCCCTCCTGGGACCTAAGCAGAAAGCGCACTTTCAGTGGTGGAGGGGAGGCACTCCGTAACCTCCATTTAAAGAAGGGTGAGGCCTTCTTTGGCTCCGAAGATGTTTTTCTGTTACAGACTTCTCTGTTACAGACTATTCTGTTTGGAGCCTTTCTCTATATTTAAGAATAGGTGAACTGGAGAGTTGCTTGTGCACTCTTTAAGCCACTGTCAGATTAAACCATGTTTGACGCAAGCCAGTTTTTCTTGCGCCTGTCACCCTGGAGTTTCCTGGGCTAAATTCAGAGGTTAGACCATACAGCTGTATTGCCCAGGCACCAGGCAGGGCAGGGATATTGCCTGCCCGTGCCCTGCCCAGGCAAGAGGTAAGCTGGTAAGGCGCCTTTGTAAGGCTGTGTGCTGCTAGCATGAGCTGAAAAGGAGGATCTGTCTGGGAGAGAGCTTTGGGAAGGACTTTCTCCTCCAAAAAGTGAGTGTATTGTAATCTGTTTATATTACACACTGGCAGCTCTTGCTAACTGCTATTAGGATTAGAAAAAAATTGGAAATTCTGGAGTTAAAACTCTGTAAGTTGCACGAAGATAATACTTAATAAACACAAATACATGGTAGGATTTTTTTTTTCCATCCTCTTTATATGACTTTTAGACTTACAAGCTTTTATCTTATTTCATGAGGCCATGTGAAATAAATTAAATGTAACACAAGATGCTGTTAAAAAAGATTTTATGACATCAAGAACTGGTTCTATATTAGGACCAGATCCTACGTAGACTTATGGATGTGAGTAATTTTGCTCCCATAGATAAGCTATTGAATGAACCATGGCTAACCATTTAAATGTTCAGAATCAGGCCCTCATTTTGGACGCACTTCTCATTGTTAAATCAATGTGAAAGTGAAATCTGTCTCCTCTCAAAAGGAAATTGCCAAGACTTTCTATGCTGAGATTTGGGATCTGTAGAAAATGAAGCCTTTTTATTTTTTCTTCCCTCCAATAATCTGTTCAGTGAACAAGCTGTGAAAAATAGTTCTATATTTTTTCCATGTGATGCAGCAGACGGTAAATTTCCATTTAAAAGAATGATCAGAGTAGCTGCTGGCACTGAACTCTGTTGTCTTAGTCAAATCTACTTACAAAGAGTTTACAGCAATACAATAGTTTATTATTTCACTCAACGAGAAATCAGATGAAAAAGGCAAAGGGGAAGCCTGAAGTAGGTTCACGGTCAGAATTCTTTTCTTTCTTAACATCTTGGTTTTTTAAACGCAGGAGTTGAGATCAGTAGTTTTATGTGTAAGGAGAAGAATATTTCTTTTCACCTCTACTTTTGTATGCTGTGAAATAATCAGACTTTGCACTTCTATAGTGCCTTTCTTCTGGGGATCTGAAAGCACTTTACAAATATTAATTAAAGTCTCACAACACCCATGTGGAGGTAAAGAAGCATTGTTTGTGTATCTAATGCAGAATGCTTAACCTGATTCTTTAAGTACTATAAAAGGACTACAGTAAAATAATGGAATAGCCAAAGCAAATTAATCTAACTGAATTCCTAGGAGCATGTATATGTATATGTGTGTGTGTGTATATATATATGTGTGTATGTATATGTGTGTGTGCATGCGTGCATGCATGTGTCTGCAGATACGTATCTTGCTATATGCCTTAGACCACACTTTATCTGCCCTGCAAGTCCTGCCCATTGTTGTCTCAGGTGATACAATGAGTGCTGCTGCTTCTCTCTGCATGATGCCTCAGGTCCATCTACAAATGTATTTCTTCTAGGAAACCTGGGGAAAGCTGTCATTATCATTGATTAGGCTAGGATTACTTTTAAAAATTTAAAAAGCAGACATATTCTTTTTCTTGATCACCAAGTTTGTGAAGGAAAATAATAGGTGGGTGGTGGGGACCCAGAAGGGGTCTTTGTCCCCTGAGCTGGGGCACCCAGACCCCCTCCGGTGGAGGCGCCGGCACCTTCCCTCTTCATCTCCCTCTTGCTGTCCCCAAGCCCGGTGGCCTTGCCCTTGCTGCTGCCACCTCCACAGTCCCCCCATCCCTGGGGGTTTTGGGGACGGGCCCTGTGGCACTGCAGGGGGGAGAGCTGCAGCGCAGGCTTGGCTCCCCTCCGCACCCGGGGGAAAAGGCAGCAGAGGGGCATTCTCCTACAGCAGCTTAACATTGGGCTTGGCTTGGCTACCCAAGATGTTAACAATGTCTACATTAAAATATGATAAATTATTTTACAGACTTTCTAGAAAGAGTGTTACCCTCCACGAGAGGGGCTTTTAGCATCATTTCTGCAGAGGTGTATTCCCTGTACTTTGCCAGACAGGAGTCCGCCCCACGCCCCAGGCAGGTAGAGTTGCGCTGAGTTTTCCCATTTCTCCACCTTCACTGCTTTGTTTTCCTGCTGCTGCGGTGCTTCACCCCACAGCTGAAGGCCGGAGCCACCCCAGCCGTGTGTGTCTGACAGGGAAGGCTGACTTCATTGGGGCTCTCTAGTTGCACTGTCAGAAATGAAAATGAATTGAGGGAACTAAGCAAAATGGAGGAAACCCAAGCTGAAGGACTGAGCAGCTCATTTCTATTTTTGGCTGAGTGGTGCAGTGTACCGGTCTTTCTCCCACTTGCGCAGCCTGGGAAAATGCGCAGCTGAACTGTGGCAGCCCAAGACAAGTCAGATAAAAAAAGTATTTTCCTAGGGGTTACAGGATGCCATTATTTTCTTTGTTTGGGTCAAAGCTGTGGGGAAATAGGTCCACACAACCACCATGAGTTTGAAAGGTGGTCAGCTGGCTACTAAAAGCAAAATGGGCCCTGACGCCACTAGCTTCCCTCAGCCCTAGTCCCATGCTCTGTTACAATTTAAAAATGCTTTTGGGTCACCAGCGTTACATCAGTTTCTTAATCTTCATCATGTCTTCTTTCTGCTAACTTTGCTTGCTTTGTTTGTCTGATGTAGGCTGTAAGATCTTCAGTGCAGAGAGAGCATCTTTTATCTCTGCAAAGTGTCATGCAAACTTACGGTGGTATGTAAATATTTAATAATAATATTAGTGATGGAGATTAGAGTCCTGGAGGAACGTGCCTCCTCCCTTGCAGATGCAGAACATATAATGGGGATTTTTTTTTTTTTGTTCTGTTTAATTTCCCTGGTAAGAGTTTCTCTGCTCACCTATTTTCCAGTTGCTTCTGTCATCTTCTTGGTAAGGCTATTGGGACACGCTAATCTTGGCTGGGAATGGCTTAATTAGAACTGGGCAAATAACTGCTTTTTCAGTTTGGTGGCCCACCTAAGACTTGGAAAAAAACTCCCCTAAAATACAGGTTTCTTGTTAGCAAAATGGAAACCTGGGAAAAAGGTCATACCTTCTGATACCTGTCTTCTGGTTTTAACCATATTTATTCTGAAAAGTAAATTAAAGGCGACTACAAGTGATCCTCAAATCACATTTCAGAACAAGAAATTGAAACTTTTAATTTACAAAACATCAGAAGAAACCACATTGGCTTTTCTGAAATACTCATTTTTGGACAAGACCCATTGCCTCATTCAGTTCCTACCCTTGGCTAGTTGTAGCATCTTGAAAGCACCCCAAGAAGACCATGCAGTACCTGACAATGGGCAACGGCGTTGTCTTGCCAGCACGCTCGTGCAGCGCCCGCCGGCCCTTTGGTGCAGTGAGCTGTGCCGCGGTGCCCTGTGGGCAGCCGGGGAGGGCTCCTGCAGTGGGACGCAGGGGCACCTCTGCAGGCCATTGCTTCCTGCCGCCCGCAAAGACCAGGCATGCAGAGCGCCTTAGCTAGCTCTAGGTAAACTGCTACACTGGTATGGTACTTATATCATATAAGGGCCATTCACAAAAATGTTTTGCTTTAGCTCGGGATAAGCTTAATCTCTCAAAGGGTCCTTCAGGAGTGAAGGACTGTGAGAAATCCACTTTTTTTTTTTTTTTTTTCATTTCAACAATAATCTTTGCATGACCATGCAGAGGAGAAATAGCAGCAGCTTTCTGCTGGTGGTGCCTGGGCTGATGGCGTGCTGCCCCGCTGCGGGGGCTGCAAGCAGCCATGCGGCCAGGCCAGATCTGGGGGGGAATCTATCCTGAGGTGCCCGAAAAGGGGACATCTGTGAGCTCTTGTGCTGCTGCTGGAGCTAGCGGTAGAGAGGGCTGCTTGGGGGATCTGTGCTCCCTGCTGACAGTGGAGGGGCTTCGGTGCACTCAAGCCTGGGGCAGCATCGCAGGAGACAGGCTGCAAGGAGCTCAGAGCTGTCCCCAGTGCTCTGCTCATCGATCCTTCTTACTTCCTCCTTTTCAGTAGCCTAGACAATTAAAAAAACAGTTTGGCTGTATAACTAGATTAATTTTATAGGCGGGGGTTTATGCTGTACCTTACTTAAATCTTAAATTTTCTAATGATTGTAGCCAATAGCAATTAATTTAAAATAATTAAGACAAATAAACACATCAAATTGCCAAGCACAACATTTTTCTCATTCATTTATGACTTAATAGACTTCAGTGTATATGTTCAGTCTTTCCTAATTGCACAGTTGATAATTCTTTATGACTTCGAGGAGTTCAACATTTTCTATCTTTACTTTACTGGCTGAATCCTCTTACCATAATCATAGTCTTAATTTTGTTTAACTTATGCTAAAGCAAAATATGAATCTAAACCACAGGAGGCAAATAAAACACGTCATTGTACAGTTTGCTACATTTTATAAAACCATTTTACAAGAGGAACCATCCACCCGTTCTGTTCAACGGAGTAAATGGGATCTAACCATGCTTTAAGGACTGCGCTCATCTTTAAACTGATTAGTTTCTATCCTTATTACAAAATGCAGGCATCTCTACCAGGTCTAACATCTAATTTTATATAGAATTAAATGGGCAAGCTCTGCTGCCTCCAGCATAATCATTTCATCGTCGTTATTTACCTTGAGGCTCCCTGGGCAGGATCAGAGCCCCGTTTTGCCCATTGCCGCACCGTGCGGGATGAGCCTTGGTGTGCAGGGGACCTTATGGTCCTGGCTGCCGCAGCAGGATGGGATGGAGATGCAGAGAAAGGCCAAGCTCACAGCCTGGGGTCAGAGGGAGATCAGAGAGGACCGAGCCTTGTGGCCAGCGCTGGCTGGGCAGCAGGGATGGGGTGGGAAGGCAAAGGCAGGAGCCGTCGTGATGCAAGGTCAGTGGGTGGGTAGGGGCAGAGCGGTGCTGATTTGGGATGCTGGAGCAGGCTGTGCCCGTATCCCTCTTGTGCTGGCTTTGGGGTAAGGTGCCCGTGCTCGAGGCAGGACATGACTAAAGGCTATGTGGATGGGGCAGTGAAGCAGGGCCGGGGTTCTCGTGGGGCAGCTCTGAAGATGGGTCTGGTGGGGCCAAGGACTTTGGGGGATGCCATGGGGATTTGCAACTGTAGCCACAGGCAGGGGCATCCTCCCACCCAGGGCACCCACACGGCAATGCATCTTCCTTGCTCTGCACCAGGCAACTGGGAAAGGAAACTGTTCCTTAACCAAAGGTTAATGCTTAAAAAAATCCCCCAAACTCTCACAGCTTTTTATTCCCCTCTCCCCAGAGAGAAGTGCCCAGCGTGACTCCCCGAGCTAGCATTGTGCCGGAGGTCCCCCTGCCCCAAACCCTCCAGGGCAGGGAGGAGATGGCCGGGGCTGGTGCACAGCTCAGCAGCCAGGAGCGGAAGGACGGCCGGTAGCTCATTTGCTAATAGTGTCGCCTGGTTAAAACCCCCAGCCGGCACATGGCTTTAACCAAGCACGGTGCTGGCAAGGCGAGCGAGAGGGGCTGCCTTCGGCGCAAGGGCTCTGCTCGGCCCCCATGATTAAGAAGAGGGAAGCTGTGATTTCCTCTGGTGGCCAGGTTTCTTTCTCTCACTCTCTTTCTCTTCTTCTTCTTCTTCTTTTTTTTTTTTTTCCAGAAATCGTGTTTAACACTTGTACAATTTGGTGAAATTACAAGCCCGAGAGTACAGAGGGAGAAGCCAGTCTGTTTAAAAATAAAAAGAGGACATGATTACTTTGCCGAAGCCTTACTTTCTATTTTCTCTTCCAAAAGAGACAAAGGGAATAAATACTTAAAACCAGTGGTGACGACAGTGAAGCAATCATGCAGTCGCTGGATACCTTTGTCTCTGGGAGGCATGTAGTCATTTTTACATGTCTGCCACTGGGTGTCAAACCTTTCTTTTCTTCCCCTTTCCATTTTGGATGGCCAAACTGATTATCTAAAATAGAAAATTAGCACACAATGGCTTTACTCTGTGATACCCCTTATGCAACTAATGGGCAAAGCTTGTTAATTGGTTGTAAATGCCAGCAGGTTGCCAAGATAATACTTCAGAAATAAGCGGGTGTTCTGATAATTACAGCAATCTTCATCTATAAAAGCTTAAGTAGATGAAGTACTGGCTGGCTTAAAACCAAGATTTATCCCGCTGCACTCGCATTAAAAGAAAAAATAAGATGAAAACAATAATGTAGCAAAACAATTATATAGCAGGAAGCATTGTAGGTTTTAGAGATTGTGAAAACTCAGAAAGTAAAACAGTGCTGTAATAACCAGTTATGGAAAAATAGGCCATTTACATTTGTGTATAATTAAATAGTAGGCTATGCAATTTCACTTTTTAAAGTAAACTGCCTTTTCCTTTTTTTATAGGGCAACGTAGCCATAATTGCTGCATTAAAGCTTTAATGAAAGAAAAAAGCAGCAGATCAAGATGACATGTAACATCCACATTTGTACTGTGGCGTTCTGCTTGTTTAGTAATGGGAAGCTACTGAGGAGATTAAAATTGCAGAATTCTTCATAGGTTTTTTCCCGAAAATTGCTATAGGAAGATCATTCAAAGTCTAAAATACATACAATTTATTTTTCTACCTTCAATCCACAAGGATTTAATGGCTTTCCTAACTCTCAGAGTGTCTGAAGAAATACTTTCTTTGCAAAAGGGGGATATTATTTCAGCCTATCAAAATTATCAAAAGTAAGCGGCTCAAACTTGAAGCGTAGAGGTCTCACCTCATGTTTTAGACTATTGCTGCAAATGCCGAACAGTATTTTTTAACTCAGTGCTGCTTTTCAGCTTTCCTGTCAGAATTATCAACAGGTTGATATATAATCTTGTTATTTGGCATTTTGATATATTTCTTTTTACATGTTACAAACAAATTGAGAAGTGCAGTAAAGCCAGGCTCAGCTGTGTTAAAGCTTCGAAATAAGGGTGCAAGCTTTCAA
This sequence comes from Aptenodytes patagonicus, assembly GCF_965638725.1. NCBI lineage: Eukaryota > Metazoa > Chordata > Aves > Sphenisciformes > Spheniscidae > Aptenodytes > Aptenodytes patagonicus. The sequence continues at coordinate 43,994,473 of NC_134954.1, forward strand.
ACCAATTTTTCGTCTATGATTGATAGTAAAATACAAGAGTTGACATTGGTGGAGGAGAAAGCCTTTTTTTTTTTTTAAATAACCTTGGGTGCATCTCATAGGCTGCGTTTAATCATTGATGCCTTGTGTGAGCAAGTGAGGGCACGTTTTTGGCACGTTTTGGCGGGAGCGGCCCAGAGGCAGGAGGAGCATGGGGCAGTACTGAGGGGCTGCTCCGCTCGGGCTTTGGGGGAAAGGCAGCGCCAAACCGAGACACCCTTCCTGCTGGGCGGCCGGGCGGCAATACTGTGTCCATGATGCCAGCGCGCACATAACAGGAATCCGCACCTGGTTTAGTGCTGCTCTGCCCGGAGCGTTCGCCCATCCTCACTGCCTCCGTCGCAGTGGGGTCAGACCATGCAGATGCACAGGGGCTGCAGCGAAGCCCTTCCACGGTGGCGGAACCCAGGCTCCGGGCATGGCCCTGGGTGCGAGGCGCTGGCACGAGAGCAGCTCAGGCTGGATTTTTCCACTCGCGGAAAATAGGCTGTGATGTGCCCTGCGGTAGGGTCAGCCCGGTGGATAAGGCTCATTCATACCATGCCGTGGAAGGCAAGATTTGGACGTGTGCATTGTCTCATGGTAGTCTGCTTACCAAATATTTGATGGAGGTGCTTTCCCATGTGTGGTCATGCAACATCAACCTGAAATCTTTTCTCACACATTATCCATAAAAAAATAAAAAGAGCCCATTGGGTAAACGGGGACAACTTGCTGTGCCAGCTAACCCCTTAAATTTTGGCAAAGAAAGAGGTGCATCACGTCACCTAAAGCCCTCTGAGGAAATGAGGCGTGAGAGCACACGGGCTGCCGGGGGAGTGGGGTGTGAGGCCAGCCCTGCCGCTCACCAGCCCACGGCCCCGCACTGCGTAATGGACTTTCCTAGTTAGTACATAATATATGGCACTTGACCGAAGTGTGGCTGCAGGAACCAGCGGAGGAAGAAATAACTTGACGGGATCCTTTAATGGATCTATCTCCCTCGTCTTCCAGGAACAAAATAAATAGGAGACTTTTTCAACCGGCATGTATTTCCATTTATGCTTTAAAAATTCATGAGCATAGGTTTCATACGATGGTGTAGTTACTATGGTAATTGTTTATTAATCTGGAGGAGCTTGGTAATTGCCACAGTTCAGTTTATATAACTCAAACCCGGAATTAAAGCATGGGTATGATTTCTTTATGCATCCATCTTTTAGTCACTTTTTTTCAACTTTTTTTTTTTATTTAACAGAATATGCATTTTCCCCTCTCAGTTCTACTTTTATCCAAGTGCGTACATTTCTGGAAGTGTAGAGAGAGTGTAAAAAAGAGAGAGAAAAGCTTGCTCGGAGTTGGCAGGCCAGGACAGCCAGGAAAAAATGTGCAGAGTTAAGTAGCAAGTGCATTTGGGATATTTTTTATTTTTTTTTGTTTTTTAATTTATTTCTCTTTTTCCTGGAGGATGGTTCATTTGTGGGATGGCAGTATGGGGCAAAGGAAAGCAGGCGGCAAAGTGGGGACATTGCAGGAATCCCCATGGCAAGCCCGGGACTGTCCCCCCAGCTGAGCACGAGGCTGAGGGATGTGGGGCCGAGGGAGGACGCATGTGCATTGCCCTGCAGCTCTGGTGTTTGTGCGTGGCCAGGCACACACAGAAGGCAAAACACAAGAGCTGGGCTAAGGATGAACGTCTGCCTGGCTTTGGCATTTGTTTTTTTGGGGGCTGCGTGTGGTTTTGCTCATGGAAATGCAAAAGTGGCGAGGTGCCCAACGGGTGCACCACGGCCCTTCAGTAAACCCTGTTGCCAGCTCACCTCAGCCCTGCTGGCTTCTCAGGGGCATGTGCTCACTTCTCCTGGAGAAATTTCATCTAAAAAAATGAGCTTGTTCATTCAAAAATTAATTATTATTTTCTTTTTCAGATAGGCACCACCAATCCTACGGCAAGGCAGTTTTTTTATACCGGGCACTGTAGTGATGCTCTCCAGAGACCCAGGAAGCAGAAAACAATATGAATATTTTTCGGTGAATTTTTTTCATTTATGTAAAACTCCTTTCTCCCAGAGAGTGAAAAATTTTGCCCACTGTGAATCTTTTTCCTGTGTTGATTCTAGTTTAGAGACAATTAATTGCCATCAGTTTGTTCTGTAACGACCCATAGGGAACCAGAAGCAGCCCTGCTTGTGGGTGACCCCTCCTCGCCCATCCCCACTTTGCTCCCCGCCAGCTTGTGCGGCTGGCGGGCTGGAGAAAATCCCTGGTCGGCCTGGCTCCATTGCCGAGAGATTCACATTATTTATATGGAAAAAGTGCAGGATGCCATCTCCCCGCTCGCTCTGCCTGCATAAATTGCGCATGTTTATTATTCATCGTAACACAGCACATTCTCTGTTTCTGTGTCACTTGTCACTAATCACTTATGCATCTGATGTGCGGATCCAGAGCAGGTTCTTAAGCATTCTTGGCTTCGAAACATAAGATATGCATGGGTAAGAGTTTATCCCACCCCCAAAATAACAACTTTGATACATTTTCAAAAGGGAAAGTGCATATGTTACAGTACTCAGGAGCAGCAATAACCAAACTAGCTGAGAAGTGACATGGACTTGGGTTATTTTCTTGTTGTTTTTTTTTTCCTCTTTTTGGTTTTTTTTTTAGTTTCTCTTTAGTATTTCATGAAAGTGTGTAAAAATCTTAACATTTGAATGCCACACGCTTCATTCTGCCTGCGAAATAAAGGACATTTCTCTAAAAGAAACATACGCTCCTTGTTCCTTGTTTTGATTCTCTGTACAGCTTGTCACAATGCATTTACATTTTGTCCATACATTTGGATTTGCAACCCGAGCTGTGCTTTTGAGGAAGGGATGCAAACTCTTTTCTTCAACTTTTCGGAGGCAGTTGGGTGCTGCCTGCAGCCTGCCACGTGCAGGGGACGCACGTTGCACGCATGCCCCTGCCAGCTTCTTCTGCGACCCACTGCCTCTTACCCCAGCGGCTCCTTCTTGAGGGGCTTGGCCAGTTGCGTTGGCCATCAGCTGGGGAAAGGCTCTTCTCTGGCGCTTTTTTCCCTCGTCCCATCTCACTGCCTTCCCAGCCTGCCTCCCGCCCCATAAGAGCCAATTGCCAAAACTCAGTGGATGGCAGCACTGTGTCTACCCCAGATTTTCCCCCCACATTTCTTCCTCCTGCCTCTTTTAGCCTCTGGGCAATGCCAGAAATTGCTCTTTCCTTGCCCGGATCTGCTCTGGGAAGCACCGTGAAAACGCTGGCACCCCTGGAAACCTTGTGTTTAAGACACTCTTTTTTTTTTTTCCCCTTCTCATGGTGCTGGATGAGTGGCAGTAACGGTGTGAGGCTGGGGATAGAGACCCCATGCAGCCCCAGCGGGGATAATGCCTGCGTGGAGAGACCTCGTGGGCTGGGAGCAGTCTGGGTATCACTGTGAATAATGGTCATTCAGCCGAGCAAATTCCATCTATCAAATTGAGAATATGGAAAACATTCCTGCATTTTCTGGTAGTTAACCTAATCCCGCTGTAATGCTGCAAACCTGGCGTCCACAGCCAGTGACGAATCCATCTACAGGTCTAAGAGGTGTGAGCTCCTCCATTGGACATCTGCAATAGATGGCTATGCCATATGTACATTGGTCTGTGACTCACCTGCACCACATTAACCTGCAGTAGAAGATCTGTGATATTGGCCTGGCCTTGTGAGAGGGCAACATGCGGACCAGCAGGCAGAACAATAGCCTGGATGACCTATATTTACCAAATTTTTTTTTTTTTGCACCAAGCATCTGCAGGCCAAAAATTATTTACTGTGGAAATACTGAAAAAGTCACAAAACCGGTCAAATTGTATGATGTGAATGTTTTCTCCTCTTTCCAAGGCTGCTGAAATAGAGGACTGCTTACCAATCTCCCCAGCTAGAGACACGGGGGTTTCATCCAAGGAGACAATTTTAATTGTTCCTTGTTCTGCTGATATCTGATGGGAACAGTCTTAATAGCGACCTCCAACTGCAAGTCCTCCTTCTTGAGTGAAGTCAGCCCTACGATAACACCAGAGAGGCAGCTTGAAATTAGGATACAGAAAACTGATGCCAAAAATATGTCAACTTGGAAGGTCATTAAGAATTATCCATTTGTGCATGTTCACATGCCAGCAGTACCTTAAGTGATTACCTTGGAGGGACAGATTTGTCTAATGAACATATGAATTAACAATATAAAATTGTGATTGATAAATCAAATAAGAATTTATAATTTGGCAATGGATCTAACCGGAATGGAGTTTCACTGGATGAGAATGTGAGAGGAGCTGTTGGTGTTCTTTGCTAAAAATGACTCTCGGTTGTATTTTTCCACTTCATGACACCACAGTTGTAGGTGACTGATCTGAAAACCAGCCTGCCTGTACCTCAGGCAGAGACAAGTTGTACTAAAGATCTTGGCTCACCATTTCCAGTAGTTATTTTTTAAACCTCTCCACCTATGCCTTTATTGATCTTTTTTTTTAAGCTCAGCTTAGAAATTAACCTAGACTGATCCTGGCATACAAAGTAACATTTTTTTAAACCATGTAATAGTTGGTATCATTATGGTCAAGTATTTTTAAATTTAGGCACTCAGATAAAAGCAGCTGATGTTTCACTCTGCTTTTCTGCACTGACACAGCTCAGGAGGGAGTTTTGATTTTTGTCTCTGAAAGATAGATTGCATTAGTAGTTTCCCGAGTTGTGGGTTATATCTCCTTCACAAAGAGTTTTAAAAGTCAAAAAGAGCAAGACGTTTAGGTTTAAAAAATGTCTTGTACAGGTGGACTTTTTTTTTCCTTCTAAAGCTTTACCCTCTTAGTAGCTAAAATCAATGCAATATACACATTATTTTTTTAAATAAGCTCTTACTGGCAGATGTACTTCATTTAACATTTATGATAAACTCTTAGCGATTCCATACTGCATCTTCATCTTTTTGGCTTGTGTCATTTTGGGTTTGGGGCACTCCTAGTGCACAAGCAAGCACCGGCTCTACAAAATCCCGTTAGAGCTGCTACAGTCTAGCTTTTGTCAAACTGCATATTAAAGACCCAGACAATAAGAAAGTACCAAAGGAGTTGTTACATTTCATTACTCCGTGTGATTAGTGCCTCCCTATGTGCTAATGAACCAAAGTTAGAAAATAATAGCTTTGAAATGTAAGATTATTGAGGGTTTCTTTTACATGATATAAAGGGGTAACTTCAGCCTATTGGGTCTGTAGCGCACTGAGTACCGCTTCCTTTGCGAGTTTAAAACTGCCATAGTAAAAGCTGCTATTTAGTTGAGGTGGAAATTTCAAGGGATGTTTATGTTGGATCTTGCTGTTAAAATGGGTTGGATAGTCATGAAATGGGCAAAATCCCATTTACCGAAACCCTGCATATCATGAGACCAGACAGAAACAGTGCTGATTTTGGGGCCCCTCAGTGTGTCCCTGGCTGTGGAGCACTGCATGAGGGCATGTCCAGTGCAGAGGCACACTTGCACTGGGAGTCAGCCCCACTTCTGCAGCACCTATTAACCTCAGTCAAACAAAACTCAGCAGACAGCAGCGTCTCCATTTGTTGGTAACATTGCGGGATGTCCCCATAGGCTCCCAAGGGGATGTTGTACGGAAAAGCACCTCCTGACTCATAGCCCTCCCTTCTGTTTTCATCTCTCCTATATCTAGCAGCTGTTGATTCAATTTTTTGCACCAATTTTTTGTCCCAAATCCATGGCACTTTCTGTGTATTTTATCACATGCAGTGTTTAAAGTGAGAAAATGCCCTAATGTAGAAATCATAGTAGGAATGTGAAGGTAAAAGCACTGATGTTTGCAGCTACAGTCAGAAAACAGAGCATTAAGACTCACTGTATACTTAACGGATGTCATTGTGCCTATGGGCGGTATGGATAACATAGCAAAGCTGCATTGTACAGCGGGCTTTGCAATGCGTAGGCTCCCAAGGGGAGAGAAGGGGAGAGGGAGCCCGTGAGAGCTGGTCTATCACAGCCAGTTCCTGAAGGTCCACATGGTCACGGGCTGCGACCATATTCCCTCTCCTTGGAAAGGGCAAGATTTGGAACATACTTGTAAGTTAAAAAAAAAAAGGAGCGTGATTGTAAGTGAGTGGCTGTGCTTTGGTGTGGAGCAGCCTTCCTCGCACGAGAGGGGAGGCTGGGGAGGCGGGTTGCACGGGGCTGCAGCCCTGTGGCTCAGAACGTCCCGGGGAAGCTGCACAGCAAAGCATGACACAAGCCTTGAAACATTTAGGGAGGGGGGCATGTTATTTTAATATCCTTTTTTGTGCTTAATAGAAAAGGGGTTTGTGGTTAATTCTTTATTATCTCCGACAGCAGTTCTCGCTTCGGCTCCTCTTTCTTTAACTGCCAAGCTAGCATTTTCCTTTTTTATTGCTCCTTTCTTCGAGGTTTGCTTTGGAATAGTGCCAGTTATCATTTCCCATTAGGGCAAATATTGCATCAAACTCATGATTAGGGATTTGAGGGCTTGGGAATATTATTCTCTAACATTTGTCTTTCATTTTCTAAGAGTCTTTTTCCTCTCTCTCTTTGTACACACACATATGCACACATGCCTGTATATCTGTGGATATACATGTGTGTATATATATTTATAGAGAGGGAGAAAGAGAGCCTGCATGTGGCTGATTACATGGGTACATTTACACGTATGCACATGTCTATTTGTATGTAAAGTTCAAACATCTTCGTTTAGACAAAGGAAAAGGGAAGAGCTTTCTCCTCGTGTGAGATTTCAGAGGACTCGGAAGGTTAATAAAGGAAGAGAATAACAGATTTGTTTGTATGTTTTGGGTTAAATACTTCAGTTTTGCAGTGAAGGAAGGTGTTAAGAACACACACTGCGAGTGTGGAGATGAAGCCACTGCTAGGGAGCTGCTAACAGTTTTACCGACCCTACAAAACCGGGGAACAACGCTGCCTATTTTTGAGTGTGCCTTTTACTGTACCTTATTTATTACCTACCTGCATATATACAGCCACTTCATTTTTAGCACGTTCTCTAATAAAGAGGCAATAAATATTACATTTCTTGAAATTAACTATTCTGCTGTAGCAACATATACTGCACCACCTATATTGAAAGACTACCTAGGCTCTGATTTGGCCATCCTGAATTGCTCTTAAAAGGTGCCCATTTCCGTTGGTTAAGCAAACAGGCCTAAACGTCCCGAGGCAGACAAGAGGCCGTGCTGGGCACGTGCACTCGTGTGGGCTTCGAGGCATCTGGATTTTGGCTTAAGCCACCGCTTCCTTTGCGTACCTCCAACATTTAGGCACTGCTGAGATGTTAAAAAATCATCCCAGCTGTCACCTATTTCTGATGCTGGCTCACAAAACCCAACACCCGCTTTCAGTACCTAATCTTGAGGGGGATTTTTGAAGAATATATTTTTTTCACTAATGAAACTTTGCTTACACCTGGTCTGGGGGTAGGCACATTGCAGGTGGTTCCCCCCACCAGCTGCCCTTGTGGGGATGGGAACAAGGAGGTGATGGGAGGCTGGGGCTGGTGGCGATGCCTGGGGCCTGTGGTCCCCCACAGGGCTGCCCGCCTGCCCTGCGCCGCCCCCACCACCGCAGAAACGGGGCTCCCAAGAGCCGGGCACCATCCTCCTTCACACCCGGCAAATCACTTAACCTCTCAGCACGTCAGCTTTCGCAGCTGTTAACACGGGGAATGGTTTCATTTCGCCTCCTCTCGTAAAGAGCATTGTGGCTCCGATCGACCGGGAGCCACAGCGTTATTTCCACTTACTGGTAAGTTGGATTTTGGCAGCCGGTGGGAGGGAGGCGAGCACATTCATCTGGGTAAAATCCCCTGGCTGGAGAAATAGCCAACGGGGAAGTTTTATAAGGCAGGCACAAAGCAATATCAGCAATATCCAGAGCAAATCTTGTATCAGAGTTGTCATTTTTGCTCTGGCCTGGCAGTGGTGGGCTGGGGATTTGCGGGGTCCGGGAGGAGATTGGAGCGGGTGAGATGCGGAGTGGTGCTGGCCAGCTCAGCTGGGGTGGTGCTGACACTCACAGCCACCCGACAGGTTCCTAAATACATATATTTCCAGGCAGCCAATTTGTCTGCCTCCAAAAATTTATTCTTCAAGGCTTGCTCCCATCTGCCAAAAGAAAACATGTCATTTAAAAAAAAAAAACAACCCTAACATTGACAGACAGGAGTGCGTTGTTGAGCTAAAGCCCTCTGCTTTTACCTGAGCCAGGCGCCGGCACCGAGTGGTGAGACAGCCCTGTCACCCACATGCTTTATTAACAGTCAGCTTTTAATCGCGCTTCTCCCTGGCAAGCTGACAAATATTTTTCCCTTTACTCACAGTTCACCCTTTCATTTTTCTGACAAATACCGCACTTACTTCATTTAAATTTTTGCAAAAACGAGCCTGGGTGAAGTGACTCAGTCATTGTGCAGATTAAATACAATGTCACCTCTTTTTCCTGCTTGTAGTACAATGGCTGTACATTAAAATTATTACAGTAATTTCAGTAATTTCTGCTGTAACTTCTACTGATAAACCTGATCATGTTTTTCTAGCTCTGCCCTGCTTCTTCTGCCCTGCCTTCCTAAAAATAAAGTCATGGTCCCCACATGGGGAAGCTTCATGCCGAGGGAAGGCACAGTAAGCTCCTAATTATTTTAGAAATCTTAAAGTGATTAAGGCAAAAGGGTAGTTAATTATAATATTCTAAAAACACAGCTGCTTAAAAAAAAGTTTCAAGCAGCTACCAACTTGTTATTATTTTGTCATCATCTTATGACACGCTTATGACATATGGGAAAAATGAAAGATTAAATCTCCGTCCCCGCACTGCCCCCGTAGCCGTGCAGTCCATGGGACCAGCAGCATCTTCCTGAAGGAAGGAGGCTCGGCCTGAACCTCTGCTGGTGAGCGTGGGGGCAGCTTCCAGCCCTGCGTTCACTTTCAGAGTTGTGAAAGCTGAATCTTCTGCTGGGGCTGCAGAACATCAGCTGGGAAAACTGTGGCTAAATCAAGAGCAACCACAGTTTGCCGGGGAACAAATATCCCAGCCTTGGCCGTACCAGTCTTTTACTGAACTCCCGCTCATGTTTTCATTCCTCATACACCAAGGAAATAAAAAAAGTCATTGCTGGTATTGCCAGTGGGGATGGACTATGGAGCCCCATAAACATTTTCACACTGTCTCAATAAAGAGCAGCAGCATTCTCCTTCTGCTCGCATTTTTGAGGCTACCTCAAAAAAATCTGCCTACAAGGGGAATCACCATATTTTTTGCAGAGCTGGCCAGTGCTTTGGGTGGGGAAGAGGTCTCACATTGCCAGTCTGTCCATGCACCGAGGCCAAAGTGAGCAAGGAGCCCCTCGGTGTGCTATCGCACCTGGGGAGCTGGGCAAACTAAACAATAGTTCATAACTGGTCATTGGTGGACGATGCGCCTGCTTTTCTGTCTGGGGAGGTGACTCTGTACAACAGAAATCTTTCTGCACCTTCTGTGCCAGCTGGATTCTCTCTATGTCCATGGATACCTGTGTCTTGCGGTTATGGAGGTAACGCCAAACAGGAATGGCACCGAAAGGCACGTTCACCTCATACCTTGCTCCTACCAAAATGAACTCAAGGATTGTCGTTGTTGGCAGTGTTATTTATGCTGATGTGCTTTTAAAAACAAACTAACTAACTAACTAACTAACTAACAACTTTAAAACTAGAGATAAAGCAGGATGGCTTCTAAGGATCAAGGTGGAGACTGCAGAGAAAACTAAAGGCACTCAAAAGTAGATGATGTTGCAAACGCTAACCAGAAGTTTTCTTTCCATCAGTGGGCACAGCAACATCTGCAGTGACTCAGTGAGGAGAGTGGACTTTTTATTACTAAGGTCTGACCATCTCATTTTTACAATCAAGCCATAACAGGCTAATGAACACAAGCATTAACCTTTGTGGTGCAACAATATACAAGTTGTATATACTGCAATATCATTTCTTTCCATTAGATGAAAGACAGAGGCTGTGGCTGTGATGGGGTTTAGACAAAGCCCTGGTTAAAGAAACCATCCATATTGGGAGCACAGTGCAGTGTCCTTCATTTCCTGATATGAGCATCAACTATTCTGATGTGGGAGGCAAGAAGGCATGCCAAACTGCTGCAGAAACACGTCCAGTTCTTTATAGAAAAATGTCATTGGAAGTTTGGCAAAATACTGGCCAAGCTCGGTCCCAAACATTTCCAGGTCTGTCTGTGGCACATCACCAGAGTGCTGGCGTCACTTGGCATAGCTGCCCCAGCAGCGCCGGCTCACACAGGGGCCGCTGAGTGACAGGGGCTGCAACCGGCTCTCGTGACACCCTGAAATTGGGGACATGCTGGCACGTGCCTTTCTCCCAGCTGTTGCATCCTCCAGTCTTCCCGTCACCGTGGGCTGAGCGCTCCCCAAGAAAGAGCTGACAGTGCTTGTCAGCAAGATGTGCAGATCGAGCATTAGACTAAATGAAAGTTTGAGCACCTGGCAGATTACACCCATTCTGAATCTAAACGTCTGCAAATATTTAAGATGTGCATGTAGCAGAGACTTATGGGCTCCTGTACACGGGTGTGTACACACCAGTGGTACTTGGTGCAGCTCGCGCAGTGCAGAAAGCCTCTGTATAGTCTCACAGTTAAGGGAGGCTCATCCCCAAAGCTTGCAAGGAAACATCCCTGGGAGGACACGAAGCACAGACTGGGGTTGGTGGCAGGAGAAGGCAGCCATACCCAGCCTTCACCTCTGGCGTGTTTTTCCCCACACTCGCCCCTCTCCAGCCCTTTTTTTTACCCATGGAGCAACCGCGATGCCATGCACGTGCACCAAGCTGCCAAGGTGCAAATGCTTGGTACCACAGCCATGACAGCAGTGACACCACCTGTGCCACCAGCTGGCCACCTGTGCGGAGCTGCAAACCGGCCGTGTGGAGCACAGGGGCTCATTCCCTGGCAGCAGGGTGGGTGGGGGGTGAAGTGTCCAACCCCTCCTCTCCGCTCTCTGCCAGCCACTTGCTTCACAAAAATTGCGCATCAAAGTGGATGTAGCAGCAGGGTTGGATGGTGCCTCACCCCAAACCTGCTCAGGCTCGTGGGGATTCTCTGACTGACTCTGGAGGTTCTGGGACAGGCCAATAACAGCAATAACACCACCAAAACATTCCCATGGGCTCAGAGGGCTGCATCTCCCATCAGCAGCCACCTCCATCCCCGCACCAGCGCAGGGGAAGGTGCGCTGGCTTTCTGCTCCTGTGAAAATACACCCACCTGCACTCACAAGGTTTTCCCACCACTTTCCAAGAAAGGCTTATCCGAATACCTTTATCATCACCATAGCTTGTCTTAACTTGGTATAACACAGACCAGCTTAACTTTATAGTGCTGCTTTTTATAGAGGAGCATTTATTTCTTGTACCAACTCTCAAGGATGTTTTATCTGTTTTATATCCCATTGAATCCTCTGTGAAACTGCACTAGTTTACAATAATTTTATTACTTTATTAATTAAACGTTTTCCAACAAGCTAGCTATGGCATTTCTTATCATCAAGGGTTCCATTAGTTTTTAATGGTGTGAGACAAAATTACCATTTACCCACATGCAATTTAAGAAGCATCATTAACACAGAGAAAGCACCAGGTGGGATTTCTAATAGTTACTGTTTCTCATTTTTGTTTTTATTTAAAAGGAATAACTGGTTTTGAGGTTTTTGCTGCAAGGTTGCCAAATCCTCACTTTGTTTTTTATGTTCAAGATAATTTAAAATAATGTTCTTCTATCTCCTAAGGCTTTTCTCAGCACTATTTCACTTATCAGCACGTTGCTTGGTTTGTACGCAGTGTCTCAGTGCAGCCGGGTGAGTGTGTTGTCTGCACAGTAATCACCAAGAACAAAGACTCATCTGCACGGTCAGTGAGCAGGGGATGTGCATGAATGTGTGTGTGCACGCACACGTGTGTGCCTGAGACAGCGGCTGGGTTTGCAGGGGCATGGGTGGGAGGTAGCCAGGCTGGGGCGAGCCCCAAACCAGAGCCAGCGACCGCCTGGTGTGGCTCAGGGCCTGGAGGTGCTGGCCGTGGGGTCCCGCAGAGCCCGTCCCAAGCACAGGAGACTGGGCGATGCTCCTCAGCCATGCTCACCCACGGCATTGGGGGCTGGCACTGCGAGGAGGGGAGGAGGCAACCTGCCTTTTTAAAGTTCTTGGGAAACTTTGATGCAGACCCTCTGCACAGGTACTGGTTTTCCATGCAAAAGACAATGGAAAAAACATGACTGTAGTAAATATTTACCTTAAACAAAATGGGAATAATTAAATGGCAACTTAATTACTATATTCTATTCAATTATGCTGACTGTTGACTAATTGCTGACTCAGCCCATTTACATGTTAATAAATGTCTGTGTTTAGGGTCCTCCTTGGTTAATTTTCTAGGTTTAACAACATGAAGTGGAGTTGCTGGTTTTTTTTTTTTCTTCCCTGTAAACTCATTGCTTTTGCTTAACTCCATGATCTCCTGCTGCCACACATGGATGCGGGCAGCGCAGACCCGCCATCGCAGACCTGCCGGTGTCCGTGGCGCACGTGGCGGGTCCGAGTTAGGGCCTCGCCGCTGAGACGCAGTGTGAGGGTCCAGATGGTGCACGATCCCGCGAACCGCCGAGCGCGAAGCGCGCAGGAGGGTGTTAGGGATATTTAGTGGGATGTGTTTGACAAGGTGTTTCCTTATTTAAAGGGGAGGGGAGGAAAAGGCAGATGGTGTGGCTGTTTCTAATGACATTCCCTGGCTGGGTTTTTTAACAGCAGACTTAAGAGGGGCACAGGCACCTGACGTGCCTGTCTGCTCGGCTGCTGGGAGGAAAAGGGACGCTGACAAAACAGGTCTCACCACTGTCCCCGCTACCTGTTCTACCTATTTATTTTATTTGCCAGGGCGCCTGGTGAGGCCGATGGAGGGCTCTGCCCAGGGCTGGTGTCCCCAGAGCCACTGGTCCCTGCCCTGCTACAGCATTCACCGCACCGCTCTGCCCCGGCACTAGCCGCACGGCTCGGGGGAAACAGCTCTCTTTCCCAGAAACCCACCATCGCTGCTCTCCTTCCCTGCACCTTTCTCCCTCCGGCCTCACCCTGCCCTATTTTCCTGCCATCTCGGCCCTCCGCTTGGCCTAGTGGCTGTGCCATCACCGCCAGCACTGCGCCAGTCTGTCCCGCTGCTGGTGCAGGTTGGTGCTGCCACCGGCCCTGTGGCCTCCTGGAAACACCCGGGGCGATGCTCTGGGTAGAAGGAGGGGGGTTACAAATGATGTTTTCCTCTCGGAGGTTTTTAAGCACGCTACAATCAGAAGCGGTCTGATATTTTTTATAGTTAGGGGCGTCTATTAAAATAGAAACAAATTTTGCGTTTCCTAAATGGGCAGATAATTGTTCCATGACGAAGAGAGCAAATACGTGCACAGAAATGGCCTCTGCCTTAAACGCACACTGAACTGAACTTCTGGTCAGATAAATTTCTAATTAATTTGCTTGTGCAAGCCACGGAACAAAAGCTCTGATTATATATTAGAGCAAGATGTGCAAAAATATCTTCCCCCATACTTCCGCATTATCCTGCTTCTTGCCTGTAAAGGGGCTCTAGGGTGGCCGTCCTTGGGGTGACGCCGCTGCAAGCCCTGGCGGGAGCCACCAAAGTACCCTGACCCTCTGCAGCATCCCCCCGGCAGTGGGACAGACCCCGCCACCCCCATGAGAGCCTGTGGCCAAGGACCCCCACGCCTGGGCCGGCGGCTGGCTGGGTGGGTTTGGAAGCGGTGCCAGGCTGGCGGAGGCGGGCGGGCAGCGCAGAGCTGTGGCTGGCACTTTATGCTAATGGCCCAGTCATTATTTATTCCTTTGGAATTCATTACAATCGCATTATTTGGGATCGGTTCATTTAGCGTCACGAATGCATCCATAGGATTTTTTTATTGTGACCTAATTAATAATGAATGATTCTATTTTAAAGCGCTGCCGTACGCTGGGTTTTAAGGCAGCCTTAGGAGTTACAGCAAATCACGCCGAAGTGGCTCGGTGGCTCCTCGCAGCCCAGTGAGAAACATGCAAGAAAGTGCCGCTCAGTTGCCGTGGCCCCTGACGGGCACCGGCCACAATGGCAGAGGCCAGGCACAACGCTGCACCGGCATGGCACGGCACGGCACGGCACGGCACAGCACGGCACGGCACGGCACGGCACAGCTTGCTTGCGTCCAGCAGTCCTAAGCCCAGGCGTCTTGCACAGCTGCAGCTCCAGATTTCTCTCTATTCAGAGTAAATTTTTTTTGTGATGGCAGCTTGGAGCTGACTCATCTACTGAAACCAAAGTTCAGTACTGACCTTGCCTAAAGCAAGAAAAAACTTCTACAATGTTTTGGGAAAATTCTGTCTTGGTTTTGGTTGATCAACAATATCTTTGGGTACTGTAAAGCTGCGCAGGAGGAGAAAATCTTCACTGACAGCAATCTTGCTTTACTTAAAAGTATTTTCTTTGAACATGGCACTTTTTCTAAAAAAACGCCAACCTTATAATTTTTTACATTAAATTCCCAGGAATACTTAAAAAGTAATTTTATTTTGAAAGCACTGAAGTGACTTTGACTCTTCTCATTTTTTTTCCTCCTCAGCACAAGAAACTTGGCAATACCCAAAAGAATATACAAATTCTTTTTTTCCAAGAAAGGCCTCACCCAAGACTTTTGCCAAGACCCACTTTTAAGCCACCCCATGCAGACATCAGTTCCATTTCACGCTGACCCCCAGCCTGGGTAAGTAAGCGTAGCACCACAGCATGGAAATAGCTTCGCCTTTCCCTACTGAACACCTTCTTGCTAAAAATGTTTCAGTTCAGCAGCAGGGATGTCAATTCACACTGATGTCTGAGTTAAATTCATTCCCGGAGAGGCAGTGCAGGGAAGTCCCTGTCCCCCACAAACCTGTCCCAGCTGAGCAGGTTGATCCACACCGTATTGTTGGATTTAGATTTTCACAAAGTCACATAATTTCCAATCTCCCTGCAGACCATCGGGCACATTTTACTAATGTTTGTGAAAGTCTGTAAATAGTTATAATGACATAAATAGTATTTCTGTGAACGCAAACCTACCCCTCTGTATCCTGCAAGCACAGCCATTTACATGGCGAGACTGTAAAAGGACGACATGGCAAGTTTGGGTTCGGACACGTGAGGACATTTACCGGGAAGCGACAGCTTCTGCCCTTCCTCCCATCCCAGGTATGCCTGTGCCCCTCTGCAGCATTTGAGGGGGCCTGTCTCCCTGTGGGGTGGCGGGAGCCAGGCACGGCTGAGGCTGTGGCTGCCACCTTGGTTTGCGTGTTCGGTTTTGCAGCAGGGAGCCGTGCTGCTCCCAGCCGATCCCCAGAGTCAAGGGGATTATTAACATGCTAAAATTATTCACATGCTAAAATTGATCACTGAATACTTAGCCGAGCTCCGCCTGAGGTAGCTTAACAGCTCTGCCTTCCTGGTGAAACCAGCAGAAAACCACAGCTTCTCTCCCTGTGTCTCCCTATGGCCTTGAATCCAATGCAAAACTCATCAATGAGGTTCATACCTTTGACACAAGCAGTGTAGACAGCTTCATTTCAGGTTTTTAAGGCTAACCCAATGACCTTGTTTCATTTTATTTTAATTAATAGTTATAATTCAGGTAATCAACCTGAACTAACAGCTGACAGCAAAAACTGTGTCTGGTTGCGGAGCATTTTATATGTATTGCTGATGTTGCGACACATCATTATGATTTTTCCTTTATGCAGTCATTGTTGGCATTGCTTCTGAGAGAATGACTCTCCTGCTTGTCTCTGCTGAGAGTTTCAGGTCTGCGTAAGACCTTAAATTCTTTTTGAATGGCTGCAAGAAAAAACATATGAAGGACTCGCTAACATAAAGTCATAGAATACATTACACTAGTACTTCAGTACCAAATTTCCTAAAAAAAAGTTACAGCCAAGAAGGACCGTTAGAAATCTGTTCTTGCTCATGGCGGAATGTTTTAAATAGCAAGGGGAAGGGCTCCTTGCCCACTCCCTTTGCAAAACCTCCTGATGGTGCCATGTCACTTCCAGGTGGGAAGTCCTCCTGGACGAGCAGGACCTCCTGCCTGTAACCGTGCCAGTGCATGCTGCTGCAGGGCTGCAACCCAGGGCTGGACTCCTCCCACGCATTGCTACTGGCTTTAAGTCCTTACCGAGCACAGTACTTAAGCAAAAGCTCTCTTTAAGGCTACAGGTAAAGCCTTTTGTGTCGGGGTCGAAAACACATGCTTGTAAGTTGGAACATCTGTGCAGCTTGCTATGTTTGGCCATATCATGCCTCTTTTCAGGTATAATCCACTTAGGACAGTCCCACAGGAATATATACCTGTAGAAGACATGGGTGCCCTTGGGGCACGGCAATTTCCACGGAAAGAAAGAATTAATTGAAGACCTGGGCTCTTCCTTCAGCACACAAGAAGGTAAAATAAATTGTCAGGAGCATCGTTGTCCTGCTGGTGCACACAGGAGCTGCCTGTTCCTGCCAAGGAGATGGCGGCGAGCTGTGTGATAACACCTACCTCTCAAGGACGTTACAAAGCTAATGCATGTTCATGAGGTGCCTTCAAACCCTCAGATGGAAACCACCAACCACGGTTACCATGAAGTACTGCTATCACTCTGAGAACATAGATCATGTCAGTAGCTCGTGAGGTCTTCTCCAGCGGGGCCACCTGAGGGGCCACACATCACTTGTCCGTTTGTTTTTTCTAAATAAACATCTTCTAAATAAACATAAATAAGCTACTCAGGCTGGTATATAAAGCCACATAACACACACACGTTTGTTAGTAGACAAGTCAAGCGATAGTCTTCCTTGTGTGTATATATATGTACACACATATACATCTATACACACACAATTCATTATTTTATTGGAGAGTTACATGAAGTTGGTGTGTGTGGGGAGTACATGTGTGTTTTGTTTGCTTGCGTGACCACTGCAGTGACATCCACATTAAACAGGGAATTGGAGACTGTGTTTGTCTATATGAAATCCAGCTTGATTTTAGAGCAAATACTGCTACAGAAAGCACTGCCAGAGTCTGCATTGCACAACTCCAGAGAGCATCTTTCATAAAACAATTATATTTTTTCTAGACGTAGTGAAAGCCTTGAAAAAGTTTACTTGATGTCTAACCAAGCAATGCTGCATCTTCAAATTTGAAGGAGAGCTCAGAAAGTTAGTTTTTTATTATTCTTCATTTAAGTATTATTTTTTAATTGCAGCGTATTAAACATAAAATCTGGTACAATCTTTAAAAATAAATAGGACCTAACTATAAATGGGCCCTGTTGTGTTTTTATCTTTGACAAGCAAGTAATTGCTTCTCAAATTTATCAGTTTGTTTATGCAAAAACCATTTACCAAGCCTAGCTCAAAAGCATCAATTTCATCATTATCATCTTATTAATTTAGCCAAGCTATAACACAGCTGATTATTCCTGAGTAATATCCTCTGCAGCACATCATGTGTGGCAAAACCATCTGTACAGTACCTATTTAATAAATAAACCCTCGGCTAAATGTCTCTGTTTATTGAGAACTAATGTTTATAGAAAATATAATGGAACTCAATAAATAACTCAGCTTCATCAACCTGCATATGAATCAGTACGAAGAACGCTGACATCATCACCTTTCAAGTACCAGAGAAAGCAAAATTACCCAAAAGAGCTATAGAGTCAATATTAAGGCATTAAAACTGCAATGAAGGCATATTAATGCTTAAAACTTCATTGTTGGCAGTAGAATTGCCACCACGGACATATTTTATAACTCTAAGAATACTTAGGCTTTATGACTGTTTCTTTGTTGAGTGCCTTGCACTTAATGTAGTTTTCCACTTTAAATAAAAAAAACCCTCAAGATCTTAAAAAAAAAAAAAGAAAAAAAAGAAAAAGGGAAAAAGAAAATTGCTGATTTTGAGCATTCATTTTTAAAATAATGCAAACTGCTGATTCCAATTGTTCGGATGGAGGAAAAGGCAAACTTATTTAACTCCGTGCTTCCTGAGCTCCTAGCAGCAGGATTGGGGTGTGCCGAGGTAAAGATCACTTGGCAGCGCTGCATGAAGATTACAGAGCAACCCATGCACAGCTAAAGACGTTATCAATACAATGCCTGGGTTTAGGGGAAGAGAAATGAATTGAGTCGCTGCAGATATTGGGATACTTACTGATCGCTGGTTGTTCCTACAAAGGCAGCTCTTGCTAGTTTATTTGATTTGGTGCTTTACAACTGCTTCTCTGCCACAAATCGGGCATTTAAAACATACCTCTTATACCATCAGCAAATAATAATAGATTAATTTCTTACAACTCCTTTCCTGGGGCCCTCTGAGAACTAGTCTCTGTTTGTTTACATTTTGCTGTCCTTATTTCTGAGGAATATCGCTCTGTACACGCAGCTTAAGCGAGGACTCTGCCTGCCTGCAGACACTGGACGGACACCCAACCAGCATCGCCTTCTGCAGCCCCACCTGAGATACCTCTAATGGGTTGCAATTTCATAGGAGATAGCTTTCCCCTTGACAAACGCGAAGTCCTGTCACGTTGCATCAGTAACATGGTACCTCCAGCTCTTGGTAGGGATCGAGGGCACAGTGCACTTTCTTAAAAGCTTCTCATAGCACTTCCCTGCCCGTGGGTACATCCAGCCTCCTCTGGGGTCCCTTCTGGTGGGAGAAAGCGGATCACAAGGACCAAGTGTAAGATAGAGGAAACATATTTCCTAATCCACTCATTAGCACACACGTGATGGGAAACACTGAGGGGTGTGAATATTTTTAATGCTGTATGTGTTTACATAAAAAATGCAATTTACACAAATCTTCATTTTCTACGCTGTATAAACTTGCTACATCGATTAAAAACAGTCCATCGTGCTTTCAGGGAAGAGACAAAAAAGGGACACTGAGGTCTGAAGAACAGTTTCCACCAGCTTCTTCACCAGAACAAACTGCAGGTGTGTAAGTGGTGTGGAAGGTGGGATGTAACCGTCAGAGGAAAAGTGTTGATATTGAAAGTTTGGTTTCAGAGGCCGTGCACCTGTCCGGCGGCAGCTGTGCTGGGTGGGGAGGGCGCTGGGGGGTTGCTCACACACAGCACGCCGTGCTGCTTTGCCTCCAGTGTCCAAAACGGTTTGAAGAAATTAAGAAAAAGTGAATGTTTGTACTTCTGAGTTATTAAAAAAATATGCATTTCCAATACTTGAGACATTTTGGTCAGCTAACTAGTGAAACACGCAAGCAATAAGCAAGAAATCCCTAAACACCACAAATGGAAAAATATGGGAGAGATTTGGGAGAAAATCTGGAGGAGCCCCCCAGCCATCTCTCCCAGCCTGCAGACTGCTGCGGCACCCCGAGGTCCAGCCGTCCCCCAGTGCGGGGGCCTGGACTTGGGGTGGCTTCACCTCCCACCCCGAGGCAGTGGCAATCAGCGCCACATCCCGCTGCACCCCGCACAGAAAGAGTCACTATTTTTGGGGGAGCAGTTGGCCCCCTCTGCACGAGGGGCGGCTGCCAGGCAGCGGAGACAAGCCCCAGCAACCCAGCTGACCGCCGTGTCAAAGCAGGTCACCTGCAGCACACAAATCCACCTTTCTGAACAGCTTTCAGGCTGGCAGAGGGTGGGAGCATCACCGGTCCGAGCGCACCGATCTCTGCTAGCGACAAGGCTGACGGAAACGAGCTGGGAGCAATCCCGCATTAAATCAGCACATCCGAGCATCTTGGGGCACTCTGCAAGTGCCTCGAGTTTTTCCCATTCTCCTCAACTTATGTTGCACATATGCAGCTCTTGTTTGCCTTCCTGAACAAAATAGCAGATCCACAGCGCTTCGCCGCCTAATGAAACTGAACATATTTAGAACATATGTGAGCCCGCTCGTCGCGAAAAGAACCATTTGTGGTTAACGAAGAAAGTATTCATGGTTTCACTGCTAATTGCAGGGCGGTCTGCATTTTCTTTCTGAGAAAAGAAAAAGGTAGCGCTGCAGTTGTAAGCACACAATAGAAGCGTGGCGCCTTTTTTTTTGCTGAGTTTTGATGCCGTTGGATAAGCAAATCGATCCACGGGGTATTCTATGGACAGGGGGAAAGATACCATTGATAATCCTTATGAGGCTGTACATCAGCTGAAAACCCATATGTTTCTTTTAATTATTACTCGCACTGCACGTGAAAAGATGGGATATTTTTCTCGCTCAAAGTCAATGGGAGGTTTGCCATTTATTTTAATCTACCGAGATCTGCCCGTTGCCAGAGCTGGAGACTCGTGGTTCCCAGCGACTCCTATACAGCAGCACTGCCCACCGCAGCCTCATGACCAGGGCTCTGCCGCAGTTCTGGGACTAGCAGAGCTCTCTTCCCCTCTCTTCTCCCCTCCCAGCCTCGAAGACGCTGTTTCTTAGCCTTTAAGGTTTGCTGGGAAGTCAAACTGCTCGTGACAAACTTCGTGAAGGCAATATATGAGGTGATTTACTGAAAATAAGACACACTATTTTTAACCACTGCGTTTTGACCTACTGTTCAGTGGCGAACATCAATTCCCTGCCAATTTTGGAGTATTGTATCGACACAAATTTTCCTAGCCAACGTGTTTTTTTATTTAATTAATCGAAGTGTCATCTTATACCCTACTCTCAAAATTACCCCTGAACCCTGTCTTTGCTTCTAAAGATAACTTTTTTTTTGTTCCAAAAGAGAATTAAAATGGTGATTAAGACCTCCTTCAGAAGTATAAAATGCTACATCTACATGTTATGAAAAAATCTTTTGTCACTATCTTTAACAATTTTAGAAATCCATTATAATCCATGGCTTGAGAATGTATTAGTATATGAACGAACTGCTACCAAATGAACGCAGAACTGGTAAGTCCCAAATGATCCCTAAATTAGAAGCATGTAAACCATCAAGGCACTTGAATAGACCAGCAAACATTTTAGCTGAGAAAAATCAGGATCAAAATATGAGATAAATGCTGCAGGGCAGAATATACAATTTTAAAGGCTTATTCATATGTTATACAGAGAGCCGAGCTGATGTTACACAGTCAGTGCTAGTGTATCTGCCTGAGTGGGAGGCTGACAATTTAATTCAGAGAAGGAATTTGGGTTTTGAATGAGTTTGCACATGTACGGAGAGCTGCAAGTGCCAAGGAAAATGGCTTCGTTTCTAGTGAAGGAGTGTTTCAGAGGGCTGAAGTTTAAATAAATTGATTTGGTGTACCTGGCTGCCGGCAAGATTGGAGTCACTGTAGGGGCGCACTCGCCACGGCCCTGCACCTTAATGCCATGTCGTGACAGTCGTCCCCGGAAACACAGGGTTGGAGGAGGAAACAGGGGAAAAAGGACTCCGTGGACAAAACCCGCTGTTTACATTAATAGCATGCTGCAAGCAGAAGTGTTCAAAGGCAAAGCTCACATTAGCACCCGGGCAACAACTTCTCAGGGCAGCCTTGCTGCGAGGACAGCAAATTTTCACCCCATTTTTGAGCCTGCGGGCTCGTGTAGGCTGCCCAGGTTCACCTCAGGGGGATTCAGACACAGGTGCTGGAGCGTGCCTTTGGCTGCTGGGCCAGTGCTGGCGGGCCGCATTTCGGTGCGAGGGGAGGAGAGCTGAGGAGCACACTGCTTGTGGCTCAGCCAAAGCCCAGGCTCCTGCCTGTTTGCCTTGGCTTGGCAAGGGCCACACGGCACGCAGTAGCCTTGGGATACTGGTGATGGCATTTCAGCTGGTTACGTGAGCCCTTTTTCAGAGTCATTTGATTTATGGCAACGAACGCTTGCCTGAACCACCTAAATCCCAGTGGCAGTGGGTGAATAAGCTGTGCAGTTCATGGTCGGTGGAATGGAGGGGGAGCAACTGAAATACAAAATGCAGACAAGATATTAATTGTTGCCTCTAATATTTTATGAACAGGAAAGATTCCCTTTACAACTGCCTGGCTGCTTTTAAAAGGTACCCAAAAGGGATATATTTCTGATTACGTCCTTCCACCCCACTGCTCTGAAAGTCGTGCATTGCTCTGTAGACCAAAACCAAACTAACACAAACATCTTCAAATGGGATGCACTTTATTTTATGTTTATAAATAGTGATTTATAGTGCACTATCACCTAGGCTAAGGGTATGCAATGTAGCAACACCGTGGCAAAAGTACAGCCAGCATAGAAACAAATTTAGGGCTTGGACTGGAGTAAAATCACTGACAGGACACTGCTGTGGGGAACCACCTGGCTGAGGGGAAAACTGGGCTTTCCACCTCCTGCCCTCACGTTTCAGAGGGAAACGAAATACCAGCATGTTTGTGCTTGGTATGATAACCTTACAGCAACTGCAAAGGAAGGCAAGGAGATTATCTGAGCCAGACAATCGTAATGGTACAAGACAAACACAGCAGACCTCCTGCAGCTGAAGGTCTCTTACCACCAGCGCATCCCACCAGGCTCTCGCCTGCTGCCCCTCACCCTGACCACTGGCCAAGGTGGTAGGCAGCGCCGCGCCGCCGTCGCAGCATGCATGCCAAAATAGCCTCAGCAAGGCTATTAAGAAACTAAATTACATCCTTGATGTCTGCTGGCTTCCAGAGGGCTAGTGTTGTTTACAGGATGGGTAAGTGCCAGTGGATTCAGCACAGCAAGAATAGCAACCCCTCCATTACCACGAGGCCGGACGACAGATGGAGGGAAGGTCACAGGCTGGGTTTGTAACCACGGGGCAGCCAGATGGTGCCCCAGCCTTCGGGGGCACACAGGCTCGGCCAGCAGCTCCCCGAACGCCCCGCCGCAGGGGGGATTTTGGGTGCACCGCTCTCCTCTGCTCTGCTGATGAGGCAGTGGCTAGGAGTGCCCAGGGGTGCAGGTTGCACACAGGGCCGTCGTCACTAGCTGCCGCCTACGCTACAGCAGGCAAGTGACGCTTGCAGGAAGCCTGCGAGGTCAGGAACTGGTCCCCTGGGTTATTTCAGGTTAGTTATTGCAGGTTATGGCTTTTCCCCCCCGCCACCGCTTGGCTGTAATGTGGTTTGACGGCAAGAGCAGCCAAGGGTGAGGAAGGGCTGCGAGGTTGCTCTGGGGTCAGGCTCATTCGTGGTGGTAGAGCCACCCACAATTTCACTGGGAAGGTGGACAATTATCTGCCACCTTGACATCAAACTGAACGGTGCTGCTCGGTGCTGCTTCTACTGGGGCTGTCTGGACCGATACACCCTGCCACTGATTTCCCACTTTTCATGACCACCTCCCAGCAGTGGCTCATGGTTACTTGGGGCTTGATTAATTCGGCCAGGTCTTTCAGCTCCTATGTGCTTCCCAACCAACATGCTCCCAGCTAACGACAGAAGTAATTATGAGTTCCCGAGTGCACGACCTTTGCTTTTCCTTCCAGGCAGCACCCTGCCTGCGGCCACCCAGCTGCCCCAGCACCACATCCCGCCCTGCCCTCCCCAGCAAATTTCATCAGCACATTACTACATCTATGTCAAGGTAAATGGTTAAAATACAGAAGCGGTCTGGTCCCAAGAACGATGCTTGAGAAACTGGACGAGTAACTACCCTATCACACAACACATCCCCTTGAAGCGTATAAAGTTGTCGCCTCCACTCTGCTTGCCGCCCTTGCCATCCCGCAGCTCCCGTACCGGTTCCCACCATCGCCTGTTTAGCTCATAATTTCCCACAGGGTGTCGTATGAAATGGAATGAATGCCACTGCTTTGGAGAAATCATTCACTAAATAATCAAATGAGATTAGTCTGATACCAACAGCTTTTGGTAAACCTATGCTACATTTTATTGCATTTACTATTTATCCTTCAATATTACTTCTGGAAAAAACGTGCTCTCTATTATTCAGGCATGGCTGCTTTGCTCTCTGCTGCCCCGTGCGGAGGTTGAGCACTGCGAGGAGTGTGTGCCGCTGCTGCCAGCGTGGATGTGGGGATTGCTGCCTCTGCGCAGTGCCACCCATTAGCTCTCACTCCCTGCCTCCCCTCCCGCCTGCAGCACCCACCATCTCCAGGGAAAACGGAGGCAATTATTTTGGGGCCACTTCAAAATTACCTTTAATCCTTGGTGCATTGTGCCCTCACTTCCCCCCCCTCCCCCCCCCCCGCCCCCTTGTTTTCTTCTTCATTCTGATAAAGAATTGTTTGCTGTTTGTTTTAATTTCCTTTGCGAGGTCTACCGCAGCCGCTGCAGGAGAAGCTACTCTTGCTCTTTGCATGATGCTTTATAAAAGACAATAGCTCTCGAATGCGGAGTGAGCCAAAGAGCTTTATTTCTGCTTTATTTCCTCAGTAATAATGCACACACCGTCCTCTGCAAATAAGAAAATAATGTCATTGTCAGGTTAACTGTTGCTTCAGAAATACGGAATCCCTATTCCTGGAGGCAGCTGTTCTCTGATGGAGGAGCACACAGGTCACTGTGGCAAACCAAATTAAAGCGCCGGACTGCAGCTTTGCCAGAGAGCCCCGATGGCGTGGAGGCCAGCCCTCCTCCCGCCTGGCCTCAGCCAGGGCAGGGGGATCTGCCATTAGCGTCCTCTTCCCAGCGAGCACCTGGGATGCCCAGGCTGCGAAGGAGCTGCACTGCAGCCCAGCTGTCGGGGACGCCTCACAGCCCAGTGCCGCTGGACTGGAATAAGGGTGTTACAGTTTGACCCACAATTACCCATTTGGGTTTTGCCCCATTGGCAAAACTGTACATTTCCATGGAAAACAATAGGCTCCTCTGCTTGCCAAAAGTAGAAATCATTCCTATTGAAAGGCACTTGACATGAACATAAATAAATAAAGATACATTGAAACAGAAACACTGGAGGAAGGTTAATTTCTGAAATCTGTAAATCAGATGTCAGATTAGATTTGTGAAGTAGTGAAGAACATAAACAAGTAGATGAGAAGACTGTGATTAATGAAAAACAATTAACTATGTAAGAGGGGCTTTTGCAATCTGAAAGATAAAACCAGGGGAGCAGACCTCTGCCAGGGCACTCTTGGTGGGGCAGCCAGGTGGGAACCAAGGGTGGCTGGGGGCCAGGCCCCCTCTCGCCTTTCCCTCTGGGGATGGAGGAGCTGTGCCAAATGCCATGTCAGGGACACGCCAGGTTCACACCCTGCCCCGGGGCTCTGGGAGGATCGCTGGCTCCTGGGGCATGTGGCCGACACCTGGCTGGGGCTGTCCCCTTCCCCAGCACCCCCTTCCCCAGCACCAGCTGCTCACCAACACGGCCAGCCCTTCTCCCCAGCCTCAGCCCTGGCTCACACCAGAGCAGTAGAGCTGCAGCCACAGAGAAATGCAATCTCCCTAAACACAGAAAGGTGGTTAAAAAAAAAAAAATCTAAACCTCGAACCCTTAAAAAAAGAATAAAAATTGCCCTGAGCGTGCCCCCCCACCCCGCCCCCAGGTATCTCCTCTCCGCTGTGGCCCCAGGTGCCTTGGTGCAACGCAGAGCAGCCTTGGGGCTGGTCCCCATGCCGTGTCCCTGGTGCAGCATGGGGGGGGCTCACCTGGCGAGTGCCGCAGGAGCCCCCCCTGTGCAGGCCGCGGGCTGACCCTGCCGGGACCTGGCACTGCTTGGCCGCACCGCACCCACCGGCTGGGGCGAGAGCTGTGCCTTACTGCAATTGGGTTTCCCCCGTCCCATGGCTATAATTAGATTTCTCAGTCTTAATGCGTTGAATTAAACACCTACCTCTGGGAGGGGAAGAAAACAGCGTGCTGTATTTTTTTTTCCTCTGCAAATAAGCAATTTGCTGCATGCTGTAATTTGTCTGCATGCTGTCCTTTTTTTGGGACACATGTAATTTTGCTTTGATGAATGACACACATTAGTGATAGCCCTCCTTGCCGGCCAGGCCAGGGAAGGAGGCACTGACAGCCTGCGGGACGCTTACAAAGGAACTTTGTCAGCAACCGCAGGAACGACAGCCTTTCCAAAGAAAACAAGCCGCGAGAAGGGGGTTACAGAGGGACCGTGCTGGTGGCAGGTTAACAGCGATGCTCTGCGGATGGGGAAACCCGAAGGGGAGCAGAATCCCAGCACATCGTGATTTTGATGGGATTTTCCCCACGGCCCCTGTTTTTATGCCAAGGATGAGGAAGGCTGGCAGGGAGGTGTGGGGAGAGCAGGGTCTTGCCAGAGGCAGGCTCCTGCCAGGGAAGGGGCATCAGGGGGGAGAGTGTTGCCTGCCAGGGCTGCCCAAAGAGGGGGGGCAACCCCCTGGCAGGCGGCACTCTCCCCCCCAACGCCCGCCCCACAAGGGCTGCCATATGGGCAGCAAATAAACCACTTACCATTTCTCTTCTAATAGGGGCCGGTTGATGGGTGGCAGAAGACAGAAGTGGAGGTTTGCCACGCAGCCTGCCAGAGAATTCGTGACTCCCATCCAAGCACCAGAGAAGCGACTGGCAGTGGGGGAAAGACCTTATGGCACGCAACAATATTTGGAAAACATTTTTTTTAAACCCCGGGGAAGAAAAGACTAAACATCCGGGTTTTCTGTAATAAGTTCTGTAAAATGATGAGCCTTGGCTCTCTTGACAGCGGTGTGCTGCATGGGACAGCCTTTCCTCACTGAAACAGAGACCAAGGGCTTGGACACTGAAGCAGTAACCCAAGGCAAATAGCCCTCGGTGCTGTTGGTAGAGTAGTGCTGTCTCCCTAGTTGTTTGAAACGCATAGAGAGGAAAGCACATATTCACTCTGTAACTGATGGAGTTAAAGTATAAATGATGCAGCAGTGCTGCCTGAGCACAGGTCCAGTGCGCACCAGGAATCGGGGAGGGATTCCTGCACCCGCGGGAGGCTTTGCTCCTGAGCCCCCTGCAGCCGGAGCACACTTTTGGGGCAGCCTGGCCCTCCGGCTGAAGGAAAGAGGCTCTCCCTAAGCACGACGAGAGACACAAGTATGAGCAATTTCTTCCCAAGCGGAACCGCTCATCTCTCTCACACTCAGTTTTATGAAAGGCTGGCTGTTTCTCCTGTGAGAGGCAGCTCCCCTCCCTCCCGAGCAGGCACTACCACCGCTGCCGCTTCCTGAGAGCCTCTCACACTGCGATTGTCAGTGCTGGAGTGCACTTAACCTCCCCCAAACAAAGCCAGCGTGGATCCAGGCGGGCTCTTCAGCAAGGGTCGCCTGTCCCCCAGTTCATGCAGTTGCCACCAAGCCACCAGGTAGCACGACTTACTACATTGTGAACTTACCGCAGCCTTCATTTAATTAGTAAAATCAGATACCAAATCAAAGATATCACACTTCTATTCTCTGTCACTTAATTTTGCAAAAGTGACTTTCACAAAGATAGAGGCAAATAAACATTTTAAAGTTGGAATACAAACCGGGTTATTGGCTTGTGGGAAAGTTTTGATGCCTGAAGGCAGGGACCTGACTTGCTAAGTGGCTCCTGCTGGAGGGAGAGTTTGCAGGTCAGGTCCATTCTGCTGCTAGCGCATTTGTGAAAACCTGCACTCTCACCATGGTCTCCTTCTTCCCTTTGTTATCAGGATCATTAATTTCCAAGCTGATTACTAGACCGGTGCGATTCCCTGTATGGCACATGGGCTGCTCCTACAGCTGGGAATGGCCGGCTCAGACCCTGCAAGGCAATGGCCAGGCAGGAGGGTGGGCAGCTGCCACGCTGCAAGCAGCTGGGGGGAGCGGGAGGCACAGCCCACCCCAAAAATATGCTCTGCCATATGCAGCTTGATCTGTGCTGGGGTAACCCAGCTGCTGGACCAGCCTCGGTGGGGCCACAGACCAAGCATTTTGGGTGCGGAGCAGTGGGGGACTGCAAGGAGCAGGCAGAGCTGAAGACAAAACCCCACCAGACCAGCTAGATGCGGCCACCCCTGCATCTCCCCGGTGGGGATGGGAGGGCACTACCAGCCACCACAGGGTGAGGGGTCTCAGAGCTTTCCGGAGTGATGGAGTGCTTGAGTCTGGGGTGCTTTATAAAGCCCCTTAGGGACCTGACCTGCTGTCCTGGGGGACAGGCGGCACTGGGGGCATCATGGGGGGACAGTGCCAGGGCCCACGGGAATGGGAAACCTGGGCAGCGCATAAACAAAATCACATTCAGCTCAAGGGAAAACGTGAGCTGAAAAACAGCTGGGGAAAACTAATCTGAAATACATACAGTTTTTATCTGCCCAAGTGTTTGGGAAGATGTGTTTGTTCCTACAAACGGGTGACCGTGCGGGGACGCATGCCCTTGCGGGGCTGCTGCAGCCCGGGGACAGGGACCGGCCACCACTGAGGAGGGGATGGGAGAGCCCCCACAGCAGATAACTGCCCCAAAACACGCTGGCAACGCACCCGGCCATGAGCAGGGAGAGCAGAAATTGGGAAGGGGGTAGCCCAAAAAGCCAGAGGTGCTGCTGGGGGGGCCATGGCGGCAGCTCCTGGGGCCAGAGAAGCCTTTGCAGCTGCGAGTGCTTTGGGGCAGACGAGAAATGCTGCTGTGATTTCTTAGCAGTGTCCTGGCAGCATCCACAGCTGAAACAGGGACAAAGGGGCTCCTCGTGCAGGACCTGGGCAAAGGCATCAGAAGAGGAGAGGGCTGATGACCCAAAGTGTTTACAATCCCAACGACGACACGTAAAACTGCTAGCATTCAGCAAATCTGGTTGATATCACCCCTTCCCCCTCAGGCAAGAAGAAAACCAGCTCTTTAAGACAGGACCCCTCTACGCGGCCAAACATAACACCAGTTCTTGTGCAAAGCTTTGCAGGAAAAGATTAAAACATCCTGTTGTTTCCCAAGGCTGCTGCAAGCCCCCTCCCCGAACGAGCCCACCATGCCCCACTGGTACCGGGCAGTGTGCTCAGAGCTCCTTGAGTGGATTTGGGGACAAGGGGAAGGGTGAAGCAGGTGACCCCCTCAGTCATCCCAAAAATTCAGCGCAGGGGGGTTTCTGAGTGGTTTGGGGGCTGCATGGAGCTCCCTGGCATGCCACGAGCTGCCAGGGCGCACAACGCATGGTTGAAGGGCCATATTTGAGATCAGATACGCACAGACTTTTTTTCTAGTAGAAAGAGAAAATGAGGGTAGCATCAGCCAGAAGCTGTGCTTAGGTATTCCTCAGGTGGCACCACAGCTGCATGAACACGTCGGTTACCCCAGCACTTCCCCAGCTTCATTATTTCCCAGCAAAGCTCAGCCCACAATTTTATCTTTATTTCTCGTTCACACATGCATACCTCACCACAGCACCTCTTGGACCCTCCTGCAGAAAAATTCAGTTTTTAAAATATTTCAAGTCCCACTTTGGAAAAATCCCATGCGCACCAGTAAATATGTGCTGGAACTCAGTGAGTTCAGGTTTTTCCCAGTCGTTGTGCACAAGACCTGCAGTATGAGACAAGCTGAGGGCAGGAGCTTTAATTGGCTGAAATTCAACCAAATCTGTAGGAGAAAATCTAACTAGACTGGTACGCTACAAACGCTCATATGCTTCAATTTCTTCATATCATCAGGCGCTCTGAGTAAAACTCCGTCCTTTCTGCATCTAAGGACAGAAGTGCCAGAGGACCATCACGGCACGGAGGTGGCACCGGGCGAGCAGCACAGAGCTGCAGGCATGGGCAGGGCTGCGCTGATGGCACTGTGCTGCAGGAAGGACCAATTGCAAGAGCAGCAGGTAAACCCCACTGTTTTCCCACCCTCACCACCCGTTTCTCTCTGCCTCTCTGGGTAAGAGGGTGGGGGTGAGAAGCAGGGATGCTGGCCGGCAGGGGGGTCATGCTTTGCTGGATTTGTGCCCAGGCTTCAGCCCCTCTGCCAGGGCAGCAGTGCCCAGTGGGCAGGAGCCGGGGCTGTCTCCTTCCCCACGCTTTCCCGGCGTTCGGCAGCACAGGTCACCAGAAACACGCCAAGGCACTCTGCGCCCCTACCCTCCGCAGCGCAGGGGAAAATAATTTATATTAGCGTTGCCAAGATTTAGATATTTACTACCTGCTTGCCTGGCTGGTCGCCTCCGAGTGTGGAGCCGGAGGGATAGCAGCCCGAGGGGCATTGTGGTCGGCTTTTGTGAATGGCAAGAATTGCTTCGAGTCAATGGAAATAAAAGTGTTGCGGGAACACTGGATGAGAAAGCCGGAGAAGCCCCATATTGTTCCCTAGTCCCTAAAACACCTCCCTGGATAACACAATCATATTTAAGAATGAGAAATAGAGGGCAAAGATTATTTTGAAGTGCGAAATTAACAGACTCTTCACCTCCCGTCTGGGGAAAACTTTCAAGGCTTCCAAGGATAAAGAAAAGGACCCAAGGACCTGAGCCACCTGCGATCTGCTGACGCCACCACTCTGCCGATGCCGGAGACCTTGAAGCAAATACATAGGGAATCAACAACACCAGCGAGGGACGGGGACACAGAATCATTTTGCAAAACACTGAGGCACCATTGATTGCCAAGACAATGCCTGGAAAAGCTTCACGGTGGGTGGGAAACAATTGGGAGGCGCCAAGGGATCCCTCCCTCCCAGCTCATGGGGCCGGAGCAGGGCCAGGGGCTTCCCTACGGCTTCAGCCCTCGGGTGCACTGGCAAGAAGCTGGAGACAAGCAGAAATAGATGGAGAGCAGACACCAGCCATGCGTAGCATAAAGCGGCTACCCACTGTCCTTGCAGCAGAGAGGGAGGAGGGCGGCTGAGAAATCAAAGGGAGAAAGACGGCTTCAAGACTATGTAAGAGCTCATTGGGGTAGACTGGCTATCTCAGACCAAATACTGCTTGTGGATCTGCATAATTTAAGCCTGTAGGAAGACAGCTGGGAGGCTCACAGTTAAACCTTACAGCCTCTAAAAATGAGAGCAAAGAAGAGGTATCAGTGAGGCAGCTTCAGAAAAAAAGGTTTGTCCCAAGAGAAAGGAGGAAGGGAGTGTCAAAAAGGGATTGACAGGCTTCTTAAGTTTGAAGGAAGTAGCATCCCTAAAGGCAGACAGGTACACGCAAAGGTAGTGCTAAAATTATCCAACTTTTTGAGACTATTTAGTTGTTGTTGTTTAAATATCATCCTATTATTGGGTTTTTTATCCCAACAAGTTGTCCCAGGGATGTTGCTGAGCTCCCAGGCCCGTGGACACTGTCCTGCCACTCTCCAGCCCACAGGCAGGACTGGGCAGGTACCCAGAGACCCCAGACCTCACTTTGTGAGGGAGGAGACCCGGGCGTGTGGCCGCAGCCAGCCGCCACGCTCCCTCTGCCCAGGCGCAAGAGCTGGGTGAGACTGTCTAGATGAACTGAAAACTGCTGCATTTTTTGAATCAGGTTGTTCTTAAGTGGGTTTACCAAGTGACAGGGAACAAGAGATGAATTGTCAGAGACCTTCATCTAGACAGACAACTAAAGCCATCCGTGCCTCTGCTGCCCCTGCAGCCTGCCTGCACGCGTAGGTGCCTACACCAAACTCTCCAAAAACTCTGAAGCCAAGAGCTCTCCATCTCTGACCACGATACAGATCATTTCTTCCAGCACACCCAGGCTGTGGACTCTCAAAGCTGCTCATTTGGCCCTAAATTCATTCCCACTGACCTCAACAGGCATTCGACTAGGCAGCATTCAACAGCACCATTGCAATAGCCCCACAAATCTCACAGCTCATTGCCAAACGCTTTCAGATATGCCTCAGATATTTAGAGAGTCACTCAAACCCAACCAGAGCTCCTCAGCAGGTATCACTGGATTAATCTTTCCTTACATGAAATTTGGCCCTCGTCCCAAACTCTGCAAATGGGAAAAACCTCAGCGGACAAGTACCCAACTGCAAAACATGATGTTGAGCTTGCTGATAGACATAGAGCTTGAGAGGAAGGCAGGGTGAAGTAAAAGCGATAGAAAACAAAAATAAATTGAAGACAGGAGCAGGCTTGTTTCCATTGTTCAGTCCATTTTGGGATTATTTCTTCTTTCTTCATGAAATAAATGACCTGGCCCTGCTGCTCTCCCAGTACAGCGAGTATCCACAAGACTGGCCCTCGGTCAGATCCCGGCTTTTGCACACACCGGTTTCCCACGTGCTCGCTGCGAGGGATGCGCAGCACCACAGCCCCAGGTCACATGGTATCCATACGGATATAGACTTAAACTATGGGAACTACTGCATTTGGGCCCGCAGCATCATCGCAAAAGCTTCCTGTTTCCTCCAGTGCTCCTGTTTGTCAAATAAAAATGCTTCTCCAACTTTCCGCCATTGAGCCCCCCCGGCACGTGTGATTCCCGCCGGGGCGAAACAGCTAAAAAAAGTAAGAGGAGTCCCATGCTGCAGTGGAGAACAACCCCGGGAGGTCATCTAGGGTTGTCGGCTACGCAGAAGCTTTTTTATTGGGAGTGGAAGATGCGAGAGGTAAAGCTGTGGCTCAGAGGACAATGCCACGGGGCGTTAGCCCAAAGCTTGCGCTTTTTAGGGCGAATAGGGCAGGATCCAAAGCCCTGAAACCAGTGGAAAGAGTCCCTCTAATTACAGCGGTCTATGAACCAGGCACATGTGGATTTGGCTGAAAAAATATTTTATTTCATAGCGCTGTATAAGGGAGTCACTCACAGCTGGCCCTTGGTGGCAATGGACCTTGAGGTTTTATGGGACAACGGCATTTCAGCTTAAGAAACGGAGTGCAAAGATCACCATCAAGAGTGGGTTTGACAGACACCATTTCACTAAACTAATTAGAAAAAGAAGGAATGCAGGAGAATGACAGCTGCCTCTTAAGATAATGGCAAAACCTGTCTTTTTAAATGTGCTGGGGTTTTTCAATGCAGACCAGGCAGGGCTATAATCAGAGCAGCAGCGGGTCGGATTTAGGTTCAGTACAGTATAATTCCATTGCAGGGACCATCCAAGAATACTTTGGCAAGCTCAAATATATTGAAATTGCCTTGGCTAGTGGCTTGCAAAATGGCTGTGGAAAGTCAAGATAATTAGAGCATTGTGGAGAGGAGAGACAGTAAAATAAAGGGTAGAAGACAAAAAAAGACAAGCCAATAAAAAAAGGATTACAGACACGAAGAAAGTTTCAGAACAGAGTAATTGAAGGAGAAAGGCGTACCCAGCAGACTGGAGTTGTGTCATTTGTACAGGAGGAAAAGGGCAAGCACCAAGTAAAAAAAGACCAACCTCCCAACAATTTGAGATTAATAAATGAATTTAAAAGCACCAAGAAAAACACAGCTGGGAGTGTTTCTGAATGGATTTAAATTAGAAATCAAAGAGGAAGCATGAGAGAAGAAAGTCACTACTTTTGGAAGTAATATTTTGGTTGATCCTCGCGTGTTTGGCCTGACAGAGTAGGACAAGCCAGGTAATAAAAAGATCAGTTATGTAAACTGAGAAGTCTTTCACTGAAGCAGCCACACCTTAGTCAATGTTAGCAAGTCTGAGCCCCGTTCAGCCAGATGCTTGAATCTACGCCTCAACATGTGCATGGCATAGGCCCATCAACCCTTACAATTACACGCTTATGAACCCTGCTTAGTACCATGTCCTGTGTTACTGGAAACCTGAGATGACTATACGTTGTAAAAAAACCCCAAGCCAACAGGGATTTTTCCAGCAACTACAATGGGATGAGTTCTGCAGGCATCTATTTTTTATAAAATAAAAACTAAAACCAGTGCAGTGATGACACTCTCCCGGTGGTCCCTAGCTCCGGAGTTGTTCGTCCTCCTGTACAAAAGCAAACCACGCATCCACACTATACACAGAGAGTTTGCTCTCAGCTCTGGTATGCCTTTGCCATTTACATTCTAGTTTCATAATCCTGATTTCTACTTGCTATTCCCTTTGTGTTTAAATATCCAACAAAATGCATTTGCATAAGAGTTTGGATCTACACATACACAGTAACAGAGATGTTTCTCTCCCACACAAGCAAAATTATGCTTCTACATATTACTTACACATGTATACATAATTTATGTGTATACTTACTATAAACACATACATGTATATATAACCATCCTTGTGCAGTTCCGTTTTTCCACAGAGGAAGCAACTTCTATGACTAATGAGTAACATTATCATCCACGTTGTCGCGATCAATTACCAAAGCAGGAATGATGAAGAGTTTTTGAGCCCATGACTGCTCCCTGAGCCGAAGGAGGAGGCAGGAGCCGCGGGAGCAGGCGGTGTTTTCAATAAACCCCACACCCCCCCAGCCCTGAGCAGGGTGGGCTGTCCACAAGGCTGGTCACCATTTGACATGAAGCACAGCTTCCTGCAGAGCCCTGGCAGCCCCCGCTCCCCTCTGATCTGCCACTGATACGTTCCCTTTTCTGTGCTTGTACTGGGTAACCAGCTTGGTTTTTTAAGGCTTGTGGGCCTGATCCTCAGCTGTTGTAAGCTGATACAGCTGAACTGGGATGGAGCAGCATCACTAGATCACAGGTAAACTTTGGATCTCATAGGCTGGTTTTGCTCACTGGCTGACACAGATATTGCGCAGGGGGACGTCAGCATGTTCCTCCTTGTGTCAGCCTTCCCGGCAATTTGCACCACTGTCACAAGACTTTTATTTGCTAGTATTACTCTTCACAGTAAAGCAAGAGGATTTGTAAAGAAATTGCAAGTCAGGACTGATAACGTTCATTCACAAATGTGACAAGCAGAGCACATTTCTGCAGGTGTGACCTCTCACGCCTCCGGATACGAGATAGCCACTCATTTGCAGAGGTTCACTAACTTTTATTTCAAACTTGGCATTACAAAATTTCCCTCACCTTCCTCTAAATCAGGTTGCTCTTGCCATGGGTGGGGGCAGGCTGCGAGACTGGACAGACCGATGGTCCCTCCAGCTTGGAGATTCCTCTCTTCCTCTGGCCTTACTCTTGTTTTCTGCTCGAAGAGAAAGAGAGCACCAAACCAAAGAACTTCTCCCCAGACTGGCACCCCATGCAGACATCCAATTGACGGGGGGATCACTGCATGTAACGGCACAGCAGCACTGGTGGTTCTTTAGATGAGAACAACCTGTGTTCAGTGGCACAACACAGCTAGCCTGAGCTGTGAAAATCATCACCAAACGAAGCACGAACCACAGCCACTTTTAATAAACATCCTTCAGGTATAGACAAGGAGCTCACGGACCACGGCCCTGCCCTGGGAGGTAAATTTGCAGCGTAGCTGAGCCTGCCTTGAGATGCATGTTATAGACAGCAGCGGAGCAGACCCCGGCTGTGTCAGGGCAAGGGGTGCAGAGTTTCTGCACAGCTCCCACTGCCAGCAGCCCCTGCCCCAGCCATTAATGAAACTATCTCTGCCAAACGGACACCACATCCGCAGCAGTGGCAGCTCAGGCTGTCCTGTGGCTGTTTCATCTCACAGGCTGTGACAGACACAGGAACACGGAAAAATGTTTCTCGCTTCCCACCACGACAGGGTTATAGCCCGTACCGAAAGCCTAATGCGCTAGTGGGGAGCACGATGAAAATTTCATTGGGCAGCTGTTCCCCGCGGTCCTTGTGGGGACTTGTCCCGGTCCTGCAGCCTCCCCCTGCCCATGCCAGCAGGCTCGAGGCCCTGCGATGAATCGTTTTAATGTGCAACACGGAAAAAATATTACCTGGAAATGCCTGGACGTGCAACTCCTGACGCAATGAGCATCAGCCCCGCTCTCTTTTCATCCTCGTAGATGTGCTTCATTATTAACTTTTCATGTGACAACTGTTTGTGCATTCAAAGTGCTTCACAAAACATAAATATTGGAAGTGAGGACTTATAACAGCTCGTATTAGCAGGTCCAGCCTTTTAAATGATGGTGACTGGGAAACTGGAACGCAAGTCAAAGAGGTCTGTTCTGACCATCCTACCCTCATTTTCTATTCTTCAATTAAACCATTGCTTTTAGCTATTCATTTTTATCAGTATTATATAAAACTAGGACAGAGTAAATGAAAATTTATAATTTATAAACAATCTGGGGGAAAAAAATCACTGAATTATTTATGGCACTTTTGAAATATGTGTTTGTTACTTGTACAAAAA
This sequence comes from Aptenodytes patagonicus, assembly GCF_965638725.1. Lineage (NCBI taxonomy): Eukaryota > Metazoa > Chordata > Aves > Sphenisciformes > Spheniscidae > Aptenodytes > Aptenodytes patagonicus. The sequence goes on from NC_134954.1 coordinate 44,030,660, forward strand.
TTAGTTGTTAGGTCTTAATCATGGCAGTGCCACAAATATGTTGGAAATTAGGACTCGCAAACCTGCTTGTTTGGAAAGAAAAAAACCCTGTAACTCTACCTACAGTTGGAAAACCCAAACCAAACTGATTCTGAATGGTCTAGTTAAACAAGTGCCAATTATTGAATAATTCTCTGACCTAAACAGAAAGTTATTGTATATGGAAAGATTTTTTTTTTTTCCCAGAGAGTGCTTTATACCAGATGCCCTTTTAAATTGTTTTGAATTCTCTGTAGGCAGTAGATAACTAAACCTACAGAATGTAGTAATGGCAAAAAGGAAGCAATCAAGTTGGCCACTTCTAGTTAAGAGTCACGGAAAAGGCATCTGTTCTATATGAATTGCAGACTATAGGAACTTTGACAGTTCATAGACCAGACTTAATTTATTAAACTAAGTTTCTAATATAAACAGTAATTCGTTTCAGGCACTGACACTGAAGGTCTGGATTATGTGAATAAAATATAGAGACCTCCGCTGGCCTCCTGAAAAAGGGTAGTTTTGCTGCATATGAAGAAAATAACCAAGTGTGCCTCAGCAGCAGGCATCAGCGCCAAGGCCATGCCCTGCATGCACCGAGGCGCGGGGCGCAGCTCTCCCTGCACCCCCTGCCCAGTGCGGGTATCGCCGGCAGCGTGTCCAGCCGGCATTCCTGCCCATGTTCAGTCACCCGGGCACGGAGCATCCTTGAGATCAAGGATGGCAGTTGTCAGATATCTCAGCAAAACTGCAGTTTGATGTCTTCAGAGAGACATTCATTTGCAAACAAAACAATGACTAATGGGATGAATGTTGGGAAAAAAGATTGAGAGAGGAATGCCTTGACGCCGCGTGCCTGCTGCCCTTCCGGGAAGGCTGTTACCCCAGACTAAGCCAGGGCGCGGGCTTGTCAGGGACCCACCTGCCCAGCCACGCGTGCACCCGCCCCAGCAGGGTAGAGATCACTGTCTTAAGGGACACGACTGCAACCAGTGCCTGCGGTGCACATGCACACGCGCATATGAAAACAATTTCTCCATGGCAGTACAGTATGAGGCCTGATGCAGGTCAGTAAATATTGCTGTGAAATGCCCGCCTACACGTTCACTGTGCACACTTGGAGCGTGAGTTGCAGGAGACCCTCACTTTGTCTGCCCAGCCCCGACTTCACCCAGGTCTCGGAGAAGCACAGATCAGGGGGTCTCAGGGTCTGATGTCAGCAAATGTTTATCTTCAAGCACTTCAGTAATTCAGGTGAACGCAGTAGGACTATTTCACTGCTTAAAATTAGGCAGGTACCTAAACAATTTCCTGGATCAAATTTACATTCATCTCGAGTTTCAAGCGCTGTAGCTTTGACCAAAAGTTTGGTCATAACTCAGAAATCACACACAACTATTTCCTTATGTCATCAGCCCTCAGCAAAGACCGAGTATGGAAAACCTCAGTTAGGGTTTTTTCCCCGCCAAAAAAAGTTACGGAAACAAGTGATGAGACGGAAGCGTTTTGCATCGGCGCTGGCCAGTCCATTGCTGTTGGTGAGAATAATGGACCAAAGTTTCTGGTGGCAGGAGTGTGAAAGCAGCCGCCCAGCCTCCTCTCGAAAAGCTGAAGGCAAGCTTCTCGTTGCCCCGCACTCCAGCAGGCAGCGAGAGGTGGCTTTTGTGCAGCACTTTGCTCAGGCTGAACCCGCTGCGTTGCCAAACCCAGCTAATTGCTTGATTCCTCATCTCATTTGCCTGAGAACGACTGAGAATGTGAGACAGCACAGGGTCTATAAAATCATTAATTGAATTACTAGTGTGGAATAAGTAGCGCATCAATTTGAATTCACCATCATCCCCCTCCTCTCCTCCCCCGTGTTTTAGAGACCAATCCTACTGTTGATACATGCATAGCTTCGGAAGGAGGCTCAATAAATGGATGTGCTATTCTAGCTAAACAAATTTATTTTTCCAGCTGTTCTACTGAATTAGTAAATTGTAATGTTGACTTCAGACTATCTTCCCCATAAAATATATGCTGGCCTGTATATTTTACTGGCACTGCTTTTGCAACACCTCATTAAGGGCTGATCCAATCTGTATCCCAATCTATTGGAATTTTGCTTTGACCTGAGTGAGCTTTGGACCGGGATGCAATACTGATTCAATACATATTTTATGTTTTTTTGTTGAATCACTAGCAAAATTTTTGCGTGCTCTCTCCCCTTACTTGGTTTTCTAAGAGATTTTTGGGCAATAATTGCAGGTACAAGTGGGCTTGGAGTTTTATGCCAAATGTGTTGTCTGAGCACACGTGGTTTCACCGGCACATATTGATGATTGCTTGACTGGGAATCAATCAGGAGTTTTTGTCCAGCCTTGATATGGAAGCTTCTCTTTAGCCTGCCTCTGCGTTCAAATGGACTCAAAAGCTTTTACAAATTTTGCAGGTTTGGTTTGCCATTGTTTGGCATCTTCCGTTTCATTTACACCAAGGCAGAGTAAGCAGCAGTGTTACTAGGTCACAACAGCAGCATTTCGATCTCCTACGTTAATATAAATTAATTCTGGGCTACAGTTCAAATTTACCATGTTTAAAACCAGCATCATGTTTCAGCTGGCAATGACCAAGCGAAGCTGAGCCTGGTGGCCTTCACCCCACGGCTCCCATGCAGGGCAGCACGCAGGCAGGCACTGCGATTTTGGGGCTCCCGGCTGGCTGGGCAAGACGATTCGCACGGCAGGGACGAGGCTGCAGGCACCGTTGTCTCCAGGGTCTATCAGGCACCGGGCAGACCCAGGCAGGTTTGCTAGCACAGGTGTAGCACAACCCACATGTCACCAAAACCTATCGGCTTTGGCAAATCAGCATATTCCTGTGAAAAGCAGGTTTGGTGGCAGACTCCTGTCAGGTGCTGCTGCACGGCACCGTCCCAGCCAGCGGGAACCGGGACCACCTTTGTAAGCTCCTAGACTGAAGCAGCCACTATTTGAAATGCTTGAATGAAGCAAATGAAGACAAAAGTATTTGTTGGTATTATCCCTCCCAGCCTAAGAGGGAAAATTAACGTTTGTTGTAATGTCGATAGATACATGCAGTCATTCACATCTGCGCCTTTAACTTCTTTGAAGGGTTTGGGTTCTCCCAGCATCACCGAAATAGTCTTTAGCAACACAAAGATCACTCCGAAATCCAAAACCAACGCTCTAAGTCTCGAAAGAGGAGTGCCAGGCCGAGGAGAGGGCCAGGAGCGGCTCCCCGCGCTCCCCCACCGCCGGCGTAACGCCGCACGGAGGCGGCGCTGGCAGAGCCGGGACGCAGCCGGCCCCCGCGGGGACGCGCGGCCCCTCGCCCCCACCGGAGGAGCGGGGAGTGCAGCCGGCGGGCGGTACCGCGGGCTCTGCGGCCGCGGCAGGGACGCGGGCTCTCAGCGGCGCCCGTCGGCCAGGGTTTAGGGTCGCCCCTGGAGCGTGGCGCGGCGGGGGCCGGCTGCCGCCCCGGCGGGGGCCGGCTGAGACGCGGGGGAGCCGGGGGACGCGCCGGCCGCCAGACGCGCCAGCGCGGCCATCCTGCGCCGGTCCCTGCGCCGCTGCTGCCGCTGCTTCGCTGCAGCGGAGCCCCGGCGAGGAGCCCCGGCGGGGCCGCGGGCAGCGGCCGGCGTGTCAGCCGGGTTGGCGGCGGGGTGAGGGGGGAGAGGGGAAGGCAAGCGCGGCACGCCAGGACCCGCGCGCTCTCTCTTCTACGATGAAACTAAACCCAAGCAAAACCAGAGCAAAACTTCAAAACAAACAAATAAAGGACAAATAACATGCTTTTGATGTCCTGATGCGAGGGATCTAATACCATTTCCACATCCATTAGGCACAGGATTTTGCATGTTCCCTCACAAAGAGTGAGCATTTTCAGCGGCTTTCCCTTAAATTAAGATGACAGGTTACTGCTGCACAGTGTTGTTAATCTTTTCCTAAAAGCTTAATGTTACTACTTAGTAGTTTACTAATAAATCAGAGAAAATATGCAATGTCATTTTGGTTTAGATATAGATGGATGACTTTTCAGTATTTGTACAGTTGTAAAACAGGTACTGTCATGGCATTCAGCGAAAGGAGCGATACTTGGCATGGTAGCTGTATTCCTTTCTGCCCTAGGGCCACGACGCGTTACACCATTCATGTGATCAAAACCAATTCAATACTCTGTCATATATACTCCACTAGTAACTGGCTTTCAGCTGTCTTTCATACAAGATGTATTAAGGATGGTCATTAATTTTCATATGCTTTCCGTTACTTTGATCCTATTTTTCATAATTTTAACCTTTCTTTCCTCTGAAAATATTCTGGTCATAACCTTTTAGGATTTTTTTTTTTTTTTAAGCATGCATCATCGCTCTTGTCATCCTGCACTTCATTTTGCTGCTGAATTCCCTCTAGTTTGTGGATTTACTGCTTTCGATGCGATACAAATCCGTTTAAATTGGTAGATGGGAGGTGAGCACATCCTTCCCTTTTGTGTGCCACTGATGATAGGAGACAGTGCGTCTTCATGGGGACATCCTGAGAGGCAGCCTAACTGGAGGAGGGCTTGACTGGCTTTATCTTTATTGTTGGGCAGTTTTATTTTACTGCCCAGGAAACGGCTGACAAAACTGGAAGCAAACGGAGCCACGGAGGGGAAGGGACCTCATCCCTGCAGTGGGACAGGCAGCTGCTGGAGCATCTGCCATGTGTCCCCCATGCACCGCTGAGGGGCTCGCCCTGAGTTTCCAGTAGCACTAACCCCCCCCTTTACTGGTAGGTCTGTCTTCGCCTACGTGGAGTAGGCGTCCCTAAAAACCAGTGGTCACAAGTAACCTGCAGCACTGGGGGCCACGAGCACAGCACGCCATCAGCGGTGCAAGGAGAGAGTGCAAGGGCTGCCTGCTGCTTTCTGCCGCAATGGGTCCTGCTCGTTTGGCCACTGGGGGTGGCCATGAAGGAAACTCACACGGTCCTAGTTTTGAAGCTGGCTGATGTTTCTGAAAACCAAGGCTCTTTGGGCATGAGTTCTCCCATCGCGTTGGTGTAAACCAGGAGTAACCCCGTTCCAGTGACTAGGGTTAGTGTAAAACCAGTGTGAGCAGGACACAAAACACCTGTGATACACCTGAACCAATCCTACAGGGGAAAACCACTTGGCCCATAGCACTTGCCTTTCTGAAGGCATTTTTGCCCAGTTGCCATCGCTACAGAGAGCGAACAGCGTCTTTTACCTCCCTGCACGAGTGGCACGACCCATTCTGCAGAAACACAGTGCCTCACCAGAGGGAGGAGGCGGCCTCTAAGAGGAAGCAGGCAGAGGAGAAAATCTCCATTTCCATTCAGACCACCACCTGCTGTCGCACAGGTACTGACTGCAACTGCCCTTTGGAGGGGCTGCAGCTGTGCAGTGGGAGGGGGGACCAGAAATGTAGACAAGGGGCCCCTGTGCCACTCCCTGTCCGGCTCCCCTGAGGCAGGGGACAAGCCCCAAGCGGGGGCCAGGAGCCTGTGCCTGCCCAAGGCCATGCACGTCCCCATGCCGCGGCGAGGTGGCCCCACATGACTCCCGCGGGCGCAGACCTGAGCGGGAGGGGGACAAGAACCGTCCCCACGTCGGGCCATCCAGGCGCTGGCCGTCCAGGGAGCCGGGGGCCGCTTCCCCTTTACGGGGAATTTTTACAAGAAAAGCCCCAGCAGCCCATTTTGTACTTTCTAACGCCAGATCCCGTCTATATTCTTAGGTGCTCCTAAGGCCTCCCAATTACTGCTTCCTGGTCGTTTTTACTTCTCCTTATTAACTTAATAGGTTCTCTGATGAGCAGAAGCAACTGCAAGCACCCAGGAGCCACCACCAAATGACCCTTCTCATTTAAACCAGAACTCATGATTTTGTGCCAGTGAACTATGCATTTTTTGCTGCACAATAGATGGCAGTAGAGAAAAAAGGCTGAGACTAGACAATTTATAGTTTGGAATATGCAGCTGATTTTTTTTTCCCCTCAAATCACCGTACAGTATTTGTTGCTTTCTTCTCGACAGAGAGCTTTCCTAGAAAAGGCAGTCTGGTGTGGATGAGGCTAGATGAAATAAGAGATTCATGCATGAATAATTAACATATTGGAGGCCTCACTTGAACTTGTTGCCTTACCCAGATGAATGAGTTAACATGTTGGAGATTATTATAAAGAGGGACTATTCTGCTCCGGTAGATCAAATCAGCTGAAAATGATGAAGTATCGCCGCACATATAAATATATGCTCGGTACTTAAAAATAACCCTTCCAATACGTATAGTCATATTGGAGTTCAGCTACACTGACAGTCGCAGCGACAAGATAAAAAGATTTGGCATGAGTCATTCAATTTGACTTTTGCACTGAAATGAGATGCAAGCCTGGGAACTCGCTTTATGTAGGGCAGCCGCCACGCAGGCGGGCAGCTCCCACCTCCCCGGATTTGCGGCGCGGGGGAAGAGCGGCGGTGAGCAGAGCGAGAGCGCCTCCAACTTCAATATAAAGGCTGCTGGATAAATGTGCAAGGCCCGCCAGCTCCTCCCTGCGACCCCGGCTGCTGCCATCTGCAGGGGCTCGCCCAAGCACCAAGATGGATGCCAAGTGGGGCATTGCCCAGTAGCCATGGGGCCCGCACGGGAGTCGGCAGAGAGCGATGGAGTCTGCCATCGGCCCCGCACCGAGAAGAAAGTGCCCCTTAACTGTAAATAGCCATGGTTTACCATAGTCTTTTTAATTTAGCAAATGCTTTCCATTACTGCCTGCTTCTTTGAAAGCTAATTGCCACAAAAAGGAGTTTTCCTTGTAAATTGACATCAAACTCATGCTAACCGCAGGAGGGAGAGAAAATTTAATTATAAACTTTAATTCTTACCTCAGCTTTACTAATTTTTAATTGTGCCTAATAATAGTGAAAACCAAGCTGGGAAAAATGCAGGAGATTAAACTCACCACAAATAAATTGCTAGATTTCCTATTCAAAAGTATGCAGCGGCTTTCCTGCCTATCCATACCTCTCTATATCCCACAGCACTAATAGTAAAATAAGGTTGGGAAAGAAAACCATGTCATCACTTTTCCATGCCTCCGTTAAATAAAAGCTTTCTGATGCAGGCAGCAGAGAGCTGTGGCGAGGACAGCATGCTTGCGCCGCACACGTTGCTTGCGGGGTGCCCGGGGTGCGAAGGGATGGCAGCCACGGGCTCCGGCCAGGGTTGGTGCTCAGCAGGGAAGAGGGCTGGGCAAGGCATTTGTAAATCGATAGCACAGCACACACTGTCCCAGTTGTGGCTCTCATTGCATTAACTGCATAGAAATTATTCCAGAATCAAATGATTTTTCTTTCAGCCAAAGCTCCTCTAACACCATTGCAGCCACCGCCCTGCCACACGGCACGTTACGGCGGCTGCAGCCCTCATGCCAGCAGGAGCACCGAGCAGGAGCAGTGCAAGGTCGCTCTGGCACACGGCACCAGGCGGGCGATGGGTCCTCCCCACACGGGCTTTCTTTTCCAGAACGAATTAAAGGTGCACCGTGCCGTGACATTATCCAGCACTGCTTCAAAATAAAAATAGATTGGAAGTATTTTGGAGACGTTTCTGTGTATTATCTCTTGGCTGTACAGTGCTGTCAAGCAAAACGTCTTCTTTCTTCAATCGGTGCATAAACATAGACCAGATATAGCAGGGCACGGAATTTGTGTGCAAAAATGCCTGATTTCTATACACAACTCAATTTTCGACAAACTGAAAGTTACTGCTAGCAGCAGCCGTGGTCAAAGTGGAGCTTTTCTTCCAGCTCCGGCGGTGAACCGGGGCTCACCGTCTGCCTGCGGCTGGGCTTGGGCTGCCAAGGGTTGGTAGACGCACAGTGACGATTGAGCGCACTTTTCTTTACACAGGTCCCCCAGCTGCTCACACTCATAAGTTGACACGCTTTATTCATCACATGCACCTTCAGTAAATTGATACTTCCCAAAATCTGGACAGCAGCAGCACAGAGATGCAGAGCATGCCCTTCACCTGATGGTTTATTTAGCTATCCCTAAGGCTACTCATCAGCTTTGGCACGTGAGGGAGGCAATCCTCCCTGCCACTCAAACGCCATGCTTCGGCGGGTGCTTGCTGATGAAACTATGTTGTTCAGCAGATAGTCAAGGAATCCGGTAAGAAAACCTTCACCTGCTAACAATATTTTTCCACTTAGATCTGTTCCTAAAGCTTATTGCCACATCAAATCCCATTATAGAAAATAAGGAAATGTTAAAATTAAGAACTAATGTTCACATGAAAGAATTTTTTTTACTATTTCCTTCAGCAAACCAATGAATGTTTAACAGTTGAAATTGCTTTGAAACAGCAATAAATTATTTCATGCATACATGCCAAATATTAAAACCAGAAGGTTTCTTAATCTGAAGTCACTGGTACCGAGACTCATGTTTGCCTTTGTTAATTATCTACTTGTTTATTAGCTTAGTTTCACTAAGGAGCTGCTGATATCCCCGAGTTAAGGACTTCGGAGCTGTTCACAGGATGTAATAATACAGTTTTATTGGGTGCTTGTTGAGAAAGCGTTTTTCGTTGTTTGCACTTAAGCAGTAAAACTGCCATTTCGCTCAGCCCAAAGCCCCCTGCACAGGTCCCTGCCGGCCCATGCCCCCCGACCCAGGGCGGCCACGGCATCCCCCAGCGCCGTGGGCATCGATGCCAAGGAAAGGCAGGATGCTGCCCTGGCACTGCAGCTCAAGCAGATCTCTCCCTTGGGCTAAAACCAGCCTCAGCCAGGACAAGCCTACCCCGAGGCAGTGTTCCCGGTGACTCGAGAGGTGCTGCTGGGAAAGTCCTATTCTGACTAGGCAAACCCAAAGAGACCCAACGTTTGCTGTGGATTTAATATTTCAAATTTGGGAAGGTTTTTGATTTTTTTTTTTTTTTTTTAAATCAGCAGATTGTGCATTCTCTACATAGCAAACTGCTCTAGGCTGCAAGGATTTCCTCCAGGAGAAAAAAACAGTGGCACAGACTCTGGGAGTATGTTATTATTGACTAAATCGTTTTTATCACTGTCATTAGGGAGTTATTCCCTCAAGCTTTACCTCCCAGAGCCAGGGCATTAGAGCCAACTTTAAGGAGAAAAAGCTTCCGGTTGTGCTGACTGCAAGGAAAGGCTTGAAATCTTCAGGTACGCATGGGGTGAGAAAACAAAGGCCTCCAAATCTCACCAGTGAGCAAGACCTCGTGGTGTTCAACCCGGTCTAATCACTCTGGAGGACTTGATGTGCTCAGTACTGCCTACATCCAAACCAAAACTCATCTTGCCACCCACCAACCTGCCTGAAGCACCCGCTGCCTCGAAACAGTCCTGCCCATCCTGCCTGCATGCTGCGGGTGCCTTTGTGGCCAGCGTAGCACCAGCAGAGGTGGGAGAAAGGAGCCCTGGGGCGATGCCCGCCTTGCCCTGACCAAACGCGGGGTGCCTCCATTTGGGCGCCTGTCCCCACGCCATCTGGCAGTCCCTGCAAGAAGAGGGGCTAATCGCAGAGCAGGGCTGCTGCTACGGCAAAGGCTGCGGCGGCATTTCCACAGCAAACCCCTGCTTGGGGGAATTTTCAAAAGTAACCATAAAGCTTCCTCTGAGCCTTAAATGTGGCTTTAAACCAAGGACTCAGCCAACGCCTATTTTCTTCAAACTCCAGCCCTCTGAAAGAAAAACACCGTGGCCTTTCTTAAAGCAATACCAGCGTGAAGGGTAAGGCGGGACAGGCCTCAGCTGTGGTTTGACGCCTCCTTAGTCCGTGGGGCACAGCCAGAGGACAGCACCAGCATCGCAGGGGCACACCTCCCCAATTCCCGGCAGATGCTGGGAGGCCCCCACAGGCGCACCGCGCCGGGCTGCAGCGCCCCACAGCACCGCCGTGACAAGGGCACCGGGCAGAGAGGCTGGGAAACGCACTCTGGCTGCAGGCAGGCACCCATGACCTCCTAGACAAAAATGGGTTTTCTACTGAGTACGGCTACGTTACACGGTATTTAGGGCAAAAGAATTATCTTACGTTTTCCTCCCTAAAATCCAGCAAATGACCCTTCTAGAAATGTTTGTTACATTTTTTCAAAGCGACTTTAGAAAATATCAGCTTTAGTTTTAAAAGCCTGTGATATTTTGAAACCCAACTTTTCCTATTGCTGCTCAAAACCCACAGAAGTTTAACACACTGAGAACAGCATAACTAAAAAAAAAAAAATCCCATGAAGAACAGCAAACACATCTGACCTACTCTGGTGCTTTTTAGAGGCAATACAGGTCCCACGCTGCAGCCCCCCGCAGGGTGCATGCTCCTTCGGCCTGTGATGGTAACTCAGCTGCAGGTTACTAGCAGACTTAGAGATGTGCTTTTCCAGAAAGATAATAATTTTTTGGGTATGTGTGGCAGATGGGATTGTTAACTCATAGTGCTAGGAGTTAACCTGATTGTATTATAATGTGATAGCTCCACAGCTAATGCCCATCAGCACTGTGGGCCATTTACTTTATCATAAAATAAAATTAATTGAGTGAAAATAAATTGCAAGGGGGATACAGAAGAATTTGAGACCATATACATGAAATACACGATAGCTCGAGTCTCCCGTGACACTTACCTTCATTAGGGAGGAACAATTATTATTAATTCTCTCTTTAAAAATAAATATCCTGAAACTCGCAACAAGATTTACTGCGCGGGCTGCAGATGCTGATATGGCTACATGAGTACTAAAATTTCTTTTCCTTTGAAGAAGGACTTTCAGACTCAGCAAAACGTTACGGCAAGGCTGGCTGCTGGTGCCCACTTCCCGGTGAAGCCTGCCCAGAGCCCACGGGGTGCAGGGAGGGGGATGCGGGGGGCCCTGGTGCTGCTGCAGGAGCAGCACAGAGTAACCTCCCCCAGCCAGGTGAGCAGCAGGGAGCTGCTGGCTGGGCTGCGGGCAGCTAGAGTTAGCTAATAGGCTGCAGTATTTCTAACGGAGAATGTTTATTTGAGTGCATGTGTGCATTTGCCAAGTATAGCGAGGTAATGACATTGAGGCTTATTGATAATATAGTTATAATTCCATGTAATGACCAACTGAGCAAAATGATACGACCATCTCTCCTTCATCTATTATACTCCTGTCCACAGAGACTTCTCAGTTAAGGGCTGTTTATTTCTGCAGCAAGACATAGACCAGATATGCAGAATATAAACCTTCCTATTAGGACTCACTAGTATACTTTTTTCCTTCCAAGTCATTTAACGGCACATAATTTTGGGGATCAGCTTTCTGGTTGGGTGGTGAGCTAGGAGTCAGAAACGCAGCCGTGGCTGTGGCGCTGAGCAAGAGGTAACAACCCTGCCTGGTCCTGGCCGCAGACACCTCCCGCGCTCCCACTCGAGAGCAGCATTTACTTGTTTTCTTACACGTCAGTCACAAATTCCCACGAGGGGGTTTCCATGTGTCTTAGTGATGACGTTCCACAGGTCACCATTAGTTTGTTTCCCTAAAAAACAAGTAGGGCAAAAGATTTTTTTTCTTTTCTTTTTCTTTTTTTTTTCTGACATCTGCATACCGGCAGTCCCTCAAGCCGTGCGGTGTCAGCTCAGCGCCGAGGAGCAGCGTGTGGGCAGCCCTTCCTAGCACCAGCACACGCAGGCATCAGCGGACGTGCCAAGAATGCTGCTCCTGACATGGATGCCTTGGTTCCCTGCCAGGTGCTGCCCTGGATCCCTTCTACCCCTTCAGTGGGGCTGGGGAGAGACCCCCCGGGCTGCTTCCCCAGCGACCCTCTGGCTTCCGCTTTTGCAGATCTGCATTAAAATTCACATCTACTCACAGCAAACCACACCAGCAGCTTCTGCATTTGCTGAGCAGCGCCTACGGATGCATGGGTGCGAGGTTTCACTTACAAAACCACACTGTCAAGTCACCCCTAATGCCTCCTCCTTCGTTTAACTGGCACCAGGCACAGATTTGTCACCCATGGGTGACATCTCCAGCCTGGCTGCTGAAAGGCTGTGCAGTAATAAACCTCCGGAGTGCTGGGTGAGCAGGAGGGACCCTTTAAACTCACAGGCATTTTACTTTGTTACTGGAGACTCCACGTGCCTTTTACATTATGAGTTTTGTTCCTGGCTCTCAGATCTCTGTACTGCTCAAGGTTAATTCGATATACTTAATAGAAATAGCCATGTTTGAAAGAGTTGCATGCATCTGCCTCCCTATTTATAGGATGGGATAACCCTCAAGTGCTTGACCAGCACATAATGACTCCAGGTAGCGAGAACTTGAAATCAGATTATATCCTCCCGCAATTTCATTAGCGCTTAGCACAGCGACCGGGGGCGCAGGTAGCTGTTATTGGGTCACAGCACGAGGTGAACGCTCGGTAGCAGTGCAGTCTTCGGGCACTGCTCTGGACATGCAGGAAGACAGATAAGATGCAAGGGATGTGGTTTAATTAGGCCACAACTTTATTAAGTTAACTCATCTGGGATCTATCCAGCACAACTCTTTCTTTAATCACTCCCACATGGTGGAGAGTTGCCATTAGCCCTCCTGCTCCCCACAGCTGGTAACCAGTCCTGCGCTGGGACTCTGCCACCCATCGCACGTACAAGGGTTAGGTCTTAAGTTTTACAAGGGAAGAGGCACTGTCACTGCCATGGATGCCGTACCCAGCACTGGCTCAGCTCGGCAGCGAAGCATCCTGCTTTGCTCCCACGAGGACAGCCTGTGGGACGGCACCTGTCCCTCTGCCGTTGGCCCCGGGGCTGCGACAGCCCAAAGATGCTGCTGGCACAGGGCAACAGTGCGCTGGGATAAATGACCCCTAAGATGTAAAGTAGAATTAGCATGTGTCCTGGAATATAATTTTTTTAAAAAAAATTGTCTCTTTTAACCCTGTAGGAAGAGTGCAACAGCCAGTGTCTATTTTAGTGAGAGAGATCCTGTTTCCGAGGGAGAAAAGAGCTAGGCTTCTTCCAGCTATTGTCCACAGCATTGCACAGCAGCCAACGTTTTTTTTTTCCTCCTGACAAAACACAGACTACCTTCCTGCATTAGAACATTTTGGTGACTTTAATTACCCAGTTGTGTGTATTTGGGGTGGGGGCGGGGAGGGGGCAAGCCCGAATGCAGAACAGACATTACTCTGCACTACCAAGTCCAGCGCTTGTCACCGAACTGCAGCGAGGGGCTCTTCCCCTGTGCATGCACTCACGCTTGCACCTTACCACCAGTATGTCTGAGCTGAGCGGTGCCACTCATGCTTTGATGCAGAAATATTGCCCACACATCGGTCAGGCATAGCCTATTTTTCATTTCGCTATGGGCTAAGCGTGCCACTTTCCTGACCAAAAGTCAACACAAAAAGCATCCTCCAAGGGCTGGCTCCAACCCATGGCTGGGCTCCACGTGCTGGGCAGGACTGCGCTCCCCAGCCAGGTTGACATGGTGCGGCTGGCAGGCGATGTGCCCTGCCTTGAGGTTGCTCGCTGGTGTGGCGCAATGTTTCCACAGTGTAACTTGAACTAATAATGTTTGTGGTGTCATGGATGCTCCTTTTTTCTACAAAACATCAGGGATCAGAGGAAAAGAGCATCATCTGTTGCATGACTGTTGTTATATGCTCATTTCATTGGAAGCAGCAGCATTGTGCCTGGGATCCACTGCAGCGCCATGTGTGAGGCCATACCGCTATGTAACGGTGGCTATTCCTTCTGCTACGTGACCCTTGTTCTTTGCTTTTCTCATACACAGCCTCATGACTTTTTTTTTTTCTCTTCCAGATTATTATAAGCCTTTATTTGACTGCTGCAACCCAAGGTCTTAATCAAGCTCGAGGCTAAATTATGCTGGAAATCCCCCGAGGGAACAGAGGTAATGCCAAGCTGCGGGCTCCCGGCCGCGGCCCAGTCTCTGACTCAGCAGCTGTGTGGCACTGTTTATTTTAAGCTATATATGTATGTCTACATATAGAGAGAGAGAGCGCGCGCACACATGAGAGAGAACTGGGAGAGTCAGCAGCCCCATCCTAAGCACCGATGCTGAGGCTGCTGTTGCTGGAGTGGCCAAGGTGTGCCCGTGTTTTAGCATTTCAGTAGAGTGGAAACATGTTTTTCCTAGCATATCAAAACCTCGCTCTGCTTTCTGTCCATCTCCTCCTAGGGGGCTGACTCTGGGTCCCTGCCAAAGCAGTGGGAGTCACGAGCCTCCAAGAAAGTCTGTCCCCCAAAACCAGCCTTTTGGGAAAGGAGTCATCTCCCACCTCTCCTCTCGGACCTCGTGCTTTGAAGGACATGGAAGAAATCTCCGACCATGGGCCAGCAGTGACATGCTGTGCACTCTCTCCCCAAGCCCTGTGCGGAGGTGGTCTCTCCCAGCTGTTTCATGCCTTCCTGGGCTCCTTCCCACACCTGCCGAAAAGCCAAGCCGTCAGACCCTGGCACTCGCTTAGCTGTTGCCTGTATTTGCTCAGCACAAATACAGTAACACGCCTGTCACATTTCTTAGGTGACACGAGGCTTCCTCCGACAGAAGAACTGTATCATGCTCTCTTTGCTGATGAATGAGAGTAACTACTGGGGAGCCCAGGAGCCCCCAGATCTCTGATAGATCCAGCACTGAACCTGCCGAGGGGCCAGAGGACACCATGCCCATGTTTACCTGTCTATGCTTTCTGACCAAGGACAATTTGAGGTGACAGGCGAAGCGGAGGACCTCGCACCCCTTTCACTCGGGGCAGGCTGACACTGCAGACTGGCTGGTAGAGCCCGGGGATGCGGCAGCCACCACTCCCCCCTGTTTCTTCACTTGCTACCCACACATCCACCTCCTGAATGTCATGCCTAATGCAACATGGCTGTCATCACTCATTGACATAGCACCACGTATACACAAAACCAGTATCAGTTATACACAAAACCAATAAACCCCCAAAGGTCAGCAGGCATCTGACTTCAGTCTGCAAGACAGCCCATTCACCAGGTTTGATAATCCAAACATGCACCTTCATCAAGGGACAGCCAGAATTTAAGTTATAGTCTTGAACCTGAGGCACATCTACTGTGCTTTTGACAGTAGCTTTTTTCCACACTATGAATAGACATTTATGGACACACAGCCCAAACAAAACAAAGAGGTTTTACAGTTTTACTCAGTTATGAGCACCTACTGCAACTTTGTTCACAGACACTATTTTAAAGCAAAGGCAAATGGAGTGGCATGAAGTTGCACAGATTTCTAAAGGCCAAAATGTGCGTCGTGTATTCATTTGAAAGATTTATGGCTCTATTTTGCCCTCAGACAAGTAGAGCTGAACACCATACATCTGGGGACTTTAACCACAAGAAAATTCCTTTACCCCTTCCACCCCCAAGGTCTTCACAAGATTTGAGCACCAGAGGACCTTATAACCCCTTCCTCCTTGCTCAGCTAGAGAGTAAAAGCAAGAAATTGCATTTAATTTGATTAGAGCATTTCTTTCCAGGATGGGTAATAAAGACACGCTCTTGCACTCACTCCCCAGGAACGTTATCTTGCTTTCAGCCTAGGACCAAACCCCAAAGCCCAAGGTTTCCCTTGGAATTGTTCCCCCTCCAGCTCTCTTTCTAAATCAGCTTGCTTGGTGAGTACAAGTCACACTACAAGGATGCTAGACCACTGGATGTAAACTAGCTAGAATTTACCCTTCATCCAGACAATCCTTGGCATTAGTGCGCTGATCTAGTTATGTTACATACATGTTTATTTCTGTCAAAGACACTTGGGTTTCATAATGGGATTGAAACTGAGAAAAATCTATGACTACTACTACTACTTTTTTTTTTTCCCCTTCCCTTTTTTAATGGTATATACCAGCATTTTCCAGATTAGCTCTGTATAAGCACAGCAGTCATGTAATGATGTCTACCCATGCTGTGGACCACTCTTCCAACCCAAGCACTTGTCTCCAGCCTGAGCCCCACTCCTCTGCTGGTGGGAAGCATCCTGAGAATGTTCTTTAACCTACTACTGGGCAAAGCCGAATTGGTTTAACAGCTTCCAGAGGCTGTTTGAGCTAACCCGACACTGACACAGAGCAGGGCCTACAGCCTACAAACAAAGTTACAGGACAGGTAATTTTTAGCAGGTGGATGGAGGCATCTCCACCTCAAACAGCTCTTTGCCAGATCAACACTTCCCCATGAAGGGCAAGTTTTATTGTCACCTCCAAGTCAGCCTCTCCACATGCTCCCTGTGTTTTACACTGACTCCATTGATCAACATTAAGCAACAGGGTATTTTTATATTGTGAAGAGCTGTCATTAGAAACAGTCAGCTCTTATTTTAATATATATGCTCTGTATCTCCACTTGCTGGAAGTCAATGAGATCACAAGAGATGAGCAGCATTATGCTGTGTCCTCCAGCCAGTTCCCCAAGACATCAGTTGCTTGTGCAGCTAAAGTGGGACCTTGGGGCACCCCAGGCACAAGGTGGTTATACTCCGGGCATCACCGAGCCCCAGTCATCTCCTGTACTACAGGCCAGCCCCTGGACTCTCAGACCAGATCTAACAAGTTTTTATTCTTCAGTTGAAAGCAACCGAAATGGAGGAGAGCAGGGAGGCAAAGGCTGTGCTACCCAGGTACACAAATACTTAAGGCACTCAATGAACGTCACTGGTCCTTGACTCTGAGCATGTTTCCACCCAAATCTTTCCTGAGGGTTATTTCTTCTCTACTGCCCCACTGCTAACTCCTCTCTCTTCCCCCAGAGGAAGACTTCTCGGCGCTTTTGTCTGCCACCCCTCTTTGGGTTCGCTGCTCTGCAGAAGTCAATACAGCTGATATCCCAAGGATATGAGCTTACTCTGTATCTACTGCTGTCTGTAAGGAAAACACTCATGTTTGACCAAAAAGCAGAAATATCAGAAAGAGGATAGAAATTACACTCATACTTGTAGCATTGCTTCCTTTTATTTAGCATGTAATGTCAGGGATACCTCTTAGAGTACACACATTTCATCCCGAGTATACAATTTTCATCTGTAGTATGACTATTACAATATTACAACCCAAAGCAAGATGACACTAATACCGCGTGATATCCACAAAAGCACACAGTCTCCTCTTATAAATCAGTCTATTCTGTGTGCAGTTAACACCCCCTTGTATTTATTTTGCTTGTATATTTTCCTTGTGTGTCCCTCAAATATGAGCCTTCCCCTCTTACTGTAATGGAACATTTGCCGAGAAGAAAATTAACCTTTATTGCCGAGCAATCAGAGTTGCCCAGTTCTCCCAGACCACACACATGCGCTGAGCGAGGACAATGCGCTGGGGTCTGCAAAAGATGACAAAGTGACACGTGTCAGCTACAAGAACACTTAGAAGATCAAGATCTCAACACATCTGCTTATGACTATTTTCTTTATAATGCACGAGTCCATGCGGTGGGTTTCAACTTGAGATGCACGGCTTCCAAAACAGAGGGAGAGACTAACAAACGCTGTGTTGGCTTTGGTCAGCATTGGCACTCGTGCATCCCCAATGCCAAGACACACGCCGTGTGTCCAGGCCCCTCCTTCCATGTTCCTCCTGCAGCTACTGATGGCATATCAGCAGCTTGTCATTATGTAGGGATTTAATCTCAGCTGGCTATTTTATAACCCTTGCTTTGTCCCATCTCTAAAATTAACATCTAGCATTAACATTTTTGAACGTGACATTAAAGCTTTCAAGCAAATATAAGCAGAGATAGACCCATATAAAATAGGTTTCCTTGGCATGCTGACCAGCCTTCCGAAATGGCAGGCATGAAGGCTGTCTCTCTTCATGGGGTACAGTGCATGCTTTGGAACTGTTTGATAGTTTTAAAATATTTCTGATGCAATGGGTCGTAATGCTTTCCAGATGTGTACACGGAGTGCAAAAGGTAACGGCACAGACACTTCACTGTTCTACCTCTCGCCCCCTTTCTGCCTATATTAGAAGAAACGGTCCCATCTTATCTCTAGTTTACTAGTAAATACGAGTTACTCGCTTCCCCCCATACTAAACTGAAAATGTTGTTAAATGTACCATAAACAAAACTTATGAACTTTTTTTTATGTGATTAAAATGGTCATAACTATCTAATGTTTCTTGCTGATTGAATCTGCCACTTCCATTTACTAGGAAAATAAATAACACATGTTTGCTGTCTTTCTAAAAGGTTCCTATTTATTCTGTGGTCATTTCCCACTTATGATATTTCCAGCTTAATTTCATAAAACAGCTTTTACATGGCTAAAAAAAAGGCTCTTATTGTACATTGTCTTCAAAATATTTTGCCTTTGAGCTGTGGGCTTTTATTTGTAGGAACAACCAACCACCCTGTTTGTGAGGCCTGTATTCCTCCAAATTAAAAAGAGAAACAGCTGTATGTCTTATAAACGTCTGCAGAACTCCGGCGAGATATTGTTGAATTGTTTGCTTCCCTATCTTCCCACAGGACATGCCTCCTAAATCCACTGCACGAGAGAGAAAAACATAGGTAAAAGCCAAACAAATGTTACCCTCTGGGCGCATGCTTGTAGGCACAAGTCATCCATCCATCTCCAGCAGTGTTTACAGCTACTTTTTGGGATTAACGGGATGTAAATACGAACACCGATTGTTTGATAAGTGATGGACCAATGCACAAGTTGGTTCAATTTTCTGAGCAAGGGCTGCAGCACGAAATTTATCAGTCATCAACACAACACTAATTACAGCCCACACTTGGCATGTTATTGCAAGGCATTTTTCTTTAAGCCCCAGGCTGCTGGATTCAAGGGTTTCCTTGAACATCTCCATCTCATATTCATTGACCTCTCCACGTTGTACAGGTGGCGTGAGGGGGGATTGCTTTTAAACTGCGTGGTATCAGAGCTATGAGGAACAACTTTGAGAACAGGAGGGACTGTAAACTCAAGGCTCTGGACAAAAAAGCCAAATTAAGAAAGATTCATGGCTGGTTTTGTTGAGAAGAACAAAAAAACGTCCGAGCTGATTTTTGCAGCCTACCTCGCAACCCACGAGTGCTTCAGGTAGCTCGTCTTTTGCTGGCTGCTAACAAATACCCACCGCGTGCTCAGGCCTCTCTGGGTCCCGAGGGCTGGTCCCATCTCCCGGTGCGGGATGTGAGCTGCATCCCAGCACATCAGCCCTCGCACACGCCTACCTTGTGCAGAGTTGCCGATTTTACAAGATGGGCTGTGTTGTGCTCACACATAATGATGAGCAGATTTGAGCCCTAAATCTGGAGAGCTCAACAGCTGCCCCCAAGTCAAACAGGAACAGAGACAATGCATAACTGAAATGGCAAGTCATGGGATAATTAAATTATTTGTGACAGTAAACCAAAATAGAAAGAAACAAAAAACCTAAAACAAACAAACAAACCAGACACAGAGCCATATGCTCCCATGTGCTGCACGCTGCAGAGCAAAGAGAGTCATTGCAACACAGCGGAGAGACCCCACACCCCCGGCCGACGGCTGCACTGAACGAGAGCCTCCGCAAGGCGCTAGGATGGAGGCGAGGAGCAGTTTGGGCGCACGCAGGCTGGAGCCACTGGCGGGCCCCTCCATCCCACGCATATGCAGAGATGCGTGATGGCTTGGGGCTGCAGCCGCACAGGCCCCCATGGCCGGGCAATGCTCCAGCAAGCAGTGCTGCAACCCCAGGTTGTCGCACCCTTCGCCCATGCAAAGCTCTTGTTGGGGAGGATGCTGCTGCTTGCCTCCTTAAAACAACTCTGAAGATAAAAGGCAATTAAAAGACCCTTTTCTGATAGCAGTACAGGGGACCCAGGGTGATACAGGTGAATTCCTTCGTAACGACCCATCTGCTAGCATGCTGGGATGGCTTGGCTGCCAATGCTGCGCTATTAATTTCCTCCATTGGCTCAGGACAGCGCTGCACCTTACCTCTTGTCAGGCCGATGTCTGGAGCACAGGACTCCGCTCCCAGGAGCATCGGTTCCCCTGTCTCGCCTCTGGTGAACAGCTGTATGGGCCTCGGCCATGCCAGCCGGCAGCTGCCACGTGACTGCCCTGCCAGGTAGAGCATCGCATCTCTCATCTCTGGTCCCGCTCCAGAGAAGGCTAAGGCCTCCATAATGTGCTCTTTCCTGAATGGTAAGTGTGGTTTGGCATCAAGCGATTAATGCTAGCAGATGGTAAAAGTCCAAAAAGTCCGGAAAAAAGTTCCTATGATCTGTTAAGTGAACTAGATTAAAGGGGGGAAAAATGAAGTGCTAAACTCACAATTAAACCCCAAATAACAAACCAAGTTTCTGCAGATGATCCAAAACCTGTCCATAGTTTCTGTGGATGGATCCTTGGGAAGTTTTCAGTAGGCAGCAATTAGCCCCCATTAACAGCATGCACAAAGGGATCAGCAGCTGCATTCATGGCAGTCCACATCAGGGATGCAGATCCACAGCAGAACGTAGTTACTTTATTTTTCCTAACTATAACCTGCACCTGTGATAACCCATGGCTTGGCATAAGCCCTGTCCTTTAAATACGCCTTTGAGGAAAGCACACAAAGTCTGGGAAGAGGGTTATTTGGTAGCAAAGGGCAGGCTGGGAGGCTGCAAACGGCCATGGGGCGAGGGGCTCTGGTGACCATGCTCCCACTAGCAGCACTCGCTGCCGCCGAGTCACAGGCCCTGCTTCGCTCCTGTGTGCGTGCATGTACGGTTTCCTTTTTAAAACAGATAACTTGCAGAGTAGGAATATGAAAATATGGTAATGTTTATAGGCGACAGCAGTCTCCACCTTCGGATGTTAATTATACATTAGAACTGGACAAATTATTCATTGGGAACAGTTTGGGCTCAGGGGAAAGAAAACAGTTTTCTCCTCTAAATACTGCAACCAAAGCCTTTGTCGGCACACTTAAAATATGTAGAGTGGATCTGTGTGCACACACGTTACACCATGGCTATATTTAATGAACAGTGTGATCTGTAGACTAACTCAACAGTTTATGTATGTGTCCAACTTTGCTTGTCTATAAACTGCTCAGAATTATTCAGATATATTATTCTTCCTAACATGTTACCTCTGCCATGCTGGATTTGTAGCCTTTGGCTCCAGCTTGTATACCTGGACGTATCCCTGCCTAGAAGTAAAATTGCCTGGGAGCTGGGTTCCCATGTGCCAGGCAAGGATTGCTGGGCTCTCCCACCCAAGACAAGCATCTGTCATAGAATGTCTTCAGACATGTGAAAAAACTCCTCAAAAACACTGCCGGCTAATAAGTCAGCAGAGAGCGGCCACATTTTATGGTTGCTCAGGTTTCTTAAGCGTGCTCAGAAGTATTTGTCCCATCACCAGTGGCTGAACCCTGGGCTGCCCAGGAAAGCTGCAGCCATGCCATCCTTCCTGCAGCCAAACCCCTCCCCACTCTGCTCACACAAGTGCAAACCTCAGACATTTCACTCCTATTCTTTGACCGGGTTTCCATGAGTGCTGAAATCCCATTTTCACTATGCAGCACCCCCAGAATTATTTTTTCATGTGAAAAATTACTGCTTCCATTAAGCTTTGTAGATTTTAGGAAGACAAGGCCCTCATATGTAATTTGGTTGATGCTTTGAGAAAAGGAGGGGGGGGAAGCAAACTAACACCAAAACTTTGGGAGGGAATTTTTTCATGAATTAAATTTAAAGGAAAAAAAACCCAAAAAACTAAAATAGAATGGAGTTAGATATTTACAGCTTAATGTTTTTTTAAGTCAGCAGAACAAAACTCTGGTTTTCCTTATTGACTGTTAACCACAATAACATAAGACTTGCCCAATTTCATCTTTGTTCCTTTAATATTGGGAATTTCTTATTTTATTGACGAGGAAACAACCAGTTTTCTGGCTGGAGCCGATTATGTAAAGAAAGCATAAAAGGACTCATTACTTTTTAACTACTAGCAGGGAAGCAAACGGAATAACTGTATTATTTTCGGTGAGTTCAGCAGCTGGTAGCATTAGTATTTCAAAACACCACATTTATAGTATCCCATCTCCCAAACTCTTTGAAATAACATCAATATAGGATCTGACGACTACGTCATACCCACATGTATGTGTGGGGGTTGATGTGTGTTACAAACGATGCATTTGCTAATACGCAATGGATTGCACCGCATCCTCCTTCAATTAACTGGCAATATATTTTATAGCAGAAGTGCTGGGATTCAAATGCTTAGCTGTGAATTCAGAGTGGTTCTCCATGCACTAGCCTGGTCGCAGTGGGACCCAACGTGGCCGAGCCGGTGGGGCGTGCTCTGGCCACTGTGGCTGTGCCATGCCAGCAGGTCCTGGGGCCTGGCCATGAGACCCCCCCACCCAAAACACCCGGCTTCCCCCACAGCCCCAGCTCCCCAGGGAAAGGGCACTTGGGAGGAGGAAACCGGACAAATAACAGGGACACTCGAGGAGATGGGGACGTGTCCTTCCCTCCCTCCTCAAACAGAAATTCTACTCCCAACACATCTCTCCACAGCATCTCTTTTTTCAGAGGCTGTCTAAATATTACATAGGTTTGGAATACAGGATTCAAAGTTTTTTTGGGGTAGGTTTTTGTTTTTGAACCCACACAGTAATTAAACCAGTGGGTTAAACAGTGAAAGAGAGAATCTGCCTTGGGGCTGAGGACTGTGGAATACCATCCCCACCAGAGACTAAACACTGCAAACCACTCTGCTGGTAATGGATGGGCATTGTAAAGGAGGCAAATGATAAACAGCGATGGAGCGTAATTGGCGCTGTTTGTTGTGCGCTCGCTGATGAAATGCCAGCAAAACTGAGTCGCTTCAAAATGACATGTTTATGTGACATCAAAGAGGCTGAGCTGACTTTACATTATATCTGTGACAAATGTATATATTGGATCGCTGTTTGCCATTTAGACCTTCTCTGATTACTTCTCATTGTAAAGAGAAACATTTGCGATTCTGCTCACTTGGTAAATCTGTAGAGTGACTTGTTAGCAACACATGCAGGGAAAGTTGTTGAAAAGCCCTTCTGGGCCTACCGTAGTAAATATGTATTCACACACCCGATAATGTGCTGCCGCTTGTTGCCTGAAAGACGAATGCAGACAGAGAGGCACACACAGTAGTGCTTCAACGCGTGCTCCTAGCCAAGTATTTGCACTTCAGGCATTAAACCCAAGCTTCCTCCTCCCCCCCCGGGACGACCCCACTTCGTGTGCTTCTCGCCATCACACACCACAGAGGTCTGGTTTGCCACGGCAGCCCCAGGAAGCTGGGCTTGCACAGGCTGCCTGTCTGAAACGCTACAATTAAATTGTCCTGGGGGGCGGAAAATCAGCAAAAATAGCGTCAGTGCCTGAGTATCGGGAAGAGATGGAAGCAGAAAGTTGCTGCCTTTCCCAAACATGTCTCTGTTGCCTTTAGGGAGGGAAAAAAAAAAGTCTGGGGAAGCATTCAGGGTTTCTTCCCCAAACCCAGCAGCCCTCGCCCTGGCAGTGCAGTGGGACACAGCACCCATCAGCGGGGCAGAGGCTGCAGGCGCCAGAGCCGACACAGCTCAGTGGCAGGCTGAGAGGCAGCACAGGTAGAGCATCTCAGCTGCAGCGACCCTCCAGAAACACCACCCTGCTCGCCACCGTGTCCCTTCGATACCCCTGGCTGCCCCTTGTGATCCCTGCGTGCCCCATGGCCTCACAGGGAGGTCGGCTGCAGCAGCAGAGTGGGGTACCCCCATGCGGGGAGGGCAGTGGGGAGCATGGGGCGGCTGGAAGGAAGCCAAGCAGCTGGCACCATACCTGTGAAGCCAGGCAAGCCCTTCTGGTAAAAGCCATCTTTGATGCATTTCACGACCATCAGTCACGGTTAATGCTTCTCCTGTTTACTAGCAAGCAGGTAACGTATTCAGGCTGAAGGGAGCGTGCTGCCATCGGGATCCTTGAGCGTCTGCTTTGCCAGGAAAGTGAATGGCTCCCACGAAGCGAGGGAGCAGGGTGGGGGGGAAAACCACTTCACCAGCTGCTAATTCCTGCCCAGACCTCCTGGGTTAATGGCTCCTGCCAGGCTGATGACTTTGGGTGCCCCACGGACAGCAAACAAACACAGGCAACTCCTCTCCACCTTTCTCGCCCCCAAGAGCCCCATCAGTCCTGGCTAAGGAAAGCCTTGGAAGATGCTGCCTGAAGCATTCCCAGCAACACTGCAGGCCAGGGTACCGCAGGGGCCACACCTGGCACCATCTGATGATGGCAAGGGGAGGAGAGAGAGCTTGGACAGTCGTCTGCACCCTCGCCTGCTCAGGAGTCGTTAGTGCTCACAGGGTACTCGTCCCTGAGCAAGCAGGACAAAGGGAAAGGAGCATCGATCGCTTCGTTCCGGGGCCAGCTTGAGAAGCAGCTTTCTGCTCAGGACAAGCCAAAGGGGAGAGATTGCCCACAGAAACCTGAGCACATTTCATCATTAGCTGAGTATCAGCAGACCTGGAGCCCTCAAATCAATTTTAAAAACAAATAAACAAAAACCTGTGACACAGCTAACAACCTTGCACTGCTCACTGCTTCATGTGCAAACTGTGGAAAAGCAGGTTTTGAGCCCAAGAACAATGTGGCCGCTTTGGGAAGGAACAGCGCACTCCTTGCCTGAGGGACCCAGACCTGCCAGGGGACCAGGGCCCAGGCCCGGCTGCAGCCCCGTGGCAGCTTCCTCGCCCTCAGCACAGGACAGGCAGCTAACAACAGTTGAACACACCACAAAGCTTCCCCCCTGCCTCTGTGGGTCGATACGTAAATAGAGAAAAGATTTTCAACCTGCTTCCTATTACTTCTGTTATGTTTTAGCCTTCCTTTCCTCTCTGCCCCTGCCAGCCCCAGCCGTTTGCCCGGCAGGCAGCAAGCGGGGCTGGCTGCTGTCACCTACCCACCCACCACAGCATTTCTGCTCTCGCAACAGGCAGCAGCTCTGCTGTCCTCCGAGAGGGCAGAGGCCATCAGGACGCAGAAGTCCCAGCCTCAGGGGCTGCAGCAGCCTCTTCCCACTATCTGGCCAGCTTCTATGTTTTGTTTCAACCTCGTTAGGCTTTTTTTTTTTTTTAAAGCATGTTTATGATTATCATACTGGAGGAATGCACTAAATACATAGCATAACTGGAGGAAGGAATTATTTCTGGGGGAATGTATAACATGTGTGTGCACAGCTCTGTAATGCTATCCCTGTCTCATTGATAAACTTGGGCAGATTTTAGACGCAGATATATTTGTAAATATTGCAGGGAGTGGATGGTCTTCGAGCTGATGCCCAGAGAGGGCTCAGGAACGGTGGCCCGCAGCCCAGCTTTGGCGTCCCCCATGCAGGGTGGCTGTGCTGCCCTTTGGTCCCAGGAGGGGGGAGGCAGCATCTCTCCCACCAACCCACCACCCAAACCTGCTACGCTGCCTCTCCTGCCCGCGCACGCTCATATCGACAGCACATTCACCTGGGGGGGCTTCAACCACTAGAGAAAGACTCTTGCATTCCTCACATTAAAACAGAGGTCTATTTTTGCCTCTCCTTATGGACATGCCCTCGTTGCAGCCAGTGGGACTCAAGAAACTTTGTTTGTTCCAGGGAAGAAATGAGAAGCCTGGCACTGGGAGTTTTCTGCATTTCACTTGCTAGAGATGGAATTCACACGGATAAGGAGGACTGAGGCTTAGTTTAGTCTTAAACCAATGCCATAACAACAGCACCACCCCCACCCTGCACAGGCGGGAACCTGAAGTCCCAGCTGTGCCCTGGCTCACCCATCATCAGCCTTCCTCCAGGTCCTCCCTCGACCCGCTCCAGGAGTGCTTCCCCTGTGCACACTCGTGCACAGCGGGCTATGAACCACTGGCTCATGCCACCCCTGGTGCAAGCCGTCCTGCTGCTGCCAGAGCCTACAACAGGGCCCAAGCACTGAGCCCATCATCACCCTGCTGGAGGCCAGACCTTGGTTTTCTGCTTGTGAGACGCCACCTTTTCTTCTAGCCCATAGCACCATGTTACACAGAGCTGCAGCATTGCCAGCCACAGGCAGCCACCAAAGATGAAGCTCCAGGCTTTCGTGCAAAGTTTGCATGAGGGTAAACGTGTGGGGCCCAGAGCAGATGTGGTGGTCACTGCGGGCATGTCTGGGCAGAGGAGATGACTTTGCCCTTGTCACCCATGCGCAGCAGCCCAGGAACGCGTGCCACTCTGGGAGCCACGATGCTCCTGGAGCTCCGGCACTCTTCCCATGCAGCTCCGTGCCAGCAGCACCCTGCACCCAGCCCGTCCCCATTCCCAGGGGAGACGGTGCACTCCCAAATGCGCTCCTGCCTTCTCGCCTCTACAGGGGACCACCAGATTTGGCCTAATGAGCATGTTTACTGGTGAGTTAGAAATAATTGCGCATGTTGGTATGCAATTGTTAATATGTCTGTTGATATTGATTAAATAAGGAGTAAGATGTTTCCCTTTTCTTTGGCGTGGCACTTTGCCTGTTTGTTTCTGGCTGGTGCCAGCACTGAGCAGCCGGAGCGACTGCCAGCAGCGCTTGGCCATGCCCACACCAAGGCACCGATCGGCGGAGGCTCGGGAAACGGGCTTCACATTGGATTTCACAGATCGAGCAGGGCCAGCACTGAAAGCATGTCAGGCCTCTTGGATTCTGCTGGGAGCAGCGTTCCAAAGCAAAGCGTTTTTCTGGGATTAGGAATGTTTTGCTAAACTTTGAGTTCCTCCCTCCCCAAACAAAGCCGGGATTCAATGCTTCCCATGGGTACCTCATTTTCTATGTCAGCTCACACCAAAGGCCGCAGTTCCTGAAAAACCATTTTCCTTCCTGGCATGTCATCCCAGGCATGAACGCAACACCCCCCTGGCCCGGGAGCCAGCAGAGGTCCCTGCCAGCCCCAGTGCTTGTGCCACAGCCAGGACACCAGCATCAGCAGCATCCCCAGCACCCTCTAGTATGGGACCCTGCCCTTACCACCCACGAGGGATAAGGACACGGTGCCACCTCCTAGGAGGGTATCCTGCGCTGCAGCCTTTGCCCGGGCTGGGCCAGCAGATGCCTCTGCCCACGGGAACGGTGTTTCATCACGTTCAGCCACCCAGCAGTAGCACTTGGGAAGCCCCATCCAGATTCAGGAGTGCAGACTGTTCCCTCTCCACCATGAACCAGCCTAATGCCCTGGCCTCACCAGCTGTACACGTGTGCCTCATTTCAGTCCTGCAAGAGCTCTGCAGCTTCCAGGGCACTTACTGAGGCAGAAAAACTGTTTGCAGGATCAGAGCCTAATAAGAGAACAGGTACACTCAGAGCACCATGTGAGCAAGCCCTGTACACCTTCAGCTGGGGATGTGGGAGATGAAGCGACCCTGGTATTCAACAGCATGTTGTTAACATATGTATTTTTTTCTTAGTCTGGTTTCTTAAGGAGGCAAGATTTACGCTGCTGCACTATTTACTTCCCAGTCCTTTCTGGTACTGCTGTGCTCTGATGGCTGACTTCAGCCAAATTTAATGCCGCAGAGGATTATCAGATACACCAAATTCCTATGAGTCCCAAGAAAATACATAGAGAGACTTGAACTGCTGTCCCCTCTGAGGAACAAGACTGCAATGTGAAATTGCCCATGCTATTAGATACCACAGATCCTACACGGGAAAGCAATGCTATGAATACTCCAGCCACAGGAAAGGCTTTAATCAGGATGAACGCAAGATAATCAAGCCATGGGAGAGAGCGCCAAAGAAAGAAAAAGAAAAAAAACACCAGGATTCGTAAGTTCTGCTGCTCTTGCAGCAATTTTTTTTCCCTCTTAAGAACTGAATAATCAAGTGGCTCTTTTTCCAGCCTTCTGTTCACATGCTCTTTTTGGTTTGCCTTTCTCTAGCTGCTTGCACACAGCACAGAGGTTACTGGCTTTATACTGCACAGCATCCACAAGAGCCCGGGGCTGAGCAGGCATCGGCAGATACTTTGGTGACTGCACAGCTGCATCCTCCAAGAGCAGAGAGGAAAGGAGGAAAAGCTGCTGTCCCTGCTAGCTCATAGCCTCAGATTTTAGCTAATGCTGCTTACAAACAGTCAGGTGTGAACCGGGAGCTCAGCAACAGACCCGGACACTTTCCCTCCCCGGGCACTCCCCAGCACCGAGGGGGCAGCCTGCAACATGCACATCCCCAACGGCGCAACAACACACAGGTATTAGCAGCGTGGTAAGCAAATGCCTTTTTGACTAGAGATGAAGAGCAGTCACTGGACAACAGCAACCAAAGGCCAGTGTGCCAGCTGTGCTTCCATGGGAAAGGAGGCCATGGTGGCAGCTTGCTGCCTCCCCTTCCCACGCAGGCTGTGACTAAGGGCTCCACGAAGCCACGGCAGAGCTGAGCATCCCATGTTTTTGACATGTTGCCCAGCTGCGCAGAGAGCTGGATCAGGCTGCTGGAGCTACAGCTCAGCAGCTTCAGGGCTTATTGGACCAGGTTTTGTATAAAGCCATGTGCTGGCCCTACTGCACCCAGTCACATCACCCAAGCCCCATTTACAGCATGAAGGAGGTGAGGAGCCAGCGGGGCTCCCAGTCTTCCCCAGCTGGTGGGGGAAGGTCAGGTCCCAGGGGTCGGCAGCCGTTCAGCAGGTCATGCTCCACCCCGGAGCTGTGCCGTGCTCCAAGCAGGCAGCAAAGGCAACAAGCAGAAGCTGTGGGTACACGGGGGGCTGTCTGCCAAGTTTAGTAACTACGTCCTCTCTGATGGGTTTCCTTCAGAGGGGGACAAGAAAGAAGTATTATTATTTTGTCTTTGCCCCATACAGACAGGCAGTGCAAGGTGCAATGAGGTACCCTTAGCTGGGGGAGCTTCCACTTTCCTGCCCCATGTCTGTTTCTTCTAATGCTGTACGTGTGCAGGGTTATCCAGCCATCTTTGTCCTTTCTGCTGTGCCACTCCGCACAACATGACTGCTGCCATTCCTCCTGCATATCCTTCCATCTTCTCCACCGACACGGACCGGCCAGCCAACCACGTTAATCCTCCCACCACTCACAGCCATCTCAAAGGCATTTAGGTAATACAGATATAATGCACAAACCACTTTTACATATTCTGATAACATCCCACTCGCTTACACTCCCCTGCGGCTCTTTGGAAGAGACATGTGGATGCTCCCATTGCACAACACAGCTGTACCACAGGGCACAATCTGGCCCTGCAGGCTCCAACAGGGACGGAAGGCACTACCCTTCCCCTCTGGGCGAGTCATACTGCCAAACCTGTGGGGTACAGCCCAGAGGGGACTGATGCCAGTCTAACTCACCAAGAGGTTAGGACTCCAACTTCCCCCCAACATACTGTCAAGCCCATCTGAGCTGGGCGTGGAAGGACGTAACTGCAGAAGGGACTGAGACACAACGAGATCACGGATTTGATCCAGGGACAGCAACTACGTGTTGCTCCTTTCTTAGAACGTCTAGTTATCCTCAGCAAAACCATACTTCAAAGAAACAAAAGCAGCCTCTACATCCGATTTTAATTTAACTGTGTTTTTCTGGTTATTTTCTTGGTGAAGAAAGCGGATGCAACTGGCTTACTACATGTTTTTTTGTTAGCCTCTGAACAGCGGCAGTAATGGTTTTGCAGGTGTGGAGTAGGGTTTTAAAGACAAATAAGGTCCGCAGCTTTTAATGAAACTTAATTGGTTCCATCCACAGCTCCCCTATGCTATTGAACTTGTTGTACACCTATGTTTTATGCATAATGACTTTTCTATCTGGTATCAGACAGTAATCATTCCAGAAGGCAAAAATCTCAAAATAACCACAGTATATGCATACAGAATACATTTAAAAGAAAAATCTAAATTGACTGTTCAGACCTTCCCTCACTTGCCAGTGGATCTTCTCCAAACAGAAGGCATTCCAAGTCGGCGTAGGAAATGCTAAGATAGCATGCTTTCCATATTGTGTTATCGGAGCGTCTTCCAAAAACTCAAGCTTTCCCATACAACAAAATGTCATGAAGAAGGTTTTACTCCAGTCTGCGTATCACAGGCTGTACATACTGCTTCAGCTACTGTAACTTTGGCAAGCAAAGCTTGTAATGACTTGAAGTACAGTTTAGGAGCAGAAAAACTTTGCTTCAGAGCCACTTGCTCACACTGTCTGATTTTCATTAGGAGGGGGTTGTGTGCCTGTGTTTTTTCCCCCAGGAATGAAGACAGAGATAAATGTCACAGAGGACTTTTTGGCTTTCAATGCTTTTACTGTATGGAGCCTGATTAATTGAGCTGATGTTGCATTTGTGTTGAAAGGAGGGGGAGTTTCCCAGAACCAGCCGGCCCGGCTGAACGGAGAACTGGGTCAAACCCTGGTAGCGACAACGCACTTCAGAGCGCAGCAAGCATCTTGGTTTTGAAAACAGATTTTACATCCAAGTGGGTGAAGCTTCCCCCTTCCCTCCCATTAACATTAAATCACTTGCTCTCATCTCTGTTTTCACAAGGACAGCAAGAAGCAGGCTCTGCAATACTTCACTCAGGCACGATCGCAATGAAACCAGCAGAGCTGGGTTCAAACAGCACAAAAGGCAACAAGTAGCATCACTGCCAGGAAGCCAGGCGTTAACAACCCACCAGAGCACCACAAAACAAACCACTCATTTGCAGATGCATGCTCATGCTATCTTACCTGGCAGAGTCCAAACTGCTCAGTGGTCTCCATGCAGCATTTCTGTTCCTGCCGCAGTGATGGCGGGTGGGGAACAGGGAACCTGGGGCAGGTGGAGCCTGGTCTCGGCTGCAGGGGCCCCAACCTAGCAGGGAAGCAGCCAGGGAGGCCTCACTGCACATCTCGCCATCGGGGCTGGCTGGAGTGGGTAAGCCCTTCTCACCACTGCATTTCCTCTGCAGGTCAGCCCTGCTCCCAGCCTCAGCCTTGTTGCTCTAGGCACCAGCTGTAATCAGTGCAAAAAAATAAGCTCACCCAGAGGTTAACTCAGAGCACCTGGTGCCCAGGCCCTGCTGGGGTCCTGGCCAGGGGCACCTCAGAGGGCTGAACTCAGTCCCCACAGATGCCCCTCGAGCAAGCCCTGCGCTGGCTGGAGTAGTCCGGCAGGGAGCGAGGCCCCAGCAGTGGCAGGTGCCCCAAGTCTGCTTCATGTGTCTGTGCGTACAAAGATCCCTGGGTGCTTGCTGGGGGCTTGGCTAGTCCTCTGCCGCACTGAAACCACCGTGCAGGACCACCAGGGTGGTGCAGGTACCTGATCCTGCAGTCAGGCCTAGGCAAGAGGAAAGGAAACAGAATTTCACCAGAAACTCGGTCTTTGGCACATTCATTCAAGTTAAGTTCTGAGTGAAACAAAATATGCTATAAAGGTTTTAATAAAAATCCATTTACCCAAATAAAGTCCTCATTTTCCGTTTTGGGTTTTTTTTTTAAACTGTCAAAGAATTTGACAAATTTGATCAGATCATATCGCTGAGCCGAAAGTGTGAGTTCTGGGAACAAGCTATTTGCATCGCTCTAGCTCCCCACTTACAGTTTTGGGCTTGCTACGTGCCCCCCTCTCTGCCTACTTCACTATTACAACCCATCTGATCTCGCTTAGGGTGGAAAAACGCACTTCTACAGGCACAGAAGTCTTCACAGCAAAAAAGCAGAGCTCTCGCCCGCAGCTCAAACAGGGCAGGCTGGATGCCCCATCAGGGTGGCACATCTCACCCCTTCTGGTCCTTTGATGGCCCCGGCCCCAGCCCAGCCCATGCAGCTCAGTCACAGAGCCCCGGGGTGCTGAGCTCCACGTGGCGCAGATGCTGGCTGCGAGTTGCGTGCTTAAACATAAGCACATGTGCAGATACACTTACTTACAAAGGCGTGCGCACAAAATTTGGCTGAGCAACTGTTTGACCCCAGCTCTGATTAGACTGGATGGCATAAGGTAGATCTTTCTGCTGGTGGCACACAGCAGCGAGTAAATACGTGTTACTCCCTCCCAAAAGCAAGGGCCATGTGCAAGACCTGCAGCTTGGCCGAGTCACCATGACTGCACCACAGCAGCAGGAATGGTGGCCCTCTCCTCTGCCCTGGCCCAGGTGCCACCGGCTCGTCATGGTTGTCTTTCATCAGAAGATGCCACGTGGAGCTCACACACACGTGCCACTCGCAGGTTCCAGTGCCTACCTCTGCTGGGCAGCAGCTGCTCTTCAAGAGAAACCAGAAGGCCCCACTCAGCAAGTAAATAAAAGATGCTTTTGTGAAGACCAAAGTACTGCTTTTATGTATTTATTTTCACTCTGCACAGCAAATGCTCTGGTGACAGGAGCAGGACCACCAGCAAGCCCTTCCCCTCCAAAACGCCACCTTCCCTTGAGACAGGGCACCACGTTCCACAGCAGGGACTCCAGCCCAGGCACCGTCTGTTCCCTCCAAGCAACAAATCCCAGCAACCTTTCTGAGAGATTTGAAAGCCGTAAGTGGTCATGCACAAGCATCCTCCAACACTGAGGGGTCCCTAAATACATCTTTTTCTAGGCAAAAATAAAGCCTTAAAAGGAAGCACAGCAGGCAAAGCTCCCCGGGCACAGGCCATCACCACAGCAGCAGCAGCCACCCAGCAGCTGCAGCCACAGTTGCTCAGCACCCGCTGAAGCAGGAGCCCACAGCTCAAATGTGGCAGCGCTCCACATCATCCGCCAGTGCTGTGGCATGAAAATGTCACCTGCATCAGCCCACAGCTTTGTTGATCCGCCTGCCTGCTTTGCCTGTTAGTCAGCGCAGGAGCGTGCAAACACCCGTGGTGTGGTTCCTAATGGTGAGAGTTTGGGGAGCCTAGATTGTTCCTGAGGGATTAAACCATGGGCGAGTTATTCAGGTCATCTCCCGTGTGTGCTCACAGGGACGTGGACCATCAGGTGTTCAGCCTAAGCCAGTTTTCAGAACAATTCTGATGCAAAACTGATTATTCTGGAGAAAAGGTCGTGGTTTCGGAGGTGGCAATAGCGCTATGGTTATTAGCTCATTCTTGTTTTGAGCCCTGTTGCCCATAAAGCCAGCGTGCCTGAGTCCAACTACTCAGGCCTGGGATGAAAAATGAACGTGCATCCTTTCAAACTCCTCAGGATGCCCTGAGATGTCCGTCTCCCCTCACCAGGACCGCTGTGCTCCTGCAGTGCTCCGTTTGTCGGGTATGAGATCTGACAAGTCCGCCAGAAAAGCTGGCGGTTTCATCCTGAGTCACTTCTGGTGGGAAGAGGGAAGATGGTGGTGGGGAAACAGCTCCTGGGGAGCTTCTTTCCAAGCCCAGTTTGACTTTGAAGGGCAGCCTCTTAGAGCTGCTCTGAGGTGAGAAGCAGCAGGAAGGATGAGGAGGTGGACGAGGAGGAGAATACATACACCAAAGAAATACCTTGGTGTTCTTCAGAGGCTTGTTTTCCCTTAAGGAGCCCAAACCAGAAGGTGTTTCCATTAGCAAAGTCGGAAGTCCTGTGATACTGCAGAGCCTGGCATTACCCCTGCTCTGTGGAGGGTTTGCTCGCTCAGCACCTCAAAAAGACCTGAAAAAAATTGTACAAGCCATTAAAATACAGTCACTGAGTTACAGATTTCCATTTTTCCTTTTCATGACAGACAGACACTCTCTATTAGAACAACTTTTATTTCATAAATGGATCAGAAAAGCAAAACCAAAAGTAAACTTCTGCAGATGCAGCTCCATTCCCAAACATCACTAACGCAAAAGGCTTTGAAATGCACTGTAAAACAGGTTTAAAATAGATACTGCATTGTGGTAAACCTGAAATGTCTCATGACAATTTTGATTTTTTTTTCTTTCATCTGTAGTTTTCAAAAAACTGTTTATAAGATTACTAATAAAAATGCTTTTATAAAAACAGTTTCAACATGAAAAATCAGAACATTCCCATCCCCATCCACAAGGCTGAATCCAGCTGCCTCAGCCTGCTTATAATACTCTATTTCCACGAAAAATTTTCTTTTGATGAAACAGCATTTTTATGATAGAAAATTCCCAATCAGCTCCAAGTGTAAGTCAATACACTGCAGCAAACGAGTCCAAGCTTAAGATTCAAGCTCTCGTGTGCTGTGCTGGCCATTGGGAAATAAAGCTTTTACTCATACACTGAACTTTTTTGGTATGCGCTTGCTGAAATCTAATAAAGAGGAGACCCTGGAAAGCAACCGCAGATAACTGTATTCGAGTGAAGCAGGTTGAACCTAAGCTTGCTTACCTCAGAGGGTTGTTTCCTTTACAGAGAGTTTTTAGCTGAGTGGCAACACACAGCCATGGATTTGTCCAGTTCCCCACTGCCTCCCTGCAAGGATCCTCACTGGGAGCACGCTGGGTTTACCACATCCAATGGGAAAAGTTCTCTGGCTACTATATTAGCAGAAAGTTTCTGACAGTCAATGCAGCCTCATAGTAATCACTTAATCTTTTTAGGTCCAGAGAAAGAACACTTCCATTTGGCTTTCAAAAGGGAAAGTTTTTATAAGAGGAAAAACATCATCTTCCAGCACTGCAGAAGAGCGCAGGGAAATAAAAAGTTTCAAAATGACCAGTGTCTTGGGGGACCTGCCCAGGGTGGTGTCATTCAGAACAGCTGAAGTGGACAGAAAGGCAGGTCTGTGCCTGAATACAGGGCGACTCATGTTTTTGGGGAGCACACGCACACACTGCCCCTCTACAACATTGCCCCTCTACAGCTCAGAATTAACACGCAGTATTGGAGGGGTTTGTACAGTGAAAGTAGTTACGCAGTACGAGTATTCTCGTTACTTAACCGTGCCTGTGTTGGTTACTGGTACGTGCACAGGACAGTTTATCGGGGGAGTTCATCAGGGCACCAGTTCACAGCCACCTGCATCCCACTGGCACTGTAATGGTTAATGCCTAAAACTTGCCTTGGCTGAGATCCTTCTGCTGTTTGATGGCTCAACTGAAGCTTGATGTTTATGGTGGAAATTGTCTTGATTTCTTTAGATGAGATGAGCATCCATGGAGTTTGAAAATGTGTTTTAATTAAGATTCTGCTAAATTCTACCAGACACCTACTTGGAAAACAAAGCAACTGAATAATTAACTCTGATGAGAGCAGATGCTGCTCTAATGACAACCTGTTACTGCTCAAGTGCATCATTAGTTGTTTTACTGTGTTCTTATAATATGTCCAGAGATCCTCAGCTAATGAATATATTGGTAGCAATGCATCTAAAATAATTCTTCAATGTGGACTGTTGTAAGGAAAAAAAAAAAAAAAGCCAACAACCAAAAAAACCCAAACCGCTCAACTGAAACAGTGTTTCCGCTGGTCTGCACTGTGTGTGCTAGAAAGCAAACACTTATTTAGTTACCCTTGTGGGATTATTTTAGCCATACATCAAGTGAAGCTTACAAATTGATGAGAATCTAATGATGCATTTATTTACAGATGTGCAGTTCTGTTCCCTGTTATGTTGCTGAGGGTGAGGAGAGGGAAGGCTTTTTCTTTCCCCCATGTAATGTGCACAGTCGTGCATCTGACAAAGTGACTAGAAAAATACCACCAGTGTGATTTTACCCTGTTATTTCTAGCTCTCAAAAAATAAAAAAAAAAAATCTGTATTATCTCCTAAAATATAGACAGAACTCTTCAAAAAATAGAAAATAGAATATTTATACTTAAATAACACACTTTAATGACACACTGAACTTCCTGGTTTCACAATACCTTGCAGTTTCATCTTAAAGCATGTATTATTTTTATATTAAAAATGGTGGGTTTCTATTTTGGACTATCAGCATCAAGAAGGATTGGCCTGACCATAAAAGTAACGAGATGAAGTGCAATAAAGCGAGTAAAAACATCAAATGCAAGGATCTATTTCATACTTTTGTATTTCCTTCTCGATTTTTTTTTTTTTTTAAATGTCAGAACTATGCCTTTTGCCTTAAAATAATTAAAAGATATGTTGAGGAATGATTGAGGTACTCTTTGAGGTGTTTTTCAGAGCCCATTGAGCCCGACAGACACCGGTCTAGTGGAGCCAAAGGCAGTGGAAAACTCTCCTACCCCTGGAAAGGAGCTGGAGATTGGTGGGGAATGCACACGGGGCATCTCCATTAGCCCCTGGGGAGCAGCGCTGCTCACCTCCAGTCCAGCTTGGTACCTGCAGTGCAGCTTTTAAAGCCTCAAGTCCTGTACAACCAGCAAGAGTTCAATGAGCAAATAATGCCAAGCCCATACCTCACTCCCTGCAATCCCCCTCCATGGGTGACGGGCCTTGCCACAGCCCCAATCCCAGGGATGCCACGGCCGGTGGCAAAGCCCCATTGCCCCTTTCAGAGGGGCTTGGCAGCTGCTTCCACACAAAGGCAGCAGCACTCTCCAAGGACCCACATAAAGATGACTTAGCGCAAGGCACATCGTGGCCAAGTCAGCCAGGAGCGAGGTCAGTGCCAGGTTAAAGACTGAGCGTCACCAGCATCCAAGGGATGGGCCCACTAGGCCCTCCCAACCCAGGGGGTCACCCCAGCTAAATCCCCCTCTGGCCTTGTCCTGGCAGCACCCCTGAAACCACTGACACCATGCCTGCGTGCCAGCAGTGAGATCTGCTCCCTGCACGCACAGGGCAGCAGACAGCCCGAGGCACGCTGCCACCTGCATTGCCAGCAGGTCACTGCTAGAGTCCTGCTGCAGGGCACTTTCCAGAGGGACAAGCTCCTGGCTGCAGAAGAAGCCCCATGCATGGGCTGGACCAGCAGGGTCTGGGTCCCTGCAGCACGTGGCGACGCGCAGGGCTGCAGTTCGCCCTCCCTGAGCCATTGTGTTACCATCTCACCACTATAAACCAATGCAGCAATTGCCACTTTGTTAATGCTTTTAAGCAAATTTTAAAAAAACCCAAACAAACAAATAACCAAACCAACCAAAAGCACGTGAATATTCACACGCTTTCAAGAAAGCAAGTTACGCAACTCATTTCATCCCAGCATGTCACATTGCCTTTTTAACAACACTTTACTGCAAACAAGCTAGCTGCATTCTTATTAAGGAGAGGAGGGGAGGGAAAAAAACCAACAAAACCAAAAAACTTTTAACAAGTTTGCTTTCTCCTAGGACCAGCTCCTAACTGCAGGATGCAGAGCTTCCCAGGTCACCTTTCCTACCTAAAGGATAAAGAAGCCCTTTGAATTTATAGGACTCACAGCTGACTGCTATGCCTTTTATGGAGACCTCTTTTGGTCTGATTAATTAGTAATTGGGGCGGGAGCTATGCACTTCAGTGACTCGTGGTGCCTTGATTGTAAATCGCAATCTGGTGCTAAATCTCAGCAGGTCACATTGCTGTTTTTGCTGTGCCCCAGTGACACAACTGATTAAATCTGTGTAAACAGTATCTTAACAGAAACGGATTTGGGAGATGGAGGGCTGCCTTCAGTTCAGAAGAACTGAGTTATTTATTTCTGAGGGTTCTGTCTGTTCTAAAGCATTTTCATCAATTGTCAGTCATCCCAATTGTCATGCAGCAAACTAATGGTTTTAATTTGGCCTTAGAAAGCTTGCCCACTGTGGGGGCTTTTAAACAGCAACTCAGCACTCCATTCACACATGCAAGCCTAGGATGATAAACAAACACTATCCTGGGTAGCTTTACAACTAAAGGAAGGACAAGGACAGTACTAGAACCCAGTTTTTTCTATATATTTTCCTACCTCTTGCCAGGAGGCCCCACAGGACCTGGTGGGCTGCTTCCTCAGCAGGCATGCACAGTATGGGTTGCCTTGTCTGTATGTTTTTCACCATGAGACAGGAGAAATGCAGAGCTGTCTGCTTCCCAGGCTGTTTCAGAGCACGCGGAGGACCCACACCTTCTAGTCCACCTCCAGTCCTCCAGCTGGGACCCCAGCTGCCTCCACCTCTGTGCCTGCCCAGGCCAGCTCCTTGGTCCTATCCCATTCTCCTCTTTCCCTGTGCAAGCCGGTCTGGTTTTCCGTGGTGTTGGAGCCCCTGTGTCACTTCCCCCACATGAGATGCTCCCATTTCTGCCCATGTTATTGGTGTGCTCCCCACAGACGCTTCCTGCACCCCAGCCCGTTGGCTGTGCCTTGCTGCACAGGTCCACATTGCCCCAGATCTCGCGAGGTTGAGCCCTGCCTACACATTTGAAGCAAGGGAAGTGAAATGAGTGTTACTGTAAGACTGTAGGAGAAACGTTTGACATGTTGCCTGCCTCAGAATTCTGGTCTTTAAACACCTGATTTTTTTCCCCACTTAATTCATAAAAGCATGTTGATAAATGTGGGATGCAAACTAGTGAGTCTAGCATATCATTGTCTTTCCTCTGCTCCAGCTTCCTCTCCAACCAGCGTAGCTCAGTGCAGGTGATAGGTGCTTCTCGGACCACTACCTTTGGATTATCTAAGAACAACTGCCTTTGAAGAGACAAGAGATCATTTGCAATACACTATAATGCCGAACAGCTGTTTTCATATGCTCTTTGGGAAAGAAGTGTGTTTATCTGCAGTTTAGATGAGCTGGAATGTTGTCCATGACCTTGCAGCGATGTTTTAACAACTGCTGCATGGAGAAGCAGCCAGCCAGTGCTCTCCATAACCTTCTTTGGGGTCAGGAGGAGGGGGTGTTTACATTCATTTGTGTGATACATACAAATCCATGGCCTAGGCTGTGGATTTACACTTGAATGGCTATTGTGGTTGAACGGGATCTGACCTTGGGGTCAGAACCCTGGGTCTTTCAAATGCAGATGTTCAAATTAGTTCTGGAGAATCCAGCTCTGGCTCCAGAGCAGGCAATTTGGTCCTGGAGTTAAAGGCAGAGTTAAAAAACCAGTGGGCAGACCTGCTCTCTTGGATGAGGATGGCATTCATGCAGGAAAAGGAAAGAGCTGGGAGAGCCCTGGGAGAGGAGGCAGCAGCCTCTGCAGTTCGCAGAGCTCCTGGCCACAGTGGATGGCTTTTCTGAGTGTGGTGTCCATCTGGTGCCCAGCCTATGCTCCCACCATGGCCCCAGCTCCTGCAGGTTTGCTAAAAGCAGGAGACCCCAAGTGCAGAGCGAGGAGGGAAATGTTACAACCCCTGGACTTGTGAAAAGGAAACTAGTCAGGAGAGAGCACCAAAAATCCCATTTCAAATTTGGCATCAGAGTTGTGCAGACCTATCCAAAATTTGTTGCATTAAAGTCCTCTGGATCTGGAACAGAGATTAAAAAGATCTTGGAAGATCAGAGAAATGTTTTTGGGTGGATTTCCAGCAGTTCATGACTTTTTTCCCACCGCGGTGTTGCTGCAAGAACACTTTCCCGTGTGTTAATCTGTTACTTCCTCTCCTGATTCCAGAAAACAGCAGTAAAGCACACAGCAGTGGAGTAAAAACTACTGAACTTTTAGAAACCTCACATAAATAAGTTCTGGTTGGGTAAAAATCTAGTCTGTCCTTATCTTGCCTGAAGTTGTTTGCCCTGTCTAAAGCTTCAGTACAGTCCTGCTATCTGCAGAGCTGGAGAGTTGGTCACGAACTGGAGCGCCAGATGAGCCTGTGCATCACCTGCTGGGCTTGTCATGATGAGAGATGGGCTTACGTCAGCCAGTTCAAATGGGGAACCATACATAGTTCCAGTGGGGTTTGCTTGGAGCCAGCATTCAGGATAGGTCACTGGGGAAATACATGCGATTTGCAGAGTTTAGCTCTGGATTTTGGCACCACAAACCTAAGGAGGCTTCAGATCCACTACTGCTGCTGGGACTAAGATTGCTTCTCCTCAGATCACTGCCTCATTACAGTGCAGCCTCTTACTGTCCTATATAAAACAGGCCTCAATGCCACCAATTGAGCTTCAGTCCCTGAGGCCAAGATGCTGTGACAGTGGTCCAGCGCAGTGATCAAGCCTTTCTTCTTCCAGAGAGTATAGTTTGTATGGCCACGGAATTTAAATGTTAAGCACATTACATCGATGCTTATGGAGACCGAAGAGGAATACTGTGATGCCTTTAGTAGGGGTCAGGCTAAGGATTTCTTATTGAAATGCGCAAGGCAAAGTGTAAGAGATATAAAAGCATCTGCCAGAAGGCAAACAGCAGGTCACAGACTGGGTAGCAATATTGTTGTCTCCTGAATGCTACAGGCCAGAGCTTTACCTACTGGCCTCTCCAGCCTTTCAGTCAGTTCCTCAGCACAGATTCCTCTTCTCTTTCTCACACTTTTCCAGGGAAGGGAGAGATCCCCAGCTGCTTTCACATGTAGCAGTTTTTATATGACTAACATTGAGGCCTTGTTGAAGACATCAGGATTTTGCTACCAACTTCAGTTGTCATGTCTGGAAGTACTGGAGCATATGTTACGCTAACTGCAGGGCAACTATTCACTGTGCATCTCTTAATTGCATCCATACAGACAAGATGTTCTACTGCACATGGTCAATTCCAAATGAGCATGAATCTGGCTAATGAAACTAGATTTTCTCCAGAGCAACTGTAAGTGCTACTCCTTGTTGAGGACCTTGTTCTTGCCAAATTTCAAGATTTTAGCTCTATCCCTTCCTGTAGGAGCCCTGTCTGAATAATCATGGTTGATTGCTCCTGGAGTTGTGTGAACATTCACAACAGCATTTGTCATCTTCTCATTTAGTGTTTTTCTAAGAAAATAATTTTGCTGTCAACAAATCCCTTTCTTGAATGAAAAGCTAGTAGCTAAAGTAGCATGCTTAGAATAGGAATGGGTTTTTGTCCTCGCTTTGCCAAACTCAGCACTGCTTCAGAGCTTAACATCTAAAGGATCACAGTGAATTAGAGGATCCAAAACGTGTGAATTCTTTCTCAGCCAATGGCAACTATCAGCATCCCATTACAATAATTAACCATGAGGTTGCTTGATTTTTCCTCTGTTCTGTGAGAGTTGAGTCCTGTGAAAGACTGTTCAGACACTGCTACCTATCACCCAACTTCTCTTATCTTTAGGTATATGACCGTATCTTTTGTTAACCCTCTTTTTCCTTATTACCATACCAAGACAAGGTTGACTTATTCAAATCCAAGTGTGCATTTTACAGTTAAGAGCTAATGTGCTCTTATGTGCAGCCTAAATTGAGCTGTCGAGCTGAGTTTAACTGTGTTTCATTGTTCTTTCTGAGCAGAGATAAAGGCACAGAGCTAAACTTGGGACATAGAAGAACAGGACAAATATTCAAACTCAGCATGCAATTTTCCTTGCCCGACCTGCTGTACAGTTTAGCAGATGCAGGCTGAGGGAGTGTGGCTCCCATGTTTTGAGGAGCACATTATTTCAGATGAGGTGTTCCAACATAAGCTCTTCTCATTCAGATCACTAGGGCTTCTGTAGAGATTAGACTTTGTAAATTGTCTTTAAGATTGTTTATTGTCTGCTTCATGCAAGATTTCCCTTTCTGCTTCCATTTCATCTATGGTGGCCGAGTCCTGAAACACCACTCCTGCATGTGATACTTCATTGTGTATCAGTATAAGCCATGGTGCTTCATTCTTTAGAGATTTCAACCAGGTGATTTTTCTGTGCTTTTGGCATTTTCTGTGTTGATTCTTGAGAAAACAGAGCAAGCATTTTGACTGCAGAGCTGGTGGTGGGCCACTTCTGTGAGCTAGAACTGACATTAGCAGACACAAATATGTGCTGCCAGTTTGTTCCTGGATCACACCTGGCTGGGAGAATTCAGCTGTATGTTTATTCACTTGGAGCACTGAGTCAGCAGGAGGTACTGAGCAGAGCACGTATTTCCCTTCTTTGGGAAAAGCGCTTTTACTGTCACATTATATCAGGTCATCCTGGATTAATATCTCAAACAAATAGTTTTATATGTTTTGTACCATGGAGTTAAAAGCACAAGCTGTTTAACCTCACTGCTGGAGCAATAAATGGCTATCTGCACTGATGCCCATTTGCTGATATGCTTTCAGAACAAACTATAAATTAATTACTCTAGTCAGGAATGCTCAAGAAGAGTTAGACATCAAGGTTTAAATGAAGTATTAATAATAATACAGAAGAAGCCATTGCAATTTATGGACGGTAGTCTTTTTGATATTCTTTTATATAAACATATATATACACATATACATACACCTACTACTTCTGCAAAAGAACAGGTTTGTTAATAGCTAGCTTAGAGTGGCAGCTCTAATGGTTTTTTTACCTGGGGTAGGGGGAAGGTTTACCACGCAGGAGTAGGGCGCTTCCTTTTCTGTGACCGTGGCGCCAGGCTTGGCATTGGCACACGCCCTGCTACTCCTCACGTCTTCTGCAAAGAAAATAACTCTGAAAGGATTGCTGAAGTGACCCTCAGTGGTCAGGAGGGGATGGACCCCACTTTCCCCAGTGGAAGGGCCACCTCTCAGCCTGAGGGGTTTTAAGACAACTGGTATGTGCGGAGGCTAGCAGTGAGCCAGGGATTTTGCACACTGAGATACAGGCTATTGCCATGCAGGCAGAAGATGCTCAATTGAGCAAGTATTGTCTCAGCATGGATGACAGGGCTCCTGGTCTTCCGGTGCCTTTTCACCTCTTTCGGTGTGACAGGTTCAGCCTTTTTGGCTTTGCTCAGTTCTCCTGAATCACAGCTGGCATTGGTGGCTGTGCAGAGTTAGACCCCAGTCCTGCAGTGGATCTGCAGAGGATGAATTAGTGGGACTGCAGATGGATGTATGTCTCTGCTCACAATAATCACATTACAGGATCACGGCCATCATCTGGAGCTTCTAAAAACAACATTCCCTCATCTGTTTGCCTAGCTGACGCATAACACATATTTACATAGGCTCTCGTCTTAGGAAGTTTCATCATCTCTTGCGTAGGAGAATGCTGAAATGATGTTTGCACCATAAATGTTCCAGATTCCACACATGCTTTCAGTCGCCCAGCATGGTCCTGCAGGCACAAATACGTGAATACCACTGTCCCGTAGGGTAAAAGTAAAAGCAGCACATACCTCATTGAAGTTTTCCAGTTTATTCTTGGATCTAAAAGGTCCTGGCCTTCAAATATTGGTGCAGGATTATTGACGTGCTCAAAGTAAAATATCTGCTTTAGCATTTTCATTAGTAGGATGTTAGGCTGATTCACCAAGATGCCTAAAAACAGGATTAAAGGTGTGAAATGCAGAAGGCAATAGGACCATTTGCCCGCTTCAATTTCTTGCGTCAGAGTTTAACCCCAGAGTCAGAGTTTAAACACTAATCACAAATGCAAAAACTACAATCTGAAATTTAGGAAGTGTGTATCTTCACGCTGAGTTAAACTGGAACTATATACTTGGAGGCAGTCACAATAAAAGGAGCAAATGTAGCCACAGCTGGGACAGGGGTGTTGCCCAGCCCAGCTATGTGCTCCTCTTGTCGTGTGAACTGGGAACACCAACAGCACGGGGTTAGCAGGTCTGCAGCCCCATAAACCCCGCCCTTTGCCCCTCCCTCAGTTATTCCTTGAAATTAACCATCATCAGCTGAATTCAATACATTTTCTAGCCCCTAACCTCTAGTTACAATATTTCTTAGTCAAAATCAGTGTGAGCTGGATATACAGATGACAATTTCTCATGTCATCGCATTGTGTGGTTATACAAATTATTGTATTCTTGTTTTCTGCTCTTGTATTACATTTTGTTATTTTGCAATCATATGGTTAAGCAAATTAAGAAATTGAACATCCTGTGTGCAAGATCTATTTGG
Source organism: Aptenodytes patagonicus (assembly GCF_965638725.1). Taxonomy (NCBI): domain Eukaryota; kingdom Metazoa; phylum Chordata; class Aves; order Sphenisciformes; family Spheniscidae; genus Aptenodytes; species Aptenodytes patagonicus. The sequence goes on from NC_134954.1 coordinate 44,074,421, forward strand.
GCGACATTAACATAACCTGTCAGTCAAGAAAGATGGTTAGAGTTAAGTGTGGAGTTTTCTGGGTTCACATACACATCACTGCAGGAAGCTTGCAGTTATACGAAATCCTTCAGTGATGTACAAATATTATTGTGACTTTCAAAGGCTCTCTGCCTGAACTGACGCCTCCAAACCACACTCAAGGTCCATGAAAACATGGACCGTCTCAGTCCTAATGGGTTCTCAGTTTCTCAGCAAGGAGAATAATTGAAAGTCAGTCAATGTGAAAGCTCTGGGAATGCTGGCTCCAAAGCACAAAGCTTAGGGGGCTGGGGAGCCAAGGGGGTAAAAGCCTGCTTCAGAAACAGTAAAGATCAAACAGATTTGGTAAAACCAAAAGAAACCACTTGCTCCTCTGAAACTGTTAATTTTCAACAAAACAGTAAATTCCAGTGTGTTCAAGTTGATTTTAGGCAGACAAAAATAGCAGTAAGCACGTTGCTGGCAGGACACTGGCAGTAGGTGTTATGAGAAGTTTTCTGCTGGGCTCCACAAGAAATAGTTCAACCTTCAACGTTTTATGAAATGTGACAGTTTCATAACCGTACTTCAAATCTTTTAACTGACGTACAATGGAATTTATATATAAAAAGAAAGCTCAGAAGGTTCACAGAGAAGCATTATTATTGTGGGTTTTGTACCACTCTAACAACTTGGTTGCTCAAGGACATGGACTTTGTCAATATGGAAAAGTGTGAAATGACAAATTAATGCTTAGGGAGGGTACTTTCAGTAATTTTATCCAGTTTCCCTCATACACTCAATCTCCCAGTAATTTCAGGCCCAACCCTTGACAGTGGCATGGACAAAGGCTGGGTTTGCAATGAAGACAAGGAGTTGGACACTAAAAGAGAATAAGCACAGCTTGCTCAAAGAAAACTTTCTGAATGAAGTCATTAACTTCTGGTTTGAGAATAAATAGCTCTCACAATCCCTGGTCCCCATAAGATTTCTGCAGGCACGCTTTATTTTATTGTACTTTGAAATCTAAAGGACTCTTCAGGAATGGAAGGTTAAACTTGCACATAAGTGTTCACAAAGCTGGAGCCTTATTTGACTAATTCGTCCTAGGCTGATAATCAAATACTAAATAGCCCTGGCTCTTGGAGCAAACATTTCCCCCTAAGGACAACCTCTTTACTGAACAATAGATTAGAAGTGAGCTAGCACTCTGGAGTTCCAAGACAGACCCACTGTAATAAATTCAGTTAGAGCACAGCAATTTGGAGGTAGCAGAAAGATGGCAAATCCCACCCTGTTTCCTAATCTTCCCCAAAAGAACATATTTATTACAAACTCTTAAAATCACCTTTTGATAATGTTGAACAGCCTGTGAGGGGCCCATTAAGGCATACAAGGCAGACCCATTTTAATCCTTAATACCACTTGAAGATTATCCATTTTAAATGGCCTTGCAGAGCTTATCATAATTTTGTAAACTATTAAAAACTATTAAACAGCACTACTACATCTATCTGATGAGAAACATGGGCTCCTTCAGCCTGCCCGATAGAAAACACTGTATCTCTGTGACTGCCTGATGGTGATTCCAGCTGTGGCAATCCAGATTCTCACTGGTACAGGAACTTCCCAAATTTCCCTGAGAGTGAAGACTGTCCTATAGCTACCTGGGTTACTCTGCTCCTCAGGCTGAATGCAGAGATCTCGTTTTCTTTTCTACACAGGGCACTGTCAATCAAAACCAAGACAGCTACTCACAACTGCCCATTCTTTTCAGGATACGCAGTAACTGGCATTTAAAAGCATGTTGGCTTTCAAGAGTGTGGCTGAAACAGAGCCATCTTTCATTTGGTACTTTAAAAAAGCTCTCCAATCTAAATCGCTTAAAGAAGAGAAAACCAAGCCATTCTGTGGCTCCAGGACCAGGCAGTAGCTAACACTGGCTAGAGGTCTTTGCACCCATTGGTAAAGGCAATGTGAGAGAATAATCATAATTTCCAAGGGGACTCAGAGTGCAGAGTTTACCAGTCTACCCACTCAAGAGTGGGTGAACTAACCTCTGTTCCTGAAAACCTGTGAGATGCATCATAGCAGTTGCAGTTACTGTCTGCAGGTCCATAGCAGTGTCTCTTGATGCACTTCTTCGGATGCAGCAGCTCCACACTGCTCCTAAAGGCAGGCCAGTGCATCAGTAACACAATCGGGCTGGAAAAGGAGAGAAAGAAAATGGAGCAAAGTGGAGCCCCCACAAACGTGCAGTGGAAAGAAACTGAAATGCGGGTGTACCTGGCTGCCTGAGACCCCTTCGCATGAGGAGAACCCCAGCTGGCTAATTCCCCCTAACTGCTGTCTGAGGAGCACAGGGGAAGAGGGGAGGGAGAGGAAAGAGCTGGGCATGCTGTCCACCTTGTCTGACTCACTGCTGTCTGTGCCACTGAGCTTGTAGAGGAGAGGTCAGCACGGATGGGACCTGTTGACTTGTAAACTTGCAATTGGATGATCTGGCCCCTTCTCATTCCCTCAGTTGCCGTCACTAAATGAATAACTATCACTTTTACAGGGCTCAACGCTAAAGGAAAAGAAATGTGAGCTCAAGAGGAAAGTGCAGCATTGCATGTTTGCCCTTCAAAGTAAAGAAACCCAGGAGAGCAAGCACAGCAGACCAAAAAGTATACAAGGCATGGAACGAGTGGGATGGCTTGGAAAAAATGGGGCACTAATTACACCGTCTTGAGCCAGATAAGCAGGGCTTCTCACACAGCAGCACCCATACCACATCTAAAGCCTGACCTGCAACACCAACCTGGGCTTGTGAGCAGAGAGGCGTTCAGGCTGAAATCGAGCAGATAAGAAGTGAGGGGAGGCTGCCAAACTCATTTTCACTGAGGATCTGAACCACAATTCAGTCCAGGTGACATTTTACATACTTTCACCATTGTTTTTGTTTAATTTGTGAAAGCAATTACACAGCCAGTTGAACAATGTAAAGCAACTGCTGCAATAGTCAATATTTCAGTAAGGTACAGCACAGCTCAGCTTTCCCAGTTAGGCATAGCCCTACGGTATCTGTACCATCCATCACTGACATTGCCATCTGGCTTACCTGAATCCTCCCCAACTACGGCTTGTGCTGAACAAACCTGACTTTTCTTTGGGCTCCTTTTGAGGAAAGCAAGGCAATGAAACACCCTTCACTGCTGGTGATATGGACAATGTTAGCTGGCATTGTCAGCTCTTAATTGAAGCGTGACAGGGGACAGCTAAGTGACAGACGAGGCCAAATACACTGGGTCTCTGGGTGGTCACTTTGATGCAGATAATTGATGGCTCACCCTGTTGAATTACACAGCGTAAACATGTAATATTAGACCCCTACAGAACTGCTTTGCCCTCGTGTCACTTCAGCTGAACTACTCTGATTTTTATTACTGTGGCTGAAATCAAACCTGTTTCTCTTTAGTGTGGTGTGGCACAGGAACCCCTCCTACCCCACAGGCTGGGGCTGAGCCAGCAAGGCCCAGTTTGCTGCCAGGACTGCGGTGGGACAAATTGGTGATACAGGTGAGCTGCTGAGGTGACGTAACACTGTCAGTAGAGTAGGAGATAACTGTGCACACAAGTACACTGGGAGCTGGCGGTAGTGCCGCTGTGTTACCTATGATAAATAGCCTGTGTCACCACAGTAGCTGGTCTCCAGATTGAAGCAGACTTTTGCGAATCAGCAGGGTCAGCATTTGAAAAGCATGTGAATATTGTGCACTTGTAAATATCTGAGCACATCTGTTTAGCTCCCTCTCAAAAACCACTGGGAAAAACTACTTCACATTGTGCCATGCAATGCTGTTACCCTGCTCTAATTGTCAAATCTGTTGAGTGTTTTTCTCATGCACACAAAAATTAAAAATTACTATCCTCATTCATGATTAATTCAGCTGCAGTGCTGCACTGTGTCACACTGCATTTTTTTAAAGTATTAAATTCCACTTCATAATCAGAAGAGTTTTAATTAACTTTTTGCCAGTTCATCTTTTTTTCCCTCCTTCACAGAGCCTCAGACAATCTCCAGAGCTGCTCTCCCTGCAAACATCTCCCCGGCTGCTACCAAGAGAACGATGGAGTGCCAAGCTGGCACTGTGAAAATTGCCTGTAGCAACCCAAAACTATTTGCCTCTTCCATGCCTTCCTGCTACAGGCCTAAGGCCAATTGCCTGTGCACAGCTCACTTGGCCAGGGCATGACAGAGATCTAACCCATGGCATTTCTTTGTTGCCTGGGAAGTGCATCTGGCTATTACTTCCCTTCAGCCCAAATCTACTAGGAGATATGGGACTGGTCTTCTATATTAAAACTTTAGGCAAGTGAAAGAGAGGTCTTCAGAGGAGAAATATTCCTGCCTGTATGTCTGTCATTTTTCTGTAAAAGCATCTGTCCTCTTCCCAGCACCTGGTGCACCCCAGGATTGCCCCAAACTGCTCACGCACCTCTTCTGGATTTGCAGAGGGACTTTCCTGGCAGGGAGACGTTTTCAGGTAGGAAGAGTCATCATCCCCTCTCTTTCCCAAGCTGTCCCTGACAAGAAGGAAGGAAACAGGTTATTAAAACTCATTATTTTCAGAATAGAGCAAAAGGAAAAGAAGACAGCATGGAAAGAGGACCCATAGGAGACTCAACTCCCTCCCACAGGTTTCATGAACCTTTCTGGACCAGTGAGATTTTTTAGACTCAGCTTGGAAGTGATTAAAGAGCCAACAGCCAGGTGGGCTTGTGCAGGTTTAGATCTCGATATAGGAGTTTTCCTTGTGAGCAGCAAGAACAGAGAAAAGCAGCAGGAGCTCCGCTCCCCTACAGGACCCTGATAGAAAACTGCCTCAGCAACATGCACTGCCTCTAGATGGCTTTTCCTTGCAGAACCAGCACTTACTCAGAAAATCTCCTTAGGTTTTTCTGACCTTGGCAATATTACAAGGGTCGCATTTTCACATGGCTGAATTGTCCCTGAACAATTTCTCCGATGTATTAGGCACAAACATGCTTTCTGTCAGCATCAGGCATGTCTAATCTCTCCACCTGCTTTCTCCCCCAGCAGTTACATTCGGTATCTGTTGCGTGAAAAATCCCACTTCTTTTTTTTGTTTAGTAGCAAATTCCCACTGCAGGCTGAGGGAGCAATCACTCTGGAGGAATGGGGACCAGCAAGGTTAAATTTACTTTGCTTTCCCCAAGAAAACTTCTTCCTGGGTCCCTGATTTAAAATAACTAGTACCACTGACTGGCATTCTCTCAAAGGGATGTCCGATGTCCTCTTTTGGGCCCAAGGGCACCCACAGCACACCCCTTACATCACCCCACTGGTGGGTGATACCTCTCCTAAGAGCATGACTATGCAGTGAAGCTACAGCTCTGGTTCCAAGCCTTCGAGACACCTGTAAGGCCAAATGCCTCTTCTTTTACAGGGGTAAGGCCTTAGCTTACAAGCAGGTGAGGTGAGCAGGCGCGTCCTGGCTGAGAAGGACTGGTCAGGAGCATGAACACTTTGAGCCCCTGCGCTCCCCCACGGTACATGCAGGTGGCTGTGCTGAAGGGGAGCGCTGTGAGCACGGGTCAGGGCAGCAGTGACCCCTGCGCTTCCCCTGGGCTGGCTGAGAGGAGGGAGGCTTCGGTGGAGCGCATGCTGCATATGACTGCTCTGCCTCTCCTCCCTGCCCACACCAAGGCCTCACTTCCCTCGTAAATCAGCACCAACAGGTTTTAGGGCAGAACTGGTACCAGCGAGGGCTTGAATTCCTCTCTGAAGGGACCTGTGAAAGGGATCCCTCCACCTGCATTGGGACAGCCGTGCCACAACATGCAATATGACAACACTTCTCACAGGGTGCAGGAATTGAGAGACGGAGGATACGTAGTTTGATAGAGTTGCTGCTGCTTAATAAGACATTGAACATCACAGTCAAGATACAAGCAACAGGAAGATGGAAAGCAAACAGAAAAGAAAGGGAGCAGGATCAAATGGACATTTCATTATGGGAATTTCTGAAAGTGGTTTGCCACATATTTGAACACAGAAAGATGGGCACTAGCCATTCACCAGCTCTGATCCAAAGGGACATGGGATACTCTGCAAGCACACAGGTGATATTGATTTGCTGCTCACACTGGCACCTTGCAATGTCCACTGCTTTTTTGCTATTTCTGTGTCCCTTTAAGGATCACATTGCCTTGAAAGCCCTCTGAGCCTCTGGAAGGAGTTGGGAATCCCATCAGTACTTGAGAGGATAAAATGAGGTTATTTTTGATATACGAGGCCAGAAGAAACATCTTCTAAAACATTTGCTTTTCAGTAAGAAAACAAGCAAAGGCATTCCTGGCCCAGGGACATTTTTAGTGGGATTTCCTTAATACTTTTATCCTAGTCCCTCCCGTCTGCTTGCCCCCAGCTCTGAACCCACTCATGTGTCGCACAGGTTGGAAACAATCCTTCCCCGTGCCAGAGTGGCATGAACCTCATCTAGGTGAGAGCTGCCCCCGGGATGACCCTTCCTTCCACGTTGATATTTGCCTGGCATAGCTTGTATTGCTTTCAGGAATGAAAGAAGCTGTACTCACCAAGAGACTTTCATGCCATTATTTTGTATTTGCCGTCAAAACAGTTGTGTGCACACAACAGCTTTACGCCAACTCTGCAGTGGTCAAATTGTTACTAGTCATTTTAGAATAAACTCGTGTAATGACTAGGCCCTGGACTATTAGTCTGAAGAGAGTAATCCTATCTACTCTGGGTTTTAACCAGCACAGGTTTCCAAGGGCTAAGACTGTGTTTATCTGCAAAGGATGTACTGATTTAAACTACACATTCAGTTAAAACTCTGAAGCCCCCACTCTTGCTAGTCTGGTATAAATTTGCTGACAACCCTGGCTCCTGCACAGGAGGAAGACCCTGTAGGAGTTTAGCTTTTTATGCCTCTGCTGTGGGCCATCTCACCCACCCAGCACAGTGCAGCACCGCTGTACAAAGGCAGCTACTAGCAGTGCCTTCCTAGGACGGCAGTTTGGCCTTCCTTCTTCCCCCCCGTTACAGTTATGAGAGGGGAAACGTCGAGTGTTGTATCATGTGGGAGAACCTCCTTTCTCTGCTTTCTGCTGGGTTTCTTGGGTCAACTAGTATTAAAAATGAACTCCTCCATTTGCTGAAATTTTTTGCACTACTTTGCTGCCACCCCCAGCAAGCACCCAGGATGGGCAGACTCTCTCCAGACTTTCCCATACAGCCTACTGCACTGCATTAGCTGAAGAGTTGCCCCTCTAGTCTGAAATGTAGCCCTTCTATGCCTGGAGTTTGCTTTGGGGATGTTTCAGTGATACACAATTTTTCACAAATGAGTATACCCACAATATTGCACATACCTCTTACCATCAGGGACGCTCCAGGAAAATGTTTGTGCAGAAAGGAAGGGCCATTTCTTTTAGCTCTGAAGCGTGATAGGCTGAGAAGAGAGGTCAATAAATGTTTTGTGAAATAAAAATAAGAAGGGCCACCAATATGGAGTATGACTGATATTTATAAGTGAACACTGCAAGGCTGAGTAAGGGATTTGGACACTACCACTAAAATTAATCAAAGATGTATTTGAGTCCCCTAGGCTTATTTGCAAGTACACCTGTGGGTCTCAAATGTACAATGCATGTGTGTAATTGTCAGTTCTAGTTTATTTTGAATAGATTCAAGGTAAGATAAATCAGACAAAAATGCAGGCACTCAGGTATATCCTGAATTTGGCAGAATGAAGAACAACACCCACCTATCTGCCTGATACCTATTTGAAAGTGCTCAGCAATCCTGCATGTTCAGCTTGCAGGTTATTCTCAAATGGAAAATTGCATTACCAATTTTTGCTTGGAACTTAGAAGAAACACGTAAAAGCAGATTTAAAGGAACCCCTCTCTCCAAACAGTGTAATTCTTATTAATTCATCTTCAGCCATCCCTCTTCTGCTAGAGGCTGTCCTTCTCACCAGCCCAGCTACCCAGTCTCATGCCATACACAGCTTTTTTGCCTTTCCACTGCCAGCTGTGCAGTAGTGCTGCCCCAGGGGCCAGTGCTTTGCACAACAGGACTGTTAACCAGCCTCTCTGCTTGTGAATCTCAGCTGTCCTGCGCAATCACCTTCTCTACTGTAAGTGTCAAGGAGGTTCTGTCTGTGGGCCATGGATGGTGGCTTTAAAAGTGTTTTGTTTGGTTTATTCAGTAGATTTTCCAGGTATCACAAAGTTCTGTATTTCCCCTGCTTCAGGATACAGAGATGCTTTGGCTGCTATTTGACCTCTGGTGCATCTCTTTCCATACAAGTGTTTTTCCTTAAGAAACCATGAATGTAGAATATACAGACTCATACAGTGTCAGCAAAAAGGTTGCTGACATCCCTGCAGTGTTTCATGCATGAAACACCATCGTACTTTAACAAACACCCTCAAAGTCAAGAAGAGGACATAGGAAGAGACTGCACTCTGGATAAGCTTATGAAAGGGGCAAGTGTTTTGGCCAACAAAACAGTATCAAAAGGCTCTTCATTAGGTTCCTGACCATTCAGCATGATGGGTTATAATGGATAAGCTGAGGGGAGAACTCCCCAAAGCAAAATGAATGTGGTTGGCCCTCTGGCTATGTCAAAGGATAAAATGGGATTCCCCAGAAATAGCTAGGTAACCAAACAGGAGTTAAACACAGCTGCTTAGAATGATTTTCAGCCGATTTTTGGTCATAAAAGGCTATCATTAAGATCTGAAAGTTAACAAAAAACTATTTCCACTGGATCTGGAAACCAAAATTTGGAAATGTTCTTTATCTTTTTTTTATTATATTTTTTATTTCTCTTCCACCATCTGCGCACCTTTCTGTGGTGGGGTATGGCATAAGGGGTAACAAAGGAGAGGCCAGAGAGGAGTAGGAGGAATTATATTAAAAAGAAGCGTGCAAAAACAAATAATAAAGAAAGAACAGAACAACAAAAACTGAAATCTTTCAACTGCAATTATTTTCCCTAAATTTCAGTGCAACCATTCAGGGAAACAAAGTATTACAAATTTTCTCTCCAGAGGTTTTTGAAATGGTTTCAACATTCTTCCCCAGCCTGTTTTTTTCCCGTCTCCAAGTCATTGTGATGAGTGGTGCCGGAGGAGCCACTCCACCACAGCGGGAGCTGGGGAATGGGCCACCGCGCCATCAGAGGACACATCGCCTGGATTAAGAAATCACCAGGGCCAGGCTGAATCCAGCAGGCCTTAGCAGGAATGCACCGGTCACCCATCACCTCACCTTTCTGCATTTCAAAACCAGTTTTAGCTAGTATGGGATGCATGATATAATTTAGACAGCTGGCAATGTAAACATCTGACAGGCTGAGTGTCTAGAAAGAAAAACTCCAAACCTGAGGAGCTCCTTTGTCCGGGTCAGCCCACTGCAATGTATTCACAATATGGGCTTCTGTGCACATCTTGGCTGGTAGAGGTGAATGTGCTAATTTAACCCAGGGGACAGACGTAGGGAGTTGTAGGACCTCCCCAGCATTTTGCCTGTGTCCAGGGCTTGGGCAGGCTCCCTTGCCGTTGGCCAGAGGGCACACGCCAGCAAAGAGGGTGCTGGACTTCTAAAACCAGAAAGAAGTGGTGGCTGATGGAGCCCTGCGAGCACTGATCTGAACAGCTTGTGAACCATTACTATCTAGAAGTGTCAAGAAAGATTAGAACAAACATCAAGCAAAGATGAAATAAACAGCTATTGTATGGGCAGAAATGGATTTTCAGTTTCCACAGTAAATAAAATAATGTGCTGTCTTAGTCAGTGCCCCTGTGATGATACAGTTTGCAGGATTTTTACTGGCAAGCTGCCATACTTACTTTCATTTATCTGCCTCAAAGCACCATTTCAAAAAGTGCAAAAGCATGTTGTTGATAGAGTAGATTGTTTATAGCTGAATTGAGTATTTCAGAACAACACGCATTGTAATAAAGTGGGGGAGGGGACGAGGAAGCCAGCACAGCTGCAGCTTCTTGAATCCTTTGTCAAAAATCAATGCCAGAAAGCTGAGACGTATTTGTTCTGTCTCAGGAAATGCGATACGCAGCCCCCTCGCAGCTCTGCTCTGTGACAAGTGCTAACAAAGGCCCACGGTACCGCCAAGGCTTCCCCAGCACCTTGCACCAACAGTGCTGGCACCCCCGGATGGCTGAGCAAGGGATGGCACCGCACTCCCCTCCAGCTCCTTGGTGGCCAGCAGAACCTGAGGACCCATCACCCCTGTGCACCATCACAGCTCTGCTGCTGCACACAGATGATGTGGAGCATGTGGTACAGTAACTCCTCCAGCGATCTAAAGACCACGTGCGAGTGGAGAGAGACAGAGAGAGAGAGAGAGAAGGGTATTAAAAATAATAATGTAAATAAACCCAGGGTGTTTCAAGAGCAGAGGAGTGCAGCCCTCGTCACTGGGTTGGCAACCTGCCACTGCTGGAGTGAGGCAAGAAGCCAGGGCAGCCCATTGCAGGTAGGAAGTGGTGGTTGAAGCAGAAGGGCGGCTTGTCCCAGTTCACCAGTCTCCCTTGCACTCACAGCATCTTCAAAAGGACAGTAAGTCACACAGACTGGTTCTCCGTGTTGAAAAACAGCACGAAAAGCACATGCCTCTGGAGGTTTCCACTGCTAACAAGGGCTGGTTTCCTCAGCACAAACAATAAAAGGCTGATGAGTGAGGACTTCAGTTCCCCTGAGACCATCGCATCTAAACAAATAAAAGACTGAAAAATATGACTAGAATTAAGGTAAAAAGAGAACAAGACTTTATGGGAGGGTAACCGTAGCTGCTACCCAGAGTTAGAGGACATGTGGAGAATGTGAGGGTCTCCTTCTCCAGCCCTGCTGGCCCCAGAAGAAAACGTCTCACACTCCCACCACACTGGGAGACAGCAGCTTTTCTGGCCAGTGTTCCTGCAGCTTACTGGAGATAACAGGGGTGGTATTGCCTCCTCCCTCAGCCCAGCTTCCCCAGCGACCTGCCCCACGGCCCCATGCTGGCTGGCGCTGCGTGGGGTCGCTCTGCTGCTTGCTCCTGGCCGCCTGGGTCCCAGGCTGGCCTGGGAAAATGCTGCTCTGGGGCACCTCAGCTGCGTGGGTGACTCTCACTTTGCCACGTCCTCCTTGGCTGGCCCAGCTGACACCAAATGCTGTGGGATGTTCATTATGAGCACAGCTCTCTCAGACACCATAGGCTTTCAGGAGATATTGCGGTCCCTCAGCTCCCTTTGTCAGCAGGAGCTCCTGGAGGCGCTCAGCACCCCAAAGGAACGCTTTATCCTTTGCTGAATCAAGCCCTATTAGCATATTTCCAGGCATTTACAGATGCCATATTTTCTACATTAATATTTAACCCACCAAGTCTTTCAAAGCCCATCTTTCCAAACCTCAAGTTCCCAGATGCTTTTTAATGCCCTTCTCAATAGTGCAATAAAAGTCTGATATTTTATTACTCCAATGAATTATTATCCTAATTTGTAATTTGCCAGACTTTTTTAAACTTCAAAATCTGTACTGTATTTTCCCACACACACAAAAAAAAAAAAAAATGCTGTGCGCGACACATTTTTCACTAACAAGCTGAAGCCTAATATTTAAATAGACACAATGATTTTTCTGAAAGGGCACAGTATCTTTGTCACACTGTCAGCAAGGTTGTTTTATGTCACCCCAAATCATGTTTAAAGGTTTTCCTAAAATAGAAAGGATAACCTAGAACTGTGCATGAAAGACTGGAAGCAGAATGAAATGGTTATGCATTCTTCTGAACTTTGATGTAATGTAAACTTCCAGGATGGTTTATAGGCACCATTTTTACTTTTTTAAGAAGTAAGCATCTTGGTTATCTGGAATGCAGATGCTGGGCAAATTCAGAAGCTCTGGAATGCCTGCAAGCTGTGCTCCCTATGCAGTAGACGCCAAAGATAATGGAGCAAAAGACGCTCGAGATCTCATCCAGCATCTACTGAAGTCAACAAGGGCCCTTTTACTAACTTGAGCTGATTAAGCCTCCAAAGAGCACCTTCTCGTCAATAAACTAGAGACCTGACTGAATCCAGAACACCACAAATGAGGTGGGTCAAATCAAAGAAAATAGAGACACTGAAAGGGCAACCTCAAAACCAAACTTAGTACACTAAGAATGTCTAAACAGGGTAAGACTTCTAAAGACACGAGGCTGATGGTGTCCTGCTTCTTTTGACGTGGGTTGCCCAGGAGAGCGGAGCTCTGTTTGTATTGGGAATGACTGATCTACCGATGTGAGGATGGAAACCTCCATTTGTCACCCAGTGAGAAATGAGGGTTTAATACTTATAACTCGCAAAAGTGCCTTCCACTGGCATCTCAGTGTTACGTTCTGGAGAAGCAAAAGTTATTGAAACTATTTGCTTTCTTCCTCCTGCAGATATATTAAAAATGAAGACGGAAAACTTCTGTGGAGTCGTCTGAAATGGCTCAGAGCTGGTCACACTTTTTTGCTATGTGCTATATTGGTAACTCGATTGGTAGGAGGCCAGAAGCTTTTATTTTTCTGGGTGGAAGCATGGCATCACACTTCCCATAGGTACAGGCTATGTCATCCTGGAATGAGCATCTTGATTACTGATGGAGAACTAGCAACATTTGAAGATTATCTAAACGCTCAAATCCTGGAGTATTTAAATTCATCTGTGGTTGGACAAATCTGAGCCAGAGATGTGAGAGTGCTTTGACTGGAGAACCTGGACTGGGTTTCACCTGAGTGAAAAAGTGCTACACTTTCAGTATTGTTTTCTAAGGATCCTTTTCCACCATGGGAGAGATCCACCTTGCAGCGGACCTTTCAAGGTCTATTTTCAGGTGGGCAAGAGTTCTGGATATTAAACTCTCCTCAGAGAGGAGTAATTCCTAGTGATGTAAATGGATTTCCACAGAGGTGGATATGCAGGTGGATGAGAAGGTTCTTCACAGGGACAGAGGCCCTGTTCCACTAATCCTGCTTGCTTTGCCTTCGGCCCCTTCAACTACTCCCTGTGCAAGGCCACTTAAAATTCACAGTGGAGCTGAGCTCCATCTAATGCAACAAATGTTCAGTTTGTGCCCAGGCTTTCTCTCCCGGCATACTTACCTCCTGTTCTCTCATCCCCTCAGTTCCCCTGGGCTTCTCAGTTGTTGGGGGGGGATCCTTTTGCCCACTAACTCTTGCATAATTATTTGTTTGAGAAACTTAAGAAGAGAAGTAAAAGTGGAGTCCAGAGTTAACAGAAGGGATCTGCTTCTTCCTACAAATGCTGTGTGGAGTTCAAACCTCCTTTGGGAAGAACACGACTTTTGCAGGTTTCTGATCAGCTCTGTATTCCACATAGGACCACTACTGGAGTTTAGCCTTCAAAAGGAGCAACTTGATCCCCAGAGAGGGAAGCAGGCAGACCCTCTCTGAACTGCCAGGGATTTCTCCTGGCACAAGTTTAAGTCTGGGAGCTAGGGCCAGCTCACCGGAATTACTTAGCTCTATTAAATCAGGATTTGCTTCAGGTACGACACTGAGTAACAAACTAATAGTAAAACACAATACATGCACATACAGCTATTTTGCTATAGGCACTGGAATTATTTTTCCCCAGTTACAATTTCTTTTCTATTTGCCTTTCTTTTTCTTTTAAACACCTTTCCTCCAAGGAGATGTTGAAGACAACTCTCTATTTTGCTGAATATGCACTTCCTGCCTTTGACTCTAACTGCTTTGACAGTTGATAAAGTAGACATTTCTTTTGCATCTCATCGAGCCAAGTGGCAGCTACTGATCTCAGAAGAGAGAACTCAAACCCTCTTTTGCATCACTCTTATGGGAGGTTTTTGGAGAGCTTCACCTCAAACCCACGATTTTGCTTGAGGCTGAGGGAACTGAGAAGTGCAAATCCCCTTCAGCATTCAGGGACCCACAGTCAAGTTGTCAACACAATACAGGAAAGACGCACAGCTACACTAAAGGTTGAAACACAAGCACGCACAGGGACAGTACTGCCTCAAACTATCACATATCTTACAATGTCTTTCAAAGGTGGTAAGGCAGAATTGTGAAAGCCTGGGAGAAAAGTCAAATACATTCTTCTAAAGGCCACTGAGAAGGAATTCAGAGAGTTGCTCATGTGTTTTCCAGCACAGGCAACCATGATGTTCACCCCAGAAGTCCTACCATCAGCAGATCACTACTGGGACCCAGTCAGCTCTGTTGTCACGTTCCCCCTTGCATCCCTTCCATCACTTCCCTGGGCTAATCCAAAAGCAGAAACCTGCCTATCTGCAGAGCAGGCAAAGCCTTTGTGAGCAAGCACAGGGACAATATGCAAGAGTCTAGCTTAGTACCCAATAGCACATGTATGTGATCGATGGCCTCTGTGTGGCACTTACCCTCTGCTTATTTCTCAGGGTTGCAACTTATTAACAGTATTACCTTTTCTGATGAAATATCATCATCACGTGTAAACATCAGTGACAAGCATTAATTGCAGACAGTGCCTTTAATCAACAACTGAACATTAATAAGCATAGACCTTGAGAATTACCACAATGAGACACTTGTACTTAATCACTAAAGAGTACTTCTCATAAAGAAAATCCTCTCCTTTTGTTCCTAAAAAGGTCAAAGTCTTCTTTTCGCTATTTGACAAGGAGAAAAACCACACATAGTAGAGCATATCTAGGCTGCTTTGTGGCTTAAATTATTTCCATCCATGCGTAAAAAACATTCCTTTTCAAAGATGTTCACCAAGTTTTTGTATGTGATCTACAGCTCCCAGAGTCTCTATTCCTGAAATTATTAGGTTAGCTGCTGAAAGCAGCAATCAAGTTTTACTGTTAATCTTAAAAGCTAATCCTTTTTATTGACTTCCCAGTCAATAAACTTGTAGCTCTGAAACTACTTTCAGGTTTCCTTGAGTAATAAGAGGGTTTGTGTGTACCTGTGCATGTGTTTGAAGCTGCTAATTTCCTTGCTGAGTAAGTTGCACTCACAGGTTAAAACTATAAAGCAATTTGCTTTATCTCCTGACATGGGGTCCTACTTCCACAGAAATCGGAACAAGGCTTGAGCTGAGAGGACTCAGGGAGTAAGGTCAGGACCCTCATCTGGTCACAGTTTATAGGGGGTTGTTACAGGGAGTGAATCTTCCTGACTAACAGAAAGGATAAGGAGAGAGGGGTTTCTTTTGACCTTTTGTTCTTTTAAAGAAACCCAGCGGATGTAGTCACATCCCTATTCTTGAATTAAAATCTAACCCAGAGAACTAAAGCATAGTTAAGCATCACGCAGATTTATCATTCCTCAGCTCTAGCCAAAGAAAAGGGAATGAAGGACATGCCAGATGTCTCAGACTACTTCAAGTTACTGTGAACCAGTTTGGCTGTATTCAGCCGTGCACAAGCCCTGCTCACAAGTCTCCTCTTACGCCAGTAACCAGCAGCATGGGACTCCCTAGAAGCCCCAGCATCACCTCAGCAAGAAGAGGACACAGTATGGAAGAAGAAAAGCAGGTCTGTTCTCAGCTTACGTGCTATGTCGAACACCAAAATATAAATAGCTCTCCGAGCAGCAGGGAAAACATGAAGGCTTCCTTGGCTTTGTAATTTGTGGTGGGATTTTCTTGTGCCGAGCAGTATGCAAGCTCTGACTGAAGCTCTTCCCACTGGTGGGGGGCATTCAGGCTGCCGCTCGGAGAGCAGCCCTTCCCTCAGCAGCAGGATTAATGCCCTTTCTCTTTGTCCATCACCAGTTTCATGTAGTCTGCCAGAATTAAAACCTTTACCATTCATAGCCGCTGCTCAAGCTTAACAGAGACCAGCCTGTGGGTTCAAAAGGCGCAGGGGAAAATTTCCCCCTCCCTCACTAAGCATGACGTTTTCTCTCAGACTAACCCCCTTTCCAAGACCGTCTGGACAGCAAGCTGCTATCCAACCTTCAGTTGTACCAGGAGACCACAAACATCTGAGCACTTCTCACATCCAGCATGGAGCAGAGGGCAGCACTCGCCACCCGCACAAGCCAGGACGCGCTGCAACTCGCAGCCTCACATTTGTGCTCAGGTTTCAGGTGGGCCCGTTCCCCGCCTGCTCTTAGCATGTACAGCAAGCTTCATGCTCTTAACATTTCCCAGAAATTCAAAGTGACAGAACCGGAGGTATTGCAATCTGGAACTCTAAACTTTCGTAAACTGGTGAGAATACTGGAATGTGCATGTTCCTTATTTAACTGCTCCACCAGCTTTTCTTATATGCTGCTCGGCACAGCCGTTCAGGATACATATTAGACAACTAACATCTGGACTGAATATCTATTAGGACCATATGCTCTACTCAGCTATAGCATCATGTCGGAGATTGGGAAAATCCAAACCAAATGGAGATACCAGAAACTTTCAAGGGTCAAAAATAAAGCAATTTTGGTTTTCCCAGCCCCAATGAATATGGTATATTGGCCTGCGCGCTATGCCTCGTGCGAAAGTCTCACTGTAGAAATAACCTGACTTAAAAAATGAAAAACAACTTGAGCATTGTGGCTGAAAACAGATCTATCCTGATGATTTTTCCCCTGGTAAAGTTTTGAGTGAGGCAACGCTGAATGCCTCTGTTTCCTAAATGAGAATGAACAGTAAGAGTCCCAATCTTCACTTTCCTGTTGATACTTTATTACGGTGTTTTCAGTGTGGCTGTGATGGTTTCCAGTTTCGCCCCAATAGGATTCTCCTGGTTTATGGCCGAAAATGTTACATGTGCCCTAAATGGCCATGCCTTGGAATGTACCGCTTACATAAACAGAAGCAGTGCTTAAATGCTATAAAAGCCCCTCAAGATAGTTGATGGAGCACGGCGTAACTCCCTCACTACTGAGGGAGCACTGAGCAGCTAAAACTGTTTTGTACATGAAAGGAAGAAGACAGAAGGAGTCCCTTTAACCAGCTTTGAGACCTGATCAGGAAAAAATTTGATTCCCACAGTCTCACAAGTATCTCTTGTAGGAGACATCTTAGTGCATTTACAGTGTTAGAGGTAAAACCCTTAGTCACCAGAGGCCAACAGTGTTCTTTAGATAAGAGCATTATTTGTACCTACCCATATTTCCTGTGACTAAGTCAGGGAAAACAAAGACTTGACTGGGGCAAGGAGTAGAACTTAATACTTTGGCTTCTTGGTAATGCTGCCACTTCAGGTGAATGTGCTTTGGGGCAGTGCACGTCTCAGTGGTGTCTCGGGCCCCAGATAAAGGGATTTCTTCCAACCTAGCTGGGGCACCAGGGGAACCATTGCATTTTATCAAAGTAATATCCATACTGTATTTTTCTAGGTCAAAATGGCAACCCTTCAAAATAACAAACCCAAAATAATTTTGCAAGAGAAAACAATTCCATTTTCCACTACTATTTTTGGTTACATAATTAAATAAGAGTCAAAACCCCGGTATTTAAAAACCTGACAAAAAATCCTAAGCACCCTTTTTTAACAAGTGTTCTTAATTTCTTAATGATTTAGATGGATGGATCAACACAACAAAGGTGGAGAAAAAGAGTGCATAGGGTGGATATTTCTGGTCTGGAGGAGGAGAACTGGAAGAGCTGGATGACTGGAGTGATAGAAATGGGGTGGGATTCAATAGCACAACATGCCTGACCATAAGCTGCTGTGCCCTGGGAGCTCATCGGCTGAGAATGACAGCAGGTGAGAAGAGCCTGGAGGTATTGGCTGGTCACAGGACAAGCATAAGTCACCAGCATGACCTGGCCTTGAGAAAATCAGGAGTCTGCTGTGGCACGTGAGGCAAGGTAATTCCCCCAGTGAAAAGGCAGCAGTAACAGCCCTGTTCAAGGCCAGGAGACCTCACCAGGAGCACAACAAACTCTCATCACCACCCACATTCAGGAAAGATGAAACAGGTAGAGAGAAAGGCTATTAGGGTGACCAAGGAAGTGCGATCCTGAGGATCTTGGCTGGTTTAGCCCAGCAAAATGAAGCCAGAAGCGCTTGCAGATTCATGGGAGTGCAAAAGGAAAAGGAGGAATAAGCATCATGGAGGGAAATTCTTTTCAATAATTGTGTTGGAAAAAGATATATAACAAGCAGTTAACTAGCCATAAATGAACATTAACGTTTTCTTCAGGGTGTTAAATTGAACTATGGCCTCTCAGCCAGAGAAAGAAATGCGAGGCTTGATAATTCTCCCAAAGCATGGACATCCTGATGAAGTCAACAACAAATTCCTGCCCTCCATCCCCATGTCTGGCTACCCGTGGATTCAAGCAGATGTTACCGAACTCCTTAGTTTCAACTCCTTGCTGAAGCCTTTTTTTTTTTCTTTTTTTTTCTTTTTTTTTTTTTTTAAACTCTGAGGTCTAGAGACTTCGTTTGCTTCAGATGAAAGATTAGATTCTGTCAGTTCTGAGTACATATGTGGGCTGATCTGGCCTATGGGCCGTATGTTTGACACCTCTAGTATACTGTGTTATTGTACCCGGGGGAGGTGACGGGGACTTATTTATAGAGACAGTGTCTGTCAGGGGAAGTTATAAGTGCGATTTGTGTGGGTTAAAATAGGAAGAATATGTACTCTTTTAAGTGGACACTCCCTTGATTTTAGGCATGGTCAGGGTGAGTGCCCTTAACGAATCTTAACAGTTTTCAATTTATTACTTTTTTATGGGAAGACGCAATATTTTTAGAGTCTTCAAGTATATCTTTAAACTTGGAGAAATGACAAGTCCAGGGACTTCTGGGACACTTGAAGCAGATCTAACCTGTCATCTGTGCCGTGAGTAGCTGCAGACGCCACTGCAGAGTTAGTGCAAATGCTACCTTGCTGCAGGGGCGGTGCTCAGCACCCACACGGCACAAGGGCAATGCAGCGCCAGGGCTACCCAGGCTTCCGTCCTCTGAGCCCCCAAACCGCACTGAGCCAGGCTCTCTCTTGCCTGGTAGCTGTTCTCCCTTCCCGCCACAGAGACATTAAAATACACGCAGTGCTCTGCACAAGCCTGATGTTTTGGAAGATCACTTCTTCCAAAACGCCTTAATATGAAATAAAAAACCACCCTGGATTAAAGAGGAGGAAAACATCTCCTGTTGACTTCGTGACAGGGGCCTGGGGGCTTCACCCTGTCTTGCTGAATCTGTTCCTTCTCTAGCGTAAATTATTTGAGAAAGAAAGTTTCCTGATATTAGCATTTCACACATCACTGAGCACATTGCTGGTGCTTGAGAAATGGCCAACAAAAATAACTTCCTTGCAGGGTTTAAGTACGTAAGATTTAAAGTAGCCAATGAAGTTTTCAGACTCCTAACACTTCAAACAGAAGAGCTCCAACAGTAAACATACAGCTTAAAAACTTTAATCAAACACACTAGTTCACAGCAAGAGCAAGTAGATAAAACAGACGCAAGATTTCTAGACCAAGTCGTTCTCACATATGGTAACACCATCCTCTCTTAGGGGAAAGGAATGATGGCAAACAATGAAAATGCCCTTATTTAAAAAAAATTCCTTAGTATGTCCAAACTGCCATCTCTGTTTAATCTCAAACTTACAAAAACCAATCCCCTTGGTTAGGAGTGTGCTGGTACTTTAGGTTTAAAAAAAAAACCAAAACCCCCAATGCGCCCCCCCCAATTTCCTGGAGTTGCTGCTATGTAAGTTAGGCTGAGGGAAATTGCTTGAGAAGGTTGTCTCAGATTCTGGTTTCTAATGCAGCATACTGGGACAGCATCCTTAAAGGTGGGGTCCAGACTGTTAGTCCATTGCCACAGGTCCCTAGTGTTTCACCAGCAGTTGGCAACAGAGCTGCCAACTCCTGCAGCCTCTGCGTGGCAACCATGAAACAGACCTGGCCTGCTTGTACTCAAATTTCCTTTATGACTCCTTACATTTAATCAAAAGGGTTTTTTCTTTCTGTGGTCTGGATTGTATGTGGCTCATGATCTCGGTGATGAAAAAGCCAATAATTCACCTCACTAGTCAGCCCTGCATTTTGTGTGTTCATTTATTAAATTAAATTCCAGCTGTTACCAACTATTCATATGCTCTCTCTTGTGTGTACACATCCACATACACTGAAACAGTAATGTTCATTAAAAGGTAGCACTGTTAGGGTTCCCCATCTAACAGCCAGCTTATTAAGTACTGTTTTCCAACAAAAATGAAAGCTGTGAAATCGGTACTGCCTAATGCAAAATTAGAAAAATAACAGACTGGATTCTTAGGTACATACACCAGCACAGCACCATTGGGTGGGATGAGACTGCTCTCTCATGTCTGGTGAAAGTCTGCCCCTTTGGCTGTTCTCATTAGTCCCCTTTTTCTCAGGATTAAATGCATGCAGCAGAGGATTTTGCAGCAAGGAAAAGCTGTCGGCTCAGAGGACAGGTCCAGGGCTGCAGCACTAGTGCTAAAGGCGAGAGCAGCTGGGTGCCTGTGCTCAGCTACGCTTGCTTCAGCTCCTTTTGAACCCTCTCCTCATGCACAGGCTGAAGAGGCAGATTTAAGGCTGCTTTAGCTTGCAAACTTTGCGAGAGGGGACACGTAACTTCTCCTGTTCTCTAGAAAACAGGGAGTCATTCAGTTGTGGTGAAGGTAGGAAAAGCCTGCTCCCTGATGCACTTTAGCTGTCTTATGCGCCACGTTTTGGCCACTTAGAAACAAAATCGGTAACTTCCTGGTTTAACTTGCTGGTGCCATTTACAGGCAGGATCGTACCCTGAGCTGGTGCAAACTGGCATAGCCGTATTGGCTCTGGGGAGGGGTCAGCCTGGACACCCCAGCTGAGGATCTGGCCCCTGATGGGCCCCTGGCTATGGGGCAGCAGGAACCCTCTGTGCCAGTGCATACAAAGTACTTACAGAACACATTATCTGGATGACCACGCAGCTCTCCAGGCGTCAGATTAGTAACAACTAAACCCAGAGCTCCTCCTGAAACTGAAACAATATCAGCTTTGAGCAAACAGTTGTCCTAAATGAAAATTCATCCCCTGCTAAATTTAACCAGGTTGCATGACAGCACATATGTGTTGATTTCAGAGAGGTTTCTGAGGCATGAGGGAGATCATAAATAGGCCCTAACATCTGAGAAAATTAGACAGAAAACACAGTTTTGCTTTCTGTTACACTTTTGTTTAGAATTCAGCTCAGTATCTGCTCTTCCTTAAATGTCCTAGCACAGAGCTTAATTATTAGCATGGTTTCCTTCAGAGGGAATAGTGGAAAAGTGGAAAAGGTTATTTTTATTTCAGTGTCATACACAAATTAATGAGGAAAAAATTATTTGCAAAGTGAGAGGTTTTAATTTCTGCTGTGAACCTGGCTGTTGGCACCCCAAGTATAGTAAACTCCCTGGGTGTTCATTCTGCTTGATGTCAGGCAGCCACCAGCACTGTCAGGTTAATCAACTCACATGCAAATAATCACCCAAACAATGTGAATGGTGAATCACACAAAGCCAAAGACACAGCTTTTCTAACCATGGACCTGAAGTTAGGTGAGACCAGGATAGCTGGGCTGTGGTGGGGCTGTACCGTCTTCATGCAGCACTGCTGACCCAAGAGCAGAGCTTGCCTTCAGGTTGCAGGCTTCATGTCTAGGACTTACATCAAGCAGAAACAGAGTCGGAGGAAAATTGTTATGAGAGCAGGACTGAAAGAGGCTTTCTATCTATCTCAGAATAAACAGTCAGTTGATGCTAGGTTGCCTGGGTGCATGCTCTGGTCTCTAAGCACTGAAAAACAAAGCCCACAGTGCAATATTCTGTGGTTTCAACATGAGCTCCACCACACACAGATGAGATGTACCGCCGTCGCCCACTGCCAATGGCAGGACATGCCCTGAGGAAATGGGAGCAAAGCTGAGAAGGTGCTGGGAGCAGAAGGAAGATGCTGGCAGGTCTCTATCAAGAGAGTGACTTAAGGCAGTCAGGTCTATGTACCACGATGCAGTTCCCTTCCCATTTCTTTTCCCTGCTTGGTGTTTGGACCTTGTGCACATAACCAGAGGCATTTCCACAGGGAAGGTCCTGAAGTGCACAGCTCACAGGGGTGCTGCCAGCACTCTCTGCCAGCTGCCCCCCGGCCCGGAGAGCCTGCAGCCCCCAGCAAGAGCAGGGCTCCACTTCACCCACATCCTGACCATCGTCCAGCGGAGCAAACATCCAGCCGGGCACAGAGCATGGCTGCCATTTGTAGGGAATACTAACCTGTTTTAGTTAAAATTATTTATCTGACTTCTTTTCTGAAATCGAATGAAAGGATGTGAAAAAGAGCCATTTCAAGAGCAACTGCAGCACATTGGTTTGATATCTGTGATTTCCCCTAGATATATTAAATTGTTTGAAAATAGGAAGCATTGTGAAATCTTTGCCATCTACAAGTTTGCTTTTCCTCAAGCCTAAAAGAAGCAAAATATCTAAAAAAATTTAAAAAGTAAAAAATACATTCCTAATAAATGACTAATTATCATGATTTGAAAATGTGCGTCTGATTCACAAATCATTCCCCTTCTTGTCGTATTTCTTTAGAAAGAAATGACGCAGACGGGAAATGCTGCGTTGCGCATTGCCTCCCCTTGCGCAGCAGGTTTGAAGAAGCCAGGAGAAGGTGACGCATCTGAAGCCAGCTCCTCTCGGGAGCAGAGCAGAGTGATGGGGCAGTGCATCAGCACCGACACACCGCTCCCTCCTTTCCCCTTTGTCTCACTTAGCATTTACCTATCCTTGGCAGGTACTTACCATTTTTCCTCTACTCAGGATACATAGAGCAAGCACTAATCAAGTAAATAGTGGTATTAAGTAAATGTTCATGTCAAATAACATAATTGACCTTGTCACTGTGTAAATCTCTCCACTCAAAGTTGAACTGCATTTACCTCAGTGTTGCCAAACATTATTTGTAAGTGATAAAAGACCCTCTCATCCACTCAGGAGGAATAGCCACCAAGGCTTATAAAGCTCTCTCACCATCAGTGTCAAGAAGAGAGGGGCTGCAACTTTGTCACTAGGGTAGACTGCAGGTCCCATTTCAAATCCTTTATTCTAAGATTCTCAGATTTGAAGCCATTATTCTCAACAAAGCAGTGGATTTGTTTACAAATCATTAAATAAAGTAAGTAGAAGACATAATTTTTCCTTTAGATTTTTGGCAACCTGAATTTTTTTCTGCAGCTTAGACACAAGTAACCTGTGTTTTATGTTCTCCCCAGGACCGAAGTCATCAGCAGTGGTACGCTGGGGCTCCTAAATGCCACACACCATGCTCAGATGAACCCTCTGGATGCTCAACACAAGAGATTTCCGTATTTTGAGAGCACCACTTGGAAAGCTTTGGTTTTACATGAAAATATTACAAAACTGGAGGGGGTGAGGCTGAATACAAGTGCTCTGTTCTCCTGGGGATTTTGCTGTCTCTTCGTTTGGCCCTGCTCTCAGGTCTCTGGAATAACATGCAGGTCCTCCAGGTGCTGGAGACCATGGCCAAAACCCAAGGCATGAGGGGTGTTTGAGGAGGCCAGGGAGGCAGCCAGATGAAGAACAAGGTTTAAAAGAAGCATGGCCTGAGAAGGAAGGTGAAAGAAAGGAGGGGCAGGGGATGGCGTGGAGGTCTGAGATGCACAGAGGAAGGGGATCTGCAGAGCCTGCTGGCGCCGGTGCATGATGCCCTGCATGCCCTGTCCCCTGGCTCCCCCTGGACTTGGCAGAGGAACATGATGATTGTGTTGGTGGGCTACTCAAACTGTGCAAAAATGTTTTCATTTTACATGTTGTGCTAGAACTGAAATTCCTGTGCTTTAATACATGAATTTCTGGCTAACTTTCTTGGGGTTATTTTTTTTCTTTTACATACAAAAATATTTTAAAGCTTTTATCTCTGTGTATAAACTACTTTTTTTTCCCTTTTGTTTCCCTCATCAGCTCAAAGAAAGCTTCATCTGCCATAAGAGCACAAATACCTGTGCTTACTATCATAACTGCTAAAACCCACAGAAAACTTTGCAAAAGGTGCATCTTGGAGGATGTAGCCAGACTAACAACCTAAGTCCATGCAGGAGTATGTTTGGATTATGCACAAATAGACCATAAAGTCAAACTGAGCTAGAATGAAAACGTTATTATTTGGGAATATGAAATTTCCCCATCTGTTTCCATCAGACATGGCTGAGTGGATGCTTCAGCATCCCCAAAGGAATGTCTCTGTTAGGGGGACAATGTTTTCTACTCAAAGCTTCTGAATAGTCAGATTTTAAAATTTAATTGAATTTCATTTCTTAAGGAAAATCCAAGTCACACAAGGACCCACTAAAAAGAGCTGAAACAGTTTTGAGGGGGGGGGGGGGGGGGAAGTCAGAATCCCACAGATAAATCAGATTGCACAGGAATCATGCTGACTTGTGTTTCCAGACTTTCCTAGAAATGTCCAGCTGCTAATGAGAAGATCTGGCCAGTCTCTTCGAGGATACTCAGGGTTCAAACTCTCCGATAATGGGTAAGGGATATTTACTCAATGCACTTCATCCCTTAAACCCAGATAATGCTCTTGGCAAAGAAACATGTTCAAGTCTAAAGGGAGTGGTCTCCATCTCTTTAGGCTTCTACATGAAGAAAGGAAAAAAGAATAAGAATTTACTCCTCCCCTGGGTCAAAATCTCAGTTTACCCCAAGAAAACATATATGCCTTCCATACAATGCAATTACAAGTCAGCTGAGAAACTTGGAATGAAGGAAAGCAGATCCATACACTGGCAAATTCATGTAGTCCCTCAGCTTTGAGGGATGCCAACAAATCCATTACTGCAATAGTATTTTGCACCGAGAGAGTCCCACTTCAGGATTTACAGTCTTAATATAAGGAATTTAAGCTGGAAAGGAAAAAAATTCCCCTCCCAGTCACTCTTTCCAATGGAAAAGGACTTTTCCCAAGTGAAAAGTAAATTGCTGAGAAAATGCAATTGAAATGATTAAAATTGCTGAAGGTTTTCCCCTTAATTTTGTTCCCATCCTTCTCCCCCCAAAATTCCCACGATAGTCAATGTCAGAAGATTTCACTTACTCTTGAATTCCTCCTCCCGAATCATAAATATTTATCACGTGAATGGGGTCCTTACAAGTCTCTCACATTTGTGAAAGAAAGCAGTTCGCTGCAGGATTTGACCTTGAAAATCTTCCCCAGTCTCACTGACAGGAGCCAATGCTATTTTTCCTTTTTAATAGCCTTGGAAACTTGTGCCAGACAGACAGAACAGCCAGACAGACCACACGCAGATTATTAAAACCAGTTAAGGGTGTGCGATTTTGGTATAGGGACATAATGGCCACTACATTATGGGCAAATGGGAGGTGGTAGGGCGGGAGGGGGGATTGTTCATTAATGAACATAAATAACGAAAGGACATTGGAACATGGTTCATTCAACATAAAAAGCCAACTTCTTCAGCTAGAAAATGGAATAAATTGTCTGAAGTAATGGAGGAATTAGAAAACACCATCAACCTTTACGTTTTGGATTCCTAAGCAGCTATTAGACTTGGATGTTGGAAAAAACATTACAGTACTGCCTAAAAAGCAAGAGGGTAGATTGTATGAACTATTGCCATCTCTTTCACAAACCCCTGTACTGAAATAACTCAAGTGCCCATAGTCCCCCATCGCAGACCTCTGCCATAAACACACACCGTACAATGTACACAGATAAATACTGAACTTTGGTCTGTGCTGGAGACACTAACACTGAAGAAGCAACACAGCCCAAGGCAGAGAACGGACCAGGAAGCAAGAGGCAACGCTGCTTTGGCCACCCCTGCTGTGAGAAGCAGGAGGAGGCTTTTTTCCTCCCCCCTGCATCTGTGCTTTTCTCCTCCATATCTTCTGTCGGATCTGTAAGAGTGCCCTGTCACCGGGCTTGCAGCAAGGACCTGACTCACACCCAGCCCTCGAGGCAGGCATGGGAAGTGCAGAACTTGCACACGCTTCTTCGCTGCACCCTGAGCACTGTTACCTTGCAGCTACTCCTTTGACTATCACTGATCTTTTAAAAAAACCCAACAAACTCAACATGAAAATCAATGACTCTAAAGGCAACCAAAGAGAAGGGAATCCCAGCCAGCTGACTGAGGTGGGCTTGCTCCTGCTCTTATTGAAGAGAAGAGACCATTTCCAACAGTTTTGATAAGTGTTGGATTATCATCCAGGGATGAATCTGATTCCCACATTAAATTAACGCTAGCCAGTGCACAGCCCCTATATAAAGATATCAATGGAGGGGGCTGCACAGTCAGAGAAACCTGCCTGAGAAGCTACCTTGCCAAGACCAGAAAAGAGCATGCATAAATACCTCAGGATTTGCGTTGATGCTTGCGGCACAGAAAGAATGCCTGGGTCCGTACAATCGCTGCGGCACACTGAATTTGTCAACCAAGAAAAGGGAAAGTCAGCAAGTCCTGCAGGATGGAGGACCTTCTGGTCCTACAGCCAAGGAAGCTGACCTGGTCAGGAAACCTGCTGCCTGCCCCTTCTTTCCCAGAGTCTCCCCTCCTGCCCCTTTATCTTCCCATGGATGTTTTGATAAAAATGAGGAAAAAAAGATGTTTTTGTCAGAAATTTCCTTGGTTTCCCAAGGCTGTATGGTGAAACACAAAGACATTTTGGCCAGGTTTCCTCCTTCGTCTCACTTCTCTGACACACAATAGAGTTCCATTCTGGTGGCAGGAAGCAATTACTCATGGTATCTCTGGCAAAAGAACATTTCCACTCAAAAATGGCTTTTGGAAAACTCACTTGTTTTCCATTGGCCTTAAAAAGACCACTGACTGAAAAGGCCTCTCCACTCGAAATTCTGGTTTAAGGTCAGGAGCCTTGTCTGAATTCAGCAGTATCTCAGTATCACTGAAGGAGGGGACAGTTTCCCAAGGATGATTTGGGCTCCTTATCACTTCTTCTATGTGCCTTCCCCAGCCTACCACATTGTCTCAATCACACCCAGCCAACTAATCCCAATACAAGCCGCTAAGTCAGATCACCAGCTGCCTGTGCATGAAAGTCCTATCCCAGGGAAAAAAGAAAAGAAAAAAGGCCTTAAATATTCTTCAGGATGCAAAAAATGGCCTTGTATCACAAAGCAAAAGAAATACTTTCCATCACCACAATGAAATATTTATTAATAGCAGACACTAAATAATCTAGTACAGACTTGTTCACCAGAGTGCAGATTTTAGCGGGAGTCTCTGAGAACCAAAGCCCATTTAATTGCAATGAATAATAGCACAGATTTCCTATATTTGGGCTCATATTTTGCAAAAAGCGTTAGCAAGTAAACATGGATATTCCCAAACTGTGAATATTTAGTTAAGTTCTATTCTGATGTTTCTTGTTCTGAATATTACTCTATAAATTATTAAATTGCAACCGATTTTCCTAAGGATGAATTTTTTTGTTTGCAAAAATTGCTACTTTCTTCTACCTGAAGCTAAATCCACTACACATGGAGACAACTAGAGGCAAAATATTCTTGAAAAGAAACGTAAGATCCGAGCCAAAGTATATATCGGATGAAAACCAGAAATGCTACTTTTGTTCGAGTGCCATGCACCCATAATGGCTTCAGACAAATGAAGATTTTTACCAAATAGCTTACTAGTATTAAAAGTTCATGAGTAGAAATTGTTTTATTTCAGCACGTGCTACTGACCGAGCATTTTCACTTTATTTACACCTTGTGTCTCTGACCAAAAATATGGAAAAAACCCATATCCCAAATGCAGAGTGTAGGGGACAGAGAAAAGGGGTCTGGAGAGGAGAAACCAAGTGCTCTTGATGTATGGGTCACTGCACTGGGAGGGGAAGCCCCGTCCCCAGCTGCTGCATGGCAGCAAAGAGCACATCTCACGCTGGGTGGTGGAGAGGAGCCAAGAACACATACCCCGGTGGAAACCCGTGCCCTGCACTAAAACACCAACTTTCCCTCACCGCACGTGCTTAAAACTCTCCCACTCTTTCTTTTGAGACTGGACAGTGCTGGGGGCAGCAACTCCTCCCTGTGGGTTTGTATGAGACCCAGGAAAATGATCAAGGCCTCACAAGAGCTTCATCTGTGCTCATCTACTCCATGGAGATGAGGGGTGCTCATGTTGCAGCGGTGTTATTAGCAAAGACACAGATACAGAACAGACCTACAGCAGCTGAATCCTCTGGGGGGGGAAAGAAAGGCAATACTTTTAAACTTACATAACAAAAGTATAATCTACAGTAAGCATTAAATGATGGTCACAACAGAGGTGTAAAAGTACAGAGGAATAATTAACTTCGACACCATTTCACAGAGTGAGAGTCAGCTACTTGCACTCCTGCTCCCAGAACTATCCCTATGATCGTCTTGCAGGTACAGTGGAAATACCTTTCACTCCTGTAGAAAACATTTTTCTAATATTGACCCTATATAGAGAAGGGCGAAAAAGAAGATACATGTGCTTACAGCTGCAATTTCCCCATGCCAGGCTTACTGCTCAGGCCTGTGGGCACGTATTGATGCTGCCAAGTGGTCAAGCCTTTGCTGCTCTTTGCACGGCAATTTGCATGGCGTGGCTCACAGTGTTTCATGATTTATTTTTTCCAAAAATGACACTATTTGACAAGTACCAAGTGATAGTGGCAAACCTATTTAACCACTCCACTGCTGGGTTGTGTTGGAAGCTTAGGCTAGGCTTATAGGCTTAGGCTAGGCTAGGACAACCTTATGATTGTCCTGCCCATTTTAACACACCATACACAAAGCTGCAAATCAGCCTGACAGCACGGAGAAGCCTCTGATTAGACAGCAAACTTCACTTTCTGTCCTTTTTAAGTGTAACATTTTCATTCTCACACATGTGCATGCTCATTTGGGAAGCATCTGACTAGTTCTGGCATCAGATTTGGACACCTTAATGTGTGCATCTTCCTCACAGTCTCATAGCACTGAATAACACATGAAGCAGCATTTGTCTAGAGGTCTGCTCAGTTCAGCCTGGGCGGGTGAAGAGGCAGATATTTATTTACACTGCTGCCAACAGGAGTGAAATCCTGACGGCCTGGTGCAGGGTGTGTGGTACCTGACTGCAAGGTGAGCCACTGGTTTCAGTGCAAGTCCTCACAGAGCAAGGCACTGCTGAGCCAGAGCCGATGCTGGCTCTCATCTTTGAGCCTTGTAGAGAGAGGTCAGCGCTGTTGGAGGCAACCGGAATGGCTGCCCTTTGCTAGAATTTCTCACCTGCTATCTGCAAAGCATATTATTTAGAACAATAAACCACAATGCCTATGTAATGTTTGTCAGCAAATACTGGCTTTCAATGACAACTGCTAGTGATAAGCACAAATTCATTTGACAAACCGTGTCCTGTCGTAGAAAGAAAACTGAACCCTTCCTGCAGAAGAAAACCATCCTTTAATGTTAGATAGCTTAGGGTTAGGCCTGCATAGCCTTGTCTCTCCCTTACAGCGATATACTCTGCAAGAGGTAATGTGAGTAAAGTGATAGCTAGGTCATTCCTACAGCACAGAATAGATTTTGAATGGAAAATCCCATCATTTTCTCATATAAACAAGTCCAAAATGCATTTATAGGATCGGTTTGGGGTTTTTCAGCTTGCAAGAGGGTTTTAAATTTTTTTCCTCTCCACATGAACTGCCAACTAAACTGAGAAGCAGAAATCCTAAATAAAAGTTTAAAACCAACCACCAACTGTTTAGAAACCGAAAAAGAAACTCTACTAGGAAATCATCCCTTTTAAGACAGTGTTCCAGTAAGATGCCAGGGACAGGTCACTTGGTTGTCTCATTGGAATAACCACATTTTAGGTTTTCAGAGTAAAATATATGAGGTTGGGCAGCCAAGAGGGTTAGTACAGGGCTCAGAGTTTCACACAAACAAAGGGTAATCTGGTCTGGCACAGTCTGGTCACTGCAGCAGTGTATCTGAAGGTTAGGTTTTATGTTTATTAGCATCATCCAGATGGCGTTTTATGTCCTTAATAACTTTGTCCCTGACTAAGCCATGAACCTACTGTTTGACAAACACTGTAGGAAATACCCATCAGCAGAAAAGCCATTTTGTAACAAGGGGTAGAGCCAATATGTTTAAGATGCCTACAATTTACTTCTGTGTACCTGTCACCTTTTGCTATGTACACTTAACATTGTAAAGTATTTTAAGCAGTTGTCCTTAAGCTAAGGGGTCTGGACAAATTAGTTCAGTATGTTTGCGGACACCTGGGAGCCCTGCAGCTCCTCCCAGTGCGCTGCTGAGCGGCATGGGCTCCTCCTTGGCTGCTCACACCCTGGCCCCTCCATGTGCTTGGCCCCACCAACAAAGGAGGGCCGAAGCTTTGGCAGGGCGCTGGGACTGGCTCCTGTCCCTCCCACGCACCTCATGCCATGCCGGGCAATTCACATCAAGAATCTTGAGCTCACAGGTTATCTGCAAGTTGGGGCAAAACCACCTTTTTCACGAAGCTGTTACAACAATTCAATTATCTCCACTCACAGACTGCCTTGCAGTCCCCGAGGGGAACATGTTCTGTACTTTATTAGCAGAGATAATCTTATCTCCAACATGTTGTCCCAAACACCGTATGCCTCACAGAACCTCCAGGATTTACTGTATTTTGATGACAGACAGGAAAGCTCCACTTCTAATTAGTGGGACTTGTGACTTTGTGTGAAAAACTATTTTAGCTTATAATTGTTAAAATAAAAGGACCATTGACACTTATTTTAGCAAGACCGTCCTTGCCCCGTAGGACATCTCAGCAACCCAGGAGCTTCTTTCAGCATCTCAGAGGTGCACAAGTTTTTCCACTTTCAATCTAAACTGAAAAATGTTTGATTTCTTCCTAGCTGCAAAACACATGGTCAAGACATTCCTCCAAAATGAGCAAAAGTTACTGTGCGTTTGCAGAGAGCAAAGACTTGAGCACAGCCCACGCCAGGAGCTGGGGTGGGCAGGGCAGCCCACTGAGTGCAGCCCCCCGCACGGCTCTCCTCGCGATGCGAGCGTTCACGTGCTCATGGCGGCTTGTACAGTCGTGTGATTTCATACTCAGCCAGCCTTGTGCGCAAATGCCTACATGACATTTAAAACCCGAGCTATGGCCAGCTATCGTATACCAATCAAATGTATGGGCTGAAAGATAATGAGTTTAAACAATCCAGGAGACTCTACATACTTGTTCCGCTGGTTTACTGAACTAATTTAAGTTAAATTGGTTCAGCCTCATGATTCAGACAAGACCAGAATGAATGTTAGCAGCACTTTTGGTGTTTCATGACACAATTTACTTCGAATTAAAGCAACTGGAAAAAACCTTGTGCTCAGGGAAGTATGTGTGTATCGCTGCTGAAGCAGACACTGGCTGTAGTGACATCAGCATGTTTTTTTTAGCATACGTTCGTCTTTTGCAGGGATATTTTGAGACCCTAAAAATGTCACTACAGAACTGTCCCAGTTTTTGATTTTGAAAATGTCACCTGTGTCATCGTTGGAACTGGGCTGTTATTTCCAGAACTAACCATTTGGTGAATGGTTTACGTGAAACTGAAACCTTAGCACCAGCTCTGCAGCGAAAGAGAGAAGGCAAAAGTGCTGGCGCTCGCACTGGCGCTGGAGTCATCCAGGAATTGGCTGGCTTACCTCAGGCCAGCCTTTCACTTGCCAGAATTCAGAAATTCGCATTTCTTTTCAAATTTGCTATTTTCTTTAGGCATTCATTTTGAACGTGACCAGCTGTTCTCAGAACAGGGATCTGGAGCCATATTCTATATTTTTAGAGCAGGCATCTTTCCTGTTAAACAGAAAGATGAGAAACTCCAAATTAGAATATGGTTAGGAGGAACAGAAGAAAATTCACAAGTGCAAAGCTGCTGCTGTTCACCCAAAAGGCTTGCAACAAAGACGCAGGGCGACTTTCCTGATAACTCACAATGGCTTACCTGAAACAGGAGCAGAAAAGAAGCCAGGGAAACCACACAACAAACAAATAGCTCACTGGGAGCCTCAGGGTTCGGTGTCATGATCAGCTGAAGGTACCAAAAGGGGCAGCCCCACCCGTGGTACAGGCTCCTGCTCATCCCTTGGGCCAGCACCGACACTGACACAACTGTCTCAGGGGCTAGATCAAGAATCTCATCAAGCTACACACTAACCTGGCCAAAAAAATCCAGTTTTGAACAGAGCGAGCCACTTGGCTGCTCCACAGTGTGCATACTGGTGC
Organism: Aptenodytes patagonicus; assembly: GCF_965638725.1. Classification (NCBI taxonomy): domain Eukaryota; kingdom Metazoa; phylum Chordata; class Aves; order Sphenisciformes; family Spheniscidae; genus Aptenodytes; species Aptenodytes patagonicus. Next base: position 44,106,726 of record NC_134954.1, read on the forward strand.
TGTCACAATGACTGGGGTGGGACTGGGAAGACAGGACTGGGACGGACAGCAGGACTAGCATTTTTGGCAGCAAAGTGACAGCAAATGTGCAACCTGAGTAAAATTACCATGCATTTCCAATAGCACTGGAAATAACAAAGCCTGAGCTCACAGCGTCTTGGGCTGTGAGCTGATAGTCAAGTGTTGCAGGTACCTGGGCCGTACAGCACGGCTTCTCCAGGCACGCTCATCCTCTGATGCCTGGTAACATGTGTGTTCATGCTATATCCTTTCCATCTGTCAAAATTCACAGAGCCTTTCTGCTCTAACCAACCACATATATTCCTAAAACTTGTAGGAGATTAATTATCCTTGAGGCCTTTACTTCTTCAGCCAATTTGGTTGAGGACAGCCAACAGCTTCCAGTGCCTTTGAATGTGGTAAAAACTACACAAAACAACATTACTAAGCAATCCCATAGCCTTAACAAATCATCCAACAGAAGAACCAAAACAACACAACCCCCCCCCCCCCTCAACATCAAGCTTAAGGGAAATGTATTTAGAAGACCATCCCTGGGGCACTGTCTCTAAAACGCCTTTGTGTTTAGTAGTCACTTCCCTCAAGAGGTCCCCAGCTCCTTTGGAGGTCAGCAATTTTATGCTGCTTTACAGGTGGGAAGCTGAAGAACAAAGGAGGAAAACACCATGCGACTTCAGCAATCAGTAGAGGATCAAGTTTGTTTCCTTACCCACTAGGTAGCGCCACTTCTTTTTAGTTTATTTCTATGTTGTCCATCTTAGGAATGTGGAAAAAAAAACAGATTATAAGTCCAAAATATTGAAATATTAGCTCATTCCTATAACCAAGCCTCAGAAGATCATCTACAATTGTTCATGTTGTTCCTAATTCTCACCAAGTTAACCAAAATTTCAAAATGCTACATTTTTATAAAGCCCTACGTTTATCAGGTGACTGCACACGCATCTCCTATCATTTGGCCATTGTTAAGTATTTTCCTTTTAGAGGAAAGCTTTGATTTATTCCATATTATTATATGTTATTTTATTACATTTCTGAAATGAATGATTTGAATTTGTAGCACGTAAGTTGAAAAGTTTCACTCATCCACTCTGTGCTGTCAGGATATACAAATCCAGATTAAATGCTCTGTGGGAGACTTTACCCCTAATTAAGCGTTTAACCGAGGGAGTTTATCCCTTCTCAGTGGAGGTAGGACCCTTCCCTGTTCTGCTCCAGAATGAACTGCACTGAGCAGGACAACTCGGAGGAGATGCTTTAAAGGACCCGGCTCTGCTCCCTCCTCGCCAGCCCTTGGCCAGCACCATGAGTGGGCACTGCCAGCACACAGACAACCCGTCCCACCTCCCACTTGAATCCAAGGGGTCATCCACCCTGCAAGCACAGTGTGTAAAATCCCCTTTTTTACAGGAACTCAAAGAAGGGCTCCTTCAAAGGGCCTTCAAAGGTTCTTTCCTTCCTTTGAGAAGGAAGAAACCAAAAAATTGAAGGTTGTATTTCAACAGGAGCGCGCTGCATCTTCTCCCAAACTCCTCCCAACTCTTCGCTGTAGGAGAACATTTTAGATGAAGGTGAATGAAGGTCTCTCATGCACGTGGATGCCCATTGTTCCCCCATGCCATTCAGATGAGATGGCTACTTGCAGCAGTGAGGGATTCTCACACAACATACTATACTATACTATACACTACGCTCAGTCCCAAAGAAAAACATGGGCTCCGGTGAATAATCCTGTGATAAGACAGAGTACATTTACCTTACATTTGTAATTTTGGAGATGAAAGGGTATGAAACACCCTTGGCTTGTTATTAGGAAATGCCTTGTTAGCCACTTTCTTTTGAATTCACTCAGTGCCATTTGTAGAAAAGCCATTTCTCCCCAGGAACCATTTCTTTTCAGACTGCTTTTTCCCCCCTCTTCCCAGCAATTTCTGTTTTCAGAGTAATGAAGACCAATGCGGTTCTCTTCTACACCATTTCACTACATTTACATTTTTTAAAATAATTGATCATATCTCTGTAATTTTATACTTTTATTCTAAAACACAGGATACATACAGTCACTACTCAGCATGGCCAGTGAATTATGGCTTATTTGGGATTTTAAATACAAAGATTATAAAAGCGTTGGTTAAAGTGCTGCCAAGTGAACTAAACTTAGTGTTCATGGTATCTGGCTAAATATATGTTTTTTAAGTAATAAGAAGGAGTTGTTATTGAAACTGCAATCATCTTTCACAATAAATACTGTTTTACTTGAAGGCTTCTATACAATAAAGTTATATCAGTACTTGGGTATGGTGTACTTATAATTAAGGCAAATATAGGGAAAACATACTAATGTTTCTTAAACTGCATTTCTTTTGTTTATGCTAATGCGAAGAATAATTTGGTGTGCCACATGCACCAAGGACCGATAAAGGCATGGCTGAATATTATGCAAAGATGTCTACTCAGAGGTTATCGGCTTGGACGGTTGTAAGCAGGAGCATTATCAAATGTAATCAATGTATTAAAGAGGAGGTGAGGCTCACAGACTGTTAATAGGGAAAGGCTTGGGGGCTGAATGATGATGATGATGATATTGTTTAAACTGAGATTTCCTAGGTATATTCAAAACCGCATAAATACAGCCTAGGTGAACACTCCTGAGACCTGCTGAATTCATGCAAACTCTGCCAGGATGAAAGTTCTGCAAAATTAGCAACTAGCATTAAATTTCAGACACATGTACTCCAATGGAAAAATAAGCTTTATCATGAGATCTAAAAGCATTATAAACATTTAAAAATCAAATTTTTGTTTTCTCTCTGCTGTAACTAAAGGCAATTAAAAAACCAGAAGATTTTTACTCTTAAATATGTATATACACATTTAAATAATATACACATAAATATAAAATATATATTAAAAAGATATACTACTTTCCTAAGCAGATCACAGTGACAAAGTACGTACAGTAACAGGTTTGCCTGCAGCATCAGGAATGCAATAAGGAAAATGAAAAATGGTCCATTTATATGGGGGGTAGATTGAGCAGAGTTTGAGACTGAGAGACGTTAAGTATTTTTTTTTCCTCTTGCGTACAAAAAAAATTCTAGCTGTGGTTTCTGTCACCAAAAGTTGAACTTCACTTTTATAAAGCATCTTGCAAATTGCACTCACATATTTTACTAAAATCATGTCACTCATCCTGATGAGATCAATGAGGCATTAAACACATAAATAACTCAAGGATCAGGAGCCTACGTGGCTATGTATTGTAGTACCTTCTGTGTCTTTAGGGTTTATAAGACCCTATCTTGTTCTTGTAGAGCAAGGGAATTGATTTCCTTAAGACATACCTTCCCTTTTTCAGGAAGACGCATTGCATGCATGCAAGCACTTTAAAAGCTTTGAAGAAGGAACAAGTCTTTCTGGTGGAAGCAACCTGGGGTGTCCTGTTGTCACCACCAGAGTACCCCTTCAGACCCCCAAATACAGCTGGCATCCCCAGAGGAGCATCGCACAGCTGTCCCCATACAGAGGACTGATGCCCCTTCTCATGGGACCTCTCTAGGCAGATGGGGACAAGATGGGCGCAGCTGGGCTGGGGACCATGCAGGGACGCCAGCCTTCCCACTGGGGATGAAGCTGCAGGGTCTGTCCCGAGACTTCTCTGCCTGCCCTGGCTCTGCCAGAAATTGGATTGTTGCTTCCCATACAACATGGTGAGGAGGAGACAGCCCTGCTGCCCACGCGGGTGCAGGCAGGCAAGGGACAGAGGGAGCGAGGGAGGAACCTACAGATTTGTCCTTCATCCCTGACTGCTCCATGGCTGAAACATATGAAAGTGTCAAACCCAAAAATGTCAGCACGACGCCTGACATTTCAGACATACAAGTCTGTGAGAAACTCTCTGATAACTGCCTCCAGGAAGTCTTCAATCCTGGACCCCTTTCAAATGAGGTGGTTTGTGGATGCAGGATGGAGAGCACATCTGGCACATCAAGCCTTGCTTGCCCATTGCCTCTGGGAGGGCCTGATGAAGGGGATGCTTTGGGGCCACATGTCTTGCCTTGCCCTGCTCCCTCTTCTTGCCTGTGTCCTCCCTCAAAACACTGCAGGGCCACATTGCCACCTGACATCGCCTGACACCCACCCAAAGCCAGCTGGTCCCTTCAACTCACTGGGCTCAAACTAAACCTTCTTTGGGAGGCTGCCCCAGCTGAGGAGCAGAGCTGGTGGGGACGGGCAGCGCAGCCTCCCCGAGACCCTCATGTGAGTCATGGACAGCTGTTGGTTGCAGTTCAGCATCATGTTAGAGCTGGCCCAGCTGCCTCAGTCAACAAGATTTCTCACCGGAAAAAGGTGATTTTTAGAACTTGAAACTTTTTCATGTGAAAATGGCAGTTTTGACAAAGGCCTTTCATTCTGTGATGGAGATAATCAAAATGAAAAATCTCATCTTGAATCAAAATGAAAAGAACTGGAAAACTGAAACAGTTACACTTTCTGTTTTGACATTTCCCATTCAAAACTCCTCAGAATCCTTTCCCTGCTGTGTGAAAATGTTCCTTTTCTGATTTTTTTTGTTTTTAATTTGTTTCACTGGGGGAAAAGAATTTGGAAATGCTGACATTTCTTGCATGAGAGATTTCAAGCTTTATCTAGAGAAGTTGTGCCTACAAGTACACTGAGTAAGGCTTGGTTCCTTGCACCCCACCCCACAAGTATTTTAGAAGACTTGTTGGAAAATACCAAATTTAAATAATATCCTTCCAATATTAAAAGCAAAGTTAATGGGTTATATTTTTCTCTTTGAATCCAAACACTTTTCTGGGATTTCAAATGTTAAAAGGTAACCAGATTTAAAACCAATTTCACAGCAGAAATCCTTCTGTAGAAAATGATAGACCAGCTGATGCAACTGGCAAAATTCACACTTTTAATTAAAATGATTAAACACAAGAGACCCCATTGCCTGTTTTATGTATAAAACAACAACAAAGTAGGGATTTATGAAAGGAATATCATGTTTCTGTGTATCTTAAAGGAAAAGCTGAGAACTGAATTTAAATTGAGGATTTTTATGTGAGGTGTTGATACTCTTTCTTTCTCCAAACTACAAGTACAAATCTGAGACTAGCCCAATGTTCAAATTTTATGCTATCAAAGGCAATCTGCTGTTATAAATTTCTTCTATAAAATCTATCTATGTATATACACTGGAAGTCTGTGTTAATTTCAGTGATATTCCAGCAGTAAATACAACATGAAATGAATCTTTTCCTTAATGGTCAAAGGTATTCCTATTGCAAAACAAGTCTCTTCTGAAATATTACACATTTTTACTGTGCTCTTTTACAAGTGTTACGCAACAATTTGTCATATTTTATAATGCAGAACTCCTCTGAAACGAGTAAACAGCTTTCATGGAGATCAAGAGGAATATATATTTTTAGTAATATTAAATGCATTTATAGATTATTTTATACTCAGGTTCCTTACAAAAATAGTACCATATTCTGTCTATAGATCTTCCTCTTAATAAGCTCAGTAGAGATGTCTTATTCATTTCCTGGGAAGCAATGCTCTTTATAAGAATTATTTGTAAATGCAGTTAAATTAACATCTTCAACTGCTTTTACTCCACAGTCATGAAAATAACTACATCCAGAATCATTTCACTTTAAAAAAGTCATTTTAGTCTAAAGTTTGGCAAAAAAGTAAACTGAAATGCTTAGAAATTTACATTTTTGTCACTCCATAAATCAAAACTTACTTTACATATTAGAACAATTTTTGTGAGAATTTTGGATCAGAGCTGATAACCTTTTGCCAAGTTTTAACGAAATGCAAATTGAAACATCTGAGATATTAAACAGACAATCGAGGTTTATGGTTACATCATAAGATTATTGCCCAGTAACACTGCATACTATGGCCCCAATTCTGAAACACTCACAGGCTTTATGTATGCAAGCAACCCTTGTGAACACAAATGTAAGTGCTAATATAACCTCATGGCATCAAGAACACAATGTTGTATCAGCAATTGACATGCAAACTGTTTTGCTAAGGGAACATTCCTCCAAAAGATGTAGGAGGATGTATGTGTAGAAAAGGGCAGCAAACGATGGCAGAAGCTTAATTATAGTACCACTAATGGCAGGAAGAGAATACAGCGTTGAAGACAGCCAGCAGCGTTAGCTCAGAGCAGCTAGAGAGCGTAGAGGACCAGCTCCCCGGCTTGTATAAGCTGGAATGGGCTCACTGGAGTCACACTACATGGATTTTTACCAAATCAGGATCTGACCCATATCTGTGGAGGCTGTATAAAAGCAAAAAAGCCCACTGGCTGACAAAGAATGAAGACTAGGGACTCTCCTTGTAGGTCACCAAGGAGCATCCTGGCACTAATGTCTTCTCCCTCAAAAGCCTGCTGTAAATGCACACCATAATGCAGACCTTATGTAGTGCTGAGGGAAGTGTTAATTAATATCTTTAATCGCTACGTACTACAGCAAGATAAGAATAAGTGGCTTGCTGGACATAAAATCTTTCCAGACACTGCATATAGACTCAATTACAGCCATTGCCCACTCCCATACCTCAGAGGCAATACTGATGTGTTCCTGTTCAGCCTGGGATTTGCGTTCACAATAGCCTCCAGGAAGAGCTAAGCATGCAAACCTTAATGCATTTATGGTTCATATTAATTCATCCTTGGGCTCTGTGAAAACTACAGACAAATTCCTACAACAGAGAATTGGCTGTTTTAAATGGACTGTTGTTAATAATGAAGGGTACGCAATACTCAAACAGTAAGAAAGGTCAGATTTGAAAAGAAGGGATTCACCTGGTGCTCAGAGACACACCAATACCAAACCCAGGTCCTCAGAGGGAACGACAGGCATGGGGCCTTCGGGTGAGGCTGGCATCGGTTTCATGAACGGGGTGAGGTTCCTCCTCCCTTCGTGTCCAAAACAGAGGAGGCAACAGCAAGTCCTCTGAGGGGGTCCACAGTATATTTACGAGAGGGATGCCAAGTGCTAAAAAAATAGATGCACCGCAAACGGTTCACCATGAGGTTACTAACCAGTGGATGCCCCCAAAGTCTTGTTGTTCAGCTCTTCTAACCAAATAAATTGAGACTAAATTGTAGGCTAAACTTTTCTCTGGTAGAAAAATGTTCCCACTCAAATTTCACTGTTCTAATTGCAGAAGCTAGAAATAAAAATACTTTCATTCAAATAACCAGCATTCAAAATGCTTTCAGCTGGACTTCGCCTCCCAAAAGAAGCAAAGGCGCATGAAGGATGTTCTGTATTATCATTTTTATTGGTGTTACGGGCCAGGACCCCATAGGTGCTGTCCTACCACAAAATGAAGATGATTAGCCCTACTTCAAATCATGATATTTTATTACAACAGTTTATAGTCCTTATTTAATCATCTCAGCATGTACTGCATGGAGTCTGCAGTGGAATCAATTCATTTCTATCAAGTATTGGGCCAAACTGTGCTTTTACTCCCTGGGGGAGGGGTGGGGGTAAAATATACAGAACAGCTGGGGCCACCCAGTAGTTCAGCGAGGCACTCTGACAGCAGCAATGGCAGATACAAGCAGAAAGCATCTTTAAAGAGCCCTCAATTCTTCAGCAAAGCCATAATTATATTCTGAACATTTTTCCCATAATCATTTTCATCCAAAAATTTGCCAAAAAAATTCATCGTGAAAGGCGTAGAAATCTACATTTTTGACACTCCATAAATCAAAAGCTTATTTTACATAGCAGAACCAAATTGCAGTATATATTACCTCAACTGTACTGTCTTTTAGCATTACCTGCTCCATTTCCAGACTTGAGTATTTTTACATACCCTTCCACTGCTCCTCCTCAGATCTTTTTAAATTCACCATCCTCTTCATTAAACCATAGAACATACAATTTCTCAAAATCTACCCCCTTGAAGCACAATGTGGCCCTAGGGCTGAAGTAGCTCAGTTTCTGCTATGATGATGTAGAGCAAGCGGGGATCGCTCACCCGCCACTTCCCATCCCTCCAGGTTCCCATTGAGCTATTCCCCACAGGTTAGCAATACTCCATCTCATGCTAAAGGTGCAGTAAACCTTTTGTGAACACACCCAAGTTGCAAATGAGTGCAGACTTGACTTCCAGCACAGCCACTTCATCCTGGAGGGCAGAAAGATTTCCCCTGGCGAGGATACCTTTAGAAGTATTCATTCCAAGATGGGGGGTGAGCAAGCCCTCATTTTGTGTTAGTACATAAAAAATGTTTGCTCTTCAGTTTCAACTCTTATTTCTTTTTTAAATCAGAATGAGTCACCTTTTTATTTGGGAAACTGGATAATAAATTCATATAGTCCAACCACAACCAAAACAAAACAAAATACAAGTAAATCTGAGAATAATAGTGACTTTCAGACATGATCAAGCTGGGTTTGATTTGTGTTATTTATCAAGAGTTAAGAAACCTTGTTTCCCTTCACCAGTCCCCTGAGCCATTAACTTTCACATTGCACCACATTCTTATAAGATTATGGGAATTTTCAGTTTAGAAAATCCAAAGCATTCTGCAGCTGAGCATATTTAGTTGCATTTTCCAGTTCTATTTTAAAATAATACCACTACATCTGATACCCCATACTTGTCTGTGACAAATGTAATATGCAAACATCTTCCATTGCATAAATGGCATAGGAATGGTAATAACAATACGCTGAATATCTAACTCCCATTGTCTGGAGAGCAGTCTTAATGTTGCTGAGTTAATGAGTGAAATGAGCATTGTGGTCTAAGTGTCGCGTAAATAATGGTTTCCATTACAAAAAAACTGTACCACCACACCCTGGCCATCTCAAAAAGCAAAGCTCTAGAGGTTTCCCACAGACAAATATATAAACCAGTGCTGAATTTCCCCCCTTTCCTCCTCTCTAAGGCAGCTAGTTTAGTGGCCTCTCTCTTTCTGGAACCCATTTTTTGTGACAAAATGCAGCTAAAACATTATGTGGTTTTTCTATGAACAGGAGTAAAATGCACTCAGTATAGACCAGCCTCTTCCCTGGTGTGAAGGTCATCCACCAAAGCTGCTGAGTGGCAATTCAAGCCATTCTCAGAGAGATATAAATCTCTCTTTTCCTGTCTGCATCTTTTTACACATAAAGTAGCAAGGCCCAAGTCCTCCCTGCCTAGTCCTGAGCTGTGCTGTCACACCTTTGGTAGCTATGAGGAGCACATGTGCAGAAGGGCGTGCAGATCACACCAACAAATGCTCAGATGCAATTCCATACAGCCATGGTGCTGCTGCCAGGGACATACTGAGGATAACTTTCAAGCAGGTTTTGGAAAGGGAAAGGGAACAAAACATACACAACTGAGCTATGAGTTATAACAATAGCAGTCAGTGATATAAAAAGCTAAGCATTTCACAACTCAGATCAGTATAAGCACAACCTTTCTACAGGCACAGAAGCCAAGGCAGAGAATAAAAGGGATAGTTGACCAAACTAACCTGGGAATTCAGCCTTGCATGAAATCAGGCTCCCAAATTACCGTACAATGTCCTGTTCTCCTGCTGCCGCAGGCACAGAAGTAGATGCTTCTTTCCCCCAAAACTCCTGAAGAAGTGTGAAATTTACACTGACAATCTTTGGGTAAAACTATCTGCAATCTGTCATGGGCTTTCTATCTGACATCTGGCAAGATGCACAGTCAACCACAGAGCGTTTTACAAGGATGCAGGGGATAGCCTACAAAATGGTCAATAGCTTCAGTTGTTTATCTGGGGTTTTGTTAATTTTCTGTAATTTCCTGGGGTGGCTTTTGTCAGTGGGGATGCACAAAACAATTTAAAGAGTCAGGTGCTCTAATCCCACTGAAACCAAAGAGGAGGTAGGTACCCAAATGCCTTGAGCACATCAGAAGGTATCAGCCTTGCCACCTGCAGCTATTCACTCTGGTTGCAGCCTGAATGGTGTTGACTGTGGGCAGTCCTACTCTGCTACATTCACGTAGTGTCCATCTCAAACCAGGATGAACTTGCACAGAACCTGGGTCACTGCTTTCATTCCATAACAAATACATGCTTTTTGGTTTTGCTAGCACCGGTGACTCCTGGGTTTACAGAAGGCTCAGATGAAAATCAAGTCATCCATTCCATCAAAACAGGAAAGGTTCAAGTAATCGAGGGTGGCAATTTAGATTACAGATAATAGCAATAAACCTTTCCTTAATAGGACACTCCTCATTTTATCATGATGTTCCAGAACTGGTTTTGGAGCACCTGGAATTAATAGCCCTTGTTTGAACTTAAGTAGCAGCTCTAGGAGCTTCAGCTGCAAGTCAAGACCCAGGTCAGTTTGCTGGTGTCTGCACCAGAAAACATCACAGCAGCTTGTCCTTGCTTTGGACTGTTTACACTGTAAATCTTGAGTGAAAGACAAAAGCAAGCCCAGAGAGAGGGAGCACAGAAAAATGAGTGAAGATTGATGTGTACAGTGCTGAGCTCTTCTCTTTCTTTCATTTGATCAGTTGAAACATCTGGAGCTTTTTAATGTTATTTTCTTTTTAGCTGTACAGCATACTGATCTGTAGGGTAGGATTCACTTTGTGCAGATAGTTAGCTGGAGCAACGTAATAAAGATTGTTTGAAAAGTCTAAGACATGCAGACTCCATGAAAGCTGGCCTCCCTCTCAAAGAGAAAAGTAAATGCTGGGTCAATTTCAAGGTGAACTTATTCAGCACACAAGTTATTTGAAAAGGTCCTTCAATCTGAGAGATAATTGTATGACCCTCCTGACAGTAGACCTGAGAGCATCAACATCAAATTGTCTAAAGAGAAAGATGGACTTCTGTATTCTCCAGTTTAAAAGCAAGCTTCTTTATTAAAGGACGATACGTAAAATTTTAAGGACAGGGCTTACCTACTTAAGAAAAAAATGTGTCATTTCTAGGTGCCAGGTGTGCTGTATATTCCCTTGTTTAATACACAATTTCATTTACTCAAGTTTTTAGATGGGCATTCCTAGAAAAGATTTTCAGAAGACAAAAGGTATTCCAATAGCAAAACTAAAATCTGCTTTGTTCTGAATTAGTGTGGTTTCTTTTGCTCCATCTTCCATTTCTGTAGCTCATTTTTGTGAGACAGACTGGAGTGTTACTCAGCAATAAGGACTTTAAGATCCACTATGGAACCAAAAAGTCTGCAAACCAAAATGCCTATCCAGTACTCATTTAGACCTGACTCACCAGCCATGGTCCCATGTACGGCTACATGACAGAAGTTACACTAATCAACACAAACAGGCAAAAACTCAAACAACCATCATAGAATCGTAGACTAGTTTAGGTTGGAAAAGACCTTTAAGATCATCAAGTCCAAGCATTAACCTAGCACTGCCAAGTCCACCACTAAACCATGTCCCTACGCACCACATCTACATGTCTTTTAAATACCTCCAGGGATGGGGACTCAACCACTTCCCTGGGCAGCCTGTTCCAATGCTTGACAACCCTTTTGGTAAATAATTTTTTCCTACTATCCAATCTAAACCTCCCCTGGCGCAACTTGAGGACATTTCCTCTTGTCCTATCACTTGGGAGGTCTTCAACTGAAGTAGCAGCTCTAGGAGCTTCAGCTACAAGTCAAGACCCAGGTCAGTTTGCTGGTGTCTGCACCAGGAAACATCACAGCAGCTTGTCCTTGTTTCGGACTGTTTACACTGTAAATCTTGAGTGAAAGACAAAAGCAAGCCCAGAGAGAGGGAGCACAGAAAAATGGGAGAAGAGACTGACACCCACCTCGCTACAACCTCCTTTCAGGTGGTTGTAGAGAGCGATGAGGTCTCCCCTCAGCCTCCTTTTCTCCAGGCTAAACAGCCCCAGTTCCCTCAGCCGCTCCTCATAAGACTTGTTCTCCAGACCCTTCACCAGCTTTGTTGCTCTTCTCTGGACACGCTCCAGCACCTCAATGTCTTTCTTGTAGTGAGGGGCCCAAAACAACGCAGTATTCAAGGTGCGACCTCACCAGTGCCGAGTACAGGAGGACAATCTCTTCCCTACTCCTGCTGGCCACACTATTTCTGATACAGGCCAGGATGCCATTGGCCTTCTTGGCCACCTGGGCACACTGCCGGCTCATGTTCAGCCGGCTGTTGACCAACACCCCCAGGTCCTTTTCTGCCGGGCAGCTTTCCAGCCACTCTTCCCCAAGCCTATAGTGTTGCATGGGTTGTTATGACCCAAGTGCAGGACCTGGCATTTAGCCTTGTTGAATCTCATACAGTTGGCCTTGGCCCGTCGATCCAGCCTGTCCAGGTCCCTCTGCAGAGCCTTCCTACCCTCAAGCAGATCAACACTCCCACCATATAACATAACTGTCATATAACATATAACATAATGTAGTCATATAACATAACTGTCAGAATCACAGCTAGTGTGGGATTTATGTGACTTGACTGTTAGGTGAAAATGCAGCATTTTCTGAGGCAGCGGCAAACCTGTCTGGCTTAAAGAGTAGTGCAGACACCTTGAAAAGACAGGAAGCACTTTGCACTCACCAAGTCCTGTCCCATGGGTATGATTAGGTGGCATGATGAGCCAGGCTCTGAACACAGGTTATAAAACTATGCTGAGTATGGGTCCTTAGCTCTTCACTTTATTTCTGGGCACATTCAACCACTTATTTTGCCTGTGCTCCTGTTTCCTGCTTTGCCATGTTTTGACTGCACACCTCTGGGCTGAGATACTTTTAGTTTGTCTTGGTATTGCACTGAAATGATATTCAAGTATTTCAACTGGCCAATACTGAAATAAGTTCAGTAGATAAGATGCAGGCTTGTTTATTAGTGATTTATGCTGATCAAAAATAGATTTGTTCTTCTTAGTTTCATCCTCCGTGACTCTCAGAAAAGACCATGAAACTCCAGGCTCCAGCCAATGCAGGCTGTAGGACAATATCTTCATTTCAGCTGGAGCTATCAAGCACAACTCCAATGCCAACACAATATTTTCAGTTGGGTTTAAAAAATTCAAGTCTAACTCATAACGTTTTTCTGATACTAAGTCGGCTCCCACTCATGACTATCAGATTATCAGCAATTGATAAACCTATAGAAATACCAAATGGGTGGCAGGGTCCAAGCAGGCAAAGCAGCTACAATATGTCTGCACACAAAGCATAGCTAAACTGGGAACTCCTCGCTGTGGGATGCCGTGGAAGTTAAAAGTTAAATGGGTTCAAAAAGCTATCAGACAGTTCTGTTAACTCAGGACACCCTCCCCATTCAGGAAGTCTCTGAGCCACGCAGCGCCAGAGGCTGGGCCAGGATCATGTCCTCCTGCCCCATTTGTATCCTTTTCCTACTGTGAGCAGCAACCTGGTGCAGACATTCCCAGGGCTTTTATCTTCATTTACAGAGCCAGGTCTGAGTCTGAGTCAGGCACAGTCCCCATCACAACTCTGCAAGGGGCACAGAGGGCCACACGTAGTTTTGTCTCTCTGAGGTAAAGTAGCAAAGAGCTGGGGACAGAAAGCATTTCTTATAAAAGGAAATCAAAGCCATGTTGTCCCTTGGTGACATGCAAGCAGTCTGAGACAAAATAATGTAACTAAATCTGAAGCAGTTGTTTTCATCCTCTTTCAGAAATTCATTTACATGATTTACAGGACAGTATCTTAATCCATTTCTGTAACAAAAGTATATTGGGAAATTCTGATACGGGAGCTGAGATACCTTTTAATTATTGTTCGTCTCAACTTTTGGGTGGACATTCCTTCTTTCAATTATCTTCAGGGATTTAATGCAGATAAACAAGGACTTCTCTTGATACACATGAACATTTGTAACATCTACTGCAGTATTTTGCAGTCACTTGTGCACTCTACTTGCCTCAGACCAGCAGTGACCCAAGAAGAAGTGGGGCACTGGCAAAATAATAGTAAGAACAAAAATGACTACTTGAATAATGAGGAATGTCAAAACCCTTCCCCATAAAGTTCATGTTTGGAGATGTGCAATGTGATGGATTTAATGACATTAAATCCTCTCCTCTCTGCTCACGTTCCTTCTGCTAGAAGTGGAGTGCCTTGCTGGTGGTTTCTCTGACCCTGTGTAACGGCATCAGTCCACTTCTCCCAGCCACCATTTCCTGCCTGCTGTTCTGAAGGTTTGTATGGGCTCCATTATCAGGAGATATGGAGACCTGATGCTTTCAACAGTCCCTGCAGCTGGGTCCTCTCCCTCCCTCTCTCTCAGCTGTTGCTTGTCCTTGGGATCCCCAGTCTCCTTCACCCCATGTGCTGTGCCACCCGCGGCAGCTCCCGTGTTCCTGCTCCCAGCCTTCAGGCGACAGAGCGACGCTTCTGCCTTCCCCTGCCCTTCCGCCATCCTACCCTCAGCTCAGGAGGACTTGGGGACGAGGATCATTTCCAACTGTAGTTTGGTAGGAAACAAAATAAACTGGTACTGCAGAGGACTGTGTCAATGGGCATTACTCCAGGCAACGGGAGGCTTGGTGTGGCAAGCAGGAGGGGTATGAAAGCGATAGTGAGAGATTGTGGCAGGGCACGCAGGTTTCCTTCATGGTATCTTTCTGGAGCTTGCAGGTTTTATCAGCAGTTGCTGCCTGAGATTTGGGCTTAGCATTCTTATAAAAATTCTGACAATTCAGCATTCTGCTCACCACATCCATGCCAGCTAACACCAGTGTTTCACTGAAAACATACAGCCTGACCTTAAATGAGCTCCACCCCTTATTTACCTTCTTGTTGCAGAGCACAGCCAGTAGCTTCTTCGAGACACTATACTTTCTTGAACGCCTTTCTGTTACTTGAGAAGTACAATGTACAAGTTAGATATTTTGGATCCACCTCATAAACTGCTAGTGTTGTGGTAAAGTCTTTTACTCTGATCCCAGGATCTAGGTAATACAGACTGCAGAATACTGTAGTTTGTTTGTGAGCATGGAAGTCAATTTTAATGCCAGTTTTTATACCTGAGATACTGTAAACGAGTATCTTCAACTTATATTGCCCATCGTAAACTTTTTTAACCTGTGAGTCATTTTCAAAATAATAAACGTAACTATTCCATAAAAATATCTCAACACAGAAGAGCCAGAAAAGTGAAGGACATGAACAGATGGCACATCAATCTTCTGCATTTATACAATTTGTTTTTTAATGCAAATAGTGTGGGTTGCCTGCTCTTGCCTTGGATATTGTTCCAAAGACGAGCACATTTTCTTATCTTTCTGGATCAATGTGACATTTGCAGTTATCATAAAGTGGGAGCCCATTTAATGATGTTAATGCTTCCTTAATGTAAAAATAAAATCACCTCCTTTATAAAAGCAAACAGATTAAAAGTCCCAAAGAGACCATTGAAATCTGTGATATTTGCAGTTACTGGTGGCTAGATGGCTTGATTATACACAGGTAAAAAATATCTTAAAAGCATTGTTTATGCTCATTAATCAGAACATTAAATAGGAATGCTGGAGTCTCCTCAGCTAGAATCAGTTTTAAAAATGTATTAATAAAAAAATGGAGGCATCATTTCATGCAGCCTGTTTAGATGGTTCAAAAAACCAAAAACTGCAAACAACCAAACTTATGGCCTTATGGCAGCTTGGTAAATCTTCAGACCCCAGATGTAATATGTGGTCTGCATTTTTATTTGCACATATTGGAAAGTGACTTTGCCAGCCGTCCCTGATTCATGCCTGTACTGTTCCCTCCACAGTGCCACCAAGCAAGTGGCACATCAGTAATATTTCTATTCTTGCCCCTGGGGAAAATTTGAATCTTTAGTTTTTCTAAAGGCTTGGGGGGGGGGGGGGGAGGGGGGGGGGGCACAACAAAAACCCACCAACAACCAAAAAACCATTCTCTTCTGTTCTGGATTCTTACGAAAAGAGAAATTAAAAATTATTGAAATATCTCACTTGAAACTATTCTGAGTACAATGTATCCTGCAAGTCCCAGATTCCCAGACTCCCAAATTCAGCTGGGGCTACATAACGTCTCTCTAGTTCTAATAGGAAAGAAGTAAATGGTGTGAAGAACATAGTATATTTTTAATAAAAAAATATTTTAGGTAAAAATTTGTTTTTCAAACAACCCAACATTTTTGGATTTGTGATTGTTTGAAAGTCAAAATATGATGATGGCTTCTGTTGAAACACCGTTTTGAACAGAAAAAAACCCAAACCCAAACAACCCCTTTAAACTCCGCTCATGGTTTTGCTCAGGAAAAAGGCCACCGCATCCTCAGTGAAAAAAAGAAAGCTCTGCACGTCCCGGGAAGGCAGCAGCGGATACCTCCAACAGCATGAGCAGGTTGGAGGCAGCCACCGCAGCCTGCTGACCCCCAACATGGCCTGTGACAAATAACTCTACACATTATTTCTTTTTTAAGATTTTACAGTGAAGGAGGGATGAATGCTATAATCAGGAAGGGGTGGAGGAAATAATCATATAAGTAAGAGTAACTGGGTAATCCATGCATTCCCCGTGTACACGCTATCCCCTATCACCTCTCAGGCTTCCTTCCAGACCTGCTGCTTCTTCTAACCACCCCTTTCCCTTTGCTGCCCAAAGTCCTGCCCAAAAGAGCCCAGCTTTCATGGGCATTGGAACAAATCACAGATGTAGTCATTGCTTGCGCAGCTGCACACACAGGATAGATCCTCACAACCGCTCCCTGTACAGTACCTGCAAAGCTGGTTAGAGGAACAGGCAAGGTGGTAGAAAGCGGAATTTAACATACAGCCCACAGATGAACACTTCTTTCTTACTGTTTTGGAGACGCTGCCCTCAGACACAAAACGGGGGTTCCGTTGTTGTAATCGGGAACAAAGCCCCCTTGAAATACCCCACTAACTAGAAAAGGTAATAAAAAAAGGCCTTTTAATTCCCTGTCCTTCCCCTTCTGAATGAGCTGTTAAAAGACCAAGAAAAACTGTTATAGCGATACCATAAAAAGAAAAAAAAACCCAAAAAAACAAAGAGCTCTCAGCTCCAGGCGTGTCCGAGGGGCTGGCAGGAAGAGACAGCGCCCACATGGGAAAGTTCTGTCACCCCATCTGAGATATCACTTAGCGGTGGCAGCTCTCCAGAGGCAGAACGGGTCCCACCTGTTTGCAATGTGTTTAGCTATTAATATTTATATAGTAGTTCAAGTGGGTATAAAAAAAAAAAGGGATGAATTTCATCAAATTGTATGTCATCTCTTGGTGGTGTAAAATAAAAACGGTTGCAGCAGGGGGAGAGGGGAATGGCTTGTTTTCTTGCCTTTCTGCAGAGTGAAATGTCGTTGCTCTCAAAATGTCTCAGCGCAAAGCATTTGGCAATCACCTCGGTGTGATCCACACCTTGACATCCAGGCTAAATACCACGGCCATGGCCTGGCCCCAAAATCACAAGGCTTTGAATAGCACCACACAAATAACACATTTATCAGCTCTGTGGCTCGACTTACAACACCAGAAAAAAAAAGCAAAAAATAATCACATTGATGTGGAAGTCATTTTCTTAGGCTTTGCTTACTGTGCCAAAAAAAGCCTCCGAAAACATTTAATTTTTAATTTTTCTAAGGTACCAATTCATGGATTGCTGTGAGGGTGAGCGATATCCAAGGGGAGCCCGTCTTCCTCCGCAGAGGTGAAGTCCCAGGGATATTTCCTAACTAAGAAGATATGGGTATCCCAGACATGCTGCTGGTGCTCAATCCTTTTGGACTTGTTCTGCTTTCTATAAAATACTTCAATATTTACTGGAGCAAAAGAGAGGAGAATGACTTATCACCCAGTAATAACTTTACCATCATCCTTGATATGTATTTGAGGTGAAAGTAAATTTTATATATGAAGAGGATAATTTCAGCATGGGAAAGACAGAAACATCCACTCTAGGTGTCCCGTACCACAGAGCATGGAGCACTTTCCAGGCAGGCAAGAGGCCGGGGCTCAGGATGCTGCTCTAACAATTTAAGTCTTGCACATTTAAAATTAATCTGCCTGACATAATTAAGATCTAAGCCACAGAAAATGGAAGGGTTTTAATAGGAAAAAAACTAAAAGCCATTCATGCTAAAATGAACGCCCATCTTTGGGCGGTGGCCTGAGCATTCACATTCTCTTTGCATAAATGGGAATACTGTCTGTCCCTAAGGGGAGTCCCCTAAACAAGGAGGAGGCAAGGGAGGTAGGAATCCAAACTGGATTTTCTGTTCAATCCTGTGAACATTATCCCATCATTTTTCAAAACTGAATCCAGTCAGGAAATTCGAGTGAAATCTGTGAGCAATTTCAGGCCTTCTGAAACATCTTTTGTCAGTGAATTAAGTATTTGCCAAAATGAGAGCAGAAATTGCCCAGCCTCTGCACTGAATAGGAACAGCACCCGAGAGCCTTCTGAACAGCGGTGATGGGGATCTGCTCTGACCACTGAGGGGAGGACATGTGCACCCAACCAGCAAAGAAGGGAAGGGAAAAAAAGCTGAATTTTCCAGGTGCTGAGAGTTTTTGGTCAGGAACGATTTCCACACCTTCCCACCTCTCCTCCTTCCCACCCACTGATGCTTCCCAAAACACCATCAGTCAAAATAGTTTGGCTGAGGGTGCTGGGAAAAGCCCAGGACAGGTGACAGCGGTTGGGCTGCCCTCCTTCCCCGGGATGTTTTTCACACACCCGGCACAGAATGAAGAGGAGAGCGGTTCTCTTCTCCTTGTCCACGCTCATCCGTAGCCTCCTGTAAGCTGATCTAATTCCCACACCTCTCGCACCCACAGAGAGAATTTGCACCCAATTAAATGAACTTGGTTGAAAAAGCTGAGCTAGGTGGAGATCACAACCCCAACCAATGCCTCAGACCATGCCTGCAGCAGGATTGTGAGTAAACACCAGAGCTTTGTGCATGGCAGGAGTAGGACCCGAATCAGTCACTGTTATGCTTCTCTCTTTCCTCTCACTCACACATGCACAAAAACCAAGCCCACACAGCCTCTTTTGCACAATATCGCACAGTCGGGGGGGGGGGGGGGAATTAAGCCAAAGAACCATTAGAAAGAAGGAAATTATAAACCAGAATGACATACAGCAATCGTAAAATGTCTAGGTCTAACCATGCCAGGAAACCTTGTGAGGACAACTTAGACTAGCATGCGTTTTACTTACCTAGCTCAAGTAACCAACAAGCCACATGTGACAAAGTCACCACAAGCCCTGAATCATGATATTTAGCTCAGCTCTCTCTAGCAGGTACTGCTACTTTGCATTTAGTCTTAATCCAATCTCTCCAAGAGCTTTCATTCCCATCAGCCTAATTAAAGCCTCGTTATTTGCTATCTTAAATTTTCAGCATTAGATTTAATGAAATCTATATAAAGTTCTGTACACTCTTGTAGTGAATTCCTTTTAACGAGAGCACTTGTCTCTGCCACGCAGACTCATATTATAGGCATTTTGAAACCTGAGTGACTGACTTCCTTCCAGAAATAAAAATGAAGAAACTCTTTCCTCTGTCTTCAGCTTCTATCCAATTGAGCACTTTCAGAGTTTGCAGTTTTAAACGAAGATTTTCTATCACTCTTTTTCACGCTTCATTGAGCAACTGCTTTTAAAGAGCAGGGTCTTTTAAAATTTCATCCTTCTCAAGGTCCTCTTGTTGTTAGAGAGGGCCAAGTAAATTTCTGTGTGTTTAAGTAAGGGAGCACCTTGCTCTGGAAGCAGAGAGGATGGGAGCATACAGCTGAGCCAATCTGTCATTGTAGTGCTGCATCAAGCAATAGGCAACGTGCAGAAGAGCAGAGGAATAGGATTAGCCTGGATGGAAATCCACTAGCAAGTTAGCCAGCACGGCGACTGGACTACTGAAGGAAACCTTTTCCCCGCCTCATCCAACCATGAGCTCCAAATTCATCAGAACTTTGGTTTATAGAGGGAAAAAGTCATTTAACTTTCTCTCTCCTATTCTTAGTAGTATTTTTATCTGGTAAGTATGTCTGGATGAAGATGCAGTCAAATGAAAGGTTGATCTCTTCAGGCTTTTGGCTTAACCTAAGAGCATAAAAATCTAGAAGAGTCACAGGAAGCATATTTTCTTTTTATGCTCCTACCCAGATTTTGGGGGTCTGTGGGAGCACAGCACTGTTTGCCAATTTTGACTACATGGAATCTTGTTAACAATTTTGTGTCACTGATAAGGATGCTCTCTCTGTAAGGTAGTCTTCAACAAAACTTTCCTGCAAAGAAATAGGCAAGTTTAAGAGAGGCAAGCCCATGGAAGCACAGATTCAAATCATTCTGCATTTCAGACACTGCGTGTACAAACTCCAACCTACTCAGGTGGATAAAGGAGGAAGGGGTTGGCTTGCTCCCCTACAAATGCACCTTGGATGATTTCCTCAGAACAAAGATCTGCAGCAGACCAAGGCAGACACCATCTCTCCTCCTTCCCATGCTCGGAGCCAAGGGGCATGTCTGAAGGGAAAACAGGAGCCGCTCTTGGGCAGGGAGCTCAGAGCCTGAGGAAGCCTCCAAACTGGATGGAAGGCCGCAGCCAGTCTCGTTCCTTTTTCCTTCCTGCATGCGCTCAAGCTTGGGGGACCAAGTATGTCTCTCTGGCTTTGACTCAAAAGGGGAAAAATCCCTAATTTTGTGGTCTACGCATACTAATTAACAGCCTTGCATATCTTCAGGTTTCAGTTTTTATCTCCAGGTATCCTCTACAGTTTTGCCTTTGGATCAAATCCAGAGCCAAAGAACCCACTTTAGCACATGGGTGACAAAATTCCTCTCTGGATCTGTCAGGACAACTTGACCAAGAACAAACTGTTGCTACTGGCCACTTTAGGTCTGAGTGCCACTTTGTCTTACCCCAGCTCTAAAGTACAAATCACTGGCTGAACCAACTGCAGACAAAGATTTCATATGCCTCCTCATTTAGTCTTAACTTTCCGCTTGTCCCTTTCAGAGAGATCAAGGAGACTGACTGGTGGTGGCGTGTTTGTGTCAGAGAAAAGGAATCAGCTTTACCTCCATGGGCAGCTCTCATGCTTCATGAGACACTTTTATACAGTTTTAAAATAATTTTTCATGAGACAAAAGAGAAAGAAGTCATGGTCAGCATAGCAGAGAACAGACATAAAGAAAGTTGACTGTATGGGACATTTTTTTAATGCTCATACTGATTTTCAGTTAAAATAGTCTTCTACTCTCCAGAGATACAGAATTGGGTAGGAAAAAATCTCAGTAAGGAGCATTAGATTCAAGCCACCTATTACCTTTCCCCTGCCCACCTTGAATTCAAGGAAAATCAGGTCTGAATGTGGATTCAATTTATTATTAAAAAAACCACCCAAGCTTTTCATAAAACAGAAATTGGAAGAAGAATACGTCAAAAATGAGAGATCAAAGACACAAGAATGCAAAAATGACACTGTAGGTCAAATCAAGGTCCATCTAGGTTGTCACTTCATCTCGCAGAGGAACTGGTAGTGGATACCAAACCAAGTTAGTATCATTTCTGTATAAAGAACGTGAGAATTCTTGAGAGTGAACAAAAAGAGGATTCAAATCCTGTCCCTGCCTGGCCACTGAAACACCATCACTTCTAACCCATGCCAGCAAAATTTGTCGCAATATAATTTTTTGCCAGACTAATCCCAGTCTTAAGGAATCAAGAAATTGGATAAACAGAAGGAACCTTTTCTCCATTGCAAACCCACAACAAGACCACAGCATGCACATCTGACATGTCAAACAGAAAAGCCCGGGTGCTTCCCCATTGTGCCATCCCCTCTGCTTCCTTCCCCAAAAGCATCCCACTAGCGCAGACTGCATGCCTCCTCCCACCTCTCTCAGAGGACACGCAGAGGAGCAGGACCGAGGGCAGAGAGCAGGACTGTGGGCTTGGCAAATCTCTGCTTCTGCCCTCTGCCTCACTAACTCTCAGAGATGAGGGCACCCGAAACCTCGGTGAGGCAGCGATGCTGCCTGTTCTCCTGGGCTGAGGGAGACGCTTCGGCAGCCATGCTGGGAAGCACTCAGCGCCTGTTTCACTTGCCTCATGTGTCTGCTCTGTGTTGCAGAAGAGACACCATTAAACAGCCACATATATTACCACTTTAACATGTTTAAATCAATTCCACCTCCATTCAGATGAGTGTTGAAACCCCCATGTGGCTGGCAATTCCTAGAAGAGGACAGATCTTTTCCAAAAGCTAGGCTGAACTTAAAGTAGATACAAAATAATACTATAGATTTTCTTTCGCTCGCTCGCTCATCACAGCCCTAAGATTAGCATAAAAATGTGCTATCCTAACTAAGCAGTCTGTTAACTGATAAGCTATCAAAAAATCATCTGTTATTTTTATAGCTCAAAGGCAGATGCCATTTCGAGAACCAGAGTTGATTGAGTAGGATTTTTAGTGCTTCGTAGATTTATCATTGTAAACTTGAGGTATTTTAAAACAGAATGATTCAAGTCTTGAAATATTACCTCAAGAGCAATCAAGCATTAGGATTTTTGCTGGTCTTAAGTTTTATCTGGGATGAAATCACTTAATCTCATATAATAAAGAATTTGAGTTGTTTTCTAATGCGCGCACTAAAAAAATCTTTTCTGCATTACGGTCCAAACCGATGTAATTACTCAAAAGCATGGATGTCAAAGCTTCCCAGCTCCTCCTGCAGGGCCCCCTTCTGCACATTCTGTTCATATCCTCCTTCTCGGGAGCGTATTTGGTGAGGACCTCAGACAGCCAGTGGCAATCAAGCTTACTCTATCAGGTTTAATGGTTTAATTGGCTTGGCACTGATGAGATGCCCTGCCAATATCAGTCCGATTATCCTGCTGTGTGTTGTACAGACCCTTCATTGTAAAGCTGAAGTAGGCACGCTGCTGCAAGAAAAGGAGGAGACTACCAACATGCGTGCTGCACACAGTAAACCCAGTATGCTGAGTTTTTTGATAGTAGGCAGAATGGAATGGGGCCAATGTGCAACTCGTAGGAAGAGAGAGGAAAATGTGGAACAACGCTAACCCCATGTTACGTGTGATGTTGCCGCTGCATCGAGAAAGTATGTATCACTGTAGAGAAGCAATCAGCAATAGAGCATCGAAAAGCTCCAGTGGAGGGGCTTCTCCTTTCGTAATGAGACACAGGTGCCAACAGGAATTAAGAGTCTGCAACCAGTTATTGCGATTAATACTGAACTTTCGTGAGTTCTACAAGCTTTCACATCAAGGCATGGGCAGACTGGCTTTCCAGGGCAGCTCTTCCACATTTTATACCCGTCAAAACAATTAGACATACCTCCAAGCTGATGTCCTCTGAGAAAGAGGCATGACATTACCCCCAAAAGAGAAATAACAGGAGTGTCAAAACATGCATATCACCCATTTTCAGAGGAACTTGCCTCTGAAATACTTCAGCGCTTACGACAGTGCAAGCTTGCAGGGTTTGCTGGGATGAACCTCCTTTCTCACCAGCTTTTACTCAGTTCAGGGTTCTCCGCACAAGAAAAGAAATCACTTCAGTCAGAAAACAGACTGCGAGATTTTTTTTTTTTTTTGAGCAAGAAATACTCAACCACCCCAAAGAGACAGCAAAGAGCCACAGGGTACCTAGATACAGCCTGACAGACCAAGAATACTTTTTTTTTTCTGGTGTTGGCTCAGTGCGACTGACATTTTAAAATGCCACATAATTGCACCTATCACCAGTTAATCCCAGCACATCGTCTCTTGCACTGATGCTCTGCATAGTGACATGTATGCATGCGGCTGGCTGAGTGCTGCTGTTATACCCCGTGCGCTGCTGGGAGCCTTCTGCAAGTTTCCTGAAGGATCCCTGGTTCCACATGCTCCTGAATCCTCCTGCAGGCAACTGAGCTCCTCACTACACAGCAAATATGCACCTTTCCCGAAGCACATTAAGCTTTAGTCCATCGCTCCCTTCAGAGATAGAAGACCCAGCAAAAGACTTGATGAGGTTAAGAACAGTACTAATTTATCTTCCGGAGTCTATGGGGCATCCAACCTACAATTGCTTCCCTCAGCTCACATGTTGCCCCCTGCACATGTTATCTCAGGGGGATCCTGCAGTCTTTGGAGGACAGCAAGGGCGGTGTGGTAGGTGCTTTGAACTTTTGTGAGTTCTACAAGCTTTCACATCAAGGCATGGACAGACTGGCTTTCCAGGGCAGCTCTTCCACATTTTATACCCGTCAAAACAATTAGACAATACCTCCAAGCTGATGTCCTCTGAGAAAGAGGCATGTCTGCTGTGCGAGGTGCTGAGCTTTCGGTGCCCTGCCTCCCTCTTTGCCACACAATGGGGGTCATGTGGATTTGAGGAATACCATAGCTTGGGAAAGGGGAAAAACCACCCTGATATTCATTGTCTCCCAGGAAAAGATGCATTTTTCATGCAGAATCCCTGACTGTCTTTCATTGCAGGCATAGGCTCACCTGTCCTTGCTCTAGCCCAACCAGAAGCTGTGCTGGTGTGGTCACTGCCAAGTTCAGGCCCAGTTTGTGTGTCCAGCTGTGAGACAGGTTGTCAGGCCCGCAGGGCTCCCTGAGTCCTGGTGAGCAGGAACAGCATACAAAGAGCCAGCAGCTGCTTCAGTGGCCCACCTTAACACCCCGGCTGGCATCACGGTGGCCTGGAGAGGTAACCCAAAGGGGAAGGAGGCTCACGTTAGCCTCACCAAGCTACCCTGTGGTAAACATCACAAGTGCCTGCCTATTTTTAGGGTTTTACAGACCTTATGCTATGGAAGATAAAAAATAAATTAAAAAAAAGAAAACCAAAACCAAATAAAAATATCCACCAGCTTTTCAAACAGCAAAGACAAAGCTCTCCACGTAGTGGCAACTGCCTCCCGAACACATGATATCCTGCTAACCCTCTGCCACTGCTGGGAACGGCTCCAGGTTTCAGCCTCTTCCAAGAGTGTGCTAGGTGAACTGGTTTGGGAAATGCCACTATGTGCTTAGGTACATGCTACCAAGGCTCTGAGTGAGCTACAGTAGCATCCTAGAGATCCATGTGCTCCAAATAAATTAATTTTAAAAATCAAGCACAGCAAAATACTGGAGCAGGTTAAAAGCTGCTGTGTCAAAGCTGAAAGAGCATTAATGGTCCAGGGACACCTCACTTGGTGCATGAATTTGCCCCATCAATTTTTAGCAGCCAGTTCCCTAAGAGGCCTCAACTTTTGCCAGCTATCTCCCAAAGACAAGGGCAGAGATTTTTCTTGCCCAAAATAGTTAAAAGTCATCAAACAGCTCTGTACTTACAAGTCTAACCTTTCCTGACCTTTCTGGCTAGACCAACTCCTGTTACATTAACCTCTGACCTCGAGTCTCCTTAATAGCAATATTCCTGGGCACTGTAATTTCCCTCCCACCGTGTTGGCTCAGGGAAATATTTACTATCTTGGCTTCAGAATTTATTTTTCAACCGAAGTGGCAGGGACCACCCTATTCCACCCCCCCCCCCCCCATGCAGTACAAGTGAAGTAATTCCTGAGATATTATTTTACCCGAACAAATGTGCTTCAGAGTCTCCTTAGCTTTGTACGAAGCCCTGACTTCCTATCAAAATCAAACAGGGACCTTGTCAGATTTGAGATGGATATAAACAAGAAATGGGAGCCCATAATTGGTGATGGAAATCAGATAAGCCCCTTTTAAATACAACCATTGATAGAGAAATGGGAACTCAAATTACCTTTGATTAAGTCTCTTAAGAAAATAAAGTGAGGGGGAGGGAAAGGAGAGTCTGGCTTAGTAAAACCACCCTCGTGGATAAAATCACTGGGAAAGGAGTGGAAGGAGATGGCTGTAGCTTGTCAAACTCCCCAGGTTGGATGCAGCAGGACTGGAGCCAAGGAGAAATTCCTCACCCACCGTAAGCAGTGTCAGTACTTGTGATAGAGGGTCCCACAGAAGGAGCCATGACAGGCGTTTCATCTCTGTCTGATGCCCTTATTACTCCAGCCTCTGTAGCCAGAGACTGTGCAGAGGTTATACACAGAAAGTCAGCTGAAAGCAGATGGGGACACATGATACCAGCTTTCTACAGTCTTTTTAGACATATGGGGTTCGTCTCATTGCTTCCACATTTAGGTAAATCAAATTATTTCAAAACTGGACTATGAGGACTGAAGAACTTGCTTGATGACTTCAGGGCAAATCACCTATGGATTTGGTTGTAAGCCTGCCTGGTGCACCTCTAAACAGGAGAAAAAACCTGTTTTGTTGCTGGAGATCTGGCTGATCTCTTCAGCTAATCTGAATTTCTCACCATTTAATTATAGTTAATTGTAGTGACCAGGGACTTGTCGATATTTCATCCAATTGGGAATGAAATTCCCATTCCCATCTAAATTAAATTTTTCGATGTACACCAGACAGGGGAAAAAGAATGACTCAAAACGAGACTGAAGTAAGCAAAAAAAAAAAGGAACTTCCTCTGTACAACATACTATTTTTCAGTAGCCCTTTTTCCATTTCCATGACTTGTTCCCTCTTCCTGCCTCTCCCCATCCCCCTGACATGGCTTCTTACGTACTTTAAAAAAATTCTCCTGATCTGAAAGCAAACCCCAAGCCCAAAATATAAATATGTTCCAAAGGAGGACAAAGCAGGCTCACTAATATCTCCCAAGAAGCGTGCAGCTCCGCTCAGCTGATCACCGGTTGATGCTGACCCCTGGTCACAGTCCTGTCTGGGAGCTGCAGCCTGCGCAGGATCGCTGGCACAGGTGCTCAGCACCTTGCCCAGGAGAGCTGCCACTGCCTGCATCACACCAGCAAATGGGGATGGACTCACTCCTTACAAATCCACTCCTAAAAGCTGTTTCAGAGCTCTGCTAGTGCTGAGCCTGCGGAAACCTGCAGCAGCCGTGAGGCAACCACCATACGCGTATTAACTACTCCACTCCCCATTGGGTTGGGAAGGGCTTTGAAAAGGAGAGGTGGGTATTTTACCTGCTGCCATGCAGAGCACAGCTGATGGCTCCTGCTAGACAGCACAAGGCTGAGCTGTATACGTGATGCCATGCGTTCTTACCCTGAGGATGCTGTGGTGCCATGTGCCGCTTCTCCTCACAGGGTGGAAAGAGGGCAGCTCACCCGAGGAAGCCTGCTCCTGCCCAGGGACGGATGGGCACCATGAAGAAGCAGCTGGCATCATGGGAGAGGGGAAAGGCTGAGCACGAACAGTATGGCAGGGGGAGTCGCCCTTCCGGGCAGCGCTAGGAGCTGTGCAGGGGAGGACCGGGCAGAGAAACGCTGAGCTTGGCTTTATTTTCATTTAGGGGTGCCAAACAACACTGGGTCTCTCCTGCGCTAAGCACCTCATACTCATACACAGACAGTCTGGCTCTCCCTGGAGCTTCCCGGGGCAGCCGGCCGCCCCAGAGAAAGCCATAGCAAGGGGCTGCCCGCAGCTGCTCCCTGAACCTGCGCAGCCTCAGCCAGGCATCCCCGGGGTGCCTGGGTGGCAACACAGCACACAGGCACAATTAAGGGGACACACGCTGCGTTAGATGTCAAAAGCTCGTTTTCACACAGTACGCCCAGCTCTGAACACGATCCAAAACCATGTCCTTCGGTGGTGCGCATTGATTCAACCGCACTGAACTCAAGGTCATCCCCCAGCCTGTCACCGCATCACCTCACCCCAAACCACAGGCCGGTTTGCTCCTGCACTCCTGAGTTTCAGATCAGGCAGCCAAGGCTCAGGACAGGTACAATTACTAAGCTACTGTAAGGAATACTGTCGACTTAATTACAGACCAAAACCCTATTTGCGGGTCAGTACTCTGTCAGGATAAATAAGCATTTTCACACAGTATTACATTTCTCTATTTCTTTTGGCTGATAATATTGGATACTGCCCAAGTCTGTCCCTAATGACCACAATAATCATTCTTATCTGGACTCTAATCAGTGTCATATGTAACCTTATCACGCACACATCTTTGTAAACATGCAGTGTTTAAACAAGTGTAAGGTCATAAGGAACTCTAATATTTTGAGCAAGTTTGTGAAACACAAACTACTTATTTTTTGAAGAATGTTTAAAATTAAAACTTCTGATTCTGGAAAACTGGATATTTGGGGGCTATTGGATCGAAATACAGCTGCATGCAAAACTGATCTTTATAGTGACGGATGGGTCCCTCTGTACAGATAAAATCCAGATTTAAAATATTTCTTTTAATTGTTATTGTCTTTGTGCTCAAGGACTGATTGTGGGAAAAACGCCATTCCCTGACCATAAAAATAAAAAGAAAATACAATAAAGCAGTAATTGGTCAATGACGATTGACCTAACGACTTTACGGTGTCAGTCAAACACACATAATAATTGCTCTTTGGACTCTTTATGAAGGTACACCATTGTTACATAAGACTAATCCAGCATTATAAATTCTCCATTTTATGTCAGTTTCCGCCATTATCACATAAGCCTTATGATAAATTGCATACATTATTAAAGTTTCCTAATTTAGACAACATAATGCATGACAAAAATGACGGGTTATCTCCGCTGAAAGCAGATCAGATGGAAGTTGTCACCAAGATGGCAATTACTTTTTTTTTTTTTTAAATCTGAATGACAAGGCTTTGGAAGTGTTGGGTGCTATGATCTGCCCCCTCCTCCTGGGGCAGGAGGCAGAAAGATCACAACAAGCTCTGGGGAGCTGCGGAGGCAAGGGGAGGAGGGAGCTCACCTGCCTGCGGCCCCCCACCCTGCCCAGCCTCCCACCAGCATGAAAGCTGAACTAATCCGCAGCCAACTTCCCAGGACACAGATGCGGGCATGCCATGGCTCGGCCACCTCAACTGCTCCTGCGTGCGATGCATTGAGCCCCCCCCCCTTCACTGCTGCAGCCACGCTCTGAAACTTTGAAACCTGTAACCGCTCTCATGACAGCCAGCACTTCAGAGAGAAAAGGTGCACTGCCCGCCAGCAAGTGGGAGCACCTGGTGGTGACCAAGGGATTCGGAGCATAGCCCAAGTTTTCTTGGATCCAGCTGTGACATGCTGCTGTAGCAGATTACTCAGCTGTCTGACTTCTTCCACTCCAAGGAAAAGCAGAGGGTAGCTCCATGGAACAAATAATAGGGAGCGTTTCCAGGTATCGTTACCTACTGGGGTCATAGTTGTGCCAAATAGTGCCTGCTAAGAGCAGGGCTTGCCTTTGCTGCCATTCAGGTGAGTCCCCACCCTTAAGCACTCCCGACACAGACACGGCAGGGAGCAGAGGAAGGAGAGTACCAAATCTATGAGTGTCTCTGTGCAGAGAGCCAGTGCAGCTGAGAAAAGGCAACAGACTCTCCTGAGATCCCTTTATTGCACAAGGGGGAAAGGAGCCCCTCTTCTCCCCCAGCATCCCTGTTAACGGCTTACAGACAGGCCATAAATTCTTGGTGGTGTTAAATGAAGTTGGAAAACCTTTTTGTTTTCCTCAGTGCATATCTGGAGCCTAAACAGTGCTTCCAGAACTCATATTTCACTTTTTTGTTTTCTCTCTTTTAAATGTAGTCTTGGAATCGTATCGGGAGAAGACCATGATTTAATTTGCAATATTAGGATAAGCTCCTCTGTCAATTCTCCATCCTGGTTGCAACCCTCGCTCCCAGTCCCAGATCTGCTCTGCGGGATGTGCTGAGGAAGCCAGCACTCCACTCCAGTGAAATCGCACGGGGTCCTTTCCCTGTGTGGGCAATTCTGAGACTTCACAGCCTCTGTCAAGCATGCTAATAAAGCTCTCAGTAGTTGGCTGTGTGATTGTCTATCAAACACCACCACAAAGGAAAGTGTTTGCTCTCCACAGTGGCATTCAGTCATTGCTAGCTAGCAGGGGCCATCTCCACCCTCTGACTGGACAGCCTTTTCGGCCCCTTCTGGAAATGACTGGCCAAAGCACAAAGCGACACAGACTCTGACTCTGTGCCAAAAAACCCTGTGTGGTGCCACAGGCTTACATTAGCGTGACCATTGGCATTTTGGTATTACCCAGGAAGCAACACCCTCTTCCCCCAGCACAGGCTGTGCCATGGTGGGAAGCCATAGCATGAAGTGCAAGAAGGAGGTAAAGAAGCAGGTCTCGAACCAGGGGTGCTCAGGGACCCAGGCAGGTCCCTTGCATGCTCCAAATTGTACAAAAAAATTAATGAGAAATATCAGATAGAGATAAAACCCTCACATGGAGAAGATAAAATGTGCTTGTATGTCAGTGAAATCTCTACAGCACCAAATCACACCATATACTTTGCATATCTGCATACAAACACACAAGGGAAGAAATTAACAGAATTCCTTGGGTCACGGAGTAAAGTACTGAAACAATATTGCTCCATCATATGCTGTTAACATGCATTGGCACTGCAGGACTTACAGCCCAGGTTGCAATCACATCTCCGGTGGAAGGGATGAAGATACTAGCCAAAAGAACAAGGAGGAATTTGCAGTATAAGGGAAGCTGAGAGAGCAATTTGCACATTAGAGCCACCACTGCGTGCTAGGCAGTGGGAATCCCCCCATTGTAGGATACTGCATGGGACTGTGCTTCCTTGTCTGCCACAATTTGTGTGTCAGAGAAGCCGAGGTTGCGGGGAGGGAGGATCGCACAGTCCCCGTGTACACTGAATGGGGTGGGTGTCCACAACCTGTTTCTGCTTGGCACATGGAGCTGTTGTTGCATACAGTTGTGCTGGCTCAGGGCAGGGGCAGGACAGCTGGCACACACAGGCTGCCTCCCAAAGAGCCATGCCGGGGAGCTGGAGGTGAGCGGCTGAAACGTGGTCTTTGTAATTAAGCTTTTGTCCACTGTATGTTACTTTGAAGAATGCACCGAGATTGCCAAGTGAAAAATATGTCTTAGCCACGGAGCTCTGAAAGGATGAAGTTTTGGCTTTCCTCTGCATCAGAGACTTATCTACATACATCATCCAAATGAGATCTGGGTACATGTTACAGGAAAACCACTAGAATTAGCCCAGATTGTAGAAGATAAAGCCTTACTTGTACCACAATGGACTTGAAGCACACCTGAATAACATTAGGAGTTACAGCTTTGGCTCATGGCACAAAGTTCCTCAGATCTGACCTTGACCCACAGCTACTGGGGAGGAGGGCAGCTTCGTCAACCCTCAGCCTCTGCAAAACCAAGAATAACTGCCCGGTAGGAATTTAGAAATAGTAATTTCACCCTGAACTGCCATCAGACGGCAATGCTATTTCGACACAGGGGACACGGGCTGGGGCTGAGGCAGCACCCAGGAACGCACTGCAGACTTTAACCATCCTGTGCCCACGGCCCAGGCGCACCACCCAGCCCGACAGCTCTGGGGCAAGGGGACTGTTAGAGGCTGGCCACTGACATTTTAAATGGTGAACACTTACTGTACTGATCAAAATTTATATTTGCTCTGTGCAGGCAGCAGTCTCAAGCATCAAAGCTTCTGTTTCAACACTGTGCCAAAACCCATAAAGTTTAAGGCTTGACCAAGCATTGATTCAGCACTAAAGCAGAAGCCTGGACTCTGGAGACTACTGAATAGCTGGATTAAATAAACACTTTAAAAATACTTCTAGCGCTGCAAATAAAAACTGGGCCTAAAGAAACGCATAGATGAACCTTTGTTTGCTGAGTAGAGTTTTTATTTTCATATGTATAATAATTATATTTACAATGGCAAAAAAGTTCTCTAAAATAACTATAAAAATAAAAGTATTCACAGTGAAATCAAGGTGCTAAATACAGGTATTTTAAGACACAGGTAAAATTAATTCTATTTTATGCTCGTTAACAGGGTTCAAGGGTCCTGCCAACACTTTCTGTCTCTTTTACAGAGAAGGAAGACAAGGAAAGATCAGTGGGAGTGAAAAAGCAGAGGCAAGGAGGAGAATGTGAGTTACAGCAGCATCCGTGGCAGCCAGCACAGCTTCAATGTTTCAGAGGTTCAAAAGACTAAACAAAAAACAGACATACTTTTCGTGACAAATTCATCTGAGCTTTCGATCAGGCTGACGCAGACGTTAGCTAGATGGCGCAACCGCATACCTACGAGCTGCTTAATGTCCCAAGCTTGAGCTGACCAGGACACGTGGGGTACATGGCCTCTCCCCTCTCCTTATCTAAGCACAGCCTGATCAGTAGTACATCTCCCAGAGCAGAATGGCCAGAAACGGAGCTGGAAATGCTCACAACTTCATCTATGGTTTCACTGCACCATCCGTTTCTCTTAAACCTGCTATCCTGGAGTCATGTGATTCCCCAGAAATAAAAATTAGTTAATGGATAGCATTTAAAGCTCTGGAAGTGATTCTACTGGAAGTGAAGGTATAGCAGGAAAGAGAGCGTGCGTGCTTCCAGACTTACAGTGAGGTTTAAAAAATTTGCTTGGGGCTAACAAAGAAAATCATCATTGTACATGTGGGACTGTGCAGGCGATGGAGGAATGTGAAAACCCTTGCTAGGTCCCAGTGCTAGGACCAGGGCAATACAGACAGTTGCCCAGGGGAGCTCCTGTGAGAGGGTAGCTTGGATCAGGAAGGGGAGGGCAGCTGTACACCGCACTGCTTGGGATCATCTGGCTGAGTAGCACAGTCTAGTCCATCTGGAAGGAATAACTAATTATACCCCACCTCTATTTATGTCTAATTTTAACAGCAAATTTCCTAGGATATAAAACATGATCTGTTACCAGTCAGACTCAGTGCTAATGAATGTCAATGAGCACTGTGTTACCCCAGTGCTAAATGCTTTTGAATGTCTCCATTTAGTGCTTTGGATTTAAAGAACAAATCAGATAGGCTGTTCTTGACTAGGCCATTTTACAAAGATAGGCATATTTTGAAATCTTTCTCAGGATTTTCTCATCTTTCTAAAAAATGCCGCCATTAAACACCAACAGAATGTAAAAAAACCCCAAAGATCTGATTAAAACAAGTTAACAGCCTGGCTAGAGTGAAAACTAAGTTTGAGGCTGGGCCACAGAGGCCCTCTCATGGCTCCAGCACAGAAAGGAGGGGTAATCAAAAGTGTACTAATACACAGCCCAACAGAGCTACCCAAAAAACCCTAACAAAGTTTCATTGTAAATTGCTCTAGCTAATAAAGTAATTGACTTGGTCTTTCACCTTGTAACATGTATTCACTGACAAAACCCACTTGGTGTCCCCTTGGTTAATGCTCCCCAGAGCTTCCCTGTGTTGCCCTGCCAGCACCAATTTGGGATGTGCATCGCTTGTGTTATCTGCGAGACTGAAACGGGGCTGAGAGCTGCCAGAATCTACCTAAAATGTTTCCACTCTGACATTACTTATTTTCATACTTTCTTCATGATGACAAATGGATTTAAATTCTTTCCTACTATTAATCTTTTATCATTGGGTTTGACAACTTTTAGGGCTTGAACAAGTGATCAGCAAAGAAAGTCGATGGAGAGCATGCCAGAGACAAAGGCAAGTAAGGCCACAAAAACAAAGTATAGCTACAAAATGATAGCTACTCCTGCCCTCCTTAGTAAACAACTGGGTTACTTACAGTCCAAACATACTGCGAGTTGGGAAGATGCTGCACTGAACGCCCTGCGAAGAGGGAATTATAGTAATCAAGTCTCACGGTCAAAAAGACCAGGGCTGCTCCTAGCAGTTCACTGCGGGACACAAAAGGGCTCACCACAGCCTACACAAACTTCACAACAACAACAACAAAAGAACCCCAACACCCAAACCCTTTGATATCACATCAACAGTAGCAAATTTCCAGAGAAAGTGTGGGATCAAAAGCCTTGCTAAGGCTGCCAAATCAATTAACTACCTCTGAACTTCCCTCCTCACTAGGAAAGGGAACAGTAGAAAGAACGGCTTTCTCCTACCCCATGCAGGATTCCCAAGGCTGAAGAGAAATGTGCTCCGACATTTCTTTCAGCTTAAATCTTCCAGAGCACCTTTATATTGTCCACAGGTAAAAATATACTGATGTAGAACAGTCAAGAGCCACAAAATCCATCTTCTGCTTCTAAGCAATCTAGCTTCATACATATGATGAACACAGGGACTTGTGTGATGTTTTCCTAGGTGCTGCACATTAGACCCTTTAATGGCACACATGGACGCCCCAAGGCCCCTTATCTCCTAAACAGCAGGAACCAGAGCTACATCAGCTGGGCCTGCTAGTCATCAGTACAGCCCTTGGTAGCGAGTGCTGCTGTATGGTCAAAGGCAACACCCAGCAGCTTTGTAGAAAAGCAATGAGAGGCCCTTTCCAGGATGAAATCCCTACACCAGGGAATCCTTGGTATCTAGGCAGGCTTTGGGTAGCAGAATAATGTGCTTTTGGTCAAGTAAGCAGATGAGGAAACGTCTTTGAAAGGAGAAAGCTCGGGGCAGCCCATAGCAGCAAACCCTTTTCCAACATTAAACCTTGAGGATAATTTTGGGCAGAAGCATCCAAGAGAGGACACTTACTCCTGGTCTAGTGTATCTCTTTTATCTCCCTTAAAAGACTTCTCCTATATATATACCTTTTAAGTCCCACAACTGACTAAAACCTGAGTACCTCACTGCTCAAGCCTACAGTCAAAGCATTCCTGTTCTCCAAACGTATTTTCCTGTTTCTGCAAAGTTCTGAGATACCCAAGGTAGCTTGGTGCCAATCGGCTACTGATTTCAATAACTGGCAAGAAATATCAGCCTTTGTTTTTCAGAGCACCGATCTTGGATTGCAGAATGGTACTGCAGCTTGGATTTGAGGTTTTCTGTAGTCATTTGAGTGATGAAAGATATCATATCCCTTTAATCTCAGAATTAAACAGCAATCTAAGTGCCAAACTGCAAGAAAGTCGCTGATTCATTCTGGAGGAACTACCTTCCTGTAAAAGAGCCAGGACAGTAAGGTGAGATGAGTTCCTGAAGCAGCAGTGGTGGTGTTACATGAGCAGGGCTGCAGGTGGAGATTTAACCCCAGCCACAGGCACCAAGATGTGATCCTTCCGCTACAGAAACTCAACCTTGTGTTTTGTGTATCACCGAACTTGTGAACTTCACTGCCTGTCATGCACAGCAGAAAGTCCTGACCCAGAACAATTTCCGTCATGTCTATGAGAGCAGTATGGCTGTGGAGAGATATGCTGTTTTATAAAGCTATGTAAGAAAAGAGTTAACTATACAAAGTGAAGTTAATACTCCATGAGAACTACTGCAGTGCGGACCACAAGGCCAGCAAACACACATAGGAGCCCTGAACAGAGAAGAAAGATCAAAATTAGCCCTCTGGGGCATGTGGTTTGCTACTCTGCCTGTTTAAATAAGCTTAAATTTTTAAATTCACTAACAGGGGGCACCTTCTGCCAGCATTTAAGCATTTCATTCTGAGGGGTGAATTTCTCAGGCCCTGGAAGCTATAACGCAAGCATGCAGCACCTCAAAAAGAAAATCGGGGAGTTTGCTTCTCCGCCCCAGCCTCTCCAACCCCGTCCCTGAGCCCACAGCAGCCACATTCCCCACATCTAGCAGAGCCTAGAATTCAATTTCTGCAAGACTCGAGCGCGTCCAGAGGAAGATGCTGTCTTACAGCAAGAAGCATGCCACAACAGAGGAAAAAAACCATGTGAAAGGAGCTAGAACTCCATGGCAATAGTCCTGGGTTGTTTTCCTAGTGCTAAAGGCCCCAGCAAGCTCGCAGCTCTCCCCGTACCAGGCTGCAGGCAGCACAGGCCGCGTCTCTGATGGTGGGAGATGACAGCACAAGGGAAGGTCTCTGCGCTCGCCTGGCCATCCCCAGCACCCACCTCCAAAATACTCCATTCTAGTCAGTTTCCGTTGGCTTACTGAAACCCTTTAACACAGCTTCCCAGAGCAGGGAGAACCAAGTTTCTTTTTAAAATGGAAACGTCACAATACTTCTGACTTGCAAAAAACAACCAAAAAATTACCATCAGATATGTTTGTGCAGCAAGCTCATTCTTCCCTTTTTATAAAGCCACAAGAGATATAAAATATAGAACATCCAAGGACCACATGAAAAGGATGTCTGGATCTGTTAAAACATAAAGAAGGCTCTACCAGCCAAGGGCAAAAGTTTAGCAACAATAAAAGTGTCTTTAGGGTTTTTTTTTTTTTTAAATGCATAGAGAGAGGAAAATAGTTTGTGGTCATGTTTTCCAGCTTTATGTATATTTGTCTATCATTTTAATATAAACAGGGTGTATTTATAAAGCCTAAAGAAATGGGAAACAGATTCACTGGTTTCTAAATGCCAAGAAGTCTCTTCAAGGATGATAAGCAATTAAAGAGGAAAGTCAATCAAACTTTTATGACACTTCTGACCAAGGGTTTTATTTTTATTGCACAAAATCCAATGTGACAACAACAGATATATACAGTAGCAGCACCCACCCGTCCTTCTGTTGTGAGGGGCCTGCCAGCATTCCCAGTAAAATCCCACTTCTGAGAACAAAACAATGCTTGAATTCACGTACCCTTTGACAGAAGAGTTCTCAGCGCTTCTGAATACACTAATATACACAGGAAAGCATATAGAAATGGATATATGAGTACAATTTCCATATGCATCCACAAATACTCTTTTAGAACAATTCTCCGCACAGCCCCTAAGGAAACATGATCCGTTTTCTATAGCAAATGCTCAGGGGAGTCCAGAAATCCTTCAGTAGCCCTGAAAAAATTAAGCAGAAATGGAATAAAGTAGGAAAGCAGACAATGCAGCTGGTGCGTTATTTTGCACCAGTCCCAAATATTCAGCTTGCACAGTGGTACAGACAATTTTATATTGACAAGGCAGAACTTCAGTTGTCAGGTTTTGACAGGCCATTTTGGTAGTGAAGAAGGTTTGGCGTTTTCCTGGGAG
The DNA here is from genome assembly GCF_965638725.1 of Aptenodytes patagonicus. Taxonomy (NCBI): domain Eukaryota; kingdom Metazoa; phylum Chordata; class Aves; order Sphenisciformes; family Spheniscidae; genus Aptenodytes; species Aptenodytes patagonicus. Next base: position 44,143,663 of record NC_134954.1, read on the forward strand.
AGGGAGAAGGGGGAGAGGAATGAAGGTGCTAATTAAAGACATAGAGCATATTACGTGCCCATGGAAAGAGAATTGGAAAGTCTCGTTAATGGCTCTTTTGATAAAGGATATCCAAAAATGGTGACTAAAGTACAATGCAGTGGAAGGGTCTGTATATTTTACAGAAGAAGGATGCTGCATTCTCCAAAAATCTATCTAAAATAAGCAGTTACAGAAATTGAGTCCAGTTCACAAAGAATGTTTTAGGAGATATAAGTTCTGTGACATTAAGCCACTACAACTTATACATCAAGTACCCAGAAAAGAAAAAGCAGGATAGGGCCAGGGGAAAACGAGTAACAAGCTTTTTGAGAGAAAATGTATTTTTTTAATATTATTTTATTTATTTTTTAAAAACAAATTCTTGTGATAACTCAGTCACTGGTACTGACCTGGAGAGCATGGACCAGAGTATCACCTGTAATTGTGACACAAACGCAGCCTCCCTCGATTTATCATTTTACTTTGAGCATAGTCCTTTGGCTAGAAATCAGCTCAAGCCACAGAAGCCCAGCTATATACTGTAGTACACGGGAACCGGGGCGGGGGGGGCAGGAAAAAAGTCTGCTTTCAGCTAGAATATGTCGTGCTATACAAAGGAGAATGTTTTTGTATAACGAGTAAGGGTTGATTGTCAAGATCTTCATTTTTGTGGCATTTCTTATCCTTGCCACAAACTAGTCAGAGTAGATAGGAAAACGCTTACTGCACTGGGCTCCAAAGACCTGGCAGCTGGACCATCCCGCACTGCAGCTCACCCTCCAGCTGACTGAGCACCCGGCCTGTCCTGCCTGCTTCTACAGCACACAGGCACCACCACGTCTTACTGCCTCCTGGCTTCACAGGAAAGTGAGGTCTGAGTTTTCTAACCCTTTTTTAAAAGCCATTTTAAATGGGTCAGTTCTAAACTACTTGTAATGGCTTGGTTCACTGTGCTGTTAGGTTTTTTCTCATCTCCTTCAGCTTACTAGCTCTTGAGTTACCTACCAGAATGCAAAGCTCCTTTATTTTTTCCATCATCACTTGGGATGAGCATCTTTGAGGGACTGAAGTGTTTACATTTTGTTCAATTTTGGCACAAATGCTCTGAGCTCTATTTTATCTGTCAGATGAAATTCATCCTGGTGTAAATCCAGAGTAAATCCCAAACAACTCTAGTTAAAGTCACTGAAATTACTCCAAAATTATACATGTAGGATTTGACCCTGAAATTGCAACAGGCTTTCCTTCCAGACAAGCTAAGCCCCAGTCCCTTCTCAGCCCATCAGTTAGAGCCGCCACCTGTGTGCTACCCACATAAATCCAGCAGCTCACAGGTAGCAGAGCACTGAGCCTCTCTGGCACAGTTTGCTAGAGATGAACACAGCAAAAAGGCAACAATTATAGACGAGGAACGTGGGGCAGGGGGTGTCTTCTGTTGTCTTGGTTTTACTGTAAGCTACAAGTGATTTTTTTTTTTTTTTTCTTTTTTTTTAAACGCAGGCTCACAGTTCCCACTGCCCTATGAGGGACATGTTCACGTACGTCTGAGGACTGAAGAGCACTCAGGAACAGTCAAGTTATCAAATAGCTCATGTCTCACAGAGCTGTTTGAGCCAGAGCACTTCTACTCCCTCCCTTGGTGCTAGGTTTGATTCAGGAAGGCAGAAAAAGTTAAATGTAATGTGATGTGAAAAATACAGGGAAGTATCAGCAATGAACTGGTAAAGCAGACTGTCTTTCCTCTTAAACACTAGGAGACTGCTCTACATTAGTCAAGCAGAATTAATAATTCATATTGAGTAATCTGGAAAATTAGATCTCCTTCTGACTATGCCTGCAAGCAGCTTACAATTTGGTTTTATTCATTATTCTTGGAAACATCTATGAATAATTCTTGGTCCACTAGAATTGCTGTGGGAAGCAAATTCAAAAAGGGGAATGAGCACAACTTTGGCCAATACAGCCAATTTTTTTTTGTTCAGATGCATGTAGTGGTCAGCTGACTATACTGTCAATGCTGAAGTATTTGCTCAGCTCCCCAGCAACTGCTCCATTTTCTCCACTAAGAAGGTAAAACATTTAACTTTTTCATATTTGGTCTGAGGTACCACGACAATATATAGTTGTTTTCTATGCTTGTTTCAAGTTGCATTTAGCAACAGGAGGAAGGTGGAAGAAGGCAGAGGAAAAGTAATTTATTTTGTGGGAGCCAAACCTGATATCATCTGACCTTCCTTGGCGCCCCACTCCCAGAAGGGGTTTGCACAGAGCCCAGACGATCCCTGCTGCTCCCCACTTGCCAGCTCTGCAGCCTGGAGCAGCCAGCACCAGCTGAGGGGAAGAAGAAAGAAGAGAAGAGAGCCCAACAGCACTTTCAGAGCACAAGGATCAGCATCTAAATGAATAGGTCATACATGAAACTTCACTCTCTGCCCAAAGCCCAGTCTAGAAACAGTATTTCAGCTGACCTGATGTGAGTAACAGCATCTCCAACCTTTGGTTGGTCAGGCCACCACTGCATTCTTGCCTCCCTGCTCTGGGACCTGGGTGAGCCTCGCTCCTCCCTTCAACACCAGAGGTGCAGTGTTTTAATGCTGAAAATGAGACAGTGCTCAAAACCAGTCTGAAGGCCCAGGAATCAACACAGCAAGCGAGAAGAATGAACCACCTCAAATTCAAACATGATTCATGTTGTGTTTCTGGCCACAGATTAAGAAATACTGGAGGGGGAAAAACTGCAGGCTGTACTTTTCTAGAAGTTTTTGTAAAAACCTCAACAAGCACATGCCAGTGATGGAGTACACACGTTTGATTCCATGTTCTTGCAGAGAATGAGAAGATCTCTCGAGGTCCTTCCTGCCCTACATTTCTAGGATTTTAAAAACCACCAGCAAAAAGGTTCTGGTTCTGGGTAATGCAGAGCCGGTGGTGAATTGCATCATCTGACACTCTGATTTCACTAATGAAAACCAGCACAACCAGCACTACAGATGGAGTCGGCTGAATCCTGAACTTCCTTGCTTTTCTGGGATTAGTCAGACCCATAACGGTCCTTTAAACATTTTTTTTCTTTGTGGTTAAATTTTTTATATCATGCTTATCATCCAGGGAGCTCCTAGAAATAATAGCAAACATGCATGCACGAGGGTCACACAACTGCTAAAATGTTAATGCAGTTTATTCTCTCTGGATTCTGCAGTTCTCCTGACCCAAGAAGTTTGTACTTCTGCAAACAACAATGGAGGAAGGTTTCTAGAACTCTACTAATTATTCTAAAATCATGAGCTTGTATATTTTTCATTAGCTGCAAAGACACAAAACTCAAGACGCTAGAAGACAGACGCTGCTAATCTGGAAATTTGAGTACAGGCTAAGCCTTTCCCTAAAACATTTTGCATTTCTACTGCTGAGCAGCTTTTTGTTTCAAGTCATCTGAAGTCCTCAGCTTCCCATCAAGGTACCTTTCTGCTAGCATGCAATGTCAGGCAGAGCAACAAACTGGAGCTTTCTGCTGGCGAAGAGGAACTGCGCTGACCACGGAAGTGTCTTGAGTGTCAAGTATCCTGAGCACAGACTGCCAGAGCAGCCAGATACACCCTCAGTAACGAGGCCACTTCCCCTTTCCGATCCTTTCCTGGATGACAGCGATTAACCAGAGGCTCTGGGGAAGTCAGTGGAAGTTTTTCCATCAGTTTGAACAGGGACCTTCTCTTCCACCCCTCTCCCTGCCCCAGGCTCTCTTTTTCTTCATCTCCCTTTGAAGCCAGAGTCTCGTTATTAGTTTCTGCAATGTCCTCCCTTTTCTGCAGAAATCCCTGCGCCATCCCTCTCTCAGCACAACCTCCTAATGGTGCCGTTTGCTCCTGACGCTCCCACCCAAACACATGCACACCAAGCCAAACCGCTTGGGCTACTGAGTGCTCCTTACCCTGGGCCCCGACAGCCCCACCTTGGGAATGACTCTGAGCCTTGCACAACTCTTCCTCTGGGATCACCCTTTCTGCTTCCCTGCAGCACAACTCCAGTGAAACTGTCCGGAAGGTGGAAGGGTGTGCTCCTGGGGGGAAGCATGCGGCTGGGCAGAGATGTGGCCCTGCCAGGGCAGGGCAGGGCTTTCTGCTGAAATTTTTTCTAAGCATGGTGAAAACACTCAGTGCTGATTTCAGTCGAAGTCACACTGGGCAGGAAATTGCAAACACAGCACTAACACACAGGTCACATCTCAACCTCCTGACTTTCTGCAACAAGGATCAAGTTAACTTTGTCAAATAAATAGACAGGCTGGACACGGGCAGGTAGGAGCTGTCATGGAGGACAGCCCGGGCTGTTTGAATGCAGCACCCAGCCTCCAAAGGCTGCCAATGGCTGGTGTCAAACTGCCTCTCTCGGGGCAGCCACGGAGCATGCAAAGCAACACCCAGTGCTCTGAAGACTAGTGAATGGTGAGAAAGGAGCAGGGGAAAAACATAAAAAGAGAGGAAAAATACCGTAAGTCACCAATTTCCTATGCTCAGAGCAGCAGAAAACAAGCTGCACACTGTCCCCTGCTCACTGCCCACAGTCACCATCAAGCGTGCTTCTAAACTTCATGTCTGATCAGGCAGCCAAGAAGCTGCCAATGGCACTGTACAAGGGGAAGGTAAGCACATCGAGGTACTGCACATCGTGGGAGGAAACACCGTCCGGCACCTTCATATGATGTCCTCTGACTCTTACTACAGAAGAAAAACCCCAATGCACAAGCAGTCCATATCCACCCTCCCACTGCCAGTCATGATTTTGGAGACATCACTTCTTCAGGACCTTTATCACTGCGTTTTATGAATTTCTCTCATTTTAACATTTATTATCAGTCAGGATCAAAACTCATTTCTAGCCACATTTCTATCAATACGACTAAGGCATGAAGTTGGTTAAAAATTCCTCAAGTTTTACTCACAGTCATACACATGCACACAAAATGAACAAAATTAATATTTGGCAATGTTTGTGCTGCCAAAATTAAAATTAGGCACCCAGTCTGCCCAGGCTCCACCTTCAGGCAATGGGGAAGGCTAGGGTCCATCAGATGGAAACGCAAAGTGCCTAAGCCAGGCTCTCATTCTGAAATGCCCTTTGGGGAAGGTCTATGCTTTCCATCAGCCTCATAAGAAATGTTTGAAGCCAGTCACTGTGAAACTCCCCCAACCTACACCCCTCCCCCCCCCCCCCAAGGCTTTGTTTGTAATTTGTTATTTGCATCTTTACTAAACAAATGGAAATGGAGGGGTCAATTTCTGAAGCCCAACAGCGCAAAGATCACTATTCCCTTCCTATCTGCATCTTTCCTATTCCTTTGTTTTTTCTGCTGATAGAAGTGAAATTATTTTGGTTTTCTAACAGAAAGAAAATGGAAAAATTAAACCAAAGCAGAAGCTCACCACATAATTTTTTTCAGCAAATCAAAGCCATTTTTTTCAATTAAAAAATGTTTTGATGAAAAATTGCAACCACTTTTCAGTGAAGTGGCTTTATAGCTTCTCTTAATCTAACAGAGACACCCACATAGAGGCTGCATTGTTTAACCAGCTGTAGCATCCTCCATAGAGTCCCACTCTGCAGAGCTCCTTGCTGAGCAGTGAAGATATTTATAGCCTGGATTCCCAGAAGGGAAATCTCCAAGGTGCCGCTAATTAGTTCTCCTAATGCACTGTTAATAAAAAGGGGAAACACAACTACTCTCGTGAACAACAGGTTTGTTGCTGTTTGTAATAGGAACTAGGATATCCCACGAGAGTTACTCAGGGAATGAATTCCATGGCCGAAATGTGGATCTCCTGCAGGGGTTTCCCTTCAGGAGGACAATCTGATTGCCACATTTGTGGGGAGCAGCAATGGCCACATTCAGCCTGGAGCTGAGCTCCTGACCACATTTCACCTCCACCCCAGGGTGAGGACTCATTATGCACCAGTGCCCTGTGCCTGGTTTCCACACGAAGAAAATCCAAAGTTGGGGCTAGAAAGGAGCCCTGCTGCACCCAGGGTAGGTGCTCAGACAGACTGACAGACAGTTCTCAGGAGAGAGCTGTGACAAGTCCCATTATGATTCCCTTTGGACTGGACACTTTTACAGGTATTTGCCCTGGGGAATTTATCGTTGGAGTGAAATTCTATCTTTATTTCCAACAGCAGGTGACTTGTGACAATTCCACAGTAAGCAAAACTACATCCACCTCCACTGAGAAACAAATAGCAAGCCACAGTCTCAACAAAAAGTGTAGAAAACACCATCAAATCATCACAACCTATCTGCTCAGGGACATTTCACAGAGTCAGTGGTTACCTGCTAGAGAAACAGTGAATAGACAGTAAATAAACTCTTAACGCCTCTTAACACCACTTCTGGGCAAAGGTGGGGGATGGATTGGAATCTCTTACTATCCTGATCCATAAAGACAGGAGCCCTTGCAAATTTTCCAGTTCCTACACTAAACTATTTTAGTGCCAAACAGTCCTGTTAAAACGCCCACCACAAATCAGAGCTTTGCTCGCCACCTTCTCTCAGCCCCCTACAGAATTAAGTGGCTGTTATCCAGTTGACCCTCGCCCCCGCAGGTACTATATATCTAACTCTTTTCAAAGATGTTATGCCTCCTTGTTGCCAAGAAGGCAGTCATTAGCATGCTGCCACGGCTCAAAGTGCTAGCCTGTGCTCATCCTTTTACATCAAGTACAAATTCACGTGGGTGAGCATCTGGACAAGTACAGATCACAAGAGCTATGGAATAAGGAGTAACAATTTCAAAAGAAAGCAAGATACTAGCTAAACTCTTACAAGCCTGTAATGCTATTGCTAAGAGTCATTAAAGATGGGTTTGAAAAGCTTACCTGTGTCTATACCTACCTATAACCTTGTCTAAGTTAACTAGCTGCTGATTTGGATGAAATCACTGCTTATTCTGTCTTCTCATGGAGTGGATGACCAAATGACAAGAAAATGTTGGCCTTCCTGAGAACAGTAGTTTCTGTTTTCACAGGACACACATGCTAAAAGCTCTCAGGGACACATTGTTGAAATCTGCTTTCTGCAATCACTTACATAAGCAAAATTCTGCTTGTAAAAAGGTCAATCAAAAGTTTTGCAGATATCACTGAAGTGATTTTTCATCTAGAAGTCACTGAAATGTTCCTGCATGTATTTCTTTAGTTTCTGTACCATCTCAAGTAGATACCAATCATCATTTTCATACAGGTTAATGACTGGACACAGAGAATAATAACAACCGTACCCAGCTGAGGGTGTTCAGTCAGTGTTGAAAATGAAGTGTACAGGATCTACCTGATTGGTTTTATGTGCTATTTACTAATTGCAACCTGAAAACTCAAAGTCTTGTTGGATTTTGTACATCAAATGTTATTACTTACTAACTGCTTCCAAAATTAGATAGCTTAAAAAAAAAAGGCAGAAACACAGCCTCGTTCCACTAGGTCATAACAAAAACATCAACTGTACTTTAAATATTCCAAGTTCACACTACCAGTAAAGCTTTTGCATACAGAGCCCAATCTTTTCATCTCTGGTCCACTTCCACCTGCTCTGTATTCTTGTGCCATCTGCCCCCTCCCAGCCTTCCTGAAAGAGTCCTGGGAGTCTGCTGGAGCACTCAAATTAGAAAAAGCAGGCATTAGAACTGGAGCACAGTCTTCATGAAGGAAAAATACTTCAGGGAAAAAAATTTGGAATAACTTTTTAAAAAATTACCATTGTGATGTCTCAGTGCAATGGTTTTCACCTGCCACATATTCAGGGTGGAGAGAGGAAGTTACTTGCGCCACACAAAAGGATGCCTTCTATATAACATGGTGAATAAAAATAATAATGATTTCCGATAAATTCAAGCCACATTCATGTTTGGCAGCTTTCCCATCATGCCAAGAGTTTATCCAACGCCCCTTTTATTTATGATGAAACAAAAGTGACATAACACTTTGTCATGAAAGAATGCCATGAATGATGCTTTTTTAATTATACACACTGTTGTTCTTGAAACAACTCTCCAATAATTTATGTTTATAGTCCTACACACATGCTGTGGAAGTGGATATAAAATGCAGCTGTGGTCAACGACCACGTGACTTCAGTCTGATGCTAGCTCAACGTTAAGACTGGAAGAAGAAAGAAGGAGCAGACACTCCAACAAGTGCTTCCCCCACCCTCAACTTTTGTAATGTTATTGAAGTACCAGCCTACCAAAAATCAGACATTTGCAGTCAGCCAGGCTACAAAAAAGGAAAATACCCTGGGAGCCGAATCTGAACACTAGTGGGTCTCCAGCAGATCAAGAGCAGCAGCAGAAAATGCTGATTTCTGCTGAAAATTTAGAGCAAGAGGAGAATGCCTGTACATTATATTGTCTTTCCAGCACCACAGAGCATCATTAACAGCTAGTGATCCCTCTTACCTACAGAGAGACCTTCGGGTTGCTTCAAGAGACTGAGATGTCAATAACAGCAGCTAGGTCTGTCTATGCTTTCCATCTCATACTCATTTTCCCTAACTGCTCAAATGTTGTTAAAGCAAATATTTATAGACTTCTGAACATTACTGTTCTTATGCGCCACTGCAGCCAGCATAGATAAGAACACGCCCAATGATACGACAGACAGAATCTGCTGCTATTTGGGGCCCTCAGAGAATATCTGGGTTTGCAGTGCTAACAAGAATTAATTTCTCCTCCCCCTTCTCCTGGTCATCCTTTCCAATATAGCCATTGAGCTTTATTCACTATGAATTTAAGCGCCAAAGCAATGAGTTGTCAAGTCCTTTGAATTTGGGATATAAAGGCATCAAGGATGTGAAAATTCCAACATGCAAGGGCTTTAAGATAGCAGCAACTCTCTACTGACCTCAGCCAATTCATGCAAGTGAATACATTGGAGCAGAGCAAATAGAGAGGACTAACGTTTCTGATTTGAGCTACCAAACTACACAGTGTAGAAGCCAATTAAAGATCAGGGCTACTGTCAATTGTGTCCATATATCAATTGCAAGGTAAAGATATTAAACAGATAAATGGATAGCGACATAAACAGCAACTGATGTGTGACTTCAGAGAACGGTGATGATAGGACCACTGAGAACTGTTTGCACTTACGTAGGCTTAAAAGAACATAAAATACAAAGGAGATGATCAAAGAAGAAATAGGCTTCTCCAAAAATGGACAAATAGGTATTCTGCTCTTTGCTTTTGATGGTATTTAACATACACATATTTTTCATTTTCTGGTTGTTCCCCCCCCCCGGCATTCTACTTTCCACATTTAATACCTCAGTTCCTCCTGAAATTCAAAACCCTGCAGTGTCCAAAAGTCTCCAGAGTTACATGCCAAATTCAGTTAACAAACTAACAAACAATGTTAGTCTGAGGATTAAAGATGAATCCTCTGTGTCTTGCTGAACAAAACATAGAGCCCATGAATGATGAACCTCTCTATCTCTTTTCTCTGGTTTTCTTTCAACACGCAAGTTTAGTCCACTCTTCTCCTTAAGATTTCTGACTTCCAAATAAAATCATCCTTTGAGTTCAGATGATTAGGAGAGCCAAAAGGCATTGTTTTAGTTTTTGCTACATTTAAAACCAGTTTGTTTTCCTTGAACCAGTCTGTCAAAGTCTTTTTGCAGTTCAGGCGTTATGTGAGAAACAGATTTGCCATTAAAATGCACAGTCGTGCCATCTGTATAAAAATGTATAGCACAGTAATGACATAGCCTTGCAAAATCATTAATAAAAAGAAAAAAACAGGAATGACTGACACTACTCAACTCGGGGAGGGGGGAAGATAGAGGGGAGAGACATTGACACCTTTGACTGACAAAGGGGGGAAGAGACAGCCCTGTGAAGAGAAACAGATTGATGCTTCTCCCAGATTCTTTGTCTTCCTGACAGAGTATGGGCAGCAGCGCAGGCCACCTACTTGCTGCGCTAATGTCTGCAGCACGTTAGGCCAAAAGCTTTGGTGAAGTTAGCTAAGAAAGATTTCCACTACATTTTCATTTATTTAGGGTATGCTTGAAAGAACTCATTATTAAATGCCTGCTCAGAAATCCCATTTCACCAGGAGCTGTTCCTCTGCACTGGCAAGGGCCCCCATGTTCGGTCCCTCTGCAGCTCTCCCCAGCCAGGCTCTTACTGCCTTGTGCTGACCAGAGAGCCTTCTGCTGGCAATGCACCTGCTTTCAATACCACCGATTCTGAACTTTTATATTGTCCAGGCCAAGCCCCGATGGTGCTGACAGCCCCCCAGCTGCACTGCTTCCTATCCGGATTGCTACCTACATACCCCCCTACTTCTTCAGGGTCATCCTGCTCGCACTAGAGCGCTCTGTTTAAATGCTGGCAGGCACCCAGCTCTTTTCACTGCCAGGCAGAGGTGACATTATAATGGCCACGTCCTTCAGGTTTCCCCTTACAGGGACTATACCATAAGCTGAGGGAACAAGCAGCAGCACTTGCAGCAGTAGTGCAGAGTTCCTTCACTGGTCTGGTAAAGGAGTGTTGGCTGCCGGCAGCCCTCACGTCACACCTACTAGTTATGATTTAGGTTCAGGGTTGATGTGCGTTGATCCGACCTCACTCTGGCAAGCCAGCAGGATACTGTGATTCACAGGGGGAGACATGCAAGTCTTCCAAAAATATGCCTGGAAGGAAAGAACTGATGAGGGCATCTGAAAAAGATGCACATATGGGTTTTTTGATGGCTAAATAGCAACCAGTTCTCTAGACTTTTCCTCAGGTCACACAGGTGAATGTTTTCCTTTGGCTGAAGCCTTCTAAAAATACCACGGAAAAGATTCATTTTTGGCTATGCTGAGTTTAACAAGTGTCCCTTAAGCTTTGTTTACCCATCATCTTGTCAACGTGGCATATGCATTTCTTCGCTATCAACTACATGCTCCACCCTTTGCATCTGGCTGAGCACTGAGAGCCGACTGCAACCCACAGCCTCTAAATGGTCCTGGGTCACAGCCCAGGTCTTTTGCCGAATCTAATAACATGTGCTGAAAATGCAAAAGCATCAAAACAATAAAAGCCATAAGAACATCTTTACAAGGTATTTGCTAGCATTCACCCCAGGGACTTCACTATCATTTGAGAGAAAACATTGTAATTGTGGTAGAATTATAGATTACAGTTTTACTCGGACTTCCTAAAGTTAACCTCTACCATTACAGACCTAAATTTGGAGCAGTCCATTGTGCCACTTGGAGGAAAGCCACTAGTTCAGCACTAGCAACTTCAGTTGTATAAAAAGAACTTTTTTAATGATTTGTGTTTCATAAGCGTTGTACTATTTTTAGAAAGATGAGAAAGTAAAGTATGCCTCCTTTTAAATCTGGCTTTTACTGCACCCTGTAATTTATGGCAATATAATAAGTAATTTGAAAATAAAGATTTGAGACAACATTTTAGCATTAGTGTTTTTAAGACAAAACAAACATTCAAAATAAAACCTAAACCACAGCAATGAAATCTATCATTAAATGCCTACTTTCTGCTAAATTTGTAGTTATGGCAGCTTAAATCTCAAACATTTGTTGTGACCTCTTGCAAAGTAAAAATAATCATATTATTCATTGTGGTTCAAGACCAATATAGGGTATTATTTCATCCTAGCCTTAAGTATTCATGGAATTATATAGCGTATCTTATAAAACTGTATTAATTACTCTTTGCTGAGTCCAAGTTACTGCTGGTTTTCAGAAAGAAATGTATATCACCTCATCGTATTTGCTTTATTTGTGAAGACTAGCATTTTTTAGGCTCATTTATGCATGATACATCAGATGTGACCTCTTTAGTCAATGCCAAAGTTCTTCTGAATTAGTATCTCTGTATGAGTTTAGCAGACACAAAGGCTTTTGACTGTTCATGGAAAAAATCACTCTTCTTCTCTTATTCACTGTGTAAAAGCGGCTACTGTACTGTGGTGCCAAAACTCAATGTTTGACTGCAGTGAATAATACAGGCCAAGCAGTTCAACCAAGTCCATTAACTCTCTCAGACAGCCCTTACGTCACACCAAGTAGCACCTCACATGTCCCTGTTTATCACACGGGTATCTTTCTGAGAGAAGGAGAGTCTCCTCTGCATGGGAACCAGCCCTGGGTTGGGATGTAGGCATATGGCAGTTCTTCCTACGAACACACTTACAAAAGCCACTTCTCTGCCTCCATTTCTATTTTCACCTGGCATTAATGTCACTTGGGAATTACATGACTTGATCATAAAAAAAAAAGTGTTCTCTTACCTTGGCTTTAAGGAATGGAAATGTCATATTGAAAAGTTTTCCAGAAACTGCTAAATATTTTCAAGGCCAAGCACCATAGGAGATTGGCTGAACATTAGAAACCTTCTTCAGGCAAAGGGGGGAATTTGTAGGTAAGGAAGTCTACGAATTTTCTTCCTCCTAGGATTTCTGAAAAGGGTAACATTTAGAGAAAAAGTAATAGAAGAGATTTTGCATTAAAATCTTCATATCTTTTAAGCTCCAGACTCAAACATCTAGTATTGCTCCCTTCATTCTTCAAATCCATCATAGACCTGTACTATGAACCATCCAAGCACAGTACCAAATCATGCCTGTAGCCATGCACAAACTCTGACTTTAACTTGCATGTGCATCTCAGGGGGGGAAGAAGGTTTTTCCTGTTAGAAAGACAAATGACTTGATTTTGAGAAGCAAGAGACAACTGATCATATATTTTGGAGGGCAGCTAGAATCTGATCTACTAACCAGATCCAAAAGTGGCAAGCTATCTCTAATTTTATAAGGGGCCAACAAACCAGAAATGGCTATCTAAACATCAAGGGCTTATGACCAAGTTCTACAGAAGCAGAAGATCACTTTAGGCTCAAAATTAATATTTAGCCATTGAAATCCTTCTCTGAATTCCAAAACGTTCTGGGGCTCTCATCAAACTCAAGAGATGCCAAGTGCTCACCTTCTCTGACAGTCCAGAGCATCTACACCTAGAAATCTGGATTCAGACTTTTGTGGGTTGAGATCCATCAGTCCGCCTCTCAAGCAGCAAGTGTGAGCTCTACAGCAGAAAATGCAAAGATTGACATTCTCTCCGGGTTTACACCCATACCAGCTTGCTGACTTCAGTGTGACTTGGCAGGTGCAAACAAGAAAAGAGTTTAGCTCTTGCTTTTTATTTCTTTAGTTCCTGAAGCTTTTTTGTTGTTGTTGTTTTAGACCAAGAAAAACATGCACATTTAGAGAGAGAAAAAAACTTCAATAATTTCTTGCTCTTTTTTCAACCACTGTGCAAATGACTTACATAAATAATAAGCTGAAACTTTGTAACTAATAATTGATCTTTGGTGTGGCTTTTTGTGCCTTACAACGTAATATTTGTACCCACTTGTAATATTTTGTTTGATTTTTAAGTACCTTTTTAACTTTGGTATCACTGGCACTGAGTGTGGGTAGTTTTTTCCCCGGTGACAATTTTTCAATAACATTCATTTGAATTTGGGAAGATAGTATAAAAGGAGAAGTAGAAAAGGCAAAGAAAGAGATAGAAAACCCATTTTAATGGTAGCTGACAACTCCAAGCAAGATTAAACAGAAATGATGTTGTCTGCTCAGCTGAATATGAAATTCTCTGTTTGTGATGGTCCCTCTCTGGAGAGCTGAACCCAGGAAGTGGGCAATTTGTGGAAGACAACTTGGGTGAATGCACAAATGGCACTTGCTGCATTTCTTCTTAGCCCTGAGACAAAGTAGGGACTTCTCAAGGATCAATGAGAGCTTCAAGTTTGTCCCCACTGAAGCTGGGCTATTGCTCTCTGTCTCTCTGGAAGAGCTAGGTTCAGGAAAGAGTAAGTGCAATGAATGATGCTACATGCAGACTGGTGTGGCTTACAGAGATGGCAGTGCTAGCCCTCTTGTCAACTTGAACAAGCAGCCTCGACGGAGGGAGAAGCAGGAGAGGGATCAGCACTTCTCATCAATGTAGCTGCACAAAAGCTTACAGGTACCGGGCTGAAGCTAACCTAGTAGCAGAGCATCCATCCTCCCCTTTTCCAGGTATGTTAGCATTTATGGAACACTTAAGGTTTGGGAGCAAGAGGTTAAGAGGTCTCTGTTCCTAATAGCATTTTCCCATCCCTCTTCTTGAAATCTGTGGAACTCTTCATATTTATAGCTGTTTTTTCCTTTAACTAAATACAGCCTGGGGGGGGGGGGGGGAAGCTTTTACACAAAATGGTGAGGAACTTCACCAAAATGTGGGTTTCATGGGGAAAAGAAATGTTTCCTTTCATAAATCAAAAATGCTATTTAAACTGTCATTGTAGTAGTACTTGTTAAACTGGGGGAAGATACAGAAAATTCTCAAACATATTGATATCATTTAAAAACAAATAGGGCAAACAGACAGGGAATTGATTCATTTTTAACTTTCATAGAAAAACAACTTCAAAAATATTGTAAATGTTCACAAAAATAGATTTTCATTTACTATCAGCTCTAGAGGAAAAAATCCATACATATTCTCTTTTGCGTCTCACATAATCTACTAATCCACAACATATCAGACACAAAGAAACAGTAAAATACATTCGTAAACACAAGTGCCAATATGTATGTGTCTGAAAAAAACTAGTAATTTAAGACTCTTAAGTGGAACTGTTCCCCAAAGAATGTTATTAAAAACTGTTGCAAGGAAAATAACATTAGTAAACACCTTCATGATGAAATAATTGTGCGGAAGGCACTGTCACATAAGAACATGGACCTACAGCCAAGGACAATTGCTCTACTATGCTTAATTCATCTATGAAATATGAGGTGTCAGTTTTATGTGGTTTGGCTGAGATTGGTGTGGAGGTTTGTTTGTTTGTTTTTTTTAATTATTCCTATAAGGCTAATGGATTATAATATATTTTGCCAGAGACTGCATTCCACAGCATATATTTTATAAAGAGGATGTACAATGTATTCAAGGCTTGCTTTCCCCATGAATCAATGAATCAACAAACATCTCCCTATTGTGCAAGATACTATTATTTGGTTGTATTTAAGAAAAGATTATTTGCTGAGAGTGTTGTGAAGTTATGGGAGGAGGGGGTGCACTAGCCAAGGAATCCTTTTGTGACGATTCATGAAAACAATCATCAGACCAAAGACTTACCATGGCACGGACAAGTTCACAGGTCGTTGGTTCGGAGCCTGCAGTGCACTTCAAGTCATCTCCCACACAGAATACAATGCAGAACAGGAGCATTTTCAAAGCACAGAGTAGTTTGAAGGATAGAGGCCTTTTCTACTTCTATGAATCAAACTAAGCCTAGGAACATAAGCCCTTGAATTAATACTGTTTAATGGCTGCATCGTGCTGTATTTGCCTTGGATGAGTAGGGAGACCCAAAGGCAGGGCTTGTAGCTGTTGTCCGAAATCCCTCGTGCTGTGCTGTTCTCAAGCCTCAGGGCTCTCTACCATACTAATGAAAGCTGAACTGCACATCATGCCAGGCTGCCGGCCCTTCCACTACCATGGCACAGATACTGGAAGCCCCTGTGGTTTTTGCTCTGACCTGTACAGCAGGGCTGACTCCCTGGAAACCCAGCAGCCTACAGGTGAGATAGCAATGTCTAGGAGAAAATGCACTGTTGAGCTTTCATCCAAACCTGATCTGTACATCTCCGAGCAGGTCATCACAACTGACTTGTTTGCACAAATGAATTTGGTATCTGCCAGGTGTGCACATGACCTGTGACTGTGCACTCCATTCACCCTGCAGCTGCCAGTCACACAGGGGTACAGATCATGGCGACCACACATGGAGGCTCAGGAGCACGTTTCCCAGTTCAGCCTCGCCCATGAAGGAGACACCCTTCACGGTTCTAACCACTTCTTCTCTGGTGGCACATTGACCTTCCCTCCTTCCAGTGGCCTCTGTCTACACTTGCTCCCTCAAAACAGGCAAGGGACTGCATTGGCTTGAACTAGGCGTGCAGGTAAAATACTGCAGCAGACTCATCCAGTTACATTTGCTGCAAGCTTCTTGGCTCTCCCTATTTCAGCACTGCCCTATTTTAGTCTTTGGCTGTTTGCTCAAAGGGAGCAGTGGAAGGAAGAGCAGGTCATGTGATCTCTATTCTGGTGACAGGGGATGCAGAAAACATATGTGTAAGTGAATGGTAACAAGCACAAACTGCCTGCAAAAAGGACGATGCAATGGCAGCAGGATGCCCAGCAATCAGACTCCTCCCTACAGGAGGGCAGACTTTTGGGGAAGAGAAACACACAGACCTGCAAGCCTCGTCATGCACAAGGAAACACAGAGTTCTGCTGACTCCAGGGAGCCCCCCCGCAAGCTGTGAGGCACCCCTTACCTCCATACCAGCAAGGCTCCGTGTGGATAGCAGGGCAGAGAAAACAACTCCATACTGGGATAGTCTTTTAAAACTGTAAATCACTTTTCTCTCTCAAAGTAATTTCAATGCTATTGTATAATACAGAGGGAGAAAAAACCCTTTTCTTTTCCACTAAACAGGCTTTCGCACCACCTACAACCCAGGATTAAACTTCAGAGGCAGTTACACAAAGAAAAGGATTTCTGTAAAGAAATCAATCAATCATTCGTCAAGTGTGGGTTCAGCACCTCTAAAAACCAGGCCGTTTCTCAGGTACATGAAGATATGAGATCTTTATTTAAGCCACCCCCAACCTGTTTCACTGAAGTCTCAGAAGACTGACCTAAATGCCTTAAAAGATCTTGGATTTCAATACTAGCCTCTCTGGGGCTGAGACTACCACTCCCTCAGCATCACCAGCTCACCTTTCCTTTCAAAGTCTGTGTGAAAAGGGAAATCCCACTGTCCATGCACAAGCCAGCCAGCTTTCACTGCATCAACTGCACCAGGGGCTATGGGGGTTGCTGTTACTTACAGCCATCTCACAGCTCTGACACTGGAAGTTATGGCGTTCAGGAATCCAAACACTCAGAAAGAGGGCCTTTGACATACTGCCCCCCCTTCAGTTTCATTAACCTTCTCCTTTTTTACATACTTTAAAGCCCTTTGTTATAGTTAACTGTCTATAACAAAGTGATCCAAAATAAAGCTGGTTCAAGTTATTTATAAACTTTTAGGACTCCACTGTTTGATAGGCATGGTCAGAGCTCCTGAACAGTCAGACCCTACTTTAATCTATTTTTTTTTTTTTTTATTGTATGTACACAAGCAGAGTAGGTGGGACTGATCCATCAACCCCTGCCATCCACTGTGGGTAACTGAATATAATATCACCTTACCTGGAATAACTTCAGTCCTTTCCCATGAAGGCATTCAAACTCTTAAATGCTTAGTGGTACACCAAGGCCAACAATGCAGGGAAGTAATTTTATGGTTCAGACCAAACGATCAAATCAAAGCATTTCACCAATTTGAATACATGTTATTTAAAAGTCTCTGCTGCACCAGAGAGTCTCAAAGCAGGGAAGGGGTTATAAACCGAGCGGTTAACGCTAGTGCCATTGTAGCCACTTTGTTCTAAAGCGTAGCTCCAGCTCACGGTTGGTGCAGGGTCAGGCCAGGCCAGCCACCCGAGCACGGGAAGCAGCAGCACACTGCCGTGAGCGTGGGGAAGGAGCTCCACAGCTGCCCTCACAGGGATTTGCCCTCATTCACCAAACAGTGAAAAAGAACTGACAGCTGGCTGCAAAAGCAGCTCTGGAAAACACCTGCAAATCCCCTCCCAGTGCAAGCACAGCCCCTTCGGGTGGCTTTGCAGCTCATCTGCTCTCCTCAGCAGAGACAAGAGTCCAAGCAGCAACCAACTGCTGCATGTGAATCATGTCTCAAGCCTCCGCACTAACGCATGTGGGAAAACCTGCACCCGCGGCGGACACTGCCCTGCCCTCAGGCTCTGTACCTGTTGCTTGACTGGGGCTGCGTCCAGGAGAGACGGTCTTTCGGCAGGTGCATAAGCTGCCCAACATCAGAGAGGCTTGAGCAGATGGTGATGTGCTCTGCTTTGTCCCTGCGCACAAAAACATTTTTATTATCAGGCATGGAGTGTTTGGAGGCTCAATATCTGCTGCTCTTTGCTCGTGGCTGCTGACAGAGGCATCACTGGAGGGCTGTGATTTACCACCTTCACATTTATTTACATTTGTGTCTCAAGAAGATTGGCAATTTGCCAGATTTGGAAGTGCTTAATCGGATCTGATGGGCAGATTAATTAGTGCAGGTCACACCACTAGTTGCCTTCCAGGAGCATTACCTTTTTTTTTTTGTCAAGGTAAAGCAGGAGGAGGTCAATGCCGCCAGCATGTTTTACATTTTACTGGTTTAAGTCTTCATGGTTTTATTTCATTTCCTCTGAGTAAATGAACTTTGCTTTTATTTCTGCCATGACAATATACTCCAAATAAAGTGGTACAGACACGCACAAAAACCGGAATGCAGAAAGACGAAAATATTATTTATTCCCCCCTTCCTTCCATACTGTCCATAATAATCCTCTTCTCCCCCCTGCCATGGTTACTGCCCCTCCAAGTATGATCCTCCTGGTATCTTTCCATCTTTGAAAAAAGGTGTTTTGGAGTACGGAGCATTTTCATACACATATATATACACATACACACACATTTTTTTATATATATAGACATCTATTTTTATATATATGTATAAACAAATATATACGTACAGAGAGAGAGAGAGGCAGACACCGTATTTGGCTAACCATTATACCAGATTGAGCAATTATAAACTCAGCTGGATTATTCTTAATTTTCACTAGCCTGACTGAAATTTGAATGTGGCCAATTATGTATAGACTGACAAACCAGAGAACATCGAGATTAATTTTTTATGGCTACAGAATCATTTGCACTCCATAACCTTGGGAGTGACATGCTGCTGGTAATCAGGGACACACATTGTTGTCATGCCACCATGGTAAACGTGAAAGGACCTTTTGCATCTGTCACGCCACAGAAGGCAGGAGTGGCATATGGAGCACCAAACCTCCCCAGGACACCACGGGGACCACACTACTTTTGAACAAAGGAGAAAAAAATATTTCCCCTATTTTTCCCCTTAAAAGAAGATATTATTCCGGACTTCAAAGAGCAAAGGAGAGCACAACCATGAGGACCATGTGTGGTCACAGTGCCAGGGCTCCAGCACCTAGCCCAAGAAGAGCCCTCTCCACCTACCATGGGGTTGCAGAGGACAGGATTTGGCCCTTGTCATTTCCCTAGTACAGAGCACTGCTGTGCATAAAACGCTCATTTACAACTTCTGGGGACTATTAGCAGCCAGCAGGCCCGAGACACCTCCACACAACCAAGCAAGATACTGCGAGGTGAGTGGATCCAGCAGTTAGCTATGAAGATTTTCTAACTTTCTCCATTCTAACTTTCTCTAAATATGCTTATTTTCCTGTCCTCTGGCACTCAGATTTATTACAGCACTAAGGGGAAAGAGAAACTGTCTCCAGCATTGTCGAGTATCCAAGCCCATGCATCCGCACAGGGTTTTTCAAGTAGATGTAAGCTGCATCCATCTGCGCCCATAGCCTTCCAGAAGTGACCCCACAGTGAGCAGCCTGGCAGGAGGCTCCTGGCTGCCCCAAGCAGGAAGGTTAGCTTACAAGAGGGAAAAAACATTTGTAAAAACTCTTGCCCAGTAGAAGAGAGAGACTGGGTAGAACTCCACAGAGCAATAAAGCTAAGCTGTTTATGAAGGACATAAATGGATTGAGGTTTTTTTCTTCTTCTTTTTTTTAATGTATCCTCCCTCTCACACACATATACTGAGAAAAAGAAAGAAAAAGCCTTCCACAAAAAGAATGACCATAGCTCTAGAGCCAAACCCCTATCCAATAAAACAAGCAGAGAATGCGTTTTCACATTTCTCTATTTACTCTGACTCATTTCATTAAGTTGAAGATGATAATTTTTATGCACATTTATGCCTATGTTTCCAATACATGTGGCACCCTATAAAACCTACCACTGCTGCACCCCACCCAGGGCTGCGCTCCAGCTTCTCATGCATTCTGCGATTACTGTAATGAGGTACAGCACTACCACTGCAGGTCAGGCTACGTCAGTGTTTCCATTCAAACCCTTTTTTTGTATGGGTGTCCCAGGACACAGCTTTGAATTTAGCTGGCCTGTTTCACACACTGGGGCAAATTCACTTCCCTCCGTATTATTTAAGAAAAATAACACCAACAAAAACGTATTGCCTTATTTTGATTAAATAAAGAGGAAGGAGTGGAAAGGGAGAACCCCTGCCTTTTGTTTGAACATATATTTGTCTTTAATTATCTCCAGGGGTCCCACTGCGGTGGGACAGGTGGTTACAAGATGCTAACTTTTCTCCAGCAACATCTCTTATGCATGTTCAGTTTCCCACTGCTAAAGTGGATGGCACAGTTTATTCCAAGGCCACCCCCCCTTTTTGCAACAGCAATTTATAACCACAAAACTTGCACCTGTAATTTAAAACCCACGTTTGAAGTGTGGGCAAAAGTCAAGTATCCTCTGCCTGTCATTGCCTTTGTGTGCAGCCAAGTCACAGAATAGGCAGCCACATCCTCATCATTTTCTCAACAGAAGGAAAAAAAAATATTGCAGGTACAACTGGCAAGATGCACCCTGCCCCATACAAAGGAAAGCAAGTTCTCTGCTATTTTCAGTGACAGTGAAGTTTCTTCGTCCTCTGGTTAGGTAGGAAACCTTCCAAGCAGGGATGTTAAGGCCAGACTGCTGGCTCCAGCTGCTGGAATGCTCCAACAATAGTGAGGAGAGATTTAAGATGCTGCCTTTAATCAAAAAGGAGTGTTTAGGCTGCAGTTTAATGATGACAGTGTGAATGTCAACATTGTTAACAGTTTCACTGCTGATCTGATTAGCAGGAAAACCCAGCTAGTCCAGGGTTGTGGGTAATTTGAGTACTTTCCCACCCCTTCACACCCACTCCATCACTTGACTCTAACTTAAAAGAACTGTTAACTTTTATATAAGCCAGATATTTCATAGGCTCAGTCCTTCCTCTGGAATGGCAGCAGCTGTTATGTATTTATTTTCAAATAAAAAAAAAATTAGCTTAAGCAGTCACATCCATATTAAGTTTTTCTGGGCAGGGCCCGTCTTTATGTTCTGGGCTTGTACAGCATCTAATTCAATCTGGATAATAATAATAAGTAACAACTGTTTAAAAGACTGCTGTAGCGTGAACTGACACAATGGTCTACTTGAAATGAGCCTAAATACATTTCCAGTCCCAAACACTGGCCTCTTACCACTGTGTGAGCACACCCCATAGCTCCTCATCACTATTATGGATCCGACTCCACATGGCATAGTCTTATGTGAAATTTTTATTTAAAAAAATGAGTAACTCCATTCCTGGCACAAGCCGTACTACCAGAGCAGGCTCCAGCCTACCAGAGGCAGCTCTTTACCTTTACGAGGCCAAGCTGCCTATTTTGAAATTCACTCTCTCCACAAATACATACCTACATTAATATATAGCAACTCTTTAAATCAACTGTTGGGGTTATATTGCTAAGTTACAGAGGACAAACCCTGCATCTCACAAAGAGATCACCATTTCAGAGTTTCAGAAGCTGGGTCTCTGTTTCTCTCACAGCTGCAGCTCGCAGATGTGATGGTTTAGAGGAGTAATGCACAAGGAGCAAATCCTCCTCCCACCTTCACTGACACCCCAAGAGTTCAATGTACCCAGGGAGTTGGTACCGTGCCAAACTCAGCTGCCAGGATAAGCTGGACTTGCACTTGAGCGACTAATAATTTTTTGTAGCCCACATCAAATCTGACCAATGTTTTTATTTTGACCACCATGAAATAAGGCAAGAACAGCCCTTCTGACTGATGTCTTGCACAGGACAAACCATTTTCCTGCTTCAGGGTCCATGGTTTTTGTTTTCATTGTTCTATGATAGCAATTCCCACTGACATTATTCAGTTTTCATGCATGATTTGCACTAATTAATCCCCAGGGGAAGTATTTTTAAAGCTACATTTTTATTTTGGAGGCAATTCCTTGGTACAAGAAAATTACTGATGCCTGATCAACAAGCAAAGTGCCTTAAATGCTTCAAGACATCATTCATACATACGTGAAGCATTTAAGGCATACATATGTATGTATGATATATAAATTGAAAATGAAAAATGACAGTACATGTCAGTAATTTACAGATAAAAACCTTACAAGTATGTTACAAACTTCAGTCCAGAAAGCATCGTGGAGATTGGCAACTACAGCCACCTATTCTGTCAGCTATTCTCTATATAGCTATTACAAGGGGCTTTCCAACATCTCCACCTGCTGTGGCCCACAAACCACCCTGCACCAAACTTAAAATCAT
The DNA here is from genome assembly GCF_965638725.1 of Aptenodytes patagonicus. Taxonomy (NCBI): domain Eukaryota; kingdom Metazoa; phylum Chordata; class Aves; order Sphenisciformes; family Spheniscidae; genus Aptenodytes; species Aptenodytes patagonicus. The sequence goes on from NC_134954.1 coordinate 44,166,086, forward strand.
GTAGCAAAAGGACTAAACCCCCTAACTATAATTCTTTTTCTCCCTTAGGGTTTGTTAAAGACATCCCCTATGCAGGTACTGGATAAACTTAGGTCTTACTCTACAGAGAGTACAAAAAATGAAAATCTGACCCAGGTGAAAAATCCTGGCCTGGCCTAAAACCAGCAATTATTTTAGCGCTCAGAGCATGTAAGCATTAACTGAACACATGAGCATTCGGTACTGCTTGCAGGAGTTCACAAACTCAGTAGAGTTAAAATGGCAAACGAAAGTAACCCAGGTCTCCAAAAGCTCTGGGCATACCCTGCTCCAACCCAGAACTGTAAAGCTGTCCAGTCCTCATGCCAGGCAATAACCATACGACTAGTAGTTGTGATCTCTCAGTAGATGAATATTGATTTTAAAGATCTATTAGCTTGGTGTTCATTGGGGTTTTATTGCTTGATCCCGTCCTCCCCTTCATTTTTTGCCCTGAAGCAACCAGATTTGTTTCATTTGCATGCTCCTGTGTCTCAGAAAACACTTGTGAATTCTACACAGAAAAGATGGCAAAGATTTTAAGCAGGGGGAGGGAAACCCCCCAAAGAAGCCAACGAGCAACATACCTGCTCAGACCACAAATCTAAGGGTAGCCTCATGGCTATAGGAGTCTCAGCTCGTGCCCACTGAGCAAGAACATGGAGTCTTCCATGTATAACTAATCTCCAAAGAAATTATCTGAAAACCTTAGCAACTGAACAGGCTTCTCTTCATAACTGTCTTGGAACCAAGAGCTTCATCCCAGACCCAAATGAGTTAAAAAGGTAATATCAGCCTGGCCAGGCTTCCAGATGCACAACCGTCCCCTGTCCATGGCTGTGGGTGAGACCTCGTTTTACCAGTGTGCCTTGGGTCACAGGCTTAGCCACCCTAGCACGCAGCACGCTGCACGGCATCTAAATGCTCTTTTGCCAGGGTGGGTTTGCCTTGTTAGCCAAGGGCAAAGGACACATTCAGAAAGTCATGGCTTCTCTAGTAGCAGATTTGCCCCTTCTTTTCCTGTTGCTGACAAGTTGCATTACTGAGTTGCATTAGCGAGGCTGGTATTGCCCGAGTTGAGAACACCAGCCAAAATCTTAGCGACCAGTAGCTTTAAGGCTACTCCACTTCTTCCCACAATACTTTGCCCTACCCTGTGCCAAGGAAGCAAGTGGCATCCCTGCAAACCTTCCAGGCACTGGTGGCCGTGGGCCACAGAGCATTTCAAGAACAAAGGCTGGGTAAAAACCTCCCAACAGGAGCCCTTCACAGAGGTACGATGTCCCTCTGTACGTCTTTCTCGGTGCCAGTCCTGAACTGAGGTAGGGCAAAGCTGCTGCAGTCCCAGTACCACAGCTCCTTTGGGCAACAGCTAAGCAGTTTGGAGGACACTGTTGCCCTCAACAAACCCACAGTAGGAATTAGATAAGAGTCATGAACATACCACCACGAGAGTTTCTTCAATACAGCCAACACTGACCATCCGACAATACAGACAGTTTGAAGTGTTTGCTCTAGTCCACTAGCGTCACCCAGAACAGAATGATGGACTGTGATTTAGCAAGGAACCCATTTTTGATTGGTTTTATCGAACTAATAGATTCACTGATAAAGCTCACGAAATTCATCCTATATCCTAAGAAAAACAGCACATTTAGAAGGAGCCTCTATTTTCATAGGAAAAGCAAATGCACACCATCTTGGTTTGATGCAGGGAAGGGCTGAGGCTGTGCCAGGAGTTAGGCCTGGAGCCACCACAGGCCCTCCAGCACTCGTTGCAGCAGCTGCCACGTAGAAAAGGGTGTAACGGAGAACTACAATAACAAAGGAAGACAAGGACAGCTTCCACTGGTGTTAGAAAGAAAGTGTCCATTACCCATATGAAACTAATGTGATATAGGAGGTGAACTCAGGAAAACCTGCCTATCAAGCAAGTTGGACAAACTCTTACCACGTTCCACATGCATGGGACATTAGTTTAATAGGTAATAAACTACAGTAAATTAAATACATGGTTTTCTTGTTACCAGGTTTGCACTAAAGCATTACCCTCCCCATCATTATCAGCAGCAGGACATCTATCATTATTTAGTAGTAGCACAATCTACATCAGTGAAAAGGCAAACAAAAGCCAAAAGGTACATCTTTCATTTAATGGGAAGACTACTGCTGTGGGAGGAACAGGGCAGCTGAGGTGCAGAAGTGATTAGTCTGTCAATAAGGTACCAGTGGAGATGGCAACAGCGCTGGTAGGCAGGCACTGCTCCTATTTGCCAACGGATGCTGTTTACGGAGTGGAGCTTCCTCCCAGGGAGTTCTGATAAAATGCTTTTCCACTGGGAAGTGAGTATTTGCTCATTTTAAATACACTGAATAGTCATTAAATGGCACAATTGTTTCTGGTGACCTAGACCAGATTAAAACCAGTGTCTTGGAAACAAGCTGATCTGTGCCACTTCACCAACCTCCAGAAGTATCAATCCTTCTTTAAAACGAAATCACAAAATAAGGAGGAATTTAAATGACATAACAGTGAGAAATGGAAAGCACAGCAAGTCAGACATCAGATGGAACAAACCCATACAGACACTCAGACTTTTTCAAATAGCTCTGCAAATAAAATTAACTTTTGTCTAGGGTAAATTGGCAATGAATTTGAGCAGCCACTTGCTTTTCTGCCCCGGTTGACTGCGATGTTCAGCCAGACATCCGAATCTGCCCAGGCCTGGAGTGAGCTTCCTCCATACCTGCGATCTTCCAGAGTACCAGGGGGAAAATACACACACACACAGAGTTGCTCACAGAGGTACAGTGCATCGTAATGAAGATCAAGGACATCCTGATTACAGCAGCAAAGTGATACTGAACATCTGTTAATGCTAGAGAAGGTACTTCAAAGAATGAGGACAGCTGGACTTCACATAAAACGAAATCGCTAAGTGCTTATGTGTGAGGCTGCAAGTGGGGCACACGGGCTCCTGATAGCTGGACCAGAAATGGATCCACCCTGCCGTGGACAAGGTGACTCAGCAGGGAGAGCAGCACAAGCCCTTCTCACATCAGACCTACAAACCCCCAGCTGCTCTGCTCTACCTGGGGGAGCGCTTCCTGGGGAATCAGTGTCCACTTGGACGGTATTTAAATTTTCCCCATTTCCACTTTCTGTGGTGAAAACTTGGTCTCCTCCCCTCCTTCCTCCTCATTCATGAAAAATTGTGCAGCCTGGGGATCAGCTGAATTTCTGTATTTGACACTGCATGTAGCTAGAAACTGGAATTCACACCTTCTTCTACTCCCTTCCAAGCCTCAGAAAAATTTGGATTTTCTTATAGATTAAAAACTATTTTCACTTCAGCTTGGCACTAATGAAATCATTCATAACTATATTGCTAAATCCTTTTCTTTCAGAAATATAGGGGAAAAAACCCAAAAACCCTAAGGCAGACCAGACCTCAACATTTACATTTCATGAAAAATTTGATCTGATTTTGGAATTTGGCTTTGTTGTCAGTCAGAAATAAAATATAAAAATAAAAACAATTTCTGTGTCTAACACTGCTGTTGATGATGTTTTCAAAATATTTTGTCTCAAAAGTGGCAAAACAAATACCAAATTTTCAGTGTTTCCTGTAAAATAAATTTAAACCCTGTGTGCTTTTTTGAGCCAACCTTATTGAGGATGATCAGGTAGAGGAATGATGTTGTGAGATGAAAGTACGATACAAGGAATCGTACAAAATATTGGAAATCAGACAAAGTTACTCAGAATTAAACACCTCCATCTACCTCTAGTTTTTCTAGAAACTTTAGATCAAACATTTAATCAAAGTGACAGTTTCACACAGAAAAAATTGGTTTTGACAAAATCACGTTTTTTAGTTTTCTAAACAATTCTCTGAAAGCCTGTTATTTTGACACTGTCAAAACAAAATTGTTTTATCAAGCATTGGGGAGGGAAATCACCATTTTTTCATCTCATAAATATCAACAATTTACCTGCTCTCATGAAATGTTTTGACTTCAATGAAACTGCACTATGGAAAAATGTAGGCCACCTCTAGTTGAAACTCTGAGATGTGCCACTAGCCTCTACTCCCCAGCTATCCTAGTGCAGTCAGCTTCGATCCCGGCTGTCCTCCCTAACACACCGCGGAAGCAAGTTTAACACTGTACACATGAGCTAGTTCTCCAACTTCTCTGTTGCTGCTCATACCACTGCTGTTGATGCCAGCTCCAGTGCTGTTTTCTCTAAACCTTCTCCTTTTGTCTTCCTAAATATTCACCCTTGGGGAAAAAGATCTGACTGATCCTTATTCCACAGAAGATACAATGTTTTCTTATTTAAGCCATTTTTTGCCGAACTGTAAGATCTTTTGTAGATGGCAGTTCTCTACTCATTCAAATAAAAAAAAATAAAAATTGAAGTGGACATACAGTGAGGAAAGAAGGAAAAAGAATTACATTATGTTTACTGAAAATAAGTTATTGATAAGAAGCACTGAGCACCTGCAAGTTTAAAGCAGGATGGAGTTAGATGCAAATAATCTGGCAAAGTTTATTCTGAAAAAGGGCAACCTCCAGCCCTCAGTAGGCTCACTGAGGCTTTCAGCCCTCCCTGGCCTGTGCACTCCAGCACAGCCGGCAGCTCGGGCTGGAGCGCGTGGCTGAGCACTGGTGTTTGCCAGGAAATTGCAGCAAGCTACACTGCTACATGGAGCCCTCCCTCTCACCGATGTACAGCTACAGGGATGTGCTACAAACTGCATTACGAAGCCTTTTGTCTGGTTGCTCTCTTTCAGAGCAACTGTAGCTGCCTCCTCATTCCAGCTCAAGAGCTTGAAGTGATTATAACTTCCTCTGGAAACTTAACTCCATGACTTTCTGATTTTTAACACCCAAATGGAACACAAATTCATATTATAAGAGTAGCAGCGATTAAATAAGGCAGAATTCATTAACGTGCCAAAAATATGTGCCAATGTGTCTCCAACTAGTTAAAAGACAAATACACAGATTGATTTTTTTTTTCCTCCCAGTACATCCCACATTGCCTATTTCCTAAAACCTTCTGTCAAATGCATAATCGACTGTTATGTCTTCAAAAATAGCACTTTTTATAATCATTCATCTAGATATTTGGGAGTAGATGTTGCACTGTCTGTCATGCCCATGCAAGACTGGGACACAGAAAGCATGGGCATCTCTGCTGACAGTCTGGGCAGGCACCTTGTGCTACCATACCCTGTGTGGGACAGGGCAGCAAACGGGAAAAGCTGGCTGGGGGGGGACATGACAGAAAGCACAGCCTTGCACCAAAGGCTATGCTGGCTGCAGAGTGGGCATCTGCAGCCTCCAGTTCCCCGCTTCTTGGCAGGTGGGGAATAGACTCACACGTGTCCTCTCAGGTCTGCGTACCTACAAGCATATCCTCAGAAGCCCTGGAGGCTGGCAGGGCAGATACAAAGGAAAAGCATCCCATGCAGAATGACTTCTTTCCCAGAGGAAAAACCAAGCAGAATCAACTTTCCTTTATAGCTGCCAACAGAGCATACTAACTTTCCTACAGAATATTTTAACACACTAGTTCACAAAAACAGTCAGGTTGTCATTACCAGACAAGGTTTCTCTGAACAGACAATCAGTACAGTACTATCTCCTATATAGCCAGTAAAGCATCCCCATCTCTAAGGAAAAAACAGCTTTCCATTTTGTACAGAAAAAACCCAACCCACACTAGCCTGTTTTACTTGCAAGTTCAGCAAAACAGAAACTCCCCCTATGCGAGGGTAACCAAGCAAAGGCAAATCTAGAACAGGATCTCCCAGTACTGTTTTTACAGCATTTGGCCAAGCCTAGTCTCGCCTTTCCCTGGGGTACCACAACTTCCCAAAGCTACCACTTCAGGTCATTGCTCAGATCACGGACTCGTATCATCTCTGTCGGTGCCTAAGCTGAGGGGTGATTCCCTACTCTGCTCCGTTGCACAGCAGCCCTCCTCTTTCTGGCAAGAAGACTTGACGCCAGCTCTTCAGAGCAGACTTCTGGACTGTGCATGCCTATGCAAAACTAGCAAAGCTGTGCTTAACAACTACCTACAAAGCAGAAATGCACAGAGATAACCCAGAGTAAGGTGAGCAGGAAACTCCTCCTATTACAGTAGCTAGCAACTAGCTGTGATTTTTCTTTTCTTCTTCAGTGCTGTAAGAATTACTGTAGATTTTATACTGCTACCTCAGGGGAGCTGCTTATTGCATCTCATTTCCATTTTTACATTGAAAATGTGGATTGTAAAATTTACTACATTATACATGGAGTTTAAACTCACAGCCATTAGACTCTTACAACTCTACTAATGCCACTTTTATAGGTGTTGGCTACAATCCTAGTTTACCATTTCATCAAAGAAATAGATGCAGCTCCCAGTAGTGACCAAGATTTGTGATTTAAATAAAGGGGGCTTGGGAAGCGTCCCAATGAGTTTTCCTCTCAAAAAAGAACAACAGTTAACAGAAAGAGATCTTTCAAAAAATGATTGGTAGGAACAACACTGCTAAAGCGTAAATTATAAGGTGGTGGGAAGAAGTAGAACAAAACGGTTCCCACTTGTTTTTAAGCAGCGTCAAAGAAACACTTAGAGCTGAAAACAAAAAGAAATAAGTTGAAGGCCAGTAAGAAGAGATCATGATTTCTTGAGTTCAGCTTACTAACATTGAGACCAACTACATATCAATGTTAAGGAGGTTTTGCATGTCTATACTCAGAGATCAGGGCAAAACAATTGTGGCCCAGGGCCAGTTACTCCTTTGGCACAAGCCAGATTGGTTTCATCCCTTTCCGAGCTGTATCAGGCTAAGTCAGCTGGGGCCTGTCCACTTGCCTCTTGGCTCCATCCTACCCACCTGCTGTTGAAGACATGAGGGATACGAGACCCATGCCAACCTGCTATCACTGGAGCTGGCTGCAGGGATCACTGCAGACCCTGCCTTGGGATGTGAGGTACAACCACCTAAAATGTCTCTTTGGGCAGCATCTTGCTGCAAAAGGGGAGGTGTAAAATTAAGTTCAGAGGCAGCCACGCTACCACAGCCCAGTCGTGTGTTCTGGCCCTCCCCAGGCCCACACCAAGCTTTCCCTGCAAATCTCCAAATTCTCCTCCCTGAGGCACCAAGCTCCTTTCCCTTCCCACAGAACTTCCTCTCTGTGCCCAGTGGCCCAGCCGGTGATGGGGAAAGGGAACACCTCTCCCAGCCCACTCATATTTGGAGGCATTTCTTTTCATTTTTCTCTTCTAAGCAACCTCTCTGCCCCACGGGCAGCCTCTACCATCAGTTAGGATGGAGTGCTCGGGGGAACAGGCAGGCAGTATTAATGAACGCTAGACCACAAATCATCATGATCTCTAGTGACGGAAAGAGGAAGAGACTTGTTTCAAGAAGAATTCCTAAAGCACAAAACAGAGCATATTTGAATCACCAAATCCATATTTTATTTTTTAAACTGGGTTTATGAACCAGAATATTTAACCATAACAGATTCCATAAAATATCAAAATAGATAAATAGAAGGATAAGTTGTCAGATCCACCCATGGAGATGAAAATGGCTCACAATTTAGCTTTAAAAGCAGGAAGGGCACAGAGGTGCCAAGAGATAATTAAGCTTACTTGATCTTTAAAAGAATCAGGGCGGGAAGTAAGACCATGAGCATACTCTTGAAAACCATATAGGCATACTGTTAAGTGATACCATATGACCCTCCACGGCCCTAAACTGCAAATACTGTCATCAGAAAAGAGCAGAAGCTAGTGCCACTCTGGAGCACAACTCTACTTCCACTGCTAATAAACAGGTTTGAACCATGCTGCTGGCAGCAACAACCCCCATGCCTGAGAAAAAGAGCAACGAAGCAGCCTGCAGGCTCCTGAAAGAAGAGAAGCAGAAAGGAAAGGCAGAAATGTTTGGGCAGCGTCGAAGCCTGAGGCGCAGCTTCAGCTCCAAATGCCACGTACAATCAGGCAGCTGTGGCCGAGCCAGGGCAGGGTGAGCCCAGCACAGCCACCACTTACCAGGCAGCCAAGTGTAGACAGGCACACCCATTTCCTATTAGGCCTGCACCCACGCAAAGTCTATTTACATTCTGCATCCAGCACCGCATTGCAAGCTGGATTTCAAAACCATGGACTTCTTTCCTCCCTCCCCTGTGCCCCTTTCCCAGAGCAGGGCTTACCCAAACCTTTAACTTTTATTTTGTCAGGTTCTTTTTGTTGTGCCCCACATCTCCCCCAAATTAAAAATAACAGTCTAAGCAAGGTTTATTTAAATAGAGCCTGTGGTTTATTAAACATATTTTTCTTCAAAGTGTACAGGTGCCTCTGAAAGGGAAGCAGGTTCAATGCCAGTAGGAGACGCTGCCTTCTGACCAGGGGACAGCAGAGGCCGTTGCATTTAATTGCTGGACTGATCCTTGCATGTGCCCCAGTGGTGTGCACATCTGCCTCAAAAAGGCAATATACTTCACTTGGAGGAGTAGCTCACAAGGGGAAGGGCTACAGGAGGCCTGTCACCTGCAATTTGCCAACAAGGAGAGCATTACCCTCCCAGGCTTACTTAGATCCATCTGAAGGTTGCCATGGGCCTCTTTTTCTTTCTGTTCTTTCACCAGAAACACTGCAAGAGTCTTTTTGGGTTTACTTATTCTTTTTCCCTCCTCTATTTAATCTGTTTAATGGAAAATATTGCCATTCCCTAAAATAACACCTGGTACGGTCATGTATGCAAGTACGGACTGTAACCAGATCACTTCCTCAAACTTCTTTGACTTTCCAGTTGGTCATTTAGACTCGGGTCTGAGACTGCTCCCTCCCACAGAAGGAACCCACTGGCCTTGGCAGAGGTCTGTGTGACTGCCAGGCTACTGGCAAGCAGAGGCAATTGCAGGATCAGCTTGTTGGGGCTGCATCTCCCTTTCCCCTGCATTCAAGTGGGTGATAGGAAAAGCGCTGAACACCTCCTTTGCCTTTCCTCCATCCTCACAGAGGTCTCCATCCAAGCGCTGGCACAGCCACCTCCTTCCCAGGAAGGTTTTGGGCAGGAAGAGCACAACCTCTCAACCTGCTCGCTCTGGACTGGGTTTGTGCAGTGTGGCATAGTCTTCCCCTGATTGAATCAGGATGCCTTGCACCTCAGCTAGAGAGCAACAGGCTCCTGTGGGGAACACTGCTACAGACTGAGCTTCTCTAGCCACCAAGCACGGCACAAGCCTTTTGGTTCCCCTCTGAGCTGACCTTGATGCATTTTACCTTGCCTGTACTCAAAAATGAAGGATAACACAACTCAGCTACAGGAAAGAGTGATAAAAATGAACAAGCCATTGTATCTACCACTGCTACTTTCTCTGGAGCTGCACCAGTACTAGAACAAAGATGAAAAACTGTCCAAGTTTTAAACAAAAGCCTGAGAAGCAACTGGGGCCAGCAGTCCAGGAGCAGCTGCCAGTGGAGGAAAATGCTTGGCTCAGAGCCGAGAGCTGTGACCCTGCAGTTAAGGCGAGCCTGTGCAGCAGTACGAGGCCACTGCTCTTCTGGGCAGTGGGCAGCAGGGAAGGCAGCAGCCTGAGAGAGAAACACAGACGTGAACAGAAAAGTAGAGACACCCTGTGCTGAGAGGAGAGAGGCTTGAGCCTCAGAGAATGAGAGGTCTTTCTGCAAATCCTTCATCTGCCATTTCCCAGCTGAACTTGGGAATCCACTTTCAACAGCCAGCAAGGGCAATCTATCGTTCTGTTCAAAGTCTTTCCTTCCTAAGGATAAGAGACACACAGCAGAAAGGTAGGAGCTCTCTGCCCCGGCAAGGGCTGCTCCAGGCCTGGCCCACCCATCCTGGCAGTGGCAGGCTTCAGCTCGTGCCCAGTCAGTGCAGAGAGCAGTAGCCCCACTTTAGTACCCTGCCACGTGCTCTGAGGTGGATCCTGTCAATCTCTTAGTGCTTACATGTCTGCACTTCAAACCACTTGCAAAGAAAATGTTTCATGATAGATGCAAAAGCACTGTGATTACACTAAAGATTTCAGGACGCTGTCAGATTCTTATTTGAAAAGTTAATAGATGGGCTTTTTAGTACCTACCTTTTCTTTGAAAAAGGGGAGAGAGAAAGTAAAATGGCAAAGAATAGGAGGGGTTTTTCTTTCAAAGTTAAACAATAGCAGTGAAGCATTTCAACATTTTAACCTAAAGAAATTCCTGCTCTCACCTCCTTCCTGCTTTGGGCAAAAAATATCTTCACAGGAAATTGTTGAAGTTTACAAAAAAATTGCAGAAAGGTGCAAACATGTTGATACTCAGGTTGATCGTGGCAGAGACTGTTGGTGTGATGTTCTAGGTGTTCCCAGCCCTCCTTCCTAACCAGCATCTGCTGTGTCCCCAAAATTGCTATGCTTTGTCCACTGATGTCTCTCCACAGATCTCGCCTCCGCTGTGTTTTGCATCCTCTCAGTCACACCACCGCTGCTACCTTGCTACCTCTTTCTTTGCTGATGCTGTCCCAGTAATAGACCTTCTGGCTGAGAAGACACATTCAACTGCAGGAACTAAGGTTGTCCCTGCCTGCAAAAGTAATTTGGCTGATCTTGACCTTTCCTGTGCTGTCAAAACCAGCACGCCCTGAGCACAGCAACAGTCCTGAGCCCCAGGAGCCAGAAAACCAGAAGCGGTTTCCACTTCTGGTATGTGATGCTGGGAGGACTGACAGACTTCCTCAGAAGTGGAAGTAACCCCTCTATTTCCACCCTGACAAATTTCTTCTGCATATGTTTCTCTGCATAGCTGGTGGTTTGTTTTTTCTTTGTAGGTTGTTTGGTTTCTCTTTCCCAAATGTCCTAGTGTATTACTCTTCTTTGATGCAGGAAAACAAGCCCCTAACATGGTTGAATCGCTAAGCACAGGGGAACCGTCAAACACACTCATTCATAAGCCCTGCGTCCTCCACTAAGTGAGCCATTAAGAGGTCAAAGCGAAGGTGCTGGAATGTGTGTTTAAGGCTAATGGCACGGCACACGAACGCCTCTCACCCCTGTACATCAGGCAGCTCAGAGAATTTCCCTCCAGCAACTCCTCACCCCGCACGGTGCTCATTAGCCAGCGAAGCGTGAGAAGGGCATCCCTCACACAGGGGAACTCCTCCAGGCGCCCTTGCTAGCCCAGGGAGGAGGCAGTGCCCTGTCCCCAAGGGCAGAGAAGCACGAGCTCACCGAGGAAGCCAGGGACTAGGAGCAGGAGGCAGGCTGCCAGGAGAAGGTGGGATACAGTACGTTCTTTCAAGAACAGCTATTGGGACCTTCCATGAGCTACAAAGAGGCAGGATTTGTGCCAAACATTTCAGTAAAAAGCTACTGTATTTCAGAAACGTTCTTGAGAACAACAGGTATTTTTTAAAAATTTAATCCAGGCACCCTGAACACAGGAGAAATTCATCACCCAGTAATACTGTCAGCCAGAGCAGTGAGCAAAGGTCTCAGACCTTACCAGCAGTTCACCTTCCTTCCCCTAACTACACACAGTCTTTTTGCATTACATCACAACAAAATAGTCCAGGGAGCACTCTTAGCTCTAAGTACTTCACTTGTCTGTGATAGTTTGTAATAAGGGTCACCAACAGAATTGCTGGGATTTTTTTTTCTATGCAACTCAATTTACAAGCAGAGCTGCTTCTATTTGTGAGTCATCTGAAGCTTGAGTATTATACAGACATGTTTGCCAAACAGTTTAAAGAAACAATCTTTGACCCATGGAATGCTGTCTGATGGTAAAAACTCTTGCTATGCAGAGCCTAAGAGCAGTCACATGGCACTGACAGCTTCTGTTGGCACACTTGAACAGTTCCTGAGCTAGCTGGGCTGCAGAGACAGGGTTTGGGTTTTGGTTTTTTTGTTCTTGGGGGTTTTTTTTGTTTGGTTGTTTGTTTGTTTTTTTTTAAAAGAGAGATGAGTAAGAATTCACCAGTGGTAAAAGATAACACTGGTGCAATTTCATCAGTGTGTATGACAAGTCACAAACAGGTTGGAGGATTTCTGAATTTTCACAGATTCTGAGTAGCTGTTCAAAACCTTACAATCCTTACAAAAACCAAAATGAACCTATAAACAAAGAAATTTAATTCTAGTTGTTGGGGCTTTTTTAATTCAATCTAAGCTCCTTCAGCAATTCATAATCTTATGGAAAGACAAATTATATGTATACATACATACACACACGTGTACACTACTATGAAGAACACCAACCTGAGCAACATGCTGGAGGTCTTGTGTAATGAAACATCCTAGGAATTTCCAAAAATCATAGCTGACAATTTCCTAACTCAATAAAGATTGAATCCAGTATGGGGGAATTCTATACCAGACCCCATTTTGACAGATAAAGAAAAACTGATCACAGAACTAAAAATTAGTGGTAGCTTACATACAAGTGATTGTGAGTTGATTACATTTATATGCAAACAGAATAAAGCCAAACTAGTAAGTTATACACGTGGTAGTTTAAAAAGACAGTTTTACAAAGCTGAAAACAATTATGGACTGAATCAGTTAGGAAAAAGAATTTAAATAGAAAAACATGAATGATAACTGGGAGCTACTTAAGAATGTATTACTAGATGCCCAAAAGCCACAATCAAGAAAAAAAGGCCACATCGGTTAGGAACTCAACCTGGCTCAGGGGAAGTCAGAGCAACCAGAATAAATTAAACACACGCACACGCCAAAATAGAAATTTAAGGAGACAAAAAAGCAGATAGTACTAAATATAAATAAAAAACTAGGAACTGTAGAAAATTGATAAATACACAAGAGAAATTACAATGAGCATGAGGAGGACAATAAAGACTTCTAGGTGTACTGCAAACAAACTCATTAAACACCACTATTTGGAAACAGTAGCCAGACTTGTTAATATTAACACAGAAAATACTTCACTGGCAAATACGTATTTAAATTCCATACAGGGGGACAAAAAATCAAATTTTAAAAGTAAAGATGAGGGCTCTCTGAATAACTAGAGCTGATTTTCAAGAACTTTTTGGATATTGGGACAGAACCAGGTCAATGAAACAAAACTAATGCTGAGACAATGCTTTGGGAAGAGAAATGGAATGGCCCAAGCAAATACTGACTTACAGAACAAAGAACCGTCCCAGGTAGAATAATGGAAGAGCAGATACAGGATTCAATCAATTAAAAATTAAAGGAAGGTAATATAACTAATACTGACCAGCAAAGGTTTATGGAAAACAGAGCTCCTCAAACTAATTTGACATCTTTTCTCTAAATAAAATTAGTGTTGCCAATAAATGTAATAGTACTGAGCTAATAGATATATATTTCTACAAAGGCAGTGGACTGCATGACATTTTGATTAAGATACTAGCACAACACAAAAAAGTCAGCTTGGCACATATTAACGCTTTAAGGAATGGTGAGCTGACAAATCACAAAATACGGAAAGGAAGATCTCACTGAGCAGATGGGTCCCTAGCAGTGTCCCAGCTTTCAGCCCTATACTCTGCTTTTCAGTTACCTGGCAGAAAATCGATCATCAGTGATAAAGGAGGTTGATGATACAAGTGAGAGAGCGGTAAATAAGGAAGACAGAGACTAACCTGGATTGCTTTGTAAACAGGGTGCAAATACCAACAAACAAGTGAGTTGTACCTTCTGGGCATGGGGAGTGGGCTATCTTCGACTCTAAGACAGACTTACAGCATCCTGGTGGACAATCACCTGCACAGGAACTTTCACAATGAGGATGTAGGCAAAAGGACGAACATCCTCCTCTATTCAGAAGCAGGGGCATTGCCAGGAGGAGTAGGGACCCTGAAGTATCCACAATTTTGCACTAGAGCTGTAACTGCTGCTGGATTGCTGTGTGCTATCTGATGTCCCGACTGAAGGTGCTGAAGAGCTGGAACAGCTTTGCAGGAGCATCATAAAAATAACCCAAAAGATTTAGAAAGCGTGAAATAGAAACAAAGTCCTAATCTATGCAGTTAGTTAACACTAGACAGCATGGAATTAAGCAGGGAACAGTGATGTAGACTGTGTTCCTTGACAGTCTATCCCTCAAAGATCAGCTTTAATTAAAACTGGAATTAATTCAGGCATAGCAAGCATGTCTTCATACTGAAATACAGCAGCAAGCATACTGAGAGGTCAGTCAACTGGGATTTGATAGCTCACACAAGATTACAGCGTGTGTCTACAAAGCAGAGTGAAGTACCCCATGCACATACATATGTGTTTAGATGCTCAAACCATCTTACTCTAAAGCTACTGGTTTAGGACTGTCCCTTCTGGATGCACTGTCTCACCTGAGCACATGTCCTTCCCACAGAGGCAGTCTCACCAGCACCAACATAAGGGAGTCTGGGTGCGCTTACTCGCCAAAGCTCCTTGTTCTGAAGAGGCAGGGGACAGACGGTGAGGAATTGCCTTTTCTCTCGGGTGCCCAGCAGGGGATTCCAGCTCTGATTGCACTCCATCACGTGTATTTTTATTGCACATTATTGCATAATAGATTACAATTTTGTTAATAACTCAGGGTTTGCAGTCCTATGTACACCTAGCTGAACAAGCTAAACTCAGCTTGGGAGTGCTCCAGAGAACCTGAAGGCGCTGTTCCAGACTATCACAGCTTACTTTAAAGCTGCCAATACCACAGAAGTATTCCTGTTAGCTTTGCAGCTAGTTTGGGCTTTATTGAAAATATTAACTAGTGTCTTTACATTCAAAGTTTGACTTGGCTTTGCTCAGCATCATAAACACAGGTGCTAATCTCAGGAGTCTCTCTGCCTCAGTAGCATTAACACTGTGTTCAAAATGATGATGAAACAAAGTCCCCCCACCTGTCCAAGCTGTGAGCAAGCCATTGGAGAGGGTAGCAGATAACCCAAGTGTCCTGAGTAACATCCCCTCTCAGTAAAGTCTCTAATGTCCAAGGTCATAGAAGATACAACTGAATATAAGTTGCAAGCCACCATGTTTGCCTGCACAGCTGTTGCATTTGCAAGTACTTAACACCTTGCTTTCTGAACAGACACAGGGTGCTTAAAAGGAACCAGCAGAAAACAAAGATTTATCCCCTTGCACCGTGGACACTCACACAGAATATAGGCTCAACATGAGCCATATATTGACTACAACCTAGCTGTAACACACACACACGCACACCCTGCACCTCCTGTGGATTTTTTTTTTTTTTTTTACTATTACACACTTTCCAATTACATTTTACTTCAAATAGTCAAACTGCTGGTCCAGTTTGATTTCATGCAAGTCCAGATGGAAGGAGGAGCAGAACTCAGCCCAGGCTGCATTCACCATGAAAACAAGGAGAGAAAGGAAAGGCCATTCAAAAATTTCTCTTGTTCACTGATACCCTCCTCCCTGGGGATCACAGGCAGATTTTTATGCAGATATTTTTTGCTCTTCTATAAGAAAATTAGATGGTTGTATTTTAAGAAGTGAAAGCCTTGCTGCATCTTAAGGCAGGTGTAAGTCTAGCAACGGCAGTGTTAATACCTAAGTAGGTCAGTCTTCTGTTTGGTCCTTGAGGGTTTCATCACAGGACTAGTCCATTGATATTAATGGGAGGTACTCCTCCCCAGTCCCCACACACCACAATGACAATTCAGCTCAGCATGGTAATTAATGCTGCTTCCGAGATGGCTTTGAGTCAGAAGATTCTCCTTTTCACGATGCTTGGAAAACATACTTGCAGGACAAAGTGGCAAAAGCCAAAGACCTAAGAAAAGCAGAGCGACCCCACTCCAACAATATTTCTTTGTCTAATGAAATACATGTACGTTGATTCTCTGTGGATGTATGTCTACAGAGACGTGGGTAGGTAGATGCCTGGTGACCTGTCTACACTCCAAGGTGGCCAGATACAAGACAGCTCTGGACTGGAAGCTGAAAAGCCCTTCTAAGAGAGCATCATGGGGTGCAGGAGCACCCAGGGCTCACTGAATAGAGCTGAATCGCACACAGCCAGCTCTGAGTCAGCTCTGGAGACCAAGTTTGTGCGTACCTCTCCATGTAGACGTTTGTTGCAGTTGCTCAGTATCATTTAAGTGAGCTGGACTTTTCCAAAAATCATTCCCCCGACTCTCACTTTTTTCCTTGCTCAAAGATATTATTTGCTAGTACAAATGACAAAGGTCTCGCTGCAGGCCATAACTCACTCTCCAATCATTATTAGCTTTCAACAACTCCATGCAAAAGGTAAATCCCTTGAAAAAGCAGTATTTCACTTTATATGATCAGTATTTTCACTTTACCAGTATTTCATTTTATAATATATCACTACAGAACTACACTAAGGCATTCAAGAACAGCATTTGACCCATCTTAATAAAATACTATCTAAATTACATATTTCTTTTTTAAATACAGGCACACATTCTTCAGTACCAAACCTTAGCACTGATTCCTCAATTTCCTATTTTATATTAAATACATTATCTGGGATAAAACTTTGGCATAATTCCAATTAAAGATAGCAATGTTTTTTCCTGAATATGAAATAAAATCTTGACATCAATCTTCAAATATTTTCTATGAGGAGAGATGATGAAGTAGAGAACAGCTACTGCTACTATGAAAGCCATGACTGAAAGTCCTTAGGAACATGAACTGATCCAGAAAAGGTCTTGATCCAAGAAACAGTTTTAATCACTTTGCAAAATCTCAGAGACTGAGACACACTTTATTGACCTGTAACATTGCCACCATCTTGTCAAAATATTTTCAAACTGGATCAAGCTGGAGCGTGCTATTTTACAATGATACCACATATTTCTTTCCTCTAAAGGAATACAGCAAACCGTATAATATCTCTGAGACAGGCAAATATTCTGACCTTTTTTTCTTTCAGAATTCCTAGCTTGGTGACCCAGCAATAAATATATTTTTTTAAATGTCAAATTTGTTTCCATGGTAACATGAAATGTCACTCCTGGAAATGACATTCAATACAAATGTGAAGAGTTGAAGGCTATTTAATATGTTTTCAGTTGCACCTATTCAACAATGGTTGTTATATTTTAAAACTCAGTAAAGAAATTAAAATATATTTATCAAAAGTTGATCTCTGGCAAAGTGACTTTTACACCTCACATTATTGCCTGCAACAACATTCACTAATGAGAAGCCCCTTTAAGTACTTTTCTGCTGGTGGAGCATGGAAACATTTTCTATTGTATTGATAGTCATTGCCAAGTTCTATTCCCTGATTTCCCAAGGAAAAGGAGAGGTTTCACCTACCATTTCTACCCAAATCTCTTCTGCATGAATAGACTATGGGAGGGAGGGGGAAAAAAGAAAAAAGAAAAAAAAAGTTACCAGGGCAGCTGAAGCAGAAAAATGGCTTTTATGTGTCCATAAGAACAGAAGGAACATACTCATAGTGCAGCCCATTCATATATATTACATATACTATACATAGAGTGCCTATATATACACACACTGAGACATAAACCCAACTAATAATTAATCAAAAGTTTTCTAGCAGGTTTTGCTATTTACATCATCTGCAACACAAAATTCAGTCATCAGACTCCCTTTCTGTCCTCAGTAAGGAGTGGCAAAGGGACACGCAACAGTTTGCACATGAAGGCAGGACAATTTTATGCCACATTCGATGCCACCCCACTGAAGATGTAGTTAGGTCCTCTGACACAGAGGCTGACCTCTGCCCTGAGCCCACATCAAGGACAGCAAGAGCAGGTTTGCAGTGGGAAGGAAGGCCTGTGGCCTGACAGAACCACAGGGCTCGTTCCCTGCCTGTGGTCAGCTAAGGAGAAAACGAGCCCCTAGGAAGAAGGAGCGCTAGCCCTTCCTACTCCGAGAGGTGGCTCTGCACCACAGCTCTCAGGGGCTGTTCCAAAAGGTAAAAACAAGATAAATTGTTCCCCAAAGTTCATAAATAATATAAGAACAATTAAGTCTCTTTTTATGGATGCTTCATCAAATATTAATCCATTTTTATTTTCATAAATTTTACAATTTACAAGTTGTTGTTGTCTTAATTTTATGTTAACAAGGCATCTGAAGCTGACAAATTTGGTTTCAGGTAAAATATGGTCAACTTTAACAAACTGAGAAAGAAAAAGATGAGTAGGACTTCCCACTTTCAGTCTCAAATATCACAGGTTCTTGCTGTTATTTCTTAAAAAGGAAGGAAAGAAAGAGTTACTTCTGTCTGTTAAAGAATAATTTTCAAATATCAGTTTTATTTCACAAGAGTTATTAAAGATTAATTGCATTCATGGTGTCCATCCCGATAGGCATTCAGGCCAGGTACGTGGTCTTTTATTACCCTGCTGTCTGAATATATCCACTGTGTAACTAATCAAAAAACCCCAATTGTGAATAAGCACTAGAGAACTTTATTCTAAAGAACTGGAAAACTGGGGTTTGCTTGTATCCCTACAAAATCCTAGCTAGCTGAGGTAGAGCCTCTGAAGGGAAAAATTTAAGAACAATTAGATTTATTACATTTAGGGCTATGCATACAGAAGCATAAATACTGAACCATCCACGTACACAAAAGCATTACAGCAGAGATAGGAACCAAATTCAGCTGGCTCTCCAAGCCACCTAGGCTGCTGAGCAAAAAGGTTACAGGATTTCACTTTGCCTAGGCTTGTTATTATCCCCCCCCCGGCTGAGCTTGTATTCACGTCTTTCTGAAAAGATGCGAAGGAACCAAGCAGGGATAAAGAGATGACGCAAGTGAAGGCAGCAGAAGCAAGAGGAATATCCTAGAAACATCACAGGGAGAAAGGATCTGGGGGAGCTTGCCAGAAGATAACCATGAGTATTTCTGTAGCGTTTAAGAAACCCAATTTGTTTGATATGATCTGACTATCTATGGCAGAGCTATAGTTCATAGACCAGGTTTACATATACCAGAACACTTGGAGAAATGCAGTGCAAAAAAGCGTGGAAAAGGGGCACCTGCAGGAGAAGAAGGAAAGTGAAAGAGAGAAGTTATGAAATAGCTGTTCAAAAAAAGTTCTAGATGGTCAATATGGGTGGACCCTTTATCTAAACCCTGATCTAACCATATGTGACCAATTAAAAGAACCTTAATTTCCAAAACCTTGTTATTTTGGTGGTGGTCTATATTTTCAAAATGTTAAAGTTTCACAGATTCCAGGCTAGTTTTGCTAGTGAGGAAACGGAGAAAGAAAATCCTGTGCATTAGAGTAAGATAACAGATGCCAGGCATCCCAACAGAACATATTAGGGGTCACTTTGACTGTTCTAGCATGAGTTAAAATTAATGTCCCAAGAAATTTTTCTTGGGTAACTTAGTTACATAGCTCCAAATTTTGCCTCTTGGTTCAATTTAGGTAGTTCTGCATTATGGTGTGGATGCAGCAGTGACAACAGCAAGAAATCTCCAAAGGCATTAATGCAATCCCCACCACAGCAGAAACACTGCTTCAGCACCATGCATCTTGATGACTGATTTCCTCTGAGCTTCACTGACCAGTGTCATTGTAACAACAAAAATAGACCGTGGAAGTAAGATGAAGCCAGGGGAAATAGTTCATTAAAAAGTAAAAGCATGCACTGTCATATACATACTTGCATGCCCTCAAAGCAGCCAGCTGTTTTAGAACAGACTAATTTTTCTAAATGCAATAAAAGGGACACAGTATATTTTACAGTGGTAAAAAGCTCAGGTATGACTGAAGCAGTCACTGGTTTCCAGAAACGTGTGTCAACAATGGCAAAACAGCCCCACGGAGGATCAGGGGGCTCATGTCTGCAAGGACCTAGGTGAGCAGTTTTGAGCTTGGGGGGAAATTCATGACACTTTCCTGAAGTCATTGGTACCACAGGAGCCAACCTCCCTGTGTGGTCATCAAACCCAGGCAGCCCGGCTTCTCCAGAAGCTGGTAGCAAAAAGGAAGCGCTCCACTGTGTTGGTATCTGAGCTGGAGCAGTACATTTAGATGCCTGAGCTACACCTTACAAATGCCTTCATGCAAGTCAAACCCTTTTCTATCTTCTGAGCCGTTCAGTATGAGTACCTGAGAGGAATATGGGTTGCATCATATTTGAAACCCTCCTAAGCCAAGAGACATAACCCAGAACAAACTCCGCGCTGCTCTGACGTATATTGGTTTTAATAGCCCCACAGCGATTTCCACAAGCTGCAGATTACAAGGCAGCACAGCAGTCACTGAGAGGTACCTGTATCCTCCTAGAGAATTATCAGGAGAAGCTGCTCTGCTTTATGGACATCCAGTTTTGCATTGCCAAACTGCAGTGTTGCACATTTATTTCATTTAGATTCCTAAGTTTGGTCTCAGCTTATGGCAGCCTCAGCAGAGACCCTGAGGACTGAACTAACGGGCTGGAGGGGAGGAGTGTTTATTGTGAAAGCCTGGTAAAGCTCACACGGCTGCTGCAAGGGACACATCGCCCAGGGCTGTCAGCCTGGCACCTCTAGCAAGTACTGCAAAGAAGTTACCATCACACAAGGCAAACATCATTTCAGAGCTTACAGAAACCAGAAACAGTACTCCATTATTTACTTACATTTAGAAACCCACCCAGTCAAATTCTTCTCTAGCTTGTGTCTGTGCAGACAGACTGCAGTCAGTCTTGCACAAGGTGAAAATCAGGTCAGAGCCTGGCCTAAAGCCTTCCTGAGGAGCAGGTGGCAGGTGACATCTCTACTGCTCAGAGGCACTTGGCAGATGGGGCTAATTCTAGCCTCAGTCACACCGTCACCAACTTCCCTCTTACTGATCTGTGAGGAGGCTTGGTTTTCCTCATTCTCTTTTAGTTTTCTTCCACTTCACTCACAGTTTTAATTTACTTTACAAGTTTATTTTAAAGAGTTGTTACCGATGTTCTTGTTTAATTTGTCCTTGTTTTTGTCTCTTGCTCAGGCCGGGACCTCAGATAAAAATCAGACTTGAGCCTTAGTGAGTAATATCCTGGTGCACTTTGTGAATAAATAAAAACAAGATCATTCAATAAATGCCACTCAATTTTGTTAAACTCCTTACACATGTAGAAATGCCATTTAATCCTCTAGTAAGTGAAATGACTCCAAAATAAGGATCCAAGTGTAATGAACACATTGCTTTAAAATAGAAAGAATTAAAAAAAGAGGAATTCCATTTAAAAAAAATTATCCTAAGAGGAGAAAACCTCAAGCAAACAAGAAAGCTTAAGCCAACTATAATATGTAGAAACCTAATATCCCCAAAACTGAAAATAACTCCGAAATCCAATAATATAAAAATGCTTTATAAGGTTTTCCTTTTGAGTTGTGGTGGGTTCCAAAAGGTTCTGCAATGCAGAACCAATGAAATAACACACAGACATGCCTTTGCTTTTTGAGTCTCTGCTCCAAGTGACAGATTTCATTGTAAACTTTTGTTTAGAAACAACAGATTACATGATAAGGCTCTTCCAAAAGAGGTTATGAAAAAGACATTGAGCAATTGCTCTCCAGCAATATTAGGAATAGCACAGAAAGAAATTGCCTTGATTCACAGCAAAAGTCACTTTGATTATGATTAGGAAGGAAAAAAATATAAAGGTAGCTCAGTACTTGAAAAAGACCTCTATGGGAAGTTACAGTACCTCTTTCTTTGGAGATTACTTAACAAAAAGAAAACTTCCTTCAAAGATGGGCTAGGGATTCTTGGCATGGGCTCAGAGCGGATGCACCCCCATACTTGACCTTTTCCTTAAATTTGGACAATTCTTGCAGCTTTTATCTGAGAAACACTAGTGCATTTTGTCTTGGGGCACATGCATTCATGGAAAATCCAGTCAGACTTATTTATCCAAGCTCCAGGCTTTTCAGAAACTTCTGCAGATATCAGTAGATCCCACAGGAACACAAGTGACACACATTCACACCCTGCTCCCCAGCTATGTCCATGCTTCCCCATTACCACGCTGCTATCTCAGTCTTTTTTGCAGCTCCAGGAGGCCTGGGGGTTCACAAGTCCCTATTCACCAGCTACAGCTGCCTCTGGCTTCTGGGGCTGACGGATAGCAAAAGCATCAGACTATGGTGTCCCCCCTACCCTGCACACACCTGGGACCCCACACAATCTGTTACATGAGGGGTAGCCACCCATTTCACAGGGCTTGGTGCTTGAGTCTCCATGTCAGGGTACTCCTGACTTCAGAGTCTCATGGCCTTGACCCGCCCCCAGGACAGACACATATAGATAATTCCATAGGGCTTTGGTGGTGAAAATTAACACGTGGTACGAGTAAGACTGAATAACCACCTACACACCAGAAGAGACAGGTCTCATGGAATTAAAACAAAGAAAAAAGAAAACAGTCATGTAACTACGATTATAAATACACATACACACACAAACACACAAAGAGCTCAATTCAATTATTAATTCTGTCGTTTCCCAGCTTTGAAGGCCTTGATTTTTCGACCTTAGCAGTTCCCTACCAGATTTACGGGGTGTAAATGTCATTTGCAGTCACTCGTAACTTTATGATACATTCTGAATCCAACAACTACTAGCTGACTTCCTGCCAAAAGGCAGTATTTTTGTATAAAATGTGATCAAAAAAACATTCAGCTATATAAATATATACATACACAAGGTGCTTTTTTTTTTTTATGCAGCTCAGTGTGGAAAGATGGAATTTGGCAAGAAAAGTCTTCAAACAAGAAGAACAGCCTCTGCACATTTGTGGTGAAAACTGGGTTTGATTTGATCCAGTTCTAAGTGTTTTAATATCACACGTTGGGCATGCAGTGTTCACACTGTGCCATTTTGAAGTCATTTTCGGAGTCCTACTAAGCAAGGGCTGCTGCACAGCACATGCCTTAGCTGTGCAGTGAACACACATCTTTCTCCCCAAGAGCAATACTGAAGGCAGAAGGCTTTTCCTCAAGTGCACGCTGCAAACTGTGCAGCTGAAAACTTCATGCTCCCAGCAAAGGAAGAGGTTTTGGCATGTGTGTGTCCCAGAATTCAAGGAGCACAGTTGAAGTGGGAGGAGAAACGATCAAAGATGTGAGAGAGACCAAGAGCTGCTTGTTGATTATTTTTTAAATTTGGAGGAAGGTTGAGATGTGCCTTTGTCTGAAAATTTCTCTTACTGTGGACATTATAGTTACCTATTTATAGCCCAGGAAGATGCAGATTTTGCCTAAAGGAAATCATGCCTGAAGAGCCAACCCCAGGGCAGCCACTTACCCATTAGCGGCCGGAGCAGCTTGAGCAAGTCCTACCACTGTGGGTGGCATGGGCCACACAGGAGCAGCTGCCCCAGACACAAGGGGCTCTGCCCCACACTAGCGCCCCTTCCTCAGCCCTGCAGAAGGGAGGTGGGCAACTCCCTGGGTACATCTCCCATGAGGCCTGGTCCCCCTCCTGTGGGCAGCAGCACCCTCCATTCCCACGTACCTGTTACTCACGGTACCTCTATACCCAGTATCAGAGCTCACCAGCCAGCTCTGAGCCTAAACACCACAACATTTAACACTTGGAAGATTTACTCCTGCTTGTTAACACCGAGCTTACCCCCTTAACCAGAAGGGGTAGGAGTTTTCCTGTTTTTCAAACAAACACCGATAACACCAAAATAACAAGCTTGGAGGATGTGAGTGTTTAGCAGGAGATGGTGTTCCTGACCATTACACTCAGGCTCAGGGCCCTTCCTCCAAGCAAGGCTGAACAAGAAAAATCCTCTGTACCGACCAGTCACTCCAGAAAAGCTCCCGCAGTCCTTCCTTGGACTGCCCCACCAGCTCCAACTGTGCTGCCAAGCAGGGAGCCCACAGAGCCTCTGGTTCACCACATCCTGCTCTCTGCAGTGTGTTCACAGCTGAATCCATGCTGCAACTCCCAGGGGAACAAAAAAGCTCAGGGAACAGAGGCTGCATCTCTGAACTTCCAGGGGCTGCATGTCTTGGCTTTCAAAGAAATGGTCCCTCTCTCTTTCCAGAAGAAATGCTTCCCAACATGTTAAGCTTTTCTGTGTTATTTTTTTCCCCCTGTAGTTAATGAATTTCTATTGTTTTCTTGTCAATTATTTAGTCATTAAAACAAGGCTTGCATGAAATGCAGGAAACCCAGCAAGGCTACAGAGGCTGCCGCACAGCACGGCAGTACAAGAAGTGTGACTACGACAGGACAGCAACTGCGCTCTTGGCTCTAGCAGCAGCACAGGGGTCCCTGGCAAGAAGGGCACCTCTGGGGCAGGATGGGCAGGGCCAGGGCAGGCCAACAGGCTGCTCCACAGCAGCTAGCGGCCTTGGGGCTGTCAGCACCATCAGATGTGGCCATGGGCAAACCCAAGGAATGGGAGGCACAAAGAAAAGACCTTCATTATCAAGAAATTCAGTTCCTCCTCCCTGAAATGGGAATGGATAGTAGCAACCACATAATCTTTTATTCCATTTATGTTGCATGAGCTCTATTAAGCGCCAATTAATAAATCCCCTGGAGTAAGTTACGAATTTAGTCCTGCTCCTGCAGGAGTCTGAGGTTCACCAATGCAGCAATCCCCCTTGGACAAGGGGTGGGGGCCCACAACAGGCCCAGTGCTGCACGCTGAGGCAAGCAGCCTTCAAGACTTCGATTTCTACAGAAACAAGATGGAAGATGGGAGAAAAGAAGTGTTATTAATCCCTTCTGCAAAAGTAAGCCACGGAAATTTGCTGTCTGTTCAAAGTCAGTCTGCTGCACAGCTGGGAACTGATCTCTTATCTCAAGTACCAGTCTAGTCCTTAAACCACAAAAGCACTCTTTCCTCCACTACTTCGACATGCAAATGGAGTATAATTGTATAGGCATGCTTACCATAAACAACTAGCAGAACTTGGCATCATGCTAATGGGATTTTTATTAGCCAAATATTTCTTTGGTAACCAGGTCAAACAATCACGTTCTCTTTTGTTTCCTGTTATGAAATGAAACTGAAAAAATATGCCACTTAAAAAAATAAAATAAGAAGCCCAACCAGTCCTTTTTTCATAAAGAAAACAATATGCTTAATGCAGAATAAACCACATTTTATGAAAAGAGGTCATCTTTGGGGGGAGGGAGAGAAACAATTGAAAAGAAAAAATGTAGCACAAGAGGGAATTATGAATCTTCTTTTTTTTCTTATGGAAAGTATTTACATGTTTATTTTAAGCCTAACATAAATGTAAATATTTTAAACAAACAAAAACACACCAGGGGTAACAATAGAGTATTGTTTTTTTTATGTTGAATAAAAACTGCCAGGACAGCGCATGTATATTTTTAAACATGCTGCTTCAAAAAGCAGGATGCAAGGGATGTTGCATCTTTAATTTTTCTGTTAATTATGGATTGAGCATTGTTGTGAGTCTTGTCCTCAAAACCCAGCTCAGAAAATAAGAGCAGATGCTCATACCCAGGTTTGGCTCATGTGGGAATTGAACAGAACATATTGGTTTATAATTAATGTAATTTGTTGGATTATCTTTTGTGAAGGAGCTAAGGTAAACAACCTTGCAGCATTGTAGTGAAATTCTTCTGCGCTCAGAGCCTCTGTACTTGATGGAGGATGACAAAAACCCTACCCTTCCTCCTAGATTGTGGGGAGATTTGGAAATGTCTGTCACATTCAAACATATTTTAATTAACTGAAAGGAAAGAATTAGGCTACAGACCCTAAAGCAAATTACAAATAGTGTTTAAAATCAGAGCTAATGATTCCCCAATTGACTATTCTGATTAACAGAATTCTCTTTTCTAGTTTGCTGTAATTTTGTTATGGGGCAAAGATGGAGGAGGAACATGCTTTTCTGCCCTGAAAACAGTAGCTGTTCTTCAGACCAAATTTACTGATCCCAAAGGCTCCTCCCCTGACTGGCATTCCTGTCTGGCCGCAGAGTACTGGGGCAAGCATGGCACTAAGTGGCAACTTAAAGAAAAAAAAAAAAAGCATGATTATATAATGTGACACCTTCCAAAAGACTTCTCCAAGAACACTCAGGGTCTTGGTAAGCATTAATGAACAACACTTTAGTCTCAAGGGGAAAAAAAAGGGGGGGGGGGGGAGGGAAAAAAAATCTTCAAGCACTGTGTTCTTAGGGGTAATAATTGCAGAAATATGGGCCAAAAGCTTGGTTGTGTCTCCCAGGACGATGGCACTCATCCTGACTCCAAACTGCCACAGCAAACCTTAGCTCTATTTCTCCATGTTTCACAGAGAAAAAAAATCTGAAAGCAGCAGCTTAAGGAGTCAGTTCAGGCTTGCTGTCTCTTCAGGCCCACGCAGAATCATAGGGTTAACTTTTTAATCCTTTGTGCATTTAAGTCCTCCTCCCTTCAAAACAGTCATGAGTTCACCTTGCTGTACCAGTGATACCAGCGTGGGTGTCCCCGCTTCGGCCCTGCTGCCAGGCGCCAAGAAGGGGCTGCTGGCCATGCTGGAGAGCTGGCCAGGACGACAACAGGAAGCTGGCCCATGGCCAGCGAGAGATTTTTTTGAGCCAAACCCACATGACATGCACCCTTTGCCTTAAAGGGCTTCCTTCAACAGCAAGCATCTGTCTCGCTTAGGCCTTACAGCTTATGTGGGTAACAAGATACCCTGGGATCATATCTTCTGGAAGAAAACAGAACAAGGAAGAACAGGAGACCAAAGACCTTGTCTCAGGCCGTTGCTGCCACCCCCACTAATCAGGAGCTGGAGAGACATGCCACCAACACACAGGGGACAGAGGCTAATAAGTGAGTCATCTCAGCGCTGCCTTAGGACCTCCAGTTCGCAACATGGCAAGTCATGGCAAGTACCTCAAGCACCCTCAGCTGTCTGAAAACACAGCATCTCCCTAGGGCATCTGCCAGCATCCCAGACAGAAATGCGTACTGTCTTTGGCCACAGTTAGGGTGCTGGCATCACACAAGAACTGCACCTTACAGAAGCCATAGCCTACATCTCAGCTGACAGATGGGCAGGGAGGCAGTTTTAAACAAAAGCAGGAGTACGAAATATTTGGTCTGCTTTTAAAGACAAAAAAAGAAAAAGTAGACATTGGGTGGATGTCGTTTCCTCGGTCAGGACCACCAGGAGTTAGTGCTGCTAATGTTCATTAACAGGGTCATCCTTTTCCCGTGAAAAAAAAAATATCTTTAAAACCAGGCATTTATTCTTGTATCAGCCTAATTTGTTTTCAGGTTCTGTCAAGACTTGGAGAGGCTTTCCCAGCTGAGCTGCAAGTTGGTACTGACCATCCTGGAGACAGCCTGCCCCCTTTCCAACTCTGCCCTCCCAGAGAAATGGCACCCGATAAAGCACATTCACACACCAGGCATGCAACACATGAAACAGTTTTTCTGCCAAAGGTTTTGACTCTTAAAATAAGAAGTCAGCTGGTCTTCAAACTGCACATACAGAATATTTTTGGAGAACAGTCTTTCCTGGATACATAGTACTTCAGTTTTCTGAGAGAGGCAGTAGCAGAGAGTTTGGGACACTCATACACAAAGTTTAAAGTCATAAATGAAGTAGATTTCCAGCTCAGAAATGTACATTGCTAATGAGCTACAGGCAGAGCTGATACAGTAAAAGTTCCATCCCATATTCACAAGAACAATCACTCATGGGGAACAACAGTCTTATCAGATTGGTAACTTTATC
The DNA here is from genome assembly GCF_965638725.1 of Aptenodytes patagonicus. Taxonomy (NCBI): domain Eukaryota; kingdom Metazoa; phylum Chordata; class Aves; order Sphenisciformes; family Spheniscidae; genus Aptenodytes; species Aptenodytes patagonicus. The sequence continues at coordinate 44,193,782 of NC_134954.1, forward strand.
TTAAATATCATGTTCAAATTTTCATATCCTTATAAATTAAGAAATACTAGAATGAAGTGACCAGATGTTCAAATCTCCTCCACAGCACATTCATTACCAGGCACACATTTAAGATGCGTGCACGTCTGCTAGGACTCTTCTTTGCAGAGGCTCACTCCTCTTAGTGTCATCTGGTTTTGCTAGCATCATGATTTCAGCACCTCAGCCCAGAGGAAACTTCTACGTCCACCATTACCACATCCCAGGACTACTAATACACTCCATTGTTTCTAGTGGGCTCAGGAAAGAGAAAACGCCATTTCTCCTTTCAAGCCAGAACCAGAGGAAAAGAGAACAGGAGAACACAAAGGAGAGGCTGGAGAAAGCTCTTGCTTCATGCGAAAGAGTCACTGGTTTATTCACAGTCTCCCTGTGTTCTTAACTACTGCATAGCACCACATTCAAACGGCCAAAAACTCTTACAACTTCATTTTTCATTTAATGCAAGTTTTTGTTCCACATTAGCCAAGCGCCTCATCTCATCAGGGATTGCCAGCCCTAGCTGTTGGGCCTTGAATCTCTACCTTTACAACGCTAACAATTACATCCCTGCCTTTCAGCACTGTCGAGAACGTAAACCCATAGCATGATAAGTTTAAGTGCTCTGATACTAATAGCAGTGAAATGTCTGTGTATAGACACATGCGTTCCCTTTGATAGCTTACTATTGTTTCTGAAAGATATGGAATGTAACTCTAATATGATTATAATTAATCAGAAATTTAAGAGTAAACATGTTGGTCCATGTAAGTGAGAAGTAACTGAGGACCAGCCTATAGAGCATCTTAAATCACTTATTACTCTTTTCCTGCGCTGTTCTAATGCCAACAGCATGACATTTTCTTTTCAAATTTTGTAAGAGAAAAAATATAAACCAAACAGGCTGTTCTCTGGCTGAGACCTTGGATTCTCTGGCACCTAATATAACAACAAGAAAATTAATTTCACATCATACTGGCAATAGCTTATATTAAAATTGCATTCTTGCTGCTTTGACGTTACTGTACATGGATCTTTTTGTTCTACATAAGTACTCAACAGTGGGGCTTTTTTAAACTAGCTAGTATTCCCTCCATCAATTCAATAGGATACATGAGACTAGCATTTTCCGACTTGTTCACATATCCATGAAAACTGTCCCTCTTTCTAGGTTTAGTTTTGTTGCTGTAAGTAAACGGGCATGGCACAATCCCAACGGACACCCCAAGCGTGACCCTGGCCTTCTCCCCAGTGCTTGTCCTGGGAGCGGATTCTATTGTCCAGAAGCCTTACAGCTAGGGACAGACCTTCAGCTGGAGGTCCACAGACAACAGACAATTCATCCATAATAAAAGCCTGCCCCTTCTTCTCTCAGGCACAACTAAGGGATAGCAAAACTCCACAGAAGACCAAAGAAAGGAGAGCTCCTGGTGGTAAGCATCACTATGAAAGGGCAAGTCAGATTCCCTTTAAGGGACAGAAACCCAGGGCAGCTGCTCTGCTCCTTGTCCTACTGCTCACCAGCCATCACCATTCACAAGAGACATGAATGTGATTGAATAAATGCATTTTGTCATCCATGTCACAGCCCTCAAAGCTGGGCTATTCTCTGTATTGTCCAGTACTCTGTCCCATCCCAGCTGAGGAGTTTCCAGTGTCTGTACATCCAGAGGAAGTGTAAGGCAGCATCTCCTCCAGGCACGTGATCGCTCCTCCCTCCAAGCCATCCCTAGAACCATGTCTTCCCCACAGTCATTACCTTCTTCTCAAAAGCAGTTAACACAGATCTAGATCCAGTTTGTAGTGGCCCTGCTCCCTCCTTTGGTAGACAAGTCTGTTTGGTCACCTTTGATGCAGAAAACTTGCATTGCTGCAAGAATTTGCAACACAAAAATCCAAAAGGAACCAGGCAGGGATTTCTAGTACAGACACTCTCTATGAAGCCAATACAAGGTTTTACTGTCTCAGCAGATACCAAAAGCATTAATTGCTCACACTGTTTACTATTGTTTTTTGTCAGTATTTGATCCACTGTTGGTTTGCCTTTTCTCCCGGGAGTGGGTGGATAGTCTTTTCATTACAACACTAATAAGAGAATTTCATATTTACTGAAAATGTAATTATGTCGTTTTTAAGTATAATTTATTTGCTGCCTCCATACATTCCACAATAGGACTAGAATTTGGGAAAGCAAAAAACATTTATGTGAAGGGTCATGTCCTCAAAAGAAGGGAAAAAGAAAGGAAAAAAAAAAAGAACAGAGAGAAACCAGCTTTTAACCCCTCTATCTTGGATCCTACTACTATTGTGTTAGTAAATAAAGCAGTGGGAGGGGGTGGGGGTGAACCATAGGAATCATTTACTCAGCTGAACTAAGGGGATGAAAGCGTCTGGCCAGGCCAAATGGGTTTGTGGTTTTTCACCATAAGGGTTGCCACTTCAGGAGGGCACCAAGTTTTTACTGGAAATTTAACATTTGTTGACCAGACTGTTTTTAGTGGTCTTCAAAACTGAAAAATTGCAAGGCAGAAGTTTTGCACCTTGATGTGGTAAATTAGCTAAGAAAATTTAGATTTGAGGAGAAAGCAGTATAAAAAAAAACACAACACAAAAGATCACAATGACCAGAGTCACTGCAGTTTTCCTCATCATCAGAAAGTCACACAAATTAGCTGCAGCCATCCACTAGCATAAGAAGAGCAGTTGTCTCCATTTGGAGGAGCATGTGTGTCTGAGGCCAGGCAGGAGATGCTGTCTGATTTGCAATTGGCACCCTTGAGCAAGGAAGCTTGCAAGTTGTGCATATCATCACCCAGCAGAGGCAGCCATCTCAAAGCCCTGTCCTCAACCCAGAAGTCTAATTCAGTGGTCTCCTAAACTGCGCGCTGGAAAAAAGCAAACACTATTGTCCTCAAGCTTTTTCTAAGATTAGATCTGACCTTGAGGGTAATGAAAGTTCAAGAAATATCATCATTCCCATTTTACAGAAAGGAAAAGACGACATTTGAAAGTCAAAATGTCTTCTTTTACAAATAAGCTTCTTTGAATCCAGCATCTTCTCCCACTGAGTATCTGCATTACAGGCATATTTAAAGTGGCACTATACTGGGCAGTATAATCTGGGAGAACGTTGTCTCACTAAAAGTAGCTGTCGCAGGTTTGGTACCCTGCACATGCACAGGCACGTTCTGAACATCTCCTTCATAAGACCCAGAGTTGGGAACAGATGGTGGTTCTCTGTAGTTTGGAGCATAAGGGAAGAGGAAGAAAATCTTGCAGATGAGGATGCATGGGCCATTTGATATCCTGAAGATTAAAATCACTGCCTTGAACCCAACACAAGCCCACAGCAAAATACACCACTTAATAGACAGGCTGTGCTTCCTATAGTAGCCTGACTTCCTGGGTTAAATTGCAGCTCTTGTCAAATGCATGGTAATAACCTGGCATCCATGGAAAAAGTAAAGGTGATAGAAGTACAGTTTAAACATTTAGGAGAATGGCATGCAGCCTGTCTAGAAGATACAGGAAGTCTTTGCAGCTTTCAGAGCATCTAATATACTTATTTTTGCAGGCAGCTGGGAACTTCAGGAGCAAGCAAAATTCAGAACCAGCAGACCAAGGAACAATACCTACTCTATAGGTATGGCACGCTGCATATAGGATGAGGTGAAGCAGCCTCTATGATCTGCAGCACGTTGCTAAGAGTTTTGACCTTGTGGCGCCTTTAAAAGAAAGGAAAGATTGGGCATTGGGAGAATTGAAAGCTAAAAACCAGATTGATTCAGCACTTTTCTCACCCTCCTTGATTATCCCATGAGATCATCGTATAAAACAACTTTCCAGAACAATCCAAGCAAGAGCAAAAGCCCAGCTTCACACTGACAGAACCAAAGGAGAACAAGGGGAGGACCTGCCTGCAGAGAAACAGCTACTGAGGAAGCTGAAGACACTACTCTACAACAGGAAGTAATAGCCATATACAGAATAGCCGTAATAAATTTACTTCTAAATAGGCTTCATCACGATCTCACTTTGCATACGCACATCCCAAAGACCAGCTTTATGCATTCACTCTGCACATAGGAGAAAAACACTTTCAAATTCAAAGACAACGTTCTCTGCTCCTGCTTTCAGGAGGTAGCAGTAGTTCAAATGGGAAGCGCCGTGTACTCTTAAGCAGCAAATTGCACACAATTATATATTTTCTTAAGGTGTCTTGCATTATTAAAGCCTCTTTAAAGAAAACAAAACTGAACATAGTTTAAGTACATGACTGCACAGCTAAGCTACATACCAGAACAGAAATGGACAACGATTCTGCTCTTTAGCTCATCCCATATTACCCAGCAGTACAGATAGAGGAACAACAGCAAAGCATCTGCAGACACATTTGTCACCATCTTTCAGCTGTAGTTCCCCAATGAACTAACAGAACTACAGAAGTCACAGACCTTACAACACTTATTTATTAAAACATAATTTCTGATAACCCTCTAGACAAAGCATTTGTAATCAAAATTTGGACATGACATTACAAACAAAGACATCAATTTCTCTGTCACTTCCTTGGGGTTTTGCTTTAAAAAAGCAACCAAGATGAGAAGATACATGAGATGCTCAGCTAGTTTAAGAGAAAGCAGTTCCACCCGCCGAAGACTGGGCCACATGTTTTCCTTAAAACAGACCACAAAAAATTACTTAGTTCAATCAATTACTCACATCTAACAGGGCAGATTAATATTGCTGTTTGATTATAACCCCAAGAGTTTGTTCCTGAAATACAAACTTTGACTGCCAGTGAATACAGGAACATAATAGACTTTTGGCTTTGTTTTAACAGTAAGGTTCCTGAAGGGGAATAGTGTGATACGTACTCACCACACTATAGAGAGCCTGGAACATGCCCAAGTCTATTTTAGGCCCTTGCCTCAGGGTACATCTCTGAGGAAACAGGAAACTTTGGTTTAATACCAAAGCTAAACCTAGACTACAGTTCCCAAAGAATTTTCCTCCCCCTCTTCTGCCTCTTTTCTGAGTTTTCTCCCTGAACTTCAGATTCCCGGTGTATCTTTTAGCTTGCTGCACTTTTCACTCATGATGTACCCTCAACACTCTGAGCATCCTGCTACCATCTCCCCCGGGAGCCCTTGGCCTGGCCATCACATCCCCCACAGCACTTCCCTGCTCCAGACACCCCAGCGCAGAGTCCCTGCCAAACTTTCCATGGATGATTTCTCTTCAGGTCATCCCCACCCACTAGCCAATCCACCTGAGGCCAGCACCACCTGATTAGTCACTGCAGAGGCTGTAGCCATCTCCCCTATGGCCATTCACCCTGTGCCACGGGGATAAAAGCTAGTCCACAAACTGTGTTTAAAGGCTTTCAGTAGCCACAGGGAGGGTAAGCAGCTGCCCTGAGGAGCACAGGCTGGTTTAGTGCTCCCTATCGCAGAACAAACGTGAATCTAAATGTACTAAGGGCTAGGCCCTATACGGGCAAGACCTTCAAACTGCTTTTCCCAGTTTCTGAGTCTCCATGCTGTATTCCACTTCCTTAGGCAATAGAGACAGAGGTCTAGGTCTCAGATTAAAGGTGCCAGGGAGACAGATGACCACCACAGCACAACTGATCCACACATGCAAGATGAACCTGCTGCATCAATTCTTCACATGTACCACAAGTCCAGAGCTATCAATGTACAGCCCCAATTCTGCACAGGACTAGATCCCACCATGATCTTAAAATAATCCAGTCTCTCTCTTTTCCATTCCTGCCTCATCACGAGCATCCAAATTCAACAATTTTACGTCTTACAGACATTAGAGACTAAACTAGCCAATAAAAGCCATTGTGTATGAGACTGACTTAAGGCACATCTGGGAAATAGGTTACTGAAGTCCTAAGGGACAACCTGTGAAGGCAGCAGACACAAGCCAGTTTACCTGGAGGATGACCAAACCATCCCTCCCCGCCCCAATGTTCCTTAGAGCTATGCCAGCTAGCTGAAGATGCCCTTCCTCCATGGGACCAATTTCTCTTTTTAATGGACAGATGCAATAACATGAAGGAGCATTTTCCTGGAACATGATTTAGAAACCAGACTTTTACTGGCTTCGGTGGCAATTGTGCTCCTAGTACTCAGTCCAATCCGCAATTGCTTGGTTATTCATGTAGATTATTAACTATCAGATGTTACAACCTTCCAGAGCATGTATATCATTTTCATATGTTCCCCCCTGCCACGTGCACCTACAGAGCATTTGAGCTTACTTTAAACAAATCTGCAGCTGTAACTAAAAAAAAAAAGTATGAATTATTGAAAGTTTAGAAGAAATGTTAATTACTTCCAACCAAGGTCCAAAAGATTTAGTTAAATACTCCTTAGAGTGTATATAGCACATTCAAGAATACTGGCTATTCTCCAAAGGTTTGTATCTGCTAAGCTTAAAAATTCATGTAAGTCTTTAAAATTAATGCTGCATAACCATGTGTATCCTCTAGAACCACAGCAATTACAATAGAAGTGCTTTAATTTGTTATCAAGTGATTTTCATCATAATGTGACACTAAGTACCAAAGCATTTAATAATTATCCCATTACTATAATGTATTAACGATATTTCCAAATATTTACACTAGAAGATAAGGTGGTTTTCAGTTCTCACTTCTCTTACAAACATAAATTGTTTGAGAGGTTCTTGAAACAGGTCACATCCTAAGATTTCTCTGGCAGCTGTTTCTGTTTCAGACTAGAATAAGAAAAGACAACAAAAGCAAAGTCTTCTCTAATTCCTAGCAATGCGACAGGAAAACATCATCCTCTTTACAAAGCAAGTCCCCAGTCTTGAAGCCTTGCACAGATGCTGAACTTCAAATTCAGTTGGCTTACTCATGTGCATCAAATCAAGCATAAACTTCAGCCCGTGCAGCTTGAAACTTGACCTATCCAGCAAATAAAATCCAAAATATTAGCCATACATTTCTTCATCTAACTTTACATGTACCAGTTCATTAAAAATGCCACACATGCATGACTGCTTTAAGATACTACCACAGTGTCTAACATACTAACACAGTAGTGTTTTCCTCAATCCCTACAGTGGCAGGGAAGAATACTGAAAGGAACAGGAAAACACACCTGATCAACACGTGGCTCAGGGGCTGGTGCCATCAGTGGAATTTTGGCTTTTTTGATCATGGGGAGGTTTACACGGCACTGGGCCTGCTGGCAACAGATGGAGTTCATCTGTCTCACAGGGGGAAAAGGATCATTGCTCATGAATTGGCAGGGCTCATTGAGAGGGCTTTAAACTAGGTTCGAAGGGGGAAGGGGATAAAACCAGGCTCACTAGAGATGAGCCTAGGGGTGGCATACCAATGCTGGGGGCGAAATCTATAGCCCTGCTCAAGTACATCTACACCAATGCACGCAGCATGGGCAGCAAACAGGAGGAGCTGGAAGCCATTGTGCAGCAGGAGAGCTATGACTTGGTCGCCATCACAGAAACATGGTGGGGTGACTCTCATGATTGGAGTGCTGCAATGGATGGCTATAGACTCTTCAGAAGGGACAGGCGAGGAAGGAGAGGCAGTGGGGTGGCCCTGTATGTTAGGGAGTGTTTTCGTCTAGAGCTCAACGATTGTGATGATGATACGGTTGAGTGTTTATGGGTAAGGATGAGGGGGGGAAGGCCAACAAGGCAGATATCCTCCTGGGAGTCTGTTATAGACCACCCAACCAGGATGAAGGGGCGGATAAAGCATTCTACAAGCGGCTGGCAGAAGTCTCACAATCGCTAGCCCTTGTTCTCGTGGGGGACTTCAACTTCCCGGACATCTGCTGGAAATACAACACGGCAGAGAGGGAACAGTCTAGGAGGTTCCTGGAGTGTGTGCAAGACAGCTTCCTGACACAGCTGGTAAGTGAGCCTGCCAGGGGAGGTGCCTCGCTCGACCTGCTGTTTACTAACAGGGAAGGACTGGTGGGAGATGTGGTGGTCGGAGGCCGTCTTGGGCTTAGCAACCATGAAATGATAGAATTCTCGGTCCTCGGTGAAGTAAGGAGGGGGGGCAGCAAAACCGCAACCATGGACTTCCGGAGGGCGGACTTTGGCCTGTTCAGGACGCTGGTTGAGAGAGTCCCTTGGGAGACGGTCCTGAAGGGCAAAGGGGTCCAGGAAGGCTGGACATTCTTCAAGAAGGAAGTCTTAAAGGCACAGGAGCAGGCTGTCCCCATACGCCATAAGAAGAACAGGTGGGGAAGACGACCGGCCTGGCTGAATGGGGAGCTCTTGCTGGGACTCGGGAAAAAAAGGAGAGTTTACCGCTTGTGGAAGAAGGGGCAGGCGACTCAAGAAGAGTACAGGGATCTCGTTAGGTCGTGCAGAGAGGAAATGAGAAAGGCAAAAGCCCAGCTAGAACGCAATCTGGCTGCTGTCGTTAAAGACAACAAAAAATGTTTTTACAAATATATTAATGACAAAAAGAGAGCTAAGGAGAATCTCCACCCTTTATTGGATGGTGTGTGTGTGTGTGTGCATGTGTGAACATTGTCACCGAGGATGAGGAAAAGGCTGAGGTACTTAATGCCTTCTTTGCCTCAGTCTTTAATAGTCAGACCAGTTATCCTCAGGGTATTCAGCCCCCTGAGCTGGAAGACAGGGATGGGGAGCAGGATGAACCCCCCATAATCCAAGAGGAAGCAGTCAATGACCTGCTACACCACCTGGACACTCACAAGTCTATGGGGCCAGATGGGATCCACCCGAGAGTGCTGAGGGAGCTGGTGGAGGAGCTTGCCAAGGCTCTCCATCATTTATCAGCAGTCCTGGTTAACGGGGGAGGTCCCAGACGACTGGAGGCTTGCCAATGTGACGCCCATCCACAAGAAGGGCCGGAAGGAGGATCCGGGGAACTACAGGCCTGTCAGCCTGACCTCGGTGCTGGGGAAGATTATAGAGTGGTTTATCTTGAGGGCGCTCACAAGGCATGAGCGGGACAACCAGGGGATCAGGCCTAGCCAGCACGGATTCATGAAAGGCAGGTCCTGCTTGACCAACCTGATCTCCTTCTGTGACCAGGTGACCCGCCTAGTGGATGAGGGAAAGGCTGTGGATGTGGTCTACCTGGACTTCAGCAAGGCCTTTGACACCGTCTCCCACAGCATTCTCCTAGAAAAGCTGGCGGCTCATGGCTTAGACAGGTGTACTCTGCACTGGGTAAAAAACTGGTTGGATGGCTGGGCCCAGAGAGTTGTGGTGAATGGAGTTCAATCCAGTTGGCGGCCGGTCACCAGCGGTGTTCCCCAGGGCGCAGTTTTGGGGCTGGTCTTGTTCAGTATCTTTATCAATGATCTGGATGAGGGGATCGAGTGCACCCTCAGTAAGTTTGCAGACGACACCAAGTTGGGCGGGAGTGTTGATCTGCTCGAGGGTAGGAAGGCTCTGCAGAGGGACCTGGACAGGCTGGATCGATGGGCCCAGGCCAACTGTATGAGGTTCAACAAGGCCAAGTGCCGGGTCCTGCACTTCAGCCACAACAACCCCATGCAGCGCTACAGGCTTGGGGAAGAGTGGCTGGAAAGCTGCCTGGCAGAAAAGGACCTGGGGGTGCTGGTCGACAGCCGGCTGAACATGAGCCGGCAGTGTGCCCAGGCGGCCAAGAAGGCCAATGGCATCCTGGCCTGTATCAGAAATAGTGTGGCCAGCAGGAG